>NW_028270157.1:37168551-39568551 GCF_037043375.1 Chiloscyllium plagiosum
ACTCTCTCACGCACACTCTCTCACGCACACTCTCTCACGCACACTCTCTCACGCACACTCTCTCACGCACACTCTCTCACGCACACTCTCTCACGCACACTCTCTCACGCACTCTCTCTCTCGCACTCTCTCTCTCGCACTCTCTCTCTCTCTCGCACTCTCTCTCTCTCACGCACTCTCTCTCTCTCTCACGCACTCTCTCTCTCTCTCACGCACTCTCTCTCTCTCACGCACTCTCTCTCTCACGCACTCTCTCTCTCTCACGCACTCTCTCTCTCTCACGCACTCTCTCTCTCTCACGCACTCTCTCTCTCACGCACTCTCTCTCTCTCACGCACTCTCTCTCTCTCACGCACTCTCTCTCTCTCACGCACTCTCTCTCTCTCACGCACTCTCTCTCTCTCACGCACTCTCTCTCTCTCTCACGCACTCTCTCTCTCTCTCTCACGCACTCTCTCTCTCTCTCACGCACTCTCTCTCTCTCTCTCACGCACTCTCTCTCTCTCTCTCACGCACTCTCTCTCTCTCTCACGCACTCTCTCTCTCTCTCACGCACTCTCTCTCTCTCTCACGCACTCTCTCTCTCTCACGCACTCTCTCTCTCTCTCACGCTCGCGCTCTCTCTCTCTCTCTCTCTCTCACACACACACTCTCTCTCACACACACGCTCTCTCTCTCACACACACACTCTCTCACACACTGTCTCTCTCTCTCTCTCTCTCACACACACTCTCTGTCTCACACACACTCTCTGTCTCTCACACACACACTCTCTCTCTCTCACACACTCTCTCTCTCTCACACTGTCTGAGGTGTTGCGTTTTCGTAAAACAAAGCTAATGGTAGAGGCACTGTGGAGAAGGACATGGAAGCTGTGGAACTCGTGAAATAAATAGTGGTATCTTGAAGAGAGTTCAATTACAGAAGATGAGGTGCTTATTGTTTTAAAACACTTAAATCCCCAGGACCTGATTGGGTGATTCCCAGAACTTTTTGGCAAGGTAGGGAACTGATCGTTAGGCCCCTTGCTGAGATATTCGTATCATCAACAGTCACAGGTGAGGTGCCACAGACTGGAACTTGGCTAATAAGGTGCCAATATTTAAGAAAGGCTGTAAGAAAAAATTAGGGAACTATAGATCGGTGAGCCTTACATCAGTGATAGTTAAGTTGTTGGAGGTGATTCTGAGAGGCAGAATTTACGTGCATTTGGAAAGATGAGGATTGATTAGGGATAGTCAACATGCCTTTGTTTGAGGGAAATTGTGTCTCATGAACTTGATTGAGGTTTTTGAAGAGGTTAAAAACAAGATTGAAGAAGACAGAGCTCTAGATATTGTCTGTATGGACTTCAGCAAAGCGTTTGACAAGATTCTGCATGGTAGATTTATCAGTAAGGTGATATCACAAGGAGAGCTAGCTTATTGGTTACAGGTTTGTCTTGAAAATAGGAGTCAAAGGACAGTGATAGAGAATTGCTTTTCAGATTGGAGGCCTATGACCAGCATTGTGCAACAAGGATCGATGCTGGATCCACTGCTTTTCATCATTTATAAAAGTGATTTGGATAAGTTTGAATAAGGGGAGATGATTATCTCAGAATACAATGAGTCCTTGATCAGGTGGGCCAATAGGCCGAGGAATGGCACATGGAATCTAATTTAGATAAATGTGAGGTGTTGCATTTTCGTAAGGCAAGCAGGGCAGGACTTGTATTGTTAATGGTAGAGCACTGGGGAGTATTGCCAAGTAAGTGGACCCCTAGGGGTGCAGGTGTGTAGTTCCTTAAATGTGGAGTTGCAGGTCTACAGAGTGGTGAAGGAGGAGTTTGGTGTGCTTGCCATCATTGGTCAGAACATTGAGTATTCGAGTTGGGGTGTCAAGTTGTGGCTGTACAGGACATTGGTGAGACTGCTTTTAGACTACTGTACACAATTCTGTTTGCCCTTCTATAGGAAGGACGTTGTTAAACTGGAGAGGGTGGAAAAAAGGATTTACAAGGATTTTGTTGGAGCTGGAGGGTTCGAGTTACAGTGAGAGGTTGAATACACCGGGGCTTTTTCCCCCTTGAGTGTCAGAGGCTGAGGGCTGACCTTATAGAGGTTTGTAAGATTATGAGGGGCATGGGTTGGGTGTATAGGCAAGATCTTTTTCTTCGGATGGAGTAGTCCATAACTAGAGGACATAGGTTTAAGATGAGAGAGGCAAGATTCAAAAAGGACCTGAGGGGTAACTTTTTCATGCAGAGGGTGGGGCGTATATGGAACAAGCTGCCAGAGGGAGTGGGGAAGTTACAACATTTAATGGATAGGTACATGAATAAGGACAGTTTAGAGGGACATGGGCCAAATGCTGACAAATGGGACTTGGTCATATTGGGATGTCTAGTCAGCACAATGAATTGGACTTGCTGTATGACCCTATGCAGCTAGAGTTTTTCTAGCAATTTCTGATTTCCAGAATCTGCACTACTTTGGTCTTTTTATATAACTAAGTCAGTTTAGTTTGGGGATGTAAGCTTGATAAGTTTTTTCCACATCAGTAATTCAGCATTCTCTGTTTCCTGTTCAATACTTTTGTAACCAAGCCTCATAAGATAAAAAGAAAATGAGAATTCCCATTGAGGAAATGCATATCTAACAATCTGTAAAGATTTACCATGTGGGCCATTTCAGTGATAATTCATCAGATGTATCTGTATCTGCTACTGTGGATGGAATTATGATAGCCCTTTTCAGTTTTGAACACATCATTTTAATTTTCATCTTCCAGGCAATAAATTGGAAAACTGAGTATGTTTTGAAATGGTACATAATATGCTTTGCCAATTTGCTGCCCAGATAATGAAGATGAAAATTAATTTCCCTTTATGGCACACATATTTTGTATCTAGGATAGATTGCCCTGTAATTGTACTATCTGACCAACAGGGTCTATGAGATTGATTAAACTGCTTTCTAAATTATTTTTTTATTTACATTTTTCCTCAAGTGACTGAATTCTTTAATATCCAAAATGAAGATTTAATCAAATTTTAAAAAATTGTAAGCCATGTGTTTCACTGTAACACAATTAAAATGTATCCACTGAATAAGCCATGTGGCTTTTAAAGCCTTTAATACAATGCTGATGTGAATGCTTATTTTAAACTTGATGTTTTAACCTGAAGCCTTGACCCTATGTGTGTGCATTGCCAATGCAGTGCATCTTGTTTCCTACAATTTGAAAATATTTGTCTGTTAACTGTATTGTGTTTCTGTGGCTTTTAAGCCTCTAAATATTTTTAAGAGGTGATTATCAGAATGAGAAAGAGAGGCAGATGACCTTGAGGTTTTGATTTGAATTCAATGAGTTTGCAAGGTGAGAAGAACAAATATAGAAAATCTGTTTAATGTTGGTTCAACTAATTCACAAAAAGCTCCATTTTAAGTCAAATGGTTTGTTCATGGGTTGCCTATTGGAGATTTACTTTGCCAACCTTTCTCCCCCTCCTATTTACCACATCCATGATTTCTCCCTTAGTCTTCACCAGCAGATCTACAGTCACTGCTATTCTTCATGTTTCCACAGGCATTAACTTATGGAGTAAGATCCCAACTAAATACCCAAGCTTTCTTCAGGAACCCTATGCTAGTTGGTATACTAATCAATTTCTTCAGCTCAAGTACTGGCTCCCACCTTATCAAAGCTGCTGCCCTCTCAAAACCTACCCAGGACACACCTAAATCTACAAATTATCATTCCATCTCCAACTTCTCGACCTCATTGATTTTCACCATCCTCAAAAGTAGCATTGTTTCCCAAATCTGTGACTATTTTTCTGTAATTTAGTGATCTCCAGTTGGGTTTCCTTCCCTTGTGCAGTATTGAAGCAGTTTTAATCAGCCACAAATGGCTTTCTTTGTGATTTCATAGTACATTATCCTTCCTCATTTGATCGAAGGTAATAAAGGGGAAGATAATTGATAAATCATCAAAATGAAAAGGATAAAATCTCTGATCCAAATAGATTGAAACGAGCAACCATACACTTGTTATATAAAAAAATTAAGCTGAGGAAATGCTGGCATAGGCACTATTTAATTTATAAAATTCATTAGGAAAAGAAATTGAGGCAGAGGACATGTGGACAGCTAATGTGATTAGTACACTTAAAAAGGGAGATTTCACAACCCCAAGGAACAGTAAACCAGTTGACTAGATGTCAGCAGTAGAAAGGATAATGAAATCTTTACTTAAAAATACAATAGAAGACGGTTAAAGGAATATATAGAACAAATTCAGTGAATTGCAAATGCAAGCTAAAATGGTTGGTTATGACATAATAGCCATTACTTAGACAGGGGCCTAAATGTAACTGTGGGTTTTGAGCTACCATCATCAGGTTGATAAGCAGATGCTGACCTATACCTGGCAGTAAAGTATCCTCAGTCAGCCTTCAGGCCCACTGTCTGACCAAGAATGATGAACAGGCTCCTGGTTCCGCCAGCCAAATTAGAAGACCAGCAACTCTGATGCCTGAGCAAAGTCACCCGAAGAGTGAAGGCTGGGTTGGCTATGAAAACCTCAGTAGTGCCTCAAAATGAAGGCACACTTGAAAAAGTACATAGAATTTCAAATTGAGGGGGCAAAAAGTGTTGGGCCCTGCAGGAAGGGAATGTACTCTCCAGCAAACAGCCCCCACTCCTGCCCCTGCACTCCCCACTAGGTTCAGAATTGAGATTTGGTATCAAGTAGCACACAGTATCCTTGTCCACCACCACTACCAGCCCCCGTCCCTTAAATTCTGTGAGGTAGAGTGGTGGGTAGCCCTCTGTGGTTATGGCCCTACCTTGCCACATACAGGCAGAAGTCTCTACATTTCTGCCCTTGTTGTAGCAACAGGCTCAAATGGAGTCATATGATATTTAAGGAGTGGACGAATGGTCTCTATAACTTTAAGAGGTTTATTGCATTCCTGCCAACTTGACCTCCTTGCCAACATTAGTTTCAAAGAAAACCTGTTTTGCTGCAAGCAACAAGTGATAAATACCTATGACTTAATTCACAGTGACCAATACGTAAGGGGTATAGCTATTCATTGCATCGAATATAAGTGCAGATCGCAGTGCCAACCTGACATGCCTTCTGATCATACCATATTGATAATTCTATGCCAGTGTTTTCACTCAAGATGTAAAGCTGGTACCAAAGCGTCCAACTTCAGGAGCTGATTTTTGCTTTTCTTATCTTTCAGTGTGATCATCACTACAATTCTCTATCTCTCTGATGCACTCAGAAAGAACTTTCTAAATGAAAGCTTTGACTTCAAGGTATTGTGATTTTTAATAATACTATATTTTGTGGATCTGTACTTTTACATGTACTGCTTGCTTTCATACATGAAACAGTATTTTGGCTTCTGTTCTGCTCGGACTGTCTCATTTGACTGTTGTGCAGGGTTTGTTGTAATTTACTATGTCAGCATTGGGGATTCTTTCATTGTCTTTACTTCTGTGATTAAACTTTTTCGCTGATGAGGGTGATTTAAAAGTACTGCAGACTTCTCTGACAAAATGTTTAATCCCTCCCCAAGACTGATGTGACATTGTTGGGGACTGGGGTGATTATATGTTAAACACAAGCCGCAATAAAACCAGCCTAGTACCATTTTAACTAGAACAACTTGGAGTTGTCAAGTAATCCACTCTTGAGAGGATGGCCAGTAATTATGATATTTCAATGTGGCTCTGTGCCACAGATTTTATCAGTGATTTAGGTTTATATATACGTTCCAAGTTTCCCTTCGATAAGGAATCCCAAAAGCTGAACAGCCAAGGGAACAGACAGCTTGTGGACACAGGAGAAGCCGATGTCATTCCCAGCATCTGAAGCAAACCTGCTGAGATATGCCTTGTCTCTGCAATCGCCAGACCAGCAAATGCCACAAGGCCTCCAATGTACTCACCAAGAAATGCAATAATAAAATTCTCACAAGGTCCTGGGGTTAAACCTGGGGGATCCTCCATGTGCGCAGCATTCCTGGGGTTCCCACCCGATGGCATGTACCCTCACTCCTTCTCCATTTCCCAATTGATATTGGAGACCCATATTTCAAAGCCTTCCATGCATCATAAATCCAAAATAATGCATCTGCTGTACATGGGAGCAAGTTGGTCTTGCGGGTTGAATTAAGGAAGGTCAGCATATTCTTGTTGTTTGAATTAATCCTTTTGTTTCTTTCTCAGTGGATTGTTACACTTATGCAGACATTAACAGATCATGTCACTGAATTGGTTGCAAACATTTCAATTTATGCACTGACTGGAAAGTGTAAACTTCGGCTTGGGTTGTGTGGTGGAGTTACATAACTGGTTTCATGATGCATACTCTTATCTGGATGCTGTATAGGCTCAAGCATTTAACTGCAACCGATACAGAACTACTCCAGCATTGAAGTACCCACGCACTGAAGTGAAAACAATTGAATTGCAGTACAGATCAGGTGGCATGTTTAGAATTTCTTCACTATATTTGCACAAACACAGCCATCCATGCAGGATGTAAAGGATGTTAATTTAAACTGCGATTCTCCAAAGGCATAAACAAGATCAGTGTCAGCATCACAGGGTTGCCATGTCCTTTTTCAGACTGCTGGAGTGCTCAAGCATCAGGTTAATAACACAGGAGTATTGGGCACTTTGTTATACACATGATGAAACATGAAAAATCAAAAATAAATTAAGCATGGCATGATGGCACAAACATTACAGTTTCAGTGGAGTAGCAGGACATAAGTATAAATCCAAACTGATATCATCTTAACTGTGCCATTGTGAGTCATTTCCCCACAGGTAGTGATTGGAGATGATTCACTCCAGTCTGCTCCTACACTGTTAGCAGTGAAGTGGCAGAGGCTTGGAAACACATCACCCAGCTGCCTTCAAAGCTGAAAATGGTATGTGCTGCATGGGATCCATGAAAGGAAATGGCAGAAAAGATTCTACAGTTAAATAGCTCATCATACATTTAAGCTTCCTCCTTCAATTCTCAGTCGTACATTTTTTACTGATTCTGCTGAATTGCTGCTGACTTTAAAATCTTTATCCGTGGTACATTGTGTGACATAATACTAGGTATTTCTCTTGGAAATTTTAGAAGTAGTAGAGCAACCTACCTGTGAAAGCTGTGCCCAGTTACTGTATAGCAGACAGTATTTGAGTCCTGCATTTCAATGTATTGTACCAAACTTTAGAAAATAATTTTTATATTGTTAAGAAAATGATGAAAGCAAAATCAATACTGTTTCATCATGAATAAAAACTTTGTGAAAATAGTTTTCAAATAATCAAACTTAACTCAGTCATTTTAATGTAATTATCCAATCAGCAATTTAGAAACTTTTTCAACTAAACACTGTTGGAGTTGCTTGTATAAATTCTGATAGTCAGAAACATATTGCAATGCTTTAAAAGCACAAGATCATCTTCAAAGATTTTTGCAACAAAATTAACACCACTGCAGAATGGGTTTGGTTCTGTAGTATGAAATCAGCTGGTGACTTTCAGAAGTGGATCACCCTCTGGACATGTGGTCAGGTTTTCTTTTTGGTTTGGCACCTGATGACAGGATAACATCTGGGTTTGATCTTGTATAATATTGTAATAACACAATGCAATTTTTGAACAGAAGTCCAGTTGTAGGTGGGCAGGTTTCAGATCTTGCTGTTCTGCAGCCTACCAGTCTAGATTAGTCAAAGAGAGATGGCATTTCCAGGTGGAGGCCACCAGTCGGCAGCTCTTTGCACAAATTGTAGCTGCAGCCATGTGGATGTTAATAAAGGCTTGTGGCCAAACTGATCCTGCAGCTCTGGCCCTTGCAGTCTGCGAGCAAGGGACTGTCTCGAGCAATTTGCTGGTTAGCTTTAATAAGCATATGCCACCCACCATTGATTGATGGGATGCTCTCACCCTGCTTCACTTGCCTTTCAGTAACGGGCCTCGAAGTGGGAAGATGGCAGCTTTTCAGCACACGAGTCAGTTGCATGAAATTTTGGGAACACTCATCTCCAGCAGAATGCCAGTATCCAACCCAGAGAGTCCAGCATGAGCTGGACTCACAGGCCAGATCTTGTTTCTGGATTCAGATTGCATTTATGCAATAACTCCAGTGTTAGTGCAAAATGAAACTGCTTCACAATTAGTGTGCAAGTGCAGCTTTAAGTATTTTACAGAAAAAAAACAGTTGTAAGACTGATGAACCTGAAACCTGGCAGGCAGAGTTTATTGTACTAAAAATAGCACTAAATATTTATCAACTGAACTTGGTCTATATTGAAAATAACTAATTAACAAAATACTGATTAAACATAATAGATCACAGTGAGGATCTTAGAATGCAAATCATTTCTGTAACTTAAAGCAATAACATTGAAATTAACAGTTAAGATTAAGTCATAATGGAGTGCACTTATGGATTGTTTCATCAGTGATTGGTGGTGAGAATTGATCAAAAGCTGGTCTTTCAATTGACTTCCTGCAAGAGCAAGAGTTCACCAGTTAGGGAATCATGAGGTCAGATACAAGTCAATGGGTTTATGTGCCTGTTCAAAAGTTTTGAGCTTTTATGTGCTTTATTTTTATTCCCAAAATTTATTTTGTTTCATATCATTTTTGAGAATACTTAGAAAAGGTACTTACATGGATAAGATTGAAATAATTTTGACTTTGATGCCTGAGGTGTTTAAAGTCTCCAAGAACAAAAACAAAATGTACTAACACTCAGTCTGTTCTTCAAAATGTTGAGCAATAAAAAGAGTGTTAATAGTTGCTTCAGGCATTGTCTGCTTTTGCATTTGTTTGTATATTTTTGTGGGAAACATTTTCACAATTCTACCTATGGATAATGCTTAACAAATGTACACAGATGTTTGTGTTTTTGAGAAAGCTTGAAAATATATGTCACATTTAAAACAGTATTCTGGAAAGGATAAGAAATATTTAAATCAAAAGCATAAGGAAGTAAGTCATTTTGATTTTTCAGTCACAATAATTCAATAATGATTTCTTGAAACATTCCATTGTACAATTTAGCTTTAAATCTGATGAGTAGCTGTAAATTTAGAAGCGCCTTCCAATCAGCAAATATTTCTGCCTAAATAGCAGTTAAATCTGACTGATTGCAAGCTGTATTTACGTTCAACAATTATACTTTCAAACAGTAAAGGGAGAGGCTAGCGTGAATTTATGTCAGCCTTCAAGGCACCATAATCCATTGCATGCTACATGGTTTAACAGTCCTATTCCAAAACAGCATATCATTTAAGATTGTGTGAAAAGTGCCATGTAGGATTCCAGCAGTGGCATGGGACTTGTTCAATTAACACAATTGCATGACTTTCACTCCTGTATTATCCAATTCTACAATTGTGTGAAAAATTCTTCAGTAATTTATAATTATCAATGTAAATTTATCTGTTTTCTAACTATATAAATTTTTAAGCCATTATTTCATATGTATGTAAAAATATTGCATATTATGATGAGTTTTCAAGATTTAGGATATATTCATGCAAATGTTTATATACACAATGTATATATATATTGTATTACTAGCACATTAGTTACATGGCTAACTAAACATAAAACTAACTCTCTGCAGCTTAATCCTCTGTAATGTTTTTACATCTGGATGAAATTAAAGAAATCTTTTTTTCATAGGTGTGGGAGTCTTATTTCTATCTGGCAGTAATATTTATCAATCAGCCTTGCCTTCAGCTCGAGATGTTTTCACCTTCAAAAAGAAAGAAAGTTCTAGAAAAGTAAGTTGTGTTATCTGATTCTGCTTACAGTATAAAGACTATTTTTAAAAATTTTAAATGCACTAATGATGTTTGGGTTTCTGGAAATAAATCTTTACTATTCATGATTCCACTTGTTCATTTTATGTTCATCATCTTAGTTATTCATTTTCAATTACAGATATGGAGACATGAGGGTGATGATGGGATGTGAAATCTTCAGCATGTGGCAAAATCTAGGTAAAAACTTATAGCATTGTATTTTCTGGATTGCTTAACTACAAATATAATTTCAATTGGTTAAATACAATAAATGATCATAACTGATTATATTGTAGGAGAGCACAAGTTACAATTTATTCCTGGACTTATTGGACCATTTTTAGAAGTGACACTTGTACCCCAGGCTGATCTTCGGAATGTGATGATCCCAATTTTCCATGACATGATGGACTGGGAGCAGAGACGTACTGGAAACTTCAAACAGGTTGATCATTATAAATTCATCCTCAAAATAACATCACTGCCAGTTTTTAATAAATGTTACATTTTTAGCTGGTGTGCAGATATAATTCAGATGCTTACGCTATTTCTGCTTGTTGTAGTTCAGTGCATTTTTGAAATGGGTGACTTTTTACACTTAGAGTATATAAAAATAACAATTAACTTTCAAACTTGGATAAAAAGTAGTATTGCAACATATATATATATGCCTGTGTTATAAATAACTAAGAAAGCATGCAGGGGTTAGTGTCAGACGCAGCACCAGGTCTACATAAAAATGAGGATCAGCCAGGTTAAATACCAACACAGAGTCAAAACACAGAGCACAGTTGTAATATTTTAAGTGATCTTACAACCAAATGTTCAGATCTGAGCTCTGCAGTCCTGTTACATTCAGCCATGAGTGGTGATGGACAAAGAAATAACGAAGTCAAAAAATGTGGTGTTGGAAAAGTACAGCAGGCAACATCTGAGGAGTAGGAGAGTCGACATTTTGAGCATAAGTCCTTCATCAGGAGGGGTTTCTGCAAAGATTCCCATCCTCAGTGATTGGGAAGCCCAACATGCCAGTGGAAAGATGTAACCATCTTCAGCCAGAGGGGGTGATTCATCTTAGCTTCTTCCAGAGGTCCACTGAATCACAATTCGATTAACTCCATATGATGTCAAGAAATGGCTGACACCATTGCATACTGCAAAGGCAACAGTACTGATGATTTGTGCTCCAGAATTAGTTGCGCCAATAGCCTAGCTGTTCTATTATAGTTATAACACTGATACCTTTCTGACAATATAGAACCTTGTGGAGGTATTTTACATGAACAAAACATCGGGTGATATTTGGCTGAGTTTGATTTAACCTATCAGTCAATTCTTGATCTTCGAAGTCATCACCAGTGTTATGAAGTGGTACTTGCTCAGCAACAACCTGTTCAGTGATATTCAGCCTGGGTTCTACCAGATTTACTCAGTTTCTGAACTTGATACAGTTTTGGTCCAAACCAGAACAAAGAGTGAACTCCAGAGATGAGGAGGAAACACTCATCTGATTTGCTCCTGTCCTTTCGGTATGGAAATTACCATTCTTGCCTGGTCTTGCCTACATGTGACTTCAGACCCACAGCAATATGGTTGATACTTAACTGACATCTGGGCAATTATGGATGGGCAATAATTGCTGGACTAGCCAGTGACGCCAACATCTTGTGAATTAATTTAAAAAAAAGTTGGGAATGATTGTTTGAGACCATCAGGCAGTACTTGACTGAGTATGACAGCATAGAACCCTAGATAAAATGGAGTTAGCAGGAATCTGGGAAGGGAGGAGATCTTCACTGGTTTGAGACATAACGAGGTCAAAAGTAGATAGTTGTGGTTTTTGGAAGTCAATAATTTCAATCCCGGATCTCTGCTGGAGTTTCTCAAGGTAGTTTCTTAGGTTTAACCAATATCTGATGCTGCATCAATGATTGCAGCATCCTTTTCATCATAAGGTCACTAATGATTGCACAATGATCATTCACAGCTCCTTGGGTAGTGAATCAGTCTGTGTTCACACTAACAACCAGACTTGAGCTGAAAAATGGCAAGTAATACTGTGTCACATTTTCCAGACAATTGCCATCTCCAAAAAGAGAGAATCTACCCTTGACATTAAAGAAATTAGCATCACTGAATTCCTCGTTATTAATATCCTGGAGATAACCATTGACAAGAAACTGAACTGATTATAAATACTGTAGCTACAAGGACAGATCAGCACCTTAGAATTCTGTACTAGGTAACTTGCTTCCTAGTCCTCCAGTGTCTGTTCAAAAGGTACAGGTCAGGAGTGTGATGAAGCACACCCCACTCACCTGGATGAGAGCAACTCCAATAACTCTGAAGAAGCTTGACACCAAGCAGGACAAGCACCCTGCATAATGGGCGTGC
The DNA here is from genome assembly GCF_037043375.1 of Chiloscyllium plagiosum. Taxonomy (NCBI): domain Eukaryota; kingdom Metazoa; phylum Chordata; class Chondrichthyes; order Orectolobiformes; family Hemiscylliidae; genus Chiloscyllium; species Chiloscyllium plagiosum. The sequence goes on from NW_028270157.1 coordinate 37,180,766, forward strand.
ATCTCCCACCTTCAACATTTATTCCCTTCCCCATGAAGTACAATGGTAATAGCTTGTTCCATCATAAGATGCAATGCTGCAACTCACCAAGTCTTGTTTGGCAGCATCTTCCAAACCTGTGATCTCTTTTTCCTGGAAGGATGCATGGACATGCCACCACGTGCAAATTCTCCTTCAGGCCACACACCATTCTGCCTTGGAAACATATCACCATTCCTTTGTTGTCACTGGGACAAAATCCTGGGAATCCCTCCCTCACAGCACTGTGGGTATGTCTACACCAAATGATTTGCAGCATTTCATGTGAGCAGCTCACCACCACTTTCTCCAGCGCAATTAGGGATGGACAATAAATGTTGGCCTAGACAGCAATGTCTATATCCTGTGAATGACTGATTGATTGAAAAAAAATTCTTTGCAAATTGAAAATTAATAACCCTTCAGATTTCCTAGTGTTAGTTATTAAACAGTTAAAATTTGAAATGTCTTATGGGTGTGCTTTGTGCTTTGATACTGAGGAGGAGGATGGTGGAGGAGGTGTTTTCTCCCTCTGGCACTAAGGCAACTCGTGTTTATGTATTTTACTTCAGAGACTGACTTATTGTAGTTCATTATTCAGACATTCGGGCCTATACAGAATATATGTGGTTCTTTGTACCACCATTCATTGAAAACATGCATTGATCATATTGAAAACTCTTTTATGGTAAACATGGAGTCTCATCCCACACATCGCTATATCAAAACTGAAGCATTTTTGTTATTAATATATGTTGTAGATTATTTAATTTTTTGATGTGTAAAACTGATGTCATGACAGCACAAAACACTCACATGATCCAAGGATGGAGTGGACTATAAAATTATAAAATATTTTATTCTTTCTGCTTGTGACTTAAGTGCTCAGGCAGATTTGATGCTGTTGCATAAAGCAGTTTGCTGCATTTTCAGAGGGTTAGTCACAGAGCTTAAAGGATATTTGGAAGTTGTGACTTCATGGGATAATGTAACAGCTTTCTTGTTTATGTCAGCAAGTACAAGAAGATCAATTTCTGGAAACTGTTCCAGATAATCTAACCATGGAGCTGCTTGACTGGGAGTATGACACCTGAAGGCATCTATGCAAATGAGCTGACTATTTTGTGACTTCAAATTCATCAAAGTTTAGAACGAGCAGAAGGATTCCTTTCATTCCTTCTCAGACAAACTGCATTGTCCTGATATTACATGGATTGTAGTGATCCAAAAAGATGGCACATCACCTTCTCAAGGGCATTTGGGAGTGCGTAGTAAATTCTGGCCAAGGCGACATCATTCACAACCTACGAACGAACATTTTAAAAAGGTTTAAGCAATTAGTCCCTCCCAGCTAGGCTCTTGGGAATGTTGATTGAAAACATTTATTAAGGATCCTGTTTACTGTTACTTGCAGGTTGGTTGCTGGCTTGACGTTGGAGGCTGGTGATTGACTTTGGCTGATTTCTGACTGGGAAGATTTAGCTCTGTTTTTATTGATGATTCACTGTTTTTCACAACCATGTGTGCAAGTTACTGTAGTCCTGGGTGAGGTCTGGTAGGGCTGTCTTTGAAGATGGAGAAAGGTAGAAGCAAGGAAGACTGGAGGAGGAGGAGGAGGAGACAGGGAGAAGAAGGAGTACCTATGGAGGAAGCAATACTCTCAGCTGGTTTTCAAGAAGCACTTATGCATCTGCTTCAAAACTCCATCACCTGCTCAGCCAGACGTTGAGCCTACACTAAGACACACACAGCAAAGCCTGTGGTCATCAAGATCACTGAGGTCCATATGTACAATTGGATCCTTCCAGGCTGCAGCAAGTATCATGAGAACAATTTTCTATTTGAAATCAACCATTCTGTCAGTGAGGAGACCAAAACTGACCACATTAGAAGGAGACCACATATGGACAGAGCAAAGTCAGATATGAAATTCGGCCTTTCCCACTTGGCAGTTTTCTTGCACATTCTCAATTTCCATCACCCTAAATTGGCAAACATATCTTCAGCTGTCCACACACTAAGCTACAGAATTCGCTCCTTTATCATAGAATTATAGCATGGAAGATGACCACTTCCATCAGAGCATGGTGCCTATGTTGACTATTTAAAAAAGCAATCCTGTTAGACTTTCATCCTGATTTTGCAAATTCTTTCATGGCCTCCCAACCCCCTCCCTATCTCTGTAAACTCATGACATCTGGAATATACTAGACACAACACAGTCTTCAGGCTGAGGACAAAGTTTATTGGATAGATGGGACCATACATCAGTTTCCTGATTTGTTTTCACTCTGACTAACAAAACCTAGATCTGGGAACGACACATTGTATGCTCGCTCATTAGTGCACTGACAAGTGTTCCCATGTATGATTTTTGACCATCTTAGGTTCCCTCAACCAGTAAGCCCCTGCATAAAGGCTATTCTGAGTCATACCCTCCAGTAAGCTGGCACTTACTCCTATGTACAGTCTACCCCTCCTTCCTAGCTTCTGCATATTTGTGCCCAATGCACAATCAAAAGCATTTTTAAGTTTTAAATACTTGCAGTTAGAAAACAAAAAGAGGGTGAACAGGTGTTTGCTACTGATTCTATCCCTTTCCTTGGCAACAGTTTGAGATTGAATAAGTCAGTCTGCTCTCAACTGTGGTGTCACATTTGATTCTAAAATGAGATTCTCACCACATTTGTGTCATCACTAAGACCACCTATTTCCACTTTGACAAGTCAGTCAATTTTACCTCTGTTTAACCTCATTTGCTTCTTTTACCCTGAATTGTGACTTCATTATTGCTGGACATGACTGTTCCAATGCATTTCTGGTTAGTTTCCCATGTTCTACTCTCTCTAAACTTGAGATTGTCCAAAACTCTGCTGCTTGTGCCTTAACTTGCTGAAGTCATGCTTCCCCTAGCACCTTTCTGTTTGCTGATCAATATTGGCTCCTGATCATGCAACATCTTTGTTAAAATTCACATTCAAATTGTTTTGAGTTCCTTCTCTGGTCTCACGCCTTCCTAACTCTAATCTCTGCAGCTGCAAAACCCTTTGAGATAACTGTGTACCTATAATTCTGGCCTCTTGTGTATACACATTTTTAATCGCTTGACCATTTGTAGTAATGTCTTTAATTGCCTAGACCTTGAGCTTTGGAATTTCCTTACTCAATCTATCTTCCGCTGCACCTTGTCTTCCTTCTTAGATACCTCTTAAACTCTACTTCTTTGATTTGGCTTTTGGTCATCTGACCTAATACTGCCTTGTGCTTAGCATCATGCTATGTTTTGTTAATCCTCCCTTGAGATGCTTTGATACATTTTATTAAATGAGAGCTGCAACATAAATATAAGTTATTATTGTTCGGCTTAGCATTTGATGGCAAAGAGAGAGCAGGGTGATGAGTGGCTAGTAAATTTAGTTGCATAGTCTGTGTAGAGCGAGATAGAAGCAAGAATGGAAAAAGAGGACAAAATATTCAAAGCCTTGAATGTGACAACTCCTGCAGCATCACCACACACAACACAAATGATTCTTCCCCTAATTGTAATGGTCAGAATTTTTTCTTCCATTGTGGAAGACTTGACTTCTTATGGCACCAGCTTCTGGTGCAGGTGTTTTGTGATGCTGTCCTGCAGAGAAGAAGCGAATGTATTGTTAACTCTTTAGAGGCCATTAGTAGTTTAGAAAAAGTACTTATTATATTCAAATAGCTGGTGTGCAGTGCACAAGATATGAGGACTGTGATAATGGCCTCATGATTGAGAGAGAATGAGGAAGTGAAGGATATAATGAAATGAGATGCAGTTATTGTCAAAGTGAGTGACAGGAAGGAGGGTGGGGAGTGTTGTGAATACTGAAGGTGTGCATGCAGTGTAAGAAAATAGTGTTATTACGTTGATAACCCTGGTAAGGTGAATGAATATTTTCGGCATTCCACCCACATCCTTGAAGCTAGAGCTTGATATTCACCTCTTTTATAACATTTTGCCATTATTTGCAGAAGTGTTTCTGGAGGACTTTCTGCCCCTAAGGAGGAGCAGGGTCTCATATGGTCCACTACCTGACAAGGTCTCCAAAACAGCATCAATGAACCTGGGATCTTTCAGAACATAATATGTAGCGATTGCTTCCCCTGCATCTGTGCCCAGCTGAGAATGTGTGTAGCCTGCACTCAGCCCCTGCATAACTGTTCTCAGACTTGATTATATTTCTCGGCTATCTATTGCTAGTTTACACACAAGTGCTGCTAAGACCATGAAACATGCAAATATATAATACATATGTCGATATCAGTCAGGAACTAATTAATCAATGAGTTTAATTAACATGTGTGTTCCCAGGTGGAAGCAAAACTGATAGACAAATTGGACAGCTTAATGTCAGAAGGCAAAGGTGATGAAACTTACAGAGAGCTTTTCAACAGCATGTGAGTCATACATAACCTTATTTTACAGCTGTTGTTTACATGCTGAGATGTAATGTAAGACATTATACTTAAATCTATTTGCTGCATATTTTACTGTTCTCATCAAAATAAAAATTCATTGGGGTCCAGGTTTCTCAGTGGCTAAGTGCAGTCAATACAGTGGCACTGAAGTATTGAGTCCAGAAATATCCATATTTGATCGGTGCTTAATGCTGTTATCCCAGGCAGGGGATTCTGTCAGTCGGTAGCTATGCTGTTGAAAACAATGCAGGAAATAATCACAAATGTACGCAATACTGCCTGCCTTTTGTTTTTCAGTTACATCACTTAAATTAAGGTTAGATTAGTCCTTGAGCATTAGCTATTTTGTAACCTTGTAGGGTTCATTGTAATAAAATACAAACAAAACCTGTTATTCCAAAAGAAAATAGGTCATATTTTTTTCAAAAACACGGAAAACAGCCATTTTTTTAAAAGGAAGATCCTGTAAGGCTGAAGCACACCCTGTGTGGGATTGCAGAATAAATGATTGCAAAGGGGCAGCCTATTTTATGTATGTGCAGTGGCTTGATTTTACACTCTACCCAAGGAACATTTCTCCCCTGGTCAATTGAAGGAATGCAGAAAGCAACTGGACAGATATCAAACAAGGTTGATTTGCTATATCGCCCTCTTCCCCCTTACATTGATTTTTAGTCTTTGTTTTCGAGATACAACACACATATTTAAAATACCCTTCCTCATTTCATTGCATTCACAACAATAAGTAGACAATGTCTCATTTGATTTGGAAGTTATGGAAGTCTTATGATATGGACTCACAATGAGTTTAATCAAATTATTTTAGTTACCTTGCTATGAAAAACATCAAACATCCCTCTTTTTACAAGCTGGAAAAACTTAAATGTACCTTAATGTTATTAAACGTAAAGAAGCAGGACAATTGGGGATAGACAATGAGTGTTGGCCTAGCCATTCATGGACTTCATTCTGAACTCAAACACAAATCCCCAGATTCCCACAAATATCTTGAGTATGCTTCCCCACAATCCCCATCCCATGAATGAATAATTTTAACAAAAAAATAGCATAAATAGGCAACTGAAGAGAGTAAAATGATTTAGTTACCACAATGTATTGGTAAGGCAGTGAAGAGGAGGAAATGATTACAATGTTTGTGGAGTCAGAGGAAGACACCTGCCCAACTCTGGTCACTTAATGCTGTTCAATCTCATGTAGGGATCTGGTATTAGGTAGTAGAAAGTGAGGACTGCAGATGCTGGAGATCAGCTTCGAGAGTGTGGTGCTAGAAAAGCACAGCAGGTCAGGCAGTATTCAAGGAGCAGAAGAATCAACATTTCAGGCATCAGCCCACTTTCCTGCTGAAGGGCTTATGCCCGAAACGTTGATTTACCTGTTCCTCGGATGCTGCTTGGCCTGCTGTGTTTTTGCAGTACCACACTCTCAAATCTGGTATGAGGTCCCAGTCAGAGCACGTAAAAGAGCCCTATTTCCAGGATAGGACAATTGCCAAGGACATGTATTTGGGATGGTCATCAAAAATGACAGAAAGATGACCCAACCTGAATGCACGTTGGAATTGTTTGAAGCATCTTTTGAACACAGGATCTTTGTCCAGAATTTAGGCCTTTTTCCTGCAATATGAGTGCCACGAAGTTCATTTTCTCCTTAAACTGCAACAAATGCTGTGCATTCTATATGGTATGTTGTCAATACAAATGTTTGGATGTCAGTTACGTATAAAACTCCTACAGAAGTCACGTTGCTCCAAAAATATTACCTGGACTAACCAATTAACATTTAAAGCTTGAGTTGAAATTGATTGATTTCAGTAACATAAGTTTAATAATGAGTACATAAATGCTTAATAAAATATTTTTTACATTCAATCTGCATCCTACTAACAAAAGTGGACAATGTGTTTGCAGATCTCTGCCAATGCAGCTCTGAATTCACCTTCAACAATAAAGCAGCTCAGATTGTGTCTCCATGTTGAACAATCAGGAATATAAATCAGTTATGAAGAAATTTCAAAGCTGTGCTCCCCATAAGCTTACCCCTAGAGAAGGAAAATATTTAATGGGTCACAATCAATTAAATATGAATGTGTTATGGACTAGGCCAGACCAATCAAAATGTTCTTAAGCAAGCAGCCCAGACCGTAACTTTGCAATTTGTTCAGTAAGTGCAGAGTGAAAATTACCTGGAGTAAGTTAGCTAAGTTGACTACCAGGTTTTAAAACAGACAAAAACTTATTCACAAAATTATGGAATGAAATGCAAAGAACAGAATAAAGAACACCCACAGAACTCAGATTATCCCAAACTCGACTTAGTTATGCTGCTCCGAATATACACACCAGTTCCAAAGTTCCAATAAACAAATCTCCTTAAACACAGTAAAAATGAAACAAAGGCCTACAGGTCAAAGTTAGAAGGGCAGAAGGAGAGAGAGAGTCTCGCAGCCTGTTTCCACACAGCTCACTGCTGAACTGAATCAACCAAGACTCCAGTTTCTAGGACTGATCACTTCCCTTTCATTTTACAGGTCACTTCTAAAACATAAGCTTTGGCCGAAAGTTTAATCTGTTTACATATAAACAAAAAGACCTTTTCATCCTTATACCAAACCAGTCAAATCAGAGCCTGAGTGATTTAAGACCCCTCTGAAAAAACAAGGATGCAGTATATTTGAGAAAAGAAACAGCTTTTAGAAAAAAGACCAGCTTTGTGATAATATAGTGACTGACACAAATATGAGAGTTTCTGTTATCTGCAAGAATATTTTCAAAATTAGATTCACTGTATTATCTTTAATTTTATATTTATTGTTATAGTTTTCTCCCATGCACTGAGAAAGGATGGCAATAGTCAGGCCCTGAATCCATTCATTCATGGACAAAAATGTTGGTGCCATTTGGTCTTATCTTGATAATTTCATTAAATGTACTTCCATTTCTCACCAGTCTCTCTCTTTTGCATGTCACTGTCTGTCGTTTACCTTATCTTCCTGAGCTTTTCCATCTGCATCTTCAAAAATGAACTTCACATTGACCTGCATTACAAACACACAGCTACATCTGCTTTGTTAAGTTCCTTTCAATTGCCGTCACATTTTTTCCATTGGCAATGTTGAATAGAGACCTTGACCAACCTGACCTATTTCCTGTATTTTTGTTCTCCTATGCTCTTAGCAACACAACAGAAACAGGGTGTTTCTTTCTCTCACTGTCACCACAGTGGTCTTCTGAATTATCAAATCATTTTCTACAATGCATTCCTACCACCAAGTGTTATTCTGTTCCCCTCCCCTCACTGCTTTCCTAATGCGTGACTCTTTCCCTCTATCATTCAGCTTTGGTTCCCTTTGCATTATTCTCTTATTGTTATAATAGATGCAACATCTATTTACTCATCTCTACCACCATAATAACTATGTAGAGTTCTAAACACTCCTCGTGTGGAAAAAGTAATTAATGTGTGCTTCATTCAGTATAGTACACTGTCTTCACAAGTAATTACAGCTGAGGAAAACCATTTGGTCCATCTTAGCTCACTTGTATGGAATATTTTTGAAATCTTCCATTAGAACACTCTAAAATGATTGCAGGGATATTGTCGATTGTTTGTTTTGGAATCTGTATCTTATCTTGACAATGTTCGCTGATAGAAAACCTAATGATAATGAGATCCCTTCTTCATGATGCCAGAATTTCTGCTCCCACCACCCCATCTCTCCTTCGAACCAGAAAATGAGCTGGACCTGTTTGCTGTGGCAGAATCTGAGGTAGCAGTCTGCAGCCGGGCCCTCAAATGCTCAACTACCCAGAAGTCACTGGCCATTCGAAGGCCAATATGAATACAACCCCATCTGAGCACGAGCTTTGTTGAGGCCTCTGGAAATGATCTTGTCAGAGCTGTTGAGCTTTAGGCACCTTTGAATAACAAAGTACCCATGGTTGACTTCTGGGTGAGAAATGAATGGAAGGCAATTATTAGGTTTGTCATTAGATTTATCACCGGTATCACATTTTGGCCGACAGTGTGGTTTCATAATTTGTCAGTATGATATGGATGTAAAATTTGGCTGAATAGTTTAAATGTCCTTTACTTTAGCAGTAAGAGAGTAGTGAAGGTTGCAATAAGGGCTGTAAATAGAGAGGGATTTTGTAAAAGTTCTGAGGACAGGCGAATTGTGTAACAAACTCACCCCTCATATCTCTGGTTACAAGTTTGATGGCTGAGAGTGGTTTCCTTGCGTTTCTCGTCATTGTACTTGTCATCATTGTTTGTGTTTCCTTGAAAACAGGCTTAAATGTGGTGAGATTGTGCAGCATGCAGCTTGCCACTATGATATGTGCCACGCCCCTCTGTGGAGCACATTTTCAGGAGTCTTGGACATGTCAAGGCATTTGCTTGGACATCTGGATTTACTTGCTTGGCTTTTAATTATGTGTGGTGGGTTATTTGGAGTTGAAACAAGCCATTATGGTTTCATTTTCATAATGGAACACTGTCACAGGATAAGTGCATTGTCATGGTAGTTCAAGTACTTTATACAAATTTTATATGGACTTGTTTCTGTGATTGGACATCATTCTTATACTTACAACTTGTATTTCAGTGTCCTTGAGGCAACATGTGTGTCGTACATCACACTTTTGATGCAGTAGAAGTCAGTCATTGATGCAAAACCCTGACCATTCTCATGCTGGCTGTTTAAGTCAATGTGGAGAATGTATAAGCAAACACTGGTGAATTTGCTTATTGTAGCTGTGTGTTGCTGGGAGATGCAATCCTCTGTAGTAGAATGGAAGGAGTTAATGGCATAGAAATGAAAGGCTGTGACTGATTGAGAACCACTGGCAAAGGCAATCCCCTGGCCCAGTAGGCAGCAGATCCTGTCACTGTGGTCTGCAGAGGTAAGCTGCAGCCCTCCTCAAGGTATTCAGCTTTTCTGCTGCAGATTGTTTGAGGAATGTGACTCTTAGCCTGACACACATTGTGCTGGGTAGGACCTCTTGCAAGCAATACCCCAAACCTCAGACTTGCAATAGTTCCAATTATCAGCCAGTGTTGGTTTCTGGCACTGATGCTATTCTTCTGGCATTAGATGTCCCTCTATCCAAAATAAGTTAGCAACAAGAACAGTCATGATCAGCAGTGACAAGGTAATATGGTAAAGAATGTGAAAAATAATTAACTTGGATACGAGAGACTCCTTTGGCGACCCAAAAAACATGATGGCACACCCATCCTCTCATGCAGCTCCTTACCCCATTCAGCAGTGATTCACTCAGAGCCTGGCTGCTTAAAATTGCTGTGAAGTCATCTGGCCCAGTTGATTTGCTGACCCCCATGGCAGATATTGATTGAAGAGGTAGTGAGAGTGCAGATATTCAAACATCCTGAAGGTGGGTGACACCAATATATTGGACGTCTCAGCCAACTGCATATATTGTGTAGTTAGGATATCAATGGGTAGAAGCATGTCAGGATACAAAAATGATATTCCTTTGCTATTTCAACCAGTCTCCCCACTCCCTTTTTGGTGACCAAACCCAAAACTGGTTCCTTAATTTGTGCTTCTGGTAGTTATGGAGGAAAGACAAGAGAATGCAATTTTCCCTTTGAACTTAAAACTGCATAAAAATAAAACTGCAATAACATCTAAAAGGTTTTCTGATTAACACGTACATTGTCTCCATTTTAAATACTATTGAAGCTTTTCAACTTGGCAAGATCTAGTTTTGAAAATGTACCAGAAAATGGAAATAAATAGCACATTTCCAAGGAGGCAGTTCACTATATTTTCCCAAACTTCACAGTCAGGAACAATGCGTCATGCCTTATGTAATGCCCAATAACAAGGTATTTTCTCATTTTAGGAGATATATTTGAATGTTTGAAAATTCAGCTTTCGTGTAATTTGATCTGTAAATTATTAGTGATTTATTTTAAATACTCTCACCATTGCAATTTGTATTGCAAAAATTTTAAGACTAAATTTGTTTTGCTAAATGAACTTCAAGGGTTAACATTAAAACCTTAACAGTTCCTCAACTGACAGTCTTCTTAGCTTTGTTGTGATTTGACAGAATTACATTTAATGTACTGTAAAGGTAAATTTTCACGTCAAGAACACAAATGCGGTATATTCCTATTGCATATTTACTTTTCCCATAGCAATTATGCTAATTTTACTTTTTAAAAAAAGAGCCAGTTATAATGACAAAATAAGCAAAGAAGGTTGTAGCCATGACAACGTACTTTTGACGCAGACTGCTGCTGAGGAGAATCTGTCGCTATTGCTTCTTTCATGGATAATGTAAAAATTCATTTGTTTTGCCAATGCTTCCTGGATCTAGAATTCCACTTTTTGGGCCTTACCCTAGGTAAGATGTTGCTACAATTATATTTTGGAGTGCTTACTGTAATACAGTGTAACTCATGAAATACAAATGACTGGTATAACCTATTACTGATATAATTACTACTGTGTAATGTGAGACATCAACGAATTGTGAATCGGGGCTTGTGGTTGCACTGCACTTGTTTCAAATAAACCAGGTCAGAATACTGACAAATTCCTTTCTATCCGCAGCCTACTGAAGAAAATTGAGAGAGAAACCTGGCGAGAAAGTGGTATTTCTCTAGTAGCCACTGTAACTCGCCTAATGGAAAGGTTGCTGGATTACAGGTGAGACTTGACAATTCTTGCTTTTACTGCATGTTGAAAAATTGGAAGGTGTAATCATTTTTTTAAACTTGAACAGAAAATTATGGTCTCAATTTGTGTATTTACATTGGTAATGTAGGAGCTGAAATTCATATGATTGTACACTGTTTATCATTTCACTGTTTTCTACCTAGCGGAAGCACGATTGTGGACTCTTACTGTTTGTGCAAACAAACAACTATTACATGGCCAACAAAAAATTTTTGACACAGTTTTCTTTTTTTATTTTGCGTTAAGTTCTATCGTTGCATTTTTTTTCCATCGTGTGGAACAATTTCCCTCATTAGTGTCAACGTCCTATTGATATGCTAAGAACTGCAGGGGACAGTGGTAATGTGAATAAACTGTAATTGCTTTCCATTTGCAGAGACTGCATGAAAGTGACAGAGGTTGATGGCAAAAAGATTGGCTGTACAGTTAGCCTGTTGGTCAGTATCTATTTAATTTATCTGTTCAATCCAAAAGGGACGGTTCTTGAATATAGCAATCATCTCCAAAAATCCTGAATTAAAAAGGACATTTGAATCGCTTGTAGTTATAAATTCAATTTGGTAGAGCTGTCTTTTAGGGTATTAACTTTGGCCAGCATGAAGCTGTGAAATGAGAGTTAAAGCTCATAATTGCCAATGCTACAATTGCCAATGCTACTGAATATCTGATCTTAGCAAAATCACCAGTGGTTAAATACCAAACTGAAATCTGGTTGTTGGCCACAGGGAAGGAACTAGTGGTTTGCTAGCAGCTGGTTTATTATGACATAGCTTTCATAAATTCTGGGCAAGTCAGTGGACTGGTTGAAAACGGAAGCAAACGTTTTCCTTAACTCCTGAGTGACGTTCAAGACTTATCTCGTTAGCTATGATGCTGCTATTGTTGCGGCTGTAGACAGCATAACTCATTCTGTAGTAGCAGCGCCTCTTGGCTTGATACTGTCAAATATTGACCTATGATAGCCTTAAACCTTTTGGTATTAATGACTGAAAAACTAGCTTTTGAAGTTGGCTTTTGGCCAGCTGGAGATTCCACCTGCAGAATGCGAGGTGTGACATAAAAGAGGTAAATCAGAATGCCTGATTTTTTTCCCCTTTTAGGGCACGAGGTCTTGGAGATGGCCTGCATTTAAGTTAGAAATGAAATCTAAATTGACAAGAGGGAAGAAGAAAAACTTGTCAAGCACATGCAATATAATTATCCTTTTTTAAACTTCAAACTGTTTTCTTAATTTTTGCATTATAGAGTTAATATTTAAAAAGATCATCCTGATATTTGATTATTATCACCACTTAATTCAGTATCACAGTTCGCAAGTTGTACATTTGAAAAAAAATGTCCAACTGAGAAGCTTGTTTTCACTGGAAGGATGGTAAAGAGAAACATGAAATCTACACCCTTGTTTATTCTCATCCTTGAGCTGTTTGTATCCTTCATTGTACCTCCCCTGCCTTGAAAAACAACCCATGTGAAGGCCAATCAGCAGCTGATGCTTTGGATAGGCATAGAAAAAGCTGTAGAGATGTTGCAATGAGGCCACATTCTTCATTTACCTGACTTGTTTATTCATGCCAATGCACCAAACCATTTTTGATGATTTATTGTGGTTTTGATAATCGTATGATCAAGTGTAGAACTTAGTCTGACGTGCATAGATCACATTCTTGTGTCGTCAGGAATGTTATTTTTGGCCTATTTTAATGTGTCATTTCCCTATGCTGAGAAAGTATAACATGGCAATTTGATGATTATGAACTCTGCAATGTTTGCGTTGTGGAGCATGTTATCCCGAAACAAAAAAAAGAAAGTAATAAAATAGTGTTGGTACATTAGGCATGTTAGAATAGATTGTTTTTATTCCAAGGACCTAAATTTGAATCAGGACGATAATCTTGTCTTCCTTCTGGAGAAAATGGTCCTGTGTGATCCTCCTAGTCAGAGCACAGTACAAAAGTGCCCACAATTGGACAGCAATTGAAAAGTCCCTCAAGGAAATCTAACAGAGGATCAAGGGAGGAAATGTAAAAGCTCCAGGGCTGCAAACTGGCTTTTCCCAGTCCTATGATGGACAGTTAACCAGGGAACTGACAAGTGGTGTGGGGAGGTCTGGATGGCATGATTGACAGTCTTTCACTGCTGTGCCATTTTTGACATGAAAGGTGGCAAATCAGCTGCCTGCCCAGAGCCAGGTCGAGCCACTTCAGGACTGCTTCCTGTCTCCATGGCATTTCGATGCTATCAGGATGATCCACTGGTGTGTAGGTGGCTGTCAGATAAGCCATTATCTGGCATTCTTCGGCCCAAAGGAGAATTGGTTCTACCTATGGTAAAGACACCATCTGCCCTTAGTGACTCCTCACTAAGGCCTGCCTCCTGGCCCTGGTCCCGTACCTCATTTCTCTGTCTGTTAAGGAACATGACCATCAACGTGCCTCATCCTCTCAATGCAGCTGCAACAACAATGTTGCTGCCTACGACTGGCCCAGCAGTGTGAGGAGATGAGCAACCATCTTTTGTGGCTGCTACCATGAGGTACCACTACCGATTGAAGCAGGGTTCCCACCCCATTGCTTTTGACCTCAGTATCAGGACACCTGCTGCTTCTGCAAAATTTCATCGGATGATGTTGGAAGGCTGAAGTGAACACATCATTGGAGGACAAAACATGGAACTTTACTCTTCATCTGGAGAGTTCCTAATTATGCCTTTGTGGAAACCATATCCACAAATAAGCCATGACCTTATCCCAAAAAATAACTTTGATTTTGCCCAATTCCACAAAAAACAATTAGCCCTCTTAGACAAGTTACTTAAAGCCACTTTGTAGTACAGAACTTGAATAATGCTGGGAAAAAGATACAACAATCAATGTTTTTCTTCTTGCACTCATCAAGACAGGCACAAGAGTACAAAATGTCAAAGGAAACAATAATCGAAACTGCATGAGAAATAATGGTATTTGATGGCAAACGAACTCTGGTCAGATATTGCTTTGGAAATGCACTGGGGAATAGTTTCCCCAAAGCTTAACGTTATTTTTTAAGCTTACAAATTGGTCTGCTTATGTTTACTGGAAGCTACATTTATTCATACATTGGACCTGGTTCTCTGTAGGCAAAAGGAATTTGCCTCAGCATTGCGTTTTTTCAATGCATTTCTTATGGCACATTTTGGCTAATCCGAGACAATTTGCATTTTGAGTTTAAACAAAGCTGTGGGGTGAGAGTCCCCCAGTGCATTCTCCATTTCAATGCCTCAATCAAACATTTCCAATCTTGCAACCAGTCAGTACCCTGTTATTTGAGCTGTATAAATTATTGTTTTCTTTGAAATTTGGGATTCTTGTATCTGTCCTGATGAGTGCAAAACAAAAATCTTCAACAACAGGTCTTTTTAATAAGCTACTTTATTTTCTTGTTTCTGGTTGTATGATTTTTATAGCTTAAGGTTACTATTTGTTTTCTCTGAATTAGTATTGTCAGCAATTGTATAATATTTTCTAATACAAGTTAATTTTTTTCACTCATTTTCATTACCATGGGGGTTTTGGAAACAATGTATCGACCTGTATCTGGCCAGTCAAGATGATGGTAGAAATTATAAATGATATTTGATGTCTTCTTTTGATCAAAATGTCTTTTTTAACCTCAGGTTAATTTTGAGGCAAGGAAGAGTGTATAGTGAGAAGAAGTCCATCAATCTTTTGCTAAAATTTAGCCAAAGGCTGCATATTTCAAACAATGGCAAATACATTCCTGAACATTTCCTCTCTATTGAAAAATTTTGATTTTCTTGTTCATTTATTACATAAAATGGTGGTAGAATGTTAAGTGTAAATAATTTCAGACTTTTGGACATTACGTTACAGAACTTAGTTGTTTACCTATTGTTATAAGACAGTATTTAATTTACAGAACAGAATACAATGTAGATTAATCTTTCTTTTGGTGCCATTCTTTTAGTATTTAAATACTGGCTTAGTAAGGATATCCTGTTACTCCACTATGCTTTGCATTTTTATATGATCCATAGTACTGTATTATTAAAGATGCAAAAGCAATATAGAGATATTTAATCACATCAATATTTTTATGAAATTTTATTCAGTATTTGAAATGTGAGGTTACACCAAAACACAGAATAGAAAGAAAGGTTTATGTGTAGATTCTTGTTTATAAGTTGAAAAAGAACTCTTACTGTAAACATTTTTTAATAACAGATTTCCAATTGATTTACAGAATTTTTATAAAACAGAAATAAACAAAGAAGAAATGTATATCCGCTACATTCATAAGCTGTATGATTTGCACTTAAAGGCACAAAACTTCACAGGTATGTTGTGGCTTAACAGGGCAATTATATTTAATTAATTTCTACTTGCTCAGTGGTTTTAGTTCAGGTTCTCTCAGAGCAGGGTATGAGTTGTTCATGTTTTGTTACCAAGAGTGAAAATTTTTCTTGACTATGCCTTCAGCGTAGAAAATGGCACTTGCTGAAAAGATACCTTTCTTCCAGCCTTTAGAGGCTGTATATAAATGTGAACTACTGTTATCTTCCTTGCATATTTGTAGCTTATTTTAATTTTGCGAGCTTGAATTATTTATCAGGATGATTCATCCTTTTTTTATGGCAAGATCTCCTTTAAGAAGGAACTGCTTGAGTTGCCCTGTCTTTCTTAAGGCTGATCACGGTGCATTCTTCTCTGAAATGGCAGATGAAACATACATTTCAACTCACACTTACATGACATCGAACCTGCAGCATAAACCCCTCATTACACTTAAAAGACAAGACATTATAAAGAGGAGAGGAGGAAATAAGACACTGAGCAATATTCCAGTTCTCAGGTGTGTGGGTTGGGAAAATGGCAAAGTTCTGGAAAAGTTGAAGCTTTTGTAAGTATGAGCATGAGAAGTTAAGAAAGACTTGAGAAATAGTTTTCAGATAGATGAAACGGAAGTAGAAGTGAGTCAGATAGCTGAGGTGCAAACAGGTATTGTGGTGATAAATTGGGTATAGAAATTGATGATCACCTCCTCAAAGGTTAGGCAACAATTTTATCAGTGGGAGACTTTCCTGCACATTCCAAACACCTCATCTACTGTTGCTCTCGATGTGGTCTCTTCTACACTGAGACAGGATAGCAACTCGCAGAACATTTCAGGGAACTTTGCTGGGACACTCACCAAACAACCCCACCGACCTGTGGCCAACCACTTCAATTGCCTCTCCCACTCCACCAAGGACATGTGGGTCCTGGGCCATCTCCATCGCCAGATCCAAGCAACCTGATGCCTGGAGGAAGAACGCCTCATCTTCTGCCTTGAGACCCTCCAATCACATGGCATCAATGTCAAATTCACCAGTTTCCTCATCTCCCCTTTCCTGACCTCCATCCCAGATCCAACCCTCCAACTCGGCACTGTCCTACTGTCCATCTTCCTTCCCACCTCTCCACTCCACCCTCCCCTCCGACCTATCACCGTCACCCCCTCTCCAACTGCATCTACCTATCGCCTTCCCAGCTACCTTTCCCACCCCCATCCCCACCATCCTATTTGTCTCTCAGCAGCCCCCACCCCCCACCCTCCCCGAGCATTCTTGAAGAAGGGCTTATGCCCGAAACATAGACTCTCCTGCTCCTCGGATGCTGCCTGACCTGCTGTGCTTTTTTCAGCGCCACACTTTTCACCTCTGATCTCCAGCATCTGCAGTGCACACTTTCTGGCAGTCAGAGACCGTACAGGGAGGGAGTTAAAATGCCAAAGATAGTAAATTTGTCCGCAATGTATTGGGTAAGTAAACACTTTTATGGTACAAGATTATGTTAGAAATGAGTGTTCCAAATTGAGAGACTTTATTAATACTAAGTATTTTTCAATACCCAGTGCACCCAGGGGCATGGTTTAAATTGATCAGTTTCCAAGGATTCGGGGCATCCGAGACTAATTGGAGAAGCAGCTGTGTGCTTTTCACACCCTACTCATGAGCAAGGAAAAGCAGGAGTGCCTCTCAGTGCTTGAAGGAATCCTTCAACCTACCTTCTACCAAACACAACCTCTTTCTGTCCATGTGCTAGAAGTCCCAATCTTCCCGTCCTGTCCTTCTTGCCATGACTGCCTTTCTTCCCCAGCTCCTCACCCCGAGTTCCAATCAATTCTTCTTGCTCCTTTGATTATCTCTGTTCTTCCCCACCTGCATCTAGCTCTCGGAAGGATGTTGGGAAACTTGAAAGGGTTCAGAAAAGATTTATGAGCATGTTGCCAGGGTTGGAGGGTTGGAGCTATTGAATAGGGTGAATAGGGAGAGGTTGAATAGGGTGGGGCTGTTTTCCCTGAAACTTTGGAGGCTGAGGGGTGACCTTTATTGAGGTTTATAAAATCATGAGGGACTTGGATAGGATAAGTAGACAGTGCCTTTTCCCTGGGGTGGGGGAGTCCAGAACTAACAAAGAACAAAGAAAATTTACAGCCCAGGAACAGGCCCTTCGGCCCTCCAAGCCTGAGCTGATCCAAATGTACTGTCCAAACCTGTCGGTCAATTCCTAAGCATCTGTATCCCTCTGCTCCCCACCTACTCATGCATTTCTCCAGACGAATCTACTGTGCCTGCCACTACCACCTCTGCTGGCAACCCGTTCCAAACGCCCACCACCCACTGTATGAAATACTTACAGCGTGTATCCCCCTTAAACTTTGCACCTCTCACCTTGAAAGCTTGACCTCTCGTTATTGAATCCTTCACCCTGGGAAAAAGCTTGTCTCTGTCCACCCTGTCTATACCCTTCATTATAAACCTCAATCAATCCCCCCTCAATCTCCTTTTTTCTAATGAAAATAAACCTAACCTACACAACCTTTCTTCATAGCTAGCACCTTCCATACCAGGCAACATCCTCGTAAACCTTCTCAGGACCCTTTCCAAAGAGTCCAGACCGTTTTGGTAATGTGGCGACCAGAACAGCTATAAATGCGGCCGAACCAATGCCTTGTACAATTTTTACATGACTTGCCAGCTCTTATACTCAATACCCCGTCCAATGAAGGCAAGCATACTATCTGCCTTCTTGACCACTCTATCCACCTGTGCAGCAACCTTCAGAGTACAATGGACCTGCACTCCCAGATCTCTCTGCCCATCAACTTTTCCCAAGGCTCTTCCGTTCATTGTGTAACTCGCTCTAGAATTAGTCTTGCCTAAGTGCATCACCTCAAATTTTTTCTGGATTGACAACCATCTGCCACTTTTCCGCCCAACCCTCCAATCTGTCTATATCCTCCTGTATTCTCTGACAGTCCCTTACGCTCTCTGCTCCTCCACCAATCTTCATGTCATCTGCAAACTTGCTGATCGTACCAACAGTGCCCTCTTCCAGATCATTTCTGTATGTTACAAACAACAGTGGCCCCAACACTGACCCCTGTGGAACACCACTGGTCACCTTTCTCCATTTTGAGAAACTCCCTTCAACTGCTACTCTGTCTCCTGTCGCTCAACCAATTCTTTATCCACCGAGCTCGAACACCCTGCACACCATGTGACTTCATTTTTCCATTAGCGGTGACCTTTACACCGCTGAGGCCAAACGCCAGCTCGCAGATACCTCCTCCTCCTGCCCCCTTGACCATGACCCCAGCCCTCACCCTGAACAACTTCTCTTTCCAATCCTCCCACTTCCTCCAAACGAAAGGAGTAGCCATGGGCACCCGCATGGGCCCCAGCTATGCCTGCCTCTTCGCAGGATATGTGGAACAGTCCATCTTCCGCAGCTACACTGGCCCCACCCCCCACCTTTTCCTCCGCTACATCGATGACTGTATCGGCGCCGCCTCATGCTCCCACGAGGAGGTTGAACAGTTCATCCACTTCACCAACACCTTCCACCCCGACCTCAAATTCACTTGGACAGTCTCAGATTCCTCCCTCCCCTTCCTCGACCTTTCTATTTCTATCTCGGGCGACCGAATCAACACGGACATCTACTACAAACCGACCGACTCCCACAGCTACCTGGACTACACCTCCTCCCACCCTGCCCCCTGTAAAAATGCCATCCCATTCTCCCAATTCCTTTGTCTCCGCCGCATCTGCTCCCAGGAGGACCAGTTCCAAAACCGTACAACCCAAATGGCCTCCTTCTTCAAGGACCGCAATTTCCCCCCCGACGTGGTCGACGATGCCCTCCACCGCATCGCTTCCACTTCCCGCTCCTCCGCCCTTGACCCCCGCCCCTCCAACCGCCACCAGAACAGAACCCCACTGGTCCTCACCTACCACCCCAACAATCTCCATGTACAGCGCATCATCCGCCGTCATTTCTGCCACCTCCAAACGGACCCCACCACCAAGGATATATTTCCCTCCCCTACCCTATCAGCATTCCCTAAAGACCACTCCCTCCGTGACTCCCTCGTCAGATCCACACCCCCCACCAACCCAACCTCCACTCCCGGCACCTTCCCCTGCAAGGATATGCAGGTCTTTGGACTCCTCCATCGCCAGACCACAACAACACGACGGTTGGAGGAAGAGCGCCTCATCTTCTGCCTAGGAACCCTCCAACCACAAGGGATGAACTCATATTTCACCAGTTTCCTCATTTCCCCTCCCCCCCCACCTTGTCTCAGTCAAATCCATCGAATTCAGCACCGCCTTCCTAACCTGCAATCTTCTTCCTGACCTCTCTGCCCCCACTCCAATCTGACCTATCACTCTCACCTTGACCTCTTTCCACCTATCACATTTCTGACGCCCCTCCCCCAAGTCCCTCCTCCCTACCTTTTATCTTAGCCTGCTGGACAAACTTTCCTCATTCCTGAAGAAGGGCTTATGCCTGAAATGTCGATTCTCCTGTTCCCTGGATGCTGCTTGACCTGCTGCGCTTTTCCAGCAACACATTTTCAGCTCATTTTTCCATTAGTCTACCATGGGGAACCTTATCAAACGCTTTTCTAAAGTCCATGTATATGACATCAACAGCCCTTCCTTCATCCACCAACTTGGTCACTTCCTCAAAGAACTCTATTAAGTTGGTACGGTACTATCTCCCCTGCACAAAACCATGTTGCCTATCACTGATAAGCCCATTCTTTTCTAAATATAAATAGATCCTATCCCTCAGTACCCTCTCCAGCAACTTTCCCACCACTGACATCAGGCTCACTGGTATGCAGATACCCGGGATATCCCTGCTACCCTTCTTGTACAGGGGGACAACATGAGCAACCCTCCAGTTCTCCGGCACCTCACCTCTATTTAAGGATGCCACAAAGATATCTGTCAGGGCCCCAGCTATTTCCTCTCTCGCCTCCCTCAGCAACCTGGGATAATCCCATCTCGTCCTGGGGATTTGTCCATCTTAATAACCTCTAGCCTACCCAACACATCTTCCCTACGTATGGCAATGTGATCCAGACTAATCAAACTTCTATCTCTCATCTCAACATTCATCAGTGAACACTGATGCAAAATAATCATTCAGAATCTCACCCATTCTCTCAGGTTCAACACACAGCCTTCCTTCATTATCCTTTAGTGGACCAATCCTTTCTCTAGTTACCCGCTTGCTTCTTATATAAGAATAAAATGCTTTGGGAGCCTCCTTAATTCTGCTCGCTAAGGCTATTTCATGACCCTTTTTAGCCCGCTTGATTCCTCATTTAAGACTGATCCTACTCTTCCGATATTCCTCCAGGGCCCATTCTGTTCTTAGCCTTATGTACATTTCCCTTTTCCTCTTGGCTAGTTGTACAATTTCTCCTGTCATCCATGGTTCACGAATCTTGCCCTTCCTATCCTTTGCCTTCAATGGGACATGCCTATCCTGCACTATCTTTAACTTATCTTTGAAAGCCTCCCACATCTCAAATGTGGAATTCCCTTCAAATAGCTGTGTCCAATCCACATTTCCAAGCTCCTGCCTAATTTTGATATAATTGGCCTTGGCCCAGTTAAGTACTCTTCCCTTAGGACCACTCTCTTCTTTATCTACGAGTATTCTAAAACTTACGGAATTGTGGTCACTGTTCTCAAAGAAATCCCCCACCTCGACTTCTATCAGCTGTCCTGGCTCATTCCCCAGCACCAGGTCCAATATTGTCCCTTCCCTCGCCGGACTATTGACATATTGCTCTAGAAAACTCTCCTGGACGCTTCTTACAAATTCTACCCCATCCAGACCTCTGACGTTAAGTATATCCCAGTCAATGTTGGGAAAATTAAAATCTCCCATCACCACTACCCTATTGCCTCTACATCTTTCCATAATCTGTTTTCTTATTTGTTCTTCTACCTCAGGCTCACTGTTGGGAGGCCTGTAATACAGCCACAACAGTGTAACTGCACCTTTCTTATTTCTTAGCTCCACCCATAATGCCTCACAATCCAAGACCTCCATAGTGTACTCCTTTAGCACAGCCGTGATATCGTCCTTGACCAGAATGCAACTCCACCCCCACTCTTCTCCAACCCCCCCCCCCCCCCCCCTCCCCTTTACCTCCCTCCCTGTCCTGTCTGAAGCATCTATATCCTGGAACATTTAATTGCCTATCATCATGCCCTTCCTTCAACCAAGTCTCTGTGATTGCAATAACGTCATTCTCCCAGGCACCAATCCAAGCACTAAGTCCATCTGCCTTACACACTATATTCCTTGCATTAAAGTAGGTGCATTTCAGGCCACCAGTTCTTTTGCGCTCATCTGCTCTCTGCCTACTCTTCCTCTTATTGATGCTATCTTCATGATTCTTACAGTTTCCAGTTTCCACCTTGCTGGCTACTTGCCTTCTCTTCTTGTTCCCAGCCCCCTGCCACATTAATTTAAAACTTCCCCAACAGCAATAGCAAAAACTCCCCCAAAGACTTTGGTTCCGGTCTGGTTCAGATGTAGACCATCCAATTTGTAATAGTCCCACCTTCCCCAGAACTGGTCCCAATGTCCAACAAATCTGAACCCCTCCCTCCTACACCATCCCTCATGCCATGTGTTCATCCAGCCTATTTTTTCATTTCTACGCTGGATAGCACTTGGTACTGGTAGTAATCCTGAGAACACTACCTTTGAGGTCCTCCTCTTTAATTTCTCTCCTAGCTCCCTGAATTCTTCTTTCAGGACCTCATGTCATTTTTTACTTAAATTGTTGGTGCCTATATACACCAAGACAACTGGCTGTTCACCCTCCCCTTTTAGAATACTCTGCAGCCGATCGGTGACATCCCTGACTCGAGCACCAGGGAGGCAACATACCATCCGGGAGTCCTGTTTTCGGCCACAGAACCGCCTATCTACTCCCCTCACAATAGAATCCCCTATGACTATGGCCCTACGAGTCGTCTTTCTACCCTTCTGAACAGCAGTGCCCGCCATGGTGCCATGATCCTGGTAACTGCTGCCCTCCCCTGGTGAGCCATCTTCCCCAACAGTATCCAAAACGGCATACCTGTTTTTGAGGGAGATGACCACAGGGGACACCTGCACTGCCTGCCTACTCTTTTTCTGTCTTTTGGTCACCCATTCACTTTCTCCCTCAGCAATTCTAACCTGAGGTGTGACCAGTTCACTAAGCGTGCTATCCACGGCAGCCTCAGCATCGTGGATGCTCCACAGTGAGTCATACCGCAGCTTCAGAGTCGTCATGCGGTCAAACAAGAGTTGCAGCTGGACACACTTCTTGCAAGTGTAAGAGTCAGGAATGTCAGACACGTTCCTAAGCTCCCACATCAAGCAAGAGGCACATGCCATGGGTCTGAGGTCACCTATCATTGTAAGTTTAGCTTTATATGAACTAATTAAACCAACAATGCACTTAAATATATGAAAAAGAAAAAATAAAAGCCTTAGAGTCTTTTTATTCCGGTGAGAGGAGGGGGCGGGATGGAGAGACTACATGTGTAGTATCTCGGGTTTAGCCACTGCCCAAATATAAATTATTCACTCCACCTTCTCTCCTCGCCGCTCTGTCAAAATGGAGGCCCGACTCCCGAGGTAAGTCCCTTTTTAAGTGGGAAAACTTACCCTTCCCAGCAGCCCTCACTTCACTCCACCTTCTCTCCTCGTCGCTCTGTCAAAACTAGACGACATGGATTTAAGGTGAGAGGGGAAAGATAAAAAAGGGACCGAAGGGGCAAAGTTTTCATGCAGAGGGTGGTGCATGTACGGAATGAATTGCCAGAGGAAGTGATGGAGGCTGGTACAATTGCATTATTTAAAAGGCATCTGAATGAATATCAGAATAGGATGGGAATAGTGCTGGCAAATGGGACAAGATTAGGTTTGGATATCTGGTTGGCACGGACAAGTTGGACCGAAGGGTCTGTTTCCATGCTTTACATCTCTATAACTCTATGACCTCTCAAAAACACTCAGCTCCCAATTGCTGAAGACTTCCCCGTCAAACTTTCTCACAACTACTTGATATTCAACAGACAGATGTAACGATAAGGTCTTACTGCTAAGTTCTCCAGGGACTCTGCGTCCCCAGCATTTCTGGATCTACCCTACTTACATGTGCCTGATTCCCTGCACTCTACCAGTCTACCTCTACATGACTGAGGTTCTTCAATCTCAGCGTCAAGTTAAGAAGCAGTCAGCGAAAAAGTGGTTCAGTCATGGATTGTCCAGTTCATCAGCGATCATGGAGCCAAATTGATGGACAGAGTTAAAACTATTTGCACGAAACAAAGACTTGGAAAGTAATTCACACTTGTGGCTCATGATGCAATGAGGGAAAATGTTACTAAGGGCAAGGATGGGGCAAAACATGGAACTGCAGGAAATAGAGAAGTAGAAAAAACTTTGAAAGAAATACACTGGTGATGCTGGAGTGGCTGAATGTGGTTCGATCATGTATGTGGCAGGAGGTTGGAATGGCCTGCATATTGATGGTTGTAGAACTTCAAATCTCAGAGAGTAACAAGGGTTAGTATATTGTTATTATAGCTGAATGAGATGTAATGGATTGCCTTCACACAAACTGTTCCAGGCAGAAGATAAATGAGAAATGTGAATATGCAGTGGTGACCCATTGCGATTTTGCATTCTGCTATTGGTTTTGAGGACTTTTTAGGTGAAAAAAATTTCAAATTGGAGGAGAATTTGGAGAGTATACAACTGGACAATTTTTCAAGACAATGACAAAAGCAGCAAGTTTTGAGAAGATTTATTGACGTTCTGGATGTGGGTTTGCTCGCTGAGCTGTAAGGTTCATTTTCAGATGTTTCATTACCATACTAGGTAACATTTTCTGTGAGGCTCCGGACGAAGCACTGCTCAAGTTTCCTGCTTTCTGTTTAGATGTGCAAGTTTCCTTGTGTTGATGATGTTACAAACACATTGTCTTGGACCCCATTTATCACCCACTGAGAAAAAGAACAGGAAATGACATCACCATAGGAAATGACGCCACCACAGGAGATGCCATCACCGACTCAAGGAAACCCAAACATATAAATAGAAAGCAGGAAACACCAGCAGTGCTTCGTCCAGAGGCTGACTGAAGATGTTACCTGATATGGTGACAAAATGTCTGAAAATGAACCTTCCAGCTCACTATATCCTGAGGGCAAAGGCAGTTGGTGTGATGATGCAAAATTCAAATCGAAAACCAATAAGAACAGAAATATTGTCATGTTAGATAATTTGGTTACAAATAATATGAAGTTAATACATTTATATTTTACTTGCTAAGAATACACTCATTACCTTGTTCAGCATATAGAATCCCCCCCTGTGTGGAAGCAGGCCATTCAGTCCATTGAGTCTATGTGACCCTCTGAACAGCATCCCACCCAAATCCATCTCTCTACTTTATCACTGTAATCATGCATTTCCCATGGCTAATTCAACTAGCCTGTACATCCCTGAATACTATGCAATTTAACATTGCCAATCTACCTAACCTGCGTACTTTTGAGACTGTGGGAGGAAACCTATGCAGACACTGGGAGAATGTGCTGACTCTACACAGACAGTCACCTGAGGCTGGAATAGAACCCAGATTCCCTGCCCTATGGAAAATGCTGACTACCCATGGATTGCCTCCAGTTAATATGCATAAATTGGAAAATAATTGCATTTTATTCTAACGTTTAAAGATAAATGTGATGGTAGAATGCATTTTCCAGGCACCTTATTTAGGTATACTTAAAAGTATATTTTGAACTTCATCAGAAAATTTGCAACATTTTCGGTTTCCATGACTTTCATAGTTTTGATAGTCTCTACATGGCAAAATTTAACAGTGAAAATTCAAAACATTTTCAAAGGAATACAATGAGATGCAATTTCCTCTTCCGTCCTAAGAGAATTTCTACAAGCAACAACATAGATCAAACTAACCTTTGTTCAGCTGTAAGCCATAAACATTTTTGAACCTCCTGCACATGCCTAATAATGTGGAAAAAGCCCCTGACAGCTCATTAACTGAAATTTAAAGCATTTTTTAAAAATATCATCCAAGTTGAGAATAGATAATGCATTTCAAAAGGATAATGTCAATTTTGTTTATTAGAAATGAACAATACTCATTTATTATTTTTATACTGAACAGGATGCAACAAATTTTGATTGGCTAAAAGGCATGGATTCCCTCTTCCTTAGAATCAGAGGGCAGGTTTGATACATTATAATCCAAAATCATATGATGACACACACTAACAAATGGCCCCATGTAGCAGGTGAAATAAATGAATATTGTATTATTCATTACCTTTTCATTTTAATATTATGAAACATTAACATATTTAAAGAAATGTTGTTTTGTTTTGTAACTTCACTCATGGTTTCTCATTCTGGATATCTGTTCAACACTATTCTGTAACACAGAAGCTGCATACACACTGCTTTTGTACGATGAGCTCCTGGAGTGGTCAGAGAGGCCTCTGCGAGAATTCCTTCATTACCCAATGCAGACTGAGTGGCAGCGCAAGGAGATTCTTCATCTGACCATCATCCAGAACTTTGACAAAGGCAAAGTAAGTTCAATAATTGCAGGTTATTTCTATATGCTAAGCTTTGCATTTGGTCTCCACTAACTGCTGTGCAAAGCAAATCCCAAATATTTATTCTCTCTCTCTCTCTCTCGCTTATTTTCAGTGCCCTTAAACGCTTTAAACCCAATTCTCAATTGCAAAGTCCTAATCAAATGTTGCTAATGTGTTTATGAATTTATTGATTCATTGTGTGCTTTTAGTCCAGTTGCAGTTTTTCATATGTTTCTGTTCAAGAATATGAAATCTGAGGGCTTTACATACCTAAGAATGCAGCTTTGCAAACTGTTAATAAATTTATGCCTTCTGCATGGCACCTCATCAAACATATATCCACGTTTTTACATGTGTAGGTGTTAAAGCACTGGAACATTTTTTAGTATCCAGGATGCATCATCTCCCCCGCTATTCTGCTGCCATTCTTTTCATAGATGGCGTTTCCCTGTTCAGTATTCACTGTCTATCATTGCAGTGTGCTCTTTGCTGTAATAGAGTCAAAGGTTATTGAGATTTATCGTTGAATGTTACAGATTCCTCATTTTTAATAGCTCAGTGCATTCTTCAGAACTGCAATTATATATTGTCGTTTCTATAAAATAAAACTGTAATCAGGGTTAAAGCTAACTATTTTAAGAGTGTTGGTTCAAATGCTTCGAATTAATATTTTTAAGTTGAAATATATTTCACCAATATACCTTGCTCCAGGATAATATTTGCAGTGCTTGATAAGTGTTCCTTACGAAACTCTATTCCTCAGTAAACTGATGACTACTCCTGGCTCTGAGATTATCTGATATTGTTAATGGTTCTCTTCCTTCAGATATTTTTTTTCTTCACAACTGCAGTCATCACATGGCTCATCAAAAAACAAATTTTTGACCTTTTTATTCTTGCTAGTTATTGCTCCTTCTTCAATCTGCCTTTCCTCTTTCTCAAAAACTTTGCATATGCCATTGTGTCCAAATACTTGCACATTTTATTTCAGGAACTACTCATCTGGATCCATCAAGTCAGGTTTCCTCCCGCCACAGTACTGAAATTTTCTTCTTCACTGTCACAATTCAAGTCCTATGTGGCTATGACCATGGGAAATAATCCCTCTCATGCTCCATCCACTTATACCTTTTTGATATAGTTTGTCACATTATCTTCTTTCTCGGGGCTGTTACACGTTCTTTCTTATTACATAGAACATAGAACATAGAAGAATACAGCGCAGTACATGCCCTTCGGCCCTCGATGTTGCGCCGATCCAAGCCCACCTAACCTACACTAGCCCACTATCCTCCATATGCCTATCCAATGCCCGCTTAAATGCCCATAATGAGGGAGAGTCCACCACTGCTACTGGTAGGGCATTCCATGAACTCACGACTCGCTGAGTAAAGAAACTACCCCTAACATCTGCCCTATACCTACCCCCCCTTAATTTAAAGCTATGCCCCCTTGTAATAGCTGAAAATTCATTGTAGCTTCTGTAGCATTACTTCTGGTGCCCCCTCAATGATCCTTTATTGGCTTCTGCCTAATTCTCATTGAAATGTTGTCTCCTTGTGAAATGGTTCAAAAACACAGCATCAACTTCCTTACGTACACTGACAACAGCCAAATCCTCCTCTTCACTGCAACTTTCAACGACTCTATGGTCTCCAAATTATTAGACTGTTTACCCCAACATCCAGGACTGCATGAACAGAAATATCCTTCAACTAACTGTAGTGAACACTGAATCTATTGATTTCAAAACCAAATTCAATCTCTTTCCAAAACTACCAACTCCATTCTTCTCCGTGGTAATTGTCTGAGGCTGAACTGCACAGTTAATACTTAGTTTGTAAGAGGATGATTGCCAAGACTACCTATTTCCACCATTGTAACAAAATCTGTACCCTCTGCTCCTCCTCCCTCCCCCACCCTTTTCCTGTCTTTAACTCATATTCTGCAAATCCCTGATCCTTGCCTTATTATTATCTCAAGACATGACTATATCCATATGCTGCTGGCTAACCTTCTACATTCTGTCTTCGATAGACTCAAAACATTCCAAAATTCTGCTGCATTGTCCTATCTTGCATTAAGTCATGTTTGCTCATAACACGTGTGTTCGCTGTTCTATCTTGGTTCACGTTAAGTAGTGCCCCAATTTAAAACGCTCGTCTTGTTCTCAAATAAATAGCTTTCCCTATCTCTGTAATGTCCTCCTGCTCTAAAGCCCTCTGAGAAATCTGTCATCTCCATTTCTGACTGCCTATACATCTCCAATTTTAATCATTCCACCATGTTTTAGCTGCCTCACCTTAAAGTTCTCGCATTTCTTCCCTATACTAATTTACCTTTGATTCGTCAGTTATGATGCTACTTAAAATCTACCTATTTGTCCAAGCCCTAAAGTTTCCTTATGTCAGCGTGTCATTCTCTCTCTCTAATCTTCCTGGGAAGGACCTGCGGATTTTTTATGTGAAATAGAAATAGCTCTTGTTGTCATAAGTGAATTGTCACATAAAGAATGTAGATTTCAATCAAATTGATGTGTTAATGACCATTTAATTCAACATGTAGTTTATCCATAAATAATGTATCTACAGAATTTGTCTTTTCAATCAACATTTTTTCTTCAGTTCCTATCATTCAATGAAGTGTAGCAGTTACCTGTTTACTATAAGGTAATGTCTTTGTCATAGCACGCAATTATAATGGAAGTTGAACCTGATTTTTGTTGATAATTCTGCAGGTCCAATGTTAGATATTGCAGTTTTGATATTTGAGGCTAATGCTCAATTGTATAGACCCATAGGAAGTCTAAACCACAACTTAAGTGTTTTGGTGAACTGGTCAAAGAAACCAAAGCAACTGAACTTTATTTGTGGCCTTTCAGTTGGTTTTGTATGTTTAAAATTTCTGGGCCTGAACTTTAAGGTCACTTTCTATTCCTATAGCTCCATCCTTGCTAACTCCTACGGTAGCCCACAAACCCACCAACACACTTAAACAGCAGCTAATGAACCCAGAAGACCCTACACAGACAAAAAGCAAAACTAACATCGTTTACAAAATAACTTGCCAGAACTGTAACAAATGCTACATTGGACAAACAGGCAAAAAACTAGCCACCAGGATACATGAAACATTAATTAACCACAAAAAGACATGACCCGCTATCACGCATATCCTTACATACAGATGAGGAAAGGCACCACTTTGTCCATTCTCGGACAAGCCAAACAGAGAGAGAGACAAGAATTCCTGGAAGCGTGACATTTCACCCGGAACTCTATCAACACACACACTGATTTGGACCCCATCTACCCTTCCCCTGAGAAAAAGAACAGAAAATGGCATCACCAACACATGAAATGACATCACCAACCCAAGGAAACCTAAACACAAATAGAAGGTGGGACATAACACCAGCGCTACTCCAGAGGCTCACTGATGATGTTACCTAGTATGGTGATGAAACATCTAAAAACAAACCTTCTGGCTCAGTGGTTAGTACTGCTGCCTCACAGTGCCAGGGACCTGGGTTCGATTCCAGCCTCAGGCGACTGTCTGTGTGGAGTTTGCACATTACCCCCATGTCTGCGTGGGTTTCCTCAGGGTGCTCCGGTTTCCTCCCACAATCGAGAGATGTGCAGGTTAGGTGAATTGGCCATGCTAAATTGCCCAGGGATGGGTAGGTGCACCAGTCAGGAGTAAACTCTTCAGAGGCACGGTATGGAATTATTGGGCCAAATGTCTTATTTCCACATTATAGGGATTCTATTCTATCCAATCTAAATTCCAGTTCAGCGAGCAAACTTACATCCAAAACATCTTCAGCCTCACCACTGAGATTTCTTCACACTTACAGCTTGAATTATCTGAAAATGATGTATAACTAATGTAGCTATTTTTTGTCTACTGTCATAATTCTGTCTTCATGGCTAAAGCCTTGGGCGAATCTAGTCAGAATGGTAATTCGATGATAGCAAGTGGGGTCAACCAATTTGCAAAATTATTCACAGCTGCAGCTGTCTTTAGGATGTGTGAAGTAAGATCACCTTGCAGTGGGACAAGAAGATTGAGCTTTTTTTCAAAAAACAAAAGTAAAAGAATTAAAGGGAAGGAAAGAACAAGAAGATAAAAAAAATATCTTTTCACTTTTTGAAAAGCTTCAAAAAAATGTCAACAGATTGTCTGATTTTTGCTAACGTTACCAAGAATAAAAACATTTTAAAAAACTGACAAAACCAAAAGAAGAAAATCCAAGGTATGAGCGTGTCGGCATGTAAATGAGGCACCTCCTGCTCCCACTCTCTGATGAAGGCTGGTGAATGGGGAGCTATGTGAAGTGCTTCCAGGGGTTGATGGTCTATTTGACACGAGCGGTCATCGTGGTTGTGGGTATGTTCACCGACCAGCAATCAACATTGCAGATTACCT
Source organism: Chiloscyllium plagiosum (assembly GCF_037043375.1). Taxonomy (NCBI): domain Eukaryota; kingdom Metazoa; phylum Chordata; class Chondrichthyes; order Orectolobiformes; family Hemiscylliidae; genus Chiloscyllium; species Chiloscyllium plagiosum. The sequence goes on from NW_028270157.1 coordinate 37,211,367, forward strand.
GCAAAGAAATATTCAGCAGCTTTAATGTTAAATTAAGTGGCTGTGCTGACTTTGTTGTATGTTAACCTTTGATGTCCTTGAAGCAAATAGCGCATCTCTGCATCTGGTTCCTTGCTGACCAAGAATCTATGAAAATCTGTTCACACATTGTCCTTGGATAAGTAGAATTTTCTTACAAGTTCTGTAATATTTGAGTCAAAAATATTTTGCATTTTACTTAAAAATTTTATGAAGAAAGTATTATTTTTGATAAAACAAAATTGGCCATTATTAGGTTAGTGTGTAGGACTGGCAGATCTGTTTGGTTGTAGATTAGCAGATGTAGCTATCAAGCTATAGATATTTTAAATCAACTCATTCAGGTATGTTACAACAAATGCCTTGGACAGGCGAGACCTGAACCTTGACCTTGTATCGCAGAGGGGTCGGGATGCTCCCATTGTGCCACAGGGAAGGTCTTATCAAGCTGGAGATACTTTCCAAATCATTCTATTACTCTTACTTCTGGAGCAGGTGGGACTTGAACCCAATCTCTTGGCTCTGAGATAGGGACACTGCCACTATAATGTAAAAGCCCTCCCATCAACCTATATCCTTATTGATCACTTTGGCATGTGATATTTTGTGCATTAACTGCATGCCACTATAATGAACTACAATACAGGCGACAATGAAGAATACTTAATCAAGCCTTAAGTATCATTCATATAGCATCTGTCTGTTGACACAACATGCTTATGGTTATCAGTGCCTTTTCATTAATCCACTGCACTTCTGTAAAAGGTATTCAGGATAGTTGCAAGTGGACAAGTAGTAGATATGTGGGATTGTCATTGATGAACACACAGGACGACACAATGGTCAGTGGTTAGGAGTGCTGCCTCACAGCACCAGGGACCCAGGTTTAATTCCAGTCTCGGGCAACTGTCTCTGTGGAGTTCGCCCATTTTACCCATGTCTGCGTGGGTTTCTGCCAGCTGTTCTAGTTTCCTCCCACAGTCCAGAGATGTTCAGGTTACGTGGATTGGCCATGCTAAATTACTCCGCAGTGTCTAGGGATGTGTAAGTTAGATAAATTAGCCATAGGAATTGCTGGGGTACAGGGATAGGATAGGGGAGATGGGTCTGGGTGGAATGGTCTTCAGAGGGTCAGTCTTGACTCAGTGGGACGAATGGCCTGTTTCCACACTGCAGTGATTCTATGATTCCAAGAAATGAAAATGTAAAGTGGAAATATCACAGTTTTTAGAAAGTGTCCCTGACAATAGAGGTGGCATTAGAAAATATTTAAAGTTCAGGAATTCCTTATAAGATTTGAATTGAATCTTCTCACCTAGCCCTTTGAAGGTACCGCTGTGTGTTCCTCAATGTCAAACACATTGGAACATCCCTCACCTATAAATGTGAGATACACTGCATACATTGGACCCTGAAGGACTGGAAAGTTTGGTGTACAAACTAAAGTACAGCTGAATATTAGATATGGTGCATTATACAGGCAGCTTGAGCAAAACAGTCTGCATTGTGTAAAACAGTCTGTTTGCTGCAACTACCCAACTTAATATTTGTGAGATCTTCAACTTTTCTGATTGAATTGGCTATGCATGGACGATGACAAAGGCAAAATCAGCTTTTTGCATGAAGTTGACAGGAGATTTGATCCTTGAAGACACCTAATTTTACTCTAATAAAACTCAGACAACTCTTCATGAAATAAACAACTGTCAAAAATAACTTGTGCATTTTGGAGAAAAGTCAACCCAAAAATATTACTTAGAGCACATTTCAGGATTTGATTTCAGGATTAACGAGGAAAGCTCAATTTCAGATTCACCTCTGGTCATTTTTAAAATATAATTCCTTTTTCCACAATCGGATTTCAAGCTTTTTCTAAGTCTTGATCTTGTGTTTGGAGTTTCAAATTTGTCCTATTGCTGAGTGCTATTGTACGTTAAACATGAAAATCTATGTGAAACTAATTTACAATGAGCCATCTCCATATCTCATTCCTTGGTTCCAATAATAACTCATGTCAAACTTCAAAATGCTTTCCACAGGTATCGATAGGTAATAACTCAATACCTTTCACTTTACATCATGGCATTGAATTCTGTTCAGTTTTAGACTGGGTCCTTAATTTAAACCCCACTATTTGCAGATTGCATTTAATTGATACCAAGATGTTCAAACATGAATACTCTTTGACCTATTACCTTTGCATCTTTCAAGCACAAATGATCCCATTGGTGGTAAGATCATTTGGCATTGCTCCTCAGGTAATTGCAAACAAACCAATTCACCAAGGAACAGTTTTGAAGGACTGAAGTATATCATTTCTGATGTATCATTAACTAACAAGCAAATCACTATTGTATTATAGAGTCATAGAGATGTATAGCATGGAAACAGACCTTTCAGTCCAACCCATCCATGCCGACCAGATATCCCCACCCAATCTAGTCCCATCTGACAGCACCCGGCCCAAATCCCTCCAAACCTTTCCTATTCATATACCCATCCAAATGCCTCTTAAATGTTGCAATTGTACCAGCCTCCACCACATCCTCTGGCAGCTCATTCCATACACCTACCACTCTCTGTATGAAAAGGTTGCCCCTTAGGTCTCTCTTATGTCTTTCCCCTCTCACCCTAAACCTATGCCCTTTAGTTCTGGACTCCCTGACCCCAGGGAATAGACTTTGTCTATTTATCCTATCCATGCCCCTCAATTTTGTAAACCTCTATAAGGTCACCCCATAGCCTCCAACGCTCCAGGAAAAACAGCCCCTTTCAAGTTTCACATCTTTCCGATAGGAAGGAGACCAGAATTGCATGCGATATTCCAACAGTGGCCTAACCAATGAACTGTACAGCCGCAACATGATCTCCCAACTCCTGTATTCCATACTCTGACCAATAAAGGAAAGCATACCAAATGACGCCTTCACTATCCTATCTACCTGCAACTCCTCCACTTTCAAGGAGCTATGAACCTGCACTCCAAGGTCTCTTTGTTCAGCAACGCTCCCTAGGACCTTACCATTAGGTGTATAATCTTGCTAAGATTTGCTTTCCCAAAATGCAGCACCTTGCATTTATCTGAATTAAACTCCATCTGCCACTTCTCAGCCATTGGCCCATCTGGTCCAGATCCTGTTGTAATCTGAGGTAACCTTCATCACTGCCCACTGCACCTCCAATTTTGGTGTCATCTGCAAACTTACTAACTGTACCTCTTATGCTCGCATCCAAATCATTTATGTAAATGACAAAAAAGTACAGGACCCAGCACCGATCCTTGTGGCATTCTACTGGTCACAGGTCTCCAGTCTGAAAAACAACCCTCCACCACCACCACCCTCTGTCTTCTACCTTTTGAGCCAGTTCTGTATCCAAATGGCTAGTTCTCCCTCTATTCTGTGAGATCTTACCTTGCTAACCAGTCTCCCATGGGGAACCTTGTTGAACACCTTCCTGAAGTCCATATAGGTCACATCTACTGCTCTGCCCTCCTCAATCCTCTTTGAGTTTTTTTGAAAAAGTAACAATCAAGTTTGTGAGACATGATTTCCCACGCACAGCGCCATGTTGACTAATCTAATCAGTCCTTGCCTTTCCAAATACACGTACATCCTACCCTTCAGAGTTCCCTCCAGCAACTTGCCCACCACTGACGTCAGGCTCACTGGTCTATAGTTCCCTGGCTTGTCCTTACCACCCTTCTTAAACAGTGGCACCACGATAGCCAACATTCAGTCTTCCAGCACCTCACCTGTGACTATCGATGATACAAATTAGGACAGATGCCATTCACTGGTATGATATCCTTAGTCTTAGTGGTATGTAAAGGCCAATAATATTTACCCTTATCTCAGTGTGTCAAAGACTACATGGACAAGCATCCTGGATCTGTCCTTGACCCAAGAACTGATATCTGATCCTCACGAAACAATGTAGTCAATTAGCAAAGCTATGAACGCAGCAGATTAGTGGATCTACACTGCATAATGCATCCAAACTATTGCTGGAAGCAGAACCAGAGTGCCATTGGAATGTGACCAGCCTTTAAGCATTTAGTTGTAAGTCAGCCAGAGGATCCAAATATCAAACAGGAACTGCACACAGCATAATTTCAGTTTTGCGCAGTTTATTTTTCTCCATCAGCCAACTATTTGACCTTTGTGCAAACCGAAGAAATTCATGTCTATATTCTGTTTGCCCAAGATGGTGTGGAGACTTGCACAGTGAGTAAATTCAGACAGATTGGGCATCGGTTGGCAAATGATGAATCACAACAATCCCAGTGTGTACAGGGAGATGACTAGAATTTAACCAACTAAAGTCATGCAGCCTATTAAAATAGAACTTCCTGCTATTTGCCCAGCTAGGACCATCCAAGCTGTCAGTGTATTCGCTTTCAAACTTGTTTGAAGTGGGAACAGTGCTGACTCCCATTGAAAAGACAATGTTCCATTAATAACTCAGGATAGCCAGTCAATTATCAATGGTGATTTAGAGTGCAGCAAAGCTACTTTGCTCAGGTATCAGCTGATTGAGTCTGACACGAAGGGTTGACTAAGCTTGGAACTTCCAGCACATCCTTTGGATGGTGCTCTGACTTTACAAAAGTACATTGCTTATCTTTTCCCCACACCAAACCCACTGCACACTTTCCCCTGTTTAGAAGATATCAGATAATTATTAGGTAGGTGTGCTTTATGGCAACAGAAACTGGATGGCCTTTATCTGCTCTGATCAATCTTCCTGTTCATTACTTCAGTTATGATGCTACATAGAGACTTTTGTTAGTTTTCTTCCTGTCTTCACGAAGAGTTTTCTATATTATTAGAGTACAAAAATGGGCTCTCTTTTGTTCTTCCGTAGTGTTGGGAAAATGGAATTATCCTTTGCCGGGAGTTGGCAGACCAATATGAGACCTTCTATGATTACCGCAATCTGAGCAAGATGAGGGTAATATATCATTTAAATATTATCCTTCAAAAATACATAATACATAGCAAATATACAATAAGACATTTGATAACAGGAGGGACTTGGAGTGCTACATCTGATGTACCATTCACACAGTTTTATTTGTGCATTCATTATTCAGATGATGGAGGCTGCTTTCTATGATAAAATAATGGATCAACAGCGTTTGGAACCTGAGTTTTTCAGGGTTGGATTTTATGGGAAAAAATTTCCTTTCTTCTTAAGAGTGAGTACATGATATAAAATGTATGTGATTTAAAATTAGAAATTCATTTGCCAAAAATACAATGTAAATGTGTAAAGGTAGTAATTAAACTTTAGCGAATGGTTCATTTGTTAAAGATTTTGTTAGCAAATGATGAGTTTTGACAGTATAATAATTGCACAGAAAGAAGAGCATTTGTCTGAGTAAGAAGTATTGCATTAATGTGATATGTGGGCTGATCAGTGCTGAGCATGGTATGTAACAGAATCAGGAGGGAAAAAGAGAGATTCGAAGCTAGATTCTCAAACACCACGAACTAGCTTTTTAATTATGGAGTACGAGATAGAAATCTTAAACCAGTGTGTCATGAGACATAATTTTCCCCACATGATCTTGAATCACAATTTTGTATTCAAAGTGCTTGTGGGTTATACAGATTTGTAAAAGTGATATTCTTCACTCCTATATGAAATATTTTATATGCACATTAAAGACTGAAATAAGTGACTCAGATTTAACTACTTTTTATGAAATTGGGGTAAATTTTGAAATCACATCAAAATGGGATGGGAGGAGTTACTATCACATTTCCACCAGCAATGCAATCGATTCAATTTTGAAAGGGGCATATGACCATGTGTTCTTAATGTGGACCCTTTGGCATTTTAGTTAGCCACTGATGGAGTAAAAGTACAGGTGGGGGAGGTGAAGCAGCTTAGTCAATTGTTGCATTGCCAACCCCCTCCCCAGTGGAGAAGCAGGAATGCTCCTCGAGATTCAACAAAAATAATCTGGGTAACTGTCATCACACTGAACCTTCTCTTTAAAATATTGTTGCATTGCTTTCTCATAGAGTCATGGAGATGTACAGCGTGAAAACAGACCCTTCAGTCCAATCTGTCCATGCCAACCAGATATCCCAACCCAATCTAGTCCCACCTGCCAGCACCACCCGGCCCATATCCCTCTAAACCCTTCCTATTCATATACCTATCCAAATGCCTCTTAAATGTTGCAATTGTACCGGCCTCCACCACATCCTCTGGCAGCTCATTCCATTCACCCTCTGCGTGAAAAGGTTGCCCCTAAGGGCTCTTTTATATCTTTCCCCTCTCACCCTAATTCTATGTCCTCTAGTTCTGGACTCCCCAACCCCAGGGAAAAGACTTTGTCTATTTATCCTAGCCATGCCCCTCATAATTTTGTAAACCTCTATAAGGTTACCTCTCAGCCTCCGACGCTTCAGGGAAAACAGCCCCAGCCTATTCAGTGTCTCCCTGTAGCTCAGATCCTCCAACCCTGGCAACATCCTTGTAAATCTTTTCTGAACACTTTCAAGTTTCACAACATCTTTCCGATAGGAAGAAGACCAAAATTGCACGCAATATTGCAACAGTGGCCTAACCAATGTCCTGTACAGCCGCAACATGACCTCCCAACTCCTGTACTCAATATTCTGACCAATAAAGGAAAGCATACCAAATGCCGCCTTCACTATCCCATCTAACTGCGACTCCACTTTCAAGGAGCTATGAACCTGCACTCCAAGGTCTCTTTGTTCAGCAACACTCCCTAGGACCTTACCATTAAGTGTATAAGTCCTGCTATGATTTGCTTTCCCAAAATGCAGCACTTCGCATTTATCTGAATTAAACTCCATCTGCCACTTCTCAGCCCATTGGCCCATGTGGTCAAGATCCTGTTGTAATCTGAGGTAACCCTCTTTGTTGTCCACTATACCTCCAATTTTGGTGTCATCTGCAACTTACTAACTGAACCTCTTATGCTCACATCCAAATCATTTATGTAAATGACAAAAAATAGAGGGCCTGGCACTGATCCTTGTGGCACTCCACTGGTCACAGGCCTCCAGTCTGAAAAACAACCCTCCACCACCACCCTCTGTCTTCTACCTTTTGAGCCAGTTCTGTATCCAAATGGCTAGTTCTCCCTGTATTCCCTGAGATCTAAGCTTGCTAACCAGTCTCCCATGGGGAACCTTGTCGAATGCCTTACTGAAATCCATATAGATCACATCTCCTGCTCTGACCTCATCAATCTTCTTTGTTATCTCTTCAAAAAACTCAATCAAGTTTGTGAGACATGATTTCCCACACACAAAGCCATGTTGACTATCCCTAATCAGTCCTTGCCCTTCCAAATACATGTACATCCTTTCCCTCAGGATTCCCTTCAACAACTTGCCCACCACTGAGGTCAGGCTCACCGGTCTATAGTTCCCTGGCTTGTCTTTATGGCCCTTCTTGAACAGTGGCACCACATTTGCCAACCTTCAGTCTTCTGCGGCCAGAATTTTGTATGCCACATGTTTTACAAGGTCTCACATGTATCTTAGCACAAAACAAGACTTGTAGGGAATGTTACAGACTGCTGCATGTTCACAGCTTGGTGGAAATGTTGATCCACTCCCCAGTTGCGCACACCTCCAGTATTCAATGTACCTTGCTGGTGACAGTTCACATGCAATTTCAGTAAGGTCTGGTCCACAAAATAATGCCTTGGAAGAGCATTTCTTTTAATCTGTGAAGTGCTGCCTCATTGCACCACCAGATAATCGGCAAAAGGTCAAAATCTACTCTATTTTTTGCACAAAAAGAATCACTTAAGTACAATGCAACACTGAGTGACTCACCTTCTTTGAAACTTTAACTAAGAATTCTGTATACAGCAGACTAAAACTACAACAGATAGTCAGATATGATTTTGCATCTCCTTTCTACAAGTGATGAATCCTGGACATGAGTTTTCCACTGTTGGGGGTAAAATAACAAATGGAATCCAAAATACATCAGCCACCAGCAGTTCAGAGCATGGAACAGTACCTGAGAGGAAGGTCAGCCAATTGGCTTCCAGTCTGCAGATGGCATCTGGTATGACACGACCCAAAAAAAGGTGAAAATGAAGCATTTTCTCCACTGGAGTGTAAACAATCTCGATGGTGGATGGTGTGTCCTTTAAAGTCATCGCGTCAACTTGACAGCTGCAAGAAGAGCAGCGTTAAATATTGATCTTGCAGCAGGCTATCTTTTAACTGAGGAAATATTGCACCACACGGGAGGATGAGAATCTAAAAGGAAAAATGGCAATTAACATTTATTTAGTCTAATTAAAATGTATTTTTTCTAAATTAAGGAGGAAGAATACAATGAATTGATAATGTTTTACATAATGGATGATTGGTCATGATTCCCTTATAATTTTGTTAGTTTTCAAACCAGAAATCTTAACCATTGGATTTTTAATCTTTTGAAATGTCAGAAACTATGAATAAACAATACAATGAATGTAATCAAATCTACTTTGATATTTCTATTTCACTTATATAGCACAGAGATGTATACATGAAAGTGTTTGTACTGTTCCTTGCAATCATCACATTTAGCAGTTTTTTTATTACATCCCATCATCTTTAAACCTAAAAGCCTAATTGTGTATGAAGTTGTGGGTGGATTATTAAAGCCCACACTCAATATGATTAATTCAGAGCACACTTACCTTGACCCCTTATGCTAGTGTCAATATTACCATGTTATAAATGCATGTTTTTGAGAGGTTATTTCACAAATTTTGTATTCTGGAATTATATCTTTTTTAGTGCGTGTCACCATAGTCAGAGCACCATGGAATTATGCTATTTCGGACTTGTCACCCAAAAGCAAAGACCACATATGTTTACCTTTTTGCAGGGGGATTCCTCTGTTCTCACTTCAGTGTGTTTTTGAGAATAAGCGTGGATAGATGGGTGACCTGCTCCCAGAGCTCTTTGCCAATACTGCTGTAAAACTGGTAACACACAAAGAGAAGTTCAGAGTGATTGCTTTTCCATTTTCCTCTTCTGCATTATAGGGCAGCACCTGCTTCTGACTTTCATTTGCCTGTAGATCAGAAATGTAGTTTTCAGAAGAACAATTCTAACTTAGACACAATATTGAAAAACCTCATATGATTCAACCTTTCTGACCATAATCTTCTTTTTGTTCTCTTCAAAAATGGCTCTGCAATCCATTTTCTGTGAGTTACTTCCACTAATTCCATAGTTACTGTTTCTTAGTTTTTAACATTTAGTCCTGACATACTTTGAACTAGTCTCCCTGTTATTTGTTTTCCAGATTAACTTCATGAATCCATTTGTTGTTCAGTTTGTGATTTTAATGAACATGCCTAGATACCATTTACTCTCTACATGTGTAGTATTCTTTCACATGTATGGAAAACAGTGAACCCTGTAACATATAGTATTGGCTGCATTCCTCGGTCCCTGGCCCAGGTGTGTTTCAATGTCCATTCAGAATGTAATTACTGCAGTGATAAACAGGCATGAGTTTTCTTTTAGACTTGTAGACCTTTTTAGAATCATACTGGTTGGTTTTCCTCTTGACTTGCTAACCTGTTAGCTAATTGGAGTGCAAATCATGTTGTAACGTGGTTGTGCACATTAAGCAAAGTGACATTCCCCTGTTGAATTGAATGAGGAAGAAATTACTGCACGTTGTGATGCACCTGGAAGTTGTGCGAATGAAGAGGATGTTCTCTTTGCATCCTATGTCAAGGAAGATCCCAGAACCTCAACTTCATAAGGGCATCTTGAGCAACTTTTGAGGAGGTCAGTTCCAGGAGGATCACCACCAACATCTCAAAATCTTCAATTACCTTAAGGAAGCAAGGACAGTTCCTCAGTTTTCCAGCCAATGTGTAACAAGATTGTGATTATAAGCTCCCCCCCACCCCCCCCACCTCCAGCGTAATGGTGTCGAAATCGAAATAGCATCCTCCGAGGATTAGAGTCGTTCTGAGGAAATACTGTTATGTATTTCATCACTGCCAAATACTAGCACAGATATATTCACTCTGGCTGGGATTCGCGTATAGACAGACAGGAAGCTGGAAGAACACAGCAAGCCAGGCAGCATCAGGAGGTGGCGAAGTCGACGTTTGGAGTGTAACCCTTCTTCAGGACTGGGGGGAGCTGCAGATAAAGGGGGTGGCGAGGGCTAGGTGGTGAAGTGGGGAAAGGGCTTGATACAGAGTGAGCATTCAGCACTTCGTGGCAGTCACAGGAATTTTTCACCAGAACACGTGGTCCTTCCACAGCACTGTGACAGATTTAAACTTCAGGGACATGCAAGCTCGAAACAGAGTAGGCCAATCTCAGCCCTTTGAGCCTGCTCTGCCATTCAGTCAAATCATGGCTGACCTGATTTTAATCTCAACTGCACATTTCTGCACATCCCAAAAATCTTATCTCTTGATAATCCAGAATTTATCGACCTCTGCCTTTAAAAATATTTAACATTTCTGCATCCACCACTTTGAGGAAGGGAAGTCCAAAGACATGTATCCCTCTGAGAGAACAGACGTTTCCTCACCTGTCTTCAAAGTGAGCACCCTTATTTCTAAACTGTGACCCCTATTTCTAGATTCTCCCAAGAGAATCCCAGTCTTCTTTCTTGAATTCTCAAGTGGAATCATCCTTTCGACACCCACCCAGTCAAGTTTGCTCAGGATCTTTGATGTTTCAAATAAGGCTCCTTTGACTGTTCTAAACTCCAAAGGATACAGGCCTAGCCTTTTGTCAGAAGGCAATCTGCTTATTCCAGGTAATTGAACTGTAAACCATCACTGAACTGCTTCAAGTACGTTAACACCCTTCTATATGTATGATGACCAGGATGTCACCAATGTCCTGTATAGCTGAAACATCAACTCCCCACTTCAGGAGGACTCCAGTAATGAGGGAGAAAAGCAGCTCATTTTACTCAAGTAATTATATCAGAGCTGCACAAAAGAAGTTCAGAGAAGTTTACTTCCAACCTGTGCATTGTTATCTCTCAGATCGTTATTAATTTAAAGTCTCCCTTGGAGAATATGACTTCATCCAGGGACGGTGCAATTGGACCATCACAACAGCTGATGCTCCTGCTATTACTGTGCAGAGTCTGAGCTCACACTTGTGCTCTGCCTTGGAGCCAGAGATAATCAGAACATAGGCCATAAGCATCTTCTGCAGCTTACAGTCCTACAGATCAGTGAAATGCTGAACCCCAACCCCACTAGGCGAATGATGAGCTGCCAGTCAGCAGGATGATGTGCTTTCATGCTCTTCTCTTCACCACCCCCCGCACACCTTTTCAATCACCTCCAGTTCTATTTCATGGCACCTCAATTTGAGTTTATTTTTGTTCAACCATATTCTATATTACTACTTCTAAATGCTACCTAGATTTTTAAAGCACAGATATGACATACTACATTAATGTGGGATGTGCAAACTGTATGGTTCTTGCAGCCCTTGACTATTTTCACTAATCTAGAAAAATAGCAGTAGCTTTTGCTGCTTGAGTAAAGTTGACTGCTCAAAGTAAACCCAGAATGAAAATCAATGGCATGACATTACACTGGACTTCAACTTGATATTGCTTGATTGAGCTGCAAGTACAACCAACATTGGTACAGCAGAAGACTAGCTGACATGTCAAACATTTTCCACTTTTTCCTCCACACTGTTGCAGATTTTCTTTTGTGAGCTCTTTGTGGTAGTTCCGTGATTGTAAATGCAGTTGTCACAGTCACACAGTAGCAATCTTCCCCACTTCCCCACACTTTTCTAAATTCCTGTAACATTTCGCATAATCCTCTCTGCCTGTCACTGATCAGGTCACTGTTAAAACACAGTTATTTTCCTTAGATTGTGTTGTACTGTGTTCACTGTCTGTCTGGTAATTGCCTCTTCATGTTTAATTTCTAACAGAACAAGGAGTTTGTCTGTCGAGGACACGACTATGAGCGATTGGAGGCCTTCCAACAGCGAATGTTGAATGAGTTCCCACATGCAATTGCTATGCAGCATGCCAACCAGCCTGAAGAGACCATTTTTCAGGCTGATGCACAATGTATCCTAAGGAAAGAGTGGAATAGGTCAGACGTGAACCTAAAGGACTATTGTGCAGATGAGTTGTCTTAAATTAATTTGAATATTAAATTTGTTATCAGACATTGTAGTAAAGCCTAGATCGATAAAATGAAGCTATACAGTTTATTATAGGAATTATAATTTTTTTCTTTAGAAATGGTTTTTGTTCATGCTTCTATTATAGAAGATGTTGCTGACTTTAAATAATGAAATTCTAACTGCTGCACTTTGAATGGTGTGATATAATTGCACATCAGGTAGAATTTAATGATTTTGATTGCACAATTCTGCTATCTCAACAATTCATAGCAACAAAAACAGTCAAGAAGGGTATTATCCATCAAACTCCTCCAACCTACCTCTTTATGTTGCTGATTTAAAACTGGATTTTGTTTTCCAAAGACACAACATCTCAAGGTCACAATGTAGTTGATAAACCACTTGAACTTTGTTCAACAAATTTCTGGAAGCACCTTGTTATCTTACTACTTTGTGACATATCACATCAAAAGTGATATTCCCTATGTGTTAACATTTTTGTCTTCCTCTTTCCCACTATCGTCACAATCCCACTATCTACACACAGCACACCTCCATCTCCATTACCAAAATTAAGGAGGATAAATAATTTGATTCCTGATATACTGACTATTTTGATTTTTCCTTCGCGACCAAAATGTCTATATTTGAATCTACAAACAATATGAAATGGCCCAAAGAACAGTTACTGGTCTCAGTGACTTGAGAAATATTTAATTATCTTATTTTGTCCATGTCTCTTTGTTGCAAGCTCAGAACTATTGCACACAGTTGACTTGATGTCCAATATATTAAAATGTTCACCTATAATTTTTATTTTAATTCCAGTATGTGAAATAAAATTCTTAAAATACACCTTAAATTTTCTGCTTCCCAACTCCCCAGTGATTTTGCATAGCTGACATGATCCATCTTACAGACATCTCCCTCTACAGATGTTTAGTGGATTGTCACATTGGCCGATAACTTACTTGAGAAAAATGTCCACATTTTTAAACTTAACAGCAATTTAAGAGTATGATACTGTCAATTGTTAAACTACAGCACATTCAACTTGCTGGGATTGAACTAGAACATTTTAAAACACAACTCGTGTCTCATGCTTCAGTAAGATCAAGGTTTCTGTTCAAGCGTAACATATTTGACATGTCATATCACAGTATAAAAGCGTTCAATTACAATGATGGTAAACCTATTACCAACAAAAACTTTTGTGATAGAAAAACTATTCTAAATGCTTGATCTGGACGTTTTTTGACAATCAGTTTAGAAAAGGATATGATCTATAATTGATCAGAGTTTCTACAAAACTGCAATCCATCTATACTTTTCCTGATTGTTGTTATGCTTTACAGCTGTGAGGAGTTACAAAAAGAAACCTTTGTTTTGCACAATGTAGTTCATTAGTTGACTGTGGCTGAAAAGGTGTTTTTCTAATGTAATCACATGCTGTGTTTTATGCTATTTTCTGAAAAGTAGCAAGTAATGATGTGGCACAATGTAGTTCAGATCTGTTCTTATCTGCATATCATTAACTAGTGTGATGATTAAAGATAGAACCCAATCACAGCAGTAAAAATAACATGAAACAGATGGCAAGTACTTCCTGTTAGAACATGTATCTTGAAATTAAATCTTGAGCACATAGGATTATTAGTGTTTTTTTAAATTTGTGATCCAATCTCTTTAAGTCCCTTCTGTGAAACATGATGTGCCTAAGAAATAGTTAATGCACAGAATGGTTTTTTTGTGAGTCATAGAGCATGGCTGTAATTTACCTTTCTTTCTTACAGTAAATGATGGCACTGAGAAAACAACAATACCAATTTTTTTAAGAGCATACATATTTTCTGTTTTCTAAGATTTCAGATTTTTACAAGATCTAACCCAAAAATATGATATTCAATGCACTAATGCACCCTACTCAAAGCAGAATAAATGCTTTTGTGATGACAGTTTTGTTTTCACTAATCATGACACTGTGGTATACTCTCAATGATTTATCGCTTAGTAATTTGTTTTGTCAGACCAGTGACTTGCTGCTATTAATATGAAGAATACATTGTAGAGTCATACAGCACTGAAACAGATACTTTGATTCAACTTGACTGTGCCGACCAGAAAACCCAATCTGACCTAGTCACATTTGCCAGTGTTTGGCTCATATCCCTCTGAACCCCTTCTATTCACGTACCCATCCTGATGCCTTTTACATGTTGAAATTGTACCCACCTCCTCCACTTGCTGTGGCAGCTCATTTCATACATGCACCATCTCTGCATGAAAAGGTTACCCCTCAGGTCCTTTTTAAATCTTTCCCCTCTCGTCTTAAGCCTGTGTCCTCTAGTTTTGGACTCCTTCTCCACATCCCCCCCCTCCCTCTCCAAACCCTAGGATAAGGACCTTGCCTATTCACCCTGTCCATGCACCTCATGAATTTATAAACCTCAATAAAGTCAAATACTGAAAATGTATACAATGCCCTTCATCGAATATAGAACATTACAGTGCAGGACGGGCCCTATGGCCCTCGATGTTGCACCGACCTGTGGAACCAAGCTGAAGTCCATCTAACCTACACTATTCCATTTTCATTCATATTTCTATCCAATGACCATTTAAATGCCCTTAAAGTTGGCAGATCTACTACTGTTGCAGGCAGTGTGTTCCATGCTCCTACTACTCTCTGAGTAAATAAACTACTCTGATATCTGTCCTATATTCAACACCTCTCAATTTAAAGCTATGTCCCCTCATGCTAGCCATCACCATCAGAGGAAAAAGGCTCTCACTGTCCACCCTATCTAATCCTCTGATTATCTTGTATGTCTCAATTAAGTCACCTCTCAACCTTCTCTCTAACGAAAACAACCTTAAATCCCTCAGCCTTGACTCATAAGACCCTCCCTCCATACCATGCAACATTCTAGTAGATCTCCTCTGAACCCTTTCCAAAGCTTTCACATCCTTCCTATAATGCGGTGACCAGAATTTTATGCAATACTCCAGGTGCGGCCACACCAGATCTTTGTACATCTGCAACATGACCTCACAGCTGTCAAACTCAATCCCTCTACCAATAAAAGCTAACACACAGTACACCTTCTTAACAACCCTATCAACCTGGGTGGCAACTTTCAGGGATCTATGTACATGGACACCAAGATCTCTCTGCTCATCTACACTGCCAAGAATCTTACCATTAGCCCAGTACTCTTTATTCCCGTTGCACCTTCCAAAGTGAATCACCTCATACTTGTCCGCATTAAACTCCATTTGCCACCCAGCTCTCCAGCTTATCTGTGTCTGTAACCTGCAACATCCTTCAGCACTATCCACAACTCCACCAACTTTTGTGTCATCTGCAAATTTACTAACCCATCCTTCTCCACCCTCATCTAGGTCATTTATAAAAATGACAAATGGCAGTGGCCCTAAAACAGATCCTTGCAGTACGCCACTAGTAACTGAATATCAGGATGACCATTTCCCATCAACAACCACCCTGTGTCTTCTTTCAGCTAGCCAATTTCTGATCCAAACTGCTAAATCACCCTCAATCCTGTGCTTCTGTATTTTGTGCAATAGCCTACCGTGGAATACCTTAAACGCCTTAATGAAATCCATATACACCACACCAACTGCTGTACCCTCACCCACCTGTCTGGTCACCATCTCAAAGAACTTAAGGTTTGTGAGGCATGACCTACCCTTCACAAAACAGTGTTGACTGTCCCTAATCATTATTCCTTTCTAGATGATTATAAATCCTATCTCTCATAACCATTTCCAACACTTTACCCACAACCGAAGTAAGGCTCAATGGTCTATAATTACCAGGGTTGTCTCTGCTTCCCTTCTTGAACAAGGGAACAACATTTGCTTTCCTCCAGTCTCCTGGAACTATTTCTGTAGACAATGACGACATAAAGATTAAAGACAACAGCTCTGCAATCTCCTCCCTGGCTTCCCAGAGAATCCTAGGATAAATCCCATCCAGCTCAGGAAACTTATCTATTTTCACACTTTCTAGAATTGCTAACACCACCTCCTTGTAAACGTCAATCCCATCTGGTCTCGTCAAGTAGCCTGTATCTTAATATTCTCCTTGACAGCATTTTCTTTTTCCACTGTGAATATTGACGGAAAGGGTCACTGTCACCAAAGTGCTCACCTACCTCCAAATCTAACGCCTGTCTGGGTTCATTACCCAGTACCAAATCCAATGTAACTTCACTCTTTGTTGGCTTGTCGACATACTGTGTCAGACCTCCCCATCTCCTCAGACCTCATGCACAACTTCCCACTACTATCCTTGATTGGCCCTAATCTGACTCTTGTCATTCTTTTGTAACTCTCAAGCACTCTAACTGAGCCTTCACTTCTCTTCCTAACATAAGCTGCCTTCTTCCTCTTGACAAGAGATTCAACTTCTTTTAGTAAAACACGGCTCTCTCGCTCAACCACCTCCTCCCGGTCTGACAGGTACATATTTATCAAGGACGTGTAGTAGCTGTTCCTTGAATAAGCTCCACATTTCAATTGTGCCCATCCCCTGCAGTTTCCTTCCCTATCCTATGCATCCTAAATCTTGCCTAATCGCATCATAATTGCCTTTCCCCCAGCAGTAACTCTTGCCCTGCAGTATATACCTATCCCTTTCCATCGCTAAAAGAAACATAACCGAATTGTGGTCACTGTCACCAAAGTGCTCACCTACCTCCAAATCTAACACCTGTCTGGGTTTATTACCCAGTACCAAATCCAATGTAACCTCACTCCTTGTTGGCTTGTTGATATACTGTGTCAGGAAACCATCCTGCACACTTTGGACAAAAACTGATCCATCTAAAGTGCTCGAACTATAGTATTTCCGGTCATTTTTGGAAAGTTAAAGGCCCCCATAACAATTACATTGTTACTCTCATTCTTATCCAGAATCGTCTTTGCTATCCTTTTGTCTTCATCTCTGAAACTATTCAGAAGCCTGTAGAAAACTCCCAACAGGGTGACCTCTCCTTTCCTGTTTCTAACTTCAGCTCATACTAACTCAGTAGACAAGTCCTCAAATGCCCTTTCTGCAACCGTAATACTATCCTTGACTGAAAATGCCACACCCCCACCCAGCTTTTATCATCATCTCTGTTCTTATTGAAACATCTAAATTCCAGAACCTGCAAAAACCATTCCTGTCCCTGCTCTATCCATGTGGCCATTTCAGAGACAACATCGAAGTCCCAGGTACCAAGCCACACTGCAAGTTCACCCACCTTATTCCGAGTGCTCCTGGTGTTGAAGTCAATACACTTCAAATCACCTTCCTGCTTGCTGGTGAACTCTCGCGACCTTGAAACCTCATTTCTGACCTTATTACTCTCAACCACCCGGACACTGGAACGACAGTTTAGGTTCCCATCCACCTGCTGATTTAATTTAAACCCTCCCGAAGAGCATTAGCAAATTTACCCCCCCAGGATATTGGTACCCTTCTGGTTCAGGTGTAGACCATCCTGTTTTTAGAGGTCCCATCCATCCCTGAATGAGCCCAATTATCCAGATATCCGAAATCCTCCCTTCTGCACCACCGCTGTAGCCATGTGTTCATCTCCTCTCTCTCCCTATTCCTCACCTTGCTCGCACGTGGCATGGGCAACAGACCAGAGATGATAACTCTGTTTGTTCTAGCTCCCTGAATTTCTGCCTTAAATCCCTATCTCTCTTCCTACCTATGTCGTTGGTGTCTATGTGGACCATTACTTGGGACTGCTCCCCCCCACCACCTCAAGGATCCCAAAAACACATTCAGCGACATCACTGACCTTGGCACACCAACTGTGAGTCTCACTCTTGTTCCCACAGAACCTTCTATCTGTCCCCTAACTATATGGAATCCCCATCATGGTCTGATCATCTCCCCCCCTTCTCTGAGCGACAGGGACAGACTCTGTGCCAGAGACCTGTACTCCATGGCTTACCCCTGGTAAATTCCAAACCCCCCCCCCCATCCCCAGCAAACAGTGTCCAAAGCGATCTACTTGTTATTGAGGGGAATAGTCACAGGGGTTCCCTGCACTGCCTGCCAGTTCCCTTTCTATCCCCTGATGGTAATCCATTTGCCGCCACCTTGTACCCGAGGTGTGACTATGAGAAAGTGAGGACTGCAGATGCTGGGGATCAGAGCTTAAAAATGTGTTGCTGGAAAAGCGCAGCAGGTCAGGCAGCATCAAAGGAGAAGGAGAATCGACGTTTCGGGCATAAGCCCTCCCATTCCCACTCCTTGGCCTCCTCCATCGCCAGACCCTGGCAACACGACGCCTGGAGGAACTTCCGCCTAGGAACCCTCCAACCACAAGGGCTGAATACAGATTTCTCCAGCTTCTTCATTTCCCCTCCCCCCACCTTTTCTCAGTCCCAAACCACAGACTCAGCACTGCCTTCTTGACTTGCAATCTTCTTCCCGACCTCTCCGTCCCCACCCTCTCTCCGGCCTATCACCCTCACCTTAACCTCCTTCCACCTATCGCATTCCCAACCCCCTCCCCCAAATCCCTCCTCCCTACTTTTTTTCTTAGCCTGCTTGGCACACCCTCCTCATTCCTGAAGAACGAATTATGCCCGAAATGTCGATTCTCCTTCTCCTTTGATGCTGCCTGACCTGCTGCGCTTTTCCAGCAACTCATTTTTACGTCCCTGTAGCTCTTCTCAATGATCCACTCCGTGTCCCGAATGATCCGAAGTTCATCCAGCTATATCGCCAGTTCCCTAACGTGGTTTTCAAGGAGCTGGAGTTGGGTGTACTTCCTGCAGGTGATGTCAGCAGGGACACTAGTGGTGACCCTTCCTCCCACATTCTGCAGGCGGAACATTCAACTGCCCTAACTGCCATCCCCACTGTTCTAAGTTCCCAAAGAGACTGTAGAAAAATAAAGAATAAAAAAAAACTAGTTTCCTTACTAGTCTGGCGCACAGAACGTTTTTTTTATTTAGAGGAGGAGGATGGGTAGGAGATACTACCGAAGTAGTGTTTCTGGTAACACAACCATCCAAATACATTACTTCACTTACTCAGCAATCCCATTTGCGCTCCTGCTCGGCATGCGCTCTGCCTATTCACGAGGTAAGTTTATATAATTTTAAGTTTACTTTCCCAGCAGGCCCCTGGTCCTCACTTAGATTCCTTCCACTGTTGCTGGTACTGGCAAACTTCATACCACTGCAGTAAGTATTTTCCTTCATAACTTCACCCTGTTATTATTTAATGGTCATAAGCTATGTTTCATTGTTCTTTTCTGTCAGAAAAGTAGCTGAATCTGTTTTTGAGCTAAAGGGATAAAAGAGTACGGGGTGACAGCGGGAACAGGGTACTGAGTTGGAGAATCAGCCATGATAATATTAAATGATGGTGTAGCCTTGAAGGGCCTTCTATTTTCTATGTTTCTATGAAGGAAATATGTTGCTAAACTTCTAAGTATGTGCACTAGAGAGAGAAAACATCATTCTTTCAAAATGACGGATATTTTCTTCAAGAATTAATAGTAAAATGCATTTTAGGCATTTTTGAATGCTTTAAATCTCATTAAAATACACGACTTGATATTTAATATATCCATAAGAAAAATGTTTCACTCAGACTATGGGGTCAATGTTACAAAACTAGCTTAACAAGGATGCAAAAGTAACATATAACTATTTCTTATTTAGGAGATGGAGGAGTAGTGTATTGACACTGAAATTGACCTGTTTTAGAACATAGAACATTACAGCGCAGTACAGGCCCTTTGGCCCTCGATGTTGCGCCGACCTGTCATGCCAATCTGAAGCCCATCTAACCTACACTATTCCATGTACATCCATATGCTTGTCCTATGACGACTTAAATGTACTTAAAGTTGATGAATCTACTACCATTGCAGGCAAAGCATTCCATACCCTTCTCTGAGTAAAGAAACTACCTCTGACATTTAAATAGGGGTATCTATTACCCCTCAATTTAAAGCTATGCCCCCTCGTGCTCGCCGTCACCATTCTTGGAAAAAGGCTCTCCCTGTCCACCCTATCTAACCCTCTGATTATCTTTATAGGTCTCTATTAAGTCACCTCTCAACCTTCTTCTGTCCAACGAAAACAGCCTCAAGTCCCTCAGCCTTCCCTCGTAAGACCTTCCCTCCATACCAGGCAACATCCTAGTAAATCTCCTCTGCACCCTTTCTAAAGCTTCCACATCCTTCTTATAATGTGGTGACCAGAACTGTACACATACTCCAAGTGCGGTTGCACCAGAGTTTTGTACAGCTGTAGCATAACCTCATGGTTCCGGAACTCGATCCCTCTGTTAATAAAAGCTAAAACACTGTATGCCTTCTTAACAACCCTGTCAACCTGGATGGCAACTTTCAAGGATCTGTGTACATGGACACTGAGTTCTCTCTGCTCATCTACACCTGATGGCATTTATCCTAGGATTCTCTGGGAAGCAAGGGAGGAGATTGCAGAGCCATTGGCCTTGATTTTTATGTCCTCTTTGTCTACAGGAGTAGTCCCAGAAGACTGGAGGATAGCAAATGTGGTTCCCTTGTTCAAAAAGGGGAGTAGGGATAGCCCTAGTAACTATAGGCCGGTGAGTCTCACTTCTGTTGTGGGCAAAGTCTTAGAGAGAATTGTAAGGGATAGGATTTATGCACATCTAGATAGGAATAATGTGATCAAGGATAGTCAGCATGGTTTTGTGAAGGGCAAGTCGTGCCTCACAAACCTTATTGAATTCTTTGAAAAGGTGACGAAGGAGGTTGATGAGGGGAAAGCGGTAGATGTGGTATATATGGATTTTAGTAAGGCGTTTGATAAGGTTCCCCATGGTAGGCTACTGCAGAAAATACGGAGATATGGCATTGAGGGTGAGTTGGAGGTTTGGATTAGGAATTGGCTGGATGGAAGAAGACAGAGGGTAGTAGTTGATGGCAAAGTTTCTTCATGGAGTGCCGTCACTAGCGGTGTTCCGCAAGGATCTGTTTTGGGACCATTGCTGTTTGTCATTTTTATAAATGACCTGGAAGAGGGGTTAGAAGGTTGGGTGAGCAAGTTTGCGGATGACACGAAAGTCGGAGGAGTTGTTGACAGTGAGGAAGCATGTGGCAGGTTACAGCAGGATATAGAGAAGCTGCAGAGCTGGGCAGAAAGGTGGCAGATGGAATTCAATGTAGCTAAGTGCGAGGTGATTCACTTTGGGAAGAATAACAAAAAGATGGGGTACTGGGCTAATGGTCGGATACTTGGTAGTGTGGATGAGCAGAGGGATCTTGGTGTCCATGTACACAGATCTCTGAAAGTTGCCACCCAGGTAAATAGTGCGGTGAGGAAGGCATATGGCGTACTGGCTTTTATTGGTAGAGGAATTGAGTTCCGGAGTCCTGAGGTCATGATGCAGTTGTATAAGACTCTGGTACGGCCGCATCTGGAATATTGTGTGCAGTTTTGGTCGCCATACTATAGGAAGGATGTGGAGGCATTGGAACGGGTGCAGAGGAGGTTTACCAGGATGTTGCCTGGTATGGAAGGAAAATCGTACGAGGAAAGACTGAGGCACTTGGGGCTGTTTTCACTAGAGAAAAGAAGGTTTAGGGGTGACTTGATTGAGGTGTACAAGATGATTAGGGGGTTAGATAGGGTCGACAGTATGAACCTTTTCCCGCGTATTGAGTCGGGTATTACAAGGGGGCATAGCTTTAAATTAAGGGGGGGTAGATATAGGACTGATGTTAGGGGTAGGTTCTTCACTCAGCGAGTCGTTAGTTCATGGAATGCCCTGCCAGTAACAGTGGTGGACTCTCCCTCTTTATGGGCATTTAAGAGGGCATTGGATAGGTATATGGAGGATAGTGGGTTAGTGTAGTTTAGGTGGGCTTGGATCGGTGCAACATCAAGGGCCCAAGGGCCTGTACTGCGCTGTATTCTTCTATGTTCTATGTTCTATGTACCAAGAATCTTACCATTAGCCCAGTACTTTGCATTCCGGTTACTCCAACCAAAGTGAATCGCCTCTCACTTGTCTGCAGTAAACTCCATTTGCCACCTCTCAGCCCAGCTCTGCAGCTTATCTATGTCTCTCTGTAACCTACTACATCCTTCGTCACTATCCACAACTCCACCGACCTTAGTGCCGTCTGCAAATTTACTAACCCACCCTTCTACGCCCTGATCCAGGTTGTTTATAAAAATAACGAACAGCAGTGGACCCAACACCGACCCTTGTGTTACACCACTGGTAACTGGACTCCAGGATGAACATTTCCCATCAACCACCACCCTCTGTCTTCTTTCAGCAAGCCAATTACTGATCCAAACTGCTATTTCTCCCACAAACCCATTCCCCCGCATCTTGTACAATAGCCTACTGTGGGGAACCTTATCGAACGCCTTGCTAAAATCCATATACACCACATCAACCAGTTTACTCTCATCTACCTGTTTGGTCACCTTCTCAAAGAACTCAATAAGGTTTGTGAGGCACGACCTACTCTTCACAAAACCGTGCTGACCATCCCTAATCAAATTATTCTTTTCTAGATGATTATAAATCCTATCTCTTATAACCTTTTCCAACACTTTACCAACAACTGAAGTAAGGCTCACTGGTCTATAATTACCAGGGTTGTGTCTATTCCCCTTCTTGAACGGGGAACCACATTTGCTATCCTCTTCTGGCACTATTCCTGTAGACGATGATGATTTAAAGATCAATGCCAAAGGCTCGGCAATCTCCTCCCTGGCTTCCCAGAGGATCGTAGGATAAATCCCATCCGGCCCAGGGGAATTATCTATTTTCACACTCCGCAGGATTTCTAACACCTCTTCCTTGTGAATCTCAATTCCACCTAATCTAGTAGCCTGTATCTCAGTATTTTCCTCAACAACATTGTCATTTTCTGGAGTGAATTCTGTCGAAAAATATTCATTTAGTGCTTCCCCTATCTCCTCTGACTCCACACATAACTTCCCACTACTATCCTTGATTGGCCCTAATCTTACTCTCGTCATTCTTTTATTCCTTAAATACCGATAGAAAGTCTTAGGGTTTACCCAGATCCTATCCACCAACAACTTCTCATGTCTCCCCCTGGCTCTTTTGAGCTCTCTCTTTTAGGTATTTCCTGGCTATCTTGTAACCCTCAAGCGCCCTAACTGAGCCTTCACATCTCATCCTAACATAAGCCTTCTTCTTTCTCTTGACCAGAGATTCCACTTCCTTTGTAAACCATGGCTCCCACGCTCTACAGCTTCCTCCCTGCCTGACAGGTACATAGTTATCTAGGACACACAGGAGCTTTTCCTTGAATAAGCTCCACATTTCTAATGTGCCCATCCCCTGCAATTTCCTTTCCCATCCTATGCTTCCTAAATCTTGCCTAATCGCATCGTAATTGCCTTTCCCACAGCTGTAACTCTTGCCCAGTGGTATACACCTACCCCTTTCTATCACTGAAGTAAACATAACAGAATTGTGATCGCTATCACCAAAGTGCTCAACTACTTCCAAGTCTAACATCTGGCCGGGCTCATTACCCAGGACCAAATCTAATGTGGCTTCGCCCCTTGTAGGCCTGTCAGGAAGCCCTCCTGCACACACTGGACAAAAACTGACCCATCTATAGTACTCATACTATAGTGTTCCCAGTCAATATTTGGAAAGTTGAAGTCCCCCATGACAACTACCCTGTCTCTCTCATTCCTATTGAGAATCATCTTTGCTATCCTTTCCTCTACATCTCTGGAACTATTCGGAGGCCTATAGAAAGCTCCCAACAGGGTGACCTCTCCCTTCCTGTTTCTAATCTCAGCCCATACTATCTCAGTTGACGAGTCCCCAAACATCCTTTCTGCAACTGTAATACTGTCCTTGACCAACAATGCCACACCTCCCCCTCTTTTACCACCATCTCTGTTCTTACTGAAATATCTAAATCCTGGAACCTGCAACAACCATTCCTGTCCCTGCTCTATCCATGTCTGCAAAATGGCCACAACATCGAAGTCCCAGGTACCAACCCATGCTGCAAGTTCACCCACCTTATTCTGGATGCTCCTGGCATTGAGGTAGACACACTTCAAACCAACTTCTTGCTTGCCTGTACCATCTTGTGTCCTTGAAACTTGATTTCGGACCTCCCTGCTCTCAACCTTTTCTATACTTGAACTACAATTTTGGTTCCCATCCCCCTGCTGGATTAGTTTAAACCCACCCCAAAAGCCTTAGCGAATTTCCCCCCCAGAATATTGGTACCCCTCTGGTTCAGATGAAGAATATCCTGCTTGTAGAGGTCCCACCTACCCCAGAAAGAACCCCAATTATCCAAGAATCCAAAACCCTCCCTCCTGCACCATCCCTGTAGCCACGTATTCAACTCCTCCCGCTCCCTATTCCTCACCTCACTAGCACATGGCACTGGCAACAAACCAGAGACAACAACTCTGTTCGTTCTAGCTCGAAGCTTCCAATTTAGCTCCCTGAATTTCTGCCTTATATTCCCATCTCTCTTCCTACCTATGTCGTTGGTGCCTATGTGGACCACGACTTTGGGCTGCTGCCCTCCCCCCCCCCCCCCCCCCCCCCCCCCCCCCGCCTTAAGGATCCCAAAAACATCATCAGAGACATCACGAACCCTGGCACCTGGGAGGCAACACACCAACCGTGAGTCTCTCTCCTCCCCACAGAACTTCCTATCTGTCCCCCTAACTATAGAGTCCCCAATGACTACTGCTCTGCTCCTCTTCCCCCTTCCCTTCTGAGTAGCAGTGACAGACTTTGTGCCAGAGACCTGTGCCCCACTGCTTGCCCCTGGTAAGCCCCCCCCCAACAGTATCCAAAACGGTATACTTATTGTTGAGGGGAATGGCCACAGGGGATCCCTGCACTGCCTGCCAGATCCCTTTCCATCCCCTGACTGCAACCCATCTGCCTTTTTCTTGTACCTGTTTTTGCTTATCCATCTATCATTAGTTTTTCAGCTTCTGCATTGATTGTGTTAGCATCACAGACTACAATCCATATTCCATCAACATATACTTTTCTGTGTTGTTGACACGATCAGTAATGTAGTAATGATTATTATGATGAATGGAAATTAGCTAGACACTGGTGATAGCTCCCGCCAATGCTTCTTTGAAATGGTGCCTGCAATGATTTACATTCACCTGACCAGGCATAGGGCTGTGGTTTAACATCTCATCTGAAAGTTGACACCTCAGCTCCCCTAATGGTGTCAGCCTTGGTTTTTATACACCAAAGCCCCATAGTGGGACTTGAACGCAGGACCTTGTGACTCAAAGTAAAGAGTATTATCAACTGAACCACAGCTTAATTGGACATTATATGCAAATCATTGAGGAGGATCACAAAGTGGTATCATTTGTTAGCTCCTTTTTGAAGAAACCACGCAGCTCTGATACTTGGTTAGGTGGGTCCAGTCAAGTTTCCCAAAGTTTCATGAGTTCCTCAGACGAGGTCAAACACAATTTTACCTTGAAGATGACCAAGGATGCATGAATTATGACAATTAATAAACAAGCGATCAGAATATTTATAGCTTGCTTCAGTCACAAAGTGCCGAATGAAATTGGAGGAAATTTTGACAGAATTCACTCCAGGGCAGTAAAAAGAGATTTTCATTTTAGCTATTTTTTATAACCTTCAATTATCCAAATAGTGTATCCTCTTCAATATTTTAAGTGAGACGGTGGCATGGTGACAAGATCATTGGACTAGTCACCTAAGCCAATACTCTTGGGGCATGTGTTTGAATCCTACCATGGTAGAGGGTGAAATTTAAATGATCTGGAATTAAACATTTAGCCTAATAACAACAATGTGGCCGCTGTCAATTGATTTTTTTAAAAAAACTGGTTTACTAATGTCTTTTTGCGAAGGAAATCTGTCATACTTACCTGGTCTAGTCTACATGGAGACATAGAACTATACAGTAAGGAAACAGACCCTTTGGTCCAACTCCTCTATGCTGACCAGATTTCCTAAATTAATCTAGTCCCATTTGCCAGCATTTGGCTCATACACTGTGGACCTTTCCTATCCATGTATCCACCCATCCACCTATCCGATTACTCTTTCTCCTCCCCCCCTCTGTCTTCAGCATATATGTACCACCTTTTCCTAACTACTATCTATTCTGAGGAAGGATCATTGAACCCAAAACATTCACTCTGATTTCTCTCATCAGATGCTGCCAGACCTGCTGAGCCTTTCCAGTAATTTCTGTTTTTGTTTCTGGTTTGCTAATGTTGTTTTTGGAAGGAGATCTTTTAGACCAAAAGACATAGGAGCAGAAATTAGGCCATTCAGCCCATCGGGTCTGCTCTGCCATTCAATCATGGTTGATACGTTTCTCAACCCTATCGCCCGCTTTGTCCCCGTAACCCTTGATCCCCTTGATAGTCGAGAACCTATCTATCTTAATCTTAAATACACTCAATGACCTGGCCTCTACAGCCTTCTGTGGCAATGAATTCCATAGATTCACACTCTTTGCTGAAGATGTTTCTCCTTATCTCCATTCTAAAAGATCATCCCTTTACTCTAAGGCTGTGCCCTCAGGTTCTAGTCTCTCTCACCACTGGAAACATCTTCCTAACATCTACTCTGGCCAGGCCATTCACTATTTTGTATGTTTAAGTTGGATCCTCCTCCATCCTTCTAAACTCCATCAAGTTTTGATGCAGAGTCCTCAAACGTTCCTGATAATGTTAAGCTTTTCATTCCTGGAACCTTTCTAGTGAACCTCCTCTGAACATGCTCCAGGGCCAGCACATCCTACCTGAGATATGGGGCCCAAAACTGCACACAATATTCCAAATGTGGTCTGACCAGAGTACTTAGCCGATCTGGCTGACATGAACTCCAGAACCACACTGATGTGATTGACTCTTAACTGGTCTCTAGGCAGTTAAGGATGAACAGTAAATCTTGTCCAGCCTGGCCCTGGCTCCTGGTCCCCAAAAAAGCAAATGTAAGATTATTCTTTTATTTCATAGTTTTTTTTCTCAAAATGTACAAGTTTTTGTCCAACCTTTGTGCATCTTGCTCGTTCACAGTACTAGTTTTGCAAATCCCTGCATATTAAATTGTAACATTCTATTAGTTTTCATTATTACTTTAAATGCCTGCAAGTTAACTGTTTGCAATTCATGCACAATACACCCAGATATCTCTGCATCTCGAATCTCTCGCCATTTAGATAACATGTTCTCACCCATTAAACATCTGCAAACTCTCCTTCAATGAGACATTTAATTACTGAACCTAATCTTCCTGAAGACAAAAAGTGCTGGAAATCATAGCAGGTCAGGCAGCATCCGTGAAGGAAAGCTAATATTTCACATCCAGATGACTTTTCATCAGAACTGGAATACAGATTCCAGCATCAGCAGTAGTTTGCTTGAAACCAATCTTTCTTTTGGCTTGCATCAATTTTCCTTGTCCTTCCAAATGTTGCCTTAGATTGGTTTACGTTCTATGAAAAATTCATAGTCATATTACACAACACCTCAGGCATAACGTCAGAATGTTCCATGAACTGTGAATTTGTATATCTTTTTTGGCCCTTTTTTTTTGAGTTCTTTGTTCCAATTTCAAACAAAAACGCTTTTGTATTAACCAAGATTAGAAGTAGTTTAACATAAAACCAAGAATTCCAGATGCTGAAGATGTGAAACAAGACAGAAATTGCTGGTGAAAGTCAGCATCTGTGCAGAGAAAGCAGAGTTAACGTTTCGAGTCCAGTCAAATTTCCTCCATGTTTAAGTTTCTTCAACAATTTCTGTTTTTGTTATAAAAATTATTTTGTTCCATAATTACTGCTGAAAATTACATTTAAAATGTCATGCAGTTCTTAGCTAAATATGGATATGAAGATTTAAAGTAGGTATTAACGAAATATCAAGTGTTGTTGCAAACCTGGCTTGCTTGAAGATGCCTTTGCCTAAGGTTTTATTCTTTCATTTATTTCTTCCTTCCAAAATTGCATTTCATTTGTTAGATATTTCCCCATGCACATAATTTGCCTATGTTCCTCTGACACCCTTACAAACTCTTCAAAATTACTCTTGTACATCTCTCTTCATCATCAGTAAGTATAGCAATAATTCCTGCAGTTTTTTCATCCAAGTCAGTTATATAAATTGTAATAAGTTTTAGCCACAGCAGTGATCACAATTGCACATCACTGATTGCATTGAATGATCTATTTTTGCCGACTGTTTCCTGCTGGCCAGTCAATCTTTTATCTATTCCAGTGTGCAACCATCATAAACTTTATCGTCCACAAGAACCCTCAAAGCAGCACCTTATCATCGCCTTCTGGAGACCTAAGTAGAGTACATCCATTGGCTCCCCTTTATCCACAGCACTTTCTCAAATAACTCTAATAAATTGGTTAAACATGATTTCCCTTTCACGAAACCATGTTGATTCTGACTGAGTGCCTTGAATCCACTAACTGGCATGCCATAGATCTTTGATCATAGGTCCTAACATTTTCTGTACGACAAATGTTAAATTTACTGACTTATAGTTTGTTACTTTTTGCCTCCATCTCGCAACCTTTTGAATAAAAAAGTTACATCATTTTCCTATCTAATAGAATCTTCTCTGAAACAAGAGAATTTCAGAAAACCTTCAGTATTATTCTTAGAGTTCTGCCAAAATGTTATCTTGGAATCTGACTTATAAGCATCAAAATGTAAGGTGTTTGTTGTCCAAAACTGTTGCATCATCCTTTTTTTAGGTAAAGAGACCCATCCAATAACTTTTAGTTGATGTAATTAACTTTTAATTGTCTCAGCCAATTTTCATTGTCAGGTTGTAATGAGCAAGCAAGTGCTATTTCAGGAAACACATGTCAGGGAGCTAATTTCCTCCTACCTTGACTCCATCCTCTCTCCACTTATCCAGACCCCGCCCACCTACATCTATGATTACTCTGATACCTTCTACCATATTGACAATTTCCATTTCCCTGGCTCTAACTGCCTCCTGTTCACCATGGATGTCTAATCCCTCTTTACCTCCATTCCCAGCAGGACCGTCTGAGAGCTCTCAGCTTCTTGATTGACCAGAGGCCTAAACAATGCTCATCCACCACCACTCTCCTCTACTTGGCTAAACTTGTTCTCGCACTGAACAATTTCTCCATTAATCCATCTCACTTCTGCAAAGTCAAAGGAGTGGCTATGGGCACCCGCGTGGGTCCTTGTTATGGCCTGCCTGTTTACGGGATATGTGGAATGATCCTTGTTCCGGTCCTACACGGGTCCCTCCTTTTATCCTTTTATAGATTCACCAACAACTGGTTTGGTGCCGTTTCCTGCTCCCACCAGGACCTTGAAGAC
This sequence comes from Chiloscyllium plagiosum, assembly GCF_037043375.1. Taxonomy (NCBI): domain Eukaryota; kingdom Metazoa; phylum Chordata; class Chondrichthyes; order Orectolobiformes; family Hemiscylliidae; genus Chiloscyllium; species Chiloscyllium plagiosum. The sequence goes on from NW_028270157.1 coordinate 37,240,928, forward strand.
TTAGTTCATGTTGCCTCCAATTTCCATCCCTCTATAAATTTCACATTGTCCATTTTCAACATTTCTCTTCCTTTCCTTGACCTCTCTGTCTCCATTTCAGGGAATAAGCTGTCCACTGTCATCCACTACAAAGCCACTGACTCCCATAGCTACCTTCACTACAGCTCTTCATTCACCACATCCTGCTAGGACTCCATCCCATTCTCCCAGTTCCTTCACCTACGTTGCATCTGTTCGGATGATGCAACCTCCCAAAACAGCATGGCTGACATGGCTTACTACTTCCATAACACTGATTGACAGGGCCCTCAACTGCATCTGACCTATCACCTGTGCTTCTGCCCTTGCCCCTTCCCATCCCTCTCAACAGTGTAATCGGGTCCCCCTGTCCTCAATTTTCATCCCACCAGCCTCCGCATTCAAAGAATAATTCTCAGCCATTTTAGACAACTACAACAGGACACCACCACCAAACACATCCTCCCCTCACTCTCCTGTCTGCATTTTGCAGGGATTGTTTCCTCGCAGACGTCCTACAATTACCGCCACCACACCCCCTCTCTATGGCACCTTCCCTTATAATCACGAAGTTGCAACACTTGCCTCTTCTCTTCCTCTATGCTCAGTATCCAAGGGCCTAAACTGGTCTTTCCAGGTGAAACAGCACTTCACCTGTACCTCCGCCAATCTTGTGTTTTGTATTCACTGCACCCAATGTGACCTACTCTACATTGGAGAAACTAAATGCAGACTGGGTGACTGCTTTGCGGAACACCTCTAGTCTATGTGTAAACAGGATCCTGACCTTCCCATAGCTGGCAATTTTAACACAGAGACAAAAGACTTACACCTGAAATGTCGACTTCTCTCCCTTCCTGATGCTGCCTGGCTTGCTGTGTTCTTCCAGCCTCCTGTGGGTCATTTTAACACAGCATCCTACTCACATAGCTACTTGTCTGTCCTCTGCATGCTACAGTGTTCCAATGAATGCACACAGTTGAGTGGATGAATGAAGTTGAAATGTGAGCTCATTCAAGGGACAGATACTGCTGGTCCTTGATAAATCTATACCTATCAGGCAGGGAAGTAGTTGTTGAGAGAAGGAGCCAAGGTTTACTGAAGAAGTTGAAGCTCTTGTCACGAGGAAGAAGAAGGCTTATGTGAAGATGATGTGTGAAGGCTCAGGTAGGGGGCTTGAGTGTTATATGTTAGCCAGAAAAGATCTAAAGAGAGGGCTAAGAAGAGTGAGGAGGGGACATGAGAAGTTGGTGGATCGAATCAAGGAAAACCATAATGCCTTCTATCAGAAATAAAAGAATGACTCGACTAAGCTTAGGTAAAAACAATGACTGCAGATGCTGGAAACCAGATTCTGGATCAGTGGTGCTGGAAGAGCACAGCAGTTCAGGCAGCATCCGAAGAGCAGTAAAATCGACATTTCGGGCAAAAGCCCTTCATCATGAATAAAGGCAGAGAGCCTGAAGCATGGAGAGATAAACTAGAGGAGGATGGGGGTGGGGAGAAAGTAGCATAGAGTACAATAGGTGAGTGGGGGAGGGGATGAAGATGATAGGTCAGGGGCAGGGGGAGGGTGGAGTGGATAGGTAGAAGATAGGCAGGTAGGTCAAGTCATGGGACAGAGGAAATGACCTGAGAGTTGCAGTGGGAGAGGGACTCCCTGAGATTCTTGTAGAGAGAGGAGGAAAACTTCTTCAAGGCAGACATTAGGGCCAATCAAAGATAGTAGTGGAAAGTTGTGTGTGGAATCGAAGGACATAGAGGAAGCGCTTAATGAATACCTCTCGTCTGTATTCACATTGGAAAAGGGCAATGTTAGTGAGAATACGGAGATCCAGGCTACAAGAATAGATGATTGCAGTTGACAAAGAGGACGTTTTAGAAACTTTGGAACATCTGAAAATAGGTAAGACCCTGGGGCCAGATGGGATTTATCCTCGGATTCTCTGGGAGATTGCAGAGCCTTTGGCTTTGATCTTTATGTCACCATTGTCGACAGGAGTAGTGCCAGAATTAGATTAGATTACATTACAGTGTGGAAACAGGCCCTTCGGCCCAACAAGTCCACACCGACCCGCCGAAGCGCAACCCACCCATACCCCTACATTTACCCCTTACCTAACACTACGGGCAATTTAGCATGGCCAATTCACCTTACCTGCACATCTTTGGACTGTGGGAGGAAACCCACGCAGACACGGGGAGAACGTGCAAACTCCACACAGTCAGTCGCCTGAGGCGGGAATTGAACCCGGGTCTCTGGCGCTGTGAGACAGCAGTGCTAATCACTGTGCCACCGTGCCACCCACTATGCCGCCCAGAATGTTGTTCCTTTCTTTAAGAAGGGGAGTCGAGACAACCATGGTAATTATAGGCCAGTGAGCCTTACTTCAGTTATGGGTAAGGTGTTGAAAAAGGTTATAAGGGATAGGATTTATAATCATCTGAAAAGGAATAATTTGATTAGGGATAGTCAACACGATTTTGTGAAGGGTAGGTCGTGCCTCACTGACCTTATTGAGTTCTTCGAGAAGGTGACAAAACAAGTGGATGAAGGTAAAGGGTTGATGTGGTGTATCTGGACTTCAGTAAGGCATTTGGTAAGGTTACACACAATAGGCTATTGTACAAAATACAGTGTTGTGGGATTGAAGGTGATTTAGTGGTTTGGATCAGAAATTGGCTAGCTGAAAGAAGATAGAGTGGTGGTTCATGGGAAATGTTCATCCTGGAGCTCAGTTAGCAGTGGTGTGCTGCAAGGATCTGTTTTGGGGCTATTTGTCATTTTTATAAATGACCTAGATGAGGGCGTAGAAGAATGGGTTAGTAAATTTGCAGATGACATTAAGGTAGGCAGAATTGTGGATAGGGCTGAAGGATGTTGTGGGTTACAGAGGGACATAGATAGGATGCAGAGCTGGCTGAGAATTGGCAAATGGAGTTTAATGTGGAAGAGTGTAAGGTAGTTCACTTCGGAAGAAATAACAGGAATGCAGAGTACTGGACTATTGGTAAAATTCTTGGCATAGAGATTTCCGTGTCCAGGTGCATAAATCCCTGAAGGTTGTCACCCAGGTTAAGACTGCATATGGTGTGTTGCATTTATTGGTAGGAAGATTGAGTTTTGGAGCCATGATGTCATGCTTCAGCTGTACAAGACACAGGTAAGGCCGCACCTGGAGTATTGTGTGCAGTTCTGGTCACCACATTATAGGAAGGATGTGGAAGCTTTGGACAGGGTTCAGAATAGATTTACTAGGATGTTGCCTGGTATGGAAGGGAGATCTTACAAGGATAGGCTGAGGGAACTGAGGCTGTTTTCATTGGAGAGAAGAAGGTTGAGAGGTGACTTAATCAAGACATGTAAGATAATCAGAGGGTTAGATCAGGTGGACAGTGAGTGCCTTTTTCCTCGGATGGCAAAGGCTGACATAAGGCGACATGGCTTCAAATTGAGGGATGATAGATTTAGGTATTAGGGGTAGTTTCTTCACTCAGACAGTGGTCGGAGCGTGGAACGGCCTGCCTGCAACAGTAGTAGAATTGCCAACATTAAGGGCATTTAAATGAGCATTGGACATACATATGGATAATAATAGAACGGTGTAAGTTGGATGGGCATCAGTTAATTTTCATAAGTCGGCGCAACATCGATGGCTGAAGGGCCTGTAATGCGCTGTAATGTTCTGTGTTCTATGTGCTATGAATCACTGCACAAAATGAAGGAACAACACCTCACCTACAGCCTAGGCACTTTACAACCTTCTGGACTTGGGGTCGAGTTCAACAGCTTCAAATTGTGAACCAACTCCCACTTGTTTCCTTTCTTTTAGCTTGTTATCAAGTCCTCCCCTTCCCACATTCCACTCAACTATCCTTTCAAGTCTGGCAGGAGACACACTGTTCTGCCATTCTCACATTCCAATCACTTAATCTGAACTACTAACATCTTTTCTCCATCAAGATCCTACACACGCTGCTGTCACCTCCAATCCTCCCAACCGAAAGCCTAAATGCTGTCCCCTCCACATTTCACTTCAGCTCTGATGAAGAGTCATCTAGACTGGAAACATTAGCTTGCTCTCTCTCTCTCTCTCTCTCTCTCTCTCTCTCTCTCTCTCTATGGATGCTGTCTGACCCACTGTGATCTCCAGCATTTGTTGTTTTTAGAGTTCTGTTTGACTTTGGAAATGTTCATGGAATTTCATAAAAGTCTCTTGAGATTTTTTAACTGGAATAAATACTTAGTCCCAACACAAGCTGAAAGTCAAAGGAGTGGTCATGTGAGCTTTGGGAGCTACTTTGTCACATTCTGAACTCATTCTGACTACTTTACAGCTTATATAATTGGACAATCATGGTATGTGGTGGGAATTTAATAGCTTCACAATTGCTTACTGTTTTGATGCTAAACTGTTTTGGAGGTTTTGAAGCTTTATATTACATATTACTTCAATAAACTTATAGCACAAAATAGAGAAAACAAGGAGCAACTTGCAGTTATATAACATCTTTTATGACTTATAGATGTCCCATTGATACAGCCAATGAAAAGCAGTTTTGAAATGTAGTATTTGGAACCAGAGATAATCTGCAGACAACATTTCCAGACAGCAATGTGACGAAATCATCTGCCTTAGAGTTGTTGATTGAGGGATAAATATTAGTCAAGACATCCAGAGAAATCCTTGGCTGTTCAGAACACTACCAGGAGATCATCTATGCTGATCAGAGGAGGTCAGGGAAGGGTGACTTTCTTAACTTATTGTCTGAAAGGCAGTATTTCTGAAGTGCATCACTCCCTCAGTACTGTACTGAAGTATCAGCCTCACAATGATACAATCAAGTATCTAAAGTGGAAATTGCGTTTATGAAATTTTGACTGGGAGGCCAGCACTGCCACTGAGCCAAGAGGAAAGTATTAGGATTAAGTAAATTGTTAGAGTCAAAAATGAGCCAAACTTCAAATGCATTTAAGTAATAATAATTGCACGCTATATTTGTTTTTTGTATTGGCATATATCGGACCATGTCGAGACTGTGGTGTTGGAAAAGCACAGCAGGTCAGGCAGCATCCGAGGAGTAGGAGAATCAATATTCCAGGCATAAGCCCTTCATCAGGAATTTTCCTTCTCCTCAGATGCTGCCTGACCAGCTGTGCTTTTCCAACACCACAGTCTCGACTCTGATCTCTAGCATCTGCAGTCGTCACTTTCTCCTATTTATCAGACTATCCTTCATTTTTACACATAGATCAAGAAGTATTACTCTGATAACTGGAGTTGAGAAATCTGCAAATAACTGCTGACTTAATTGAATCTAACTCTGTCAAATGCAGAAAGAAACAGGCAGGTTTATTAATTTCAGAAATAGATAGTGATAAAGTAAATGACTGAACCTCCTTTCGGAAGTGAAGGCTTTTTGGTCATTGAAATTAGATTGAACATATTATCATCTTGCATTTTAAAATCAAAGATAAAGTTATCGGCATGACAGTCATGAACAACGTAGTTTTTGTGTTTTTGATTGTAAATTTGTTTACGATTGCTCGAAGTGCCGGATTAATTAGTCCTCGCTGTGGACTTGAAGGATAGTAAACAAATTGTAGAATCTGCAGGAAGCAAAGAGCTCCAAGCACGGAACAGACATTTCAAAGCATTGTAACAAAACATGTGGCATTTGTGGAAACTAATATTACGACAGCTCTGAGACACAAAATTGACAACAAGCATATAAATGTTCATAAGATAGCAGTTTACTTACGACTTAAAAAGTCTACCATGTCAATTAAAATTGTATGTACTATACAATGGATGTGAAGTTTGATTCCAATGTTAAAAAGATTATACATCATACATTCACTTTTTTTATCCAAGGTCTATGCACACTTTGGGGCACTGTGTAGTTTAGTTTGTGCCAATGCCATCATTCAGTTGGCCAGGTGTTCTGCTCTTCCTGTCAATGTTTAATCACTTCTGACAGGATGTTTCATCTTTTTGGAGCATGACAATACTGTTAATATTTTTGACAATTTTGAGTAGAGTTAGAATCAGCCCTTGCTATTTGTCTCTCCCCTCGTCTGTATGGCGATTAATATATAACATATCTTGTTGAGCTTTATCTTGTAATTAAGTACTTCATCACAGCTTTTTAAAGTACAGTTGATCAACTCCCTTCTTTCAGGCCTTGCTGTAAAATATTATGTTTAATAACCATTGAATCATCATTTTAACTGCAAAAACGAAAACACATGTAGCCCTTACCTGTTGTGTCTTTGAAAAGCTGTATATGTACAGCATATCCTGTTCTAGTTTTCATTAGCATGTTTGGTTTCTGAATTTAAATTATCAAGATTTTGATAGCCATCTTGCTTTTAATCATTTTTAATAATATTTCATATCCTGCATTTTAATTAACTATTAGGCGTCTGGACATTTTCTTAACTGTTAATACACAGATCTGCAGATTTATGCAGTAATTCCTATTCCTGATAATCATGAGATACTGCAGAAAGAAGCTATACCTGACCATATTAAGAGTTTTTATAGAGTCAACAATATCTGGAGGTTCAGATATGATAGACCATTTCACAAAGGAATCAAGGACAAAGAAAACGAGTTCAAGGTATGCATTTTTCTCATGTGAGTACCACAAGTGGAAATCTAAATATTTATATTTGATGTGATTCTGTTCGTCAAGCTGGGAATTTGTGTTGCAGACGTTTCGTCCCTGTCTAGGTGACATCCTCAGTGCTTGGGAGCCTCCTGTGAAGCGCTTCTGTGATGTTTCCTCCGGCATTTATAGTGGTTTGTCTCTGCCGCTTCCGGTTGTCAGTTCCAGCTGTCCGCTGTAGTGGCCGGTATATTGGGTCCAGGTCGATGTGTTTGTTGATGGAGTTTGTGGATGAGTGCCATGCCTCTAGGAATTCCCTGGCTGTTCTCTGTTTGGCTTGTCCTATAATAGTAATGTCACCTAGACAAAGGACGAAACGTCTGCAACACAAATTCCCAGCTCGGCGAACAGAACCACAACAGCGAGCACCCGAGCTACGAATCTTCTCTCAAACTTTGAATTTATGTTTGAGTCGAACTTGATCTTGATGAGAAGTAAAATGCAGTGCTGGAGAAACTGAGCAGGTCTGGTTGCATCAGCTATTATTGAGAACTGCTATTCTGAAGAAGAGGAGCCATTGGACTTGAAGCATTAAGTCTATTTTTTCTGTTCCCAAATGCTGTCAAATTTGAGTTTCTCCAGACTTTGTGCATTTCTTTCAGATCACCAGCACCCGCAATGATCAGCTTTGTTTTTGAAGCTGATAAGAATTGGTGATTTTGAATAGTGGCCTCCTACCATTTAGTTAGTCATGGAGTCATATTCATGGAGATGTACAGCATGGAAACAACTCATCCATGCCAACCAGATATCCCAACCCAATCTAGTCCCACCTGCCAGCACTTGGCCCATATCCCTCCAAACCCTTCCTATTCATATACCCATCCAAATGCCTCTTAAATGTTGCAAGTTCGAGGGGCAAGTTTTCATCCTCTTAGTTGCATTAGTAAGGAAACACACAGATGTGAAAATTCATGCTAATTTGCTGGCACCATCCTGTTCCCTGGCCAATTTCAAGGCATGGTCAAGGCCTGAAGAGATACCTCCCCATATGTCGTGGGACGCCAATCAAGGGGAGTAATTGACCTGTTAAGATCAATTGCCATAAGCCAACCAAGTTATACTGCGAGCGCCTCTCCAAACACCAGCATACAGATGCCCCTGCAAAGAGGTCCCACTTACACGATAGCAATTCTGACATTTTATTTAATTTTAAGGGTTTAAATATTTCTGAGAAATGCACCCTAATGTCCTCAATGGATAGAAATCTGCCCTCCTTATCTGGTCTGGCTGATGTATGATTCCAGACCCACAGCAATGTCAAGAAAACTGCTTTCTGGAAAATTGGTGTGGGCAATAAATGCTAACATAGCCAGTGATGGTCACAAGTTGTGAACAAATAACAACTCTCTCACTTACCTGAAATGGCTGAATGCTGTAGCCTCAGCTATATGCTCTCTCCATTGATCCTTGAATTACAGAGACCCCTCAGTGTCATTATTTGTATGGTGAGCCTGCCTCTTGTCCTTAATTGGACAATTCAAAAAAAATCATTACTGGATGACTGGATCCCATACAATGCAGTATTGGGAGGCCAGTTTGGCTCTCCTTTCTGCTCCCAAAATTTGCCCTTGAGTTTGAATTTGGGGCATAATTGCTTCATTATAGTCTTCTGTTAATTCGGTGTGAAAATGCTAAGACTGAGACATTAAGAAAATGTTCTTGACATCAAGAAGTCTTAATTAATGCATACAGAGTGGGTTTTAACATTGATTTCAGAACACTTAATTATTTCCCTCTCTCTCGTTATTTTTGTCAGAGTCTGTGGGTTGAACGAACTACTTTGACATTGGTTCAGAGTTTACCAGGTATCTCCCGCTGGTTTGAAGTGGATAGACGGGAAGTGGTGAGTTCTAGCATTCAGTTGTAAATTTCACAAAAATGTAAAAAGTGCTGCAAAATGACAGATGTGTCTTTTTTTTTTACGAAGTTTAGGCTACAGCATTTTTAATTTAAAACAACAAAATAAAAGAAACATATGCTATTAGAGGGTTCCCCAGATATGGTACTTTGTTTATCTTTGAGAAAAAAGCCTGAAATTCATTAGAAATCTGTTTCTAGGTTGAAATGAGTCCACTTGAAAATGCAATTGAGGTGCTGGAGAACAAGAACCAACAACTGCGAACCCTAATCACTCAGTGTCAGTCAAGACAGATGCAGAATATCAATCCCCTGACCATGTGTCTCAATGGAGTCATTGATGCAGCCGTTAATGGAGGACTTGCCAGATATCAAGAGGTAAACTAGAGTAGTAGTTGTCAATCATTTGCATCTTAGGTGCCACCAAACATTTTGTCAAAAAAAAAACCCTGATCTCACTTTGATAAAAACAAAACACCACTTTTTCCAAATCGATCAGTGTGGCACTGGAAAAGCACAGCAAGTCAAGTAGCATCAGAGGAGCAGGAAAGTGGATGTTTCAGGCATAAGGCCTTCATCAGGAATGTGGAGGGGGCAGGGGGCTGAGATAAGTAGAGGGGTGGAGCTGGGGGGGGGAAAGGTATGTGGGAAGGTGATAGGTGGATGCATGTGGGGGGTAATTAATGATAGGTTGGTGGGGAGGGTGGAGCGGATAGGTGAGAAGGAAGATGGACAGGTGGGACAGCTCAAGAGAGCAGTGCTGAGTGGGAGGATTAGACCTGGGATGTGGTGGGCGGAGGGGAGATTTGGAATCTAGTGAAGTCGATATTGATGCCCTGTGGTTGTCGGGTCCTGCGGCGCTCTTCCTTCAGTTGGTGGGTGGCTTGGATTTGGCAGTGGAGGAGGCCCAGGACTTGCATATCTTGGGGGGAGTGAGAGGGAGTGGGAGTTGAAGTGGTCAGCCAGAGGGCAGTGGGGTTGGTTGGTTCCCTGAACCATTCTGCGAGTTGGCATCACGTCTCCCTGATGTAGAGGAGACCACAACGAGGGCAACTATGAGTTGGGTGAATGTGCAGGAAAATCTCCGCCGGATATGAAATGACCCTTTGGGGCCTCGGATGTAGGTGAGGGGGGAATTGTGGGAACATGTTTTATACCTCTTGCAGCAGCAAGGGAAGGTGGAGGGTGGGTTGGTGTGGAGCATGAACCTAACAAGGGAGTTGCGATGGAATGGTCTCTGAAGAACGCGTATAGGGATGGGAAGGGAAACATTTCATTGGTGGCAGGTCTGACTATAGTTGGTGGAAATGACAGAGGATAATGCGCTGTATCTGGAAATTCATGGGGTGGAAGGTGAGAACAAGGGACTTCAATCTTTGCTGCAGATGTGTGGAAAGTAGAGGAGATGCGCTGGAGGACATTGTGGAAGGGGAAACTGTGGTCCTTGAAATTGGAGGACATGTGTTATGTCCTGGAGTGGATTTGCTCATCCTAGGAGCAGATACGGTGGAGGTGGAGAAATTGGGACTCAGGGATTGTGTTTTTAAAGGAGGGGGTAGAGGAGGAGGTGTAGTTAAGGTAGCTGTGAGAGTCTGTGGGTTTGAAATAGATGATTGCTGGACGTGGAGATGGAGAGGTCCAGAAAGGGGAAGGAGGTGTTCGAAATGGTCACTTGAAGTTCAGGTGGAAGGTGTTGGTGAAGTCGATGAACTGTTCGATCTCTTTGTGAGAGCACGAGGTGGTGCCAAATACAGTCATCAATGTAATGGAGGAAATGGTGGGGAATGGTGCTGGTGTAACTAAGGAAGATGGACTGTTACATGTATGCTTTTTCCAAGAAGTGTTTACATGCATTTTAGTATTATATTAATGATTATTGGAAATTCTTAAGGACATTAATTATTGCATTCATTTTGCTGAGAATAGGTTTTATGCTAAATTGTGAATACAAAATGAGAAAATGGTTTAGTCACCAGTGAGAAGCCTGTGATTGTATTTCATTGACAAGATTGTCAGTTCTTGGGATCTCACCAGTACAGCCTGTCCCAATGGTTGAGGAACACTGAACTATGAGGAATGTAAGGGTGGGGCTGGGATTTGGGTGAGAGACCAAAATGATTGAGGGAAATATTTAGCACGATTTAAAAATATTCATGTGCTGCCTTGGGTCACTGAGAAATGTCCCATTGGCTAGTTTATAAACATATTACTCACTTTTTTTTGCTCCAGCCACCCCATCAATTCAAACATTAAAAACAGCCAGAACGAACTTGTATCCCTGAACTCATTTATAAAGTTCAGATTTCAGCTGATGGTAATGCTGTACAAGCCCGATTTCAGAGTGAAGCCTGGCTTGATGGACCATAAGGTTTTTTCTTTGCAATTTATTTACCACAGTGGTTATTCACTGAACATAGTCACATGAGGCTGCAAATGTATTTTTTGAAAAAAGAACGTAAGATTATTACACAGAACAAAAGAAAACAAAGCTATATTGCACAACACAGTTTTGTAAGATCTTATTTACACCAATATCCCTCACAATACTTGACCCCTGCAAAATATCACTCGGTTTAAAATTTCTTACTCAATTGATGAGGCCATAACTATTTCATTTTGGGAAGTTAGTGCATATTTACCAGATGCACTTCTTTACATCTCTCCCAGAGACACATGGACAGGCGAACTCATTCACCATTTATCAATGAATTCTAAGGAAAGTTCAAAGCTATTTCCAGCTCTGTCTATGTGGTCTGCTAAAACAAATTAAACCCTCCTTCCACCTCTGATTGCCTTCAGACTGCCATAAAAACTGTCCTTCTGCTAATATTGATCTTTTCTTCTTCTGAACTGAACCTGTTTGTGACCTCCAGTATCTCTTTTTGTAGGTCTTTTAAAGCTGAGCTTTGTGACTACTTCAGGCACTTGTCACATCTCAGGCATCTTGTCTGGTCATTTTGTGCTTTGTTGAAACATTGTTTTGAACTCGCTGTTAAAGATTACTTTCTGACGCTTTACAATTGAAAGGACATCACCTTTATAGAGCTAACACTAAAAACGTATTTACCTCCAGTTTAGAATACAAGTTTGCAAAACAGTAATAATATATTGCAAACTCTCATCACGCTGAGCAAAAATCTCTGACAAGACAAATATTGGACATGATGAGAGATCAGACTATTAAAAGTGATCAGCACTGAGATTGACAACAAATTTCACAAGAAAGTATTTCCAAACCATTCCTTTCTATTATGCTGGCAGTACCAGTGTGCTGTGTCCTATGAGTCTAACCCCATAGTCTCCTTAGCCTGTCTTGAGAGCCAAACTTTAAAAAATGCCCATATAAAAAGCTCAATAACACACACTAAGTCCAACTGAGCTTTCTGTCATCCTTCATCTGATTCTTCGCAGCACCCGCCATTCACTTTTCCCTTGTTTGCTTATCTGGCTTCCCCTTGAATATATAATTATTATGTGCCTCAACCATTCCCTGTCTTAGAATGTTCCTCATTCTCACTCCTATCTGTGTAAGAATGTATTTTTCAAGTTTTCTTTTTGATGTCTTGTGATCATCCTGTGTTGAAGGATTCCAGCTGTGCTATCTTCTCTGTCTATTCCATTAAAATTCTCAAAGTTTTGGTGAATTATTTGATGTCATCCTTTAAACTTTTCTTGAAGAGAGAGACCCCCAGCTTTTTCATTCCTTTCGTAATGGTAAAACCACACGTTTAGGACACCATCTTTGTAAATCATTTTTGCAGCCTCTTCATTACCACCTCTTCTTTCTTTGACAATATAGTCTATACAAGGTTTAATACAGGTTTAACATAAAGTTCCCACTTCAGAGTTCTCGCCCTCCAGAAATGAACCACAATGGCTTGATTTGACTTATGATTTTTTGTTATTATTCATGGGATCTGGATTACTGGATGGCCAGCATTTATTGCTCATTTTAATTTGCCACGAGAAATGAGTAGTGATCTGCTTTCTTGAACTGCTGCAATCGCAATCTTATGCTCTTTTGCTAAAAGTACATTAGTAGCCTTGTGCAAATACGTTTAATGACTGACCACCATGGTAACTGAATAACAAAGATGAAATTCATGTGATGTAGGTACACCTACATTGCTGCAGGAAAAGGATGGTGAATGAATGGCGTTACATTTTCAAGTTCAGATTGTGTGTGCAAGTGATGATGTTCCCATGAATCTGCTGCCGTTGTCCTTCTAGTCATAGAGATTGTGGACTTGGGAGGAGCTGATGAAGGACATTTGATGAGTTATAGCAGTGTGTATTGCAGACTCTACAGTATGTTGTCATGGTGAAGAGAGTGAAGATGATGGTGGGTTGCTATTAAAGTGATTAATTTGTCCTGGTGATGAACTTCTTGCTGCTGCACTCTTCCAGGCCAGTGGAGCATATTCCTTCACATTGTTGACATGTGTTGTATTGATGCTGGACAGGTTTTGGGAGTTTGGAGGGGAGTTGCAATTTGCCTCTTCTTTCTCGTTGCTAATATTTTTCAAGCATCCTGCTCAGTATTGACTATCTCCTCTCACATCTACCAATTGTAATGTCTCTGGAAATTTAGAAATTCCATTTTTGACTCTTAAAATCTCAGTTGTTAATATAAGTTGTGAAAAACAGTAGTCCCAGCTTAAAATCCGTGAGATCACACTTTCAACCTATTGACACTCCCAAGAGCTGCTTTGACTTCAACATTTGGCTTTCTGTTACGCAGCAGCTGATTTTCTATTCTGTTGACTGTTTATTGACTTCACATGAAATTGTGTGAAATCCCAAAGGTTGATCAGCAGTTCAGAGCACCTTTGGCAGCATAATTTTTTAATCTTCTTTAAAAATTAGAAGATTAGTATAAAGCAAAAACAAGTATGAAGGAATATAAACGTTTAATAATCTGCAAGTGCTGATCTCTTGGTCTCCAAAGTTGAGTTGGCCAAATACTTTGCATCAGTTTTCACAGCAGAGGAAATAAATCAATAGAGAAAACATACAAAGAAAACAAATGGAACTGAAGGCCAGTAAGTCACCTGGACCTGATGAGATGCACCATAGGTTATTAGAAGTAGCCACAGAGTTAATGGGTGCACTGGTAGTCATCCTCTGTTAGTTTAGAAATGCTCAACATGCTCTGATGTGATATAGCAACCTTACCTTTGAGGATCGGTTAGCTTAGTTTATAGGACAGCTGGATTCTGATGCAGAGAGATGCCAACAATGCAAGTTCAATTCCCACACTGGCTGAGGTTAAGGTCTATCATGATGAACTCTCCTTCTCAGCTGCCCCACTTCACCTGAGGTGGGGTGACCTTGGGTTAAAATAACAATTAATGAGAGAGTCACCCTATGGTCTGGTAAGACAATGGTGCTTTTTCCTTTTGTAAACTTCCAAAACTCCTTAGAAGGGGAATGTAGTGTCACTGAGTTTGTGGATGACACACAAATAGGTGAGGACGTGGTGAGGATGACACACAGAGTCTACAGAGGGATATAGACAGGTTAAATGAGTGATCAAAAACTTGCAAGATGGAATATAATATGGAAAAATGTAAGGTTATGCACTTTGACAGGAAGAATAGAAGAACTGAATATTATTTATCTTGGAGAAACCTGCAGAAAGCGGCATCACAAAGGGATTTGGGGTTTTCGTCCATAAATAACAAAATGCTAGCATTTGAGTTCAGCTGGCAATCAGAAAGGCAAATGGAATGTTGGTCTTTATTTCAAATGGAATGTAGTCTAAAAGTCTTAAATGATACAAGGCACTAATTGGTCCACATCTTTGATATTGTCAACAGTTTTGGTCTCCTTATCTAAGGGAAGATGGACTGGAAGCAGCCCGTAGAACATTCTCTAATTTGATCCCGAGTATGGAGGGATTTTCTTCGGATAGGTTGGGCTCGCATTTGTTGGAGAACGAGGAAGAATTGAAAGATACAAGTTTCTTAGAAGGCATTACAGGGTAGATGCAGAGATGTTGTTTCCACTTGTGGGAAATCTAGGACCAGAGGGCATAATCTAAGATGAAGTAGTCATCCATTTAAGACAAAGATATGGAGGAATTTTTTTCTGAACCTGATGAATTTGTGGAAGACTTCACAACAGAGAGATTTTGAGGCTGGGTCATTAAAATGTTCAAGGCTGAGATAGATTTCTAATCACTAAGGAAATTAAGGTTTATGGGGATAAGGCAGGAAAGTGGAATAGAGGATTATCATCAGATCGGCCATGATCCCATTGAATGGCAGAGTGATCTGATGGGCTGAATGGCCTCTTCTGTTCCTATGTCTTACAGTCTTAAAGTTTTCTGAAAATAAAAATTTCTGTCTTCCGATGATTTTAAACATTTATAATGAACCTACTATATATACTCATGTAAAAGTTGAACTCATGTACAAGTTGACTCCTTAATTTTGGCTAAACATTCTTGTATTTTCCATATATCTTGTGTAAAAGTTGACCCTACTATATTGCATTATAAACTTCTTACAAAGGAAACTGCATGTTCCCATTAACCCACTTAATCAAAATCATGTTCATATTCATACCGGTAACTCTACTCTTCGCTCTTTTTTACGATATTACATCTCTTGTTCGTTCATTCATTCATAACTCCACTGAGCCCACTTGGTTTACTCCAACAAGTTTCAATTGATTGATTCATTCAGGTCAGTACTTATCACACTTTGTTCACTATATATCCAAAAGTTAAAATGTTTATCATTTTAATTGGTGCCATTATATCTGAATAAAAGTGAGATATATTAGCTACATATATCTTTAATTCTTTGACAAATTTGCTAATGTTGCTGAGGTTCATTATATACGAGAGTAAATGAGAGGGAAATGGACAAATTTGGCAGGAAAGTTCAAGAAGCTTACCTATTCAGAATTTAATAAATGTTTCATTTTAAGTGTGCCATTATGTCAGGCCATGACATTGTTGAACAGTGTGATTTTGCAGGATTTCAATGCGTCTTTGATATGTTAAATTTTCATATTGGTATGTATAAATAAAATTTACTCCCAGTAATTCATTCTTGTTTCTCTTGCTTTTATCCGGTAATTCTCTTTACCGTAATTCATTGTGTTTTTCTTCTCTACCTGGGATTAGTTAAGCAATCAAATCGACTTCTGCTAATAATACGGTATTTCGAACTGCAGCATGAATTTCAGCCCCTGAAAAGTAGTGCCCATGTAATGGTCAACTCGATAAATTGAACTTTTAAAAATAGTCTAAAACATTCGACTTTTACATGAGCATATATGGTAGTTCTGGTAGTTAAAGAATATTTCTCCAGTTTAAAATGGCAAGGCTACATCATGCATTCTGGTCATTTTATATTATTGGCAGTGTGTTGGTAGTTCATCATTTTCTTTTTGCCCCTCTCTTTTGCAACTCTCCAGATGACTGAATTTATCATAAAATAACAAGTGTACTAAAGGCAATCGAGCAGGTGGCAGTAATTACTCATAGCCTAAATATTTCAGGCTTTGCTTGTTACTCTGGGGACTATTCCTTATTCTTATGGAGTATAAGTATCATACAAATGAGTATTATGAGGTATTCACAGTACATTGATGTTATCTGTAAATTGTATCCAAAAGGACAATAGCTTAAGCATTCCTTGAAATTAAAAGCAAAATCATAACAGCAAATCTACTAATGTCCTTATTGACTAAAACTATGACAACTTGCAGTTAAAAACTCCTTACATCTATTTCATACACATGGTAAAATGTACCAAGCCGTAGAGAGGAATATTAGGAGAAGTGGTCAAAAAGCCAGTCAAAGAACTTGTCCTTAAAGGAGTAGAGTGAGGTAAGGAGGTGAAAATGTTTATACAGTGAATTCCAGAACTTTGGACTTGTGCCACAGAAGGCTCGGCTGCCAGCGATGGAGCCAAGACAATCGGAGATCCACAAGAGGTCAGATTTGAAGAAATGCAGAGATCTCTGAGGGTTCTGTTGGGGAGATGCAAAACCATAGATTGATATAAAACAGGAATGCTAATTTTGAAACTGAAACATTACCAGGTGGGAGTTGATATAAATCCGAGATTGTGTGGGCCCTCTCCCAGACTCCTTCATTAACCCCGTCAATGCATCTTCCACTTTCTTTTGGCATTGTGTTTAGCTAGTATCTGTTTAAATGCATCTTTGCTAATTGCTCCTTCCACTCTCTAGATGTAGAAGTTGCTATTGAATTTCCTATTGAAATTGCTCATCGCCTTCTTACCTAATGGTCGATTCACAAGTGGTTCAGTTATCTCTCCTTAAAACAAAAAATGCTGGAGATCACAGTGGGTGGGGCAGCATCAATGGAGAGAGCATGCTAACGTTTAGAATCTAGATGACTCTTCGTCAGAGCTGAAGCATCAGCTGTAATTTGCTCCTATATTATCTCTACACCTGTCTTATCAAACTCCTCATTTTGAAAACCTTTACCATTTCAATCCCTAATCCTTGGATGAGATTAAAAGCTTAACCTTGTGATTTTGGAGACGATTTGTAGCTCAGGTTGAGGATCAGGTTGTAAGTTTGCTCATTGAGCTGGTAGATTTGTTCTCCAATTTCTCGTCACCATGCTCGGTAACACCATCAGTGAGTATCCGATAAAGCGCTGGTGTTCTGTCCTGCTTGCTATTTATCCATCTTGGTCTGTTGTGGTGGGTGATATCACTTATGGTCCTTTTTCTGAGAGGTTGGTAAATGGGGTCCAAATCGGTATGTTTGTTAATGGAGGTCCAGTTTGAATGCCAGGCCTCCAGGAATTCCCATGCATGTCTTTGTTTAACCTGTCCCAGGATGGATGTACTGTCCTAGTCAAACTGGTGTCCCTCTTCGTCTGTGTGTATGGATACTAGTGATAGTTAGTCATGTCTTTTGGTGGCTAGTTGGTGCTCATGTATCCTGGTGGCTACTTTCCTGCCGGTCTGTCCAATGTAATGTTTGTTGCAATCCTTACAGGGTATTTTGTATATAATGTTTGTTCTGCTGGTTATTGGTATGGGGTCCTTTAAATTCATCCCGAGCTGTTTCAGTGTGGTGGTAAGTTCGTGGGCTACCATGATGCCTAGGGACTGGAGTAGTCTGGTTGTCATCTCCGAGATGTCTTTAATGTATGGCAGGGTGCCAGAGTTCCTGGGCATGTTTTGTCATCTTGTTTTGGTCTGTTGTGTAGGAATCAGCAAACTGCGCTTATCAGGCACCCGTTGTTCCTGAATACATTGTGTAGGTGTTTATCCTCGGCTTCTCTTTGGTCCTGGGTGTTGCAGTGTGTTGTGGCTCATTCAAATAATGGCCTGATGCAGCTCTGTTTGTGGGTGTTGGGATGATTGCTTCTGTAGTTGAGTATCTGGCCAGTGTGTGTGGCTTTCCTATAAACACTGGTCTGTAGCTCTCCATTGGCTGTGTTCTACAGTGGCATCTAGGAAGGGGAGCCTGTTGTTCTCTTCCTCTTTGGTGAACTTTATGCCGGTAAGGATATTGTTTATGTGTTTGTGGGTTTCTTCTAATTTGTCGTGTTTCGTGATGACAAATGATCCACATATACAAATGCGAACGAGAAATTTCACGCCAAAAAAACTCTCCACTAACGCGACTGACCATGAATTGACAAGCACGCTAGAACAAGCCATCAACACTAAACAACAGCGGACCAAGACAAAGAAAAGACTAACTCTACAAGAAAACTGGCCAAGCTCATGCACAGCAATAACAAGGACATTTCAGAGACTCAGATAAAGCACCTGTCAGACCGACTACTCTTCGGAGGGTCGGTGTGGACTTGTTGGGCCAAATGGCCTGTTTCCAGACTGTAAAGATTCTATGATATGTTGCTTTAACATATAGAGGATAAGTTCAAATTTGAATTTTGTACTTGCTGGCTTCTACAGTCAGAGGGATGACTGAAAAATAAGCTCTCTGCCAGTGAAAGGGGTGGCATATTTGGAGAATGTTTCAGACTTAGCATTAAGTATCTGCATGGCATGAATAACTGTTAATGATCTGGGAATATGTTGTTACATGCTATGTGATGATGAAGAGGGGATAAAAGGGAGAAAGCTGGCTCAGTTTATTACAGAATAGATTAAAATAGCCTACAGTTTTGGATTAAATTCAGTCAGGACAGTAGTTTAGACGTCATACCCGGCCTTTTTCGAACCTTTTCAGTATATGTTGACTCATGCTGAGAAATCCAAGGTGAGGACAGGGTCAGGCTCTAGTATGAAGCTCCTGCAGTCAAGTAGCGTAACAAACACAGTCTCGGTGCACACATGAAGGATGGTTGCTTAGGGAATTAAAAGTGCGTGTAACACCTGTTTCATGAGGGGAGGAAATTGGGGGCGACAAGAGAAAATATTTTTCTTGGTTAAAAATGCCAATTGTTTTTTTTTAAAAGGAAGATTCAGAATTACAGACAGATTTGACCTTCTAACCCTACCGCCTGCCCATAATTACAGGTTGTTATAATCCCAAACATCCTTCAAGCGCATAATTGTACCTAATTTGCATAATATGTTTTCTTGTGTTTCTGCGGGTGATAATCCCTGCATTTTAAACTGTTCCATTTTTAATTCTGACAAATTTCTTGGCAACTTGACAGTTGTGTTTAATTTTGCATAGCTGTAAATGTTTTTTCAAGGTACTTTACAAATCAAAAAGGGATTGAGAAAGGCTAGAATAACTGCAAAGAAACAGGTTGGAGAAATTACTTTTTTTTTGTGTTGTAGGCATTCTTTGTGAAGGACTACATTCTGAACCACCCTGAGGATGGAGACAAAATCTCTCGTCTGAGGGAACTAATGTTTGAACAGGTAATGTTTATGCAAATTCCCAATGTGCAAAAGACTCATTAGAACCAGATAAGAGATTTGTATTATATCCAAAGGGCCAACATGTTGGCAAGAAACAAATCACAAGGTGGATGAAGGAAGTTATTAAACCAATATGTCTCATAATTCAAAATGAAATCCTGCATGTTTCCATCTTATGTTACTCTCATCAATGAAGATGAGGCTTTTTTTTCCCCACTTGGTATCTGCAAGGTGATTCCAAACATTAAACAGCACGTGTGAAGATGTTTTTTTTCTTGACATCTGTTCCAAATTATCATTTTATCCATGTGCTTTGATCTAGTATCTCATGCCTTAAAGTATTGCTGTAAATTTACCTTGTGCTTATTTAATAAATTAGAGAAGCCTTTAAAAACAGTTAAGATAACAGATCATTGGCTTCACTGTTGCTTACCATGTGTGTTAAATGGTCATAAGGTCATAAGCTATCCTCTAGGAGAAAGTGAGGACTGCAGATGCTGGACATCAGAGCTTAAAAATGTGTTGCTGGAAAAGCGCAGCAGGTCAGGCAGCATCAAAGAGAGCTTATGCCCGAAACGTCGATTCTCCTGCTCCTTTGATGCTGCCTGACCTGCTGTGCTTTTCCAGCAACACATTTTTCAGCTCATAAGCTATCCTCCCCAATCATTTGCTAAGAAACAGAAAAACACAGGAAGCATGTGTTGTCCAATTCTGGGGAGATGGAAGGGGGTGAAATTGTAAAGTGCTTCCCCGATGCATTCACACAAACTGTGAGAGATCTGTGACTCATCTCCCAGCCTAATTGTTTACAGTGGTTGCTGACACCAACAATCCACCAATAATAATGACTACACACCTCCAGTCTTTCTCATCCTGTACATGGGCAGTAAAAAATGAGTTTTAGAAGATTCATTTTGTTTGACTACCCCATCCCTCTTATTGTGCACAATGACATGTATGTAAATCATGATCAATCTGATCACACTACACTGATGTCAGTGTGAGAGAAGGTGTTAGTCTAGAATGAACCTTATAGAGGTTTATAAATAATGAGGGGCATGGATAGGGTAAATAGACAAAGCCTTTTCCCTGGGTTGGTGGAGTACAGAACTAGAAGGCATAGGTTTAGGGTGAGAGGGGAAAGATTTAAAAGGGACCTCAGGGGCAACGTTTTCACGCAAAGGTTGGTTCGTGTCTGGAATGAGCTGCCAGAGGAAGTGGTGGAGGCTGGTACAATTACAGCATTTAAAAGGCATGAATAGGAAGGGTTTAGAGGGATATGGATCAAGTGCCTGCAAATGGGACTAGATTAATTTAGGATACCTGGTCAGCATGGATGATTTGGAACTGAAGGGTCTGTTTCCGTGCTGTACATCTCTATGACTCTGTGAAGTGAGAGTTCTGAGGCATTAGTGAGCTATGTGTGAGAGTCTATTACATACAGATAGATGGTCTGAGTTTTGAGCTTTTGCAGCAATACTTGAATCCATTTTACACAGGGCAGATCACCCAAACCTCCAGTCTGGATGATCGTTGGCATTCCATCAACTTGCAATTTGGGTGTCCCACATTAATAATACTCTATGGGTGGCATAAATTGGATCAGAGTGAGACCCCAGTTCCTTTGGGACTGAAAGTCCTGCCCTAGAGAAATGCCAGCCCATGAGACTGGCTGGCAGCTCTGTACTCCTAAATATGCCAGAAAAGTGTAGTGACCATTGCTGGGATTACAAGCAGTCCTGTGGAAACAGTGAAGATGGATACTCGCTGAGATTTTGAGGCAACCAGTGAGAGGTGGGTGAGGTGGGGCGTTGGGTAAAAGAACCTGACTATGGGGCTGAGGGGAGAATAGGGGTCTATCTTGTATGTGGTCCTTTGGACAGAGGTGTCCCGAAAGGACTTAACTTCTTCCTTCCTGCCAGTCAGCAGCCAGTGCAATTAAAACTGCTGGGTTGTTCACCAGGGGTCCCCACCTTTCTCCATGAATCACAAGATTACAACAGAGACAGAGTGGACAATTAGCTGCCATGAACGTGCCTTATTAAGCCAAAGGGATGTTGGCTACCTGACACCTACTTTGTCCCCTGTAGTATTTGGGGGAGGGATGTGGGAATGTCAGGGGTTGGATGGGAAGGCAGTTTGCAAACAACCCCCTGAATTTTGTGTGCCTCCACCCCCCACCCCTGCATGTGTTGGTGTGGTTGCAGGGAGTGGTGAGTAAAGGTATCCACAATGTCTCTTAGTACTTCAAAAAAATTACAAGCTTGATATCATTTCGAAGCCATTTTTATTTTCCCTAGTCTGGTTTGGTCTGGAGAAAAAAAAAACCTGCAGCCTTCCAACTGTGAGCATCAAGTAACCAGAAAGCACATGTTGGAAGGGTAGGAACATAGCAATTAGGAGCGGGAATAGGCTGTTCAGCCCTTTGAGTTCCAATGACATGAGTCCCTTTGACTGCCAAAGGTCTCAAATAAGTTCAAAACCCAGTTAGTTCTGATCAAAGTATCCAAATTGTCTTTGTAAGAACAGAGCCTCTGCTATTTCCAAATCAGATCAGTAAAGGAGGGGAGAAGTTGGGAATTGCCAACACTTTGTGAAACTTGGCAGAAGTACATTTCTACAGACCACATGTATCTACCTCCCAAAAACTGGAGACTCAAAGTCTGGATTCCAACAGAGAGTCACTTATTAATCTCTATCGCATTGCATCCTGCTGAAATTACTGGTGCAGATGTCAAGTATTAGTGAACATAGCAGAGAACCTCTCCCAGTCCTTACCAAACTTTGAATGTTAATCAATTGGAAGACATGGATAATTTATTGGTGGTGGTAAATAAATACAGCTGCAGATGAAATTTGGAGATGCTGGTATTTAATAGACACAAGATAACAAGCATAATTTAGCAACAATTTTTTTGGTTAAAAAAAAATCTGACTTGCACTTCTATACACAAAAAGCCAACACCAATGAAACTTTTTCTGTAGACTAGTGAAGTCACAGCTGAATAGTTGCTTGTTTTTCTCCAAGGCAGTCACTGCACCTCAAGTAATTTATACTATTTAAGGTGTGATAAAACCGAAATGCAAATCTTTATGAAATAAAAATTATTCCATATTCAATTAGCCATTTGACTGTATTCATTACAATAACATGCATTACACTTTCTCCTATATAGCAACTCTTGGACAACTGCGGATAGAATTAAGTTAGAGAATCCACATCTGTTGGCAAGGAATTAATTACCTCATTGATGAAAGACCCAAAATTGCTCTTTCCTTTTTGCAGACCCCCTTCTCTTCCCCCCCCACCCCCATCTTTGTATACCCTTCTTCACACACTATCATCATTTGCAGTTAATCTTCTCACGCTTTGCAGACTTCCCCACCCTTATCCATTTTTTCAGATCCTCTTCCCCACACACCCTGCTTGAAGTGCCTCTTCTAACCCCACATACTCCCCACATTTGGTGGATTTCTTTTTCATCTCTCCCTCAGCCAGGACTCCTTCCCTCTACCCCTGGACCACTGGAGAAGTAGCAATGGGGAACAAAGAAATGGTGAGGGAGCTGAATAAGTACTTTGCATCAGTCTTCACAGTGGAAGACACCAGCAGCATGCCAGAATATCAAGAGTTGGGGGCAGAAGTGAGTGTACTGACCATCACTAAGGAGAAGGTGCTAGGGAACCTGAAGGATATGAAGGCAGATAAATCACCCAAGATTAGAGTGGTGCTGGAAAAGCACAGCAGGTCAGGTAGCATCCAAGGAAAAGGAAAATCGACGTTTCGGGCAAAAGCCCTCATCAGGAAAGTTGAAGGGTTTTTGTCTGAAACGTCGATTTTCCTGCTCTTCGAATGCTGCCTGACCTGCTGTGCTTTTCCAGTACCACTCTAATCTTGACTCTAATCTCCAGCATCCGCAGTACCACGTCCATCTCGATAAATCACCCAGCCTTCTGTTCCCATCTCAGAGCCTGAGGAGACAGCCTTAGACTAAAGGGGCAACACTTTAAGACTGAGATGAGAGCAATTTCTTCAATCGGAGGATGTTGAATCTGTGGAACCCATTGCCACAAGGAGCTCTGGAGACCAAATCATTAAGTATTTAAGATAGATTTAGATAGGTTCTTGATTAGTAAGGGAAACAAAGGTTATAAGGAGAAGGCAGGAAATGGAGTTAAGAAACAGACGAGCCATAATCAAATGATGGAGCAGACTCGATGGGCCAATTGGCCTAATTCTCCTATAGCTTATATTTTCGTAGTGTAACCATTTTATAGGAGAGAGTTTGCAAAACCAATGAAGGATGTGTAAAAAAATCTTATTGTCTCCATGTTAAAACTATTGGCCATACAATAACTGCCCCATCCCATTCGTCCTAGCCCATCTTGCTGAGGTACTCACAAATAAGCAAGTTTCTGGGACTGCAACTAGTGTCTAATTGCCCTTGTTAACTAATGTGTTGATAATCAGTTGTGACCCAATTCAGGCCTGGTGCAATTTCTCGGCCAATAAATTCCCAGATGCATAAGAAAGCAAGAAATAAAGTTTTGCAATGATAACTTGAAAAGAAATAGATAATATAAAGTTCTGAAAGTTTGGATCATTGTAACTTGTAAAATTTTGTTGGTTATAAAGTTATGCTTTTCTTTTAAAAGGCCCACATTCTGGAGTATGGGTTAGCTGTCCATGAGAAGTTTGTACCGCAAGACATGAGACCATTACACAAGAAGCTGGTGGATCAGTTCTTTGTGATGAAGTCCAGGTTAGGGATACAGGTATGAACTCTCACAGCAAGAAGCTGCTCCAGTGAATTTCAGCATCAATGCTTCCATATCTAATGAACCATGTTCCTTTTGAATGTTATGCTCGATAGCAGTAGAGAATTGAACTTTGTCAAACAGTGAAATTTTGATTAACCCCTGTGCATCAATGTTTGAACAACATAAAAGCTCCAAGATTTGGAGTAGAAAATATCTGCAATTTACAGAGATTGCTTATTGGTTTGTCACAAAGGCAAGCATTAGTATCTATAGTATTGTAAATAATGAAGTTGTACTTAATTTGTTATGCACGACTTACAGGCAATAAGCTGACGTCCCTTCATTTATTCCAGTGGTGTCTCCGTATATAATTTCTAGCATAGAAATAAGTGAGAATGCACTTAAAGACCAGGAGTTGTTGATGAAGAGTTATATCATTTTGTTTCTTTTGTTGATTTTTCTTTTTGTTTATTCTTATTTTGTCTGCTTCACTTGACCTCTCAATTTTCTTCTATGATCATTTGATCTTCTGTAAGCTAAATGTATGCGGAATGAAGTGTTATATAAATTAATTTGCGTACAAATTGCAATATAATGTGGCAGTCCAGCAGAATATATTTTTCATTATGAAGTGCTCTTTATGGTGTGCCTCAATCTTTCCTTCCTTGCATATTATATTTTAAAGGCACTAGTTTATGAATAAAGCTTGAAATAAGTGGAGGCTCGAATATTAAATCAAAGTTAAAGCTAAAGGAGAAAGATGACTAAGTTGTGTGAAAGTAAATGCCAAAGCTTAGGTAGTTGAATTGAGAGGCATGACCTCTTGAGAAAATTCAGGGGAACTTTTAGTGAGTCGATGTTGTGTACATGCTTCACAGCCCTATAAGCCTGCATTCCTTCAGGAAGCCAAGATGGATAGGAATCCCTGACGATAACTAATTACAATCTGTCGTGAATGGGATAATGTGGTTTTCAGAATTTCTAGCCCCATCTAAATCAGCAGAATGGTAAATGAGAAAATAAAGAGCAACAATTAAAAAAAAAGTAGTTTTTAAAGAACTAACATAACTGAATAAGCTTGTTTCTTTAAACCTATTTTAGGCTTCAGGATAGTTTCTTCCTATCTTGTTTCATGCGACCATGATTAACATTAATTGTAATTAATCTTGAAATTGTGTAAAGTGAGATGAATGCTGACATTAAATCAATATGGTCTCATCAACACAAAGCTACCCAATTTTAGAAAGAAAGAAGCAGAATATAGCCACAAAAGTTGGCTGAGATTCAGTATATCAGATCCGTACTGACAACAGCACAACAGTTCAGCATAGTGCAACCAAAGATCGAGATTGCTATGTCCATGGTGAGCAGCAAGAGCAAAGAAGGTCAGGAATGATATTTAAATTAACCCTTTTTAAAACTAAAGCTGCCAACGTTTTCTGGGAAAGCATCATGATCCAATTATGTCTTCTCTCTGGGAATTCAGAATGACCAATGTGAAGAATAATTTCTTTTTCCACTTTGTCTGCAAATTACAGTCCATTTCTACATTAGTCAAAATTCCCTCCCTGACACACTCTGGGAACAATATTTTAATTATTGATCTGAAGAACAGGGTTCTTGCTTCATCTCACACCTGATTCCAAGTCGAGACTGTACATTTTGAAACTTTAATTGAAAGTTATAATTTTCGAGTTATATTTAATCGAGCAACAGCATTGGTTAATGGCCATAGTTTGGGGGTTTCCTTGTTGCTTGGCAATTGATAAAAAGCACTTTAAAATTAGCATCCTGACTGTCTGAGTTAATATGTTTTACATGCTGAATATTTCATTTGAAAGTCTACAATTTGCAAATTGCTTTTGGTATATCTCAAATCTTCCAGTTCAAGATGTTCTGAATGTCAAATAAAGCAAAATACCTGTTAGAAATACAGTCTATTGATTGATATGGAATCAATTGAAGTTAATTTTTTTTCCTCACAAGACACTCCATCTTTAAACATCTGAAACTTATTAAAATTTAGTGATAGCAATGACTAGCTCCTGATTCTTAGCAAAGCTAATTATATTTCATATAGGACTAGGATTTAACAATACTGCACCACTGATATTTATAGGTGAATACTGATTCAAAAATGCAATTTGGTTTATTAGGCTGTGTTATCTGACATTTGGACTTGTGTTTTTAAATGGTGTGGCATGGCTCTGATGTAGGATGATGAAATTTGGGGTCTAAATCAGATACTTTGGAATTCTGTATACACAGGATATTGGATAGATTTATGTTGATCATGTACAAAAGAGGGCCAACTTACTGCATGATTGGTCAAGTAGGAAGTCCTGCATTAATTTTCCACAAATCTCATCTGAAATACCAACTTCAAGATGATTGAAAGGTTCTGTTCTCAAATACATTTCTCAGAAATGATTCCTCAAACTTTCTTTCATCAGTTTAAGGCCATTGCTGTCCCTAATTGCCCTTGAGAAGGTGGTGGTGAGCTGCCTCCTTGAGTCACTGCAGTCCACATGCTGTAGGTCGATCCACATTGCCTTTAGAGAGGGAATTTCAGGATTTTGACCCACTGACAAGGAAGGATATATTCCATGCCAGGATGGTGAGTAGCTTGGAGGGGACCTTGCAGGCAATGAGATTCCTATGTATCTGCTGCCCTTGTCCTTGTTTATGGAAGTGCTTGTGGGTTTGGAAGGTGCTGTCTAAGGATCTGAGTGAATTTCTGTAGTACGTCTTGTAGTTATCACAGACTGCTGACTATTGCCTGGCTGGTCTGTAAGACAGCTCTCCCAATTTTGGCCCTAACCTCTCAATGCTAGTAAGGTGGACTTTGCAAGATCAACAGGACTGTTTTGGCTATTGTCTTTTCTCTATCACCACTTGCAAATTAACTTTCCAACTACCTTTATTGATTAATGGGTTTGGTGATTACTGGCAAGACTGCATTTATTGCTAATCCCTACTTGCCTTGAGATGATGGTGCTGTATTTGATTACTGCAATCCATATGGTGGAAACACTTCCAGAGTCATAATTTTGGCATACTCTCAAACAAGAAGAAGGAACAGATTTGCTGAAGAAGATTGGGTTCCAAGTCCCAAACCGAGTTTATGTTGTTGCTGAGACCAACAAACTAAGTCTATAAATGAGTCAATCTACTGTTTTTATTCTTGCTTCTGTATATCTAACTTTTTAAGAAATTCCACTCATGGGCCTGAAAAACTGACCAAATATGCCTGTTCGCCTGAAATCCGGTATACTTCAAGTGGCAGGGGTGTCTAAGGGGAAATAGTACTGCAATTACAGACTGCAGGGAATGCTTGTGGATACATGGCTGAAAGCATGGAGTTGTTAGTCTTGGCTGTTGATTGGAGAACCCACACAAATGGTGCTGCTCAGCATTCTTCTATCTTCCACGCTGCAGTCATGAAGAAAATGCTTTGTTGGAGCATCAGAATAACAAGACTAATGCTCATTGTGTACAAAATGAAGATTCTTAATTTTTCAGTTAAACAGGTGGATTAGAATTGCTGGATTTGTGATTGGTGTTAATTTTCTAGTAAAGTCAGGTTGAGATCCATAAGACTGGACTGAAGGAATGCAATTCGATGGTGATAGTAAGAATAACAGTGATGAGAATCACAGGACTGTTGGTGCATTGGGCTGGGAATGATATTTCATGACTAATGCAGATGAATGAGCTGTACTGTAATTGATCTGGGTGTAATTGCTCTGGGTATGCAGAGCACTGGTGATCAGAGCCGCTGCCATTGTTTGTGACGTCTGACTTATTGCTCTTTGGTGAAAGGGAGTTTTAAAAAGTGTCCTGTTTTCATCTAAGATACATGTCTGTCGGTGTGTTACATGGATAATTTGACATGATCAGTTGCATGTGTGGGTATCAGTTTCTCCAGCATGCATGGCTCTAGAATTAGATTGCTTGGTGCCAGTTTCTCAAGCAAAAAATACTTCAAGCAATATTTTGTGTGGCACACAAGCTTTTATGTATTGTTGGAACTGGGCTGCATCTCATGTGAGTTACATTGTCCGTCTGAATAGTTACATGGTCCGTTGCCTGTATAAACGAGGGACTTAATAAAGGTTTCAGCCAAATTTGTCAAATTGAACCACTGGTGCCAGGTCAAATGTTATGATTGCCTGAGAGTGTGGAGTGAGGAGAAGCTAAAGCACTCCACCTGGTGTTGTACATTAAAATTACACATCGCTCCTGCTGTTACAAACTCTCCCTCATCCTGCTTGCATGTCAAATATGTGCCACGTCCTCCACAATGTCCTGGACAGCTAATCTCATCTTCTGTTATACCACAATTTTGGTGCATCCAGAGGATGCCCAGACTTTGCTTACAGTCCAATTTGTCAACTATGCTTTATTGTGAGCATGAAGCATTCTTGAAGATTACTGAAGTGTATCAGTAGAAATGGGCAGAAGTAGATCATTCATATGTTTGAATCTGTTCTTCTAATCTGTTACATCTTGGGTGATCTGTGTCTTAATTACATTTGCTTGCCTTTTGATCTGTACCACTTGATATCCTTAACTGATAACTTTGTGAATGGGAGTTGTATTTGAAAATAAGTGACTTGCATCCGTAGCCATTTTGAGGAAAGAATTCCAGAATTTAACTGCACTTTGTATAAAAAGAATGCTCTAATTTGATTCCTGAATAACTGGTCTCTAATTTTAAGATTCCGCCCCAATCTTATGAATTCCTTCGCTGAAGAAAATTGTTTCCCTGTATCTATCCCATCAAATTTATCATTTTATCATTTTAAACAGCTAAATTGTACCAACCTTCAACTTTCTAATTTCTCAGAATAAAATTAAAATTTATGGAAACTGCCCATCAAATATTAATCTTTTAGCACTAAGTTCATTCTGCTAAATCAATAAAAGGTAAGCATATCCCCTTTAATGTGCAGCAATCAAAACTGAGCACAACTTTAGATGGGATCTTTGTAAAGCTGTGCACAACTGAAGCATAGTTTTCTTTCCCTTGAATTCCAACCCTTATGATGAGAATAAAGACCAAAGTTCCAAGTTATATTAGGTTCACAAACTGGCAAAAGTTGTGTTCCAAAACAAATAGTGCTGGGGTCACTGTTATTCACCAATTGTACAAATGTTTTAGACTTGAATTGGAAGTTCAGTTTTCAAATTTGAGGTTATCACCAAACTGGGGCTTGTAGGGACTGTGGGGGAAAAAAAAGCAAAACAGCAGTAATAAACTTGCAGAATGGCCTTGTAACTGGCAAATGAATGCCAATACAGATAAGTGTGAGGTGGTGTGTTTTGAGAAGAAAAAGGATAGTACAGTATACTATTTTGATGATATGGTTTTAAATCTCGAAGAGAAGGGTCTATTCTATTTTCTAATCAACCTGCTTAGAGATGCAATGACATACCTCTGGAACAGATGGGACTTGAATCCAGGTCTCCTGGCTCAAAGATAGGGATACTACCACTGCACCACAAGAGCCCTCCAAGTTAGCTCGATATCAATTGTGTTTAATGGTAGACAGGCGCTGGATATTAAACTGGGCATTCATTTAAGAGCCTGTAAGAAATAGGTTGACTTAAATTTTGGTTTTTGGGTTTAGAAGTAAATGTTTGTAAAATGTCATGTAAATAAATATAAGTGTGTGTAACGTTTGCCTCCAGTTCTATCCTTTACCAATCAGCTTTCTGAAAAAGGACAGTACAGATAAACAAACTACTAATACGAGTGGCACAGTTTAATAAAGCCATTTAATAAAAATAAATCAAAGCAACAGCATTCATTTTTAGCATGTTAAAGTTGGAAGGTTTATTGTAATGTTAAATTTTTATGCTACCTCAGGTACAGTACGGACTACTGTGCATAACTGTGGACTCCACATCAAGACATTAGAAACATTGCAAAAATTATTCATTGAAATGATTTCCAGTGCTCTGAAGTTATACACAATGATGGAGATTGAATGGCCTCCTCCTGTCTTCTCTTTTCTAATAGAAGATGGACTTCAGAGAGAGAGAGAGAGAGGTTTTAAAGAGTTGGACTTAGAAAAAAAGTTTCTGTTTTGTTGCCAAGACTGAAACTTGGCATTTTAAACATAAATTGAAAAACAGAATACTGCAGTCCCTGGAAATTTGAAATTAAAACCAATATTGTTGGATATACTGTGTGAACTGAGAAGCAGAATCTTCTAATGAGAAGTCATCAACTTGAAATGCTAACTCTTTTTCTCTCTGTAGATACTGACTGACCTGCTGAGTATTTCCAGTGTTTCCTGTTTTTATTTCTACCCTGATATTTAAGAGTCAGCAATAAATAAATCAAACCGCACACTCATCTAACTCAATAGCCTGTTACTGTTTTTTTTTTGTTCCATAACCTTTAATCCCTTTAGCCCTAATCCCACTCCTCCTAAAAATCATACAATGGTCTGGCCTCAACTGCTATTTTTTCATTACAAATTACTCAAGCTTACCACTCTCGAGGTGAACAAATTTTTCTTCATATCAATTCTCAATAGTTTATCCCATATCTCTGAACTGTGATCTCTAGTTCTGGACTTTCCTACTTCTCCTGCAATCTCACTCTTGTCCTGTTAAACTCGATCGTTTTCTATTTCCACTCATTCTCCTGATCTGCAGCAAATATCCTCCTAGCCCAGTCACCTTTCCACATAAATCAATCCTGCCATCTCAGAATCAGTTTTGGGTCCTAAGGAAGTTATGAGGAAGGGTCACTGGATCTGAAACATTAACTTTGATTTCTCTCGGCAGCTGCTGAGCTTTTCCAACAATTTCTGTTTTTGTTTATTGGGTCTTTGATCAGTTTGAAATAAAAGCTGAGGCACCCAACTTCACTTATCATAGTTCAAAATCACACAACACCAGATTATAGTCCAACAGGTTTAATTGGAAGCACACTAGCTTTCGGAGCGTCAATCCTTCATCACTACCACCTGATGAAGGAGCGACGCTCCGAAAGCTAGTGTGCTTCCAATTAAACCTGTTGGACCATAACCTGGTGTTGTGTGATTTTTAACTTTGTACACCCCAGTCCAATATCGGCATTGCCAAATTATTACTTATCACGTGCATGGCGTACTTTTTCTCTGATGGCTGGCTTCAATAATTGTATTTTCTTTGGGGTTGCCAACCGTGGCTAAACGTATTCCAGCAAATGTCATCACATGACCTTATACCTTGAATGGGCTCTCCCCCAGACTTATGCCATTGGTCATCCAACATGTCAGTCAGAACATGCCTTCCATTGGCTTTTCAATGAGTCCCTGTTCTGAATTTTGAAAATCTGGGCAGCATGGTGGCTCAGTGGTTAGCACTGCTGCCTTACAGCCCCAGGGACCTGGGTTCAATTCCAACCTCAGGGTGTCTGTCTGTGTGGAGTTTGCACGTTCTCTCTGTGTCTGCATGAGTTTCCTTCAGGTGCAATGTTTTCCTCCAAAGACATGTAGGTTAGGTGGATTGACTATGCTAAATTACCCGGAACATCCAGGGATGTGCAGGTTAGGTGGGGTTAGCCAATGGAAATGTAGGGTTAGAGGGATGAGGTGGGATGCTCTTCGGAGTGTCAATGTGAACTCAATGGGCTGAATGGGCTGCTCCTACACTGTAGGGATTCTATGGTCACTCGAGGTGGGAAGGCTGTCCAGAGAATGGAAGAGTGACAGTTAAGTCATGATCTTATCAAAAGGTAGAACAGGCTTGAATCATATGTATGGTCTGTTATCTTCATTATCAGGTTTTACTTTCATTCATTTTAACTTCTGAAAAGAAAAACCAAGAGAAAATAGAAATGGTAGTAAACGAGCAGGAAACATAAACACAGGCTGTAACGTTTTTATGGGTATGTAATCTAGATCCATTATAAATAGAGTCAGGAGAATTTGAAAATGAAAGAAATGAAATGGCATAGAAATGAAATGAATACTTGGCCTCTATTTTCACAGAGAAAATTATCAGTCTCCTACAGATAATGGAGAAGCTAGGGACTAGTGTAACCAAAGCACTGCAAGAAATTAATATTAGTTTTAAACCTAGTACTATAAAATTTGAGGGGACTTAAAGTAGATAAATCCTCTGGACCAGATGTTCTACGTCAGAATTTTGAAAGAAATTGCTATAGAGGTGTTTGGTAGTCATCTTTAAAAATTTTATATATAACAACATATTTAAGAAAGGAGGGAGAGATAAAATGGCTAACGATGACCTGTTAGCCTAACTTCAGTCATAGGGAAAATGTTAAAATTTATAATAAAGTGATAAAAGGACACTTAGAAAATAATGTTAAAAATCATGCAACACCAGGTTATTGTCCAACAGGTTTATTTGGAAGCACTAACTTTTGGAGCACAGTTTCTTTATCAGGTGGTTTTGGAGCAGAATCCTACAGCACAGACTTTATAGCAACAGGATTGCAGTGACATGGAATGTAATATTAAACAAATTTAGCTTAAATCTTTCATCTTTTAGAGCGATCATGTTAGGTTTGGTTCCTTCATATGTAAATCCTAGAACTTTTTAAAGTTGCATTCTCAAGATAGCCTTTAACAATACATGTCATCACTGAAGGTGTGAAGTTAAAGTCTGTCTGTGTCCCAATGTTAGGTCAAACTGATTCTATTTCCAAAGTGGGATTTATAGAATTTGAGATGGATTTATGCAGTTTTTGAGCAAGATAAGACTTTCACTTCACACCTTCAATGTTATCTGAGTTGAGATGGCACCTATTGTTAAAAGCGATCTTGAGAATGTAATTTCAAAAAAACTTCTGGGATTTACATATGAAGGAACTGAAACTAACATGATCATTCTAAAACAAGACTTAAGCTAAAGTTGTTTGATATTACATTCCATGTCACTGCAATCCTGTTGCTATAAAGTCTGTGAATTATGATTCTGCTCCATAACCGTTTGATGAAGAAGCAGTGCTTTGAAAGCTCGTGCTTCCAAATAAACCAGTTGGACTATAACCTGGTGTTGTGGGATTTTTAAGTTTGCCCACCCCAACCCATCGCAGGCATCTCCAAATTAGAAAATAATGGTAGGATTGGGCCGAGTCATCACTGATTTATGAAAGGAGAATCGTGCCTAACAAACTTGTTGTAGTTTTTTGATGAGAAGAGAAGAAGTGGGTATGGTGCGTTTCAATTTTCAGAAATCTTTTGATAAGGTCCAACCCAAAAGGTTAGTAAATAAAAAATGACACGTGTAAAATTGTGGAGGGAATATAGTGGTGTGCTGGTTGAAAGCTGATTCATGAGAAGCGGGGTATGGCAGGTGTCAATGCACGAGCTTCAGCTACTTACAATCTATACTGAATATTTGTGAGGATTAAATGTAATATTGTCAGTTTTCAGATGGCACAAAAGAGAGGAGTGGGAGTTTTGAGGTTTATGCAAAGAGCTTTTATAGAGCTGAAGTGAGTGGGCAAATTTGGCAGATGGAATACAGTGTGGAGAAATACCCAACTTTGGCTGGAAAACAGAAATAAAGAGTATTTCTTAAGTGTTGAGAGGCTGAGAAGGTGGTGTTGTGATGTGGTAATGTCACTGGTCTAGTAATCCAGAACCCCAGGCTAGTTATCCAGGCACATGGGTTTATATTGTACCATAGCAGGTGGTGATATTTGAATCCAATGAAAATCTGGAATAAAAAGCTCTCCTGATGGCAATCATCTAATCACTGCCAATTGTCATGAAAATCATTGTAGTGTAATGCCCTTCAAAGGGAAAATAAATTGCTGTCCTTACTCAGTTTGACCTACATGTAATTCCAGTCCCGAAGCAACATGGTTAACTCTTAACGCCCTCTGGTCATTTTGAGATAAGCATTAAATACCAGAAAAGCCAATGATGTCTACTGACTAGTAAATGAATTTACAAAGGTGTTAGCTTTCAAAAGGACTTGGATATTTGTATTCATGAGCCACTGAAAGTTAACATGGAGGTACAGCAAACAACCAAAAAGGATAATGAGATGATTTGATATGATATATAAGTAAAGATTATTATTTGGTGATATCATACTCAGAGTGTGCACTTTTGATATCCTTATCCATACAAAGTGGAGGTGCTGGTGTTGGCCTGGGGTGGACATGTGTGTGACTTCTGACCTTATCCATACAAAGATATACTTGCCAGCAAAGGTTCACCAAATTAATTCCTGTGATGGAGGGATTGTTGTATGAGTAAATGTTACATTGACTGGACCTATATTTTCTGGGGTTGAGAAGAATAAGAGGTGATCTCATTCAATTGTACAAAATTTTAATAGGGATTGACAGGGTAGATGCAGGAAAAATGTTTCCTTTGGCTGACAGGTCTTAGAATCAAGGGGATACTACCATAGAATAATGAACAAGACATTGGAATAGTGAAGAAGGCGTTTGGTATGCATTCCTTTATTAGTCAGAGTATTGAGTACAGGAGTTGGGAGGTCATGTTGCGGCTGTACAGGACATTGGTTAGGCCACTATAGGCATATTGCGTGCATTTCTGGTCTCCTTCCTATCGGAAAGATGTTGTGAAACTTGAAAGGGTTCAGAAAAGATTTACAAGGATGTTGCCAGGTTTGGAGGAATTGAGCTATAGGGAGAGGCTGAACAGGCTGGGGCTGTTTTCCCTGAAGCGTCAGAGGCTGAGGGGTGACCTTATAGAGGTTTATAAAATTATGAGGGGCATGGATAGAATAAATGTCTTTTCCCTGGGGTCGGAGAGTCCAGAACTAGAGGGCATAGGTTTAGGATGAGAGGGGAAAGATTTGAAAGAGACCTAAGGGGCAACATTTTCACGCAGAGGGTGGTACATGTATGGAAAGAGCTGCCAGAGGATGTGGTGGAGGCTGGTATAATTGCAACATTTAAGAGGCATTTGGATGGGTACATGAATAGGAATGGTCTGGATGCTGGCAAGTGCGACTAAATTGGGTTGAGGTATCTGGTCGGCATGAACGGGTTAGACCGAAGGGTCTGTTTCCCTGCTGTACATCTCTGACTATTTAGAGAAAAGTAGAATGATGTATCTTTCAAATTCTCTTCACCTCGAGCACTGTGGAGACTCTCACCGGGTACATTTAGTACTTAGATTAATAGATTTCTATATATTAAAAATATCAAAGGATACAAAGATGGTGTAGGAAATGGTGTTTGATCTCATTGAATGGTGGTGATGGCTTGAAGGGTAGGATGACCTACTCCTGTGCTGATTTCTTAGATTTTTAAAGGATATGTCAGTGGATACATTTTAATCATGTTACCGTGAATTTTTTTATTCATTCAAGGGATGTGGACCTTGCTGACCGGGTCATCCTAACTTGCTCTTGAGAACATGGTGGTGAGCTGCTGCCTTGAAGTGCTACAGTCATTGATTGGGGTTTAGACTCATCTACAGCGCTGTTGAGAATGGAGTTTGAGGATTTTGATCCCTCAGCAGTGACAGAATAATGATCTAGTTCTAAGTCCGGTTGTGTGTAGATTGAAGCAAATCTTCACATGTATCTGCACACCACATCATTCTAGGTTGTTGTGATTGGGAGGTGCTGCCCAAGGAATCATTATGAGTTGCTGCACAGCATCTTCCCTATGGTTCACGCTGTTGCACTGTGTGTCAGTGATGAAGGGAGTGAATGTTCAAAATGGTGGATACCTACACAGTCCAAGCAGAAACCTTTGTCCTAGATGGTGTTGAACTTCACGAGTGTTGTTGAAACTGCACTTTCCACTCAAACAAGTGGAAAGTATTCCATCACAATCCTGGCATGTTCTTTGTAGAAGGTTTACAGGCATTAGGGAGGTAGGGGGTAAGCTTTTCTTGCTGCATAATTCCTAGCCTCGGAATTACTTTTGTAGCCACAGTATTTATGTGGTTAGTCCAGTTCAGTTACTAGTCAGTATAACCCCAGGATATTGATGGTGGAGAAATTAGCAACTATAATACCATTGAATGTCAAGGGGAGTTGGTTGGAATTTGCCTGGCACTTCTGTCATCTGAATGTTAATTGTCACTTAGCAGCCCAAATTGGTGGCCTCGCAGCATATAGACACCAGCCTCTTCAATATCTGAGAAGCAATGAACGCTGTGGAACATTGTGCAATAACTTCTGACCTTATAAATCTATAACTTCTCAGGGTATGGGAGATCTCCACAGTAATAGAACATAGAACAGTACAGCACAGTACAGGCCCTTCGGCCCTTGATATTGCGCTGACCTGTGAAACCAATCTGAACCCCATCTAACTTACACTATTCCATTATCATCCATATGTTTATCCAATGACCATTTAAATGCCCTTAAAGTCGGCGAGTCTAGTACTGTTGTAGGCAGGGTGTTCCATGTAAGTACTCACAGTGGAGGAACAGTCGTTGAGGCCCCTGAAGATGGTTGATCCGAGGTCACTATTCTGCGGAGTTCCTGCAAAGATGCCCTCAGAATGAGATGATTGATCTCCAACAATCACAACCATCTTCCTTTTTGCTGGGTCTAACATAGACTAATGGATTTCCATTGACTCCAATGTTGCCACACTTGGTCAAATACTGTGAAGGAAAGTCACTCTCACTTCACCTCTGGAGTTTAGTTCTTTTGTCCGAGGCTGGATAAAGGCAGGATCTGAGTGGCCCTGACACTATACAAACTGAGCATCAGTGATAAATATGTAATAATTGCTTTCCTTATTGTTGATTCAGACATTCAATCCCATTTCAATTTTGATTTGGTAATCTTTTGGTTTAAGCCACTACCAAAGTTTTGATAATGTTAGTACTGATGGTGCAACTGTGCACAAAAAACTAAAAAATACGACACAGAATGATCCCGCCCCACTACTTGCCTGATGAAGGAACAGCCCTCTGAAAGCTAGTACTTCCAAATAAACCTGTTGGACTATAACAAGGTGTTGCATGGTTTTTAACATTATCCACCCCAGTCCAACACCGGCACTTCCACATCATGCCCAAAAACACTGTCAAACAATAGGAGTTAATGTTAGATTGAAGCCTTATTTTTATTATTGCTTATGGACATATTCTTGAGTATTTATTTTGAGAAATTAAATTAAGCTTGGATGGTTTCAAAAAACACCATGAAGTAATTCTTGATTTCAGCTTGCAGGATGGTCCATAGATATGGTTGTGGCACTGATTTAAATTTAATCCGCTGAAATTTCCATTTGCAGCCTCAAATTCAGGTCTATTTACGTAATGTTTTGCATGGGAGTACAAATTGTAAACAGCATTTTGCTGTTATTACAACTGCATATTTTGACAATTAAGCTATATCTTACATCTGTTTACAGGATTTTCCAGGATATGCTCGTGTGAGTCCAATACACTTAACCAACGGGAGCCCACGTACCTGCAGGAATCCCACGTTGGGTGCTGTAAGTCCAGATGGAGCCAGACTTGTCAACAGACGCAGGTAAGATGATCTCCAAAATGATTTATTTTTACAAGTGAATGCTTTTTGCAGATAAGATTCCTGATTCTTTTTTATTTTTATACGGAGAGCATGAAAGTAAAAAATTTTGTGTTGTACACATCTCCCTAATTACCCATTGGATCAGGTAGCTGAAAGAGCATTACTATTTAATTTCATATAGTTATTTTTCCTGATAGAGCACAATTTAATTCTAGTGATGTTTTCTTAACCCCACTGCTCTTCATTGTTGAAATAATTTCACATGTTTATGTAATTTGAAAACCATATTTCTTGTTGGGCACTTTTGGCTAAAGTAATAATACCATGTTAACCGCATAGTTCAGTTGAGACGGGAGAGGAAAACATTGCTCAAGGAGTTGCAAAAATACAACCTTCCTACAGAAAAACAAAATCCAAGCAACAATTTTATTTCTCTCCACCCACAGGAACTAAGTGGTACTAGAGTTAAATCCTTATGGTTCATTTAAATACCGTAATCCCATAATGCTAATATTTTGATTCAGCCCTTCTACAACCATCCAAATTCATGTGAAAGAACCTTATCAATCTATACATCTCAACGTATGTGACATCTGAGTGGTTTTCTCCACAATAGGTACTGACGTGAAATGTTCATTTAGGATCTCCTGTGATTCCATACATTGATGACCCCGTTGATCTTTTGGGGTCCTATTTTCTCTCTAGTTATTCTTCTGCCTGATTATACTTGTAGAATCTGTTTGGATTCTCATTAAACTTATCTGCCCAAGCTATCTCGTGTCCACTAATGGCCCTCCTGAATTCCCTCCCTACAGTGTACCCCTACATCCTCTATACTCCTCAAGGGATTCACTTGATCCAAGCTGTCTCTACCTGACATATGCCTCCTTTTTCATGACCAGATTCACAATATCTTTGTGTAATCATAAGCATATAACTTAGCTGAAAAGTGATTTTGAAACTTTTGTGGGACAGGCTGGCATTAGTTTATTTGGATAAAGAAAGTAACTGCCCAGCAACAGGATTTGGATTGGTTGTAACTGGGAGTTAGTCACAGCACTGAGAGGAGAGCAGACAGTTGGGATATTCCCACTATGGTCATGATATCATCCATCAAGCAGACACATTCCATTTGAACACTCCAGCAAAGCTTAAAGTTATTTCAATACACAAAGTATGCTGATTTATTTTTCGTATTTTACAGTGGCCACATTTCATTCAGATTGGCACAAGGTTAAAAAAAGATTAGACTTAAATCAAAAGACTGTTTTAATTATACAATAAAAGAATCTCAACCAGAGTGAAATAACCCCACAGAGGCCGGTATCCCATCACCAAGTCACCCTTTATTTACATATGGAGAGTCTTTGACACTGATCCAGCTCCCTCAGAGCCAGCTCTCAGATACAACAGGATGTCTGACCCTCCTGATCTGTCAGCCAGGCCTCTCTGGTCCGATTAACAGCCCCAATCAGGAAACTCATATTCTGTGAGGTCCACCTGGCTGACATTGTTACAATCACTACATCCTTTTCCCTCTGAGTGTGAGGACATCGGCTATTTTTTTTTTTGAAGCTCCTGCTGGGGTGTTTTAGCATTGGAACAGATTCCTCCAACTCTGTCTCTGATTCAGGGTGTGTGTAATGCACAGTAGCTCACCTCTTTTGCCCGGAGCATCTCGGAAGAAATTCATCCTCTTCTCCATCTGCCATGTGCACCTCAAGGTCTCTTCAATGTTTGACAGAGAGGGACAATCCACGGGTTCCAGAACAGATGTCAAGGAGCTGGGCACATTTTGCTCCCACAGCATTTTCAAGTTTGCACCTTTCATATGGTCCACATGCTTGTTCAGGACGGTCACACCGACCCAAACATTATACATTATTATTGGACCTGACCTTGTGTCGTCCATGCCTCTTATCCATGCAGGGTCATTCCTGTGGTTCCTTCACCAAACTTCATCCTATCGAGTAAACTTTCTCTCTCGCGTAGTGGAGTGTTGTGTCTGGCACTGATGTTCCTGGTGCCATTTCACCCCCCTTCCCCTGCGGTCCAGGAAGATCCGAATCAACCTGCTACAAGTCTTTTTCCCCATTAGCAACTCTGCTGGAGC
Source organism: Chiloscyllium plagiosum (assembly GCF_037043375.1). Lineage (NCBI taxonomy): Eukaryota > Metazoa > Chordata > Chondrichthyes > Orectolobiformes > Hemiscylliidae > Chiloscyllium > Chiloscyllium plagiosum. Next base: position 37,280,651 of record NW_028270157.1, read on the forward strand.
TATCCCTGTAGTTGCATGAGGAGTGATCCTATAATCAAACAGGAACTGAGACAGTTTTGTATCTAGTGAAACTGTAAGCTGTTTCTTTAGACCTGCCTTCAAAGTTTGTATGATGGATGGGAGGAACTGTGTTTATGTCGAATATTCTTCAACTTTAGGAAATAATCAAATTCCCTGCTGGTAAACAATGTTATCTGTAACCAACACTTCTAGAAGTCCATGTATTGCAAAGGATGCATGCAGTATTTCCATAGCGACCCCCCACCATATTTGACGAATGAACTCTACGCATGTACAAACATTATGAATGGGCATCTACAATGACTAAGAACATTGAGCCCATGAAAGGACGTGCATAATCAACATGTAACCAAGTCCAGGGCTTACCCAGCCATTCCCACAAATATGGGGAGCTGGTGGTGGTGGGTTTTGTCCTTGTTGGCACTCTGGGTACTGCCTCACCAATGCGGCTATGTTAATGTCCAGTCCTGGCCACCAGACATAACTTCTCACCAACATCTGCATTTTGGAAATCCCGGGATGACCCTGATGGAGTTCAGCCAGTATCTGGTTGTGACATTGCTCGGGACAATCACTCTTGCACCGCATAATATCATACAATTCTCAACTCTGATCTGATATCTCCAGGTCAAAAAAGGTTTCAATTCTGATTGTGGTGGCCCTTTAGTTTCCCTCATCACCATCAGCTGTGACTGTCCAGATTGGGGGTCTGTCCAGAAGTTTTAAAACCGTTACGGATTCTTTCATGATGCTGCCAGTAGTCACATGAGGTCACTAATGGTGCCTGGATCACATTTTCCCTTCTAAGGCATATGCCCACCTTGGAGAAACATCTAAGGACTCTGACCAAGTTCTCCAAGTGCTCAAAATTGATCTCCCCTGTTATTAGCACATCATCTATATAAATGGTGACCTGGGTAGACCTTATAAGATGTTCTCTGTCATCTGCTAAAAGGTGGTACAGGCTGATGATACCCTAAATAGCAGTTTTGTATATTGGTACAAACCCTGATGGATAATAATTGTAGCATACATCTGGGAGAATCCTTATCTAACCGCAATTGCATGGCTGATGTCCAGCTTCATGAAGGACAGCATTCTGCCCTTCTTTTCTTTACCCCCCCCCCCACTACTGCCTAACTGCAGCAGTGCTTATTTTTCCTCAGCACCCATGTTGTGTGTGTGTAGGTGACAGTCCTGGTTTATCTGTCAGCCAGGGCTCCCTGATTGGACCAGGTGAACAAGCCCAATCGGGGAACTCATTGTATGAGGTCCACTGGCTGACCTCGTCATAATCACAACACAGAGAGCTGGCTCTTAGAAGACAATTTTCTGTGCCTCCATTGGGAATTTCTAAGTGTTGGGGCACTCTTAACCATTTTGAAGACAAATCCTATGTCTCTGTTCTGGTGAGCCATATTGTCATGGTGCTCCTTTGCAGCTCTGATTCAATATAATATCAGATGGTTCAGAGGCCCACCTAGTCTTCAAGAAAGTAGGTTTGAGAGGTTGGTAGAGTACTTCATTGAAGAAGAGTGATGGCTGACAAATTTTCTTGAGGACCACAGGGGATTGATTGTTAGCAGCACACAAACTATTTATTGCTTTGGAGCTGCTTGTTCTTAGCTGCTGACTCTTCTAAAGCATCTGTAACTCATGTACTGCTGTACAAGACATTGGTGAGGCCACATTTGGAGTACTGCATGTAATTCTGGTCACCTTGCTATAGGAAGGATATTATTAAACTGGAAAGGGTGCAAAGAAGATTTCTAAGGATGCTACCAAGACTGAAGGGTTTGAGTTCTGAGGAGACACTGGACAGATGGTGGGGGGAAGCTCTTTTTCTTGGAGCATAACAGGCTGTCGGGTGACCTTATAAAGATTTATAAAATCATGAGGGGCATAGATAAGGTCTTTAGCCAAGGTCTTTTCCCCAGGGTCAGGGAGTCCAAAACTAGAGGGCATTGGTTTAGGGTGAGAGGGGAAAGATATAAGAGACCTGAGGGGCAACTTTTTCACACAGAGGGTGGTATGTATATGTAATGAGCTGCCAAAGGAAGTGATAGATGCGAGTACAATTACAACATTTAAAAGGCATTGGGACAGGTACATGGGTAGGAAAGGTTTACTGCCATATGGGCTCCACACAGGCAAATTAGACTAGTTCAGTTTAGGAAAGCTGGTCTGTTTCTGTGCTGCATGGACTCTGATTCTGATTCTAAGAGACCTCACAGATCTACTTGTATTTCAAGTCTTTTTTTAAAGAACTCATAATCCAAATTTTTTTTCCAAAATAGTAATAATAAAACATGTGTGGTCCTTGCAAAGGCAGATTTATATTTCTAACTTAAATCAATGCTGACTGGGTTCAATGTAGGCTCATGTCTATGATCATTAATCTCTCAATACGTTCACATTCTGACATCCTATTCTCTTCTCTTTTCCAATTCCTGCACTACAACTCTCAGGTCTTAACTGGAAACATTCCAGTTTGGGATTTCCTGCAGCTGCTTTTTGGTTGACGTGTCAAGAAATTCACTTCAGTTTGAAGGTGACAGTGATCCCCTCATAACCCTTCAAAACATCCCTTGCATTAAAGAGAAAGCAGAGTTAACATTTCATAACACTAATGAAGGGTCATTGGACCAAAAACATTAATTCTGCTTTCTCTCCACAGATACTGCCAGACCTGCTGAGTTTTCCAGCAATTTCTGTTTTTTCTGATTTCTCAGTATCCGCAATTCTTTGTTTTTTATACCCTTTCCTTATACTTTGTTGGCAAACAACGGCAAATCTAGCTCTTGCAAAGTTCTTGAGAGCTCATGTACGTCAGTTGAGACTGAGATGTGAACTTCAAGAATCCACACTTTAAAGCTGCAAATAGCTGGTTGTCTTTATATTTGTCAAACGAACTCTCAATGAACAACCAGCATGTTGTATGAAGCATTGGGAAGAGAGTGGCTTATTTATGTACTAGTTTGCTATGAGTACCTCCTGCTCTTTAAACCACCAAAGTCAATAAGGAAAATAGTAAAATATTGGACTTTAAACTATTGAGCAACTTATTTAAAATTTCTTTCAATGCAGCACATCATTTACTCATGCTGCAAAATAAACAATGTCAATTTGTTAATCCTGGTGTGTGCTTTGCTGTTTTTTGCAGTCCATTAAGTTACCCAGCATTCAACAGGTATTCTTCTTCTTCATTATCGTCACAAGCATCAGCTGAAGTTAGCAACATCACTGGGCAGTCTGAAAGTTCTGATGAAGTTTTTCAAATGCAGGTATATCACGTCTTCTCCAAATAGAAATCACTGATAATAAAGGTAAAGTCATTATAGTCCTCCCAGGCCATAGGGCTGCACTCTCATTCAAGAGATGTCTAGTGGTAATTGAATCTGAGGGTCACCATACTTCAGGTGAGAGGAGAGATTAAAAGAAAAATGTCCTTCGTGGTCACCCAACTGGAGCAGGAAGTGAACCCAGGCTGTTGGTTTCCTTTTGCATTGCAAGCCAGCTGTCCGATCAACTGAGCTAACTGACCCCCAGCCCTGACAATATTCTTCTAGTCAATGTTTCCAGTTTTGTTTCAACATCTCCATATTTGAACTGGCTAAATTTATGTAGCTGTCTTGCGTCCATTGACATAAGTAGTTTTCTGAAATGAGACATTTCTGTACAATAGATATTGCTGATGCAAGATAGAAAGTGGCTCAAGTGTTGTTTTATTCACCCATGAGATATGGGTATTGCTGGCTGGGCTGGGCTGGGCTGGCATTTATTGCCTGTCCTTAATTACCTTTAAAAAGGTGGTGGTGACCTGCCTTCTTAAACTGCTACAGTCCACAATATTTTACCCTGAAAACACTGTCCATCTGCAAAAACCTTTTGCACATAATTTGTGTCATTCTCTGTATCTTTATTTGTTTCAGTTTGGAAAACAAATTTAGATCGGCATAGGGGTTGTCTCCATCAGTGGAAAACTGTGCAGTTGCAGCTTCTTTTCCATTTATGAGACGTGTGGGAGGACTCAAAACTGAACTGTTCATTAAAATAGCTGTCACTGACCTTGGGGTAACTTTCCTTGGTTGCATGGAAGAACTGCTCTTACACACAAATGAACATTTTTTTTCCCTATCATCAAATCACCCATAGTATCTTTTTCACCTGTTTACCACCACCAATAAATCACCTGGATTTTACAATTGATTAATTTACATTCAAAACCTGTAAAGTTTCTGCTTTATGCACTAATAGTTGACATTTGCACCAGTAATTTCAGCAGCATGTAATGCGATAAGAGATTAATAATTGACTCTGTAACAATCCAGACTTTATATATCTGTATATATCAGTAATAAAGGAAAGGACCCTCCGGGGTGGAGAGATCTCTCTACACCGGAGGCTCCCTGCCTTCATTACTGACGAAGGGCTTTTGCCCGAAACGTTGATTTTCCTGTTCCTCGGATGCTGCCTGAACTGCTGTGCTTTTCCAGCACAACTCTAATCTAGACTCTGATTTCCAGCACCTTTTGCCTGTCTGAACTCCTAGCAGGGCCTAATATGCCAGTTTACAGAATGTAGATATATGTGGTCTGTACCTCTGTCAGATTTCACTAAGTGTTGGCAATTCCTAAGTTCTCCCCTCCTCTACTGAGGCAATTGCAGAGGGTCTGTACCTACAAAGACAATTTGGCTACTTTGATCAAAACTAACTGGGTCTTAGAGTAATTTGAGACCCTTCTGGGACATGTGCCTTCTGATTACTTGATGCTCCCGGTTGGAGGCTGCAGTTCTTTTTAGACCAGTTTGGGCTATGAAAAAGAAATGGTTCAGAAGTGATGTTAAGCTTGTAATTTTTTTGAAGTACTAAAAGACATTGTGGGTAATGTTACTCAGCAGTGGAGCATAAATACCATACAGAATGATTAGATCAAATGGGGTTTGAGTAGCAGAGGAGCTGTGGTATGGATGACGCTGAGCGTAGTTACAGATATGGAAATAAGCAATCTTAGTGGTGGTGCATTATGTTCTTCATGGCTCGTCTCTGGGTAAAATGTGACATCAATGTTGCGGATAGTCTGAGTTAGATGATGGCCAGGGGAAAGGAATGTAATTTCCAATTAAAGAAGTAAGTTTTAGATAGGGATTGAAAAACAATATCTTCAATCTTCCCAAGTTTAACTGGAGAGTAATTCTGCATTGAGTGCTGGATATGTAATCTGACAAATTGAGGGATTTTTTTTTAGATTCCTTTCAGTGTGGAAACAGGCCCTTTAGCCCAACCAGTCCACACCGACCCTCCGAAGAGTAACCCACCCAGACCCATTTCCCTCTGACTAATGCACCTTAACACTATGGCCAATTTAACATGACCAATTCAGCTGGCCTGCACATCTTTGTGACTGTGGGAAGAAACTGGAGCACCCGGAGGAAACCCACGCAGACACGGGGAGAACTTGCAAACTCCACACAGCAGTCACCTGAGGCTGGAATTGAATCTGGGACTCTAGTGCTGTGAGGCAGCAGTGCTAACCACTGAGCCACCATGCGATTGATGTGCTGGTAATGAGCTAGAATTGGATGTTATCAGTGCATGTGTGAAAACTGATGATCTGATTATGGGATGCTGTCACCAAGGGAGGACAGTGGATGAAAAATAGGAGAGGCTGAAGCCTAAGTATTTCCAGGTCAAGGCAATGTGACTTGAAGGGGCTAAAAAGGTAAAAACAATGACTGCAGATTCTGGAAACCAGATTCTGGATTAGTGATGCTGGAAGAGCACAGCAGTTCAGGCAGCATCCGAGGAGCTTCGAAATCGACGTTTCGGGCAAAGACTTCGGGTAGAGATGGCAGGTTTGGAAAATGCTGTTGAAAATCCCTTTATGCATTACATTGTGCATATAGTAGCTGGTGTAGGGTGTAGCTACGCGGAGTGGATGATGGAGGGAATGTATGTTTTAAGGCAGCAGATAACCAATCAAGCCAGCTACTTCATCTGGATTCTTGACTATTGTTGAGCTTCACTTATTCAGGCAACTATATCTCTACATTGGAATAACTCTTATCCCATCACCAATTCACCCTTTATTTACATGTGTAAATTCCTTGACACTAATCCAGCTCCCTCAGAGCCAGTTCTCGGAGTGAACTAGATGTCTGCTGTTTTTTATCTGTCCTCCAGGGCTCCCTAATTGAACCAGGTTAATAGCCCCAATCAGGGAACTCCTATTCTGAGGTCCACCTAGTTGACCTTGTTACAATCACTTAATTTGTCTATCGTGAAGACATATGTTATTTTAAAATCATAGCTACTGCATTAATTTACACTGACTTTGTTCAAACAGTTCCTGAGCTTCTTATTTATCTAGCATTGGCAATGTCAGACTAACTCTGATATCATTCACCAGTGTATTTATATTTTTGTTTAAATTAACAATAGCTAGCATGCATCTTTAGGAGCATGCAATTATTTACTTTTCTCCTTTTTGCTGATTTGTTGAGACTTGATAGGCTGCTTTACATGATAGAATGTTTTCTTGGTAGTCATCTAGGTTTTATTAAAATAATTATGTGCAGCTGTATCAAAAATCCAGTAACTTCACCGACACTAATTGATTTGTTGCTATGTTAGCTAAACTTTCTTGACTTTGACAAGGTAACTTGCTTTGATCACAGTGAATTACCAATAATATCAGCAAAACCATTCAGTGTTTCTTCACAGTTCGTCGTTTTTGAGAGGAAATGTGAGAAATGCACAACCCAGCTGTTTCTGATTGCATTTGAAAATCTTCAACATCATGGGTCCAACAATATACTAATAATATTACTAATAATATAATATTAACATTAAATATATAATATACATTAATGTACTTCACTTGGCACCACTGAACACCTGTTGTGTGTTATTTCTAAGTGTCCAGCAGTAATGCTAAATCTAATGTAAGCATTTATTTAGTTAAATACACCTGCCCCTGTACGGCTAGCTATTTTATTATTCATTCACGGGATGAGGGCATCGCTGGCTAGGCCAGAGCTTATTGCCCATTATTAATTGCCCACAGTACAGTTAAGAGTCAACCACCTTGCAGTGGGTCTGAAGTCACACGTAGGCGAGACCATGTAAGGATGGCAGTTTCCTTCCCAAAAGACATTTGTGAACCAGTTGGGGTTTTCTGACAATCAGTAATGGATTGTTAGTCGTCATTAGACTCTTAATTCCAGATATTTCTGAATTGAATTCAAATTCCATCAGTTGCCATGATGGGATTCAAAATCAGTCCCCAGTACATTATCTGGGTCTCCGGATTAAGAACCCAGCAATAATACCATTAGACCATCGCCTTCCCCCCGAATTCTCTAGGATGTGATGCTATAACAGACTTTATAATAAAATTAGGTCAGGATTCGCTTAACAGTTTGGGAGTGAGTTACTGGTCTTTAAAAGTCAAGTTGCTTTGTTAATAATCAAATTGTGTATTATTTGTAGGCAAGTCCATCTACCTCAAGCTTAAGCTCCACTCATTCAGCATCTCCAAATGTTACTAGTTCAGCTCCATCCAGTGCCAGAGGTAAGTCTGTTCAATCCAATTAAAATGGTAACATTTAAACTATTTATTAAAAGATGTAAAATATTTTCAGCTCTGAATTATTTCAGAGTTAATAGAACTATTATGGCCAAACAGCTTAAAAGAAAGACCATTTGTTTCCTTACTGTATATTTTAGGTTCCCCGCTGCTATCTGATAAACACAAACATTCAAGAGAAAATACATGTTTGTCTCCCAGAGAACGACCTTGTAGTGCCAGTTATCCAATATCTATGGAACCTGCACAGGTAAGCATATGATAAAGAAAGCACATAGTGTCATTCTTTCTCTCAAATAAAAATACAAAAAGCCACATACAAAACTCTAGCTGCCCTGTAATTGATGTTTTCAGTTCCTAAATGTGGACTTTATCAAAGCATTTAAAATAGAATGAACCATTTCTTCTGAGAAAAAGTAGTTTAAGCTTTGTGATTAGTTTGGTGGAAAATAAAAGTTGGATACATGTCTTATTCAAAACACAGTCAAAGGGAAGTTGGCACATAGGTGATTAAATGGTCTTTGGAAACAAAGGCCTGTATCTTCTGATGTGGGAATGGAAAATGGCTCCACCTTAAGTTGCTGATATGCCTCTCGACTCTGAGAAAGTTCTGATGTGTGCACATGCACATTACATGTACATGAAGTTTAAATTTCCCAATGCCAGCTTTTCCCTGCTTGGCTTACTGCACAATTGTGAATTGGAATGTGATTGCCAGAACCCATCCAGACTGTCTGCCCTTTTACTTTCTCAATTTTTTTCGACAGATTCACTTTGACCTTTTTCTTGCAGCTGCTGATGATTTCAGCTTGAAGTAAATCAGCTGGAGTGTCAAAGCATTCCAGTACAACAGCAACGTTGACACATATCACACCGCTACTTCCCCCTTCCACAGCTCAGTGCACTTAGCTTCCACTACAAACACAGCTCAACATAACGTCCCCTAATTCTGCTCACAATCCACACATCCCTGACAGTTTACAAGCTGTGTCATTGTGAGTAAGCCCCACACCCCTCTCCTCTGATTGCCCAACTCCCTCCCAAGCATTGCCATCTGCCCTCTTCCTAACAATGTTCTCCCAGCCTCTAAACAGTGTTTAATTGCTGCACTTCATCGGCTCACCACTCCAGAATTCCCTGGCACCTATCCAACTGATGTCAGAAGAGTCAGCTTTATCGAGGCGGTGAGGGGGTGGGGGGAATGGTTTGCTGCATTGTTCAGGATGGAAAGGATGGGGGTGAGCCAGGAGGCGTTGAGCATTGTTTAAAGGAGAGCATTGTTGAAATATAGTGAGGGAGGAAGAATGCATTTTCTAAGGTGGGTAAGTACAGTGAGCATTTTGGGGTGTCTGGGAGGTGTTAGCATTTTTGGAGTGAACGTTGTGGAGGGGGGGAGTGAGCAAGTGACTGTGAGGCTTGGCAAGGGTGTCAGGGAGGAGCGACCATTATAAAAGGAAGTTGTGTAATACTGTCAGTGATAGGGACATTATAAACTCTGCACAAAAAAATGAGTCAGTGTCTTTAGTTACACTGTGTCACTAATCCTCTTGACTCTGCTTGTTGATGGATTCAAACTGGAACCCAGACTGGAAAGATGAAAGGCTCCAGTGCTGCTGACCTTAGGATCTGCTTCAACGACTTCTACACTCCTGACAACATGAAAAAGTGGAATTCAATCAGTTAACTGAAACTATTTTGATGAAGGACTTTAAGTGTGTCCTGAACACAGAATAAAAGAATAGAGGCTTACATACAGGATGAAAGTGAAGATTATTATCTGTCAATCCTGAACAGATCAATATCAACACCAGTTAACAAGATCATCAAATGAAATTAAGAGAAAACTGCTGCTTTAGATTTGTTTTTTTTCATTTCCACACACAAGTCACAAGATAATATACAGTGAGGATGGTAATCTGTTTTTCAACTTGATTTTGCATTTTCCTCACTTATTTATAACCTTGGGGAGATTAAAATGCTGATTGTGTATTATTCCCCATATCCTGATGTGAAACAGTGTCCTTTGGTGATGTATGAGGCGACCATTTATGTTTTATAATTGATAATGCTGCACAAGATATGAAATTAAATTGCTTTGTGGAAAGATTTTTAGCAATGATCTTCATTTTGAAAGCTTGTCACCAAAATATATCTTTTACGACAGATTCTGGATTCATAAAAAAAAAATCCCTTGTTGATTATGAACAAAGTTGAATTGTTGCGGTCTTTTACAATGCCATAATTTTACCAGATATTTTATTATAAGAATGTCTTATTTCTGATTGGTGCTTTAGCTAGTGGTTGAGAGGCATTGTACCAATTTATTATATTTTATGAACTGTGCTTCTCATGCATTGTTTCAACCTTCTGTTCATCAGCAGACACTTACCCAGCAGATTGGTGATCCCTGCATGCCCAGAAGTGATCCCAATTTATCTGCACCTGAAAAAGGTGGGTTTATGCTGTAATTTCCTTTCTAAATATACCTTTTTTTCAGTAAGTAACATTGTTGTTAATTAGTATTGGACAATAGATATCAGTTGCTCAGTCTAGAAATTGAACACAAGATCAGAATGTACAGATGAGGAGAACCCGCAGGCCATCATAATCCTTTCATCCTGAATTACCCCATAGTCTTTCTATTTCAGCATCTTAAATGAATCTAGGATTTTTACCTGCACTACTTGAGAAAATATTTATTGCATTGATTATCTGTTTTTCAAAGAATAGTTTCCTGATACTGTCTTAAATGTACTTACTTTGTAGCTGTGAATGCTTGCAGTACTCTTTGTTCAATTTAAAGCAATATTCTGAAGTTGCTTCTTTCCACTCTCCTATCTGTAAATTTATTTCTCAGGTGCCTCTTGTGGAGATCAAAGTGTTTGAGAGTGATTTGATAGCTTATCTCTGTATTCTCTCCACTGTCTCTCATTTTCCACGATTGGAACTGTTCACAGAACTTGAGTTGGTTTGACCAGAACATAAAGTTCTTACAATTTTGATGGATTCAAGTTAAACATTTTTGCTTGTAGTTCAATATTCTGTTATCTTTAAAAAATTGTATTTGCCATGGTTGAACATGTGGTGTGCAATTTTTGAGTATCTCAGCTTCATAATTGACCATTACAGCACCAATCATAAAGTACAGATGTTATCCATTTCACCTTCCTTTGTGCAGAATTTTATAAATGTCTGTTAGGTTTCACACATCACTGCTCTGTCCACACACATAGTTTGTTACGACACGGCAGTGAACTGTTAATTAAACCAAACACCCAGAAAAGCTCAGTTCACCTCACCTCATAATCTATTTAAAATATGAGTGACAAAGAACTCTCAAATTCCACTATTTAAAGAAAATAATATCAATTTATTCTTTAACTCTAAAAGTGAACATTAAACAACATCTGTTCACAACTCTGAACCCTCTTTCTCTTAACTGCTTATTATCTGCCTCCAACTCTAACAATATACTGTTCCAACAAACAGTTATTAAAATTACAGCAATTTAATTTCAAAACCATACAGTGACTATCATCATTGCTGTCTTTCTTCCTTCAACTGAAGATCTCTCTGAGTTGTCATCTTTCTTTTTACTGTGATGATGTTTCATATGAAAAAGGTACCTTTGATAGAGAGTCTTTCAATCTTTTGGGTCTCTTTATCGCTCTCGATGGCAGTTACTTTGTCTGATTTTCAAACTGCCTGCTTTTTTGTACCCCCAACATTGGATCATGTCATTGGTTTGTTGTTGACAAAAACAATAAATTCTAACTCAATTGGGTTTTAGTATCCTGGGGCATAATTTAAACTGGTTAAATTCAAATTGTTGTCAAAACAGCAACCAACTCAGATATCTATACCACAGCCAAATGTTACATCTTTTCAATTTTCCAGTACAATCTGGGATTGCTAGTTAGGCATATGACAGGTGTTTATAAGCTCTTAATGCAAAACAGCATTCATTCTCTCTTTAAGATACAGTACATGTCTTCAACTTCATTACACAACTAATTAATGCTGAATTTTAATTTTTGGAATGAGCAGTACATGGGCTGAAGGAACTTTTTTAACACTTAAATTCCTTCAAAGCTTTTCTTTTTGGCTTTTTCCTTTTCTGTTCTTACTAGCTCCTTCATTGAGTGATACAGTCAAGTTATAACAATGTCTTCTGTATTTGTGATGGTGTATGGGGAATTTGGACACTCACGGATGTATAATCAGAATAATTCAATAAATATTCTCAATATTTATCTATGCAGCATTAAACTTAAAGCCATACTGCACAAGGAAAGCATTAATTTTCAGATAGATTTGCTTTTGAGGTGGCATAAGATAGGCACAGAAACAGAAAGCCAACCAGCTTTCTTAAACTTAACTAGTGCCATTGCCTGCATTTGGCCTATTTCCCTCTAAACCTTTCCTATTCATGTAGCTGTCCAAATGTCTTTTAAATATTGTAATCATACCTGCTTCCACCACTTCCTCTGACAGCTTGTTCCATATACACATCACCCTTTGTGTGAGAAAGTTGCCCCTCAAATCCCTTTTAAAGTTTTCTCCTTTCTCTTTAAATCAATGCCCTTTACTTTTGGACTCACTTATCCTATGAAGGGAAAAAAACCTTGGCTATTAATCTTGTCTGTGCTCTCTCATGACTCGTATACTCAATGCTCTGACCAATGAAGCATGGCAAATGCCTTCTTCATCACCCTGTCTACCTGCGATGCCACTTTGAAGGAACTATGTACGTGTATGCCTAGGCGTCTCTGTTCGACAACACTCCCTCGGGCCCTACCATTAACTGTCTTGGGTTTTGTTACCAAACTAAAATACCTCACATTTATCTGCATTAAACTCCATCTGTCATTCCTCAACCCAAGATCCACTGTTAGCAGCAAAGATTTCTTTACAAAATAACTGACCCATTTCTACACACGCAATGCCATCACCCTAAACATGCCTGTATTTGGGTGTAATGACTGAATAAGATATATAAGATCACTTCATACCCAGGTATGCTTATAGCATCAGAGAGTTTATTGTGAGAAGAAAGCTTTGTGCATTTCAGGGACTTGTCCAGTTTTAATACTTGTGTTTTTAGCCCACTTTTGGTTGTTACAAACCAATCATATGATTATACATTTATCCAACCAGATGAATCATGTGATTGTGAGATCTGTCCATGATAGCTTTAGGTTGTCCAAGGATGTTTACCAGATTCCCTTATCCAGGCCTTCCCAACCTGTCTTACTCAACCACATTCCAAATGTTAGCTGCTGTACCAGTTACTCAGCGCTATCTTGTTAAAATCAACTTCTGCTCCTCGGATGCTGCCTGACCTGCTGTGCTTTTCCTGCACCACTCTAATCTCGACCCCCACTATCTTGTTAAAAGTCTAACTGAGACTGAATGTCTACAGAAATATAGTTCTTATCCAGCAGGACTCCATTGTATGCATTTCACAAGACCCACTGTTTTGTTTTAATCTCATTAACTTGGATATACTTTCTTTTGCAGAGTCAAAAATCACATGCCACCGGGTTATGGTCCAACAGGTTTATTTGAAACCAGAAGCTTCTAGAGCCACCTCTCCTTCCTCAGGCAGCGAGTGAGAGAGAATAAAAGGACACAGAATTAAATTCTCTCCCACTAGCTGCCTGAGGAAGGAGCGGGAGCTCCGAAAGCTTGCAGTTTCAAATAAACCTGTTGGGCTATAGCCTAAGTGTTGTGTGATTTTTGACTTTGTCCACCCCAGTCCAACACCGGCTCCTCCACATCACTTCTTTTACACAAGTGATCATTACTCCAACTTATAGTTTAAGTTCAACCATTAGGCTATGGAAGTCTGCAATTTTAGTTGAAAATCTTCCTCAGCCATTTTATGTCAACTGAGAACCACTTTTGGACATTTTATGTTAACTTTAGCCATAGCCAGCCCTAAAATCTGCAGATTGTTGAGGTCACAACTAATCTGCTTCTAGTTCACATGTACAATGCTGGAAGATTTTAACCAGGCAGTTAAAAGCTTTATTTTCATCATCTCTGATCTCAGTATTGGATTTGAATTGAATAATTGACAGTTTTTGTTACAAGGGAATACATCACATTTTTATACTTCTAGCCCCTGAGCTTGTGCAGTGTAAAGCTAGAGATTCCATATTAATTTTCAAGGAATTCATCTCATCAGCAATTTCAAGTTCATTGGCCCTAATTAGCTGCATATTAATTTGTTGACAGTTTAAAGTAGTTTTCTCTCCTTTTTGGACACTGTTCTTTCCAGTGCAGCCTCCATCTTTTCTCCTATCTCTTGCAGTCTCTATTTGCCACTTCATAGCCACCACTTCATCCCCATTGTGGTTTCCTTCTCTCCCCATCCCTGCATCAACCTCTTCCTCTTCTCCCTCTTGCAGTCTACTCTTCCTGCCAGTTGCAATCTCCCTCTCCCTCACTGTTATTACCTTTCTCTTCCCACCTGCAGCCTCCCCCTCCTTGCCTTTGCCACCACCTACTTCCCAACCTGCTCCAGCCTTGTAGACAGCTCCTCCCCGAGGCCCCAGCTGACCTGAAACTGCCTGAACCCCAATAAAAGTCTCAGGCAGCTTTAGACATTCAGAATTGTGCACCACCACCATTTACCTTCCCTACAGCTCACTGCTTAAGGAATCGGAGACTGTTTCTTTCCTATCCTTGCTAACAATAGTTTATGATCCCATCTCATGGTGGTACTGAACAAGTCAGATTTTAGAATGAAATCTGGCTTGTTAGTTTATTTTTGTTTAATTGGTTAATGTGATAGTTAGTCACTGAGGCAATCCCATGAGGCTGCATATTTCCTTTAACAACAGGATGGAAGTGTATTACACAAAAGAAATAAAACAATGATCCAAATATCACAGGCAGTTAGATTGATCTCAAAACACACAGTAAAACATATTTTCAATCTGTTAACTCTAAGGTTTTATTTAAATAACTAATTCTAGGTTCTTTTCCATTGATTGTGGGCACAGTTAAATGAGTCCTTACCAAATCTGTTGACATGAACTTTTCACAAATCTGAGAGTCTAAATGTTCTCTTTTCTAATAATCTGCAGATTTCTAACCATTTTTTCCTGTCTTACAAGCTTCACAATCTTAAACCCTTCTGTTGAGGTGATTTGTTACTGACCTGCACTGAATCCTTTCTCCAGGAGAGAAACTAAACTTGCTTGTAATCTCAAAGCCAGTGTCCTCTGAACTGAGCAAAAATAAAATCCCAAATTCTTCTGAACCGGAAACAAAACCTTGCAGTCTAATTCATTTGCTCTGCCTGTTAGAGGAGGCAATGGTCTCGTGGTATTTTCACCAGACCGTTAATTCAGAAACCCAGGTAATGTTCTGGGGACCCGGGTTTGAACCCCACCAAGGCAAATGGTATAATTTGAACTCAGTAAAATCTGGAAGTAAGAGTCTAATGATGACCGTGAATCCATTGTCAGTTGTTGAAGAAATCCATTTGTTCACTAATGTCCTTTAGGGAGGGACTCTGCCATCATAACCCAATATGGCCTATGTGTGACTCTAGACCCACAGTAATGTGGTTGACTTTTAACTGCCCTCTGGGCAATTAGGGATGGGCAATAAATGCTGGCTTGGCCAGCCACGCCCACATCCCATGAATGAATTACAAAAAAACCTGTTGTGCCCAGATTTCCATTAATACTAGAGGGGATTTTGCAGTCATCTGGTCTCTGACACATACTCAATTAGGTAACTTCCAGAATTACTCTCTGACCTTGTTTTTGGATTTAAAAAATCTTCAAAAGTTACCAACGCCCATATGATATGTATAAATTGTACACCTTTGGTCACAACATACACGTTATGAACAGTAAACTGAGGGGGAGAGCCATCAATGATTGGAGGAACAGCTTATCACAGATTCTGTCTCTCATATGTATTGATGACAATGCTTCCCTGATTGTTTGCACAATGATTGAATATTCCCAGGCATTTTGGGACAAGAGTGGGACAATGCACTAATACAACATCTTCCCCCGCCCAAAACCAGTATCTTTAGAGTGCTCCAGTTCATCAATATTTCTTTTTATTATATTCAGTATTCAGATAAATATTCATGGAAAATTATTGTGTCATACACGAATGTAGTATAATTCGTAGTGCATGACAACCTATCAGCTGTATGCATTTTGAAATATATGCCTATTTACAGCAATAATTTATTGCCTTTAACCTGGAAAAAAATCCCAAGTCACTTCATAGAGACCTTGTCTGACAAAACTGAACTCTGAGCCAAAGGTCTTTTTTAGCAGGGTGGATCAAAAATGTAGCCAAAGAGATAGATCTTGGAAGATGTAGAAGCAGAGAAGTAAGATGTTCGAGGTATTGGGACCTGGCGAGCTACAGGGAGGGCCAACAAATTAAAGTGAATGGAATACAGGATTCCTAACTGGTCAAATTTAGAGAACATGGGCATTGAAAGAGAAATGAAAGTATAAAGAAGCTTACAGGAGTATGGAGCACAAGGTTTCAAGGATTTGAACAGAAGGATGAAAATTTTAATTTGGAGACATTGTGGAACTTGAAAGCTAATGTATGTTAATGAACACAAGCCAATCCACTGAAAGATATAACCCCAAACATAAAAGAATGGAATAAATTAATTGGGGACTCGTTACAGGACTTTAAACAGTGCATGTATTATTCTTTCACAGTAATGAATCCAACTCCTAGTAGTTGGAGTCTAGACAGTGGTAAGGAAGCTCGAAACTGTGTACCAGACAGTGCAAGGCTGGTGTCACCTCCTGTCCCACCCAGGCCACCACATACAGGTAAAATAATGTAGTCAATCTCCAAATCAGTTAATGGCCAAACCTTGGCATTTTGACAAAACCACTTGAAGAAATTTATATGAAGACTACTGGCACAACGAATCAGAATGGCCATTATTCTATAATACAAACAGAAAATGCTGGAGAAACCCAGCTGCTTTGCCAACATTTGTGGAGGAAGAATCTGATTTAATGTTTTGAGTCCAATATAACACTATTTCAGAACTGACGAGCATGGAAAGGTGATTGGTTTTATGGTATCAAAATAAAGTAAGGAGGAGCAAGTGAAACAAATGGTCTGGCACAAAGCAATGGCAACAGGAATGCTAATGGCAATAGAGAAGTGATATAGATTGAGAGCAGATGTTAGTGACAGATGTTCATAGCAGAAAATAGGTCAACCCTGCTGAGAGCAAAACCAGGCAAACAAGGTGCTTTGGCAGATAAAATGGAAGGAAAGTTCAAAGTTTGTGCGAAGATTTGTAGCTCGGGTGCTCGTTGTTGTGGTTCTGTTCGCCGAGCTGGAAGTTTTTGTTGCAAATGTTTCGTCCCCTGGCTAGGCGACATCATCAGTGCTTGGGAGCCTCCTGCGAAGCGCTTCTTTGATGTTTCCTCCGGTGTTTATAGTGGTCTGTCCCTGCCGCTTCCGGTTGTCAGTTTCACACACGCAGACAACAAGCAACATGAATTCGACTGGGACAACACTACTATATAGGGCAAGCCAGACAGAGAACAGCCAGGGAATTCCTAGAGGCATGGCATTCATCCACAAACTCCATCAACAAACACATCGACCTGGACCCAATATACCAACCACTACAGCGGACAGCTGAAACTGACAACCGGAAGCGGCAGGGACAGACCACTATAAACACCGGAGGAAACATCAAAGAAGCGCTTCGCAGGAGGCTCCCAAGCACTGATGATGTCGCCTAGCCAGGGAAGGAAAGTGTTGACCATGTGATCAATATTGAGGAAAGTGTTCACGGTATAAGGTCATTAAGGTTGAGTCCTGAAGGTGGTTAAGTCCCAAGTCAAGAAATGAGCTTCCTGTCCTTCAGATTACATTAAGCTTTGCTGGAACACTGCAGCAGGCCTAGGACTGGCAATCTTTAAATGAAAGTAGAATGGTGAAACAGCAAGAGACCGAAGGAATAATTATGGTCATTATGGGAAAGAGGTATTTTGCAAAGTAATCACTCAGAATGCTTTTGGGTCTGGCCAAAAATTGTGAGCAGCAAACACAATTGCGGATTCTTGTGGTGCAGTGGTAGCATCCCTATCTCCGAGCAAGGAAGCCTGAGTTCAGGTTCTACCTGCTCCAAAGGTGTGTAATAACATCTCTGGATAGGTTGATTAGAAAAATATCTAGACTTGGTTGAAAGACATACAGGTAAATTGCTGCTTCATCTGGAAGTGTTTGTAGCCTTGGACAGTTAAGCAGAAAGTACATAAAGGAGCAAGTGTATTGGAAGATCCCATAGTGGAGGTGGGTGGAGGATGGTGATGGTGGTGGTGACAAAGGGGTGTTCAAAGTGAAGAAGGTTTAGACCATGATGTTACAGAGACTCCCTTGACTTGGCAAGTTTTTCCAGCATTTCTTGTTTGTATTTCACCTACAGTACTTTTCTCTTAATTTGATTGTTATTTTAATGAACTTAAAAGCATCTTTTATTCTCATTTGCGTTATTTTTTATTTATATTTTATGAGTTTTTTTTGGTGTATTTGTGATGTGCCTTCAAATGACAATGGAGTGGAGAATAGTGAGAGTAATATCATCATGAATATGTAATTAAAGGAATAATTTAAAACCTACCATGTCAGACTTAATTTACATATTTCAAACCAATTTTGTTATTTTATTTAATGAATTAGAGTATTTAAAACTTCACCTTTTATTCAACCCAAAATGCATACCCTCCACCAAAACGCTGCCTGATGTGGTTGAGTCATAGAGATGTACAGCACGGAAATGGACCCATCGGTCCAACTTATCCATGCCGATCAGATATCCTAACCCAATCTAGTTCCATTTGTCAGCACTTGGCCCATATCCTTTTAAACCCTTCCTATTCTTATACCTATCCAGATGCCTTTTAAAATTTTGTAATTGTAATTGTACCAGCCTCCATCACTTCCTCTGGCAGCTCATTCCATACACGCACCGCCCTCTGTGTGTAAAAGTTGCCCCATAGGTTCCTTTTATATCTTTCCCCTCTCACCCTAAACCTATGCCCTCTAGTTCTGGACTCCCCTACCCCAGGGAAAAGACCTTATCTAATATTCCTATCCATGTTTCCATGATTTTGTAAACCTCTATAAGGTCATCCCTCAGCCTCTGATGCTCCAGGGAAAATAGCCTCAGCCTATTCAGCCTCTCCCTATAGCTCAAATCTTCCAATTCTGGCAACATCCTGGTACATCCTTTCTGAACCCTTCCAAGTTTCACAAGATCCTTCCAATAGGAGGGAGACCAGAATTGCATGCAGTATTCCAAAAGTGGCCTAATCAATGTCCTGTACAAGCGCAACATGACCTCCCAACTCCTATATTCAATGCCCTGACCAATAAAAGAAAGCATACCAAATGCCACCTTCACTATCGTATCTACCTGCGACTCCACTTTCAAGGAATAATGAACCTGCACTCCAAGGTGTCTCTGTTTAGTAACACTGTCCAGGACTTTTCCCATAAGTGTATAAGCCCTGCTTTGATTTGCCTTTCCAAAATGCAACACCTCACAATTATCTGAATTAAACTCCATCTGCCAGTCCTCACCCCATTGGCCTATCAGATCAAGATCCCATTGTACTCTGAGGTAACTTTCGATGTCCACTCTACCTCCAATTTTGGTATCATCTGCAAACTTTCTAACTATACCTCTTATGTTCACTCCAATTCATTTATAAAAATGACAAAAGCAGTACACCCAGCATCGATCCTTGTGGCACACCAATGGTCACAGGCCTTCTACCTTCATAACTACATTAGTTCATTTGGTACTGACTTGGTCTGCTGTACATTTCCCCGTATTCCAAACTTTTCATGATCAATTTGCCATCTCCAAAAGAAAGTTCAGTTAGGTCAAAACTCTGCAATCTATGTTGTTTCTTACACCAATTCCACCAATCATACTTTCTACTCCTCTCCTCTTCCCCTTAACTCACAACTCCTCAAATAATTTAGAATTCTTATCCTCATATAAAATCCCTCCATGAGCCAACTCTTAGAAACATTCTATTCCTTTGCGTCTGATGTCTTGTGTAATCCCCACCCTTACGCCCTCTCACTCCATCATTGATGGGCTTCCCATCAGAAATGTTCTATGTCAAACCCCTTTTACCTGTTGTTTCATGAAATCTTCGGTCATCCTGTTAACACCCTCTTTCACTGAGCATCCATTTTTCTCTTGTGCCTCTGTGAAGTACTTAGGACTGCTTTGCTATGCTAAAGGCACAACTTAAAAACAAATAAAAGTATCTTTGTGGATACTCAGCCTCTCAGTACTCTCGTGGCAACATTATAGCAAGAATAATTTATATCGCTTTTGCTATATTTTTCTCAGTGAGATTTTTTGGGGATCCAACTCCTTCCTGAGTGGTATTAAAATGTTTGCGATTCACCCAGCAAATACTACCTTGGTAGTCCATGAAGTCATGCATATGTAAGGTGTCAGTGCATTGTTTGAGATAGGGCTTAAAAAAATAACTCATAACATTTAATACCTTTGAGATTAACATTTGTAATGCCTAAAGTAAAAGTCCAAACTTGCTTTAAGCAATAATTAAAATCCTTATTGTGCATCATATTCTGGACAACAGATTGTTTACATCTTAGTGGTAATAATACTTCGGGCTGGGAAACTTAATTGTTCGGTAGGACTGTTGCAGGAGTGTAGATGAATGTTGGTCAGCAGAAATAGCAGACTATTTACAGGTCTGGCAACAGTTATATCAGCTTAGCTCAATGTTCATTTTTAACGGAAAATACCTTTTACCACAAGTCTGTAAGCAAGGACTAACCATGCTTCTGTAGTTGCCACATATTTTCTGCTTCCCTCTTAATGTGGCATTTGTCAATGTTAATAGGTGAAGTTCTCTAATTCAGTTTTCTTATAGTAAATAGTGGTCTACAATAATAATTTCACCTCTGTGAACTATCAGCACTTATTTTTTTTTAAATTTAATACTACAGGTTCACCTGCAAAGACATACAGGGCCTTTTCTCCACAGGCATTTGAAACACCTCCTGCCCATCCCAGATCTCCTCATAAGGTATGTCTTTTAATCGCAAAGGCAATATGATACAATGTAGCTGTGTTTACGTAGTTTAACTTTGAGCCTGAATGAGTTTGTAACATGAAGTATTGGGAACATAAATAAGCTTTATGTAAACAACAGTTTTTGGACTATCGCAGGACATCGGTAGAAATAGAAGTTATTGTTTCAGTATCAGATTTATTCACCAATAAGGCAATGATACTAAGAACAATCTTTACCCAATTTTCATATTTGGACAATTCAAACAGAATAGGGATTTTTTTTAACAAACCTATTCAGAAATGTTATGACACACACCTGGAACAGATGGGACTTAACGTAGGATTTTTGGTTTGGGGTAGAGACACTACCACTGTGCCACAACAACCTTCAAACAGGAAAGAACAATAACAAATACAGACATAAATCAAATCTATTTTACTTTGGCATTTTGGGCTGAATTGTCAGGATACAGCAGCTGTATCTGGTCTGTGGAATATTGTTTGGAGATCCTTAATCAAATAGTTGATGTGTAAATTAATGATAAATGATGTTTCAACAAATATAAATACAATACATGTATACACAGCATGTCAATATGTCAAGTGTTCAATGCATGGAAGAATTTCTGTTTTATATAAAAAAAAATATATGTCTGCATATGAATATAGATAGCTTATACATCTGGGTATTCATTTATTAAATATATGTAATTAAAGGTCTGATTCCTTCATATTGCATTGAAGTTTGCAGAACTGAATCAATTTTGTTATCAGTGTAGTTGGGAAATCACATTTACTTAATCCTACATATTACTGTAACATTGGAGATAGTTGAACTCTATGCATATGTGCTGTGTTGAATTACAGGCATTGCTCTCTAGATAAATTGTCTCAAATATATTAATTGACCTTTCTGGCAGGCTTCATACAATCTGCTTTGTTTAATGTATAGACTGTGTACTTGATCATTTACAATTGCCTTTCGGTACAAAGTGCACGTTGAAGTGATTTCAAGATGTATCATTAAATATTTTACAACAGGCCTGATGAGAATTCGTGGATTTTGTGTGTGTGGCAGTCTGTCACCGAGGAAATGACAGACAATCAAAACCAATATATAAAGACGGAATAGGATGAGAGGAATGATAGTTCAATGAACTCAAATTGTTGTCTAAAACATCTTTCAGAATCTATCTGTTTCCACTTATATCTGATTAATTGTCTGTCCAAGTTACCATTTGAGTTCATTGGCACTATTATATATGAAATACCTAACAACATCCACCTTACCTCATGTCCTTCAATGTCAGCTTAAGTTTCAAATCATTTTTGAAATATGTAGCTCATTGACATGTAACAGTAAAACAAGATGATAGAAGGCAGGTGCTACACCATAAACATAGTTGTTCCATTTAAGGCAGCTATTGATTTGTGACTGGTACTTTGTTAATGCATTTTGTAGCATTGAGACATTTCATCTTTCCAGCAGTATTGTAGTTTTCATGTCTATTAGCTGGT
Organism: Chiloscyllium plagiosum; assembly: GCF_037043375.1. NCBI lineage: Eukaryota > Metazoa > Chordata > Chondrichthyes > Orectolobiformes > Hemiscylliidae > Chiloscyllium > Chiloscyllium plagiosum. The sequence continues at coordinate 37,302,872 of NW_028270157.1, forward strand.
CTTTGCATAATCGATGATGCTCTTCACTTATTTCTGTGAGAGATTATTGCATTCTTTGTGAAAGTATTGTGCACATCAAAAGCAAAAAAAGTTGACATTAGAAATACATTTTAAAAAAAAAACAAAAACTCAGGTAAAATCTTTGGAGAGACCAAAGAAATTAAAATTTGGATGCATACCCTTTGCAGATATTGTAATTTTAATAGTTGGGTTGTCCCCAAAATGTCCAGCAATTATGTTTCTAAAATAAAAATATGAAGAGCTGAAAATACTTACCAGTGCAATTAATATATGGTAAAAAAAACTATTAATAATTTGTTTTCTTCAAGATGGTAAAATAAGGGGACAGAGGACAGAAAACCATATTGATACAGTGACAGAGTTGGTGCATTTTATACAAGAGGCAAATAAAAATCAGAAAGAAAATTGACAAAGAGGAAATATTAAATAGTAAAACTGATCATCTCAGTTAAATAATAGAAGCATTAAAATAACGAAGAGACAAGTATGGTGTAAATATCTTCTAAAAAATCAGTTCATACAATAAAATGGGAGAGATGGAAAACCCGGGGATAAGGTATGACGTAACAGCCTGAAATGAGAATGTAGCTTAAGGTTAATGTTACACAAATTTGAATCTACATGTTTCCCAAACCTTTTTCTAATTGTATTAATATTATTTTCACTGTGAAGTTGTGAAATTATGACAGTGACTTTTTATTCTGCATCATTGTGTGATGCAGTGCAGTTAATTATTACAGTGCTGTGTTATAATGTTCTAATTATTACATCATATAGACATACTATTTTGGTTTTGGGATGGAAGCTATTAAAATTACAAGCTTAATTAGGTTATGATGTTTGGAACTCTACCTGTAATTTAAGATAAAATGAAAGGGATTAGATTAGGTTAGAATCCCTACAGTGTGGAAACAGGCCCTTTGGCCCAACAAGTCCACACTGACCCTCCGAAGAGTAACCCACCCAGTCCCATTTCCCTCTGACTAATGCATCTAACACTATGGGCAATTTAGCATGGCCAAATCACCTGGCCTGCACATCTTTGGACTGTGGGAGGAAACCCACACAGACAAAGGGAGAACATGTAAACTCCACACAGATAGTCGGCCAAGGCTAGAATCGAACCTGGGACCCTGGTGCTGTGAAGCAGCAGTGCTAACCACTGAGCCACTCATGTAACCTGTTCTGAAGTCTGTCTGAAAGGAAGCCTAGATGATTTAAATGTTAATTGTCAAATGTTTGATTGTTTTACTGAGGTCGTACAAATGATTTCTTTTTCTTTGTCGGCAGCAGTCTATGAATCAGCAGTGCAGATTGTTATAACAATTTTGCTTTAAATTGTCAGTTCAGTTCCAAGACAAGAATTGGACTCTTGAGAATGGCAGAAAGTGGGTACTACAGATGCTGGAGATTAGTCAAGATTAGAGTGGTGCTAGAAATGTACAGCAGGTCAGACAGCATCTGAGGAGTAGCAAAATTAACGTGTTGGGCAAAAGCCAATTGCTGATGAAGGGTATTTGCCCAAAATGTTGATTTTCCTGCCCCTCAGACTCTTGAGAATAGCTAGTTAGCATATTTACCTAGATGGAAGGCCTGTGTGATTCATGTTGCCAGAGGAAGCCCTTATGAACATCATGTATCTTGGAATATTGCTGAATATTGAAAACCCTGTTTGCAATCCACCTGGATCCAGGGAAGAGAGAATAAGTGGAGGCCAAAAAAACCCTCCAGGATTTATCATGCAGGAATGTGGTTGGAAGTTGAAGTTTTGATTGAAAAGACTAAATTCTTGGGAAATTAAAATAAGCTTGCAACGGTCATCTATCTTGGACTAGAGGAGAAATCTCCAGGAGAAAAAATGAACTCTGTGAAAAATAGATTTAAGATTTTTCAGAAGATTTGTAGCTCAGGTTGATAATTAAGTTAGCTGGCTAACTGGAAGATTTGTTTTCAGATGTTTCGTCACCATACTAGTAACATCATCAGAGAGAGTCTCTGGTGAAGCGTTGGTGGTATGTCCCGCTTCTCTATAAATAGTTCTTGATTTCTTAAGGTGGGTGATGTCATTTCCGGACAGGTGAAAGAAAGAAGCGCATGAGAATTCTTAGGGGCGTGGCATTCTAACCAGAACTCCATCAATAAACACATTGATTTAGATCCTCTGTACCTTTCCTTGAAAAAAGAACCATAAATAACATCACCCTCCTTTAGAAACCAAGACCTATAAATAGAGAGGTAGGACATACCACCGGAGACTCTCACTGATGTTACCTAGTATGGTGACGAAACATCTGGAAACAAATCTTCCAGCTCAGTGAGCTAACTTACAGATTTCAGATGGCACGTTACTAACATACAAATAAAAAATAAGCCCTTAGGAACTGTGAATCAATTTGGATTGTTTTGGGAAATCTAAATGTTTATGAAAAGCACAAGGTGTACCAGTGATTTTTCTTTTGTTGATCTGAGAATAAGAAATATTCCATTATATAATTTAAATGTATGTTGCCTATAAAAATGGTGTTTGGCCAATGGTGTTTTGGCTATTTTTTACCGTACAAGGTTTAACATATAATATCTTGTCATTTTTTTCAACTGTTATCAAGTGACAAGTAGGTTAGACCAGGGAAACCCAGTGGATGTGGTCTATCTAGACTTCCAAAAGGCCTTTGATAAGGTGCCACACGAGAGGCTACTGAGTAAGGTGAGGGCCCATGGTGTTCGAGGTGAGCTACTGGTATGGATTGAGGATTGGCTGTCTGTCAGAAGGCAGAGAGTTGGGATAAAAGGTTCTTTTTCGGAATGGCAGCCAGTGACAAGCGGTGTCCCACAGGGTTCAGTGTTGGGGCCGCAGCTGTTCACGTTATATATTAATGATCTGGATGAAGGGACTGGGGGCATTCTAGCGAAGTTTGCCGATGATACGAAGTTAGGTGGACAGGCAGATAGTGAGGAAGTGGGGAGGCTGCAGAAGGATCTAGACAATTTGGGAGAGGGGTCCAAGAAGTGGCTGATGGAATTCAATGTGAGCAAATGTGAGGTCTTGCACTTTGGAAAAAAGAATTCAAGCATGGACTACTTTCTAAACGGTGAGAAAATTCATAAAGCCAAAGTACAAAGGGATCTGGGAGTGCTAGTCGAGGATTCTCTAAAGGTAAACATGCAGGTTGAGTCCATGATTAAGAAAACGAATGCAATGTTGTCATTTATCTCAAGAGGGTTGGAATATAAAAGCAGCGATGTGCTACTGAGACTTTATAAAGCTCTGGTTAGGCCCCATTTGGAGTACTGTGTCCAGTTTTGGTCCCCACACCTCAGGAAGGACATACTGGCACTGGAGCGTGTCCAGCAGAGATTCACAAGGTTGATCCCTGGAATGATAGGTCTAACATACGAGGAACAGCTGAGGATCCTGGGATTGTATTCATTGGCTTTTAGAAGATTAAGGGGAGATCTAATAGAAACTTACAAGATAATACATGGCTTGGAAAGGGTGGACGCTAGGAAATTGTTTCCGTTAGGCGAGGAGACGAGGACCCGTGGACACAGCCTTAGAATTAGAGGGGGTACATTCAGAACAGAAATGCGGAGACATTTCTTCAGCCAGAGAATGGTGGGCCTGTGGAACTCATTGCTGCAGAGTGCAGTGGAGGCCGGGACGCTAAATGTCTTCAAGGCAGAGATTGATAAATTCTTGATGTCACAAGGAATTAAGGGCTACGGGGAGAATGAGGGTAAGTGGAGTTGAAATGCCCATCAGCCATGGTTGAATGGCGGAGTGGACTTGATGGGCCGAATGGCCTTATTTCCACTCCTATGTCTTATGGTCTTATGGTTATCGGCATCGAATTAAAAAAGTATCAGGTTTTGAAATCCTAACTCTTTTTCCACCAAAATGAGTTGGGGGAGGAGGGGAAAAAAAGGTTGTGTTTTAAGTTATTAGTCTCAACAGGGATCATAACGAATGAAATATGTTTAGGTCGTAGTTCAATGCTTGTGTACATGTAGGTGTTTGCATTGCCAGGGTTGACATAGCCAGAGTATTCATTATGTTTTAAAAATAAATGAAAGGCTTTTCAGGACAGGAGTGAAACTCCTGGATTTACTAATTTGTTTCAGATAGAAATTTATTTTAGGAAATGCATATTTCAGGAAATAAGTTCACAGGGTACTAATACAGCTGTAATTATTCTTGCACCGGCATGTATGAAAATTGAGGCCATGGTGTTTTCGGGATCTGATGCTTCTAATGTCAACTGTTCATTGCTTCTATTTTCATCCAAAAATGTGTATCACAGTAACTGAGATGCCATATATTCCCCATTGGGGCAAGTCATGTGTAATCACCACTCTCAACCCCTGATCCACATCTAGCGTGGTGGAAATGTATTAATGAAATATATCAGGCTGAGATTGTTCACATCTTTCTAGCAAATTTGTTTAAGCTCAAAAATAATTTAAAATTAATATCAACAAAAGCAAAAACAACATAGTTATAAGAAGGAAAGTAGCGTAAATTCAGAACAGATACATAAGAATCTGTAAATGGATAAATGCTAACATGTTTGAGTTGTGTTAAAAAGGTTGAATACCCAAAAATGCATTGTTTGTTTAAGAAATGAAACATGTTTAGGTCGTAGTTCAATGATCAGCCATGATCATATTGAAAGGTGGTGCAGGCTCGAAGGGCAGAATGGCCTACTCCTGCACCTATTGTCCATTGTCTATTGAAATATTAAAGAACCTGCTGTATTTTGAGTATTTCCTATATTTTAGGATTCTGCAGTTCTATAAGTTTGTTCAAGCATAATAGGACACATTCTGTGAGACCAATCTGCCCTTATGATATTGAAACCTGTAACTGTATTCATCTTGTCTTTTCCAACAGAGTTCTGTTCAATCATTGACTCCTTCTCCCACTGATTATCAATCCTTGGGGCCAGTTTACAACTCGCCTGTGCTGTCTGGAAGCAGTAGCAGTGGTATTTCTTCCCTGAGCAGGGGAAGTGTGACCGAGACGACCTTGACTGATGGAACAATTACATGCACCTTAATTGGGTCTGAGGAATTAATTAAAAGGGAGAATGAAACCTTTGCTTGTATGCCACCACGTTACAACTTATCTGAACACGGCACTGGAACTTCAAGACGTCGAGCTCCTCTACCTCATAGCCTGTCTGTTCCTCCCAATGCTGAGCCACCAGCTCTCCCTCCTAAACCTCATGTACTGCGAGTACATAGGTCAGAAGGTGAAAACCGAATGGATGAAATTCTTGTCAGACCCAGATCTCAGCCTCGAAAAGTGTCTCAACTATAGAAAATCTGAATACTGGCAAAAATTTTGTTCAACCTAAATGCTAATTTGGCCAAAAGAATCCAGGTGGGCACCTTAAACTTAAACTGTTTTGACCATATGTATGTACCCATTGATCAGTGATTCTGCTGATATGTAATGGAGCATTGTTATGCAATAGGTCAGGATGGAGAAACAGAAGTAACTAGCACATGAATGGTTATCCAGTTGCAATGAGGAGTCCCCTTTTTCCCCAATTTGCATTTGTGCTAATGATACAAATGCTATACTATGTCTAATGTCTGTTAGCCAGGGATCTAAAAGAAAGCACATTAGTTGATATAAAAATAGAGTCTGCATTCCACTTTGTTTGCCATTTTGATACTTGCACATATAGAATAGAACACATATAGTTCATCGTTCATGATAATGACTTTTGAATGAGAGGTGGCTTCCCTCCTGAAACTAATTTGGAAGGAGATATTTCTTATTTATCTCCCTCCTTCATCCTCTTTCTGTTTCTCAATCTTCATCTCTGTCTCACTTTATTTTTGAGCTCAGTACACTGTAGTATTTGCATTTGTAATATTTGTATTTTTCACCAAATTGTTCAAGTATCACATTTGGAAATCCATCTTACTATTTTTCCAGCAAAATTAGTTAGGGTAAGGGGTAAATAAATTGTTTAAAGATTGTATTTAAAACTAAATTTGTTTACACATTGAAAAAAGGCAAAGAAACAAAAAGTGTTTAAAACTAGCAGTTTTCCTCCAATAATGTACATGTATCATGTCCCAACAGCCTTAAAATGCAGAGCTTTTGGCTAATTGTCCAGCATTACAGGAAAGAAGAAAAACTATTTTGTTAGAAACTGTCTAATTTATGACTTGACTCCAAATCCTTTACTTAGTAACAGCACATAGGCCATTCATTAAAAGAGGTGGTGATTGTTTCACATAATGTTCCTCCCCTTGCCTCAGACTACCCTACCAATATATCCTTTTATCATTTTTCCCAGTTGCACCTATAAATATTGATGCAACAGTGTCCATATTGTTGCACAAAAGTAATTACAGCTGCCTTAATTGGGGTACAAGTTGAGATAGGTAATCATTTTTCACAGTTTGCATGTACTGAAAAATTTGTTAAGTAATTTGTAACTTTACACAAGCTTTTGCGAGGTTAATGGTGTAAAAGTACCGTTAATTCTACATTTTTAATTCTGATTTTTACAGACTGGGATTGACTTTGGGAGGGTCCTGTTTGTGGGACAGTGATCTTTGTGGCAATCAGCTATTTATTAGCTGAAAGCAGATGCCTGAAATGTCATCATCTAACTCTGCAGACTGGCTTATTTATGAGATTGTTGAAGTATATGAAATATCTTGTCCACTTTTCCCGTTAATATAAAAAGTCACAAACTGTCTATGACCTTGTAATTAAAACAAGAACCTATCAACCTTCGTTAAAATAATTCAAATTTCCTTTGTCAGTCAAGTGCCTGCCTGAATACTTTTAGGTTGAACAGAGTATATCAAATTTCTGGTCTGGCATTTGGCTACATTTACAGAGGGACTACTTAATCTGGTGCCAGTAGCCTTCATCAGCCCAAACTATTAGCAATGTAATTGTTCAAACACATACAGTAAATATTATCCATGAAGCAAAATTTGGAGAGGAGTTGCCAAAATGAGTTCCTGGAATTTTTCTTCAGTATTTCAAAATGTCATTATTAATGGAGAGGACAAATGTTTTAAAAATTTCCATTACATTTTAACAATGATTGTAAAAGTGATAAAAGGGCTAATTTGAATAATCTTCGAAAAGCACAAACAGTATCTATGAGTAAGAGTACTCAGAGCGAAGTCAATTTAAAAGGGAAGTGAATGTTTATGCTCGAAAGGTATATTTCTTGAAAAAATTACAAGTTGAATGTTTGAAGCAATGTATTATAATAGCACACAGTGAACGTACATTTTAAACATGCTTTTGGAATTTGAACAGTGTCAATAGCAAAGTTGGGGCAAAAAGAAGATATTTTCAACATTAAAAATGGAAAAAAAAGACTTTAAACAGTTAGATCAAAAAATGTTTTATGAATGAGCTGGTGGACCATACAAATCTACCTGTTTATCAACAAGAACTTTAGAAGAATGGTTACTTGCGAAATTTCAAAGGCTTTCAGCTGAAGTGTCCTATAATGTGGCTGCTTTTTCTGTTTTTGAAGGGAATGTATGTTTTTCCTGATCAGATATTTAAAGCAATCTTCAGAGACTGAGATACACAGATAATTGCGGTTTATTTTCAGAACATTATTCAATCATTCTCTGCATGCTTCTACGTAAACATTCTAAATTGCATATTTATATATTCTGGCAGTTTGCTCAGTGATCCAGTGAAAAACCTGCAAATAACCTATTTAAGTAATTTTACAGAACAATGCAGTCAAATCAGTGTGACTTTCATTCAATTGATACCCGACATAAAATGACCTGTGCTAAAGCTTTATATCATAGGTCAAGTCGAATGCAACAAACAATTCAATTCCTTTTTCATATCAATGTAAAAACAGACTTGCTTGAGATGCAGCAGGTGGAAATATAAACTGAGAAATTTTGTGAGCTTGTTCTCAATCATCAAAACCATATCTTAATTGCTGTTTTCTTTATTCAAAAATATGTAGGTCCTGTTGCAAATCTTAACAACTTGTTAAAACTGCCAAATTTAAATTTGTCACTGGCGGTTACATATTTTGACCTTGGTTGCTATAAAAACCTTCAGGTTCAGTAATGTCTTCAAGGGAAGGAAATCTGACATGCTCACCGAGTCGAACCTATGTGTGACTCCATTCCATTACCAATATAGTTGAGTCTTAGTTGTTCTAACTTGTATTATACCACTAGTGGTTTCAGAAAACCCACCATTACCACTTCAGCATAACCAGAGATAGCCAATAAAGATACTTCCTTTGACAATGATCCCCACAACTTACTTCATCCATTTAGAAAATTGTCCGTATTTCAGCATCAAATTTCTTCTCATAACATCTGGGTGTTCCCCTCCACTGTTCCATCTGAACATCTATTCTTTGCACTAATCACTGTTTTTCTAATGGAGAATTGTGTGAAATCCATCATAGACATACCTTTAACTACTGTTGGACCTGTGTTTCCCCTATTCTACTCTCACAAGTTAATTTATGTTCCAGATTTATCTTGCCCATTTCCATAACTAGCTTGACCACTGTGACTATAATTTCTTGGTAGACTAAAATGCACAATTTTCTTTGACCTTTTCCTGTAATACAAAACTTTGACACTGGATGTTAAACCATGTGGCCCTACTTGTGATGGTCTCTCGTATTTAGAAGGAAGATATAGCAATTTTCACCATGAAATAAAGTGTTGGGAAATTTTGACAGCTAATTTGCACAGGGCTAGATCACACAAACAAGGTGACAAATTACAAAGTAAAAATGTTTTATTCATATAGAGTGACAGATTTTTCAGCATACCAGGAAAACTCCCCTGCTTACTTTCAACTTAGTGTCATCCCACCTTTAATGTCCACATGAGGAAAAAAAGGTGGAGCCTGGATTTAATTTAGGGTGGCACAGTGGCTCAATGGTTAGCACGGCTGCCTTATAGCACCAGGGTCCCAGGTTCAATTCCAGCCTCGGGTGACTGTCTGTGTGGAGTTTGCATATTCTCCCCGTGACTGCGTGGGTTTCCTCCAGGTGCTCTGGTTTCCTCCCACAGACCAGATGTGCAGGTCAGGTGAATTGGCTATGCTAAATTGCCCATGGTGTTAGGTGCATTAGGCAGAGGGAAATGGGACTGGGTGGGTTACTCTTCAGAGGGTCAGTGTGAACTGGTTGGGCCGAAGGGCCTGTTTCCACACTGTAGGGAATCTAATCTAATATCTCATTCAAAACACAGCACTTTTCTCAGGTTCAATTATGTCTTCAAGTCCTGGAGTGGATCTTAATCCCATAATCATTTGATTTAGAGGAAAGGTTACTGCCATTGACTAATGCTTAATCTTTGGCTCGATTTTACTTTTCTGCAAATGGGTCATTCTGAAACTGTTAGAATCTTGCTTATTATTTCTTGCCAAAACTAGAATGGATGCAGCGTACATCTCAAACATAGTTTCCTCAGATTTATGCTCTGCTGTTTTGCCAAGCTGAACATCTGTTGCTTGTTTGGACTGTTGCTTTGTATTGGTCATACATGTGAATTGAGTCCGCTCAATTCAGAGGTCTCTTGTGGCTTCATCTGTACCTATTTTGTCACCATCCATAACATATTTGCATTGTTGTTCATTTTAATGTGCAATACTTTACATTATCTGTATTTTGAAGAAAGTGAGGACTGCAGATGCTGGAGATCAGAGCTGAAAATGTGTTGCTGGAAAAGTGCAGCAGGTCAGGCAGCATCCAAAGAGCAGGAGAATCGACGTTTCGGCCATGAACACGAATTCCTGAAGACGGGCTCATGCCCGAAACGTCAATTCATTATCTGTATTTACCCCATCTATGTTTGTTGTACCCACTAAATGTTTTTAACTAATTCTCTTGCTTTTAATTTATCCTCATTGCTTTGTGTCTTTTCTGTAAATTAGAAATAATGATCACAACACTAACCCTTCAATCTCCCATATAAGCTCTTCCCACCTGTCCTCTCCCAATCTATTGATAAATACTCACCTGTACCTAAACCATAGCTTTGAATGGAAGAAATAATCTTTCATATGGACCTATTTTGCAAAATTAGATTAGATTAGATTAGATTACTTACAGTGTGGAAACAGGCCCTTCGGCCCAACAAGTCCACACCGACCCGCTGAAGCGCAACCCACCCATACCCATACATTTACCCCTTACCTAACACTACGGGCAATTTAGCATGGCCAATTCACCTGCACATCTTTGTGATTGTGGGAGGAAACCGGAGCACCCAGAGGAAACCCATGCAGACACGGGGAGAATGTGCAAACTCCACACAGTCAGTCGCCTGAGGCGGGAATTGAACCCGGGTCTCCGGTGCTGTGAGGCAGCAGTGCTAACCACTGTGCCACCGTGCCGCCCATAAAATCTTCTGGCAGTCCAGTTATGTCCACCTGAGGCTGTTATTTCCTTAAAGGAATTGAGGTTTATTAGATTCTCTGTTGACACCAATTTACCACTTTTGTGCAGATAATCCTCAGATTTACAATTGATAATTGTTCCATTTTTGTTTTGTATGGAAAGGCGAATGAGCCTGCAGTTGTGATTGTTAGTTTTACCTCATCAAACCTTTTTAGCCATTCGAAATGCCATCTTATTTATATTGAGCACATTGGGAGTAAAATTCATCTTGGATGGTAGCAAAAAAAACACAGGTGATAACACATCAGCATGCTCGCCAAATTTTCTTTTCCACAAAATGCAACATCGGGCAAGTAGAAAATATAGTTGACTTGCTATGTTTTGCTGTGCACTATACCCAAGTTGAATTTTACTCTTGTTGAATTTAAATAGAATATCTATTTTAGAAGGGTATATGATAAATATCTTGAAATATTCATGTAGACTATTGTTATTTCAAATTACTCATATGTTATCTAGGTGCCTGCAAGAAATCTTTACGTAATGGTCACAAAGAGGATGTTAAAAAAGCTCAAATTAAATCACAGAACCCTGTTGCTGCTGCATTTGTTACTTAAAATAACTAAATGTGTGATCTCACTTTCTGAAGGAATTAATTAAACCAATAATGTAAGAGCAACGTCAGTTAAAAGGAAACCAATGTTGCAATTGTATGGAAGGTCAGGATTTCTATGGTATTGATATAGACAAACTACATCTGCTTTTTGTAAATGTAAAATATAACAACTAATGTTACTGTTCTATTAATTATCATTTTTATGGCTGCTGGTTTTTTAAGAAAAAGCATTATGGATACATGCTTTGGTATGTAGATGTTCAGTGCAATTTTGTCTAGTAGCACTGGTTTAAAAAAAACATGGAAAATTCAATAAAAGATCAGTAGTAAATGAAAACTATGTTAGAAGAGGTTTCCTGGGAGGAAATTAAACAAATGCACCCTCCTTCAGAGGCTCAGAATATTTTAATATCTGTTTGCTAGTCAAACACGGTTCAATATGCCAATTATCTTTGTGGCCAGATCCAGCTACTAAGCTAGTTGTTACTTTAGATTAAAAGCATGCATTTTCTTTTTTTTTCACCATGTCTTAAAACATGCCAGTTTTCAAAATAATCTGGCCTGAGAAGTTAATGCATTTACTAAAATCAAACACTTGAACACATTATTTTGGGAAATTCCAGTTGCTCTAGGTTGCCTTTGTGCATGCTGTACCCAACTACTAATTAAAACATTGGTCTGTCCTAATTATTAGTTAAAAATATCTCCAATCTACAATGTAGGACATCTTATTTCTATGCCATGTTTCAGTGTAATGACTTTGTACTACAAGAAAGCAAAATAAATAGTATGTTTTTTTAAAAAAATAAAGTACTTGGGTGAACTGAAGAAAGTAAGATTAGTGAATCAGTTTTTACGATAATTAAAGTTTCTGTAGATGTTTTCACATTTAAATTGACCTTTTTAATATTAAACTAAAGCAAATTACAGTGTGAATGTTGTTGCATTGCCAAATGTTTATCTATTAAGATTGTACATAAGTGTTTTTATAAGAATTCAGCCATATTAACTTACAACATTGAATGTTGGAAGAACAAATTCCTAATATATGTTTAGTATTTATATGATGTTTAGTGATGATATGTAAGCTCATAGGAACATGTTAATTTTATTGAGCATTTATTAAAATGCTAGTACTGGATTTCTCTAACTCTTGGTTCGTTTTGCAACAAGCTGAATTTTATCATTTATGAGTAATGTAATTTGTCGTCAAAGCACATGAAAGCCTAAATGACTGTATTTTATTAAAATAAATTGTTTGTACAATTAATTTTGCTTCCTAAATCTTGATAAGGTGTCAAAATATCCAAACTGTATCAAACCTGCTGACAGTATTGTCTTGTATGATATTTTTGTATATATGAAGTTGACCTGCTGTAAGTCAGTGTTTTTTGATTACTTGAAGCACAATATATAGTGTTTCATTGGTAATCATCCACTGATTCCACACTTTGAATGTTGTATACAAAACTGCCAGATATGACTACTTTGTATAGAGGAGGGTTTGCAATGGTTTCAATGGCTAATTGCACATTGACTATCTTAGAATGTTCACAAATGAAAATAAAGCATTTTATCTCCAATTTGACTTTCAATTTACACTTTTTTTAATGTCATAAGTCAGGTTGGTGTTTCTTTTTTTAAAGCTTAGATGTGTTTAGTGTTCTTAAAATGAAGACTGAAAAAAAATATTATTAACATTGCAACAAGACGTTGATGCAAGTAAAAATTAAGTTTAAAAAATCACAACATCAGGTTATAGTCCAACCGGTTTATATGGAAGCACTAGCTTTCAGAGTGCTCCTCCTTCATCAGGTGGTTGTGGAGTATAAGATCGTAAGACACAGAATTTATAGCAAAAATCTGCAGTGTGATGTAACTGAAATTATACATTGAAGAATTGATGGTCTGTTAAGCCTTTCATCTGTTAGAATACAGTGATAGTTTCACTTCTTTCATGTGTAAATACACTCTGAAAAAAGTGAAACTATCACTGTATTCTAACAGATGAAAGGCTTAACAGACAATCAATTCTTCAATGTATAATTTCAGTTACATCACACTGCAGATGTTTGCTATATATTCTGTGTTACGATCGAGCCCTCCACAATCACCTGATGAAGGAGCGTCGCTCCGAAAGCTAGTGTGCTTCCAATTAAACCTGTTGGACTATAACCTGGTGTTGCGTGATTTTTAACTTTTAACAATTAGTGTCATGTTGGCCCAGATAAGGCAGTGTGAGCTGCCCTGTGTGAGATTGTTTGTGCCACAATTATTCTAATCTTAAAAAATGGATTTACAGAATCTTACATGGATTCATGCAGTTTTTGAGAAAAGTAAAATGTAATTCTGCAAGTACAAACTCACCCCACAAACTTGTATGTGTATGTGTGCATATGTGTGTGGGGGGGTTGGGGTGGGGGCGGGGTTTATGAGTGTCTTTGAGTGTGTGTGTATAGTGTGAGTGTAAAGTGGTAGAAGTCTGTGAGAGGGTGCATGTATGAATGTGGGAGAGTACATGTGAGCGGATGAGGGAGTGTCTGTGCGTGGGTGTCTGTGTGTGAGTATAGTGCAATGGGGTCACCTGTAGTGTGACATGAGCCCAAGGTCCCGGTTGAGGCCATCCCCATGGGTACCGACCTTGGCTATCAACCTCTGCTCGGCCACTTTCCGTTGTCCCGAAGTCCGCCTTGGAGGATGGTCACCTGAAGGTCCGAGTTTCAATGTCCTGGACCGCTGAAGTGTCCTCTGGCTGGGAGGAAACACTCCTGTCTGTTGATTGCTGTGCAGTGTCCATTCATCCGTTGCCGTACCCTCTGCTTGGTCTCGCCAAAGTACCATGCCTCAGGGCATCCTTGCCTGCAGTGTATGAGATAGATAGCATTGGCTGAGTCGCATGAGTACCTGCCACATACATGGTGGAAGGTGCCCCAAGCGTAATGGTGGTATCCGTGTCGACATTTTGACACGTCTTGCAGTGTCCACCATGATAACGTTGTATGGTTTTGTCCTGAAAGCCGAGCAATTTGCTATGAACAATGATCTGTTTGAGGTTTGGTGGTGTTTAAAGGTGAGAAGTGGAGGTGTGGGGAAGGTCTTCGTGAGGTGCTCATCCTCATTGATAATGTGTTGCAGGCCGCGAAGAACATGGCGTAGTTTTTCAGCTCCTGGGAAGTACTGGACAACTAAGGGTAACCTGTCTGTTGCAGCTCGTGTCTGTCTCCTGAGGAGGTCATTACGGTTTCTCGCTGTGACACTTCAGAACTGGCGGTCGACGAGTTGAGCATTGTACCCCGTTCTTGAGTACTTCCAGGTGCCCATCATGTTCCTCCTCATCTGAACAGATCCTGTGTATGTGTAGATCTTGTCCATAGGCGATGGCTGTTTCGGGTGGAAGTTGGAGAAGTGTAGCATCGTGAAGTTATCTGTGGGTTTGCGGTAGAGTGAGGTGCTGATCCTTGATGGAGATGCATTTGTCCAAGAAAGAGACGGATAGTAGACGGTAGTCCATGGTGAGTTTGACGATGGGATGAAACGCGTTGATATCACTGTGTAGTTGTTTCAGTAACTCCTTGCCTTGGGTCCAGATGAGTCCTGCCTCCTCGCCTTTCAACAACTACCAAACCTCAAACAGATCATTGTTCATAGCAAACTGCCTGGGTTTCAGGTCAGCACCATACAACCTTGTCATGGTGGACACTGCAAGATGTGTCAGAGTGTCGACACGGATACCACCATTACGCATGGGGACACCTCCCACCATGTACGTGGCAGGTACTCGTGCGATTCAGCCAATCTCATACACTGCAGGCAAGGATGCCCTGAGGCATGGTACATTGGCGAGACCAAGAAGGGGCTACGTTAATGGATGAATGGACACTGCTCAACAATCAACAGACTTCAGTGGTCCAGGACATTTGACCTCGGACCTTCAGGTGACCGTCCTCCAAGGCGAATTCGGGACAGGCAACAACGAAAAGTGGTCGAGCAGAGGTTGATATCCAAGTTTGGTATCCATAGGGAGGGCCTCAACTAGGACATTGGGTTCATGTCACACTGCAGGTGACCCCATTGCACTATATACACACACACAGATAGACACATATACAGACACTCCTTCAGACACTCCTTCAGACATTCCTTCAGACATACATACTCTCTCATACGCTCACATATGCACTCTCTCAGACTTATACCCCTTTGCACTCTCACACGGACACTCAACCCCGTGCCCCCTCCCACTCCAACACACCCACGTTCACACATACACATACAAGTTTGTGGGGTGAATTTGTACTTGCAGAATTACATTTTACTTTGCTCAAAAACTGCATGAATCCATGTAAGATTCTGTAAATCAATCTTTTAGACGAGAATCAGTCTGACCATTGTGGCAAAGACAGCCTTACACAGGGCAGCTCACATCTTAAATGCATTATCTGGGCCGACATGACACCAACTGTTAAAGTTCACTTGAGAATGTAACTTACAAATGTTCTGCGATTTACATATGAAAGAACTGAAACCAACATATTCATTTAACAAACAATCCAGGTCTTTTTCAATATATAATTTCAGTTATATCACACTGTAAACTTTCGCTATAAATTCAGTGTCCGACCATCTTATACTCCACAACCGCCTGATGAAGAAGCAGTGCCCTGAAAGCGAGTGCTTCCAAATAAACGTGTTGGACTGAAACCTGGTGTTGTGTGATTTTTAACTTTGTCCACCCTAGTCCAACACCGGCAACTCCAAATCAGTAAAAATTAATTTTCATTCCTTCAAGTAGCAATCCCTATTTTAGGATAATCCACCCAACAGGTTCAGGGGTCAGACATGGGTTTTGTACCTTGCCTATTCTATATTCTGTTGAATTAAATAAAGCCTGTCCCTCTTCTCATAGAGTCATAGAGATGTACAGCATGGAAACAGACCCTTCGGTCCAACCTATCCATGCCGACCAGATATCCCAACCCAATCGAGTCCCACCTACCAGCACTCGGCCCATATCCCTCCAAACCCTTCCTATTCGTATACCCATCCAAATGCCTCTTAAATGTTGCAATTGTACCAGCCCCCACCACATCCTCTGGCATCTCATTCCATACACGTACCACCCTCTGCGTGAAAATGTTGCCCCTTAGGTCTCTTTTATATCTTTCCCCTCCCACCCTAAACCTATTCTCTCTAGTTCTGAACTCCCTGACCCCAGGGCAAAGATAATAGACAATAGGTGCAGGAGTAGGCCATTCTGCCCTTCGAGCCTGCACCACCACTCAATATGATCATGGCTGATCATCCTTAATCAGTATCCTGTTCCTGCCTTATCTCCATAACCGTTTGATTCCACAATCCTTGAGAGCTCTATCCAACTCTTTCTTAAATGAATCCAGAGACTGGGCCTCCACTGCCCTCTGGGGCAGAACATTCCACACAGCCACCACTCTCTGGGTGAAGAAGTTTCTCCTCATCTCTGTCCTAAATGGTCTACCCTGTATTTTTAAGCTGTGTCCTCTGGTTCGGCACTCACCCATCAGCGGAAACATGTTTCCTGTCTCCAGAGTGTCCAATCCTTTAATAATCTTATGTCTCAATCAGATCCCCTCTCAGTCTTCCAAACGCAAGGGTATACAAGCCCAGTCGCTCCAGTCTTTCAGTGTAAGGTAATCCCGCCATTCCAGGAATTGACCTCGTGAACCTACGCTGCACTCCCTCAATAGCCAGAATGTCTTTCCTCAAATTTGGAGACCAGAACTGCACACAGTACTCCAGGTGTGGTCTCACCAGGGCCCTGTACAGCTGCAGAAGCACCTCTTTGCTTCTATACTCAATCCCTCTTGTTATGAAGGCCAGCATGCTATTAGCCTTCTTCACTACCTGCTGTACCTGCATGCTTACCTTCATTGACTGGTGTACAAGAACACCCAGATCTCTCTGTACTGCCCCTTTACCTAAATTGACTCCATTTAGGTAATAATCTGCCTTCCTGTTCTTGCCACCAAAGTGGATAACCATACATTTATCCACATTAAACTGCATCTGACCACTCACCTAACCTGCCAAGGTCACCCTGTAATCTCCTAACATCCTCATCACATTTCACCCTGCCACCCAGCTTAGTATCATCAGCAAATTTGCTAATGTTATTACTAATACCATCTTCTATATCATTAACATATTGTAAAAAGCTGTGGTCCCAGTACTGATCCCTGCGGAACCCCACTGGTCACTGCCTGCCATTCCGAAATGGAGCTGTTTATCACTACTCTTTGTTTCCTATCAGCCAACCAACTTTCAATCCAAGTTAGTACTTTGCCCCCAATACCATGTGCCCTAATTTTGCTCACTAACCTCCTATGTGGGACTTTATCAAAAGCTTTCTGAAAGTCCAGGTACACTACATCTACTGGATCTCCCTTTTCCATCTTCAGAGTTACATCCTCAAAAAATTCCAGAAGATTAGTCAAGCATGATTTCCCCTTCATAAATCCATGCTGACTCTGACCTATCCTGTTACTACTGTCCAGATGTGTCGTAATTTCATCCTTTATAATAGACTCCAGCATCTTTCCCACCACTGAGGTCAGACTAACTGGTCTATAATTTCCTGTTTTCTCTCTCCCACCTTTCTTAAAAAGTGGTACAACATTAGCCACCCTACAATCCGCAGGAACTGATCCAGAATCTATCGAACTCTGGAAAATAATCACCAACGCATCCACGATTTCTCGAGCCACCTCCTTCAGTACCCTGGGATGTAGACCATCAGGCCCCGGGGACTTATCAGACCTAACAGTCTCTCCAACACCAATTCCTGGCAAATATAAATTCCCTTCAGTTCAGGTCCTTCAGCCACTGTTACCTCTGGGAGATTGCTTATGTCTTCCCCAGTGAACACAGATCTGAAGTACCAATTCAATTCTTCTGCTATTTCTTTGTTCCCCGTAATATATTCCCCTGTTTCTGTCTTCCAGGGCCCAATTTTAGTCTTAACCATTTTTTTGCCTTTCACATACCTAAAAAAACTTTTACTATCCTCCTTTATATTATTGGCCAGTTTACCTTCGTACCTCATTTTTTCTCTGCGTATTTCCTTCTTAGTAATCCTCTATTGATCTTTAAAAGCTTTTCAGTCCTCCGTTTTCCCACTTATCTTTGCTATGTTATACTTTTTCTCTTTTAACTTTATATGTTTCTTTACTTCCCTCGTCAGCCACGGCACCCTGCCTCCCACTTAGGATCTTTCTTCCTTTTTAGAATGAACTGATCTGCAACCTCTGCATTATACACAGAAATATCTGCCATTGTTCCTCCACTGTCATTCCTGCACACCATTGAACTTTGGCCAGCTCCTCCCTCATAGCTCCATAGTTCCCTTTATTCAACAGAAATATTGTCACTTCCGATTGTACCCTCTCCCTCTCAAGTTGCAGATTGAAGCTTATTGTATTATGGTCACTACTTCCCAATGGCTCCTTCACTTCGAGGTCCCTGACAAATTCTGGTTCATTGCACAATACCAGATCCAGAATTGCCTTCTCCCTGGTCAGCTCCAGCACCAGCTGTTCTAAGAATCCATCTCTGAGGCACTCCACAAAGTTTCTTTCTTGAGGTCCAATACCATCCTGATTCTTCCAGTCTAGCTGCATGTTGAAATCCCCCATAACAACCGTAGTAGCATCTTTGCGACAGGCCAATTTCAGCTCCTGATTTAACTTACATCCGACATCCAGTCTACTGTTTGGGGGCCTGTAGATAACTCCCAAGAGGGTCTTTTTACCCTTAGTATTTCTCAGCTCTATCCACACTGACTCTACATCCCCTGACTCTAGGTCCCCCCGCGTAAGGGACTGAATATCATCCCTTACCAACATATCCACCCCACCCCCTCTGCCCATCAGTCTGTCCTTAGGATAGCACATGTAGCCCTGAATATTCACTTCCCAGGCCCTGTCCACTTGAAGCCACGTCTCAGTTATCCCCACAATATCGTATCTGCCAATTTCCAAAAGAGCCTCAAGCTCGTCCATCTTATTTCTAATGCTTCATGCATTCATGGATAGTATTTTTAATTTGTTACTGCCCTCACCCTTCCCATCAACTCCTATTTCACTCAACCTTACAGCATGATCCCTTTCTGAGTTTTCTGCCTCATTGATACAGTTGTCTTTCTTGACTTCCCTTGTTCTAACTTTCCCTCCAATTTTCTTCTTAAACATCCAGTTTGTCCCCCCCCCAGCTACTTAATTTAAACGTAGCTGTGTTGCAGTAGCAAACCTGCCTGCCAGAATGCTGGTCCCTAACCTATTAAGGTGCAAACCGTCGCTCTTGTAGAATTTATGCTTACCACAAAACACACCCCAGTGATCCAAGAATTTAAATCCTTGCTTCCTGCACCAGTTCCCCAGCCACACGTTCAAGTCCATTATCTCCCTGTTTCTGGCCTCACCAGCCCGAGGGACTGGAAGCAAACCGGAGATAACCACCTTGAAGGTCCTGCTTTTCAGCCTTCTTCCTAGTTCTCCGAAATCCCGCTGTAGTATGTTCCTCCTCTTCTTCCTGACATCATTTGTGCTGACATATACCACCACCTCTGGCTCTTCACCTTCATCCTTGAGGATTTCCTGCACTCTGTCTGTGATGTCTTTAACCCTGGCACTAGGAAGGCAACACACCATCCTTAAGTCCCGTCGACTGCCACAAAAACTCCGGAAGGTTCCTCTTACTATGGAGTTCCCTATTACCACGGCTCTGTGCGATGTCCGACTCTTCCGCTCTGTCTCCATGCCAACGTTTGATTGAGAGACCTGGCCGCCTCGCGGACTGGCAGTGTCATCTATCTCGACTGTTTCCAAAAGATTCAACTTGTTTTTGACAGGTACTTCCCGGGCTCTTGTGCCCCTGTCTCCTCTCTGCCTTCCTCATCGTCTGATCTCTTCTGCCCTCTTCTGGTACGATTGGTGTAATAACCTCGCTGAAGGTCTTGTCCAGAAAGATCTCGTTCTCTCGGATGAGCCTAAGGTCCTCGAGTTCTTTCATCAGTGCTGCAATATGCTCTGTCAGTAGCTGAACATGCACACACTTTCCACACTGATATGAGTCATTGACCTCCCACATCAAGCACGTAGCGCACTGAACTAGCTTGGCAGTCATGTCTTCACCCTCTTCAACTGTGGCGTAATCACTTCACTCAACCTCCTTGTCAAAGACTCCTGAGCTAAAGCCTCACTCTTCAATCCACAGGAACTTCCTTGGACCCTCTTTTTGGGGCAAGTCTGTGGACTTTTAATTTAGGTTAGAGGAGGAGGGAGGGAGGGAGGTCCTACTTTGTAGGACCTGGGGTCTAGAACACACCCACTCAAATAACAATCACTTACCTTCCCGACTGGCTTTGCGCTCTGGCTTCACTTGCGCCCAGCTCCCGCCGCTCTCTGATGTGAAAAAAATAGACTTTGTATATTTATCCTATCCATGCCCCTCATAATTTTGTAAACCTCTATAAGGTCACCCCTCAGCCTCCGACGATCCAGGGAAAACATCCCCAGCCTATTCAGCCTCTCCCTATAGCTCAGATCCTCCAACCCTGACAACATCCTTGTAAATCTTTTCTGAACGCTTTCAAGTTTCACAACATCCTTCCCATAGGAAGGAGACCAGAATTGCATGCAATATTCCAACAGTCACCTAACCAATGTCCTGGATAGCCAAAACATGACCTCCCAACTCCTGTCCTCAATACTCTGACCAATAAAGGAAACCATACCAAACACCTTCTTCACTATCCTATCTACCTGTGACTCCACTTTCAAGGAGCTTTGAACCTGCACTCCAAGATCTCTTTGTTCAGCAACACTCCCTAGGACCTTACCATTAAGTGTATAAGTCCAGCTAAGATTTGCTTTCCCAAAATGCAGCACCTCGCATTTATCTGAATTAAACTCCATCTGCCACTTCTCAGCCCATTAGCCCATCCGGTCCAAATCCTGTTGAAATCTGAGGTAACCCTCTTCGCTGTCCACTACACCTCCAATTTTGGTGTCATCTGCAAACTAACTAACTGTACCTCTTATGCTCGTATCCAAATCATTTATGTAAATGACAAAATGTAGAGGACCCAGCACCAATCCTTGTGGCACTCCACTGTTCACAGGTCTCCAGTCTGAAAAACAACCCTCCATCACCACCCTCTGTCTTCTACCTTTGAGCCAGTTCTGTATCCAAATGGCTAGTTCTCCCTGTATTCCATAAGATCTAAGCTTGTTAATCAGTCTCCCATGGGGAACCTTGACGAACGCCTTACTAAAGTCCATATAGATCACATCTACTGCTCTACCCTCATCAATCTTCTTTGTTACTTCTTCCAAAAACTCAATCAAGTTTGTGAGACATGATGTCTCATGCACAAAGCCATGTTGGCTATCCCTAATCAGTCCTTGCCTTTCCAAATACATGTACATCCTGTCCCTCAGGATTCCCTCCAACAACTTGCCCACCACTGAGGTCAGGCTCACCCGTCTATAGTTCCCTGGCATGTCTTTACTGCCATTCTTAAACAATGGCACCACATTTGTCAACCTCCAGTCTCCCGGCACCTCACTTGTGACTATCGATGTTACAAATATCTCAGCAAGATGCCCAGCAATTACTTCTCTAGCTTCCCACAGAGTTCTCGGGTACACCTGATCAGGTCCTGGGGATTTATCCACCTTTGAACGTTTCAAGACATCCAGCACTTCCTCCTCTGTAATCTGGACATTTTTCAAGATGTCACCATCTATTTCCCTACAGTCTATATCGTCCATATTCTTTTCCACAGGAAATACTGATGCAAAATATTCATTTAGTATCTTCCCCATTTTCTGTGGCTCCACACAAAGGCCGCCTTGCTGATCTTTGAGGGGCCCTATTCTCTCCCTAGTTACCCTTTTGTCCTTAATATATTTGTAAAAACCCTTTGGATTCTCCTTAATTCTATTTGCCAAAGCTATCTCCTGTCTCTTTTTTGCCCTCCTGATTTCCCTCTTAAGTATACTCTTACTGCCTTTATACTCTTCTAAGGATTCACTCGATCTATCCTGTCTATACCTTCTTTTTCTTAACCAAACCTTCACTTTCTTTAGTCATCCAGCATTTCCTATACCTACCAGCCTTCCCTTTCACCCTGATAGGAATATACTTCCTCTGGATTCTTGTTATCTCATTTATGAAGGCTTCCCATTTTCCAGCCATCCCTTTACCTGTGAACATCTGCCTCCAATCAGCTTTCGAAAGTTCTTGCCTAATACTGTCAAAATTGGCCTTTCTCCAATTTAGAACTTCACCTTTTAGATCTGGTCTATCCTTTTCCATCACGATTTTAAAACGAATAGACTTATGGTCGCTGGCCCCAAAGTGCTCCCCCACTGACACCTCAGTCACCTGCCCTGCCTTATTTCCCAAAAGTTGGTCAAGTTTTGCACCTTCTCTGGTAGGTACATCCACATACTGAATCAGAAAATTGTCTTGTATGCACTTAAGAAATTCCTCTCCATCTAAACCTTTAATACTATGGCAGTCCCAGTCGATGTTTGGAAAGTTAAAATCCCCTACCATAACTACCCTATTATTGTTATAGATAGCTGAGATCTCCTTACAAGTTTGTTTCTCAATTTCCCTCTGACTATTAGGGGGTCAATAATACAATCCCAATAAGGTGATCGTCCCTTTCTTATTTCTCAGTTCCACCCAAATAACTTCCCTGAATGTATTTCCAGGAATATCCTCCTTCAGCACAGCTGTAATGCTATCCCTTATCAAAAATGCCACTCCCCCTCCTCTCTTGCCTCCCTTTCTATCCTTCCTGTAGCATTTGTATCCTGGAACATTAAGCTGCCAGTCCTGCCCATCCCTGAGCCATGTTTCTGTAATTGCTATGATATCCCAGTCCCATGTTCCTAACCATGCCCTGAGTTCATCTGCCTTCCCTGTTAGACCCCTTGCATTGAAATAAATACAGTCTAATTTATTAGTCCTACCTTGTCCCAGCCTGCCCTGACTGTTTGACTCGCTTCTGTTCTCAACTGTACTTGTCTCAGATTGATCTCTTTCCTCCCCAGCTCCCTGGGTCCCACCTCCTCACCTTACTAGCTTAAATCCTCTCAAGCAGTTGTAGCAAATTTCCCTGCCAGTATATTAGTCCTCTTCCAATTTAGGTGCAATCTGTCCTTCTTGTACAGGTCACTTCTACCCCAAAAGAGATTCCAATGATCCAAAAAAATGAATCCTTCTCCCATACACCAGCTCCTCAGCCATGCATTCATCTGCTCTATCCTCCTATTCCTGCCCTCACTAGCTCGTAGCACTGGGAGTAATCCAGATATTACTACCTTTGAGGACCTCCTTCTTAAATTTCTGCCTAACTCTCTGTAATCTCCCTTCAGAATCTCAACCTTTTCCCTTCCTATATCATTGGTTCCAATGTGGACAATGACCTCTTGCTGGCCCCTCTCCCCCGTGAGAACATTCTGCACCGTCTCTGAGACATCCTTGATTCTGGCACCAGGGAGTCAACAGACCATTCTGCTTTTTCTCTGCTGGCCACAGAAACGTCTGTCTGTACCTCGGAATCCCCTAACACAATTGATCTCTTCTTTTGAACAAAGGCTGGCTGTATCAGATGCTCTTAGTTCAAGGCTATCTCGACTATTGCATACAGTCAAGGCATGGGAGCTGCTCAAACCTATTGTCACCAATAGGTTATTGAGATGGCAGCACTAAATTTGTAAGCTGCCCACCTTCACCAGACCTGATGAGCATTTTATAAATCTTGATTAATATGCCTAAGAAAATAGGAAAAAACAATTGTTGAACCATTTCCCCTTCCTTCACAGAAAACATCTACGCCCTGTAAAAACTCCCTGCACACCCCTTGCCTTGGTCCATCTACCTCCTGAAACTTTAGTACATATTTCTCTCAATGTTCCTCTTGGTAGTCTGTCATCCTTCTATATTTGTAAATACTAATTTACACCACATTTTGCTGCAATCCTTGTATCTTATCCTCCTGGAAGTTCCATTTTTTCATCATTACTTTGGTTTCTAGCTCACCAGCACCTCAAATTTCAAATTATTATATTTGTGAGTGGCACAGTAGCTCAGTGGTTAGCACTGCCCACAGCACCAGGGACCTGGGTTCAATTCCAGCCTTGGGCTGGAATTGTGGAGTTTGTCTGTGTGGAGTTTGCACATCCTCTCTGTGTCTGCATGGGTTTCCTCTAAGTGCTCCGGTTTCGTCTCACAATCCAAAGATGTGCAGGTTAGGTGAATTAGCCATGTTAAAATTGCCCATAGTGTTCAGGGGTGTGAAGGTTAGGTATATTAGTCTGGGGTAAATGTAGAGCAGTAGGGGAATGGGTCTGGGTGGGTTACTCTTTGCAGGGTCAGTGTGGACTTGTTGGGCTGAAGGACCTGTTTCCACACCGTAGAGATTCTATTCTATATGTAGGTGTGACCTGACTCTGCTCTCTTCTCGATAACCCAATTCAATGCATCTCTCTTTTCCTCCAAACCTAATCTTCTGTACATCCTCATCCTCCCTGTGCAACGTGCATTTTGTAGTAGACAGCTTATGTGCTGAACTACAGAAATGTTACCCCACTAAACTTTAAAAGACTGAAAATCCTCTTCCATGGTTATGTCTTGTCCCTTAATTGGACACTTTTATTTTCAAGGACCAGTTCAAATCTATTCTCAACTTCCTCTAGCTTGCTTTTATCTTTCATTTCTAGCCTGGTAACTACTTTTCCTCAAACTGACTTTCATGGTATGTGTTACTCTGGGCTCCCTCCCTCAAGCCAAAGTTGAGCACAACATCCAGCCTCGTATAAATCTTCGTCTCATAAACTTGCTCTCTTGGAATGTGATGACCTTTCTGTTTTCTGCATGGTGAACAATAGAAGCACTCTTGCTTTCTCCCTGATTCTTACAGATTAACCTTCAGGTAAAAAAACACTGCTTCGAGACAATATTCTTTACTTTGCAAATTTTTTTTTACAAGCAGAATAAAAGTAGTAAACTAATCTTAAATTTTTCCTTGTTATTAATGCTTCCTTCATAGAATAATGTAAAACGCAATACGAAGTGTTTAAAGAAGCAGTTTTAATTTTAACCTTCCTCTTGAAGGGATTAGAATGCATGTCGGTAAAAATTAGGATGAGGATGACTTACTTCTTCTCTGGTTTGATGAGTTCTGGGATGGCTGAAAAGCTCAATGTGCAACCTGCAAATTCTGTCACGCATTTGGAGAAATAATGGAATTCTGATGATTAATGCTCGTTTCAGAGATAGCATTTTACATTGCTTTAAGCAGTTGAATAAATTGAATGTTTGGCTCCACTGAATTTTATTGTCACCCACAATTCAACATCTACTTAGGTGGCATATTATTAGATTGGACTCTTTCCAGTCCAGGTTCGTTAACCTTGAAATATTTTATTGAGAATAAAAATAATGAACATTGGACAAAATATATATTTAATAACATTACAAATTGCTTTGAGGAATCTGATCAACTAGAGAAAGGAATTATTCCCTGCATTCACTTCAAAATAATAGAAATCAATGGCTGGGGGAATGCACGGAACATTCAGGGCATCTAAATATGTCAACCCAGTACACCGATTCACCTGGATATTATTGTATTACAGTACAAAAATAAAATCATTACTAAACTTTTGAATTTTAGAAAACGAAACTGAAGAAAGCAATCTTCTGTGACGTTCTGTGGATTTAAAGAAGTTTGAAACAATGCCATTCAAGAAATTGAAATTAGCTGTATGGCTACTTGCACATGATGTGTTATCTTTAAAGCCAATATAACTTTAATGGACACTAAAATCATTTGAGCAAGAATGACTAAGTTTGATGACAAAATTGAGTTATTCAGAGAATTAAAAATATGCATAGAGTTATTGAAATATACTTTACCTGTTATTTCACGTCCCATAGTCATTGCCAATATTTTATGGAGATCTAAAGAACAGTGGAAATGCAGAAGTGCAGGAAAAATATATTTTATCTCTTCAAATGATATTTTATACTTCACTGATGAGAAGCAATACATTTAATCTATCTCTGAACCTAACATTTTTATTATTAAGATTCTGTGTTTTAAAGTAATCTGTCTTGTATAGTTTTAATACTTTTATAATGTTCTATAAATGTTATATTGGGTTTTTGTTATAGGACTATGATGTTATTTTATTAAAATTATATGGTGGTTTGGGGACACACTGCAATGCAACACAATGGAAGCACTTTTGAATACCTGCACATGTCAATCACTTTGTGGTAGAATGTCCCTTCCAAAAAGGAATTGAGTGTTACCAAGTAAGCCAGTTACAGAGTCATAGAGTCATACAGCATGGAAGCAGCTTTGGTCCAACTCATCTGTGCTGACTAGACATCCGAATCTGACTGAGTCCCATTTGGCCCATATCACTCTCTGAACCCTTCCCATTCACATACCCAAGCCAGATGCCTTCTAAATGTTGTAATTGTACCCATCTCAACCACTACCTTTGGCAACTCCTTCCATACACAAATCACCCTCTGAATGAAAAAATTACCCCTCCGGTCCTTTTGAAATCTTTCCCTTCCAATCTTAATCCATTTTAGGAAAACTACCTTAGCTATTCACTTTATCCATGCCCCTCATGATTTGGTAAACCTCTATAAATGAACATGGAGGGAAAAGCAATGTAAGATGGAAAATAAAACAGAATACTGAAGTTCTGACTAAAAAAGTGCTTCACAGATGTGTTTCTAGTCAGGTCTGTGGACCTCTGATGTGCCTCAGTGTACTTGCAAATGTGTATTGTAAATACAAGTAATTGCATTTGATATGAAACATTCTCTGGTACATATACTCCAAATGGTTTTATATTTACTTAGTATACTGCTGCAGAAGGGTTGTAGACTACGACCATTCCCTTTCAAACCTTTGTGGCAGCTGATCAAAGCCTTAGTACATCCCTCAGCATGTGGTCCTGGACTTGAAATGTGTCAGTTCATGATACACAGTCATTACTGACAGTCCTTTGTACTGTGTCATGATATTTTTAAGATACCATTAACACTTCTAATATCTTATTTGTGAAATTCCAAAAACCCAGGTATTTACTATAAGAATGAAGCCACAAGAGACACAAAATCATAATGATAAATAACAAGAACATTTGATTTGGAGATGCCAGTATTGGACTGGGGTGTACAAAGTTAAAAATCACACAACACTAGGTTATAGTCCAACAGGTTTAATTGGGAACACTTTGTTGGAGGGAATCCTGAGGGACAGGATGTACATGTATTTGGAAAGACAAGGACTGATTCGGGATAGTCAACATGGCTTTGTGTGTGGGAAATCATGTCTCACAACTTGATTGAGTTTTTTGAAGAAGTAACAAAGAAGATTGATGAGGGTAGAGCAAAAGATGTGATTTATATGGACTTTAGTAAGGCGTTCGACAAGGTTCCCCAGGGGAGACTGATTAGCAAGCTTAGATCTCATAGAATACAGGGAGAACTAGCCATTTGGATACAGAACTGGCTCAAAGGTAGAAGACAGAGGATGGTGGTGGAGGGTTGTTTTTTAGACTGGAGACCTGTGACTAGTGGAGTGCCATAAGGATCAGTACTGGGCCCTCTACTTTTTGTCATTTACATAAATGATTTGGATGCGAGCATAAGAGGTACAGTTAGTTAGTTTGCAGATGACACCAAAATTGGAGGTGTAGTGGACAGTGAAGAGGGTTACCTCAGATTACAACAGGATCTTGACCAGATGGGCCAATGGGCTGAGAAGTGGCAGATGAAGTTTAATTCAGATAAATGCGAGGTGCTGCATTTGGGAAAGCAAATCTTAGCAGGACTTATACACTTAATGGTAGGTTCCTAGGGAGTGTTGCTGAACAAAGAGACCTTGGAATGCAGGTTCCTAGCTCCTTGAAAGTAGAGTCGCAGGTAGATACGATAGTGAAGAAGGCGTTCGATATGCTTTCCTTTATTGGTCAGAGTATTGAGCACAGGAGTTGGGAGGTCATGTTGTGGCTGTACAGGACATTGGTTAGGCCACTGTTGGAATATTGCATGCAATTCTGGTCTCCTTCCTATCGGAAAGATATTGTGAACCTTGAAAGGGTTCAGAAAAGATTTACAAGGATGTTGCAGGGTTGGAGGATCTGAGCTATAGGAAGAGGCTGAACAGGCTGGAGCTGTTTTCCCTGGAGCGTCGGATGCTGAGGGGTGACCTTATAGAGGTTTACAAAATTATGAGGGGCATGGATAGGATAAATAGACAAAATCTTTTCCCTGGGGTCGGGGAGTCCAGTACTAGAGGGCATAGGTTTAGGGTGAGACGGGAAAGATATAAAAGAGACCTAAGGGGCAACTTTTTCACGCAGAGGGTGGTGCGTGTTTGGAAAGAGCTGCCAGAGGATGTGGTGGAGGCTGGTACAATTGCAACATTTAAGAGGCATTTGGATGGATTTATGAATAGGAAGGCTTTGGAGGGATATGGGCCGGGTGCTGGCATGTGGGACTAGATTGGGTTGGGATATCTGGTCGGCATGGATGGGTTGGACCGAAGGGTCTGTTTCCATGCTGTACATCTCTATGATTCTTTGACTAACTTTCGGAGTGTCACTCCTTCATTAGGTGGTTGTGGAGGACACAGATACTCTCACACACCCCTACAGACACATACACTCCCACACTCACGCATGCATCCTCTCACAGACTTAGACCACTCTACACTCCCACACACATATACACTCTCTCTCACAGACACTCACAACCCCTCACCCCAGACACACACACATACTCCCACACTCACACATTCACCCCCTCACAGAATTAGACACTCTACACAGACACTCACATATACACTCTCTCTCTGTCATTAACAACGCCCCCACCCCAGACAGACACGCAGACAAGAAAACCCACATGCACACATACACATATATGTTTGTTGGGTGAATTTGTACTTGCAGAGTTACATTGTACTTTGCTCAAAAACTGCATGAATTCATGTAAGACTCTGTTATCTCACTTTTTAGATTAGAATCAGTCTAAACATTATGGCACAGACAGACAACACAGGGGGCGAACACCTTCAACATATTGAGCTGAAAAATGTGTTGCTGAAAAAGCACAGCAGGTCAGGCAGCATCCAAGGAGCAGGAGAATCGATGTTTCGGGCATAAGCCCTTCTTCAGGAAATCATTTCCTGAAGAAGGGCTTATGCCGGAAACGTCGATTCTCCTGCTCCTTGGATGCTGCCTGACCTGCTGCGCTTTTCCAGCAACACAGTTTTCAGCTCTGATTTCCAGCATCTGCAGTCCTCACTTTCTCCTGCCTTCAACATATTATCTGGCTAACACCAATTGTTACAGTTAACCTGAGAATGTAACTTTTAAAAAAAAGTTTTGTGATTTACATATGAAAGAAGTGAAACTATCATGGTATTCGAACAGATGAAAGACTCAACAAACAATCAAGGTATTTTTCACTGTATAATTTCAGTTACATCACACTGTAAACGTTTGCTATAAATTCTGTGTCTTACAATTGTGTACTCCACAACCACCTGATGAAGGAATGGCGCTCCGAAAACCAGTGCTTCCAATTAACTCTGTTGGATTATAACCTGGTGTTGTGTGATTTTTAACTAAGAACATTTGAACTAGTCACTCATTTTAGAGATATTAAAAAGTAAAATAGACACAGTTGGTGATGCTTCAAACTAAATTCAAATTTCAAATTATAGCATTTGACTATCTTCCTGAAAAACTCAAGTCAAGGGATTCACATTTTTGGATGAGTATTCACATTTTTGGATCACTGGAATCTCTTTTGGGGTAGAAGTGACCTGCACAGGAAGGATGGATTGCACCTAAATTGGAAAGGCACTAATACACTGACAGGGAGATTTGTTAGAGCTGCTCAGGAGGATTTAAACTAGTAAGGTAGGGGGGGAGGGGGGGAGGGGGGCAGGGAGGTTGTGAGAAAAGTGATCAATCTGAAACTGGTACAATTGACAAAAGAAGCAAGTCAAACAATCAGGCAAGGACAAAACTTGTGTTGGGCCGAAGGGCGTGTTTCCACACTGTAGGGGATCTAACCTAATTTCAGTCCCTGAGGCTGCTACCATCAGAGCTGAACAGGTGGTGTAGCAAAAGTTTGAAAAAGGGTGGCACGGTGGCAAAGTGGTTAGCACTGCTGCCTCACAGCACCAGAGACCAGGGATCAATTCCTGCCTCAGGCAACTGTCTGTGTGGAGTTTGCACATTCTCCCAGTGTCTACGTGGGTTTCCTCCGGGTGCTCCGGTTTCCTCCCTCAGTCCAAAGATGTGCAGGTCAGGTGAATTGGCCATGCTAAATTGTCCGTAGTGTTAGGTGAAGGGGTAAATGTAGGGGAATGCGTCTGGGTGGGTTGCTCTTCGGAGGGTTGGTGTGGAATTTTTGGGCCGAAGGGCCTGTTTCCACACTGTAGGGAATCTAATCTAATCTAAAACAGAGAACAAGGGAAGACTGGTAAATTAGACTGCATTTATTTCAATGCAAGGGGCCTAACAGGGAAGGCAGATGAACTCAGGGCATGGTTAGGAATATGGGACTGGGATATCATAGCAATTACAGAAACATGGCTCAGGGATGGGCAGGACTGGCAGCTTAATATTCCAGGATACAAATGCTACAAGAAGGATAGAAAGGGAGGCAAGAGAGGAGGGGGAGTGGCATTTTTGATAAGGGATAGCATTACAGCAGTGCTGAAGGAAGATATTCTTGGAAATACATCCAGGGAAGTTATTTGGGTGGAACTGAGAAATAAGAAAGGGATGATCACCATATTGGGATTGTATTATTGACCCCCTAATAGTCAGAGGGAAATTGAGAAACAAAATTGTAAGGAGATCTCAGCTATCTGTAAGAATAATAAGGTGGTTATGGTAGGGGATTTTAACTTTCCAAGCATCGACTGGGACTGCCATAGTATTAAAGGTTTAGATGGAGAGGAATTTCTTAAGTGCATACAAGACAATTTTCTGATTCAGTATGTGGGTGTATCTGCTAGAGAAGGTGCAAAACTTGACCTACTCTTGGGAAATAAGGCAGGGGAGATGACTGAGGTGTCAGTGGGGGAGCACTTTGGGGCCAGCGACCACAATTTTATTAGATTTAAAATAGTGATGGAAAAGGATAGACCAGATCTAAAAGTTGAAATTCTAAATTGGAGAAAGGCCAATTTTGACAGTATTAGGCAAGAACTTTTGAAAGCTGATTGGAGGCAGATGTTCGCAGGTAAAGGGACGGCTGGAAAATGGGAAGCCTTCAGAAATGAGATAACAAGAATCCAGAGAAAGTAGAAAATAGAATTAAGGAGAATCCAAAGGGTTTTTACAAATATATTAAGGACAAAAGGGTAACTAGGGAGAGAATAGGGCCCCTCAGAGATCAGCAAAGCGGCCTTTGTGTGGAGCCACAGAAAATGGGGGAGATACTAAATGAATATTTTGCATCAGTATTTACTGTGGAAAAGGACAGGGAAGATATAGGGAAATAGATGGTGACATCTTGAAAAATGTCCAGATTACAGAGGAGGAAGTGCCTGGACCCAGGACCTGATCAGGTGTACCCGAGAACTCTGTGGGAAGCTAGAGAAGTAATTGCTGGGCATCTTGCTGAGATATTTGTATCATCGATAGTCACAAGTGAGGTGCTAGAAGACTGGAGGCTGACAAACGTGGTGGCACTATTTAAGAACAGCAGTAAAGACATGTCAGGGAACTATAGACCGGAGAGCCTGACCTCAGTGGTGGGCAAGTTGTTGGAGAGAATCCTGAGGGACAGGATGTACATGTATTTGGAAAGGCAAGGACTGATTAGGGATAGCCAACATGGCTTTGTGCATGGGAAATCATGTCTCACAAACTTGATTGAGTTTTTTGAAGAAGTAACAAAGAAGATTAATGAAGGCAGAGCAGTAGATGTGTTCTATTTGGACTTTAGTAAGGCGTTCGTCAAGGTTCCCCATGGGAGACTGATTAGCAAGCTTAGATCTCATGGAATACAGGGAGAGCTAGCCATTTGGATACAGAACTGGCTCAAAGGTAGAAGACAGAGGATGGCGGTGGAGGGTTGTTTTTTAGACTGGAGACCTGTGAACAGTGGAGTGCCACAAGGATCGGTGCTGGGCCCTCTACTTTGTTATTTACATAAATGATTTGGATGCGAGCATAAGAGGTACAGTTAGTAAGTTGCAGATGACACCAAAATTGGAGGTGTAGTGACAGCGAAGAGGGTTACCTCAGATTACAACAGGATTTGGACCGGATGGGCTAATGGGCTGAGAAGTGGCAGATGGAGTTTAATTCAGATAAATCCGAGGTGCTGCATTTTGGGAAAGCAAATTTTAACTGGACTTATACACTTAATGGTAAGGTCCTAGGGAGTGTTGCTGAACAAAGAGACCTTGGAGTGCAGGTTCAAAGCTCCTTGAAAGTGGAGTCGCAGGTAGATAGGATAGTGAAGAAGGCGTTTGGTATGCTTTCCTTTATTGGTCAGAGTATTGAGCACAGGGGTTGGGAGGTCATGTTGTGGCTGTACAGGACATTGGTTAGGCCACT
Organism: Chiloscyllium plagiosum; assembly: GCF_037043375.1. NCBI lineage: Eukaryota > Metazoa > Chordata > Chondrichthyes > Orectolobiformes > Hemiscylliidae > Chiloscyllium > Chiloscyllium plagiosum. The sequence goes on from NW_028270157.1 coordinate 37,335,559, forward strand.
TTTGGAAAATTGCATGCAATTCTGGTCTCCTTCCTATTGGAAGGATGTTGTGAAACTTGAAAGGGTTCAGAAAAAATTTACAAGGATGTTGTCATGGTTGGAGGATTTGAGTTATAGGGAGAGGTTAAATAGGCTGGAGCTTTTTTCTCTGGAGCAGACGGTGAGGGGTGACCTTATAGATGTTTATAAAATCACAAGAGACATGGGTAGGGTTAATAGACAACATCTTTTCCCTGGGGTGGGGAGTCCAGAACTAGAGAGTATAGGTTTACGGTGAGAGGGGAAAGATATAAAAGAGACCTAAGATTCAACTTTTTCACGCAGAGGGTGGTGTGTGTGTGGAATGAGCTGCTAGAGGAAGTGGTGGAGGCTGGTACCTTTTAAATGATGGATATATGAATAGGGTTTGGAGGGATATGGGCCAGGTGCTGGCAAGTGGGACTAGATTGTGTTGGGATATCTGGTCAGCATGGATGAGTTGGACTGAAGGGTCTGTTTCCATGCTGTACATCTCTATGACTCTCTGACTTTAAGTACTGTTGGAGAAAGATCTTAAAGTGGAGTATGAGTCATGTGTTCAGTTGCACAAATCAATCTTTACTGGAGCTCCATTTCCACCTATGGGAAAGGACAGAGACCGCTGCGTCAGCAAAAATATCCTTCGATTGTCTGTGTCAGTTAAAACTAAAACCCCGAATAGACATTTTGTCATATTCAGCCCTGCGCAACTACAACCACTCCCCCTTTTAGGCACTTGGCCTAAGCACCAAGCTGGCTTATATCTTACGCCATTGACATAAGCAATAATGCCTGTTTTCTCAATTCTCTTCCACCGTATTTTCCTTTTTTTAATTGCTCATTATCTTGTCCAATTAGCCCTTAATGATTAACTCTTCGTGGAGGTATATTTTGAAGATATCATTTTTATTCTTTCATTATGTACACTCTTTAATCAAGGCCATACATAAGCATGTACATGTTCAATAATCGCAAGATGACTATATATATATGAGAAAGTTTAAGGTCAGCTCATGCCTAACTGATGACTGATTATGGATTAACTTAAAAGATTCTCAACCTCTTCCTTCATTTTTACCTATCTTGTGGATATTTCTTCAGTATTTTTCCTTCTCTGTCTCCAATTGCAATTTTTACCATCTTCTCACCAATACCAAAAGTCAGTTTCTTTATGGATTTTGTCAGTGCCTTATCACTTAAAATACTTTTTTGCGCTCTTCCAGGCCGCACAAATCATTTAATCGAATAGGTGTACATGTCTGAGGCCTGATCTTCAGTGATATTTTCATCATGTGTTCCTGCATGTTTGTTACTTCAGATGTAGCATGGTGGCTCAGTGGTTAGCACTGCTGCCTCACAGCATCAGAGTCCCAGGTTCAATTCCAGCCTCGGACAACTATCTATGTGGAGTTTGCACATTCTCCCAGTGTCTGTGTGGGTTTCGTCTGGGTGCTCCGGTTTCCTGATATGCAGGTCAGGTGAATTGGCTATGCTAAATTGCTGAAGAAGGGCCTGTGCCCGAAACGTCGAATCTCCTGTTCCCTAGATGCTGCCTGACCTGCTGTGCTGTTCCAGCAATAAAGTTTCAACTATGCTAAATTGCCCCATAGTGTTAGGTGCATTGGTCAGAGGGAAATGGGTCTCGGTGGGTTACTCTTCGGAGGGTCGGTGTGGACTTATTTCCACACTGCAGGGAATCTAATCTAACTGCACTCTTACATCAGTTTACCAGGATTATGCCATACACTCTTGACTTTCAGATGATCTTTTTGAAAGATCAAAAGTCATTGGAGGGTGCCAGTGTATCTTCCTTACCTGATCCAATGCTCCTGGTAAAAACTCAAAAAAAGCTGCTGATGCTGTAAATCAGAAACAAAACAGAAATTGTTGGGAAAGCTCAGCAGATCTGACAGCATCTGTGGAGACCAATCAGAATTAATGTTCTGGGTGGAGTGATTCCTTCCAAAAAGGTTGATCTATGTTTTGAAAACAAGCTTGATCTATGTTTTGAAAACAAGCTTAAAACATTTTTATAAGTGGTGGCCAAATCAGCCAATTCAGTTTCCCGCAAAATAAACTCTCACGGCTCAAATATCTCCAAAAGATACGATTAGTTATCTAATTCTACTTACATTTTGATTTCATTGGATATATTCCATTTAGCTATCCACAAGGTGAATTGTTCCCACTTCCATTTGATGCTGTCACTTTTATTTTCCTGTTACTAAAGTTGTTGAAATTGATATTGAGTCCAAAAGGCTGTATTGTCCCAAAGTGGAAAATCAGGTGCTGTTCTTCCATATTCCGCTGAGCTTTGCTGACTGAGACAGAGATGTTGGCCTGGGAACAGAGTAGTGTGTTGAAACAGCAGTCAACTTGGAGCTCAGGGTTTTTTTGGCAAACAGGAAGTAGATCGCTCAGTCCTATGCTTTATTTCCCAATTTGGAGGAGATCACGTGAGCAGCGAATGCAGAAGATGATGTTGTGTGAATTGCAGGTAAAGTGCTGCTTCACCTGGAAGCTTTGTTTGTGCCCTTGGATACTGAGGAGGGAGAAAGTAAACAGATAGGTTGTTACACCTTCTCTGGTTGTAGGCGATGGTGTTGTGAGGTTGTAGGGGGAATGTTGGGAGTGTAGGATGTGTGAACTAGCATGTTCCGGATGGAACTGTCCCTGTGGAAGGCTGACAAGGGAGGGGAGGGGAATGGTAGTTACATCTCACTGGAGGTGGTGGAAATGGCAGCTAATGATCCTCTGGATGTGGATAGAACACATTCTTCTTGATTCCTGTAAAGACTCTAATCTGTTCTCCCAGTTCCTCGGTCTTCACCACATTTGTTCTGATGATGCCAACTTTAACAAGGGAGCCTTTAAAATGTCCACCTTCTTCCTCAACTGAGGATTCCCCTGCATCATTATTGACAAGGCCCTCAACCGGATCTGACCCATCTTCTGCACTTTGGCCCTCACTCCCTCTCTTCCCTCCTGCAAAAGTGATACGATTCCCCAATCACCCTCCTACAAACCAGGTGAATTGACAGGGCTCCAATTAGCTTTAATCATTTGGTCAATTTGTTTCTTATGTTTCGATGACGATAGTCTTGATTTTGATCCCTCCAGACCCCATTTGACATTATCCTTTTTTTCCCCTGTTCAATTGTGGAGCTCCTTACAGTCCCTGGGATGGACTTAGATCTGTCGATTGTCCATCACACATGGCACAACTCCCTTCTCTCTCTTAGTTCTTTTAGTACCACAACTTATGGCTAGGAATGAGGAGTCTGTCCTCTATCTAAAGGGTGTAACATTACACATACTCATCCAATTAGGGAACACATAGTTGTTCTCAAACCAGTGCAGTTCCCCGCTCGGGAAAACTCCAATGGATTTTGAATTAGTCTTAACCAGTCTGCCATCATTAGAAATTCAAAACTTAACTACTTGGTCTGAATACTACTTCAAAGAATCAAATAAGAATCAAGATTTCTTGGGCCTTCTGCTTACTTTAGGTAAAGTTGTTCCTTTCAGATATCCAACATTTGTAGATTCCTAGTTCAACATAGACACTGCTAACATTTTAAGTACAGCCAACTCGGGTAGGAACTCTCCTACTTCTAATATTGCTTAACTCTAGTCTTGCATCCAAGAAATTTCTTTCTCTTCTGAGCTTACCTGTCCCAGAGGTCCAAATGTTAAAACATACTTTATTATCAAGGGATTAAAACATGTTTTCGCTTTCATTATCAGGGGAATCAAGTTTAAGAGCTGCGAGGTTTTCTGCAGCTCTTCAAGTTCCTGGTGAGACCACACTTGGAATATTGTGTCCGGTTCTGGTCACCCTACTATAGGAAAGATACAGAGGCTTTGGAGAGGGTGCAAAGAAGGTTTACCAGGATGCTGCCTGGACTGGAGGGCTTGCCTTATGAAGAAAGGTTGAATAAGCTCAGACTTTTCCCTCCGGAGAGAAGGAGGAAGAGAGGAGACCTGATCAAGGTGTACAAAATAATGAGTGGAATAGATAGAGTCAATAGCCAGAGACTTTTCCCCAGGGCTGGATTGACTGGTATGAGGAGTCATAGTTTGAAGATATTAGGAGGAAGGTATAAAGGAGACATCGGAGGTCAGTTCTTTACGCAGAGAGTTGTGAATGCATGGAATTGCCAGCTGTGGTGATGGAAGCAGAGTCATTGGGGACATTTAAGCGACTGCTGGGCCTGGCATTCTAAAACATTTAAAAGGAATAGTTACCTAAAAATTTGAAAGGATTCTGGAAAATGATAAAATGCATGCACAGTCTCAGTGGTTTTAATGCATAAAAGATTGTTAGTGATTTTGAGGGAGTAAACAAAATATTGAATTTGGACAAATCTATATATAGATATACTAAATATCTAGAATGAGTTATCAAACAACTTTTTTTGAAAAAAAATTGGAGTCAACTCAAAGAAAGAATGAACAAAGTAATGTCTGACTTCTGTTTTAAGATATTACCAGAATATATTCCATGGACTGCAAATCTCTCCAGACTCTGGAATTAGATAGGATGGTACTATTTGAATTATGAAATTGGATGAGGGGAAATGTTTAAGGGTGGAGAATGAGGGAAATGTTACAGAGATATAGGAATGTGGACTCTGGGGAAATATAGTGAGCTGAGTGAAGGGGCCCATTGGATGACACACAGATACCCCACCTTGAGCTGTTGTATGATACATGTATTCCAGTATTTAAACAAGTAAGTGAAATTGTAATGTGTTGGGACTGTTAGTGAAGTGAAAGAAGGCCAATTTAAGACTCAGGTGGTGTAGGAGTGTGTAGTAGAGAACCCCAGGAAAAATAAAAGGCGGGAAGTATAAGCAGAAGATAAAGCCTGATGAACACACCACAATTTTTTAGAGTGGTTTTGTTTAATACCATGTACACTGTAGGTCAATAGGGGTATTTGCATAATGAAGGTAGTTACCATTCAATGATACAGCTATTCATAAAATTGGCAAGAAGGAAACATATTGAAGAAATATCCTCAAGATGGATATAGACAAAGACAGCTGGAGAAATTGTGTGATGTTATTTTTCTGTTATTAAGTGGGGTGATCTGTAAGTAGAGAACTGGAGGATAAAAAAGACAAATTAAGGAGCATGAATCTGAATTTATAATATTCAGAGGTTCCAGAATTTGTGCAGAGTAAATTTTAGAACAATTTATGTAAATAGATTAACTGAAAGAGAAAATGATATAGTTAATTTGAGCAGATCATTACACTCAAGGAAAGTAAGTGTAACTGCTTGATATTTCAAGATCAAGGAAATATTATGAGGGAAGGCTCACACTGCCTGGGCAGTGGTAGATGTTGAGGGAAACCTGATGGCCAAGCAGCAGATTCCTGGTAGACAGTCAGCCCAAGCAGCAGAATAAAAAGCCTGAATGGAAACACTGAAATGAGCCAGAGGTGAGAGAGTTAACATGTATACTGATAGCAGGTATGCCTCTAATATAGCATGTGATAATGTGATGGCCTGGGTTCTGCAATGGTTTATCACCTTGTCCAGGGACCAAATGCAACATGAAGATTTAGTTAACGATTTAGTGGAATCAGGAAAACTGTCCAAACAAACTGCAGTAATTAAAATTTAGGAAAGCACTGTACCAATACAAAGGCTGTGGATAAATCCAATATTGTGACTTGGAAAAATTGGGTATTGATGTTGAAACTGATGTTGAAATGAACTTCTCCTCTGGTATAGGAAACAAAATCAAAACATGACTGACAGAAATCTGTGAAGAGACAGCAGCAGGGACTGTTACCTTGCAAGACCTTGAGTGTATTGTTAGCAGCGTAATGTCACCCATGAGCCAGAAATTGTGAACAAAGAAATAGGAGCTGGGGGTACAGTTAGAGAAGAGATCAACAAGTCCCCTTCCTCCATTCAAGTTAAAGAAGCCCTCTGTGAAAATTAGATTGTTATCACAGAGAATTACCAAAACAATTACAAGTAGAGCATCCCTTACCTTCAGCTGAGATCGTATTAAGATAAGGAATAGTCCAAAAGCATCATACATTTAAGACTTTCAAACCTTATTTCATTGAAAAATTTAAAACTTCTTTTAAGCTGCAGTAGAAAAGATGTTGTGGTAAAAATATTTTTAGCTTGTTTTCAAAACATAGATCAGCCTTTTTGGAAGGATCCAATTTGAAGTCTGAATTTGGAATGAGAAATGTTTTGTTTGTATACCTACTTAGAAAATGTTTTCTTTAAGACAATAGAAATTTAAAATGTCAGTTTGAGATAAGTAATATAAAATTCTAAACAGTTTTTTAAAAACTGAATTCATCACCTTCTGACTTGGGCTCTGCCCCTTCTGAGACCAACAGAGTTAACTCTTTCTACTTAGAACATAGAACATGACAGCGCAGTATAGGCTGTTTGGCCCTCGATGTTGCACTGACCCACTAAATTAATCTGAAGCTTATATAACTTACACTGTTCAATTATTATCCATATATATGTCTAATGCCCATTTAAATGCCCTTAATGTTGGCAAGTCTACTACGATTGCAGGCAGGCTGTTTCACACCCCTACTACTCTCTGAGTGAAGAAATTACCCCTGATATCTATCCTAAAGCTATGTCCCCTTGTGATAGCTTTCACCATTCGAGGAAAAAGGCTCTCACTGTCCACCCTGTCTAATCCTCTGATCATCTTATACGTCTCGACTAAGTCACCTCTCAACCTTCTTCTCTGCAATGAAAACAGCCTCAGTTTCCTCAGCCTTTCCTCATAAGACCTTCCTTCCTTCCATACCAGGCAATGTCTTAGTAAATCTCCTCTGAGCCCTTTCCAAAGCTTACACATCCTTCCTATAATGCGGTGAATTGAATTGTACGCAACACTCCAGGTGCAGCCTTACCAGTGTCTTGTACAGCTGAAGCATGACCTCGTGGTTCTGAACCTGAATCCCCATACAAATAAATGCCAACACACCATGCCTTCTTAACAACTCTATCAACCTGGCAACTTTCAGGGATTTATGCACTCAGACACCGAGATCTCTCTGTTCATCTTCACTGTCAAGAATTTTACCATTAGCCCTGTACTCTGCATTCCTGTTACGTCTTCTGAACTGAACTACCACACACTTTTCCGCATTAAACTCCATTTGCCACTTCTCAGCCCAGCTGTGCATCTTATCTATGTCCCTCTTTAACCCACAACATCTTTCCACACTATCCACAACTCTGTCTTCTTTCAGCTAGCCAATTTCTAATCCAAACCGTTAAATCACCTTCAATCCCGAAACTCCTTATTTCGTGCAATAGCATACCGTGTGGAACCTTATCAAACACCTTGCTGAAATCCATATACACCACATCAACCATCTTACCTTCATCCACAGGATGCATGGAATTGCCAGCTGTGGTGGTGGAAGCAGAGTCATTGGGGACATTTAAGCGACTGCTGGACATGCACATGGATGGCAGTGAGTTGAGGGGTGCGTAGGTTAAGTTACTATATTTTACATTAGGATTAAACCCTGGCACAACATCGTGGCCAAAGGGCCTGTTCTGTGCTGTACTTTTCTATGTTCTATGTTCTATTACATAGCAAATGAATCTTCCTCAAAAGAGATGCTTCTAGCAACAAGTTTGTTCTAAACTAAAACTAAACCACTTGAAACAAACCATTTAAGAAATTATTTTTTGTTTACCATTTTTGTGAGGTGGCATGGTAGCTCAGTGATTAGTAGTACTGCCTCACAGCGCCAGGTACCTGGGTTCAATTCCAGCCTTGGGTGACTGTCTGTGTGGAGTTTGCACATTCTCTTTGCTATGTGGGTTTCCTCCCACAGTCCAAAGATGTGCAGGTTAGGTGAATTGGCCATGCTAAATTGCCCATAGTGTTAGGTGCATTAGTCAGAGGGAAATAGGTTTGGGTGGGTTATTCTTTGGAGGGTCAGTGTGGACTTGTTGGGCCGAAGGGCCTGTTTTCACATTGTAGGGAATCTAATCTAATTTAATTTTTATAACTATTGATTATCTGTCAGGGCAGCTAGGTAACATATTCAGTTACTTGGAAGCAAAGATTTTTTTTTTTAAATAACAAGAAACCATTTTCCAGTTGAATCTGGGTGGGATTTTTCCCTCCTCAATGTGCCATGGGAAATGGTGAAAATGTTAGGAAAATATAATGAGAAATTTTTAAAAATCAAAATCTCTACGTCAAGAAACTTTTTTTCTGATTTTATCCTTAAGCTTTAGATGACAACTTCAGAATCTTGCTATTAAGTAGTAAAAGCCATATTTCTATGGATTTGCATCTCATTATTAGCTCAACTCACTTTATTCCTGCATTTCTTCCAATTTTCTCCTCATTCCAAGAAACTGTATGGCACAAATTCCTGAAACATAAGTCAGAACAAGTACCTGGTGGCTACTGTTAGTTAATTGCTTGCCACCGTCATGATCCAAACATACCTTCAACAATATCCCTCCGTGCTTTTATGGCCACAATACACCTCCACACTTTTCCCTCACAGGGACACCTACTTACTACATCATTATCCCTGCTTTCGGAGCAACTTACACACTACTTTTTCCCCTCAATACTTTAGAGCTTTGACTTATGTGCTTCTGCCAGGTCGCTTTGTGCACAGGGACAGTTGCATCTAAACAGGATGCATATTATGGCTTAGTTTACTTTCTTTGCACTCATTTTGTACTTGCTTGGAGGTTATCAAACTCTGTGGCTTTCATTATGGTCTTCAATACTCAGTAACAGGATGCTACCCCTTGTGGCTTACATTACTTGTTAGCACAGAGGGAGATGCAGTCAGCTTGACATGGTGAGGCGCACTGAACAGTCAATGAAGTGGATGTGCAGCAGTATGGCATCAGGCCACATCAATGTCACATTTTCAGCTGCACCAGTACCTTACATAGCAAATCTTTTTTTTAATTATTCATTAACGGGATGTGTGTATCGCTGGCTGGACTTGTATTTATTGCTTATCCCTAGGTGCCCGTGAGGTGGCAGTGAGCTGCATTCTTGAGCTGCTGCAGTCCATATTCTATTAATAGATGCACATTTCTGTTAGGGATGGAATTCCAGGAGTTTGATCTACAGACTTTGAAGGAATGGCAATATATTTCCAAATCAGCATGGTGAGTGCCTTGAAAGGAAATTTCTAGGTGGTTGTGTTCCCATATATCTGCTGCCCTTGGCCTTGTAGGTTGACAATCTTGTGGATTTGGAAGGTACTGTCTAAGGGGCCATGGTGAATTCTACAGTGCATCTTGTATGTGATACACACTGCTGCGAATGAATATTGGTCTTGCCAAACACCCAAGAACTGTAAAGCACAGGAACAGCCCCTTCAGTCACCAAGCCTGTGTTGACACTTGACTCTTTTCTAATCTAAAAGCCTTTTGTCGATACATTGCCTGTATTCCTCTCTTCCTTGCCAATTCATGTATCTGTCAAGATATCTCTTAAATATTGCTATTTTGTCTGCTTCTACCACCTTCTCTGGCAGCACATTCCAGGCACTTATCACGGTCTGCATAAAAAAACTTGCCTCTTACAACTCTTTTAACTTTCCTCCTTTTACCTTAAACTTTTGTCCTCTAGTAATTGATATTTCTATTTGGAAAAAAGATTCCAACTATCCATTCTATCTATGCCTCTCGTAATTTTGTAAATTTCTATCAATCACCCCTCAGCCTCTGACATTCAAGTGATAACAAACTAAGTTTGTCCAATCTCTCCTCATAGCTAATACCTCCTGAAGAAGGGTTATATGTGAAATGTTGATTTCTCCACCTCCTGGTGCTGTCTGGCTTGCTGTATTTTTCTAGCTCCCTGCTGGAATACCTTCAAAACCAGGCAACATCAAAACCAGGCAAATTTTTCAATATGTTTCCATGTTGTCTGGTGGTGTGACAATCAGAACTGTATACAATATTCCAAATGTGGTCTCAACCACCTGATGAAGGAGCAACGCTCCAAAAGCTAGTGCTTCAAATTAAACCTGTTGGACTATAATCTGGTGCTGTGTGATTTTTAACTTTGTACACCCAGTCCAACACAGGCATCTCCGAATCATAACTAAAATTCTAATAGCTGTAACATGACTTGACAATTTTTATATTCTGTGCCCTGCCATTTTCAGTGAACTGTATATATCTAGGTTCCCTTGTATGACCTTCGAAAATGTAGTATCTTGCATTTAGTGTCATAGAGCTTTACAGCATGGAAACAGATACTTTGGTCCAACTTGTCCATGCCAACCAGATATCCTAAATTAATCTAGTCCCATTTGGCAGCATTTCACCCATATCCCTCTAAACCCTTCCTATTCATATACCCATCCAGGTGCCTTTTAAATATTGTATTTGTACCAGCTTCCACCACTTCTGCTAGCTGTTCATTCTATACACGTACCATACTGTGCAAAAAGGTTTCTCCTTAGGTCCCTTTTAAATCTTTCCCTCTCATCTCTAAACAATACACTCCAGCTTTGGACTCCTCCACCCTGGGAAAAGACCATGCCCTTCATGATTTTATAAATCTCTATAAAGTCACCCCTTTGCCTCTAGCACTCCAGGGAAAATAGCCCCAGTCTATTCAGCCTCTCCCTATAGTTTACTTTTCAACCCTGGCAACATCCTCACAGATCTTTTCTAAACCTTTTCGAGTTTCACAACATCTTTCCTATAGCAAGGAGACCAGAATTGTATACAGTATTCCAAAAGTGGCCTAAACAATGTCCTGTACAAACACAACATGACCTCCCAACTTCTATAGACATTGCACTGACCAATAAAGGCAAGTGTTCCAAATACCGCCTTCACTATCGTGTCTACCTGGGACTCAACTTACAAGGAACTATGAACCTGCACTCCAAGATATCTTTGTTCAGCAACACTCTCCAGGACCTTCCCATTAAGTGTATAAGTCCTGCCCTGATTTGACTTTCCAAAATGCAGCACCTCATATTTATCTAAATTAAATTTCATCTGCCACTCCTCGACTCATTGGTCCATCTTTATACTCTGAAGTAACCTTCCTCGCTGTCCACTACACCTCCAACTTTGGTGTCAACTGCAAACTGTCTAACCATACCTCCTATGTTCACATCCAAATCACTTATTGGACCCAGCACCGATCATTGTGGCACATGACTGGTCACAGGCCTCCAACTTGAAAAGCAACCACCCCACCACTACCTTTGAGCCAGTTCTGTATCCAAATGGCTACTTCTCCCTTGATTCCATTTTATCTAACCTTGCTAACCAGTCTAACTTTTAGATCCAGTCTATCCTTTTCCATCACTATTTTAACACTAATAGAATTATTGTCACTGGCCCTGACGTTCTAACCCACTGATACCTCAGTCACCTGCCTTGTCTTATTTCCCAAGAGTAGGCCAAGTTTTACACCTTCTCTAATGGGTACATCCACATACTGAATTAGAAAAGTTTCTCATACACACTTAACAAATTGCTCTCCATCTAAGCCCTTAACACGATGGCAATCCCAGTCTATGTTAAGAAGTTGAAATCCCCCTCCATGGCCATCCCTTTATTCTTACAGATAACTGAGACCTACTAACAAATTATTTTCTTAATTTCCCACAGACTACATGGGGGTCTATAGTACAATTCCAATAAGGTGAATATTCCCCCTTCCTTATTTCTCAGTTCCATCCAAATAACTTTCCTGGATGTATTCCCAGTAATGTCCTCCCCGTAATGTTATCCCTAATCAAAAATGCCACTCCCCTCCTCTCTTTCCCCCTCCCCCAACCAACTCCTTTCTATCCTTCCTATAACATCTATACCCTGGAACATTAAGCTGCCAGTCCTGTCCATCCATGAGCCACACCTCCATAATCGCTATGATATCCCAGTTCCATGTTTCTAACCATGTCCACAATTCATTTGCCTTACAGTGAGAAAAGAGATCCATCTGAGACTGATGCAGTTGGGAAGTGATCAGGCAGGCAGAAACAAAGCAGAGAACGAGGTAGCACTGGTAAATTAAGCTGCATTTATTTAAATGCAAATGCACAAAATGCCCCATGCTCGAGTTTTTGCCTGCTCCAGTTGCTGTGTCCTCCGTCCAGCCTCTCAGGTTCCTGCTCCCGATCAAGATAAGGCTTGAAACTAGTAGTTAGATTCGATTCGATTCAATTCCCTACGGTGTGGAAATTGTGGTGGCTATCACAACTTCTCCCACAATCCTCCTCAGTTGCCTCTCATTGGTGGCCTCAATTGGTTGCTCTTCCTCCTGTTGAGTACCACATCCTCGGCAAACCCCTTTTCAGTTATGGAGTCTATGCAAATTCTCCCACAAAAGCCCCCTCGGTTGGTTCTCATGGGCACCTGATCTCAGCTGATCACCTGATCTCACCTCAAGAATTCAGCTTACTTGTCCATTTTTGAATCAAAACCATAATAAGGTCAGGATCCAAGAGGCCCTTGTTTAATGAAAACAGGGCATCAGTGAGCAGGTGGCTTCATGACATCTTCGATCATTTTACTGATTATCAAATGTATATGGAGTGGTATTTGGCCAATTGGATTTGTCATGTTTTTAGTGTTCAAAACATACCTGGGCAGTTTTCCACTTGGGTGGGGGGTGTGGGTTGGGGGTGGAGGTGAGCAACCAGGTTCACGGAGCGCCTCAGTGGTGGGACACTCAGATCAGACGGAAGGTGATTCCACTTCCAACGCGAGGGTTACTTGCAATGTGTCTGGCTCCTTGAAGCCCCAGAAGCTAACCAGCACCTCCACATTATGATGGGCACCGTGCCTCTTGACAAGCTTTGGACCTATGCTGAGGTTCGAGGCATGCTCCAGGATCCTCCGATCCACTAAAATGTCCGATACTGTTCTTTAATTGGCTATTACAAATTTGTGGCATCTACAATTGTTTACCACAGGACATCCAGACTTTGCTGCAGTTAGCATACAGGACTCACTGGGTAACCGTAAAAAGCTCTATTGAATTTCCACTGAGCAGTGGCCTAATGTGGGCGCACGCTCTGACTGGCTTGGGAATAGCATTAAAAATGCCATCATGGCCACCGCACGACAACAGGCTGACTTTAGAGAGGTTACCTGTTGCCTGCACAAGGCTAACAAATCCGCCCCCAGTTATATGGGAGTCTTCTCAGGCATCCCCTTGTCAGAGAATGGTAAACTGGTGGTACAGACCCTTGTAAATTATGTGCTGCGCCGACATGCACATGTTTACAAATCCCACAACCTAACCTGCAGATGGTCACGTGGGGAGATGCACTCACCACTCTCAGCAATTTGGATCAACAGGGTCTGTTTGATTATAAAAAGGAAAAGGAGGCATACCCTTGGCTCATGCAAGTGTGGAATCAGGGGCAGAGCCACGGCCAGGGACAATGGCATTGGGACAAAAGTGCAGACAGATCTAGGGCATGTGGCAAACTGGGTCACCGGGAGCGGTATCGTTGGTCAGCATCATTGAAAGCTTCCACCTGTGCACTACCCTTACTTTCCCAGCAATACCATACTCCTTCACAGGGGCAGCCTCAACAGGTCACCTTTACTGCAAATGCCCCATTTCCCTGTGCCCCTAATGCCCAAGGCTGCCTCGATACACCTTTCCCACTCCCTGTCTGAAAATCCTATGATGGGTGTGGAGTTGGGAGGGGGTCATCTCATTTCAGTTTTCGTAGACTCCAGGGCCACACATTTGTCTGCACCTCCCTCAGAGAACCTTCCCCTCAGTTCTGATACTGTCCACACTGTGGGTATCTCTGAAGTGCCTATGGTTGAACCGCTTTCTAATCCAATGCCCTTTAGCATTATGGTCCCTGACAAGGCTATAATTTTCTTGTCCTGTTTGGTGGCCTTCCTGGGCCTCCAAACTCTTTGTAAATGGAATGCTTTTATTCATTGCTCTCCACAGGGTCTCACCCTAGAAATCCCTGATTCCCACTACTCTCTGTTGCAGGCTGCCATGACCACCCTTGTCTTCCTCTGTTCAGTCTGCCTACAGTTGGTCATGCCTGTCCAGACCTATGAGCACCTTTCCTGACCTTTTCCTTTCCTTTTACTGCATGCCCCTTTATCTCCCACAATCTCTTCCCTGTGCTGGATCGTTCTGACAGGTAATTTCTTACATGTATTTCACTGTACTGCGTCTTTCACACGTGAACCGGGGTCACCCTACTCTACTCTTGCCGATCCCTACCTCACTTTGCCCTCTACACTAACGTTGATTGGTCTTTACTTCATTAGCCCTGAAGCAATAGCTGTGGAGGTTCTGCTCACTGATAAGCAGACACTGCTGCTTCGCCATGATCCTGCCTCTGCTCCCTACATCTCACTTATTGTCAAGGCCCCATGGCATCCCAAGGACTTGGTACCCATGGTAACCGGGTTACAGTAACTGCCTCAGCATTTTGCACCACTCAACCCTGGGAAGATCTTGTCAGTTCAGATTGTTGTCACGGGCAGAAAGGATTTTGCGAGTGCTACCTCCCCTCATCCGTGGAGGTGACCTTTACTGTCCAGTCCCCTGGGACACCTCTCCTACGAAGACCCCTTACTACTTGCTGAAAGGTGCGCATAGGTCTGGACGGGCATTCACTGTGGGCATATCTAATCATGCAGGCCTAGTACTCTCCAGCCCACCACATAATGAAGCAGGAAGCTGTTCTGCCATCGGTGCTGTTACGACACAGGGTAAATTTTCCTGCTTAATTTAAAATCAGCAACACAGATAAGATTTATCCTGTGCAGTGATCTGTGAAAATTCGCTAGGCCAAGAACTAGTTAAAGTAAAATTTAACAACTTTATTTTTTAAGGTATAAAAGAGAATAATTAACTAACAACTATTTACAATTCCTTATTTTAACCTGTTACCTTGCTTTCTCCAATGTTAGTCTGATAAAACTTCTGATTACAGTTTACAAAACAAAACTTCTTATCTCAAAATCAGGCAGCCTTCGTTTTCTCTGAATTCCAGTCTTCTTTTCTTCTTCTTAGGGCTTCTGCTTCACAAGTTACTGATTGATAAAGATACCTTTTAAGAGAGCTATTTTTCGGGCAGTCTTTTTACATGCTGGGCTTGGCGGTTCTCCTCTCAACTGTTCAAATTTCCCTGGTCTTACACTCCCAAAGCATCGGATTGTGCCATTGGCTTTCAAGACTGTCAATATACTAAATTCAAACTGGATTGGAGTTTGGTATTTTTCAGGGTATCATTTAAACTGATTGGCCTAACTCAAATCTATTTTGTTGTTTCCAGCAGCCAGCTAATTGAGTTGTTCGACCAAATGGTACATTATACTTCTTTTCAGAACAATTGGTTCTGTCAAGTAGTTCTGCTGCTTTTAACTCTCTTAAAGGTAAAGTACACCCACATATTCATAACATATCCCACTTTAGAAAAAATGAACCATCATAATGAAAAGACGGCTTTTTTTTGTCTACTTTTAAAACACATTACCCTAGCATACAGATAAGTTTAATGTAAGTTCACCTTAACCTCTTCTCATATACCTGTGTATGCATAGCGTTTAGTAAAGATAAAGTTCATCTAAAATCTATCAGTTAAATCTGCTATAATGCATCTGTGATTACATTCTTCCAACCTGCAACATGTATGATTTTTAAATTAAAAGTCTATAGGACTCCAATGAAATTGTCTCATATTTTTGTCTTTAAAGCATTCTAAGCAGATTGTGATCTGTGTATACAACCATCTCCGACACATTGTTCGTGGCATACACATTAAAATGTTATAAGGCCAGTACCAAACTCAATAGTTCCTTTTCGATTGTGGAGTATTTCCTCTGGTGGATGTTGATCTTCAAAAAGTAACCAACAGGCAGTTCAATCCCATCATCATCTTCCTGGAGGATTACACTTCTAACTCCTATGTCACTAGCATCGATGGTAACATTAAAAGCTTTTGAAAAGCTGGGTGTAGCTGAAACTGGTTCGATGGTTAATATGGCTTTCAAATGGTCGAATGCCTCCTGACATTGTTCTGTCCACCGAAACTTCTTCAGCAAATCGGTTAACGGTGCCACTGTACTACTGAAGTTTGGAACAAACTTCCCATAGAATCGCTGAGTCCTAAGAATCGAAGCACCTCTTTCTTTGAGGTTGGTCATGGAAATTCCTCAATGGCCTTCATCTTTGCATTCCGTGGGGTCAACCTTCCATGACCAATGTTATGTCCCAAGAATGTCACCTCTGTTTTCGCAAATTCCGTTTTATTTATCACCAGTTTTGCTTCTTGTAGTCATTCCAAGAGCTCTGCCAACGGTACCATGTGATCTTTCTAGGACTTACTAAAGATCACTACCTTGTCCAAATAGATTATGCAGTTTGTTAACCTAGCCACAGCTCTGTTTATGAGTCTTTGGAATGTGGCAGGTGTGATCTTTATTCCAAAGGGCATCACTTTAAACTGATATAGCCCATTTGGGGTTACAAACACAGAAATTTCTTTTGCCTACTCTGGTAAAGGTACCTGCCAGTAATCACACATTAATTCCAACTTGGTGATGTAATTGGCTTATCCTACCTTCTTGATACAGTCCTCCAATCTAGGAATTCGATATGACTCTGACTTTGTAAGGGCATTGACCTTCTGATAATCCACACAGAATCATCGAGTCCTGTCAGGTTTGGGAACTAAGGTGATCGGCAAACTCCACTCGCTCTGGCTTGATTTGATGATGTCCTCGTTGAGCATGGCCTTCACCTCCATCTGGACTAGGTTGGCTTTGAAACAATTAAGCCGACAGAGGTGTTGTTTTATCGGAGCAGCATTCCTTATGAATACTTCATGTACAATAGCATTAGTCCTCCCCATCTGATTCGTATATATGTCCTTATACTGCAGTAACAAATCTTTTTTGGAGTTGGATAGGCTCCTGGGGCAGCGGTCTCCTACAAGGGCTTTTTGTCCTTGTTGTTGCTTTTATACTTCTCACTGTCCTAATTATTTTTTTTAAGCAGTGGTGCATGCATTTCAGCTCACTACTGCTGCCTTCTGTCCCACTGACTTCACACTTTGCCAAGACTCCCCTTCCTGAACGGCCCTGCCATGAAGTAGAACCCATTGGGCTTGACCACTCTGATTCTGAGGGCTACCTACCTGATTCCAAGCCTCCTTCACCAGGCAATCCCCCTGACTCTGGCTATACTCCCCGTTTTGCCAAAGCTCCTGACCTGCTCTTTTGATTGTAAAAATGGAGGGATTTTGGAAACGATTTTTAGGACCCAGATTGGGCTGTCTTCAGAGGGAACCATTTTTAGCTGAGTTGTTTTCTAACAAGTTGTTTATGAGAATTCTTTTGCTGACCTTTCTGCTGTATCTCCTCACCCACTGATAAGTTCCTCTCTCTTTATATGGGAGCTGTTAGAACTGTGCCATGGCTTATCTGGTACTAACTTCTGCAAATAATGTGCTACATGACTGCCTAATGTTGTTAGACATGCATTGTTCTGTAATTAAGTCAGTGATCTGTAATCCTATATAACCTGTGAAACCCTGTAGCTTGGCAGAGAGGTCATGGTCTATTTGTGCTGAGTGGTCACTGTTCTCTTCCCATGATACCATGAGTAAACATGTCAATTACTCAAGCCCTGCATACAAGATTTAATTAGCGAGAAACGGAAAGTGTCTACAATACCAGTCAACGTTGATAACTCCCAGCACAGCTGCTTCCTGACTGCAAACCACTGTGCTGCACCTGTTCTGCCAGTGGGACAATGATAAATTCTGGGATATTGTAAAGTGTGAATCTATGTCAGGTTATTTTGCTTTACTAGTTGTGACACAGTTCTCCTAATTTTGGCACTAGCCTCCAGATGTTTATTAGGATGGCTTGGCAGGGTCAACAGCTTTGTCATTGTCATTACCAATACCTAGGTCAATATCTAGGTGAACCATCCACTTTCATTTATGTTTTGAGACTTACTTATGATTATTACGACTGACTGGCTTTCTAGGCCATTTCAGAGAGCAGTTAAGAGTTAACCACTTTGCTGGTGGGTCTGGAACAAGGTCAGGATAGCAGATTTCCTTCCTTAAAGGACATAGATAACAGGTAGGTTTTTCTGACAATGGTCCTTATTAGTTTCTTAAATTCAAGTTATGCTGAATTCAAATTCCACCATCTGACATGGTGGGATTCAAACCCAGACATTACCTGAGTCCCTGGATTAATTGTCTGGCAATAATATCACTGGGCTATAATCCCCCTTTAAAAGACCTGGTCATTCTTGGAGTTTTGCTTAATAATAGTCAGGGTTCTTACGCTGTTTGGGAGGATCTAGTCAATGATTTAATTTGAGTCAGAATTGTTACTTACATATGCTTCAAGCAAATTACCATTTCAGAAACCCATAAGAGGAGCAGACCTTAGTGAGGTCAAACTATTGTCAGTCAGTGGTGACATCATATTGGGGCAAAGGGGTCATCTAATCACATGACGGAGGATTGACCACCATCAGTAGGCACTTGGTCCTATTGAAGATTGTTGTCCTTGCAGTTGAGGGATTAGGACATAATCAGTCCTGCAAGTCAACTGCAACTATTCTGGGGATTACAGGTACGTCATACTGTGGAGACACATTAATCTGGGGCTGGCTATGCTCAGTCTGGGCTATCCTGTCAAATCAGTGCAGAGGCTGGATCCTCTTCAGTCTTGGAGCTTTGCTCAATAATGGTTGAAGAGCTTGGGGTGGGACAACTACAAATTCATTTAATTTTAAACAGAATTGACTTCGGCATAAAAGATTCCACTGAGATCATGTCCAATGAGAAGGAAAAAAATTATTCTCAGGAAGGTGATTGACACATGCAGAAAAACTGAGGGCCTGAATGAGCAGCTAGAACCCTTTCATAACAGAAAAGACAGTGTTGAAGTACATTCCTGGCCGAAAGGGCAAACATATTATGGACAAAATTCAGGATGTAAATGCTTTGGAAGACATTACACAAAAAAAAGTATATGTCCAGAGTGGGGAAAGCAGTGTTCTCTGTAATACGTACTGTATTAAATGTTTGGTCAATATGTTGTACAACACATAGGTAACGATTGCCACTGGACAGATATCATTTGTGTGGTGGGCAAAATGTCTTTTTGGCTTGATAAACAACAACCCATTTTTAGAGTAAACCACCACTCATGGGGATTTCCTGCATTGTAACAGCTCAAGACAGCTAGCTTCACCTGTTGTTCAAATGTTTGAAACACCTTTTAGGGGAAAATGTTATGTACATAGTGCCTACCATGAGTTTTTACGACATACAATGAGTGATGATTTGATCAAGGTACTCGTTATCACACAGAGTAGTTTTATTTGCCAGTGTCAAGCTTACATGGTGAGAAGGTGACTAGGGTCCTATTCACGCTGTTGTCAAGAAGATTGATCTTGGAGGACCATAGGAACCCCACGTTTATATTGACCATTAAATATTGGCTTGAGGTAAATAGTTGTTAAGAACTCACTTTCAGACCTCTCAACTAATATGGAGAGCTCACAGTATGGCACAATGAGTCAAGACAGGTTGTGGGCTGCCCAACGTTCAGCTCTTCACACCTTATGAGGAGAAAGTCCTGATCAGTTGACTGATGGTGTCCAAGTCCCTTGACTAGTACCTGAAGCTCTGCTTGATTTATCTTCTTTGACTTGACTGAAGCCTGCTCACAACCATAACAAGCTTCCTTCCATTGCGTCAGCACAAGGAAAGACCGCTGTAATATGAGCCTGCTATCTCTGGCTAAGGGAGCAATTCCGAACAAGGCAAGTTAGGGATGCTCTAAGCATCCAGATAGGCTCAGAATGACAGTCTGCAATGACAGCAAACAAACATCCTCAAGATGCAATCCGATCGAGTCCCTGAGCTGGCTATGTGTCCCTCTAACACAATGTCCTTGCTACAGCATTGCAAAAATAGTTGTGACACAAAGTGCCACATTAAAATGTAAATTAATCCTGTCAATGTCTCAGAGCTGTGCTGTAAGGTTCTTAGAGGCTGACATGTCAGATGCCAATGTCCGTGAATTTAGAGTGCATGTGGCCAGTTCTTACTGGAGAATGCCCTGACATCCAATACGAAGGTTCTTCGAAGCAAACAGCAAGGTGATTTCACCAGGTATACTGAAGGTTTCCATGACATTTTGTTTGTCGGCCAAGTTTCAGAAGATTGCAAGCAGAATATTAATCAGGCAAGATGGGCTGACAACAAGGTGTTAATCCCCATTAATTGGTAACTTGCTGCTGCCAAGCAAGAATCTTGCCAGTCCACCTGTGAAAAGCACAAAATGTTCTTGATTGAGATGGACCTTGCTGAAAGTTTCATTCGATTCTCCCACACATCTCAACATAGCCCACATCACTCAGACCTCTGTAACATTTTGCCCTGTGATTCTAATAGTGGTCTACACTTATCAGACAAGTTCTTGTGAGAGTGAAAAGGTTCCAAAGCTTCATCCATGATCTATCCAGGATGTAATATTCAGTAGCTAACTTGCTTATATTGGTACTCATTACAAACACTTCATTGGGTGATTTTGTCCTAGATTCCATTTCTCATGTTTGACCAATAAAACACTTCTCTTGCCTTCCTTGGACTCAACTCTATCCCTCGGAATGGATTTACTTTATTATCTCTTCTATCAAATGTTTAGGGAAAATGACACTGTTTCTATGTACAGCTTGGGTTGTCAATTCATCTTTAAACATCCAGTACACTCTTGTGACCATTATTTCATGACTAGTTCTTGTAGCCTTGAGAGAGTTCCATCTTGATGGGTAATTTACTTGATTTCAGCAAGGCACTTGTTCATCAAATTCAAAATTCTGCTGGGTTGATAGCTTCTAGAGCATTTGAACTGCTGCATCAAGTTTGATCTGGAAGATTTCACATATACAACCCTCAACTTTCTTTATATGGAATGTTGCTCTTAACAGTCTGCCAGCAATCTACATTATTTCCCTTGCTTGGGTTTCGTGGCTGGATAATATATCTGTAACCAGATCAATATTTATTGCAGTCTAGATTAGAGTGGTGTGTCTAGATTAGAGTGGTGTTGGACAAGCACAGCAGGTTAGGCAGCATCCGAGGAGCAGGAAAATCGACGTATCGGGCAAAAGCCCTTCATCAGGGCCTGATGAAGGGCTTTTGCCCAAAACGTCAATTTTCCTGCTCCTCGGATGCTGCCTGACCTGCTGCGCTTTTCCAGCACCAGTCTAATCTAGACTCTGATTTCTAGCATCTGCAGTCCTCACTTTTGCCTAATATTTACTGCAGATGTTTTGGAAAAGACAGTAGTGATTTGAGGAAAATGTTTTGAAATAGTCTGTGGTTGGACTAAACTTTGTCCCTTCCAAGAAGGTATCAACAAATATTTTCACAGGCACTCTTTCTCACTCTTAGCATAGTTTTTATTGTTGCATTAAGGTTGTTCCAGCTCCTGACTCACTGGTGCCATACTGAAAGGTAATCTTATCATTAATTTCATAATATTTCAGCACTGATGCTGTCAACATTAGTTGCTTGATTTCTGTGATCATTGCTCTTGCTCTGTGCCTAATACCACTATGCATTCTTTGCAGAGAGTTGATATAACGGTTCACAGTCTGATGACAAGTTGAGCAAGAATTTTGCGAAGTAGATGACAAAACCAAATCATTGCCTTGCTTCTAAGTCTGTTGGTTGCTGCATCGCTGAAGCTCTCAGTTTTCCAGGATCTCAGTGAAGACCTTTTGCTCTCAGTACATGATGTATGCACTCAACTTCAGACATTGTTAATTGCACTGCAGATCATTGTCAGAAACGGCTTCTTGTAATGTGTCTCTGCACCCAAAAAACTATCTGATCATCCACGATAATTTCTACTCCAGGAAGATTGTTAACCATCTTATGCTTTCTTTGTTGACCCTTTCTGGAGTCGCAGAAATGCCAAATGGTGCGTGCAATTAGCTATCTCTTGATCATTGTCCAGAATGTAGTTAGTAAACTGCTGCTTTCAGTGAGCTTCTCTTGCCAGTAACCATCCTTTACTTCTAGGATTGTGAAGACTTTTACAAAGAAACGTGTAGCAAAATTCCTTCAATGATTGGCAAGGTGTAATGAGGTCTCTTCTAAACTTTAGTTCAATTCTTTGGGTTAGTGACTATTCTCAGCTATCCAGGATGTTTCACTACTCCTATACTGTTAATCTATTCTGTAGAAGTTGTTACTTGCTTGACTCGATCTTCTTTTCTAGTTATTTGATTCTGCCTTCTAGTCTGGCCTTTTTGGCAGCTGGAGCTCTACTTGGCAGATGCTGAATTGATCTTACACTGTTATCTGCTTAAAATAATATTCTTCAGGAAGACATCCTAACGTACATGATTTTACTTCTCTAGGCTTGTTCTGCAGTTCGTGGCACAATATTCTGTGACATATTGCAAATTGGAGAAATGCATGGAAATTTATTCAGTTCAAAGCCTAATGTCGTACCTTATCCAAACTACTCTTTGAATAGCAAAAAGCTATTGAAACCTTAAGCAGTAACAGGTGTGAGTGGCAACATCAATATGAAATAAAAGAAAGCAAGGCATGAGCACTAAGAGACAACTCAAGTGGTAACTGGATCTATATAGAGTAACAGTCATCTTGATCATATATGGTTGGAAGAGAATGACCATAGGTATTGTCCTTGGACGCTTACAGACAACTGGAGAAACTGGCTTCTACCAGTGGAAAATCAATCTGGAAGTTGTTAAATCGTCATCTGTACTGAGCACAGATCAACCATCAGTCCCAGAGGTTCACACCTCTCCAACAATAGAAATTAAACAAAAGGTACAATGGCAACTCTAATTTGAGATTAAAACTGTAGGTGAAGACATGTTACAAAGATGAACATTAAGAGACCTGCACAATTTAAAAACTACAAATACAATGCATCTTCAGAGAGAGATGAGAACTGCTAATGCATGAGAATAGCTGTCTGCATAACAGGTAATGTGGATAACTCACAATGTGAATGATAATACATGCAAATATTTTGAAAGAAGAGGGAATGGATGTTTGACATAGAAATGCTACTATGACTCCTGCCTTGTCATAGTCATGTCATTTACCATTTGACACTGCACAGCCAGTCACCTCATAGCCAAGCCAATAGTATATCTGAGTGTTATCCTAAGAGCACCTCACAACTTCCACCAGCAGCTTGTTCATTGGGATTATCGCTGTCCCAGTCGTAACATTTCACAATCGTTGCTAAGTAGTCCAACTCCAGGGAGGGGGAGAAAAAGCAAAATGCAACAGATTCTGGGAATCTGAACTAAAATCGAATGAATGTGTAAATATTCAACAGGGCCTGGCATCATCTGTGGAGAGTAATGTTTCAGAAGTGTAATGGGGGGCAGACAGACTCTCGGGGTTGGGTGGGGAATCCTGGTCGTGGGTGACGCGCAAGGCCCGGTGTCTCGGATGGTGTCGTTGGGTCCGGGATCGGTCTCCCACTGGCGGCGGCGGCGGGGGGTGAATGTTGGTCTCCGTGTGCCGGGGGGGGAGGGGGAGAGAGGCGCACGGCCCTGTCTCCGGGTCCCGGAAGAGGCGCAGGGCCCGGTCTCTCGGTGGGGGTGGGGGCTGAATGTTGGACTCCGGGTCCCGGAGGAGCCGCAGGGCTCGGCGCCAGGCCGGTCCGATCCGGTCTGGAGGAAGTGACGGCACCGTGCGGTGCGCGGGGTTTCCCGGGGCCCTGTGTCGGACTCGGGACTCGGTGAACAAACGGTAACTAGCGGCTCCGGAAAAGATTGGTTTAGAAGTTGTCTCTGGGTGTTACTGGGAGGGGGCCGCCTGTTTGTGATGCTGCAGCCTCTGACGGACTGGGTTCCTGGAGGCGGCGAGGCTCCGGCCCGAGCTCGGGCCAACGCTGAGAAGCGGCCGTTGGTCCTCACACTATCTGCTGCTCGAGAGCAGCTGCTTCAGCTGGGGAATGGGGGCGCGCGGGGGGGAGCTCGGACAGCATCTGACAGCATCTGACCCACACTCCAAACATTAATTAATTCCCTCTCTGCCTGCAGATGCTGCCAGACCTGCTGAGTTTCTCCAGTTTTTCCATTTATCTCACATTTCCAAAATTCCGCAGTATTTTGCTTTTATTTCCGCGGAACTGAATCCGCATTTCAGCTCCTCCCCCTTCCCTCTATCAACGCTTCAATTAGTTTCTATTTCCCCACCCTCTCCCAATAGTGACAATATGACAGGTCTGTGCTTCAGCAATATCTGTGGGCTTTTATTAGTTTTGGGTCAGTTGAAAAATTGGGAGCAATAGTGTATATGACATTGTGTTTCTGCTGATTAAATTATATTTGTGTTAAACCCAATATCTAAACTTTCAGTCTTTTATTTTTCTTATCATCTCTGCATCAACACCTGCAGAAAAAGTTAAGATCGAGATAATATGCGAATACCATATACAAAAATAAAAACTTTAAAACAATCTCATTCTAATAGATTGTACAGTTACAAGTAGAATGCAGCATTTTGAGTGGTAAAACAGGTCTGAAGGCATAACTTGACCATCTAAATCTTTTATATTTCTGTCGTCTTAAGGAATTTTGCTGGTAGGTGAAGATAGTTATGCTGTATTGTCCATTGCAAAGTTGTAATTTCAGTTGAAATTTAGTGCATTGTTGCCATTGTCTGTTCTCCATTTTCCACAGCCAGATTGCCACCATTGGTTGGCTCTGGCAATGTGGTGTCGTGAAAAGAATGAATAATGAATGCTTTATCCTCTTATTTTTGTTTTGCTCAAAATTTACAGAGCTTTTAAATAGTAACACTATGTAAAAATGATACAATATCAGCCTTGGTCTTGTTTTCTCAACAACCAACAGTAAGCTTTGCCCTCATAATTTGCTGCATCTGTATAATTACATTTTCAGTACAGAAAAACAAATGCCAAGGTGGTTTATAAAGACAAGGGGAAAAATATGAATGTTGAGCCAAAGAAGATTAGGAAGGGCTAATGTTATGAATTTATTTAAAGGAGGGAATTTGGGTTGGGACTTACATGGCTGAAGACATCTCACAATTATCATTTTAAGGGTGATGCACAAGAAATTGGAATTTGAGCATGATATGTTTGGATGGCTATTGAGTAGAAACATTTGAAATGAAAGACAAGGTCAAGGAATGTGTGAACAAAATAAGACTTTTAAAATTGGGGATTTGCGGAACTGAGAGACAGTGTAGATTACCATAGACTGGAGTGAATGGAGAATGGCGCCCAATATAGATAAGGATATATGCAGCAGAGATTTGGATAGCTGAAGTACATTGAGGGTGGCAATTGGAAGGCCATCAAGATTTTTTTGGTCAGGATAAAAATGGACAGAAATAGAGGCAAGTGATATTATGGAGTTAGAAGTAGCAGCTCTTTGTGATGGAGAGTGTGGGGGATCAGAGTTTAACTGGATCAAAGCATGCAATTGAGAAAATAGGTTATAATTCACCAGTGACAGATTCTCGCTTGACTTGGAATCTTCAATAATTCAAACTTAATTTTCTGGGTGTTACTGTGAATAACAAATTAAAAACAAAGTAGTCACATTAAGGGATGTGTACTTTCTTTTCATTTTCCTGTAAACCTTATTGGCCATGAGGAAAGAAGACTGACAAAGGCAAATTTAATGATGAAACCTCCAGGAATACTTCCACAACTTATGTACCAATATACTCCATGTGGACACATTTGAATTGTGTATCCATATCCATAGAGAACTAGGTTAGGAGAGTACGATCTCTTTCCAATTCCTAATTTTACTTTTGGATTTGGAGTTAAATCCCAAAAATGATTCGATTGAAAACTGTACAAACCAGCAAACTGCGGTACCTTCTCAGGAAGAGTCACTCGACCTGAATCATTAACTCTGATTTCTCTCCATAGATGCTGCCAGAGCTTCTGAGCTTTTCCAGCAATTTCTGTTCTTGTTTCTGCGATACCTTATTTAAAACATTTTTTTATGAAGTGTTTTACTACAAAGCATGTCCTAATCAAAATTTGTTGTTTTTAAGATATTTTTAACAAGAAGAGCTTTAGAGTCAAAAGCAAAATGCTGCAGATGCAGGTTTAAAATACAAACAGAAAGTGCTGGAGGAACTTGGTCCTGGCAGCATCTGTGGAGAGAGAAACAAAGTTAATGTTATTAGGCTAATATGACTCCTTTGGAACATGGAACTTAAGAACAATGGTCTTTTCCCTGGGGTGGGGGAGTCCAGAACTAGAGGGCACAGGTTTGGGGTGAGAGGGGAAAGTTTTAAAAGGATCCTAAGGGGCAACGATTTCACACACAGGGTGGTACGTGTATGGAACGAGCTGCCACAGGAAGTGGTGGAGGCTGGTACAATTACAACATTTAAAAGGCATCTGGACGGGTACATAAATAGAAAGGGTTTAGAGGGATATGGGCCAAGTGCTGTCAAATGGGACTAGATTGGGTTGGGATATCTGGTCGGCCTGGACGAGTTGGACCGAAAAGTCTGTTTTTGTGCTGTACATTTATGTGACTCTATAACAATTGAGTATGGAGGTAGCAAGCGTGTGTAAGGGATTTGGCAGTAGAAAGGCTGCAATAGGGTTCTTAGTGAATATAGTAGTGACAGATAGGATATGTGATTGAAAACGTTTTCAATCTTCTGTTGCAAGGTTGAATGCAATAGAAAAATGCAAGCAGTCTAATTAAGCCTTGCAGTGGGGAATGCGATCAGTGGCAAAAAAAAATTATTTTCTAGCAGGAGTTGAAGAATATGGCTTTGCTGTTTCCTAATTTTGAGCTCTGGTCATTTGAGATTCATCCATGACTTTGTGGGAGGGCAGTTAATTCAGTTGTCTAGGTGACTGGATTGTGATGCAGCGAGACACCAACAGCACAGGTTCAGTTTCCACATTGCCTGAGCTCACCTTGAAGATCCCTCTTTTGCCTGAGGCAATCAGGTTAAACCAACACCAGTCATCTCACCCGAACAAGAGAGCAGCCTATGGTCCTCTGGGACTATGGTGACTTTTACTTTGTGTTGAAGTAATCTAGCAGTATTGAAGTTTGGCACATTATAGAGGTAATGACATTAGAGATAGAATAGTTTTGTTGATTGAATTAAGACACAGAGGAACAGTTGTCGGCAAGGACAACCCGACGGATCCAGACAAAAGTAAGTTAGCATAGAAGGCTGATGGCTTGATCATGAACTGTACTGAATGCTGCAGAAACCATGAAGAAGAAAAAGTGCACAGATAGTATGATTTTGTTTAAGAATTTGCATCAGGTATGAGGGGCATGGATAGGATAAATAGGCAGAGTCTTTTCCTTGCGGTCGGGGAGTCCAGAACTAGAGGGCATAGGTTTAGGGTGAGAGGGGAAAGATATAAAAAAGACCTAAAGGGCAACTTTTTCACGCAGAGGGTGGTACGTGTATGGAATGAGCTGCCAGAGGATGTGTTGGAGGCTGGTACTATTGCAACATTTAAGAGGCATTTGGATGGGTATATGAATAGGAAGGGTTTGGAGGGATATGGTCTGGGTGCTGGCAGGTGGGACTAGATTGGGTTGGGATATCTGGTTGGCATGGATGGGTTGGACCGAAAGGTCTGTTTCCATGCTGTACATCTCTATGACTCTAAGTACATATGAACAGGAAAATCCTTGAGATGAATAATAGTGCATCTTGTTAAGATCTACTAACTCAGCAGGGGAGCACTTACTAAGCGATTGGGCAAGTTCATAATGTCTGCTCTGACTACATAAAAATGCTTAGTATTTTAAGTATAAGCATGTCAAGATAAATTCAATGATATTCAATAGTGTAAGCTTGCAGATTGGTGGTAATCTTGCCTTTATTTTGCAAAATGTGGGTTCCAGGCTACTTGCAGGTCTTAAATGCAAAATCTAGGCTGA
This sequence comes from Chiloscyllium plagiosum, assembly GCF_037043375.1. Taxonomy (NCBI): domain Eukaryota; kingdom Metazoa; phylum Chordata; class Chondrichthyes; order Orectolobiformes; family Hemiscylliidae; genus Chiloscyllium; species Chiloscyllium plagiosum. Next base: position 37,363,544 of record NW_028270157.1, read on the forward strand.
TGCTGCAGCATAGTTCTGATGGAGTGCTGCACTTTTTGAAGTCTTTTGGATTTAATTTTAAACCTGCCTGAGTTGGTGGATGTAAATGATCCCATTACCTGTATACTCTTTGAAAAACAGCATAAGAATTTGCCCAATGTCCTGAACAACATTTGACATCTTTTAAATAAATAAGTTTGTTATCTATTGCTGTGGGATTTGTCTGCAAATTGTCTACATACCAATAGTGCTACACTTCAATCAACTATGAAGCTTTTCGGAACAGCTTGAGAATGTGACTCATGCTAAATAATTGCAACTGTGTTTCAGTTAAGACAAATTCCATCTTTTATAGTTTATTTGGGATTTTACACACAGATCACCTATTTTGAACCACAATCTGAGAAAGAAATCTTCATTCTTGTAGGAAATAGTATGAGATCACTTTGTTATTTAGTAAATCCACCAACATTGATATATTTGATGGAACTATAGATATGAATAACAGTGACAAAAATCTAAAAATGGTCAGCATTTCATACACAGATCATATTACCAAAATTATAATTGTATGTAAATGACAAGCACAGCAGTATCTTTTAAATTGCCAGTTTTTGTTAAACGCAGTCAGTTCATCTTTAACTATAAGTCCAAAAATCACTTTCTGGAATCACAATGTGCAGGTCTGGAAAGTAAAATAAAGCTGGATCATACATTTGATACTATAACATGCTTGGGGGGGAATTTACATCTGATATTCTGACTAGTTTGACTGCAATGAGCTGAACTTCTGAAGAAATTGAGTAGAACATTGAATTACTTGCCAGTAATGCTGATCTTGCTCCTTCTGACTCGCTATTGAGGCAATAATAACTGAAGAACTGAGGTCGCCTTCTATTACAAAGAAGTTCAAAAGAAGCTTCTATATCAGAGCTTTTTAAAAGTCATGGTGGAACAGTAATGAGAGACAAGTGCCAATTCTTCTTTTCAAAAGTGTTGAAGAATTAAGAAATTATTTTTAGATTTAGAAGCAAGATCTATCACAGATGGCAAATACCTAATCATACACAGGAAAGAAGTTGGCCATTCAGCTCATTGAGCTTCCACCACCATTCAGTTAGATTGTGGCTGATCAAACCGCTGCAGGGTTTCTGTAAAGGTTATAACCCATCTATTTGTCCTAGACTTCCACAGTATAGCCTTTACAGGAACCAGCTTGTCAGTTGCACAGTTTCATAGCGAGAAAGCCATCACAGGGACCCACTTGGAAGGTTTGATCTTGCTTATTTACTTAAGAAAACTATGTTTATGATATATCTTTAAATTCATAATAGTACAATGTTACTGTGGATGACATTAATTTTCACTGCATTATTCCTGTATTTTCAGCATTTAATTTGTATGTAGCACCACTTTTCGTCTCAAGCAAATGCTATCCTTATTGCTATGCTAACAGCTTGTGTTTAAATTTTGTATTTTTTACAGTTTGTATCATCAGCATACAATTGATATCAATGCAGCAAATGATTTTAATGCTCATTGTTTCAACTGAGCACTTACAGCCAAGGCACATTATTCAGATACAGATTATAATTTGCTCTATTCTACCACAACAATGCAGTTATTTGTTACCACACAGAATGTGAAATTGCAGGAATAGAGGCTTTGTAAACTGAGTGCTAAAGTGAGGAATATTGTGTAAGTGAGATTTCTCTAGTAAAGTCACATATTGCATTCCTTAGATGCCAGAGTTGAATTCTGAAGAAAGAGGAGAATAACAGCTTTTGAAATGTGATTATGTTGGAGAATACTGAGAATCAGGCGCATGGACAGAAAGACAAATGAGTGGATTAGATTAAAGTTAGAATTTTATAAACCAAAGCGCTTGCAAACGTATAAGTAGAGAAAAATCATCAAGTATGCACATTGGAAACAAAGACATGGTGGCCTTCTCCTGGCAACTGTTGAAGAAGAGATTGAGGGTAAAAGCAGAAGAACTAAAGAAGAAAGAAGTATAAAACAGACTTAGAAAAAAAATGGATGGAGGATAGTATTGAGATGTGGACTGAGGAAGGTTTGAAGAAAGCCAAAGAATTAATACAATGTCAATTATCCCAATGAGGCTGTGAACAAAAAGAACAAAATGGATATATCTGCTAAGTATTTATCATGCTGTACTTCAGATTAGCATTGAGAATTTGATTTTAATCTGTAAAACTGCAAACTAGTTAAGATAAAAATTGAAAATGCTCACAATACTCAGCAGATCTGGCAGTATTTCAGTCCTTTAAAGTTTTAGGTCACTAACCTTTCATTAGGGCTGTTTATTACTTTAAACTCAAGTGAGGGAAGAATCAGGTGAAAGGAGATTTAGAAATCCAGAGAGAAAAGTCAAGACAATATAGATGTGCAGTGACTTAGAGTCATAGAATTTTACAATATTGAAACCGACCTTTCAGTCCAACTCATTCTTGCCCACTAGATTTCCCAAGCTAGTTTCATTTGCCTGCATTTGGCCTATAATCCTCTAAACTTTCCTATCTATGTACCTCTCCAAATGTCTTTTAGATGTTGTAACTGTACCTGCATCTCCTATTTCCTTTGGCAGATCATTTCATATACTTGCCACCCTCTGTGTGAAAAAGGTTACCCCTCAGCTAAAGCAAACTGAGTGGAAAAAGAATGGACAAGAAATTTAATGGTAATAGTTCATTAGAAAATAAGGTCATGGAATGCATAGTAGTAAATAAAAATAAAAGCCTTTTAACTGAATGTTGGTGGCAGGCCACTGATCTCTTCTGGTAAAAAAAAGCCATGGAAACAGATGTAAGCACATCTTTCACCTGCCTTATGGAAAAACCTCTATGTTTATCTGAATGTGAGATATATTCATAAGAGCTAGACACACAAAATCAAGATGAGTTGTTTTGATCTAATTGCCATTACAAATATATAGTTACTTGGCAAGGCTGGTTGAGAAGTAAACATGCAAGGATACACTTCATTTTGAAAAGGCAGAATGAAAAAAAAGAGGAGCAACCCCAATTGGAAAAGATTACTTGGGGGCCAGTAGTGAGAAAGGATCTTGGGTCAGAAGATCAAGAAATAAAACTAGTAAGTGAAGAGATTAGGAATAAGTAGAGCTAGATTCCAACTGTAGTTATGTAGTTGGACAGAGAATTAAGCAAATAAAAAACTTGGAGCTTGTGATAAAGTCAGTGTAGCAATCTTTTGGTAAAACAGTAAATTCATCAATCTTTCTGTAGATTGAATCAAGCAAATTAGCAAAGGTAATTTGGCAAATGAGATGCCAGAATGCTATCTTACCAGTTTTCTGCACAATATGTTTGTGGAAGTAACTAGGGGTAAATCTATTCCAGATCCTAATATTGTGTGGTGAGGCAGGTTTAGTTATCTCATCATAAAAGATCCTCTGTGAAAACACAATATGATTGAATTCCATTATAAGTTTGACATAGCCCAGTTGCGATAAGAATCTTAAACAGATTCAATTACACAGGAATGAATATAGAAATACCCAAGGTTTACTAAAGTGTACGGTGATAAATAATCATTTAAAGAGCAATTTAAAATGTTTATCAAACATACATTTAAAAATAAACAAAAAACTCATCAAGAAAGGTCACGAAGGAAGTTAATGAAAATATTAGATTAAAAGAAGAAGCTGTACTATTGCAAAAGATGACAATAAGCCTGAAGATTGGGAGTGGCTAAGAAACAAGCAAAACACCAGCAAAGAGACTAAGACTGACTAGTAAACTCACTTTCTGCCTGTTAAAGAAAAATTGCTGACATCCCTGACTGGATGGAAACACCAAGAACTTAAAAGATAACTAATATTCTCTACTGCTGACAGTCACAGAAATAAATTGACTGACTCTGGTCTCATTTTAAATCCTTACAACTTAAGGGCATTCAAATGACTCTACATATTCTTTTTTCTCTCTTTTGTATTGCACATTGTCCTTTATAACTTTGAATAAGTGTGGACCAACGAAACTACACAAAGGCCTTCTGCTTGGCATTGTGCTTTTGTTACTTTTCTTGAGCTAGCATGTAATGAATTTGCTCATTTTTGTCTCAGGAAAACCTTGTACACTGTAATTAGCTCCTTAATAGTTTCAGTGAAAACAGTTAACTACATTTTATTTGAATAAATCTGTAGCTGTGTGATGAGAAGAACTTAAAACCTCAGCTGCAATAAACTAGTGATAATGTTATTTAGGGGTTATTTTCTATTCCAAGTTATGTTTTTCTACATCCAATCAGGTATTTATAAAATCATTGACATTCTGGAAGTTGGATAAAATCAACAGAACTAATTGTGATGTTCTATTTTTTTCTCAAAAATTTGACAGAAAATTGAACTGTAAATGGACATTTGCAATCTGGCTTGCACATATAACCTGTAGTAACATGTCCAGGTTGCTTGTTTTGTGTTGTGGTGCATCTTTTAAAAAATTGTGCTCTCAATCTGTTCTTGTTGCAAGATATTTTCTAATCAACCTGTTCGGAGATGTTATTACACACCTCTGGAGGTTGGACTTGAACGCAGGACTCCTTGGTCCAGTGGCAGGGTCACTGCCGCTGTATTGTAGGATCTCCTGACTCACTTGCACCAAAGGTATTAGACAAAATGGTAGACAACTGATTGAAGGCAGACGTCTATCGTTTAGGACCACGGAAGGAGGAACGGCCATTGTTTTGCAAATGTGGAAGATAAGGGGTGTCTAGAGCCTGGAAGTAAAGGTAACTCCGTTCGGGAGAACAAAAGGTCCGGGGACCCTAAGTAAGAGAGTAGGTTTTGTTTATTCCCAGTGCCAGGGAGGTAATTAGCAGCTACAACCAAGTGATATCTGGGCATTATTGTTTCCCAGATACACTGATGAAACATAAATCTGTACAGTAGCAGATTTCAAGCATGCATGTATAAATACAAATGAGCTAGGTGACAGTAAGATTTTAATAGTGGCATCAGTGTTTTGCAAGAAGGTGGGAGGGCTTTTTCGATAACCGGGAAGTTAAGAATTCTTGCTGTATGTAGGGCATGTGGAAGTTCTGGGAAGATGCTAGTTCTGAAGAATTGAAAGGGAGGGATGATCTTGCTGAGGATAATAGTGTGGGACAGTTGTGGACAGGAAGGTGATGCACGTTTTTGTAGTGAGAACACTGTATTCACTGTCATAACCTGGGAGCTGACTACAAAGTATTTTAAATATTTATGGTGTTTCTTTATTTTGTTGTCTCATATCATCACTTCCACTCACATTTCTTTATATTATAACAACATAAGACTGCTTGTATTGTAATATATATTCAATGTCATGACTAGCAGCAATAAAGAGGTTTTGAGTGATGTTGCAGAGAACTTATGTTGTAATTTTGTTTTGTCAGATAATGGCACGTAGTTTTGGCAAACGTTACCTCAAGGCATTTGTTAGTGGTTTCTTTGTCGCTGTTCCTGTTACTGTGACATTTCTGGATCGTGTGGCATACATTGCAAGAGTGGAGGGTGCATCAATGCAGGTACAGTAGACAAATTTTGCTTTGTGCTCATACGAGGCAAACTGTAAGAATACGATGAAATTGAGCATATTTGCTTCTGTACAACTACTGGTCATTTCATTATGATTGTGCTTAATGTATATTTCGGTCTCGTGCTTCAAGTGCAGAAGTTCAACAGTTGAATACACTTCAGTTATTGGAATTTTGTAATACAGCTTGTTTAGCCATTTTTAACAACTGATTATGCCTATTTTCCTCCAGGAATTCTTGGCTATTAATTGTAGTAATCAAGACCAAATAAAATGTAATCCTTTTGTTTCTTTTATCAATTATGAATTTAATTTGTGAAAATATGAAAAAAAACAATTTAGTTTGAAAAATGCACATGTGCATAAATGCTGAATAATTGCTTAATCACAGTATTTCTGGAAACTCTTTGTGTACCCGATTCAGTTGTTAAAATGGTTTCTGGTGTCATAAGTGTGTAGAATATTTTATCATTCTTATGGCTATCAGGCTATCATTGGGATTTAGGCACTTATTATTTATTTATTTTACCCAATGCAGAGAGTACAAACCATAATTCAGGGCATCCAAAGCAGCTTGGAGCGCCAAATGGGATTGATAAGTGCCTTGGAATAGTGAATGCATCAAAGGATACTTAGGGAAGTAAGGGTGGAAATTATGGAGGCACCAGTCAAAATTGTCCAATCCTCCTTAGATACAGGGGTGGAGAATTGCAAATGTTTCATACTTATTCAAAATTTGATGCAAAGAAACTATAGGCCAATCTTTTAGAAATAATGATATAGATAATAGAAATTATAAATTAATATTGTAGAACAGAGGGGCCTAGTGGTGCATGTACAAAATTCTTTGAAGTTTGTGTCATTTATAGACAGAGTGGTTAAAAAGGCGTTTGGCATGTTGCCTTCATTGCTTAGTCCTTTGAGTATAGGAGTTGGGAAGTCATGTTGAGGTTGTACAGGACAATGGTGAGGCTTCTTCTGGAGTACTGTGTCCAGTTCTGGTCGCCCAGTTATAGGAAGGAAATTATTAAGCTGTAGAGGGAAGAGATTTACCAGGATGTTGCTGCGTATGGAAGGCTTGAATTATAAAGATAGGCTGGAACTTTTTTCACTGAAGTGTAGGAGGTTGACAGGTGATCTTATAGGGTTTATAAAATAATGAGAGGTACAGCTACAGCTAATGGTGGTTTTCTTTTCCCTAGGATGGGGAATTTCAGGACTGGGGGCACATTTTTACGGTGAGAGGAGAAAGATTAAAAAAAATATGAAGAGAAATGTTTTTACATGGAGGGTGGTTAGTGTGTGGAATCAACTTCCAGAAGAAGTGATAGATATGGGTACAATTACCATGTTTAAAAGAGATTTGGATAAGTACACGAATAGGAAAGGTTTGAAGGGTTATGGGTCAGGAGCAGGCAGGTGGGACTAGTTTAGTTTGGGATTACGTTCGGATTGGTTGGACCCAAGGGTCTGTTTCTGTGCTGTATGAATCTATGACAATGAGTCACTTGAGCAATGGTGAGGAGGATATGATAATGAGTAGTCAGAGGTACAATCTACATCAGTGGCTCTGGTGAGGAAACTGAGTCCATTGTACCTAAGTTTGCTGACGGAATAAAATTAGTTGAGAAATTAAGAATTGACGACATTACAAAGGCAAAACAGACGTTCTCAATTAGTGGACAAGAACTTAGCAGATGGAACATAATACAGAGAGCAATATGTATTTAGAAATGGATGCTCAGTATCATCAGCAAAGTGAGAGGGGAACGAGGCACCTCAACCTCACTTCTGGTGCTACTTCAACTTGAGCTAGGATGGTGCCAGCAGGCACCCACAGGTAGGAGGAGCAACTGGCAGGGACTCCAGGACCTCCCTCCAAACTATCAAGAGGTTCCTTCCCTCTCCGCCTTCCTTTTGCTCGTGACTCCATTGTTTGCAGCAGCTGAAGCCAAGGACGGTATGCCTACATCTGTTCAGGAAACTCTCAAGGTCGTAAGCCCTCAAAGGGCACTTGCCAAATTTTTAATTGTCATTGGGGTGTAGCACTCACCAAAAACTGTCCTCTACCCAGATGGAAGGGCAGTACCTAGATGTTGTGGTAGGCAATGGGAAGAAATTATATTTTGAGGGCACATTGGTGGCACAGCTTTGTAATCAATTCATATACTTTTCACCAATGTAGACAGAAAAACCACATGAACAGTTCAAACGTTTGCTGTAGTCTCATTTCCCCACTGGAGGATGACATGTTTGAAATGAAAGCATGGAACATCTTCCCCCATGACAACGGGATGCTTTTTTTCTATCAGAAAACCTTTGATTATCTCACACCATCAGCAATGTGTGTCTAAAGTTGCTCTCATCACCGAGTGAACCATTGACCAGTTTGGGGATAGCAGTCAAGAGTCAAGATTAGAGTGGTGCTGCAAAAGCACAGCAGGTCAGGCAGCATCTGAGGTCTTGACTTTGATCTCCAGCATTTACAGTCCGCACTTTCGCCAATATCAGTCAAGATTCTAGTGATAGCTTTCAAGGGCGCTTACTTTGTCCGACACATTCCCTTTGTCGTTCAAAAGGGATGATACTGGGGTTAGCCACAAAGTAGGTCCCACACAGCCAATTAATGGACAGTGACATTTGACTGGTATCTACAGGGTGCCCGAGGACAAGTTTTTAATGCCATAGCCTCTACAACACTACCAAATGCTCTCAGCATATGGGGCAAGGAATTTCTAGCTGAAATGTGATTCTCTGTGTTCCTTAGTAGGCAAGCATTTCCACTTGCACAGCCATGGTGTTGGAAGCAAGGTCACTGGGACCACTTTGTCCAAGGTATTTGGCCTCCATTTTGCAAGAGACATAGCCCATGTTGTTTTTGCACTCCATAATCCCCTGTTCACAGGGGAGTACCCCTACAATGTAGCTGCTGCCGATGCATTTTTAAAAATTCATTCGCAGGATGAAGGCCCCACCAGCATTTAGTGCCGATCTTCGAGGGCTGTTAGAGTCAGCCAAGTATAGTGTATGTAAGGATGGCAGTTTCCTTCCCTAAAGGAAATTAGTGACCCAGATGGGTTTTACTAACACTGGTTAGTTTTTGAAGAAACTCAACATCCACCAGAGGAAATAATCCATGATTGAAAAAGAACTATTGAGTTCGATACGGGCCTTCTAACATTTTAATGTATTCAAAGTTTGTGAGAAGATTTGTAGCTCGGGTGCTCGTTGCTGTGGTTCTGTTCGCCGAGCTGGAAGTTTTTGTTGCAAACGTTTCGTCCCCTCTCTAGGTGACATCCTCGGTGCTTGGGAGCCTCCTGTGAAGCGCTTCACAGGAGGCTCAAGCACTGAGGATGTCACCTAGACAGGGGACAAAACGTTTGCAACAAAAACTTCCAGCTCGGCGAACAGAACCACAGCATTTTAATGTATTCGTCACAAACAATGTGTCGGAGATGGTTGTGTACACGTATCACAACCTTCTTGCATTCTTTGAACGCTTTAAAGGCAAGAATGTGAGACTATTTCACTGGAGTCTTAGGTTACGGACTTTTAATTTACAAATCACACATGTTGCAGATCGTAAGAAAGTAATTGCAGATGTATTATCATGGATTTAACTGATAAAGTATAGATAAGATTGGTATCTATTCAATGTTATATATGTGGGAAGAAATTAATATGAACTTAGATGAAAGTTATGTGTATGTCATGATAATGTGGTTTAGGAATAGAGAAAAAAAGTGAAGCCATCTTTTCTTTCTGATGGTTCTTTTCTTCTCTTAAGGGGGAAGTGTTATCAGGTGTAGATGTGCACTCTACCCTTAAAAGAGAGGAAGCTAGTAAGGACTAGCATAGTCATCACGCAATAAGTCCAATTTGATGATGTAACTGGCTTGCCAACCTTTCTCGAAACAGTCCTCCAATCTCAGTATTGGTGATGAGTCCGATTTTGTTATGGCGTTGACCTTCCGATAATCCACATAAAATCATTGAGTCCTGTCTGGTTTGGGAACGAGGATGGTCGGCGAATTCCACTCACTCTGGCTTGGTTCGATGATATCCTCGTTGAGCATGGCCTCCACTTCCTTCTTTTCCTGTCTGGCTTTCAAAGGACTGAGCCGATAGGGATATTGCTTTTTTTGGAACAGTATTCCCTATGTCTACTTCATGTGCAATAGCATTAGTCCTCTCCATTTGATTCCTGCATATATCCTCATACTGAAGTAACAAATCTTTCAACTGCATACTATGCTCCAGAGACAGATAGTTTACTAACCTGTCCCAATCCTCAAGGAATTATTCATTTTTAAACATATTTTGAGGCACATCAAGATCCACAATATCTGGATTTGATTCCTCACTCTTCAGGGCAGTAACTAACACCTGTTTCTCCAGTTCTTTCTCTCTAGTATAATACGGTTTCAACATGACATATCCAATACAGTATTTTTCTATTGGTATCTTTACTAGATAGTCCACCTGACTCAACTTTTTCTCAATTTGATAGGGACCATTAAATCTGGCTTTGAAAGGATCTTCTATCACTGGTAACAGTACTAACAGGTCATCCCCTGAGGAAAACATCCGAATCTTAGAGGTTTTATCTGCCACCTGCTTCATTCTATGCTGTGCCCTCTTTAGGTGCTGTTTAACTAACTCACCTAATCAATTTAATCTGTCCCTCATCTCTGATACACAATCTAAGTGTGAGATCTCCGACTTTGGTCCTGTCAATTTTTCTTTAATTAATTTCAAAGGGCCTCTCATACATCATGCCCGAGTATTAACTTGAAGGAAGTGAACTGAATAGATTCATTTGGGGCATCTCTAATGGCAAACAATACGAATGGGATACCTTTATCCCAATCATTCAGGTAATCCTGCTAGTGTGCTGTCAACATGTTTTTCAAGGTCTGATGTCACCTTTCTAAAGCTCCCTGGGATTCATGATGATACACATTGGATTTAAAGTGGTGTATACTTAAGCTATCCACAATCTCCTTAAACAGCCTAGCAGTAAAATTTGACCCTTAGTCTGTCTGAATCGCTCTTGGTAGCCCATACCATGTGAAGAAAGCTACTAACTCCTCTACTACCCTTTTTGCCTTGATATTTCCTAAGGGAATTGCCTCAGGTAATCTGGTCGACACATCCATTATGGTTAACAAGTACTGGTTCCGACTTTTAGTTCTCAAGGAGGGGACCTACACAATCAATTAGAACTTTCGTGAAAGTCTCTTCAAATGTGGGAATTGGCAACAAAGGTACCGCCTGTGGCTTAGCTACCATTTGGCATGTATGACACATACGGCAAAAGTTAACCACATCTTTGTGCATTCCAGGCCAATAAAAATGTTTTTGTGCCTTAGCCTGAGTTGTTTGTATCCCTAGGTGACCTCCTACAGTTCATGTGGTACCCATAATACTTCCTGTCTGTATGCTACCAGCAAAACAACCTGGTGCATTTCAGCCCATTTCTCCTCTGCACTAACTTGCCATGGTCTCCATTTCTCACTTAGAGTTCTATCTTTCACATAGTAATCTTCAGGAATATTTTCTACCTCCTTTTCAGAGTACGTATCCACATATATATCTTTTAGCGTCTTGTCTTTCTGTTGCAAGTCCCTTAGCCTTTCAGGACTAAGCACTTCTGCCTGACCCTCTGCCTGTTCAGGTTTTCCCTGCACCATTTCTCTTTAGTTTTTGCTTCCTGCTGTGACTTATGATAGTGGGATCTGGTTACTACACAATCTAGGAAACTATCAGATATTTTTCTTTTAACTCCTCAGTTTCTTGGTCTTCCTTGGGCTTTTCCACAACAAGATGTGTCACTCCCACCTTGGACCCTGCTAAATCTTTCCCAAGAATAAACTGGATTCCTGGAACTGACACTCTGCAATCACTCCCACTATTACTTCCCCAGTCTTGAGTTGGCATTCCAACCTGATCTTACACAGGGGAATGCTAAATTTCTGTTAATCTAGCCCACAAATGACACTCTCAGGTAACAGATCAGAAAAAGTGCAAATTCGTTCAGTTTTACTTTTAGAAACTGGTTAGATCGTGTATCTCTCAAAATTATAACTTCTTGCCCTTCTCCCCTTGTTCTTTCTGAGTAAACGTTACCCACACAGACAAATTCTTTATAGAAATCAGGCACTAACTCCATACCCAGCCTCTGCCTAGGCTGTACATGCTCCTGCAGCTCCTTGGCTCTTCTTGGGGTTTCCTTTACTACTTTCACTAATGCCACTGGCTTAGCTTCTTTGACCACATCTTTTCCCACAGTGCCTTTCTTTAACAACCAGCACTTTGACTTTACGTATCCCACTTTCTGGCAGTGAAAACTCCTTTTCCAAGTGCCCTTTTTGAACCACCAACGCTGTAATTCTCTGTGTCCCATTCCATTACAGTGAAAACACTGAGGCTTTTCATCTCCTTTTCACCCTGTAAGGATTCTTTAATCTGTGGTAAACTCTTATCAGTGTTCATTGTTTCATAGTATAGGTTCTCCCCTTCTCCCAAATTCTGTCCCTCATAGGACGAAATTCTGGCAGGAAGCTTGTGTTATGCACCAACATGTATTCATCTGCTAACTCTGCTGCCCATCTCACTTCTTGAACTGTCTATTCATTCACATGAATTCCACCATTTCTAGAAGTGAGTTTTAAAGCTCCTCCAGCAGAATAATCTCTCTTAGAGCCTCATAGGTCTTATCTATCTTTAAGGCCCACACCTTTTTATCAAAGTGACTATGTTTAATTCTTTCGAACGCAACATACATCTGACCTGGTTCCTTCTTTATGTTTCTGAACTGCTGTCTATCCACTAGTGGTACCTGTTCATAAGCTCTTAAAATAGCTTGTTTGACCTCTTCATAATCTCTTGACCCCTCATCTGACAGCACAGCAAATACCTCACTCGCTGTGCCTACCAGTTTAGTCTGAACTAGCTTTACCCATAAATCCTCAAACCACCTCATCTGCCTAGCCAATTTTCCAAATGAAATAAAGAAGGCTTCAACATCTTTCTCATCAAAATGTAGCAGAGTTTTGACGTATTTGTATATGTCACTACCATCTCTTTTAATCTACATCCTGTTAACTTGACTTTGCTGACTAAGTTGAAATGTCTCAAATTCATATTCTCTCTTGTTGCTCAACCATAAACCTTCTCTCACTCTCTTTCTTCTCTTTCTCTCTCCCTTTGTTCATCTTCTAACTCCACTTTCCTCAATTGTAATTTAAGTTTTTCTGACTTGACTGCACTTCTCTATTTCTCTGACACACCTAAGTGTTCGAGTAATTCCCTTACAATTTCAGCTTTACTTTTGTCCTTGGTTAAACCCAATTCTAACTTCTTTGCTAATTCTAAGAATATGGGCTTTTTTGTTTCTTTGTAAACTTTCTTGGCAAATTTGGGAATCATCTTCAAATCCTAGAACCTCTTTAGCCATTTTAAGAGCCTTTTCTCTCATTTTTAATTTAACTAACTACAAGTAACCAAAATTAAACCATCTGTCTCACCGATGTTAGAAAAATACACAACACCAGGTTATAGTCCAACAGGTTTATTTGGAAGCACTAGCTTTCGGAGCACTGCTCCTTCAGGTGGTTGTTCATGAAGGAGCAGCGCTCTGAAATCTAGTGCTTCCAAATAAACCTGTAGGACTATAACCTGGTGTTGTGTGATTTTTAATTTTGTACATCCCACTCCAACACGGCATCTCCAAATAATATCTCACCTACGTTTTACTTAAAGATCTAGGACACTAACTGGCAAGTGTTTAAATCTACTGGGCTTTTCTTGTACCTCAAATCTGTCCAAATCTCAGACTGGATCTGTCTAAACCTATTGAAATCACGATTCTGAGACCCAAGCAGTTCAAATCCCAGCAAAGAGCCCCCAAACTGCTATGACACCGAGTAAACCCCTCTGCTAACTTAAACCTGACATACAGAGAAGCTTATCTCGTGCTGTAATCTGTTAAATTTTGAGAGGCAAAGAAGTATCCCAGAGGTCACTATTTAAAATAAAAATTAGCAAGTTTCTTCTTTAAGTCCAAAAGAGAACATTAAACAACTATTTGCAATTCCTTTCGCTTAAATCTATCTTTTTCCCCCAGTCTGCAATGCTGGCTGGATTAAAAAAACCCTGATTAATAATTACAAAAAAATTAATCACGGTTCAAAACCAGTCAGCTTTGTCGATTTTCCCTTGTAAATTTTCTTCTGTAGATTTTTCTCAAGGTCTTCAGTGTTCTCGCACAGATTTCTTATGGACAGGTACATTTCAGAGAGCTGTTTGGTTAGCAGTCTATGCTTGTTGGTGTTGTTGACAGTTCTCCCCCTAACTGTTCAAAAAGTCTGGTTTTATACCCCAAAACATCGGATTATTTCATTGGTTTGAAGTCATCAAAACATTAAATTCAAATTCAAAATTGCATATTTTAAACTGATTGGTTGAAATTCAATTTATTTTTTCCCTATGGCAATGCAACTCCAGCTATTTGTTTCAACCTAGTGTTACATTTTAAATTGTTCAGGACACTCTGTGCTTTTAGTCAGTCTTTGCTAGCTTCCTCCCTCTCTTGAATGTACAGTACACACTTACGCCTTCATAATGCCAAGGATCCCAAATATGTCTTTAACAGCTTTCCCAAATTGGTCTGATACCTTCAAAAACTGTGTACATGTACCTCCCAGTTGTCTCAGTTCTTGTACACCTATCAAAAAGTGTATATTTCCCACTTTTCCTCATAAAATTCTATCTGTACCCTGACTTCCCATTTTGCCAGTGGTTTTATGTTCTTGCTGAAGTCTCATAGTTTACTACCTTTCTGAATTTTGTATCAGCAACAAACTTTAAAATTATGCATTGTCTGCCAAGTTCGGATCATTATCATTAATCAAAAAAGTAGACTCCTAATGTTGACTACTGGGGAGCACCACTAAATACCTATCCATAACTGGAATTCTAAATGGATTGAGCAGTTCAAAAAGCCAGCTCCGACCGCATCTCAAGGGCAGTTAGGATTGGGCAATTAATGCTGGCCCACCCAGTGAAAAGCGCTCACATCTGCATGAATAATACATTTTTAAAATACTGACTTCTTTGGAATATAGGAGTAAGTGAGGACTGCAGATGCTGGAGATCAGAACTGAAAATGTGTTGCTGGAAAAGCGCAGCAGGTCAGGCAGCATCCAAGGAGCAGGAGAATCGACGTTTCGGTCCTGAGCCCTTCTTCAGGAATGAGGAAAGTGTGCCAAGCAGGCTAAGATAAAAGGGAGGGAGGAGGGACTTGGGGGAGGGGCGTTGGAAATGTGATAGGTGGAAGGATGTTAAGGTGAGGTGAGGTGAGTGGGGGTGGGCGCGGAGAGGTCAGGAAGAAGATTGCAGGTTAGGAAGGTGGTGCTGAGTTCGAGGGTTGGGACTGAGACAAGGTGGGGGAGGGGAAATGAGGAAACTGGAGAAATCTGAGTTCATCCCTTGTGGTTAGAGGGTTCCTAGGCGGAAGATGAGGCGCTCTTCCTCCAGCCGTCGTGTTGCTATTGTCTGGCGATGGAGGTGTCCGAGGACCTGCATGTCATTGGTGGAGTGGGAGGGGGAGTTGAAGTGTTGAGCCACGGGGTGGTTGGGTTGGTTGGTCCGGGTGTCCAGAGGTGTTCTCTGAAACGTTCCGCAAGTAGGCGGCCTGTCTCCCCAATATAGAGGAGGCCACATCGGGTGCAGCGGATGCAGTAAATGATGTGTGTGGAGGTGCAGGTGAATTTGTGGCAGATATGGAAGGATCCCTTGGGGCCTTGGAGGGAAGTAAGGGGGGAGGTGTGGGCGCAAGTTTTGCATTATTTGCGGTTGCAGGGGAAGGTGCCGGGAGTGGAGGTTGGGTAGGTGGAAGGTGTGGACCTGACGAGGGAATTACGGAGGGAGTGGTCTTTTCGGAACACTGACAGGGGAAGGGAGGGAAATATATCCCTGGTGGTGGGGTCCGTTTGGAGGTGGCGGAAATGATGACGGATGATACGATGTATATGGAGGTTGGTGGGGTGGTAGGTGAGGACCAGTGGGGTTCTGTCCTGGTGGCGATTGGAAGTGCGGGGCTCAAGGGCGGAGGAGTGGGATGTAGAGGACATGTGGTGGAGAGCATCGTCGATCACGTCTGGGGGGAAATTGCGGTCTTTGAAGAAGGAGGCCATCTGGGTTGTTTGGTATTGGAACTGGTCCTCCTGGGAGCAGATGCGGTGGAGACAAAAGAATTGGGAACATGGGATGGCATTTTTACAGAGGCCACGGTGGGAGGAGGTTTTTTATCTAGGTAGCTGTGGGAGTTGGTCCGTTTATAGTAAATGTCCATGTTGCTTCGGTCGCCCGAGATAGAAATGGAGAGGTCTAGGAAGGGGAGGGAGGAGTCTGAGACGGTCCAGGTAAATTTGAGGTCGGGGTGGAAGGTGTTAATAAAGTGAATGAACTGTTCAACCTTTTTGTGGGAGCAGTCATCGATATGGCGGAGGAAAAGGTGGGGGGTGGTGCCAGTGTAGCTGCGGAAGATGGACTGTTCTACATATCCTACGAAGAGGCAGGCATAGTTGGGGCCCATGCGGGTGCGCATGGCTACTCCTTTGGTTTGGAGGAAGTGGGAGGATTGGAAAGAGAAGTTGTTCAGAGTGAGGACCAGTTCAGTCAGTCGAAGGAGGGTGTTAGTGGAAGGGTACTAGTTGATACTGCGGAAAAGGAACAAGCGGAGGGCTTTGAGTCCTTCGTGATGGGGGATGGAGGTGTACAGGGACTGGAGGTCCATGATGAAGATAAGGCGTTGGGGACCGGGGAAGCGAAAATCATGGACGTGGAGGGCGTGGGTGGTGTCCCGAACGTAGGTGGGGAGTTCTTGGACTAAGGGGGACAGGACCATGTTGAGGTATGCAGAGATATCCATATCCGCCACAAATTCACCTGCACCTCCACACACATCATTTACTGCATCCGCTGCACCCGATGTGGCCTCCTCTATATTGGGGAGACAGGCCGCCTAACTTGCAGAACGTTTCAGAGAACACCTCTGGGATACCCGGACCAACCAACCCAACCACCCCGTGGCTCAACACTTCAACTCCCCCTCCCACTCTCCACCAATGACATGCAGGTCCTCGGACTCCTCCATCGCCAGACCATAGCAACACGACGGCTGGAGGAAGAGCGCCTCATCTTCCGCCTAGGAACCCTCCAACCACAAGGGATGAACTCAGATTTCTCCAGTTTCCTCATTTCCCCTCCCCCCACCTTGTCTCAGTCCCAACCCTCGAACTCAGCACCACCTTCCTAACCTGCAATCTTCTTCTTGACCTCTCCGCCCCACCCCCACTCCGGCCTATTACCCTCACCTTAACCTTCTTCCACCTATCGCATTTCCAACGCCCCTCCCCCAAGTCCCTCCTCCCTACCTTTTATCTTAGCCTGCTTGGCACACTTTCCTCATTCCTGAAGAAGGGATCATGTCCGAAACGTCGATTCTCCTGCTCCTTGGATGCTGCCTGACCTGCTGCGCTTTTCCAGCAAAACATTTTCAGCTTCTTTGGAATATAGAAGCACATTTTATTTTTAAGGAGAAGAGGATCACTTGAGCGCATAATTGGCTAAGAGATCTGGGCAGGACATAATGGTGAACAGCTGCAAGAACTTAATTAACTGAAAGGTTTTGAAAAATCTGCAGTGCATCTTTCATCTAGGCCGTATTGTCTGTGCAAAGTGAAGACAGTTCAGCAATTTCTGCTGACTTATGCTACAACTGACCAGCAATATTTAATATTATCCCTGATAAAGATATTCAATTATCAGACATTAAATGACAGACATCAACAGCATGCATTTTGTCAGGGGTACAAGCCTGGTAGTTGTTAGAAAAATTGTTTGGATGCAATTACAGTGATTAATTGTTTTTGTGCAGCGTAATCTTGAAGTCTTTGAAAATAATATATAAGCACATGTCCTTAGCTGTAATATGGTCATGCTTTTCTCCATGGAAGCTTTTTTTGTGAAAAGATCTAAGGTGATGGAATACCTGAGATAATATTTAGTCATTCATAACAACATAAATTGGAATACAATACATTTAAAATGTTGCAGATTTATAGGCACTCCTAAGAATTATAATTGGGGAAATCCATAAGTAAGATTGCTTTTATAACACAGATTTGCTAGCAGGTTCTGTGGTTATTTTGTAAACCAGCAAAACTGGATAGTTTTTGGTCCTTGGATGATCAAGCGAGACAGTTGCATTTTTAAGTATCCAACATCCCATTTAAAAAACAAAAAATGCTCAAACTCTTCTGACATCACACTGAATTACGTTTTTGTCAAATAAATGACAATAAACATTAGTTAGATATTCACTTTGTTCCTGAAGTAAGGACAAAAGACTTCAGTCACAATCAGTGAGTGATCAAATGAATGAATTAATAATTCTTGGTCATCAGAAGTAAGAAAATCAGAAGAATCTCATGCCTCTTCTTAATTTTGTTCTAAAAACTGGTAAACCCCAAACACCTTATTTGTGGAAAATATCATTTATCCTTAATTGTTGCGGGCAGTCATGTTTGATGCAATGTCTTACATTATGACTTCATAAAGAGGTCAACTATTGTGTTAAACTCAAAAATTATTCCATTGTTTTCATTATTAACTGTCTGAAAAAAAAACTATCATTTTGATTAGAAGATGTAATTGTAAGGTTATATTTTTATCTCTCCAGATCAACCGCTTTTATAGTTTGAATTTTGTATAATATATATTTCTGTGAATTTTGCAAAACAAATGAATTTCAAAGGGATCATAAGATAATTTGCAATGTTAGCAAATGGTGTTGATCTATTCTGTACTTTAAAAGAATAAGATATTGATGAAAGGAATAGCTCAAACACACAAATTCCTTCATGTATCCAGATGGATAGACATATTGTTGATTTTATCTCAACCAATCCTGATGTTATTCTGCAATTTAATTTGTAATTAAATGTACTAGATGTGTCTTTAATTTCTGATACAAATCACTTTCTAATTTCACACTCAGGTGGCTATTAAAACCATCATCTAACAACTTTCTTCCTACCTTACTGTTTCTGTACTGAATTGTGACTGTTACTTATTAAACCTTTTACCTTCGATGTGGTTTTAACACACTGGCAACTTGCCTTCATGGAGGAAGTAGAAACTGCATTACAGTTAGCTGAGCATTCCATTATGGTTCCATCCGCACACACTCCACTGTTGTTTATTACCTGCACTTCATGCTGATCTTCATACTTCATACTGTTGAAAATCTTTGAACATTACATAAATTAAATTCATGAATATGAGAATGTGGCACTTTAAAATTGAATAATTGTTTTGATTGATGCAGAATGTTGAAATGTTCAATTTTTAAAAATGAAGTTCTATTTAGCTAGATTCTGTTTGCTTATCTATGCCTATTGCACTTGAAACAGTACCTTCTCGTACCCTCTGAGTCTTTCTCTTTGAAAGCTGAAGCAAATTAAAAATTTTGTTTGTTCACTGTGCCATCATTCTCATTAGATATTTTCATTGGCTGTATTTTTGATTATTATTTTGGTGTTGATGTGCTTATTGCATAACTTATTATTTTCCTTTCTATTTTTTCTTAATCTATTAACTATCTTCATAACTTTTCCTTTTTTTTCAAGGTTTACTTTTTTTTGCATTGGAATTGTCACACATGTTTTAAATTCACAATTTAATTGCCCTTTCACTGTTGATCCAAGGTTCTTTAGGAAGTGTTGCACTCACTTTACTTGTGGGAATAAGTGGCTATTTAATCATTTCTCATTATTTGTCTGCCGTTTTGGCTACTAATTATTTGTTACAATTGGTCTGGACTACTTTCCTTTATATCTCATGAGAAGTATCATTGTTTCCTAAACTTATCAATTTTTATAACAAAACCAAATATTGTCTTTATCAAGATGGAGAGTGAGATAGTTGAGTCGGAGACTAGGATGCTGAATCTTAATGCAGGAGACAATAAAGATATGAGGCATGAGTTGGCCTTGATAGATTGGGGAGAGGTACTGAAAGGGATGACAGTGACTAGGCCAGAGGTGGGAACCTTTTCATGTTGGAAGGCTGCATTATGTTAGTTGTAGTCTAATAAGGCTGCATCCAAGAAACTTCAATTATACATTCTTCAAAATTCACATTATTTTGTAAAAATCTAACTACTATGTACTAACTAAAAAAAAATTTAAAAAATGTTAATTCTAAAGTTAACTAACCTTTTAATGACTTTGTTGTCTGTTTTTTGTAGGAAAGCATTGGAATATTTGGTTGCAGCAAGGAGGTTTGCAGTTTTAGCTGATCCTCTAGATGGCTGACCTATTTGTAACCTTAAATCTACATTCCTGCAGATTAAAATAAAAATAATAAAGGATGAATAAAAACATATTAATAAAAAATAAAAGATTTGTTCTGCAAAAATTGGATTCATTCAAAAGACCACACACAATGGCCTAGAAGGCTGCATGCGGCCTTAAGGCCGCAGGTTCCCCACCCCTAGACTAGGCAATGGCAATTATTCAAGGAATGCATAAGGGAACTGCAACAACTGTTGACTCCTCTCTGGCACAAAAGCGAAATGGGTAAGAGGACCAATCCATGGCTTACAAAGGAAATTAGAGAAAGTATCCAATCCAGGGAAGAAGATACAGATTGGCCAAGAAAAATAATAGAGACAAAAAAACTGTAGATGCTGGAATCCAAGGTAGACAAGTAGGAAGCTGGAAGAACACAGCAAGCCAGGCAGCATTAGGAGGTAGAAAAGTCGATGTTTTGGGTGTAACGTTTCATCAGATCTGAGGATCGGGAGCAGTTTAGAATTGATCAAAGAAGGATGAAGGGATTGATTGAAAAGGGGAAAATACAGTATGAAAATAATCTTGCAGGGAACATAAAGAATGACACTAAGTGTTTCTATAGATACGTGAAGAGAAAGCAGCTAGTGAAGACAAATATAAGTCCCCTACAGTTAGAAATGGGGGAATATCCAATAGGGGGCAAAGAAATGGCTGAGCAACTGAATACATACTTTGGTTATGTGTTCACAAAAAAGGAACAAATCAAACACCAGAAATGTTGGAAAATGCAAGATTTAGTGAAAGGGAAGAACTGAGGGAGATCAATATTAGTGTTGGGAAAATTCTGGGGATTGAAGGTGGGTAAATCCTCAGGCCTGATAATCTACATTCCAGAGTTCTTAAGGAAGTGACTGTAGAAATAATAGATGCATTGGTGGTAATGTTTCAGGACGCTACAGGCTCTGGAAGAGTCCCTGCAGATTGGTGGGTTGCGAATGTTACTCAAGTATTCAAAAAGGAAGGTCGAGAGAAACCAGGGAATTATAGACCAGTAAGCCTAACATTGGTAGTCGGGAAAATTCTCAAACCCCTTATCAAGAACTTTATAGTGGAGGATTTAGAAAGCAGTGGCAGAATCAGACAGAGGTCAACATGAATTTATGAAAGGGAAATCATGTTTGACAAATCTGTTGGAATTCTATGAAGATGTAGCTAGTAGAGTTGGCATGGGGTAGCCAGTTGATATGGTATATTTGGACTTTCAGAAAGTGTTTGACTCTTGCATAAGAGATTATTGTGCAAGATTAAAGCACATGGGATTGGGGTAAGTGTATTGAGTTGGATAGAAAACTGTTTGACAAAGAGGAAATAAAGAGTAATGTTATGACACGGGGTAAACCCTCCTGCTTCATTAAAATAAGCAACACAGAAAAGATTTACCCCATGCAGTAATCTGTGAAAATTCAAGTGGCCAAGAACTATTTAAAGTAAAAATTAACAACTATATTTCTTAAAGTATAGCAAAGAATAATTAACTAACAGCTATTTATAATTTCTTCCCCAAACCTATCTTTTACCTTCCCTTCTATAATACTAGTTTGATAAAACTCCCAGTTAAGATTTATAGAAAAATTCAAACTTTAAAACCAGCCAGCAGTCGAATCTTCTCTTTATCTTTGGCAGTAGATTGCTTCTGCAGGTCAGTTTTCATTGATTTTTTCCATGCAAACTCCTTCTCTAGACAGGTACCTCTCAGAGAGTTCTGACTAGCAGTCTACAGCTGTTGGTCTGGTGGCAGTTCTCCACTCAACTATTCAATTTTCCCTGGTCTTAAACCCCCCCCCCCCCCCCCCCCGCCCCCAAGCACTGGATTGTGTCATTGGCTTTTAAGATTGTCAATATATTAAATTCAAATTGGATTGGAGTTTGGTATTTTTTAGGGTATAATTTAAACTGATTGGCTTAATTCATATCTGTCATGTCATTTCCAGGCAACCAGCTACCCTAACTGCTGGACCAGAAGGTTACATAATAACTTATGCGGGCGGCACAGTGGTTAGCACTGCTGCCTCACAGCGCCAGAGACCCGGGTTCAATTCCCGCCTCAGGTGACTGACTGTGTGGAGTTTGCACATTCTCCCCGTGTCTGCGTGGGTTTCCTCCGGGTGCTCCGGTTTCCTCCCACAGTCCAAAGATGTGCAGGTCAGGTGAATTGGCCATGCTAAATTGACCGTAGTGTTAGGTAAGGGGTAAATGTAGGGGTATGGGTGGGTTGCGCTTCGGCGAGTCGGTGTGGACTTGTTGGGCCGAAGGGCCTGTTTCCACACTGTAAGTAATCTAATCTTAATGTGAACACTTGGTTCTGTCACTGCTAGCTTTTAACTCTCTTGAAGGTACATTACACCCACATCTTCATAACAGTAGGAATTAAAGGGGCCTTTTCAAATTAGCAGACAGTACCTATTGGTGCAAGGACACCAGCTATTCACACTATATATTAATGATTTGGATGAGGGAAAAAAAAGTAACATCTCAAAGTTTGCAGATGATACCCGATTGGATGGGAGGGTGAACTGTGACGAGGATGCAAAGGTCCTTCAGCACGATCTAGACAGGTTGGGTGAGTGAGCAAATCAATGGCAGATGCAGATACATTGGATAAATATGAAGTTATTCACTTTGGAAGCAAAAACAAGAAAACAGATATTACCTGAATGGCTGTGAGGGGAGTGTGCAGTGGGACCTGGGTGGCCTTGTGCACCAATTGTTGAAGGTAAGCATGCAGGTGATAAAGAAGGCAAATGGTAAGTTGGCCTTCTTTGCGAGAGGTTTCGAATACAGGAACAGGGATGTGTTGTTATAGTTACACAAGCCTTGGTGAGACTGCAGTTAGAATATTATGTGCAGTTTTAGTCTCCTTTTCAATGTTCTCTTTTGGACTTAAAGAATAAAATTGTTAACTTTTAGTTTATAGTTCTTTGCCTCTCGAAATTTAACAGATTACAGCACGAGATGAGCTTCTCTGTGAGTCGGGTTTAAATTAGCAGAGGGGTTTACTCCGTGTTGTAACAGTTTGGGTGTTCTTTGCCGGGATTTAAATAGTTTGGATCTCAGATTCATGATTTGGATAATTTTATACAGATCCAGTCTGAGTTTTGGACAGATTTGAATAGATTTAGGGAATTAAAAAAGCCCAGTAGATTTAACCACTTGCCAGTTAGTGTCCTAGATCTTTAAATAAAACGTAGGTGAGATATGATTTGGAGGTGCCCATGTTGGAGTGAGGTGTACAAAATTAAAAATCACACAACTCCAGGTTATAGTCCAACAGGTTTATTTGGAAGCACTACTTTCAGAGTGCTGCTCCTTCATGAACAACCACCTGATGAAGGAGCGGTGAGACATGGTATAGAGTCGTAGAGATGCACAGCATGGAAACAGACCCTTTGGTCCAACCTGTCCATTCCGACCAGATATCCCAACCTGCCAGCACCCGGCCCATATCCCTCCAAACTCTTCCTATTCATATACCCATCCAAATGCCTCTTAATGTTGCAATTGTACCAGCCTCCACCACTTCCTCTGGCAGCACATTCCGTACCCCTACCAACCTCTGCGTGAAAAAGTTCCCCTGTAGGTGTCTTCTTTATCTTTCCCCTCTCACCCTAAACCTATGCCCTCTAGTTCTGGACTTCCCCACCCCAGGGAACAGGCATTGTCTGTTTACCCTATACATGCCCCTCATAATTTTGTAAACCTCTATAAGGTCACCCCTTAGCCTCTGACACTCCAGGGAAAACAGCCCCAGCCTGTTCAGCCTCTCCCGACAGCTTAATCCTCCACTGTGCTCCGAAAGGTAGTGCTTTCAAATAAACCCTTTGGACGATAACCTGGTGTTGTGTATTTTTCTAACATAGGTGAGACAGATGGTTTAATTTCGGTGACTTATGGTTGGTTAAATTAAAAGTGAGAGAAGTGGATCTTAATATGGCTATAAAGGTTCTAGAGTTTGAATATGATACCCAAGTTTGCCAAAAAGGTTTAGAAAAAGAAAAGACCATGCTCTTAGAATTAGCAAAGAGGTTAGATTTTGGGTTTAACCAAGGACAAAAGTAAAGCTGAAATTGTAAGGGAATTACTCAAACACTTAGGTATTTCAGAGAAACAGACAAATGCAGTAGAGTTAGAAAAATGAGTTAGAAGATAAGCAAAGAGAGAGAAGAAAACGAGAGAGAAGGTTCTTAGTTGAGCAAAGAGAGAGAGAAGAAAAGGAGCGAGACAGAGAGTGTGAAGAATGAGAGTGATAGAGGAAAAAGAAAGAGAGAGAAGGTTCTTAGCTGAGCAAAAATAGAGAGAATTTGAACTTGCGAATTTGTGACTTAGTCAGCAAAGTCAATTTAGCTGGATGGAAATTAAAAAAGAAGGTATAGATATATACAAATATGTCAAAACTCTGCCACTTTTTGATGAGAAAGATGTTGAAGCCTTCTTTATTTCATTTGAAAAATTGGTTCGGCAGATGGAGTCCTCCGAGAATTTATGGATAATGCTAGTTCAGACTAAACTGGTAGGCAGAGCTAGTGAGGTATTTGCCGCACTGTCAGATGAGGGGTTAAGAGACCATGAAGAGGTTAAACAGGTTATTTTAAGTGCTTATGAATTGATACCAGAAGCATACAGACAGCAGTTCAGAAACACAAAGAAGGAACCAGATCAGACTTGAGAGGAGTTCGAAAGAATTAAACAGTCATTTTAGATAGATGGGTGCAGGCTTTAAAGATAGAGATGACCTATAAGGCTCTTAGAGGAATTATTCTGCTGATGGAGTTTAAAAGCTCACTTCCAAAGATGATAAGAATTCACGTGGCTGAACAGTGGTTCAGGAAGTGAGAAGGGCAGCAGAATTAGCAGATGAATACATGTTGGTACATAAGACAAGCTTCCGGCCAGTTAGTGCCTGATCTTGAGAAGAATTTGCCTCTGTTGGTAAAGTTTACTCAGAATAGGGGGAGAAGGCAAAAAGTTATAATTTTGAGAGATAGACGATCTAACCAGTCCCTAAAAGTAAGAGATGAGTGAATTTGCACTCTTTCTGATCTGTTACCTGAGAGTGTGGTAATTTGTGGGATAGATGGACAGAAATTTAGCATTCCCCTATGTAAGATCAGGTTGGAATGCCAGCTCAAGCCTGGGGAACTAACAGTGGGAGTGATTGACAGAGTGTCAGTTCCAGGAATCCAGTTGTTCTTGGGAAAGATTTAGCAGGGTCCAAAATGGGAGTGACACACCTTGTTGCGAAAAAGCCCAAGGAAGACCAAAAAAAACTGAGGAGTTAAAAGAAAAATATCCTGGTATTTTCCTAGACTGTGTAGTAACCAGATCCCACTATCATAAGTCACAGCATGAAACAAAAGCTAAAGAGAAAAATGAAGGAGTTGGGGTTCAGTTAGCAGACACCCTCTTTGAGGAAATGGTGCAGGGAAAACCTGAACAGGTAAAGGGTCAGACAGAAGTGCTTAGTCCTGAAAGGCTAAGGGACTTGCAACAGCAAGACAAGACGATAAAAAATATATATGTGGATGCGTACTCTAAAAAGGAGGTAGAGAATATTTCCTAAGATGGAAATGGAGACCACGGCTGGTTAGTGCAGAGGAGAAATGGGCCAAAGTACACCGGATTGTGTTGCCAGTAGCATGTAGACAGGAAGTTACAAGTAGCACATGAACTACCTGTAGGAGGTCATCTAGGTGTATGAAAGACTCAGTCTAAAACATGTTTATTGGCTTGGAATGCACAAGGATGTGGTTAACGTTTGCTGTACGTGTCATACATGCCAAGTGGTAGGTAAGCTACAGGCGGTAATAAAACCAGCACCTTTGTTACCAATGCCCACATTCGAAGAACCTTTCCTGCGGTATATAATTGATTGTGTAGGTCCTGAGAACTAGAAGTGGGAATCAGTACTTGTTAACCATAATGGATGTGTCTACCAGATTACCTGAGGCAATTCCATTATGGAGTATCAAGGCAAAAAAGGGTGGTAGAAGAGTTAGTAACTTTCTTCACACCATATGGGCTAC
Source organism: Chiloscyllium plagiosum (assembly GCF_037043375.1). Classification (NCBI taxonomy): domain Eukaryota; kingdom Metazoa; phylum Chordata; class Chondrichthyes; order Orectolobiformes; family Hemiscylliidae; genus Chiloscyllium; species Chiloscyllium plagiosum. The sequence continues at coordinate 37,389,521 of NW_028270157.1, forward strand.
CCAGGGAGATTCAGTCAGACCAAGGGTCTAATTTTACTGCTCGTGGCGAATTATCAATCAAGAGGAAAATGTAGCTTGTTAAATGTGTGATTGGCACTGCAACTTGCCTCTTTAATGTTCAGCTTACCAATCGGATTGAACAATCTGGATGTTGAGAATTCTCAACATAGAAGTCTGAGCTGACACCTAAAAACTTCAGCTCACTGTTGGCTGTGAGGAGCCTCCATATTTCTCTGCAGCAAACAGCATCTCAGGACACAATCCTTGACAATCAGTCGCATGCGTACATTCACAACTTAGGTTTATTTTTGGTCATTTGGAGTTAAGACTTTAATTTCTAAATCCAAAAGTAATGTGCACTATGAACTATGGAATCAGGTATTCACAACAGAACATACTTAGGTTGACAACTCAGTGCAGCAATCTGCATGAGCTGTAAATAAAGTAGCATTTTTCCCAGATGTGACATTCAATTGAGCCCCTGTTTCAGATAAACATAAAATATCTTATTATATTGTTTCAGGAAAAGGACGTTTCCCTTGTGTTGTGACCAATATGAATGCCTCAATCAACTTTATCTGTTTATTCACACATTGCTTATGGGACTTGGCTCTGGTTTTTTTTGTTTAGAATTTTGGGTCCAGTTTGCTTTGGATTCCAGGGGCTTCTGCCTTTTGGACCAGCTTTCTATCTGGGACCTTGACAAAGGTTGTACTGAAGTCCATTGAAACCACATCAGCTGCACTACCCTCATCAATATGTTTAGTCACCTTTTCAAAAAAAAAACTCAATTAAATTAGACAAGATCTGCCTCCAACAAATCTGTGCTGTTCAGGGAATAGAGTAAGGAGATGAGCAGTGAAATAAACGAGTTAGGTGAGAACATGAGGAAGATCAAAGCCAAAAGGATTGAAAGGAAGGGCAACCAAAAAGGAAATAGGAAGATTTGGGGAGTCACCTAGACTGAGAGGCTGAGTCTGTGACTCATTCCATGAGGTGTAACTGTGGCCCCCTTCGACTGTGATCCAAATAGCAAGTGTGCAATAGAGCTGAAAATGGCTGCCACATAGCTGGAGTGAGCAGAATAAGTGATTCATTCTCTGAAGGAAGGGACTGCATTTTAGTGCGCTGTGAGGTTCTTCAAAGAGTAGAAACATTAAACAGGCCCCAACACAGTGCCGGTGAAAGATACATGTCATCACAAAAGGCTACCTGATGAAGGAGCAGCACTTGAAAGCTAGTACTTCCAAATAAACCTGTTGAAATATAACTTAGTCTTTTAGATTTTAGATTACATTTTTTTTTAGATTAGATTTTTTAGATTAGATTACCTATAGTGTGGAAACAGGGCCTTCGGCCCAACAAGTCCACACCGACCCGCCGAAGCGCAACCCACCCATACCCCTAACCTAACACTACGGGCAATTTAGCATAGCCAATTCACCTGACCTGCACATCTTTGGACTGTGGGAGGAAACCGGAGCACCCGGAGGAAACCCACGCAGACACGGGGAGAACGTGCAAACTCCACACAGTCAGTCGCCTGAGGCGGGAATTGAACCCCGGACTCTATGTGAGGCAGCAGTGCTAACCACTGGGCCACCGTGCCGCCCACTAACATTTATGGAATAGTTATCATAATTCATTTGACTCCCACATAAGTATTTAGATTAGATTACAGTGTGGAAACAGGCCCTTCGGCCCAACAAGTCCACATCGACCCGCCGAAGCGAAACCCACCCATACCCCTACATTTACCCCTTACCTAACACTACAGGCAATTTAGTATGGCCAATTCACCTGACCCTGCACATTTTTGGATGGTGGGAGGAAACCGGAGCACCCGGAGGAAACCCACGCAGACACGGGGAGAACGTGCAAACTCCACACAGTCAGTCGCCTGAGGCGGGAATTGAACCCTGGTCTCTGGCGCTGTGAGGCAGCAGTGCTAACCATGTCATACAACATTACAATGGCTGTGAGGCCCAAGCAATAGTTTGCACCCAGGAAAGATTCACACTCATTACCAAACGAGCAATCACCTTCCAAGGTTGTACAGATTGCACAGGCTGCAACAGCTGCTCAATTCACACCTTGGATCATAAAGCACCTTGTAGAATTAAAGATGGTTAACTTCTGTACAGAAGTTGGAGTTGCAGATAAAATGGCATTCACTCACATGCAGATGATGAGTGAATATTTTAAAATGTAGTCATGTATTTATGTTGAAGTGCCACATACAGGTTCTCAGAAAGGTTGTCTCTTTTGTTTTCCTCCCACTACACCTAGCTGCAATCTCACACTCGGTAGTGAAGCAGAAGCAGCCTGCCCTGTTGACTTTGGAGATTTGGTTTGGTGGCCCGAGGGCAGTTGTGGCTGGAGAATTCAGATATGCTCTGTCTGTCCTGCCCAGAGGCAGGTTCACCCTCCTTGGTGTGATCCACTCCCAGCGATGAGAGTGACAGCCAGGGTGGAGGTGGAAGGCCTGCTCATCTCTGAAGTGATCTGACATAACACGCACAGAATTTACATTTTCACTTTTGGATACTTATTTTCTTCTAATTATTTCCTAGCCATCATTAAATCCTCCGGGAAGAACCACATGTGATGTCGTGCTTTTAAATCGATGGAGTGTGCGGAACTATGAAGTACAACGTGGTGATGTCATCTCCCTGGTGTAAGTAATATATCTTGTAGTTTTCAGTAAAATGGATGTGTTTCTGAATCACTTTCCAGCTTTGAAAATGTACATTGATTGTGTTACTGGCTTGTGTGTTTGTTTCAAAGACAATCTTCAGAGTATAATCTTGTGACTGGTATTCACGTTTTCAATTAAAGAATTCTCTAAAAGAACCATATTTGTTAAATATTTTTGATATTGATGTGATTGGTTGTTTTCTGTTTGCTTGCCTGGATCTGTTTGGTGTGATTCATTATTTCATGTCATCCAGTTATGAAAATGAAAGTTTGCAGAAAGCATCAGATAAAACTATGCTTAGCTTCACCCTAACAGTCTTCTCTACTCTGTAGACTTCTTTGGCCATGTATCATTTTGTGAATGAAGCAATCATGAAACAGAATAAATGCATTGAATTAATATTATTTTAAAACTCAATTGACTTACCTCTTTTCTTGTGATATTTCATCTCTGAAAGTAGAACAAAATATGAAATAAACTTCTCTATGAGAAGTTTGGGGCGGCACAGTGGCTCAGTGGTTAGCACTGCTGCCTCACAGCACCAGGGACCTGGGTTAGATTCCAGTCTCGGGTGACTATCTGTGTGGAGTTTGCACATTCTCCCCGTGTCTGTGTGGGTTTCCTCTGGCTGCTCCAGTTACCTCCCACAGTCCAAAGATGTGCAGGTCAGGTGAATTGGCCATGCTAAATTGCCCACAGTGCATTAGTAAGAGGGAAATGGGTCTGGGTGGGTTACTCTTTGGTGGGTCGGTGTGGACGTGTTGGGCCGAAGGCCCTGTTTCCACACTATAGGGAATCTAATCTAATCTTTTTTGCTGCATTTTCCCGGAGGGGTATGAGGGTTACTGTTCTCCTCCTCCAAGCTAGATAAATCTTCCAACTTCTATTCCTGTCATGGATTCCATCTCCAAACTGACAGCAAGCATTCTGTGCAGTGAACAATAAAGTGCTTTTTTTGTTTAAGGTAAAGGCCTGGCTAACATTTATTCCGTTTGCTCCCTCAACTTTCAGTCTATTCTTAGGCTAAGCTGCTTGTTTCTGGAAGCAGAGGCACAAAGTTACAGCCCACACTAAGGAAAGATCCCTGCAACCTATTTCCATGGTAACATGGCACACTGAGGATACTAACTTTAGCTTCAAAACCAAACCTTTAGACACTGATATCTATATGATGAATTGATATCTCCAATGGAGTTAACAGTCCCTTTTCCAGATTAGCTGTTTCCACTAACACCTATCACCTCTGTTTTCTCCCTTTACCCTAACCCCATCACTCCCCCTTTTCCCATCGCCTCCCTCCCCTTCTCCCATCACACCCTTTCCCCCTTCTCCCATCACCCCCTTCCCCATCACCCACCTTCCGCCTTCTGCTCTTACCCTCCCTTCTCCCATCTCCGTCCCTCCCCTTTCCTCTCTTTCCGTTCTCCCATCTCTCCCCTTTCCCTGCCCCATGTCTCCCCTTTCCTTATCTCCCCCTTTCCCCATCTTGCACCTCTCGTTCCTGCCCTCTTCTCATCTCTCCCATCCTCCCTTTTTACAAAGATGGTCTAACTTCTTCCACCTGAGAATTACTTTTATATAATTTAGATCTCTTATTGGGTAAAAAAGTTACAGCCCTCTCGTCTCTACTGAGCTCAGAGATAGTGCATCAATTTTCTTACTTCCAAACCTCAACTTATTAATTAAACAGACATTACCCTTGAACTGTTACTTTAAGTCTCTTTACCAGTTTCTCAACTAAGTGTTTCCATTTACCTTCATTTAAAATTCAATTTCAGTTATGCACTCTCTGGCACTATGCTTTATATTGATGCCCATGGAATGTTTGAAGCAGCAAAGTGATATTGAGGCAGCATCTTCATTTATGGATGTTGAGTTTCTGATGGCACAACCTGATGTGATCCCAAAACAGTTAATGAATACATTAGATGAGCTACAGTAAACTGGTGTTCAAGGGAAAGCTGACATGCAGAGATATTCCTTTTGGTGCCAAAGAGTGAAGTTGATTTATATGTTTTGGTTGATACAAAAATTGAATATGCCAGTACGTTAATTGTAATAAACTTCTCCCTTCTACTTAATTAGACAGTACTTGACTGACTGAGTTTAATTTTCTCCTTGCAAATAATTGACCTGATCTCTTGCATTCTATGCTGCACTCTTAATTGAGATTCTGAGTCAAAACCTGGGAACCATTTATTTTCTGAGCAGTCAATGTGCCTGTGACTAGAATTTAGCAGTTACTAAGAAGACAGTTTGTCATTTGAAAAACAGAATTTAACACGCATAAACATTATTTTAGTTTACTGTCTGTAAAGTACACTTGTTCCTATGTGCATTTTGATGATGTAAAATTCATTGTTACAAAATATATTGAAGTTATTCTGTTCCTGATTGCTGAAGAATATTGGTGATGATGTTTCTGTATTTAAGCCAGCTGCTGTCAGTTCAGTGGCTTTAGTTAAAAACTTGACTGTGTATTTGAACCCCAGTTCAGGCTTTGCATTGTCTGAGCACTCCTGGAATGCTGTATTGAGAGGAAGCAATGTTTTTAAGAGTTGCATTTTTTAAACTTTGCTTATAGGATGTGGGCATCACTGGCAAGGATAATTGTTTTGAACATCCCTCTTTGTCCTTTCAAAAGTGGTGGTGAATGCCTTATCGAACCACCGTGGTCAACATGGTGCATGGGTAACCATTACCATGTTAGGAAAGGTGTCCGATGGTTTTGGCCCAGCAGCAGTGAGGAATGCGATATATTTTCAGGTCAAATGGCATATGATTTGGAGGGGATATGAAACTCTCCCATTTGCAACCCTTGCGATTCCAGTTGTTCCAGGTCACGGATTTGAAAGGTCCTGTAGAATTAGCCTTGATGAGCTACTGTTGTGTTTTTTGTGGAGAGTGCAGGCTGCTCCCATAATGGAATGCTGATTGAGTGAGTGAATATTCCAAGTCATGGATGGCATGACATTACTTGAATCATTCGCTTGCTTTCGCTCCATGGGTGCTGCCTCATCTGCTGTGATCACCAGCACTTTTTGTTTTCAGTCATGATAATCATTTTGTTCTGGATGATGTTGATTTTTTTGCTAATTGTTGAAGCTGTTGTCATCCAGGTAACTGGGGAGTATTCTATCACCCTCTCCACTTGTAAATGTAAGGTAAAGTTGTCATAGTCTTACCAAAATATAGGGCTGCTCTCCCATTTGAGAGAGGTGATTGGTAATGAAATAACCTGGGGGTCACTATGCCTCAGGTCAGGGGAGAGATTGAGAAGGAGAGAATTCATGGTAACCTCAGCCAGTGCGTGAATTGAACCCAGACTATTGGCATCACACTGCATGACAAATCAGCCACCCAGCCAACTGACCCCCATTCCTGGCCTTTTTACCTTGTGTATGGTGAAGAGGCTTTGGGGAGGCAGGAGGAGAGTGATTCCACCACGAATTCCAGGTCTCCAACTTGCCCTTGTCGCTACAGTATTTGAATGACAATTATGGTTAAGTTTCTGGCCTGTAGTAAACACCAGGATATTTATCGTAGTGGGGAGGGGGCAGATTTAGTAATGAAAACCCCGTTAACTGTTAAGGGGGGATGGTTAGATTATCTCTTGTTGGGAATAGTCATTGTCTGGGCCCTTGTGCAGCGCAAATAGTACTTGTCAAATATTTGCCTTGATTATTGTCCGGATCGTTTTGCTTGTGGGCACAGAATGCATCATTATCTGATGAATTGTGAACAGAGAACTAACTATTGTGCAATCATCGATGAACATTGGCATTTCTAAATCAATGATGGAAGAAAAATCATTGATGTAACAGTGAAGATGGCAGGCCCTAGAACACTGCTGTCTTTCAGTTGTGCCTCTCTGGTGGTTCAGATAACTGTTTACAAATATATGACATTACTTAATAATAGGAATTCTTTGAGTGGCATTGTCCACATTCTTTCTTAAACATTAATATTAAAAACAAATTGTCTAAGGTATTGGTGGCAATAGCAATAATTCAATTTAGAAATGTGACTTTTTAAGAACATGTGTTGAAGATGCAAATTAAATCCGTTGGTTTAGTGTTTGTATATTTGCTTCAAAATATATGCAGATGGAACAAATCCATTATATCACCGACAGTTTGGCTGAGGCATAGGACAATTGGAATATCATGTTGTTTTAAACCTTTTTAACAATTTTCTACAAAAATCATATATCATACTTTATTTCTGGAGATAAATTGATATGTTCCACTTCAGCTTTGAAATGCTTATTTAGTTTTATTATTCTATTTGCTAAATCTATGTAATTTTGCCTTTTTTTGGATGTAATGGCGAAAATGGTTTCTGGATTCAGGTGGTTCTGCTGTAATGCCATAGTTACTTTCCAGCGAAACTTTGCTTAATCGAAAATCACTTAATATAAATAATGGGGCCTTTGGGAAAAGTGGTCTTAGGGGCAAACCAGCAAAAAATATCATTCACAATCGCTTAAAAAACACCCAAAAGTCTAACACAACGTACAGCACAGCCTGAATGAAATCAGATTTATTAACTAAAATAAGTTTAACACAATACATGTAAAAACTGTAGAAAGCTGTTCTCAATACACTACCTCCCACAGAAAGCTGCTCTGTCAGCAGCTAACATTGTGCATCATGGAACAGCATGAAGATCTGCGCATGCACAGAATGAAGCGTGCAAACCGATCCCCTCTGGAATTGCGCTATTGCGAACAGAGATAAGTGTTCTCAAAAATACCATTCCCTAATTCTTCAGTGATGTTATAGCCAAATCATGCTACTAGAACACGAGTTATCCAAGAAGTACCTGTAATTAATTTTCTTTTGGGTGGGCGGCACGGTGGCACAGTGGTTAGCACTGCTGCCTCGCAGCGTCAGAGACCCGGGTTCAATTCCCGACTCAGACGACTGACTGTGTGGAGTTTGCACGTTCTCCCCGTGTCTGCGTGGGTTTCCTCCGGGTGCTCCGGTTTCCTCCCACAGTCCAAAGATGTGCAGGTAAATTGGCCATACTAAATTGCCCGTAGTGTTAGGTAAGGGGTAAATGTAGGGGTATGGGTGGGTTTCGCTTCGGCGGGTCGGTGTGGACTTGTTGGGCCGAAGGGCCTGTTTCCACACTGTAATCTAATCTAATCTAATCTAATCTAAAAAAAAATTTTCATCGGAAGGCTGAAGTTCTGCACTCAGCCACAAGATGGCAATGCTTAGCTGACTAAAATACTGATTTGGAGCAGGCAGGAATGAAGTTCCTTTGTATAGTTTTAAGCAGGAAATATTCTAAGCATTGGTGTTGTCTGGTACCAATTCTTTGAACAGAAATTAAGTTAAATTAACAACTTAGGCTATTGCTAGGTCAGTTAAAAATAAAATTTGTCTGGATATTAGTGAAAGTGGGAGATAGTTTCACTTTGTGAAGTATTACAGTATTGCTTTTCCAGAATAAAGGGGCAGCAGTGTGGCTCAGTGGTTAGCACTGTTGCTTCACAATGCCAGGGAGCCAGGTTCGATTCCACCCTTGAGTTGACTGTCTGTGTGGAGTTTGCACATTCTCCCCGTGTTTGCATGGGCTTTCTCCAGGTGGTTGGGTTTTCTCCCACAATAGGTGGGATTGGCCATAGGAAAGGCAGGGTTACAGGGTGGGGGTGGGTCTAGGTGGGACACTCTTCAGAGGGTTGGTGTGGATTCGATGGGCTGAATTGCCTGCTTCCACATTGAAGGGATTCTATGACTTTGGAGTGTACAGACATGATGGCTTCAGTTCTTATTTGCTAATTTATTTCTACTATTGCTGCACATTATGAAATGTGATATTAAATAATTGTTGTATTTAGTGTTCAAAAGTATTTTGACTAGCATTATCTATAATAATAATACAATTTTATATTATTTATGTTTCTATTTATTGGCAAAATATACCGTATAATCAATGTTCATTAGAAAATCTGTTACTAATTTCCAGACTTATGCTTTTAACTATCTCCCCTCAATCTTATATCTACAATACTCCAGCTTTTATAATCAAATGTTTATGTGGAGTTAGATTTTCAGGATCTGTTATTCTGTCTGTACTCATTATTTCTACTATAATACTACCCTCACTAGACATTTCTGGCAATTCATAATTGTTACCAGACCTTCACTACTGTCTCCACACCATAGTATTTATTAATAAGCCAAACAATTTCCAATAATGTACATTTCTAGGAAACATTCACATCACGTATTGTTTCATGATGTTCAGCCTCACCTTATATCTCAACATTTGCAAGATGTCAACATTTTGTTGTTACCCTTCTTTGGCTCAATCTAAATTACAGAGTTTTCACATCAGACACCCTTGCTTTATGTCCAAGTTATTGATATAGGAAGTGAGCAGCAACTAGCCCTGAATCATGTGGAACATTACTATGCAGTTTGAATGACTTTAACAGGTTGTGATGTACAAGCTTGAGGCCTAGACAACTGAAGGCATGTCTATCAATGCTGGAGCAATTATATAAATGGGAATCTAAAAGCATCCAGAATTAACAGTACAGACATCTTGAAAGCTGCACTAGCTGGGAATTATTACAGAGGTAGAGAGTGACAGGCCTTGTGGGATTTTTAAGGAAGGATGATATTTTAAACTCAAGTTACTTGGTTGAGAGCCGATGTATGCCAGACAGCATTGAGCTGGTAGGGGTAGAATGTAGTGGGAGTTTAGACATGAAAAGTAGAGGTTTGGAGGGTGGAGTGTGTGAGACCTGTCAGGACTGCATTGAAATGGTCCAGTGTTTAGGTAAAGTTACAGATGAATGTTGCAGTAATAGATGAAATGAGTCACGACTGACATGTGGCAATGTTATGATGGTGGAAATGCATCGTCTTAGTGGCTGGAATATTAAGTCAAAAGCTCATCGCGGGATTAGATGTAATCATAGTAAGTACCTGACCTTTTCATTTTGGTTGCATATACAATAAATCATCTTCTATATTGCTTTAGTGTTAGGGGATAATTTTCCAAAATAAAAGTTTGAAATATATGTATGCAAACATTTGTGGATCTTTTAACAGACCTTTTTTAAATTAAAAATATATTTGACTGTGTAAGTAAGTTTGAAAAAATGTGTTGCTGGAAAAGCGCAGCAGGTCAGGTCAGGAATCCTGAAGAAGGGCTTATGCCGGAAACGTCGATTCTCCTTCTCCTTGGATGCTGCCTGACCTGCTGCGCTTTTCCAGCAACACATTTTTAAGCTCTGATCGCCAGCATCTGTCGTCCTCACTTTCTCCTGTGTAAGTAAGTTGGCATGTGTGCTAATAGTGCAGTAATTGCTTAAAAGCAGGGCAGCAAAAGAAGGAACTGATTGACAGCTGAGGAGAGGGGGGACGTTTCTGGAAATTCTGAATGAAACTCTACATAGATTAAGATGCAGCTGATGAATAGGAATGTGACTGAGAAAAGAATAATTGATTTTGATTTTATTATCATGTGTACTCAAGTATAAAAGTACAGATGTACGGTGAAAAGTGTATAATGTCGACACGCAAGGCACCATCTTAGAAACAAATGCCTACATACAGAATCTTAAGAACAAGGTAGAAAAGAAGAACAAAGTTAAATATTAAATGTTGCAGTAATTATAGTACAATGACAGCTTCTGACTTTTAAGTAGAAAATAAAGAAAGAAAGCTGAAAGTTCAAACATTACAGTCTTTCTTAAGTACTGTCAGATCTTATCAATGTTGATGGTAATGAGATTGTAACTTTGCTAGAGCCGGATGTAGGACAATTGTTAGAAATAGCTGCAAAAAGGAATTGGCCATCAGAAATTAGCAGAAGTCAAAACGGATGTATAGCTTGATAATCTGGATTATAAACTGTTGAAAGACTTAGAGAGGAAGTAACAGATGCTTTGGCCACAATTATTCAGTTCTTTTTGGATTTGTTATGATGATATTGTTGCAAAACGGTAAGAGTGGAATTTTAACAAATCAGACCCACACACAAGTAAGAGATCAGTAGTGATTGGCAAATCATTTGTAATTAAAGTCGATTTTGCTATAACTTCTTAAATTAGATTTAGTTTCACAACCAGTCAGAGAAGGCAGGCAAAATGATGTTCCTATTCAGTTGTAACACTGCTTTCTGGATGATGGGATCCTGATGTCAGAAAGGCTGAACTATGCATTGCTTTTTGTAGACTTAGCAACCTCAGGACTGGAAAGAGGGTTTGAGAAGGCTGTTCTCTCCTTGGCCTGGAGATCCTATTGTACATTTAAGAAACTGAAGTGAGCTTGCTATATTCCATGAATAGGAAGAAAGAGGCCAACTAAACTAAATAAGCATAGATGTAAGTTGTCAAGGAAGTGAGTAACAGGGAGCATGGCTTCTTGAATGTGGATACAGTGCCCAAGATGTTCTCCAATACTCTAGATGGCCAGGAAAGGGAATGGTGTAATACTTTGAGATTCCAGGCCCCATCCTCTGGCTTTACTAACATTTTCCTGCACAACAGTCCTCAGCCCAACGCATCTTGCAGCTTTATTTTAAGGTCATTCATTGATTCTATCACATTAAATGTTACCAAGTCTCATCTAATTTACTCACTGGTTGGTTTCAGAATATGTTCTGAGAAACTATCTCAAAAGCATTTATGAGCTCCACATCCAGGCTACTACTGCCAATCTGATTTTACCTAAAAATCACTTATGATTATTGCTGTTCCTTTAGACAAACACACAATTTTTCTTTCTTTTATACTTTGCCCCTTGACTGTGACCACATTGTGGGACAGTGATTTGGTTGCAACGGATGAGAAAATTAAACAGAACACATTGAAATGCCAAGCGTTTGTCTTAAGCCTTTAAACAGTGCGATACAGACAAATCCCAGGTTATTTTTGAGAAACAATGAATGAAGCAGAGACCACTATGGTGATGCAGAGAAGCACTGGATTGTGTTATTAACCAAGCAGGATGCTGGTAAGAGTTGGCTATGTTTGCTGTCTCATTGGAAAGTGCACTTATAATTGCTCATCTGGAGCACATATTTTACAATAATTCTTGTATAATTTTCTTGGAGTCAACCTAAGTCTATGCATGCATTGTGGAGACGGTCCCCGCCAATTTTAAAAAAGCAATGATTCGCAGTAAGTAATGATTATCTTTATTAGTGTAGAAAGGAGCCATTATCCCCAGCTATTCCTGTGAATTTAATAGCTATCATTAATAGTCTTTGAAACTTGGGATAAGACTTTATATAATGAGTCCAGATTATACCGAGCATACGTGCTGCAACATAGCAGAAATGCTAAATAGATGAAATAATTATACCTTGAATTGGAGCAATCCTTGGCAGGAGACAGAATCCAAACTTTAAACTGGTATTCACTTTTTAAGAGAAAGTCTAAAAAGGCATTCACTTGCAGCATCAGGTACTCAGCTTCAGTGTCATATCATTCAATTTTTATAGCTTCCCCAAAAGCATTAACTGCAGGAATTGCCTTTGGCCCTGAACGAGATCAATGATATCATTGGGTGCCCATCTTTACAACAAGTTCATTTTTCTGGCAGTTGCCTGCAACACAGCATTAAGGAAAAAAGAACAGTGTCTCCTATGTCATTGTAATGCTATCAGTCCATACTCGTTTGTCAGAAAACAAAGTGGCTAATTCACTTGGGAAATGCAGCAAATCGTTTTTTCCAGCACATTGCCAGAGGCCTGTTTGACAATTAATTTCAAACTTTCTTTCAACATTCTTGGGTAAAGTCATGTCTCTAAATAATTGCTAGTTACATTGTGTTGTATTTCACCTGTCTGTTGTGAAGAGCATATGGTCAATTGCTGTTGGAATGTTGCTATCTCTGGTTCAGTGGATCTATCTTATAGACTTCTATCTAAATATGTTTCGGAGAAGCTTTTCTTTCATTCTGGGACACCGAACATTTGTCAACAAAATGTACTCTACTATGGTAGCCTATTATGACTCTTTACTGACAAATTCTCAATTAATAGACAGTCAGGACTTTATACTTCCTGCCTGAAGAATGATTGCCTAATTAACAACAATTGCAAGGGTAGATTGTATTCTTTACGGTTCAATGTCTTCCACTGTTCTTTGGTGTATTGTATATTGAAACTGAAAGTGAGATTGAATTTTTACTTGTAAATTATCTGTTATGATGAGCAAGGTAGAGGTACTCCAGTTAAATGCTATAACCTACAATCACAAAAGTTAAATTGGATCTTAAATTAGTTTGGGATTAAAAGGACATCATGAAGAAACTGTGTTGGCAAACTAGAATGAATTACAAATGAACTTAAAGGCTGCAGGAAATTATTCTGGTTTCAGCTGTTTTTTTAAAAACTCCTTTCCTATACTACTCTATCGAACTACAGCCTGCAATATTTAGTTGGATGGGATGTGTTGTGGGAATTTCTGGGGTCTGATAATCGCCCCTATCCTCTGACTCTTATCCACAGAGTGACCAGAGATTTGTAGTGTTAAAATGGCCTTTGTTACTAGCTATAGTAAGGGACTGCATCTAAAAATGAATGTGGAGACCCCAAACAAAGGATTATAGAAGCAGTTATACTCTTGGACTTGGTCATTAGAAATTGACCAGTTAGAAATTGTACAGTTATCTGAATCCAATCATTACTATTGATTAGGTTTACATCATGAATAGAATGAGTACAATTAATCTATCACTACGTTGGTATGTCTAGCTAAATGTAATGTGGTGCTGGAAAAACACAGCAGGCCAGGCAGCATCCGAGGAGCAGGAGAATCGACATTTAAGGCAAAAGCCCTTCTTCAGCTGCCTGGCCTGCTGTGTTTTTCCAGCACCACATTTTTCAACTCTGGTCTCCAGCATCTGCAGTCCTCACTTTCTCCTAGCTAAATGTAATGTATGGTTAGCGTGAAGATATGTACATACTATATTGCACTATAGGCTCCAATTGTCCTTAACATAACGGTTTATGTCTGACTTGTGTATATCAATCATTCTCCCCTGTCTGATATCCCTGGTGTCTTAATGACTTATTTCACATCTCAGAGGTTCAATGAATAAGCAACCTCTTTGTGTAGCTGTGAGTTCTATTATTATTATTCCTTTGCTATCTTGCAGAGAAGTTGGCTCCGAGAAGAAATGATCCCATGTGTTGTTTAATGATCAGTTTTGTCCTTGTGAATTTATCCACAGCTAGCAGCTCACAATTGTGTGTCATTAAATGCTGCTCTTCAAGTTATTGTATTATTTTTAAAAACTCTTTCAGGAACTTAACTCATTGTGCTAATGTACTACATCATATTACTTAACTACAATATTCTTTATAATATAGTAACAATAAAGGATGAGCATTTGTCCTGATAAGTAAAAACACACCTTGAGAGTCGGATGTCTTGTTCAAAATGAGCGATCTTAATCAGATATGAGCAAGCAATAGGAATTCCAACTTTCACATCGAATTACAGGGATTCCATGGCACAATTAATTTGTACAGTTATAGAGATTTGCAATACTTGTCACACAGTTTCTGATGTTAGATGTGATTTTACGATTGGACAACATTTTCCAAATAATTCTGAATCTGTGAAGAACTACTCTGGCAGCAATTTAGGATTTCCAGTTGGACTTGCAGTGTGGTGCAATTCCATGCACTGAAATGACCTCTGTTAATACACAGGGCCTCTTCTTTGCAGACAAGAATGAGTGTGTACACACACTGCACATTTTTCAACTGTCCTGATGAGTGCAAGCCAAAAAGCTTCAATAAAATGTTTCTCAACAATACTCAACTTCTGAACTACTAGATAAACATTTTTTGGTTAATTTATAAAGGTACTCAAACTTCCAGCCTGTAGTACTTATGATTCTTTGTAATGTCCCCACAGTATTTATGTTTCTTTATAAAGCTAACAAAGTCTCTACCTTATGTGATTGGGTCTTAACCTTGAATCAATTATGCCTTACCCTTTTGAATGCTTATAACAATGCTAACCCTCTGTTAGGCTCTTTGCCTGCTGTGTATATTTATCTATGTGACTGATTTCTTCCCCTCTGCAGCATCTCTTGATCCCCTTCGATCCTAATTATAAAGACACACGTTCAAACACACACACATGTACACAAAAATAATCTATTTGTTCCACGTTCAGAAAAGACTAGCCCATGCCTTTAAAGGAAAGAAAACAAATAATTATGAAATAGTAAACATCAATCTGCTTTAAAACCGCCTGCAAAACAAACCAAGAAGGGGTAGAATAGACACTGGCCTGCAAACACATGCAACTGGAAGAGTTTTTTTTGCCTAATCTGTTTGTGTCTCACTCTAGAACAGAAGTAAGGAATTGCTACAACACAGTTAACAGAATCAACCACAGCCTTTTACAGTCGGTTTTTGATGAATATTCTGAGCTGATTGATGTGTCCTCTTTTCTATGTGCTCTTAGCCCATGATACCCAGGTCTACATTTCATCCAATCTGCCTGAAGCCATTCTCTTTTCTTCCAGTAGGGCTGAGTAAGTTCCTGAGCTTGGGATTGTCAGCAATAACTTATTTCTTATGTCTCATTAAAACCATGGAGTTCAGTCTTTTGGGAAATCTGGAGTGATCTTACGGCTCTTGCCCTTATGTCAATTTTCCATCTCAAAGGTGAGCTTCCCAAGTTCCTTAAAAGTGAATGAGACTACAAATTCCTTTTCTAACACTCCTAAACCCTGTGATGGTCCTGGATACAGAACTCTTTCCTCCAGGTCGTCAGCTTTAAACAAGCTGAGCACGTGGGCAAGTGCATGGCAGATGCAGTGTAATGTAGATAACTGTGAGGTTATCTTTTTTTATAGCAAAACAAATGGAAGACACATGATAATCAGAATAACTGTAAATTGAAAGGGGAATGTGCAATGTCCTTGTACACCAGTCACTGCAGGTTAGTACAAAGGTGCAGCAGATAGTAAAGAAAGCAACGAAACCCCTCGTTGTGGCTTTCACAACGAGGGGTATCGAGTACAAGAGCAGGGG
Organism: Chiloscyllium plagiosum; assembly: GCF_037043375.1. Lineage (NCBI taxonomy): Eukaryota > Metazoa > Chordata > Chondrichthyes > Orectolobiformes > Hemiscylliidae > Chiloscyllium > Chiloscyllium plagiosum. The sequence goes on from NW_028270157.1 coordinate 37,405,245, forward strand.
TGTCTTACTGCAATTATACAGGGCATTGGTGAAACCACACCTGGAATATTTTGTGCAATTTAGATCATTTTATCTGAGGAAGAATGTTCTTGCTATGGATGGATTGCAGCAAAGACTTTCTAGCTTGATTCCTGGGATGGTAGGTCCAACGTATAAGGAGAATTTGAATTGGTTAGAATTGTATTTGATGTGATCTCATAGAAATCTCAAATACTACAAGGACTAGACAAAGTAGTCACAGGGTGTTCCTGTGGTTGGGGAGTCCAGAACTCAGGATCACAATGACGTAAACCTTTTAGGACTGCAATGAGGGGAATTTTCATCACCCAGAGGTCAGCCTGTGGAATTCATTACCCCAGAAAGTAGTCAAGGCCAAAACATTGTATGATTTCAAGGAGTTGGATATAACACTTGGGGCTAAAAGTATCAAAAGATTTGGTGGGGGGAAGCAGAAACAGGCTATTGAGTTAAATCAACAGCCGTGATCATAATGAGTGGCACAGCAAACATGAAGGGCTCTTATTTTCTATGTTTCTGTGTTTCATTGTTACAACTGAATCCTCTTTCTTTCTCCTCTATGCTGATTTTCTCTTTCTCTTCTTTCACTCGTCCACCTCTTTTGATCATGGAAACTATTTTCCTTAAATATATTTTCATTATGTACTAGCTCTTGAGTGTAGTCATCAGGATCAACAGTTGCAAACTATGTATAAAATCTTTCTGGTAACAGCATTTGCCATTCAGAAAATTGAATTGAAATTCAATGTCTTTGACAACTGAATACTGCTTGTTAAAAAAAAATGAAAAATTGCAAAAGGAACAAAATATTTTTTCAACAGTATATCAGCCATTGTCAGGGATGGTGTTAAATGTACCTATGCATCAGAGATGTAATTTAGGCATTGCTCATTTTTCCTTTAAGTTAAAAAGAAACTGTTAAATTGATGAACTGCCTGAGGAAAATGGTTACAAATTAATGAATGAACCACTGTATTAAAGATGCTGACATCATAATGATTGAATGCATTTAAATTTACTGCACCTCAGTATTCAGAGTCAGCAAAATCCACCCTCCATACTATTTCTGTGATTTGATTTAAGCATAATATTGTTTCAGCTATGTTATAAATGTACACTGCTGATTAAAACAACATGAATAAGTGTTTTCTATTTGCAGCTAGTCAATGATGTGTATAAACAATTAGTTACTCGTGGATTTATACATTGTTTCAGCTTGGAAAACATTCCAAACATCTGGTAGGATTGTACTGAAGTGTCTATAAATAGTATATGAATGGAACTGTCAATGTGTTCCAACAAAGAGTGTAACAATTAAAAATATTATTCTAAGTTTTATTTCAAACTTTGAATTTATATACAATAAAGGGAGATTCAGTTGTTACCAATTAGTTCTTTAATCAGATTTTGGTGACAGAGGCAATTACAAATTTTCTTTATCTACCATACAAAGTGCCAATTAGTCACCAGTGTTAATGCAGTCAAGGTGTGACCTTTACAACAGCACATATGGTTTAATAGGATTGGTAATGATTTTCTGTTTGCATGTTGTTGATTTTCTTTTGCACAATTATTTGTTGCTTGAATGCAGTTTTGTCATTTCTATAGACTACACACTACACAAGCTTCAGACATCAGTAGATCTTTGTATATGTAATTTGCAAAAATGAAATCAATTAGAAAAAGGCTGCTTCTAATTTAGAGCCACTTTTCTTTTTTGCCCAGACATTGTATTCATTGGTGATGTAACTGTGTTGGCTGCTGACATTGATAAAAGCTGCCCACAAAGACCTAGCAAGCTATTAGTGTAGATTTCACATATCCCCATGTTATTATGGTGCCAGCTAAAGGAGGTCTTTGACATTGAACAGTAATGTCATCATGCTGACTGAATAGCCAATCATATTGAAGAACTCATAACAAAAAGGTATTGTTTCATGGAAAGCAAATTAAAGGTGGGTTATGCACAAGAGATTAGATACTAAAATATTAAATACATTTCAAAAATAAATTAAATTTTTATGATTTTAAAAATCTGAAATTTTTAATGACAATTGAGAGTTTGGATATGTATAAATATAAATTCAATTTATCAGGACCCCAGCATTTTTTTCAATATTACTTATGACATAGTAAGCTGTTAATGAGGCTACACCTCAACCAATTAGGCTTAATTTATTTAAGGAACATTGCAATGAGAATAATGCCCAAGAAGAGGTAGTTTGTGTCAGTTCAGTGATTTTTAATCCACTTCTAACTGCAAGGATTTCAACAGTAAAGGATCTGGAAATGATTGACAACAATTTATGGATCTGCAGTGAACTCTGCACACGTGGACACTAAGAAATGCTGAATTTCACAGTAATGATGGATAATGCTGACAGTAACATCATTACAACTGCACAACCTGAGCCTAAACTTGTTTTGTTTTAAAGATGCCTTCAGTGATTATGCTTTTTCGTTGTGGCTACATAATATTAGAGTCACAGAGACGTACAGCACAGAAACGACCCTTCAGTCCAACTCATGCATGTCGACCAGATAACTTAACGTAATCTCGTCCCATTTGCCAGCACACGGCCCATATCCCTCCAAACCCTTCCTATTCATATACCCATCTAAATGCTTTTTAAATGTTGCAATTGTACCAGCCTCCACTACTTCCTCTGGCAGCCCATTCCATACACGTACCACCCTCTGCTTGAAAATGTTGCCTCTTAGGTCTCTTTTACATCTTTCCCTTCTCACCCTAAGCTTATGCCCTCTAGTTCTGGACTCCCCCACCCCAGGGAAAATACTTTGTCTATTTATCTTACCAATGCCCCTGATTTTGTAAACCTTGATAAGGTCACCGCTCGGCCTCCGACGCTCCAGGGAAACCGGACACAGCCTGTTCAGCCTCTCCCATAGCTCAAATCCTCCAACTCTGGCAATATCCTTGTAAATCTTTTCTGAACATTTTCAAGTTTCACAACATCATTCCGATCAGAAGGAGACCAGAATTGCAAATAATATTCCAAAAGTAGCCTAACCAATGTCCTGTATAGCCGCAACATGACCTCCCAACTCCTATACTCAATGCTCTGACCAATAAAGGAAAGCGTACCAAATGCCTTCTTCACTATGCTATCTATCTGTGGATAGGGTCTCTCTTGTTCAGTAACACTCCCCAGGACCTTCCCATTAAGTGTAGAAGTCCTGCTCTGATTTGCTTTTCCAAAATGCAGCACCTCGCATTTAGAGTCATAGAGAAGTATAGCGTGGAAACATACCCTTTGGTCCAACCTGTCCATGTGGACCAGGTATCCCAATCCAATCTAGTCCCAACTGCCAGCACCCGGCCCATATCCCTCTAAACCCTTCCTATTCATATACCCATCCAAATTCCTCTCAAATGTTGCAATTGTACCAGCCTCCACCACATCCTCTGGCAGCTCATTCCATACATGTACCACCCCTCTGCATGAAAAAGTTGCCCCTTAGGTCTCTTTTATATCTTTCCCCTCACACCCTAAACCTATGCCCTCTAATTCTGGACTCCCCGACCCCAGGGAAAAGACTTTGTCTATTTATCCTAACCATGCCCCTGATAATTTTGTAGACCTCTATAAGGTCACCCCTCAGCCTCCGACGCTCCAGGGAAAACAGCCCCAGCCTGTTCAGCCACTCTATATACCTCAAATCCTCCAACCCTGGCAACATCCTTGTATATCTTTTCTGAACCCTTTCAAGTTTCACAACATCTTTTCAATAGGAAGGAGACCAAAATTGCACGCAATATTCCAACAGTGGCCTAACCAATGTCCTGTACAGCCGCAACATGACCTCTCAACTCCTGTACTCAATACTCTGACCAATAAAGGAAAGTATACGAAGCGCCTTCTTCACTATCCTATCTATCTGCGACTCCACTTTCAAAGAGTGATGAACCTGCACTCCAAGGTCTCTTTGTACAGCAACACTCCCTAGGACCCTACCATTAAGTGTATAAGTCCTGCTAAGATTTGCTTTCCCAAAATGCAGCACCTTGCATTTATCTGAATTAAACTCCATCTGCCACTTCTCAGCCCATTGGCCCATCTGGTCCAGATCCTGTTGTGATCTGAGGTAACCCTCTTCCCTGTCCACTACACCTCCAATTTTGGTGTCATCTGCAAACTTACTAATTGTACCTCTTATGCTCGCATCCAAATCATTTATGTAAATGACAAAAAGTAGAGGACCCAGCAGTGATCCTTGTGGCACTCCACTGGTCACAGGCCTCCAGTCTGAAAAACAACCCTCCACCGCCATCCTCTGTCTTCTACCTTTGAGCCAGTTCTGTATCCAAATGGCTAGTTCTCCCTGTATTCCATGAGATCTAACCTTGCTAATCAGTCTCCCATGTGGAACCTTGTTGAATGCCTTACTGAAGTCCATATAAATCACATCTTTTGCTCTACCCTCATCAATCTTCTTTGTTACCTCTTCAAAAAACTCAATCAAGTTTGTGAGACATGATTTCCCACGCACAAAGCCATGTTGACTATCCCTAATCAGTCCTTGCCCTTCCAAATACATGTACATCCTGTCCCTCAGGATTCTCTCCAACAACTTGCCCACCACTGAGGTCAGGCTCACCGGTCTATAGTTCCTTGGCTTGTCTTTATGGCCCTTCTTGAACAGTGGCACCACGTTTGCCAACCTCCAATCTTCCGGCACCTCACCTGTGACTATCAATGATACAAATATCTCAGCAAGAGGCCCAGCAATCACTTCTCTAGCTTCCCACAGAGTCCTCGGGTACACCTGATCAGGTCCTGGGGATTTATCCACCTTTAACCGTTTCAAGACATCCAGCACTTCCTCCTCTGTAATCTGGACATTTTGAAAGATGTCACCATCTATTTCCCTACAATCTGTACCTTCCATATCCTTTTCTACAGTAAATATTGATGCAAAATATTCATTTAGTATCTCTCCCATTTTCTGTGGCTCCACATAAAGGCTGCCTTGCTGATCTTTGAGGGGTCCTATTCTCTGAGGAGAAAGTGAGGACTGCAGATGCTGGAGATCAGAGCTGAAAATGTGTTGCTGGAAAAGCGCAGCAAGTCAGGCAGCAACCAAGGAGCAGGAGAATCGACTTTTCGGGCATGAGCCCTTCTTCAGGAAGAAGGGCGCATGCCCGAAACGTCGATTCTCCTGCTCCTTGGTTGCTGCCTGCCCTACTGCGCTTTTCCAGCAACACATTTTCGAAGGGGTCCTATTCTCTCTCTAGTTACCCTTTTGTCCTTAATATATTTGTAAAAACCCTTTGGATTCTCCTTAATTCTATTTGCCAAAGCTATCTCATGTCCCCTTTTTGCTCTCCTGATTTCCCTCTTAAGTATATTCCTACTTCCTTTATACTCTTCTATTGATTCACTCGATTTATCCTGTATATACCTGACATATGCTTCCTTCTTTTTCTTAACCAAACCCTCAATTTCTTTAGTCATCCAGCATTCCCTGTACCTACCAGCCTTCCCTTTCACCCTGACAGGAATATACTTTCTCTGGATTCTTGTTATCTCATTTCTGAAGGCTTCCCATTTTCCAGTCGTCCCTTTACCTGCAAGCATCTGCCTCCAATCAGCTTTCGAAAGTTCTTGCCTAATACTGTCAAAATTGGCCTTTCTCCTATTTAGAACTTCAACTTTTAGATCTGGTCTATACTTTTCCATCACAATTTTAAAATGAATAGAATTATGGTCGCTGGCTCCAAAGTGCTCCCCCACTGACACCTCAGTCACCTGACCCTGCCTTATTTCCCAAGAGTAGGTCAAGTTTTGCACCTTCTCTAATAGAAATTTATCGAAATTAAACTCCGTCTGCCACTCCTCAGCCCATTGGCCCATCTGATCAAGATCCCATTCTACTCTGAGATAACCTATAATTTTGGTGTCATTTATAAAGTGAATAACTATGCCTCCCATGTTCACATCCATATCATTTATATAAATGACGAAAAGCAGTGGGCCCAGTACTGATCCTTGCTATGCACCACTGGCCATGAGGCCTCCAGTCTGAAAAGCAACCTTCTACCCCACCCTCTGTCTTCTACCTTCGTTCCTGTTCTGTATCCAAATAGCTAGTTCTCCCTGTATTTCATGAGATCTAACCTTGCTAACCAATCTGCAATGGGGAACCTTGTCAAATGCCTTACTGAAGTTCGTGTAGGTGACTTCCACTGCTCTGCCCTCATAAATCCTTTTTGTTCCTTCAAATAACTCAATCAAGTTCAAGAGACATGATTTCCCTCACACAAAGCCATGCTGATTATCTCTAAACAGTGCTTGTCTTTCCAAATACATGTAAATCGTGTTCCTCAGGATTCCCTCCAACAACTCGCCCACCACTGATCTCACGCTCACCAGTCTATAGTTCCTTGGCTTTCCTTTACCACCTTTCTTAAATAGTGGTACCACGTTAGCCAACCTTCAGTCTTCTGGCATCTCACCTATGTCTATCAATGATACAAATATCTCAGCAAGAGGCCCAGCTGGGGTACGTCTGACCAGGTCCTGGGGATTTATTCACTTTTATGCATTCCAAAGCATTCTGCACCACCTCCTCTGTTAAATGGACATTTTTCAAGATGTCAACATCTGTCTCCCCACATTCTATATCTTCCATGTCCTTCTCCACAGTAAATGTTGATGCAAAATACTCATTTCATACCTTCCCTATCTTCTATGGCCCCATACATAGGCTGCCTTGCTGATTTTGGAGGGGCCCTATTCTCTCCCTAGTTACCTGTTTGTCCTTAATGTATTTATAAAAAATCCTTTGGATTCTCCTTAATCCTATTTGCCAAAGCTATCTCATGTCCCCTTTTTGCCCTCCTAATTTCTCTCTTAAGTATACTCCGACTACCTTTATACTCTTCCAAGGATTCTCTCGATCTCTGTTGTCTATACCTCTGCTGACATATGCTTCCTTTGTTTTCTTAATCAAAACCTCAATTTCTCTAGTCATCCAGCAATTCCCTGTACTAATCAGCCCTTCCTTTCACCCTAACAGGAATGTACTGTCTTTAGACTCTTATTGAAGGCCTCCCATTTTCCAGCTGTCCTTTTACCTATGAACAACTGGCCCACTCAGCTTTTGAAAGTTCGTTCCTAATACCGTCAAAATTAGCTTTCCTCCAATTTAGAACTTCACCTTTTCGATCTGGAATATCTTTTTTCATCACTATTTTAAAACTGATAGAATCATGGTCACTGGCCCCAACGTGCTCCCCCACTGACATGTCAGTCACCTGCCCTGCCTTATTTCCCAAGAGTAGGTCAAGTTTTGCACCTTCTCTAGTACGTGCATCCACATACTGAATCAGAAAATTTTCTTGTACACACTTAACAAACTCCTCTCAGCTAATGTAATTAAAATTTAAGAAAATTCTCCTGATCTTATTTAATCTTCAAACTAGGGAGAATATTTATTGGGAAAGAAAAGGTGATGAACAATTCAGCAGTCACTGTACTAAATTTCAATGAAATGTCATTGAATTCCATTCAAGGAAAGTTTTTAAATATCCATTATATCGAAAAAAAACCAATTTTGGTATAAGTGGTCTAGTAATAAATATCTGAACTATCTGCTGCAAATATGTATCTGTAGATATTTGCAAGTTCCAAATTAATTTCTACTTGCAGATCTTCCTTGATGACTGTGAAAGAGCCTGTACAGGCCAGCAATTAGAAATCTGCATTACTAGCTCACAGGAATAGCCTAACTGCTCAGCTTGTTTGATGTTCGACAAAATGAATAGCATTGCTCAAACCAGCACTGCATTAGATCACAACATTGTTGTTAATGTCCAGACAGCTATTTACCGCAGAGCTGTAATTTAAAGTGAACGTATCGATGTACAGATGCAAAATGATATCTGAGGAGATAGTATGAAGGCACGATGACATTGTGATTTAAGGTGAAGGTAAAGAAGCCCTGCAGGACATTTTAAATTTATGAGAATACTGTGACACCATTCATTATTTTGACATCATGCTCACCTGATTTGAAATGGGTTTAGTGAAAAATAGTAAGAAAGCTCTGTCTAATGACTGTCAGTTTTGCGTGCAGAATTATGGGTCTTACATGTGGTTATGTGCTACCCTGGAGGAGTCTCAAATGTACCTTGTTATATAGAGCTGATAATTTCTGGCTGTGAGCCGATATCTGCAGTGGGCTATAAATTTAGCTATGATGTATTACTTTCTAGGTGGAGGATTTGTGCTGGGACTACAATTTGGAGCTTGATTAAATTTCAAATATTTTAAGTTAAAATTTTGTTCAACTCATCATGAAGGAAACAAAAACTAAACAAATTATCTATATCAGTCTATCATGAGCATGATCTTTCTTATTTGGATGAAATAAGTTTGTTTTTGTCATCTGATTAATTGCACTGAACTTCGCACATAACTCTCATACTGGAATAACTGCATCAACAACCACACTTCCATATTTTTAAAATGACAATGATATTTTGTACTAAATACTTTTGTTCATATGAAGAAAGATCATTCTAATAATTTATTTTTACTCTTGTGCATAGAATATTTAAAGCTAATTGTGGTCAAATGTCTTGTCTTTGTATATTTCCATTGATAGACTGCCATTTGATTTAAATATTTATAGAATAATATCTCAGCTGGGTACATTCTATTAAAATGTATTGTGCTATAATTTACCATGCATGCTACACCTTGCTGTGCATCATGTAGTGAAGCTGTTGTAAAATTGTCCAGCTTTCATAGCTTTTCACAGCAATCTAATTTATCCCTGTAATCAATTCTTGTAAATACTTTCTCCAAATTAACTAATACTATCAGTTTGCATGTGAAAAATTAGCTTTTTTCATATAATATATGTATATAAATTTATAGTGTCTGCCGTATTTCTTTTCTCATTGCAGGGTTGTCCTGTTTTGCAATTGTTAGATATTTGGACCACTTTGTGGAGAAGACTTGGATATAATTGAAATGTTTTATGGTAAATTATCAAAGTGAGAAATTCTTCTCCAACAGGGACAGAGAGGTTGATATGGTAATAAAGTTACACCTGAGTACTATTATCCAGGCTGATTCAGAGCAATCAGGAGACTTGTTATCTCATGTCAGGCACTTCAAGCAAACAGTCTTACCATCGGAAGTTTGAATATTCCTATGTGTTGAGGTTTGAAGAAATAGAGATAAAGTTCCATGTCAAGTTCGTGTGTGATTTGCAGGGAAACCTAATGATGGTGATCCCTTCCTCTTTTGGTTGGTGGAAGTTGAGAGTTTGGCTGATATAACTGAGGAAGTTCAAGCAGGTTGCTGCAGTGCATAAGCATTTTCTTGTACCTGTACTCATTCAAGAAACATCACTCTTCTCATTCATGCATTGGAAAGGTTTTGAGGAGTTTGGCTGAAGAATACCCAGCCCCTGGTGTTAATTAAATTTAGAGCTTTACAAATGGAGAGTACTGTTTATGTTTCTTAAACACAGATAAGAGAGGATTTGAGCCATTGAATGATGGTTAAGGAGGAGACAGATATTTGTAATTTTGCTAAATAAACTCGGTACTTTTCAAGATGGTTTCCTATCTTGCCACCTGTCTTTGACGTTTAACATCTGAACTGCTTCAGTAAATACAGAATTTATAAGGCTAGTCCAGCTAAATTTTCATTTTGTGTTTGGATGGGAGAGGTGGGACAATTAGATTAGGTTTCAGTTGGGAAATATTTGGGGGTCACTGGTCAAACTATCAAAGGTGCTAAATCCCAACATCTACAAGGAAAAACTCAGGAGTGTGATTTAATACTCTCCACTACCCTGGATGAATTCAAATCTTACAACATTTCAGAATGTTCATCACCATTCAAAACAAAGCAGCTTGTTTAATAGGCATCCCATCCAACACCTTTTACAATCACTGCCTCAACCCCTAATGCACAGTGGCAATACTATCTATAAAATGCACAGCAAAACTGATTAAGCCTCCATAGACAGCACATTTCAAACCCAAGACCTCTACCAGCTAAAAGGACAAAGATAGCTTGTATGTGGGAACACAATCACCTGGCACGTTCGCCTCTAAACCCCACACCATTCTGATTTGGAAATATATCTCCTTGTTTCTTAAACATATTCAGTAACTGACTCGCTTCCTACAGTCTTCTGCAATAGAGAATTCCACAGGTTCACATCCTTTGAGTGAAGATGTTTCTCCTCATCACAATCAGAAATAGTCTACTACATATCCTGAGACCATGAAAAATTGTCTAAAGCTGTCATAATTTTATATGTTTCAATGAGGATCACTCTCATCGTTCTAAGTTTCAGTGAACACAGACCCAGTTGACCCAATATCTCCTCTTGTGACAAACCTGCAATCCTACGAATCAATCTCGTGATCCTTCACTGCACTCCTGTATGGCAAATATTTTCTTTTAAATAAGGAAACCAAACCTGCATACTCTACTCCAAATGTGATCTCACCAAGGTCCTTGCTGCTCTCAAACCCTCTTGCATGAAGGCCAACGAATTTTAAAAGGTCTTTGATTAAATGCCCTATAGTAGGCTTGTCAGTAAAACTTAACTTTATGGAATGAAACAGCAACAGCACAGATACACAGTTGATAGAAGTCAATAGTGACTGTAAAGTGACAGAGTGACAGGAAAGTTTTTCTGACTGAAAGAAAATATAAAATTAGATTTCCAGGGTTAAATGTTGGGACTCCAGCCGTTCTTGTGCATATTAATTACCTATACTTGGATGTACTGAGCACAATTTCAAAATTTGCAAATAGCATAAAACCTAGAAATGTTGAGATGTAGGGAGGACAGTAATAGAGTTTGAAAAACCAGTAGGATGGGTAGACCAATGGCAAATATGGATAATGCAGTGTGAAGTGAACATGTTGGCAGAAGATTGAGTGAAAGCAATGTATACTAAATGGATGGTTGTAGCTGCTTTAAAGAGGACGTAAAAAAACATTTATGAACATGGCTCCAGGGATGAGGGACTTCAGTTATGTGGATAAAGTGGAGAAGATGGGATTCTTTTCCTTATAATAGTTAAAATTGAGAGGAGGTTTGACAGAGGTGTTCAAAATTTTGAGAAATCTATACGGTTTGTAGGGAGGTACTGTTCCTATTTTGTTGAAGGATTGAGAACCACAAGGCAGCTGTTTACATTGATTGGCAAAAGAATCAATGGAACCATGAGGAAAAACCTTTTAAACAATGAGTGGTACGATTTGGAATGCCCAGTTTAGAGTGTGTGGAGATAGATTTAGTCAGATGTTTCAAAATAGAATAGGATAGCATCCGAAGTAGAAGAAATGCAGGGGTGTATGGTAAGGCTCAGGGAATGACTCCCGTTGCACAGAATCAAAAGCTGTGTGATGTGCTGAATGACCTCCTATTGTGCTGTTACCTTTTTGTGCCATTGTCTCTTTGTTTGCAATCAAAACCTGAACTTCAGGAATTACATGTACTGTATGTAAATCAGTGTCATGCATTCTTCCACCCCATTCAACTTTCAGTATTGAAGAGATTTTCCAATTGTTTTCCCCATGACCTATTGTTAAAATATTAAATAATCATTTGTATATCTCCAGTGCTGCTACCTATTGCTTCTTTGAACTATAGTTCAACCTCAGATCTTGCTATGTTGCTTTGCTCTATGATACTTTTCCTCTTCTGGTGGCTGTTCTTGTCTTGCCTCATTACACTAACCATTCGTTTACTTGGAGGATTCTCTCATTAGTTACGTTTTCTGTCTCTATTCCTGCACCTCAGCATCTGCTTTCCCTTGCATCCCAAATCCTTACTTGTGACCCAGTATTTTTGCCACTCCCAGTTTTCATCCCTCTACTTTTCCATTTTCTTTCTTCTTCTTGTCCTCCATTCACTCCTCTATTCTTATCCTTTCAACTATATTTTCACACCATTTAACATCTTTTCCCCGTATGTTCACTATTCTCTTACTTGCTTTCCCCATCCATCTTCCTTCTTTCTCTCTTTTTCCATCTCGCTCCAATAGCACACCATTGTTAAAATTTTTCATTTCCTCTGAGAGATTGAAACCACTTAACAATATCACTCAATGTTATTTCCTCCACTGAGAGTTCTGTGCTCAAAATCATAGCTGCTGAGAACATTTATAGCATCAGGACTGACCCCATCCAGACCATTTAACATTGGAAGATTTGGAGAGCCAAATTCTCAATTTGAATAGTTGAGAAACTTGAAAATATTTGAGCACTCACTCCAGGCAGCTTCACGTGTTTGAGATCCGTTGAACCTTTCCCATTGGAAGGATTTGTAGTCTGCCCTTCTCTAAAAGATTTCTCTTGTCTTTTCCTACAGTGTTCTCCCTTTCACTTGGCCATCTGTCTCATCCTTACTTCTTCCCCTTCTTCTTCCTTACTCTTGTCTTCTGACCCTCCTTACTCTCTGATAGATTGGTTTCTTCTTCTAATTTGCCTCAACATCGGAGTACAATTGCATGAAACTATAATGCAGAATCAGGTCACATTGAATAAACTATACTTCATGGTATGAGATACGTGCTGAGGCCTTCAGATCACTCAGTCAGTATGTGTGCTCAGACATAGCATATTTCATGATTCTGGTATCAGTACAGCAATGATCACACAACTCTAATACTAATTCCAGCTTTGATCTCCACATTTGCATACATTCTTGAATTCATAACACATGAAAGATGTATATAACTGATGTCAGAATGACAACATAGATCTGACAAACATGCACTTAACTCCTCGATTCTTTCCAATCATTCTATTAACAGAGTTGTTGCTCTCTCAAACACTATGATTATACAGCCCACACATGATCTTTCTCTTGTTTTATTACTATTAAAAACAGATGATCAAATTCATATATTCCAAACAAATTAAACACATCCCACTACCCAAGTTAATCTAAAATAAACTTTGCTAAGTCTCATTGGCACAATGCATGCACATTGAGATATAAGCCGACTTAACTCATCATACTGTGGTCCCACAAACTATACGGGATATGGAGGTCCTGATAGAACTCTCATTTCCATTTCCACTTCTTACCTTTACCCCCTTTCTCCATTTGTATCTAATTTCTTTTCTTCCTTTTGACTTCATTCCTAAACTCGTCCCTCCTTCTCATTTCCAGTTTCTTTCCTCTTCCCTTTTCCTCTCCTTTCTCGAGGCTGTTGTCCTTGAAAGAGTCAATCATCTTACCTTGTTCTCCCTCCTTCATCTGCTGTCTCCTTTCCTCACTCTCTCTGTCCACATCTTCCACTGTCGTATTTTCATTTTGTTTCCCTCTGCTGTTGTCTGCTTCTCCCCCCACTCCTGTTGTCCATTCCTGTTAACCTCCCTCCCTCCTCACCCCCAAACTTACACAGTTCCCCATTCTCCTCTTTGTCCTGCTCCTGGCTGTCCTGGCTCCCCACAGCTCTCATCCTCCCCTTAGCCCTTGGTGTGTCCTGCACTCCCCCCCCCCCCCCTCCCAAAAAAAAGAAACATTTCTCAATCCCAAAACTCTTGGTTGACTCTCACCATTTTCTCCATTCCCCTATTGAATTTAGCCATTCACAATCACAAGTGCCTGTAGAATTCACTACCACAGAAAGTCAAACATTGTGTTTTTAAGGAGGATGTAGATATATCTCCAGGAGCTGAAGGGGTCAAAGGATATGGGGGAGAGCAAGATTAAAATATTGAGCTCCATGATCATAATGAATTGCAGAGCAGACTCGAGGGGTTGAATGGCCTACTCCTGTTACTATCTTCTATGTTTATATAGGTAGTCTCTGACTTTTAGCAGTATTCTAATAATTGAGTCTGTTAAGAAGCAGCAATTTAGTTATGATACATTAGTTAATTACATAAAGTATATAACCATGACAATTAGGGATGGTTCACTGATAGCAGAGGGTAAGCAAGCTGTTGGCGCAGAATGTTTTAGCTGAGCTGTTAGGGAACCTTTCCCTTAGTTGTCTTCCTCTTCTTCTTGTCTGTCTTCCATCTGCCACATGAGGACTGCTGTGGGGCCATCTGATGAGAACTGTTGCCTACAATGTCTGCAGGATGAGGAATGCCCTCTGCTGCTGTGTACTCATTGTTATTCACATTTGAAGGGGCAGGTTAGTTTCTCTATATCAATCAATCATCTGAATCCTTTAGCCAATAGCCACAGGACAAATACTCATAATGTTGAATGGCCATTGTCCCCTAGCCCTCCATTTGAAAATATGTTTGCATTCCTTCTAAGAAGAAAAACCTCTTTATCTTCGAAAACAATATACTGATAATAGGGTACGTTTAGCATTAGATAAACAGTTGATGGTAATTCTATGTGCATTGTGACCTCTGTGTATTTCTTCCTATCAGTATTCCCTTGCAGGAAATTAATTACTGTTGTAATAGCTGGAAAGTTAAATTTTTATATGTACAGTAAATACTCAGAAAATTCAGTTTTTATGGGCCCGCAACATCCAACACCCCCAGTGACTTTCGTTCTCCTCTTTCCACTCCTAATCTCCATTCCTGGCTTCCTCTATAGCTGTTTTCCCCACCTCCTAATTCTCTCTTTCTTTATTTTATTACTCATTTTCATCTCTGTCTCTACCTTCTATTCTCATCAACTTTGCTTAATCTGATTACTGCACCTAAGACCGAACTCCTTGCAGAAATCACCATTGTGGATCATCTAATTTGAATGAAAACTGCAGTGTTATGGCATTTTTTAAGATTTATCATATCAATATAACATCCAGCGTTAAATGTGCAAATATAGAAGTTATGATAACCCTCAAATAAAGAAGAATTAAAAAAATGTTTTTTCTGTGAGGTTGTTGATAAATAGTGCAGAGGCATAGTTATTAGCATGGGTCACAGAACACATTTTAAAGATACCAATTGGTAGCATTTCTTGAGGGAATTGCGGTCACAACTTCCTATTACAGTCTAGCCAAAACAGTGGAAAATCAGTTTTTCAGAAGCATTCTCATTTGCAGTGCAGAGACAATGTTCCAATGACTCTGGTGTAACCTTTCTGGTGTTTAGATCTTATTAAATGGAAATAGCTATACATTTTACAGTCTGAAATATCTGTTCAGTGGAAGAGGGACTTCTAGCCACAGCCCCTGTAGAAAAAATATACTCAGCTGCATGTATGCAGGAAATAATTTTAAATTCGAGTGGCATTCTCAAAATAAATCCAGTTTAGTTTCTGCATTGTAGCAGTAATACTCAATACATTCAAACCATGTAATAATTGGAGATATAGAGTTAAGATACAGCTACTCGGAATTCTAACGTATTAGAAACTTTCATTTGCAATCTGTTATCATATACTCAACATGACCAAAACACTTCATGACAATTGAATTGAGTGAATCATTGATAGCATTCAAACTATGCTAACAATATGAAACCTAGAGCGATATGTTGTGCTTCCTCCTAGGCATCAGGCCACCTCTCCTCAAATTGCTTTATAGTCTGTCTCTTTCAAATGCTTATCTAGATCCCCTTCAATGCATTTCTGCTATTTGGCTAAACTAAACCTTGCAGCAGTGAATTTCAAATTCCAACCACTTGCTGGTGTCACTGTAAATCTTGTATTCAAGGCTCCAAAGGGGCCTTGAAGCAAAAACCTGCTGGATCAGGAGTAAATAAGTTACCAAAAATACATGCAAGTTGGCCAAAAGTTGAAACATTACTTTCATTCATACTTTGTTAATATATATATATATATATATTATTGTTTAAAAATATTTCTCTTGAAAAAAAGTTTTATTGCATTGTGACCTCATCTGTAGAAATTTTTATAATGTCCTGTTTGAATCAATAAATATGCAAAATGTAATTTGCAACTCTGAGGGTGCCAGAGACAATACTAAAAATATTAACTTCCTTCAATTGGAAATGTAATTTTTCTTGCCAATATTTATTTCCTCCATCCATTCATGATTTGGAGATGCAGGTGTTCGACTGGGGTGTACAAAGTTAAAAATCACACAACACCAGGTTATAGTACAACAGGTTTATTTGGAATTACTAGTGCTCCACAACCACCTGATGAAGGAGCAGCGCTCTGAAAGCTAGTGCTTCCAAATAAACTTGTTGGACTATAACCTGGTGTTGTGTGATTTTTAACTTTGTCCATCCATTCAAGTCTTTAGTATCAACTATAGTCCTAATACTTTACAACTTTAGTATATTAGTATACTTTAGGAGTGGCAGAAACCAAAGCTGGCAAAATGCAAGTCCAAGTCTGTTGAAGTTTTTGATAAAAACTTGAAAAGATACATTTTTTGATATTTAATTTCAGAGCGGATAAGAAGATAATGCTGGCCTGAACTGGTATTGTTTGTTTAAAGTTATATCGAGTGACAGAAAAGTAACTTGGATTTTTAGAAATATTATTATTAATAAAAAACCTAGGAAGTCTCAAATTAGGGGGTAAAGTGATCATATATGTAAACACTTACTTTGGCTCCAATTGTTGCCATGACAGAGATCATCTTTGCAGTGAAAATGTAGAAACATGTATGGAATTTCAAATCTCGCCCCTGAACCTTTCTTCTGGGTAGCCAGGGTACATGTCTGGACAGCTGAAGTACCCATGCTGATATGGGCCCACAATATGTTGTGGGTGGATACAGGGATCCTTGGGGTTGGGCATTAGGTATCCTTAGGCTTTAAAGGCCAGGGATACATTGGGCGGAAGTCAAGAGTTTTTTGAGACTGTTAGCTGTTGAGGACATTGAGCATAAAATGTGCATAAGCATTTAGAACTGTCCAACTTGTCAAGAGGTGTCAATCAGCGTCACAGAGTGTTTTTCTTAAAAGTATTTTATCTGCAAATAAGACATTTATTTAATATAACTAAAAATAATCATTTGATAATACTGAACGTCAGTATTGCTGAAAACCTGTGTATTTTGTTAAAGTCTTGCATTCATCAGAATAATTGTCAAGAATGCCAATAAAAGGGTCATCCAATGTTTATACCGTATAAGAGGAGAGTGTTGTCTAATTGGGAAGCGGACTGATTCATAAAGGCATTGCCATGAAGAATGCAGCAATTAAGATTGGTCATTAACTGCCAGGGTTTGTTTAGATTTTAGGTTGAATTTGGTCAGGATAGTGCTGTGAGAAGAAAAAAAGCCAGTGATTGGCTGTCACCTATTTGACTAAGATGCAGTAGAAGTATAGACAGAGCATTTCCACACTCATGCTGGATATTGGGTGAGTTAGCCAGATAAGGGAAGGGCAACAGATGATGTGTACGGGAGGACTGAATTGCCAGTCCTACTCCATGATTCTATGTTGCTGCTTTATATTGACAGATTTGTTTATTACATAATGCAGTTTGTTTGTTTTTTGTGCCAGTCTCTCTCTTCCTGCAGCTAGTACTCTTCCATTACTTGTCAGTGCGTATTTCTGTCTGTATGTCATTCTGTTTTCACTATCACTATTTATCTGGCTGAAGACACTCTGCTCATTGTAATGTTTTACCTATCTATTGCTGGTTCTTATTCTTCATTTGCCAACTTGCTGTCGTTTTTCTCTTCATCTCTCCCAAGATGCATGTTCCTTCATCAGTGTAATTAGCTTTTAACTCAGGATATGCAACTTAGGGCTTAGAATGTCTGCTTAGTTGTACGTAACTCCTTAAATCCTGGATAAGGGCCAGGAGTAGGCAGGTGGGAATAGTTTAGTTTGGGATTGTTTGACATGGATTATTTGGACCAATGACTATATGTGCTCGGTTTGACTTCATAGAGATATCTCAAATGAATCCTCTCAGTTTACTCCCTTTGAGTAAATATTTGGACATGACGGGAGCAACCCTTTGAAATTAATTAAAGAGAAATTGACAGGATCGAAGTCGAAGATTTTCCAACTGGACTGTGTAACTGAGGTGAGAGAGAGATTAAATTGGGTAGGTGAGTTAGCTAAACAGCACCTGAAGAGGGCACAGCATAGAATGAAGCAGGTGGCAGATTAAAAATTCTAAAATTCAGAAATTTTCACATGGGGATGACATATTAGTATTGTTACCAGTGGTAGGAGATCCTTTCAAAGCCAGGTTTCGTGGTCCCTATCAAATTGAGAAAAAGTCAAGTCAGGTAAACTATCTAGTAAAGATACCGGATTTTAAAAAAACTGTATCGTGTATGCCATGTGAATATGTTGAAACTTTATTATAATATACAGGGAACTGGAGAAATAGGTGTTATTTACTTCCCACAGTGAGGAATCAAATCCAGAGGTTGTGGAGTTTGATGTGCCTCAAAATACATTAAACAATGAGGAAATCCTTGAGGATTGGGATAGGTTAGTGAACCATCTGACTTAGAAGCAAAGAACCCAGTTGAAAAGTTTGTTGCAGCAGTATGAGGACATATGCAGGAATAAGATGGGGAGGACGAATATTATTGTGCATGAGGTGGAAGTAAGGAATGCTGTTCTGATAAGACAACACTCTTACAGACTTAATCCTTTCAAAGTCACACAGGTCCAGAAGGAAGTGGATGTGATGCTCAATAGAGATATAATTGAACCGAGTCTGAGTGAGTGGACCTTGCCGATCGTGTTAGTTTCCAAACCTGATGGGACTCAATGATTTTGTGTGGACTATCAGAAGGTCAACACCATAACAAAGTTGGACTCATTCCCAATAGCAAGATTGGAGGACTGCATAGAGCAAGTTGGACAAGCCAGTTACATCACAGACTTGGACTTACTGCGTGATTATTGGCAGGTACCTTTTTCAGAAAAAGTGAAAGAAATTACTGAGTTTGTTACCCCACATGGGCTGTATCAATTCAAAGTGATGCCTTTTGGAATGAAGAACACACCCGCCACATTCCGACGACTCATGAGAGAGTTGCCTGAGTTAACAAACTTTGCAGTTTATCTGGATGATGTAGTGACCTTTAGTGAGTCATGGAAAGATCACATGGCACGGTTGGTAGAGCTCTTTGAATGATTACTGAGATGCAAAACTGGTAATAAACTTAAAGAAAACAGAATTTGCAAGGCAAAGGTGACATTTTTGGGACACAACTTGGTCATGAAAGGCTGACCCCAAGGAATGTGAAGATGAAGGCCTTTGACCATCCTTATAGAAAGAGGTGCTTTGGTTTTTGGAATTAAACGGATTCTACCGGACGTTGTTCCAAACTTTAGTAGCGTGGTGGCACCGCTAACAGATGTACGAAAGATCATTGGATACAACAATTCCAGGAGGCAATTGACATCTGTAACATTTTAATGTCCATGTGATGAGCAGTGTGTTGGAGACAGTTATGTACACAGACCCCAATCCTCTTGCATCCTTGGAACAATTTAAAGACAAAAATATGAGACACTTTTGTTGTAGTCTGAGGTTGCAGACTTTTAATTTACAAATTATACATATTGCAGGTCGTAAGAAATGTGATAGCAGATGTGTTATCATGTATTTAAAAGAAAAACTACAGATCAGATTGAACAGATTCCAATGTTATTTTTTGTGTGCAGAAATTATTATGAACTTAGATTAATGACCTTTGTATTTCATAATAATGGGATTAAGAATTAGGAAAAAAATGAAGCCATCTTTTCATTATGATTTTTTTTTCGAAAGGGGTGGCCTTGTTATAAAGTTGTGGGTGTGTACTATACCTTTAAGAGAATGTATGGTGTTCTGCACTGAGAGCTTACAAGAGCAGTCTCAGAGTTTACAGGAAAATTGAAAATATGTAACATTTGGTTGTGAAATAGATACCTGAGTTGGTTGCTGTTTTGACAACAATTCATATTTAACTAATCAGTTTAAATTATGCCCCAGGATATTAAAACCCAATTGAGTTTGAATTTATTGTTTTGCCAACATCGAACATTGAGACGGCCTGATATTTGGGATATTAAAATAGGCAGGCATTTTGAAAATCAGACAAAGCAACTGCCATTGAAAGCCAAGAACTTAGGAACACTGTCTATCAAAGATACCTTTTCATATGAAACATCTTCACAATAAAAAGAAAGAAGATGATCCAAGAAGATCTTCAGCTGGAAGAAGACAGACATTGAAGACGACAGCCACTGAATGGTTTTGAAATTAAAGTTGATGTAATTTTAATAAGAGATTTATTGGAAGAGTATGTTGTTATAGAGTTGGAGGCAAATAATAAGCAGTTAAGAGAAAGCAGGGCTTTTAGTTGTGAATAGTTGTTGTCTAATGTTCACTTTTAAAGTTAAAGAATAAATTGATATTATTTTCTTTGAATAGTAGAATTTGGGAGTTCTCTTTCACTTATATTTTAACAGATTATAAGGTGCGGTGAGCTTTTCTGGCTGCCTCGTTTAATTAACAGAGGGGTTCACTGCCATGTTGTAACAGTAGAGACTGTTGGGAGGATATAGCTTTCAATCCATTTCCCACAAACTACTTCCATCAAGTCTGGGTAATCCAAGATGGAGGAGAGAAAAATTGTGGCTGTAAGAGCTGCTCCTTTTTTGAGATGTTTGCAGTGTTAGCATTGACTTCCTCGAATTCTAGGATCAGTAATTACTGTTTTATAAGTTGTTGCCTTGTTTTGGAACTTTGGGAAAAAATATAAAAACAACAGTGCTTTAAAATGGAGGAAGACAGACAAAGGTAGTGACCACATGAGAAATGACTCAAACAAAGAAATAAACCTGCACTGCTGACTGACATAGTAGTGAGTCTGCACAGTTGACTGTTCTGCTGTTTAATTTCAAGTATCTCTGCACATTGGAATTCATAAAAAAACACAAACAGCAAAATTCTTAGTTGGCTTTGTAGAAACCTGTGTGGGAGAGCTCACAGTGGGGGAGCAGCTAAGTGGCTTTTTAAAGTGTAACTTTTTTTTCTGTAAATCTACTGCTTTTTGGAGGAGATACTAAATAAGTATTTTGCATCAGTCTTTACCTTAGAAAATAATATGGAAAATATAGAACTTGGAAAAATAAATAGAAACATCTTGAAAAATGGCCATATGACAGAGGAAGTGGTGCTAGATGGCTTAAAATGCATATAGTGAGATATTTGTGTCATTGATAGCCACAGGTGAAGTGTCGTGAGACTGGAGGTTGACTAAAGTGGTGCTACTATTTAAGAAAAGTGGTAAGGAAAAGCTTGGGCACTATACACTGGTGAGTCTGACATGGCTGGTGGGCAAGTTGTTAGAGGGAAGCCTGTATTTGGAAAGGCAAGGTCCTATTAGGGATAGTCAACATGGCTTTGTGCATGGGAAATCATGTCTCACTTACTTGATTGAGTTTTTTGAAGAAGTAACAATGAGGATTGAAGAGGGCAGAGTGGTGAAAGTGATCTATATGGACTTCAGTAAGGTGTTTGACAAGGTTTCTCATGGTAGGCTGGTCAGCAAGGTTGGATAACATGGAGTGCAGGGAGGACTAGCCATTTGGATACAGAATTGGCTTCAAGGTAGAAGATAGAAGGTGGTGGTGGAGGGTTGCTTTTCAGACTGGAGGCCTGTGCCACAAAGATCAGTGCTGGGTCCACTGCTTTTCACCATTTATGTAAATGATTTGAATGTGAACATAGGAGTTATAGTTAGTAAGTTCACAGGCACCAAAATTGGAGGTGTAGTGGACAGCGAAGTAGGTTACCTCACAGTACAATGGGATCTTGATTAAATTGGCCAATGGGCCAAGGAGTGGCAGTTAGAGTTTCATTTAAATAAATGTGAGGTACTGCATTTTGGAAAAGCAAATCAGAGTAGGACTTATACACAATGGTAAGGGAAGTGTTGCTGAACAAAGAGACTTTGGAGTGCAGGTTCATAGTTCCTTGAAAGTGGAGTCCCAAGTTGACAAGATAGTGAAGAAGGCATTTGGTATGCTTGCCTTTATTGGCCTATGCATTGAGTATAGGAATTGGGAGGCAATGTTGCTGCAGTGCAGGACATTGGTTCGGCCACTTTTGGAATACTGTGTGCAGTTCTGGTCTCCGTACTATAGGATATTGTAAAACCAGTAAGTGTTCAGAAAGGATTTACAAAGATGATCCCAGGGTTGGAGTGTTGGAACTATGGGAGGGGCTGAATTGGCTGGAGTGTTGGAGGCTGAGGGGGTGACCTTATAGAGGTTTATAAAATCATGAGGAGCATAGACAGGGTAAATAGACAAGGTCTTTTCACCAGGGTGGGTGAGTCCAAAACTTGAGGGCATAAGTTTAAGGTGAGAGGGGAAAGATTTAAAAGGGACCTAGGGAAACTTTCTCATACAGAGGATGGTGCGTGTACAGTATGAGCTGCCCCAGGAAGTGGTGGAAGCTAGTTCAATTACGACTTTTAACAGGAATTTCAATGGGTATATGAATAGGAAGGGTTTGGAGGGATATGGGCAAAATGCTAGCAAATGGGACTAGATTTATTTAGCATATCTGGTCAGCATGGACAAGTTGGACTGAAGGGTCTGTTTCTGAGCTGTACACCTTTATGTCTCTAAGTCCCTTGACATTATCACTGTGCTTTGTGCTTCTTACTCTCAATCACACATTAACCCTTCCTGATTCTTCCAGATTCATATGGAATTCCATTTTCAAGGGCATTTGAAGGTGTAAAAATTCTAACTTAGTTGGTTTAATTGTGTGGACAGTTATTCAAAAAGCAAATTTGTGCAATTATTTATTGTTCTAAAACAAGTTTACATTATCTGCAGATAGCTCTGAAGAGAAAGCTGCAATTGAAATTAATCCAGATGGCATGTCCTCTTTTAAGTAACTTGAAATCATCGAGACCTCTATTTTAATTGCTTTAATTAATTTAATTCAATGCTGAAACAGCAATATCAATAGGTTTGACACCAGTGCCACAGTAGCATCTAAGAATGGCAAAGGTTCCCCATAGAAGATTTAAATGCAGCTTTGAAATACGTAAAAAATTGTTAAAATCAATTTTCTTTTAATTCGTGCTGATGGTAGTGTTGTAAAGCTTGAATTATTTGTTTTATATAATTAAAGATAGACAATGATTTAACTTTGTTGATTAATATACGCATGAATTGTAATTGTATTTCCACAAATAGGTTAATATGATCCTATTTGCTTCTTTGCACAGATGCATCATATACTGTATAAAAAGCATAGAAATGTACATTTAGTCTTCCCTGTTTATTTAAATTTGCATTCCAAGTAATGCTTGTTTGTTGACATCAGCAATGATTTCTGCTAACTAAAGATTGCACAGAACATTACTCAATGAACCCGGCAAACAAAAACTTTGGGATTTGGACTATCAATAAATTGATTTTGGCCCTGAGCCTACAAAAGAATCTGAAAAAATATTCAATATATTATGCTCATAAACAAAATCACTGTCTAATCAAATCAAACGTGTTCCATTTGAAAAACTTCTTAAAAATCTGTCACCCATTTTAGACTTCTTGTTCAGTGTTTACAGAATGCTTAGTTTTCCACATTTTTGCAATTCATAATTCTATTTGATAGTAAATAGAATGTTTAATCTCTACCATTTCAAAGAGTTTTGGTCGCAGTGTGAGTTAATGTAAATTTAAAACCCAGTTTACTGAAAAGTGACTGTTTATTCTTTAGTATAGAGCTGAAAATGTGTTGCTGGAAAAGCGCAGCAGGTCAGGCAGCATCCAAGGAGCAGGAGAATCGACGTTTCGGGCATAAGCTCATGCCCGAAATGTCGATTCTCCTGCTCCTTGGATGCTGCCTGACCTGCTGTGCTTTTCCAGCAACACATTTTCAGCTCTGATCTCCAGCATCTGCAGTCCTCACTTTCTCCTATTCTTTAGTAAATGCTTCTTCTAAAAGTATCTTATGAAAATTGTACAGTCGCATATTGTAGAAGGCCAGGTGCTTGTGAAGACATGCTACAACATAAAATGAGAAGGCAGTTCTACATAAAACATAAGTTGTAACCAAGAAGGAGACACCTGTTTTTCTTAAATTTCTAATTAGGACTGGTTTGAAGCAACATAAATTAACACTTTTAAGAACATTAGTGGTCACTTTACCATGACATAGATGACTAAGTTTTACAACCAGTTGTGGATTTTAATTTGGTGAATTGTCACTATGCAGGAGGTCATATGGCATATACTGTGACTTTGTTCCTTTGGGTATAAATCTAGTGTGCAAATGCCAAGGGCTGCTGCCTTTTTATAATCACACAAACAAATTTGCATGAATTAGTCATGCTGAATCTGGAATGTGATGCTGATAATATGTTAATTATGTTTTTTAATCAGTTACTGGACAAGTACCAGCCTTTTATTAGGATTTTAGTACCAAGTATAACTGGCACCTGTTAATTGAGACAGCCAGGCAGAGATAAAATTATTCTATTCATCAGTTTGCTTCCATTGAGCAGAACTCATTGGTACTGATTTAAATACATTGGAAATCAATTGGTGCCAAAAAAAGTGCCCTCTGTAAATGATAGTCTTCATCACACACATTCCAATTAACTGACATTCACTGTAATTATAATATAGGAATAGGTGCAGGAAATGCATTTGCTTTCAAAGTGCCCTTTATGCATTATGCATTTCTAGAGTAATTGCTGTTGAGTAATCTGCCTGTACAGTAAACACGTATTTTATATCATACATATAGTCAGTCTGAATGATTTTTAGCTCACAATTTGTTCACCTAAATGTACAGTGAGTACAGTATTTTAGATTAAATTGGAAATTTATTTAACAATTGTTCCAATTTTGTTTTTCTCTGTATGTGTTCTATTTGTCATATCACAGAAATGAAGAAAAATTATGCTTTAAAGAAATGATGATGTTTTGGTTATTTTGCCTATAGAGAATATCTCCAGCTATACATGCTGTTAATGCAAATACTGTAGTTTGTGGAAAGCTGCACTAATACCTGTCTTCCCAGATGTGAAGCATGGATTGAAATTTCATAAACGATCTGCTCAATTGTTATCCCAGTGTGGCTTTAAGGTGTTAATAGTAATTAGTCTGTCACAAACACCAAATATACTTCAAAATCTAGTACTTTCTTGTACCTATCCAGTCTGCTTGAAACCAGCTAGCCTGACCAATATTGCTTGCTAGTTTGTTCTTTTGATGCAAAGATGATCGAACAATAGGTTAGCTATTTACAACCTAAGATCAAACTAGTTTGGGCTGCACGCCAAGACCCATTTTCCCTTTATTCTACAATATCAGTGTTAAACACCCCCTCGAGGGAAAGTCACATCTTGTTGAGAATTTTTAAACAGCTGACATAAATGTTGTTGAACAACGTCTCTGGACCTGAAGACTGTCTTTTTTTTCCAGTTGAAAAATGACAAATGTCTCCATTATGATTACATTTCATGTCTGTAATTCTTGGAAGGGCTTTTGCCCGAAATGTCGATTTCGAAGCTCCTTGGATGCTGCCTGAACTGCTGTGCTCTTCCAGTACCACTAATCCAGAATGTAATTCTTTTATTGTTGACTCCCATTTTAGTCTTATGTCAATGTATAAATATTTTATTTTGCCCTTTTAGATTGATTAAAAAATGAAGGATAACTTAATGTATTTCTTTGACTGCATAGTCTGAAATTGAGACCTTTGTGGGTATCAAGGTAAATTTTGTATAGTGTTACTTCGCCACTGATGTCAAACCCAGATGTTGCTGATGTGAATTTGAGAAAAGGTCCTTTTAAATCTTGGTAAAAGGATCATAACCTCTGGTACTATATATACATGCAAGAAATGGTCTCATTTCGACTGCAAAGAAAGTAAATCAATTATTTGTGGCTACTGATTTTTGGACAGTTCAAGTGCATTTGCTAAAAATTTGATTTTGTTTCCTTGTTAGCATGTTTTCTTGAATCTGCATTTATATTGAAAAAAAATGAACAGTTTTAGGTATTTATTCTGTTTTATGAAAACAAATTCAGAACAGCTCTCTTATCTAAGATTTTATTCTATGGAATTATTCTAAATCTTTGCTGATGCTAACAAGTTTCTTCAAAATTTTGAGATTGTTTAAAAAAAAGCCACAGAACTGCTGCCTCACAGAACCAGGGGCCCGGGTTTACTTCCAGCCTCGGGCGACTGTCTGTGTGGAGTTTGCACATTCTCCTCATGTCTGTGTGGGTTTCCTCTGGGTGCTCTGGTTTCCTCCCACAATCCAAAGATGTGCAGGTTAGGTGAATTGGCCATGCTAAATTGCCCATAGTATTCAGGGATGTGTAGGCTAGTTGCATCAGTCAGGTGTAAATGGAGGATAATAGGGTAGGGGAATGGGTCTGAGTGGGTTATTTTACGGAGGGTCGGTGTGGACTTATTGGGCCGAAGGGCCTGTTTCCATACCGTAGGGATTCTAATACTAATTCTAATTATAAAATGTTGTATGAAAGTGAAATTATTTTGTGAGAAAGTGACGAGCGAAGTGCAATTTTAGAACAAAGTATTTTTAGCTATTACTGACTTTAAACAAATTAAAATATAGGCAAGCATCATTACAGTTGGGTTTTTTTGGATTACCTGACCATGTTTCTAGAGATACTCACAGGAACACTAAAGTAGCTGGGGAGCATTTAAAAACATCACAAGCAGAATGAAAAAATGGGCAGACAGCTAGTGCTCAAGCAGGAGACAAAAGATTGATGTTATTACCTTTGCAAGGTACCTTTGAAAACAAAATTCAATGGTCCACCCAAGGTAGTTATCAGGGTTATTAAAACATTAAAGATAGATATGCCTGATCATAGGAAAAAGAATCAGTTGTATTATAAGCATGTTAAAATGATATCCTCACAGAGAGGAAAATAAGAAAAAAACATGTTTGTCAAATGGTAAGAGTAGTGGAGGCTGACAGAGACACTAAGAATAAAGTAGAAGAGCAATAGATGTACACAAAGTGAACTTCCTCTTATCAATTTGGCCAATACAGTACAGTGGGACAGTTAGTCAATGCATTCTTGTACATGGAAGTAAGACATTGGAAAGTTCTAGTCAGCCTAGGTCAGGACAAGAGTTGCCAAGGAAATTGTACGTGAAGGTCTTGATAGAATTCCCCATTCCTAAAACTAAAAATGAAATTGAGATTTTTGGGAATATATTGGTTTTATCAGAAATTGATGCCA
This sequence comes from Chiloscyllium plagiosum, assembly GCF_037043375.1. NCBI lineage: Eukaryota > Metazoa > Chordata > Chondrichthyes > Orectolobiformes > Hemiscylliidae > Chiloscyllium > Chiloscyllium plagiosum. The sequence continues at coordinate 37,432,385 of NW_028270157.1, forward strand.
AACCTCAATGCAATAGTCATAGAGATGTACAGCATGGAAATAGACCCTTCGGTCCATGCCGACCAGATATCTAATCCCACCTGCCAGCACCCGGCCCAAATCCCTCCAAACCTTTCCTATTCATACACCCATCCAAATGCCTCTTGTATGTTGCAATTGTATCAGCCTCCACCACATCCTCTGGCAGCTCATTCCATACACGTACCATCCTCTGCATGAAAAAGTTGCCCCTCAGGTCTCTTTTATATCATTCCCCTCTCACCCTAAACCTATGCCTTCTAGTTCTGGACTCCCCGAACCCAGGGAAAAGACTTTGTCTATTTATCTTTTTCATGCCCCTCATAATTTTGTAAACCTCTATAAGGTCACCCCTCAGCCTCCAATGCTCCAGGAAAAACAGCCCCAGCCCGTTCAGCCTCTCCCTTTGGCTCAGATCCTCCAACCCTGGCAACATTCTTGTAAATCTCTTCTGAACCCTTTCAAGTTTCACAACATCTTTCTGATAGGAAGGAGACCAGAATTGCATGCAGTATTCCAACAGTGGCCTAACCAATGGCCTGTACAGCCGCAAAATGACCTCCCAACTCCTATACTCAATACTCTGACCAATAAAGGAAAGCTAACCAAGCGCCTTCTTCACTATCCTACCTAACTGCGACTTCACTTTCAAGGAGCTATGAACTTGCACTCCAAGGTCTCTTTATTCAGCAACACTCCCTGGGACCTTACCATTAAGTGTATAAGTCCTGCTAAGATTTGCTTTCCCAAATTGCAGCACCTCGCATTTATCTGAATTAAACTCTCAACCTCTCAACCCATTGGTCCATCTGGTCCAGGTCCTGTTGTAATCTGAGGTAACCCTCTTCGCTGTCCACCACACCTCCAATTTTGGTGTCATCTGCAAACTTACTAACTGTACCTATTATGCTCGCATCCAAATCATTTATGTAAATGACAAAAAGTAAAGGGCCCAGCACCGATCCTTATAGCACTCCACTGGTCACAAGCCTCCAGTCTGAAAAACAACCCTCCATCACCACCCTCTGTTTTCTACCTTTTAGCCAGTTCTGTATCCAAATGGCTAGTTCTCACTTTATTCCATGAGATCTAAACTTGCTAATCAGTCTCCCATGGGGAACCTTTTTGAACGCCTTACTGAAGTCCATATAGATCACATCTACTGCTCTGCCCTCATCAATCTTCTTTGTTACTTCTTCAAAAAACTCAAAAAAAAAGTTTGAGAGACATGATTTCCCACGCACAAAGCCATGTTGACCATCCCTAATCAGCCCTTGCCTTTCTAAATACATGTACTTCCTGTCCCTCAGGATTCCCTCCAACAACTTGCCCATCACCGAAGTCAGGCTCACCAGTCTATAGTTCCCTGGCATGTCTTTACCGCCTTTCTTCAACAATGGCACCACGTTTGTCAACCTCCAGTCTTCCGGCACCTCACCTGTGACTATCAATGATACAAATATCTCAGCAAGAGGCCCAGCAATCACTTCTCTAGCTTTCCACAGTGTTCTCGGGTACACCCGATCAGGTCCTGGGGATTTATCCGCCTTTAACCGTTTCAAGACATCCAGCACTTCCTCCTCTGTAATATGGACATTTTCAAGATGTCACCATCTATTTCCCTACAGTCTATATCTTCCATATTCTTTTCCACAGTAAATACTGATGCAAAGTATTCATTTAGTATCTCTCCCATTTTCTGTGGCTCCACGCAAAGGCCGCCTTGCTGATCTTTGAGGGGCCCTATTCTCTCCCTAGTTACCCTTTTGTCCTTAATATATTTGTAAAAACCCTTTGGATTCTTCTTAATTCTATTTGCCAAACCTATCTCATGTCCCCATTTTTCCCTCCTGATTTCCCTCTTAAGTATACTCCTACTTTCTTTATACTCTTCTAAGGATTCACTCGATCTATACCTGACATATGCTTCCTTCTTTTTCTTAACCAAACCCTCAATTTCTTTAGTTATCCAGAATTCCCTATACCTACCAGCCTTCCCTTTCACCCTGACAGGAATATACTTTCTCTGGATTCTTGTTATCTCATTTCTGAAGGCTTCCCGTTTTCCAGCCGTCCCTTTACCTGCGAACATCTGCCTCCCATCAGCTTTCGAAAGTTCTTGCCTAATACCGTCAAAATTGGCCTTTCTCCAATTTAGGACTTCAACTTTTAGATCTGGACTATCCTTTTCCATCACTATTTTAAAACAAATAGAATTATGGTCGCTGGCCCCAAAGTGCTTCCCCACTGACACCTCAGTCATCTGCCCTGCGCTATTTCCCAAGAGTAGGTCAAGTTTTGCACCTTCTCTGGTAGGTACATCCACATACTGAATCAGAAAATTGTCTTTTACACACTTAAGAAATTCCTCTCCATCTAAACGTTTAACAATATGGCAATCCCAGTCAATGTTTGGAAAGTTAAAATCCCCTACCATAACTACCCTATTATTCTTAGAGATAGCTGAGATACCCTTACAAGTTTGTTTCTCAATTTCCCTCTGACTATTGGCGGGGTCTGTAATACAATCCCCAAAAGGTGATCATCCCTTTCTTATTTCTCAGTTCCACCCAATTAACCTCCCTGGATGTATTTCTGGGAATATCCTCCGTCAGCACAGCTGTAATGCTGTCCTTTATCAAAAATGCGACTCCCCTCCTCTCTTGCCTCCCTTTCTATCCTTCCTGTAGCATTTGTATCCTGGAACATTCAGCTGCCAGTCCTGCCCATCCCTGAGCCATGTTTCTGTAATTGCTATGATATCCCAGTCCCAAGACCATCACGGAAGCTCAAACTTCCTATCCATGCACTCCATTTATTATTGTCTGAGTGCCAAACTGCTTTTGAAAAGCTGAAGATATTCCTAATCAATTAACCAGTGTTGGATTCCTGTAACTTTTAGCATCACTAGCCGTTTTGAAAGGTTATTAAAGACTTAGTAGTAGGTGCAGGCTTATTACTTTGGGAATAAGTAGCTAGTGTGATACTTAAAAATTAAACCAGTATCAGAATAAGCACTCTAAAGTGAGTTAAAGGAGATGTTGACATAATTATTGACTTGTCAATGTTCCGAAATTGATGTCTGTCACAATTTGACATAAAGTCTTATATATACTAATTTTAGCTTTTGGAGAGAAATTTAACGTCCAAAATGTGAGACTGTTTCAATGAAGCTCATTAATTCAAACTTATAATATCAGAAATGTTCACATTGCTGGAGAAGACATAGATGAATTATCAATAATGTAATTATGCTGGGATAGTTTAAGAATTTGAGAGTAAAGATAACAAGATGTTTTGTAAATTTTCCTCCCGCAGTCCAAAGGTGTGCAAGTCAAGTGAATTGGCCATGCTAAATTGCCCATAGTATTAGGTGCATTAGTTAGAGGGAGATGGGCCTGGATGGGTTACTCTTCGGAGGGTCGGTGTGGACTGGTTGGGCCGAAGGGCCTGTTTCCACACTGTAGGGAATCTAGTCTAGTCTAGTCATTTAAAACGGACGTAAGGGGCAACCTTTTCTTGCAGAGGGTAATGTGTGTATGGAATGAGCTGCCAGAGGAAGTGGTGGAAGCTGGTACAATTACATTTTAAAGGCATCTGGCTGGGTATATGAATAGGATGGGTTTAGAGGGATATGGCCAAGTGCTGGCAAATGGGATTAGATTAATTAAGGATATCTGGTTGGCATGGACAAGTTGACCTGAGGGTCTATTTCTGTGCTGTACATCTCCATGATTCTATGACTCATTTCACCCTGTGTTCTGGACTTTGACAGAATTTGTTTCTCCCTGTCTGTTTTCTATTTGTAGTATTTATATTGAACCATCTGTTTTTTTGTCCATTTTGTGTTTGAATGTATGCATGTTTTGCATTTATCGAGGTATAGCTTAAGTTGTACTGGAGTAAATTATTAGCATAATCTTTTACCATTCATTCAAAAATAAATCTGTTTACAATAAATAGGTTAATTTTCCTGATAATGAAGAAGATTGTTGCAAATTTCTTTTGTCCGAGAAAACAGTCTGCTCGGTCAATTGATCAAATTGATAGGTTAATTACACATTTGTGACAGCTTAGGGAATGGTGTGGTATGATTATTGGCACACACTTTGCAACTGAGTCATGACACTGGGTAAGCTAACATTGATTGTGCATTTGTCAATGGCATGTTGAGGAGATGAGAAGATATTTGAAGAGGGATGAAACAAAATGTAAACACAAAATTCTCCCCGCATGACAGATTTATCAAAATCTGAAATAAACATATTGCCTTTCTAGAGCTGAGAAGTGCTTTGTCAGAACTGTGGAAGGTATTTGTTTTGAGCAGTTATGGAAAGTGATTGGTTTAATCCTTAGATAATTTCACTGAGGCATTGAACTCAGGCTTAATTTTGTAAACTTGCTGCACTTGTCATGGGTGGTTTTACTGGAAGTTCTTGTCTTTTTCTTTGACAAGATATAGTCCACTTTGCAGAGAGATATCTTCCAACCTGTGTGATGACCCCAGACTTGCAGAGAAGTATCTTCCAATCTGTGTGATGATCCCAGACCTGCAGAGAGATATCTTCCAACCTGCGTGATGTCCCCACAATTGCAAAGATATCTTGCAACCTGTATGATGACACCAGAATTGTGTAACAAATTAAATAGATAATTTATCATTTAGAAAGAAAATGAGCTGAATAAATGTTTTATGATGTTCTAAATCCTGATCCAAATGAAAGAAAAACTCTTTTAAAAATTTCTTAAGTAATGACAAAGAATGCCATAATTCAGACTGTTTCCTCTGAGCTCAAAGAACTGGAATTTCTTCTCCAAAATCTCCACCATGTCTTCCGCTCCTTGACCAAACTTCAGGTCACATATACTTGTATGAAAGATGTAAATAGCCATGAAGATACACAGAATGTTTGGAAATGAAAATGGTACACAATTATGCCAACAATAGAAAAAATTGCAACAGCTATGCCAGAATTCACAAGACTATTGAGGACCATAGAGTGCTGTGAAAGGAGATTGTAAGGGCAGATGTAAACTGATTCCCAGATTATGACAGATTACTACTAAATGATTTTTGCCTCAATCTCTACACCTCTAGATGATTCTTATGTTCCAGATGAGGCATGCTAAGTACTGAATGTCATTATTAATATTAAAGTTAATAGAAATATCATAATACAGTAGGAAAACTAAATGCTATTGAGTTTCAACTCCAGATAACAGCTATCCAAAGGAAATTAAAGAAATTGTTTCAGTGGGCCTCTCATCAGTCATTTTAGTCAGTCAGCAGAGTTACGTGAGTTCCTTTAGACTATAACTTGGTCATGTAGGTCTTATTTACTTAAAAAGTGAACAAATCAAAATCAGGAAGTTTCTAAATTTCTGAAACATTAAATGTTTGCCTCCACGCATGCTATCTGCTCAACATTTTCCATTTTTAGTAATACAGGCCTACTAACCTATTCCCCAAAATTGAGAAGATGCTAGCAGGAATCATAAGAAATTTAAAATTGTTGACAGTTTCCAAAAAAAATCAATTCACCAAATTTCAGAGTTTCTTTGGAGAAGTCACTTGTGCAGTAGGTGAGGAAAGTCTAGTTGACATGATCTATCTGATGTTTCAAACAGCATTTAGCATCCTTCACAAGATACCTGCGGAAATGTGAAATACTGGTCTGGAAGTTGGCTCCAATCCTGCAATCAGAAATGATAACTAACTAACTGATGTGATTCAGATTGGAAATAAAAGTGGTGATCCTTGGGGATTAATCCTCGTCCTAATGCTCTTTCTTCATTTTATTAATGACCTAGGAAGTGGTTTGGGGGTATAGGTTTGTCGATAATACCAAAATTTGTGGCTTTAGTTCACTAAATGTGAACAGTTTTAATTTAAGTAGAGTCATGACAATTAGCTGTTCAACTGTTATGGTTAAGGAAATGGTGTGATAATAAAGTCTGTTAGAACCAGGTAAAGGAAAGGAAGTAGCTCCCTCTTTAAGTTCTTCTCAGTCAGTTGCAACATGCAATTTTCTTTTCTTATTTTGTTTTCACAGTTACTGAGTGGGACATCAGGGGACTCCTGTGCTGTCTCTTTCTCTTGCACTGCCTGGCTTATTTTCTATCTGTCTATTTGTCCTTAAGTTGTGGTGTGATCGTTTCTTAGGATGTCCTATCACAAACATCTCTGCCTTGTGAATCTCCTTAGTGACTTGCTTGCTTCTCCAGAGTTACATCTTGTACCCTGGCATAAGCATTTTAGGGCACACTCCATAGACAGTGGCCTTGCACACCCATGTCCATGTATATTGACATTTGACATGTAAGAGTCTCATTATATTGTTATGACACATCTTTGTATCGCTTGCAATACATCGCTGCACTTTGGAGTGTCTCGCGCGCTCCCCCCCCTCCCAGGACATATTTTACAGATGGACAGGTACCTAATGAATTGGATCTCAGGATTCCTCCTTCCCTCTCTTACTGCTCATTCATTTTGTGCATATGTCATTGCTTGCAGCCTTGCTCTTGAGGGCATTAATGAGTTGCACCATTGTATTTTAGTGTTTCCTGCCATGCCTAGCCTTTTTGTGCTTTGTCCCCATAGCCAGATCTTAAAGACTTAACAGGAGTTTTGTCTTGCTTTGCTGTTCAGTGCTTGTCATGGTTATTACGAATCATCATCACTTAAGGGGATGAGCAAGTTGCTGTATGGCATCGTGCTACTTCAATCTTAGATCTGCACCATGTGCCTGCCACTTATATGATAAGGTCTAAGTGGAGTAATCCTCAAGTAACTTTAGGGAGAAAGTCATCAGTAAAGAAAAATCAGCCTCTAATATCTGGTCAGGGCTTGGGCATGGACGCTCATTGCAGTCACTGTCATTGCAGGGGTTCTGTACCTCTACATTCTGCAGTCCAGGGAGTTGAGGGAAGGCAGTCAGGGCTGGTCATTCACAGTTTAGGTCTGTACATCTGAGTTGCTCAAGAGGGAGAGTCATGAAAGGCCTAGTCACCTCTGGAGTGTCCTGATAGGAGAATTCTCATGGCTTGTATGTGGTTCCTCCTTTGGCTGGGTGCCTACTAGCACCATATTGTTTCGTGAGAATGGGGCACCTGGAGTGAGTTCCACATCTCTTGTCTTCTTTGTCACCTTACAATTGGTGCTGAGTACCAATGGCTAGAGTGATGGATTGCAGGTCTGTCTGCCTATCCTGCAGACTCAGAGACTGTTGGACCTGGATCCACATTGATCCCACCAATCTATCCAAGAAGCATGCAGATGATCCCATACCAGAGACAGCAGGGTCCCAACAGCATTAGTGTAGTCTGCAGCCTTGTGTGAGATGGTATAATGAAGGTAGTTTGGCAGCTTCTTGTAAATATGTTCAGTGACTGACCCCGACATTTATCAAATTGCAAAATAATCTATCAAGTCGGGTTTCACTCTTGAATCTGACTTATCCAGTTTTGCCATCAGCTGACATCATAACAAGGTCCCTTTCTGTTCAAAGTAAAGTTTTTATCAAAACTTATTTGATTACTCTGGGATAACCCAAAAATTGCCTATTTGTCTTAAAAGCAAGACATTTAAAAGTATTTACAAATTAATGGGTAAAGAGATTTATCACAGTAAGAAGGCAATGCTGAGTCTTAACTACGTCCTCCTTCCTTTTTTGTTGTCATTTTTACTTAAAATACACTTGCCACTTTAGTACAGTGTTTGAATGCTTATTATAGCAAGGCTTTTTGTTCAGATGTCCCCTGAAAAATTCTTTAAATTACAGTTTGCCAAAATAGAGGATTCTTTGAGCCAGCACTATGGAACTCTGTTACGGTGAGTTACATGAGATGTCCATGGAGAGAAGTGATTGTGGCCATAACCTTTTGCATAGCTCACATGAATTAAATGATTTACCAAACTTGATCCAACAAATGGGGAAGAAACAAAATATTTGATCCCTGGGGATAGAGAATATGTGTTATAAAGTGGAAATTGGTCAATAGATGTAACATTTTATTTACTCTGCAGATCAGACCACAGAGTTACTGGAGAAGGAACTACAGTTAAGTTAAATTTAAATAATCAAAGCATATCAAATGAAAAAGATGGGTTTTTAAGAATCATATTATGCTGTGGTACCCCTTGATTCTGACATGTTATTTGATAGCAATTATTAAATTGTTGTCTGATGTCATTACAGCTGTGCTGAAAGGATGGATCTAGGAACTTACCACTTGCAGTTACAGTAATAAAATCAGCAATTACTGGAAAACCCAGGTCTGGCAGCATCAGTGAAGAGAAAGTAGAGTTAACGTTTAATGTCCAGTGACCCTTCTTCAGACCTGCTGGACCTTTTCAGCAATTTCTGATTTTGCTTCTGATTGCCGGCATCTGCAGGTCTTTGTTTTTATTTAGTTACAGTAATGGTCGTGGACCATTCAAGACAGCATCAATTCTCTTTGTGTAAATCCACCATTCTTGCTTGCATTATAAAAACTGTTTTTCTTTGTGCCTTTTTTAAAATTGTAAGCTAAAATGAGAGAGAGTTGTTTTAAAACCAATGCCTAAAAGGATTGCTGCATGTTTTGAAAAGCAAGTAGCCTGACATCTATGGCGATCATTGTGCAAGTAGCTGTGAGAACAAGCAGGAAGTGAAGTGGTCAAAAACAATTTCAAGGCTTGGCATATTTTTAAGTTGAGAGAAGAGAGATTTTTTAAAAAAGGTGAGGGGCAATTTCTTTTACACAGAGGGTGGTTTGCATGTGGAATGAACTTCCTGAGGAAGTGGTGGATGTGGCACAGTTACAGTGTTTAAAGAACACTTGGATAAGTCCATGAACAGGAATAGTTTCAAGGGATGTGAGTCAGGAGAACCCGGTCGGACCAGTTTAGTTTGGGATTATGTTTGGCATGGACTGGTTAGACTGAAGAGTCTGTTTCCATGCTATATGACTCGATGACAAATTGGATTCTCTGTACAGCCATAGTTAGTCTATGGACTAGTGGCCAGTATCAATGACAAAATCCTTTTGCCTGCCAACAGCTGTGCGGTTGGTTCTTAGGTAACTGAACAGCTTGGAATTGGGACCAAGATACTCTATTCTTTGCCATCAAAACCATTTTACTTCTGAAGAAAGCAGTTCAGCTTTCCTTCACCAGTTGTTATAAGCTGTGACATTCATTTGACAAGTTAGAACCTTTTATCAGCAATCCAGTCATCTTGTGTCTCTTGAAAATTAGTGGAAGCATCCAGAAAAAAGTGATTTAAGAAGCAATGTTCTGAACTGAATCAAAACGATCATCTCAGCAATTTGCAAATAGGAACCATTAAACTGCCTCACAGATTTCTTCTCTGCCCATATCCTATATTTCCATGTTTGATTGTGTGTGTGTGTGTGTAGGATTATAAAGAAGATTAGATTTTTCATTTGTAGTGCTATATGCTGGCAGTTTTATAATGTTTTATCTGTAGCTACAGTCAATTGCTTGCAATAAACAGTAATTATAAATAGTAATAGAAATCTGCTCCATGTTTTCGATCAACCTGGGTCTGAAATCTGATAAATTGGGAATTTTTGTGTACTTATTTTAGAATCTTTAACTTTTGTGATGACTCGAGAATAACTAGACTTGATTTTGAGCATGTTAACCCAGTGAGTTGTGCCAGTATCTGTAATTCTGTATTATTTAATCTGCAATCAATCTGTAACCTGGACATATGCACGTTCGTGTTATCTGGAAGATCACCATGTACTAACAGTAAATTCTGTTACAGTTGTTATGACATTGCAGTGAACCCTTCTGCTAACACCTAGAAAAACTCACCTAACCTTGTACTCTGTTAAAGTTTGAGTGACAGAGAACTCCCAACTTCCACTATTTAAAGAAAAAATATCAATTTTATTCTTTAACTCTGAAAGTGAACATTAAACAACAACTATTTACAACTCCTTACTCTTAAAGGTCTGTTATCTATCTCCAACTCTATAACAATATACTGATCCAATAAAAGCCCCTCTTAACATTACGTCAACTTAATTTTCAAAGCCATACAGAGACTGTTGGCGTCGGTGTCTGTTTTCTTTCAACTAAAGATCTCCCTGGGTCACCTTTGGTCTTTTACTGCAAAGATGTTTCGTATGAAAAAGGCACCTTTGATAAAAATGTTTTGAATGGCAGTCTCTCTCTAGACGGCAGGTTGTTGCTATCTCTCTGGCCATCTCTCAAAATGCCAACTTATTTATACACCAAACATCGGATTGTCTCATTGGTCCTATGTTGTCAAAACAGTAAAATTCAAATTCGATTGGGTTTTAGTATCCTAGGGCATAATTTAAACTAATTGGTTAAGTTTGAACTGTTGTGAACATTTCAGCCAAATGTTACATATTTTCAATTGTCCCATACACTCTGAGACTGCTAGTCAGTCACATGACTCTCACTGCCATAACTTTCACTCTTTCTTAAAGGTACAGTGCATGCCTTCAATTTCATAACACTTTTTAATAAAAGCTATTTCTAAAATACAGTGAGTGCATTGATGAGACATTCTTGTGTTTACTGCTTATCATGTTTAATATTGTTATTTATAACAAATGGTTCCTTCAGGATTTTAACCAATGACTGGCATTAATAGACAATGATTTGTATTTGACAACTCTGGGTTCATGAAGTCACCTGTTTTTACAAATACAGTTACTAACAGCAGCAACTATGAAATGTTCAGTATTAAAGTTGCCCATTAGGAATCAATATTCTGGAAAATCCAATGTTGCTTCACATATCAGGATAAAGGATGATTATGGCTGGCCAATGAACTAAAAAATATGCTTCAGTGTTTTGATGACTACAACTTGTACAAAAAAAGTGCTTTACAGTGTTGGCTTTACATAAAACAGAATAAATATTACCGATAGGCACTTAGAACAATGAAGCTGGAGATATGTGCATTCACACTACATTAAAGATATCTTTCCCATTGCACATTGTTCAGTATATTTTATTTGTATAAAGTGTTTAATCTCCTTTAGAGAACAAAATTTGATAGCCTTATATGTGATTCAGACCCTCAGTTGACTCTTAATTGCCCCTGTGAAATAGCCCAACAAGCCACTCAATTCAAGGGCAATTAGGATGTGCATCAAATGCTGACCTTGCTGGCAATATCCATATCCCATCAATGAATAAAGAGAAAGATACTTTACAGTTGATTAGGTGCTTGCCAGCTTTAGAGGATTTATACTGTCTCTGACATAAAAAGTCAGTTTGTTTATCATATCAGATAGTTAGCAACAGCAAGAAACAGCAAATAATCTTGGCTGAAACCTCAGTTCAGGTGTTAATTTTCATGTAGCCACACTTGGAATGTGTTACCAAATTAAAAGTACTGTGCCATGCAAATTGAGGCTTTTGAACTGAGATTGCTGAATTGTTAGAGGTCTATTCATTGAACCTCTTTAAGTTGGATGTAAAAGATATGCCATGGCACAAATGTAGCAGAAAGATAGTTCTGGCTGACTAAGCACCAATCAATGTATGAAAATAAAATGTCCTGGTCCCTATTCTCATTACTGTTTGTGCGTCTTATCATGTCCGAATTAGTTGTGTTCCTAGAAAACAGTGACTACTTCGCAAAAAGAATTAACTCGTAATGAGATGCTTTGGAATATCTTGACCATATAAATAACACTAAAAATGTCAATGCGTTCTTTTTACGATGTAAGTGCAAATATCTTCTACCAATATATAGAAATCGTTATCAACTTCTAGGTTCTTAACTAGAACCAATAATGCCAGAAAGAAAGAGTACAAAATGGTTTTGATTTTCTGCAGTTTGTTGAAGCTTTAGCTGACTGTAAATTAATGATTACAATTTAACAGGTTAGTTATATTTTATGTAATCACAGTCTTATGAATATTATAATGTATGCCAGGATCTTAATTCTTTACAGTTATCCTTTCAAATTATAAAATAATTAACTTATACTCTACTATGTAAATCATGTGCCAATTCTGTAATTATATCACAATAATTTTTCAAAACTTTAAGTAAAAAAATGTAGTTTTTTTTGCTGGCAGTAATATTGTTTTCATTTTGAAGTGAATGGTTTATTGCATCAAAAGTCGAGAAAATAAGACTTCAAGTTACGGACAAAATTTGACTTCTTTACAGATACTTATCCTCAATATTCTCTTTGTTTTGAAACTTGCTGAATTTTCATAGAGTCATAGAGATGTACAGCAGAGAAACAGATCCTTTAGTCCAACACGTCCATGATGACCAGATATTCTAACCTAATCTAGTCCCATTTGTCAGCACTTGGCCCATATCCTTCTAAACCCTTCCTATTCATATAGCCATCCAGATGCCTTTTAAATGCTGTAGCTGTACAAGCCTCCACCACTTCTTCTGGCAGCTCATTCCATACGTGCACCACCCTCTGTGAAAAAGTTGCTCCTTAACTCTCTTTTTTATTTTTTCCCTCTTGCCCTAAACCTATGCCCTCTTGTGCTGCTCTCTCCCACCCCAGGGAAAATACCTTGTCTGTTTATCCTATTCATTCCCCTCATGATTTTATAAACCTCTATCAGGTCACCCATCAGCCTCTGACCCTCCAGGGAAAACAGCCCCAACCTATTCAGCCTCTCCCTATAGCTCAAACCCTCCAACCCTGGCAACATCCTTGTAAATCTTTTCTGAACTCTTTCAAGCTTCACAACATCCTTCTGATAGAAAGGAGACTAGAATTGCATGCAGTATTCCAAAAGTAGCCTAACCAATGTCCTGTAGAGCTGCAAGGTGACCTCCCAACTCCTATACTCAAAGCTCTCACAATGAAGGAAAACATCCTACACACCTTTTTCACTATCTTATCTATCTGCGACTCTACTTTTAAGGAACTATGAACCTGCACTTCAACGTCTTTTTGTTCAGCAACTCTCCCCAGGATCTTACCATTAAGTGCATAAGTCCTGCTTTGATTTGCTTTCCCAAAATGCAGCACCTTGCATTTATCTAAATTAAACTCCATCTGGAAAGTTGTCATACTTTCCCAACTCTTTCTGCCTTTTCTAAAAATTGGTCAGAGGCTTATGTGGAGGTCTCTGGACACTTCTGGAGGGCGGACAACCTATTTCCATGGTGGTGGTTGGCGAAAATACCCTGGGAACGGCCCTCCCTCCATAGACACTTTAACAAAATGAATTTATTCTCTTGGGAAAATATTTGTACTCCAAGATGCTCTGCAATAACGCAGGGATATCAGTTCATTTTTCAGAAAATGTGCAGGTCAACGACATTTAAAGTGATGTACAAGTTTTGAAAAGATACTTCCAAATATTGACAATAATGCAATGTAATGTTAATAATTTGTTTTAATCTTCCCTTTTTTATGAATTGCAAAGACAACATTTTGATCTTCTTATCAGCATCCATAAATTGGACAATTATTATTCCAAATTGTCTTTAAATTGTATGTAATGAAAGATTTGACATGAGGCCAGGGAGCACAGCACATATCTGTTGAATGAAGGAGGGAATGGGCTTGGTCCTGAGGTGAGACAGCAACACAGGTTGAGAGATCAAGGTGCTGAATGGACACAGGAAATGCAATGTGCAGGTGGGTCGGTGTTAGCTTGTATTTGGGGAGCAGTTTGGTACAGGAAGTGTAAAGTGTGAATCAGGAAGCACTGTGTTTCAAGCCCCAACTTTAATAAAGACGCAAATCTTGTGAAACTAGAACTGCACTGGCAATTTTGCTGTGGAAACAGTTTTTTTTCCTTCATTATATATCAGAAGTTTGATGTTTTCAAATTATATTTGTGTTTCTAAAACCTCAAACAATAAATTGCTATTCAAAATGATATTGAAGTTTAGAGAAAGGATTGAAGTATTAAAGAAATAAATAGGAAGGGGAAGTGCTGAAGAGGAATTGGGGATAGGCAAAATTGTGGGACTTGAAGCAGTAAGGGCAGGTCAAGGTCCCAAGTACATTCTGAAATAAGAAGTGAAGCAGAGAAGAGTGAATTTATCAGAAGGCCATTATTCGTGGAGAACAAATTTTACTTGGCTCCAGGAGCAGCTATGATGTGTTGGTGTACAGATTAGATTTTCCATTAGAGATTAGATATGTTGCAGATAAATTAGTGTATAACCTCCTCCAGTCCTAACTCTGTTCCAACTGTGGACTCTTTAATATACTTGTTTTTAATAACTCACCCTTGGCAGTCTTGGGACAACTGTTAAGATCTTAATTCTGGAATTTCCTTCCTAAACATCTTTTTCTGTCTTTTTACGCTGAAATTATTCCTTAAAACCTAATTCTTATATGAAACCTTTAGTTTGAAAATGCTCCTGTGATACACTTTAAGGTATTGTGCAATGTTAAGTGTACTTTATAAATACAAATTGTGAAGCAAAGTGTACTTGATCAAAGTGTAAATATAACGTTTCTTAAGAGAAGTGACAGGAGAATTAAGCCTGTGGGTCTGCAGTGACCCTAAATTTGGAAAGATGCAAGGTCTAGCAAACTCTTAGAAAGCAGCCAAACTTCGTTCCCAGGCCTATAAGAAAGTGCCGTTCAGACAAAACCTGCCATTATACAAATGGATAAATTATTTCTAATCAGCTGGATTTAGTTTCTGAAAAAGAAAACAACTTAGGCTGTACAGTGCTGTTGCTTAGAATATGGCCCATTAGAACTTAAGTCCCAATTTTAAAAGTTGCCTGTTTCTTAACTGCATGACTCATGATGCTGGAATTGAAATTATAAGCATTTTATTCATAAAGCTAGATTCCATTATTGTGCATTTTGTGTCTTTAACCTATGATAATGGAATGATTATTAATTATATTTTCAATATAAATCTCCATCCTTTTCAAAGGACATTTACCTTCAGAATGTGTATCGGAATTAAGAAATGCTAGATTAGCAAATTAAAATGAAACATTTCGGGAGTGTACCATCCGTAATATAGCAGTCTCCCATTTTGTGATTTTTTAAAATAAGTACATTGCCCCCAGCTCAACATCTCATCAATCAGGCTTTAATTTCCTCTGCAGCATGTGGACAACCCTCAATATAATATGCACTTGACAAGCTGATGTACAGTTGGCAGCTCAAAACCTTACTTTCCATGACTACCTTGACCAAATTAGACAGTATGTAGCAAACATCTTGCCCCAATTCAAGTTTGAGGGTGAGACCCTGGAGCTAAAATTGTTGTTCAGAAGGACATTATACTGGTTAGAGATTTTTACATGAAACTTCTGAACATCTGTACCCAAAGCCATATGAAAACAGAAGTTTGTGAAAATTGACATGTCCTAGGAAGCAAACTGGTGGAATATCTTTTACAGTGACTCCTGCATCATGGCAGATTATTTTCTCCCCTGTTTCTAAATGCGTGGGTTTATTTCTGCTTCATTAAGTACTAATTGAAGCTTTATTCTGCCTCATGGTCTTGAACACACAGGCCTGAACTTTAAAAATCATGCATTGCCTTGCTCATACAACAGATTTTGTCAACCCTGAAGATTTTGCAATGCAAACAGTTTTTTCTTCATGTGTGTTATGAATTTGATGTTTACAGCTAGCATTTGTTTTATTGAAACCTCTTACAATAAATTGCCAAAAACATTTGGAATAGAAGATGCATCATTTTCATGACACTTTGGTGAAGAACACTGAAAATGAGGGTAGAGAATAGGAGTGAATTAGCAGCATTTGTATAATAACGCAACAGCTATCTGGACCAAGTGAAGTAGGGTACTGATTATTTGGATAAGCATGAAGCTCACTGTGTGGCAGCCTTTGTGCAGGTGGAGACCATGACTGAACGCTGACAAAATAGTGCAAAAATCAGGGCAGATATCCTGATGGAAGCGGTATCTATTCTGAGAGAATAAAAGAAGAAATATGTCAAGCCCCTGCTTAACATTAACTCACTTAAAATTATTTAATTTTAACATCATTAACAACATGGTGTCACTATAGTTTCTGAATAAAATAGACTGAGATGGTTTATCTAATTTAGAGAAAATGGTATAGTATAAAGAACAAAAAGTTGGCTTGATAGAAGCTGTGCCGTCTTATTATTGCTTAATATATTTTGAATATGCTGTTAACAAAATAGTTTGGTGATGATGCACATTCCATTACATTTTTACTAAGTGTTGACATTTGTATGCATCATTCTGTATGTATTCATCATGAATTAGGACTTCTATTCATTACTGATTTGACATTTTTATTTTGTGACCATTGTTTGCAGATCTTGTATGATTGAGTACACTAGATTTGTTTCCAAGCAGAATTGTGACTGTAGATACTTGCGGCTATTCTTTGGAAGCAAACATTTTGACATTCAATTACTTGAGTGCAGCTTTGAGATGTTAGGATGGATTGAGTGCACACCAGCCAGCTTGTCGATGCAATTTGTCTCTGAATTATTCCTTTTTTTCAGTTTATAACACTTAATTTACATTTGAATGAGAGTTCTTTACTGAACTGGATTTGTTTCATTTGAAGGTTATAAGGATGAGTACTGTAATTAACGAGGAAGCGCAACATAATTTAAATCAGTTTCAGCAACAAACCAGAAAGAAATGAAAGGATCTTCTGGAGATGCATTGGCCCAGGTATATTGTGCATATGGGAAATACAAGTTCAGTTGGAATAGCTTTGACAGTGGTAATAAAAAAGAAATATTTGAAAATATGAAGCAAATTAGACCGCATCTGTGGACAAAGAGAGTTAATGTTTAAGGTCTGATCTTTCATCAGAACTTGGAATAAAATTAGAAATGTAATGGGCTTTGAGCAAGTGAAAGACAGGGGTGGGGGGGGGTGCAGGGCTGGGAGGGACATTGGCGAACAAAAAAAGATTGATGCTTGATGACTAGAAAAGACATGATGGGCCAAAGGGCCTCTTTCTGTACTGTAAAATTCTACGACTATAGGGTAAAAGGCAGGTGAGGTTAATGACAAATGCTTAAAATACAAAAGTCAAAAGAAGTGATCATGGTCAGACAATATGTTACTCAGTACAGCATGTACGGGCTTTGACTTGCTCTTGGAACCGCAATATTTATGTGGCTTCTGCACATTAGATTTTAGCCAGATTGACCCTCGAGGATGTTGCTGGTGGATAATTTTGATGCCAGTAATCTTTTTGAATATTGGGTGAAACTCTTAGATTCTTTCTTGACAGGAGATGGTCATTGTTAACAAATGTTATTAGTCACTCATTCATCCACAGCTGAGTATGGAGAAGTTGATTATTTGAGGAATTGTGAATGAAATTGTAGAATCATCTTTATATATTCCTACTTCTGACCTTATGGTGGAGAGAAAGTTATTGATGAAGCAGCTGAAGATGACTGAACCTAGGACACTACTGCAACAATGTTAATGTTGAACTGAGATAATGGGTTTCTGACAATCAGAACCACCTTCCTTTGTGTTCGGCATTACTCCAGCTATGGAAAGGTTTCATTAACTTCCCTTTGGTCAGAGTTCCTTAATGTGATCCTCAATCAAATGCTTCCTTGCTGCCTCCAGTAATTTGAATTAGGACTGCTGGCTTTGCAGAAGGAGAAGCTTACATCTGACAATCTTGAATATACTCAATCAACAACTTTACAAGTTTCCTTAGACAGCACCTTCCAAGCTCAAACCTCTCTCTTCCAGGAGGATTAGCCAGCAGATGCAAGTACCCCTCCAAGCTACACACCTTGCTACACACCATCCCTGTTACTTCAATGTCATTAGGTCAACATCCTGAAACTTGGTCCCTAGCATGACTGTAAGTGCATCTACACAATGTGGATGGCACTACTATCACCTTCTCATTTGAAATTAGGGATGGGCATGCGGGTAAGTGGAGTTGAATTGCCCATCAGCCATGATTAAATGGCGGTGTGGACTTGATGGGCCGAATGGCCTTACTTCCACTCCTATGTCTTATGGTCTTAATGCTCATGATCTGTGTATTAATTTTAAAAAAATCTTTACTCCATGTATAAAATTTAATGGCTAATCTGTTAACTTAATTTCATTTTATACGCTTTTGTCAGGAATCTTTGACTACTATTATTCCCTGGTCTTTAAATTTCCAGGTCATGTAGCTTTTCTGGACTAAGTGAGGAAAAAGCATTTCCAGATCATTAAATTGTGGGGGGTATTGCAGTTTCCTCCAGTCTTGTCTTCTGATATCATACTTGCTTAAATGCTAGTCATATTGGCCAATATTAAGAAGCTGGAACCTGAACTATATTTCCTCCTTTCCATAGTGCAGACTGAGATCATTTAAGTTAACACAGGTTTAGGGGAGGCAGTGGTTTTATTGCTAGACTATTAATCTAGAGACCCACGCAACATTCTGGGAACCTGAATCCTGCCAGAGCAGATGATAGAATTTCAATGCAACAAAAGTCCAAAATTAAGAGTTATTGTTACTCATGAAACCATTGTTGATTGCTGAGGGAAATAAAAACACTGGGTTCACTAATATCTTTTAGGGAAAGTAACTGTCGTCCTTACCTGGTCTGGACTACATGTGATTAGGATGGACAATATATGCTGGTGTAGCCAGCGATGCCCACATTCTGTGAATGAATCAAACAAATGTTGAAAGAATTTAATAACTGTGATTGAATACTCATTCAAAATGAATGTTCAATCAATATTGACCATCTGCAGTCATCTAAAATATGTTTTGAAGAGGTCTGGTTGTGGACAAAGAGCTATTGCTAAACCTGCATGAATCATTATTTTGGCTGTAGTTGGAATATTGTCTGTAGGTTTGGGCATCTATTTTATTAAGGATGTTAAGGCCACAGGTGGAGGTGTGTACTAGGTTTATTTGAGTCTAAATGATCTTTTGTGATATCTTTCATTGCACATCAAGATCACGTTTTAATTGAGTTAATTGGATCACGGATCATGATTCAGTCCTCTTTTTAAGTTATGTTCTATTATTGTATTACATTTTGGTTTGATATTGTTTATAGGTTAACATTCACCATTCGGTTGGGAGCATGCCTCTTAGACAGGAGCTTCTTTTTTCTAGTACAGTCCAGAGACTTGATCACAGCATTCTGGGTTCTAGTTTAGTAAATGGGGATTCCATTCCACAGTGTTAAAGGTTTGAGGTACATCATTCTGTAAATTCTCAATTTATTTCAAGGCTTTGATGATTTTCAACACCTACTGGCAGACATATTTAGAAAATGTTCTATGAATATAGAGAGAGATATGGGTGAGTTCATGGAAAGTCATCAGTGAGTGATAGCAGCTTTGGAGCTCACAAGTATCTTAAGTGGCTCATTTCTATAAACCACTACAATTCAATATATACTCCATTGATATAGTACTCATGAGCATTAGAACAGTTCAGTAACAGCATTTAAAATATTAGTCTTTACAGTGTGAAGTGATACTACTGTAAATCATGATGTGGATGTGCAGCTTTTCTTGAATGTCAGTCTGAGGCAGTTATTTGAAGGATGAGGCTGTGCAATGCAGTTTGAAAGTATAGGACTTCAGGTTTGGATGTGTCAGGAATCGGTTACAATTAACAGTTGTATCAGCATTTCCAGTGGATATTGTATCCACATGAATCGTTACATGTTCACTACAGAATCCCTATAGTGTGGAAGCAGACAATTTCAGCCCGTCAAGTCCACACTGACATTCCAAAGAACATCCCTTCCAGTCCCTATGACTATGCATTTCCCATGGCCAATGCACCTAGCCTACATACCTCTGGACACGATAGGCAATTTAGCATGGCCAATCCACCTACACATTTTTGGATTGTGGGAGGAAACCAGAGCACACTGAGGAAACCCACGTGGACACAGAGAGAATGTGCAAACTCCACACGGACAGTCATCCAAGGCTGAAATTGAACCCAGATCCTTGCCACAATGAAGCAGCAGTGCTAACCACTGAGCTCACATACCACGCCATGGTAGTTAGCAGAACAGTAAAATCCCACTATTATATGTTGCAGTTGTAAACTATGGCATTATTGTGACAGCGTACTTAGTTAATTTACCTTTTTTTCTGAATCGTTGAAAAGATAAGTTTGTTTGGCAAGGGAATAATTTTAGCATACATTTGTCAAACTTTGTAGGAGTACTAGGAAAAAGTGAGGACTGCAGATTCTGGAGTACCAGAGTTGAAAAATGTGGTGCTGGAAAAACACAGCAGGGCAGGCAGCATCCGAGGAGCAGGAGAATCGACGTTTCAGGCATAAGCCCTTCTTCAGGAATCTTCAGGATGCTGCCTGGCCTGCTGTGTTTTTCCAGCACCACATTTTTCAACTCTTTGTAGGAGTACTGTTTATTATTTATGAAATCCTGTATATATTTTTAATCAACTTATTTGGGCAAGATGTCACACAGATAGGACTGGAATTCAGAACTATGGCCGATAAGGACCTGGAATCTGATTGAGTTAAGGCTCTTAGAATCATACAGCATGGAAACAGACCCTTCAGTCCAATTTGTTTGTGCTGACCAGGTTTCCCCAAACTAAACTAAACTAGTTCCATGTGCCTGCATTTGGCCCATATCCTTCTTAATCTTGCCTATTTACCTGTCCAAGTGTCTTTTAAATGTTGTAACTGTACCTGCCTGTATCACTTTCTCTGGCAGTTCATTCTATAGACCTATCATCCTCTGTGTGAAAATGTTGCCCCTTAAGTCCGTTTTAAATCTTTGCCATCTCACCTTAAAATTATGCCCTCTAGTTTTGAACTTCCCTATCCTAGGATCAAAACCTTTGCTATTCACCTTATTGATGCTTCTCATGATTTTATGAATCTTTGAAAGGTCAGCCCTCAACATCCTATGCTCCAGGGAAAGGAATCCTGGACTATCTAGCCTCTCCTCATAATTCAAACCCTGCAATTCCAGTAACATCTTTTCTGCACCCTTTCCAATTTAATAACATCCATCCTATAGCAGGACCCCAGAATTGTACGCAGTATTCCAAATGTGGCCTCACCAACACGCCACAACACGATGTCTCAAATTGTATACTCAGTGGTCTGAGCATTGAAGACAAGTGTGCCAAATGCCTTCATCACCACCCTCTCTTAAGATTTTAAAACTTTTAAAAATGCAGCTTAGTAAATACCAGTTACAACATTTTTGACAAAACAAAATGTTTCGATGTGAAACTATAGACTGCATTTTCCATCTGAGTATGAGGTTTGACATCACTGATGTTAACATTGTGCTTATCATTTGAATCTACTCGAAATATGACAGCTGCAAAGAATGAAAAGTGAAGCTAAAAATTCTTGGAAAGGTTTCAAAGCAAGAAACAGCTAAGTTTGAAACATAAGTGGTATATTATTTATAATGCTCATTAGCTTCAGTAATAGAAGCGGTTAATAGAATTCTCATCCATTTATCACTGAGCTTAGGTAACTTTATTTTCTGTAGCTAATATGATTCTTTTAAATTAGATTTACAAATGATTTTGTTATCTCATCCCTAAGTGAGCGGATAGTGCAACACAATTTAATTTTAGTGAAAGTATACCATACTGTTACAATTAAAGATAACACACATGATTAATTGCTGTCTTTGGTGCACTTGTGTGTACTTGAACAGTTTACTGGAATGACCTAAATAACTTTGTAATTTTGAGTGTCCAGAAGTCTGTTAACTGCTAATTAAATGTAGTTGAATATAATCTAATCAACCGCACAATATAACCCATTGTACAACACATTTGATAGAAAATTTGTAGATAAAGTAAAAACACTCTCTGACACAATATATTGGTGGTGAAGGATAGTGCTGAAGGTGGAAAGAGGTGCAACTAATCTGCATTGTAAATTGGAGTTTTGCATCTACATATATTCTTAAAGTTTACGTTTGTTCAGCTTATTAAATCTTTACCAAGCTGTGTTAATGATATTAACCATTTCTATCATTGTTAGCTAATGTAGCTCCAAATAACATACCAAATACGTTTAAATCTTAGCATTTTATTGTTCTTAATAAAATTTACATGCAAATTTTTGTTTCTCTTGCAATTCTTCTTCACGTGTTCTTTGCATCGACCGTGCGTCCGTTGGAGTCAAATTAGAAGTGTAATTTGAACGCTAATGCTGTAAAACTTTATTTTGAGAAGGAAAGGTTTGGCACAGTTTCGCATTGAAACAATGGGTGGAATTTTACAGGGGTCAGAGTGATGTGGGCTCTGGTGAGATGTGTGACAGAATCAGGGTTAAGTATGGAGAGGCCTGTTTCAATGTTCCGATTATCTTGCTCCAATTTTTTAATGCTTTTCGGAAGCATCATGTGAGGTTCTGACGAGGCTTGATTGATTTTTTGTCCCATGTACCGAAGTACAGTGAAAAGTTTTGTTATTACAAGCAGTCTGAGGGCAGATCATAGCAAGCAAGGATGTATAGATCAAAAAGATTTTGAGGCATCCAGGTTACATTGCACAGGGCATGCGCTAGCTGAGATCAATGTTAGCAAGATCAGCATTATTTGAGGCTAGAGAGTCCATTCAACAGTCTAATAAAGGCTAGGAAGAAACTGTTCCAAAACCTGCGGATGTGTGTATAGGCTTCTATATCTTCTGCCTGATGAAAGACATTACAGGAGATCATTACTGGGGTGCGATGGGTCTTTGTTGGCAGCCTTTCCGTGGTAGTGAGCCATGTAAATGGAGTCCATGAATGGAAGGTTGGCTTCTGTGATGGTCTGGGCTATACACGCAATCTTCTGTAGTTTCTTATGGTCCTGGGTAGAGCAGTTACCATACAAGGCAGTCATGAACTCTGACAGTATGCTTTCAATGGTGCATCTGTATAAGTTGATGAGTGTCCTTATAGACATGCCAAATTTTCTGAGCCACTAAAGGATGAAGAAGTGCTGTTGTGCCTTGACCGTCACATCTACATTGAAAGTTCAGGACAGGTTGTCGGTTATCGTCACTCATCCACCATGCGTGAATGGAAGAGTGGACTCGATGGGCCGAATAGCCTTACTTCCACTTTGCTTGCACATATGGACTGGATGCTGGCAGAGTGGGACTAGATTGGGGTGGGATATCTGGTCGGCATGGACGAGTTGGATGTAAGGGTCTGTTTCTGTGCTGTACATCTCTATGACTGTGAGTGACTTGATGCTCTCCACCCTCTCAACCTCAGTTCTTTGATGTAGATGGGGGGCATGTTCTTCTTCTTCCTTTCTGAAGTCAATGATCAGTTCTTTAGGTTTTTCCGACCTTGAAAGAGAAGTTGTTCTCATTTCACCATGTCACCAGCAGTGAGATGCCAATTGACAAGATTTAATTCCTTGTTAACGGTGCAACTTGTTCATTAATATTCATCTTCCCATCTTCAGAAACTCCCCAAGTAAGCTTGATATTGGGAAAACTTGACAAAACCAAAGAGGGTACGTGGTAGACTCTTCAGGTTACTGCTTGCTCCATGTGACTTCTGTGTTGAAAATTGGGCACCAACATGTCAAGACATGTTTCATTGGCAACAGATACATGCACCCTATGAACATAAACATTGGTGTCTGACATGTGCCAGTTTCTAAGAACAAGGGACATCTCCAATCCACTTACAAGATACTTCTGCATTTTAATGCTGCTTCATGGAATGCATTAGCAATTAATGTGCTGGGAGCTCAGGGACATCCATCCAGCTCATGGACTGGACCACCATATTCGCTTGGGTTCAGAATGAGTGAGCACTATCTTGGCGGTCACAGCATCTGCCCCTTCAGCCAGAGATATCAAACTCACATTACTGCTGTTTTGCCTTGCTGTCTAGCACAGATAGAATGCCAAGAAACTTTTCTTGATATCAGTAGGCCTCAGTCAAGACAAAGAGGATAACCTTTTGCTGAGGGGATCCTAGCACACTAAGTCTAGCACAGCTGCTGTTACCAGTCTAGGACCTGCTTGGTGTCCTCAGAATTGGGAGGCTGTCCTTGTAAGGGATGAGGAGCAGACTCTTCTTGCCTATAGTGGGCTATTTTGCCCTGCTGGAATGAGGAAGGGCAGGTATTACATGAGATGAAAATGGGTGGCAGAGCCGTTACTTTTGGGACGAGTGAGAGGGTGTCCCTTGTGAGTAAGTGCATGGGCAGCTCCGAGGGCATGAAACATTGCTGGTGTTGGTGTTTGAAGTAGGTAAGGATGAATGGGAAATAGTGAAAGTGGCAGAGAAAAGCATTGGATTGAGGTAGGTGAGTAGACAAAGGATCATGAGAGTATGAGGTATCAGAGAGAGAGATATGGTGGCACTTGCCATGCAGAGTGGCAGAATAACATTGACCTTTTTCCCACATTACTGGACATTCCTCCAGATGGCTGAGATTGCTTTAACCTGGGTAGAAACTTCACTCCAGGGTGGCAGGGTATGGTGTCGTGGCCTCCATTGTTGATCCTAAGTGAGGGAGCAGACCCTACATTGACACCACCTTGTACAGTATAAGACTGCACGCAAAGTGGGTACCAATTGCCTTGTTGACCATGTCTGTGGCAAATGTCAGGAACAATATAAAGCAACTCAGGACTGAAAAGGTTTATCCAGGTGTACAAAGGGCTTTTACAGATGGCATTGGTGGAAATGATCAGCATTCACTTTAGACTGAACCCCCATCCCCGCCCAACCCGTAACCCACATGGGAATTTTACCATTGCTAACCCACCCAACCTGCATATCCCTGGACAGTACTGGGCAACTTTTAACATGGCCAATCCACGTAGTCTGCATATCATTGAACTGTGGGAGGAAACCAGAGCACCCGGAGGAAATCCATGCAGACGTGGGGAGAATGAGTGGAGTTTGCATGATCATCCAAGGCTCGAATTAGACTCTGGTCCCTAGAGCTGTGAGGCAGCAGTGCTAACCACTGAGCCACCTGAAAGAGAAAAGCCACCATAATCCTATTGGACCAGAGTGTTGCTCTCTCATTAACCCGGGGGTCACCACGTTTCAGACTAAGGGATAGGTTGAAGATATTTCTTCACAGTAACCTCAGTCTGCAGAACAAATGTTAAAATGGGCCAGTATCAGGATTTCTGCAGATATTCACGAAGTGGTGAGTTATTCTGGGAAACTGCTCATAGTATGGGTTGAAAATTGGACATGAGAGATCCATAGAAGCCTGTCAGGTATTAATGAGGTGATTTTGTAAGATAGGGCAAGCAAATTTCTTAGATCTTGCAGCTAAAACCCTCCAAAAAACTTGATGCAACTCAGGCTTAGCCAAAAAAACAGATGCAGCTTGGTATTTTTCTCTTGCTAGAGTCCTTAAACCTTTGTACCTAATGTATATCCAGAGAGCTGCAACAGACTTTTAAAACATCCTGAAGATCTAAATCTCCAGATATGTTGAATAGGGCATATTTAATGAACATTATCTTTTTTTACTTCGTTTAGAGGGATTGCCTGTCAATAATTGCTCTGACGAAGGCGGTAGTGAGCTGCCTTCTTGAACCATTTCAGTCCTTCAGGTTAACCGATCATCAGTCGTCTGTCTGTCTCTCTGTAATGAGAGAGCAGCCCAATGTACTGGTGAGACTGTGACAACTTTACATCCACAGTGCTGTTGTTATGTATTTCTTCAGGGTACTTCTTTTCATCCTTTGGTGATGTTCCCTTTTATCTAAATTTTTCGTTGTTGAAGATGGATGCAGGATGTCAATTTTACAACATCAGTTTGAGGAGCAGATAGTTACAAATGTTTTGAATTAGTCAATAATTTCTGCATTTATCACCCAATCCCCTCTAACTAATTAATCCACTTATCCTGCGTCAACTTCATTTAGGGAGTCCTCTCCATGTACATAGCCTCCAGTCATCCAGCTGGTATCACGGTTAAATCAAAATGTTGCTTTTCACCATGCACATTGATAAGCATTAACATTAATATTTTTCATCTTTAAAGACAGTTAATTCATTGAAGTTCTTTTGAATAACCAGTACTGTGGATTAAGGGGAGCTGGTAGATGTTTGGTTGATGGATTTCAAGAATGCATTTGACAACATGCCACACAAAGTTGGAGATCATAGTTTATGGGGTAACATTTAGCATGCATAGAAAAATGGCTGGGTGACAGAAAACAGAGGGAATGCAAAAATGGGTCTTTTCGGGTATGACGTGTGGAGTTCCACTTCTTACAGTTTGTATCAACATTTTAGCTGAGTAGAACAAAGACATGGTAGTTAGATTTGCAGGTGACACAAAGAAGAATGGAACAGTGTATTGTGAGGAGGCCACAAGAAAGAATATCAAGACAGAGAGGAAGACCTTCTTTAAATTTTTAATGTGGAAGAGAGAAGCCAGAAACAAATACAAGATCGAGGCTTTGCAATCGACCCAATTAAGCTACATATGTTGTAAATGTCATACACTGGTTGCAGTAACATGTTCTATTTTTGCTCTGTCAATGACATAGGCAGGACATTTGCAACTGCTTCTGTTATCAAAATCTTTGATTAGAAACTCAATTGGTATCAATGGGCTTAATTTCCCCTTATTGTGCATTGAACTCAATGATAGAACAAGAAGGCTGGAATCTCTGTTCAGTTGAACAACGTTTTTCAGCACAATTTACCTGAAATCACTAATTAAAGGTTCAAAATATTGCTGAATGTCAAGCACACATCAGGTTTCTGTGATCTTGTATGCCAGTTAAAATATATAATTGCAGGGATCCAAAATGGCGGCGATCTGAAATGTCTGCCCTGCTGAGCTCTGCACTACAGCTCAGGCGAAGTGGTACTTTTATCCTCCCCACCTAAGTTACTTCAGAAAAATTTGATAATTAAATATTGGTGGAATCGTTATAAACCTTTTTTTCAAGCAAGGGGAAATGACTAAAAGTAAAGGTTTGGGTAAGTCCCAACGCACAGAACATTCCCTGTCAGCATCGGACACATATGCTACCGCGCCCGCGACCGTGACTGCGACCGCAGCTTCAGTCTCCTCTACAACTCCGCTGGAATCACTTACTCAACAGACCTTGGCTGCAGAGTTCATGAAGCTCGGGGAGATGATCGAGGCTTCGACTGAGGAGAGTTGCAGCTGGAACCAATCTCAGCCATGCTACACAAACATGAGCAGGAGCTGGAAGGGCTTCGAAAGCAAATGGAGGAGGTTGAATGGTAGATTGCAGCATCAGAGACTATGATTGAGTCCTTGATGGAGCAGACCCAAGCCCTCGAGAAGCAAGTCCGGGCCTTAACAAAGCAGGTCGACGACCTCGAAAACAGAGGTCGGAAGAAGAATATCTGGGTCGTCAGGCTGCTGGAGGGAGCAGAAATCGAATAGCCAGTAAGTTTTTTTGAAGACTGGTTGCCATGATTTCTTGGTTGGGAGGCCAAGGTAGGCTGGGTGAAGGTTGACAGAGTTCACTGGGTTGTGGTGCGCAGGCCTGGTTCAAACCAGTGCCCCCGCCTGGTCCAATGCTGTCTTCACTCGTGCCTCGAGCAGGTGCTGTTACTCTCCATTCTGCTGCTTCCGACTGGCAGAGTAAGAGATAATTATCCCCTGAGCATAAGCCTTAGCAGTCTCCCAAGCAAAGGTTCCCCTTATTAGCCTGTTGTTTTTAGATAAAATGAGGACAATTGCCCAGTACTGTCAGAATCCAATAATTATTAATACTGTCAAAGCATGGAGGGCAATGCGACAGAGTGAGGGTAATATATCTAAAACTTGTTTTCATAGCCCTATAGTTGGTATGCCAAGGTTCTGGCTGGGGATAATGGACCCTGGGTTCAAACTCTAGGTAGCTAGAGAAGTTTCCTGTTTGGGTGACTTATTTGAGGGCAAAGCATTGATATCCTTTGCCGAAATAAGCTACAAGTAAGGATTATTTGGCAGAGACCTTTATTGTTTTTTTCAGATTAGGGACTTTATTCAAAAAGGAACCACACTCTTTACAGATCCGATACAGAGCTGAAAATGTGTTGCTGGAAAAGCGCAGCAGGTCAGGCAGCATCCAAGGAGCAGGAGAATCGACGTTTCGAGCATGAGCCCTTCTTCAGGAATCCTGAAGAAGGGCGCATGCCCGAAACGTCGATTCCCCTGCTCCTTGGATGCTACCTGACCTGCTGCGCTTTTCCAGCAACACATTTTCAGCTCTGATCTCCAGCATCTGCAGTCCTCACTTTCTCCTAGAAGATCCGATACAGAGAAGAGGGTACACCATGTCAAGAGCACTCTCGGTTTTTACTCTGTATAATCTATTGGGGAATGGTCCCACGGATGATATTAAGGAACTATGTGAGTTCTGGGAGAGAGTGTTAGGAGTTGAGATTTCCTCGGAGACATGGGGGGATATCTGTGGAAGTGTGAGAAAGATTTCGATCTGTAATAGGACCCATGCCATGCAGCTGAAGATTCTTTATAAGGTCCATCTGGCCCCAGACTGTCTCTCGAAATTTAAGGTGTGAGTATCCTCAGTGTGCCTCAAGTGTAAAATAAGTACTGGTACTCTCACTCACTGTCTGTGATCATACCACTGTACTGGAGTGCTGTGGCAGGGGTAATAGGGAGGGTCTTGAGGACCGAAGTTATGGTGGACCCGATTTCTGCTCTCCTGGGCTTGCCCAATTTATCTTCTTTAGACACTCATGGGAAAAAGTTTTTTAATATCCTTACTTTCTGTGTGAGGAGAAATATTTTGATGTGTTGGATGTCTGAAACCCTCCCCCCCAACCCCGGGCTTGTCGGGTTGATGTAAGCTAATCATGGAACATAACCCCTGGACTTTCTTACAAATATGGTGCACCAAAAACAGAAAATTTTTATAAGACATGGCAGCCCTATTTGGATTAACTAGACACAGATTTGTCTGCCATTTTAATTAGGGATTTTGTGTAGCCATGACGATCTGATTTAGAGAACTTGGTACCCCAAGAGGAAGAATTTTGAATAAATGCAAGTGTTATATTCAGTGCTCTCGAAGGTTGGGAGCTATTGTTTAGTTGTGCTAAGCAGTGTTATTTATTTATTTATTACTTCTGCTGGACTGTTTATCTTGCAAATGAGGAGAAAGTGAGGACTGCAGATGCTGGAGATCAGAGTCGAGAGTATAGTGCTGGAAAAGCACAGCCGGTCAGGCAGCATTCAAGGAGCAGGAGAATCAACGTTTCGGGCAAGAGCCCCTTCATCCGGAATCCTTACTTTCTGATGAGGGGCTTGTGCCCAAAACATTGATTCTCCTGCCCCTTGGATGCTATCTTGCACATGGGTATAGTTTTGTTTGGTATGAATTGTTTTTTTACTTTTTTTATATTCCTTTTTTTGTATATATAGAGTAGTGTTGTTGTTGGTTTAGTGTTGTTATAATTTTATAAAATAGGAAATCTTTTTTCTGTACAAATATTTAAAAAGATATAACTGCTCTAGAAGTAGGCCACATCAATAAGACTGGCCAGACCCATGGATCAAATTCATTGTTTTTGCACATTGCCACAAATGAAACTGGTTTGCAAGCTTCAAGAAGGCTCTTAAAACTGTGCGTTTTATCTCCACAAGTACACTAATTGGCATATTTTAAAAGCTTGTTTTGTAACTTAATAAAAAACTGACTAACATAAACATACAGAAGCATTTGCAAGTTGAAATAGCTTTCCATTTGTATCAATCATTGATAGAGTAGATACCAATTGAAAATTTAAATCCTTGTGATAAAAGTGTTTTATGGATATTATTTGAACCTGTTGAAACATTTGAAGCCTATGGCCTTCATTTGTTCTGATTCCATTAATATTTAAAATTTATTTAGCAGTCCCCCTAAAATGAAAAGCACATGAATAATATCTGAAAATACAGCCAGATGTACATTGATTAAAACTTATCAGAAGCTATTTTGATGTCACTTTCATGGAATTATAATGCTGACATAGATGCAGCAAGGAAAAAACCTTAGCCTAGAAAGCAAAATTATCAAGGCTGTGGACTCCATATTGATTGTGTTGCATTCAACTTATAATGGTAATTACTAGAGAAATCTCATCCAAAGTGTCCTACAATTGCATTGTGCACTTCATATTTGTTAGTTGGGATAAATGTTAGATTGAGGTTTTTCAGATCCCTCACATCTTTCTCAGTATCTCTGCTTATTTAGTCAGTTTAGGCTGTGGAGTTGTGAAATGACAGTGGTGATGAGTCCAAGAATGATTTATTATTATAATCATTAGAGAAATAACCAAGGCACACTTACAGACAATCTTAGCAAATGTATTTGTTTTGCTAAAGGGAAATTCACATTTATTACTCAGAATGCTAATGTTTATTAAACTCATTTAACAGCTAGCTGTTGCTACTTGGAGATACTCAAACATTGCATATGTAATTCTGTTGCTATGGAGAACAAATTAAAACATAATGGAGCTTTTAGTTTTAGCAGAGACATAATTCAAAGAGTTTCTCACCTCCTTTACTTAATGGTTAGCAATTCTTAAAAGGTGCACTTGGCCAGGTACAAAGTACAAAATAAAACAATTTGCATTTGTATTCGGGTGCATTCACATTTCACTTCTAGTGCAGGTAATTCTAACGCGCATTTCATTAACGCAAATTTGCTGTACCATGATTGACGAAGCATGGACACTTTCTAAAGCCTGAACTTTTAAAATAAGTGTTGGCTGAAACGCGATTACAGCGCCAACACTTAAAGCGCTGTTTCTAAAGTGCGATTTTCCTATAATGCAGGGTTGCACAAGAACACAACCATTGAATTATAGAAGAACTAACTATATTGCATAAATGCAAAACTCCAGTACTATGTAAACTGAATAAATGGCTAGTTTAGACCACTTCCACCTCAGTACCTCATCACCTTTTGTTCTTTCCATCAACAATAAAGAAAAGCATTTAAATGAGACCCATATCTAGTCAGAGGTCATTCTGACCTCAATGCCCCCAATTGCTGCTTCAAAGCTTGCAGCCCCCTAATCCTGTCTGACTACTCCACTGCCAGTCAGAACCCACAATTTTGGAAATGCTGCTTAAAAGGTGTTGTATCTCTGTCGTGGCAGCTCGAGATATCCAGTGCTCTAACAATTAGGTAAAGGTACTTACCCTAATCCAGTTGCTGATTTTCAATTGAAACTACAGGTAACATGTAAAACACTTGAAGAGAACAATGATAAGCTTTGGAATGGGCAGACTAGTGGCAAATTTAAATTAATGTGAAGAAGTGTGGAGTTATGCATTTTGCATGGGGAAAAGAAAAATTAAATTGATGGCCCTTTACCATTGACTCTTTAAAAACATAAAGTCAGAACTATCTTTCCAATAGTCGGTTGCCCTGCAAAACTTTCGGCAGTAATGAAAGGAAGCTCTTTTGATGCTCTTCCATCTGTTTCAAGTTGAAATAATCTGTGTGTTTCAAGTGTCCCCTTGTGACTATTGTTTCTGATGCCTGGTATAATCCTGGTGAAACAATACTTGATGTTCTATTTGCCTTTAATGCATTTACTATATTTAGTTGCGCAAAATATCTCTTCACTTGTACTTATTGTCTTTAAAATCAACAACAGCATTATATATTTTATAATGGTTATGCCTGCAAATGAACACTTATGTACATTAAAATGTATCTGTCATTTTTCTTTTATTCCTCTGAACTGATTTGTCCATCTGAAGTCCTTTACAGTCTTCTACGTTATTGGCCAAACCCCTATAAAGGCATCCTGTAATCTCTATAATATAATACTATTTATATTGAGGATGAAAATGAATTGTAATTATGACCATTTCCAATCTGATTTATACCTCTTAGCCCTTCTACTTTGTTTCCTGTCACTCATCCAACGTTGGCCAAATTGGACCTTTTATTGTGTGATTTTTCTAACCGTAACATGTTATTGAATGAACACAAGAATAAGAACAGCACATTCAGTCATAGAGTCATAGAGATGTACAGCACAGAAACAGACCCTTGGCTCCAACTCATCCGTGCCGACCAGATATCCTAACCTAATCCAGTCCCATTTACCAGCACTTGGACCATATCCCTCTCAACTTATCCTATTCATATTCCCATCCAGATGTCTTTTAAATGCTGGATTTGTACCAGCCTTCTCCACTTCCTGTGGCAGCTCATTCCTTACAAGCACCACCCTCTGTGTGAAAACGTTACTTCTTAGATCCCTTTTATATCTATCCTCTCTCACCTTGAACCTATCCTATCCATGCCCCTCATGATTTTATAAACCTCTATAAGGTCACCCCTCAGCCTCTGACACTCCAGGGAAAACAGCCCCAGCCTATTCAGCCTCTCCCTGTAGCTCAAATCCTCCAACCCTGGCAACATCCTTGTAAATCTTTTCTGAACCCTTTCAAGTTTTGCAAGATCCTTTTGATAGGAAGGAGACCAGCATTGCATGCAGTATTCCAAAAGAGGCATAACCAATGTCCTGTATAGCTGCAACGTGACCTCCCAACTTCTGTACTCAATGCTCTGACCAATAAAAAAAGGCTTACCAAATGCCTTCTTCACCATCCTATTGACCTATGACTCTACTTTCAAGGAACTATGAATGTGCACTCCAAGGTCTCTTTAGGACCTTACCATTAAGTGTATAAATCCTGTACTGATTTCCTTTTCCAAAATGTAACAGCTTGCATTTATCTAAATTAAACTCCATCTGCCACTCCTCAGCTCATTGGCCCATCTGACCAAGGTCCTGTTGTACTCTGAGGTAACTTTCTTCGCTGTCCACTACACCTCCAATTTTGGTATCATTTATAAGGTTAATGACTATACCTCCTATATTCACATCCAAATCATTTATGTAAATGACAAAAATTAGTGGACCCAGCACCGATCCTTGAGGCACACTACTGGTCACAAATCTCCATTCTGAAGAGCAATCCTCCAGCACCATCCTCTGTCTTCTACCTTTGAGCCAGTTCTGTATCCAACTGGCTAGTTCTCGTCCCTTGTATCTGTTTTGCCATTTAAATAGATCATGGCTGATCTATATCTCCAGTGCCATTTTGCTGTTTTTCTTTTCATGATGCTCTTATCCAGCAATGAAAAATTACACACTATCTGTAGCATTTTAATGTGTACTTTCCTTCTGAAACTCCATTTACACAGCATCTACTGCATTCATTTTCTCACTACTGTTAAATTTATCAGAGGCATTTGCCTTTATCGCATCTGTGCTGACTTTTTGAATTGTCCCATTCATCTTGGAATGCTCATTAATTTTATCTTGGATTAAGGATTTTAAGAATTTATCTACAAGCCACAGCTAACAGGCCAATAATTGATATAACTGTAGCCTTATTTTCACATGACTAATGGCATTATATGGACAATTGTAGTCAGATACACTGGTTTTCTTAAAAAAAGTCCAATTTCTTGGAGACTACGATTGAATTTGTATCTACCACTCTATCAGGCAGTGCATTATAAGATGCAAACACTGGTTTTTGAAAGTTGCAACAACAACTTATACTGTGGCCTTTAACGTAATGAAACATTTCCAGGCACTTCACAGGGGCATTATAAAACAATGTATGACAATCAAACTACATCAGGAAATATAAGTTGACCAAAAACTGAGACAAATGTAAAATATTTAACATGTTAAAGGAGGGGAAAATGAGCTGTAGAGCCTGCAAGAGCATATTTCACCAGAGCTTAGGGTATAGTCAACTGAAGGCATGGTTACCAATAGTGGAGTAATTGTGATTAGTCATCTCTGATTATCTTAAATCTATATATTCTCATTACCAACCATTCAACTGTTGGAAACCTTCTCTTTATGTACTCTGTCAAATTTCTCATGATTTTAATCACAAATTTAACTCCTGCTTGAAGGAGAGCAATGCCAACTTCACAAGTCAATGCTACTGTAATCTATTAGATCATTCTAAAAAATCAAATCTTTAACTTGTCTCTAATGACACTGCTAGCCCATTGGCCCACATTACCTAATCACTCTTCTTCCCATTCCCTGTCCTCCCCGAAAACCTGCTATCTTTCTTACTTCAAATACTTAAATCATTTTTCTGTAAAAGATATACCAGTCTCTGCACTGAACTAGTCCCTGGTCTTAAATACAGGTATTTTAGAATAAGTTTTTTTTAACTATTGTTCTGACAAGCAATTGC
This sequence comes from Chiloscyllium plagiosum, assembly GCF_037043375.1. Classification (NCBI taxonomy): domain Eukaryota; kingdom Metazoa; phylum Chordata; class Chondrichthyes; order Orectolobiformes; family Hemiscylliidae; genus Chiloscyllium; species Chiloscyllium plagiosum. The sequence continues at coordinate 37,466,538 of NW_028270157.1, forward strand.
TTCACATCCTCTCTTTTGTATATCTAAAATCTCAATTCTACCATTCTTTTCAAAAATGATACAAAATATTTTATTTATTATTTATTTCACCTTATGTCATAATTTCTTCCAACATAAACCATGATTGCTAGCTGTTTGATTTGTTTGTCCCAAAACATTTTGCATTGCTCCCTGATATCCTATGCCATGTGCCTAGCAAGGGTATATATTAGATTAGATTAGATTAGATTACATTACAGTGTGGAAACAGGCCCTTCGGCCCAACAAGTCCACACCGCCCCGCCGAAGCGCAACCCACCCATACCCCTATATTTACCCATTGCCTAACACTACGGGCAATTTAACATGCTCAATTCATAATTTGCAACTTTTGGATATAATACGTATGTTCATTTGAACATAAAACTACCTATTGTGATTTTTTTTCTTCACTTTAATTTTCCTTATTTGGCAACTACTTGCTTATGCTGTGATTTTTTTTTATTTCTCCTCGCGGTATCGCTCTCCCAAGTAGTTGTAATTGTCAGGTCCCCGCACTGTCTCCTAGTTCAACAACAATTTTAGCACCTGCAATGTAATAAAATGTCCTAAGCTGCTTCACCTGAACTTGAAAAGTGAAAGTTGGCGAGTGAGCACATGAGCAAGGCTGTATTAAAGAGGTGAGTTTCCTGTTCATTTTAACTGAGAAGAGAGAGGTGAGGAGGTTTATGGAGAGAATTCTAGAGCTCAGAACCTCAGCAGCTGAAGACATGACCACCAGTGATGAAGTGATTAAAATTCAGAATGTCCAAGAAACCACAAGTGGTGGAGTGCAAATGTCTTGGAGGATTGTGAAACTGAAGGCGTGGTGAAGCCGTGAAGGGATTTGAAAACAAGGATGAGAATTTTAAAATTAAAGTGTTGTTTTATTGGGGCCAGTGCATTGTAACATTTCAAGGTAAGAGGGACATGATTAAGGTTTTCAGTAGCACATGAGCTAAGGTATGAGATAGAAGTAGCTCATATGGTGATGGCTGGGATTTATGTGGAAGTTCATCTGAGGGTCAAATGTGACCCTACAGTTGCAAACGGTCAACAGTTGCTAGAGAGAGGGATGGAATTAGTGACTAGGGAATGGAACAAACAGTTTGACAATTTAGACACCATGGAGGGATTAAAAGCAGTTGTAGTGAGGTAGAGCTGGATGTCATCAGCATACATAATCTTCTCCTGTTTCTCTTTCTCGATAATTTATGTCTATTGGCAGAGCACTATTGAAGAATCCTTCAGCCTACTGCACTGATGGAGTGTTCCAGCTGCTTCTCATGTTCAGGACCACAAAGTTCGTAAAATCAAACATAATAATTTTATGATTTAACTCCAATATAATTTCAGATTTACTGCACCTTGAGGCTAAGTTCCTGAGTTTTTGCTCTCCATAGATCCCATGCTGTGCCAGACTCTGTCTAGGCATCTCCCAGAATACTATTTGTTCTTTTATAAATCAAACCTAATTAGCATTCTGTTACTTGCCACTATATTTCAGAGCCTTGAGTTTTTTTTTGACATTTTATATTGTGGTGTTAGTTTTATGACTTTACAAAATCTTCAAAAAATATGAATTTTTAGAAGTGATTTTCTTAAGTCTTTTCTAAATAAATTTTTGAGAATTAAAAACTTTATTGACCTGATTCAGTGGAATTCATCAGTTTGGATTTTCACCGTGGTCATTTTCAACTCTAATATTCTGTTCAGGGATCGAATATTGTATTATTTATATATCACACCTTTCTAAAAATTTATGCAATGTCTATTGTCTAATGAATAAATATATCTACATGTGTGGGTGCAAAATTTACTTAACAGCCATAAACCAGCAGGTTCTTGCTGATGTTTCCAAACTATTTCAACTTGCCCCATAGTTATTGCTGCTGTGCGTTCTGTTCATTATTGCCAGAAAAGAAATATTGTACATAGCTGACACAGATTAACTATCAAATGCCCTTACAGTTTTAAGTGCCCATATGCCAGTTCTCATTGTGCACACAGAGCACAGAACACAACCTGGTAACTTGCCCAAATGGTGAAGAACCATGTTTCAACCTACAGTGAGAAATCTGGACAACTCAACCCCTTGAAGCCAGGCTAGGAAAGATGTGACTATTTGTTCCCCAAGTCAAGCATGATAAAAATCTCAAATTGTGACTGGCCAGCCAAGTCAGACCATTATCTATGTGCTGAACTTAGATCCTGTAAGATCCATTACTGGTGGCATTGCAACCATTCATAGTATGTCAATTGAAGCCATTTAATGAATTGTTAACCTTGATTTTGAACTGTAATTGCTTACCCAGCCATTTAAATAAGGAATCTCAGTGATCTTCTGATCTGTTCCTGTTGCAACCAATAGCATTTATTCATTTAATCATGCTTATTATTGAATACACATGAGAATTATATCTCATTAAGAAACTATTATATCCAATCAGATTGCTAGTTATGGAAATATTGTAATTAATAGTTGTAAAATCATATTAGGATGTAATGTTCCAAATGCATCTTTAATTTTTCATTTAGTTAAACATCAGTTGAAATAAAATTTATTCTAGGCTTCCTTGAGAGACCTTACAGATGCAGGTTCTTTATTGCTATCCTTTTCGTGTCCGTTCAGTCAAGTGTACTATTTTGTAGTATTGTGGTCCCACAAAACAGATCAAAATCCTATTACTAAAGCGAATATTAACAGTTTAAAATGAATGTACACGTCTGTCATATAAGTAGAATTAGCATGATTAGTATTGAGTATAATATTTTACTCCATTCACAAGTAAACATGCAATATTATGCTGAAATCAAGTTTTACACTGTGTCTGATAGTATTCAGGAATTATATTGATGCTTCTTGAGTGCACATTGCATTTTTAAATTGTGGAATGTCTGCAAAGATTTTCTGCACTGAACTTTTTCCCTAGTGTGGGAACATCAAATTCAAAGTAATTTTTTTCTCTATCTAGAGACTGTGAAATTGTTGCAAATTTAGTTTGCATGCTTAAACCATTGAATGTAATGGTATTTTGTTTAGGCTCAGTAATAATTTACAAATTAGTTTTGTTAATGGTTTTATACATGCTGCAGAACTGTACTGAACACATTACATGAGATCAAACAGTAACTTAACAAGCAATATCCAACAGTTGTGAATGCAATTCATTCTCAATTGTACCAGTTGCTTATATTTTAAGAAACGGTTATGAGGAGATAATTAATGTCTTAATATGTTTCCAGAATGTAGGGGTGTTCTGTCTCCAAGACACAATTGGTTTTAATTTTGTCCAACTTCTGATTAGATAACAAATGATGTTGATTCTTAAGGAATAGATAATCTTCTTGAATTTACTGAAATCAAAATTTCTTTCTGTCGAAGTCAACATAAAATGTTGAAAACTAAACATGCAGATACCTTTGAATCCATGCTGTGCACGTTAATGCTAACCTTGACAGCAGAATGTTTATTTCCGATTATAGAACTGACCAGATATTCAAAACTTTCAGTGAGATGTTTCACCCAGAAACCAGCTTACCTCAGCTGATTTCTCTTGACCTTAAGGTATCCTTTTATACCTTGTTAAATCTGTGCCAATCTTTGTTTTTTTAATGGATTATTGTGACAGAGAAGGTTAAGTATGTCTGTGCTTGGAATTTGAATTGAAAAATAAAACAATTCTTGTGAAAATGTCTTAATTATTTAATCAAAGCTGCTTCCTCTCCTCCACCACAGCTAACATCCTCCCCAGTGTTTTGTTTTAGCTGGTCACAGTGAAGCTAATTTGTTTTAAGGAATTAATGTCACTGTACAATAGATTTACGGAATTGCTCCCTGCACTCATGAATTGAATCCTTGTTAGATAGTGAAAGGAAAACCTAACGATTGTTGATATTGCTATTCAGAATTTATGGAACAATCTATATCCAATTTCATATACAACATCTGTTAATTGACTCGATGTCAGAAACTCAGAAAGTCACATTTTCATTAGTTAGAAGCATTTTAGATAAATCTATAGTCACTTATTTTGCTGTAATCGGCATGATCCTGTAATTTGTAATGTTGACATTTATAGTCAACAAAACAATTGACTCTTACTTTTAATTAGTTGATCTATTATGCCTCCCTCATTATTTGCAATGTGTGGAAAAAGAAGCAAAGTCGGATTGCTGTTTTCACTCAATTTTTCAAACACTGAGAAGCTAGGGTATGGAATGCACTGACTATAAATGTGGTAGAGTCATGTTCAGTTGAGGCATTAAAGAGGGAAATTGGGTAGGAATGCATGTGGGGAAAACCATGAATCATAGAATTCCTACAGTATGGAAGCAGGCTATGAGGCCCATCAAGTCCACACCTCCCCTCCAAAGTGCATTCCACCCAGACACACTGGTGTCCCGTACCCCCCCCCCCCCCCCCCAAAAAAAAAAAATTCCCTACATTTCCTATGGTTAATCTGCCTAACCTACACATCTCTGGACACTTCGCGGCAATTTAGCATGGCCAATGCATCTAACCTGCACATATTGCACTGTTGGAGAAAAGCAACACAGAAGCAAGGAGAATGTGCAAACTCCACACAGAGGCTGGAATTGAACCTGCGTCCCTGGCACTGTGAGGCAGCAGTCTAACTACTGAGCCACCATGTAGCCCTGAACATCTATATACGGCATCTCTATGTTTTTATGTTTCTAAATAATTGTTAGAGTTTCATAAAAGGTTCATAAAGTTTGATTTGCCCTGTTTGACATTCAGTACTGATTGACCAAAAGCCTCCTTTAAACAAATTCTTAGAAGATCAAAACCATTGGCAGTGGATGTCTTGCTAGCTGGCTACAGGACTAGTGGGAACCATGCATTGCTAAAAGCCTGTTGGAGGTATGTGCCTGCTGCCTAAACTTGGGCCTTCCCTGAATTTTAAGAGCCTGGGGGTGGAAATCCTACTTTCTGAAAGCTACAGCCTATTCAGAGGCCAATGGCTCCTCATTGTCTGTCAGCACCACAGGAGAAAATAGTAAGATCAACATGGGACAGAATCTTACTTTTCTTTGGCTAAATCTGAGTTGTGTCAAGTTTCTTTTGGTGGGTTTGTTGCAGTGAGGCCTAGCAGGTTCTCTCACATCTTACCAAACTGGTCTCATTAATTGTTTACCACACTTGTATGACCAATTTCCACCCCATCTTATCACACACGATTTCTGAAATAACTTACCACTCACTGGATATTCCAGAATTTATTGACATTCTGTGTGTCCATGCTATCTTTAAAAATCTCTTGCGCATCCAGGCAAGCACAAGGCTTGGTTGCTGACATTTACCCTGGATGTGGCAGACAGAGGCAAATTGGTGCCCACTTTATGAAAGGGTCCTGGAACTCCTCAGCAAAGCTTGGGTCAGGCATAAGACTTCCTTCTCCTCCAGGACTGACTATGGAGTCAACCATGTCAGCTTGGACCCAGCTTACCAACTGAGTTAAAGCAGTCTCAGCCACCCGGAGGAATGCTCAACATTGTACAAAAGTCAATTTTCTTTTTCATTGTGTCAGTATAAGTTCCACCATCAGTATTTTCTGTTCTTACTTCAGATTTCCAACATCTACATTATTGTGCTTTTACTTAAGCTAATTGTTGTGTCAAATGTTTTCATGAAACTCAGTGTTACATACTTTGTGTCTTTATTTAATATTCTTTTCACAGGATGTGACCCAAACATTTGCAGCCCACCCATAATTGCCCTTGTGAAAGTAGTGGTGACTCACTTTGCTGAATTGTTGCAATCCATTTGATATAGGTTCATCCATGGTGCAGTTCGAATCAAAGATGCAGAAGTTTGACCCAGAAACAGTGAAGGGATAGCAATGTAGTTCCAGATTAATATGGTGTGTGACGGAACTTACAGACATAGGTGTTCACATGCAATTGCTGGCCTTGTCCTTCAAGGTGATTCATGTCTTGGGTTTGAAATTCACTTGAATGAATCTTGCTGAGTTGCTGCACTGCATCTCATAGATGGTACACACTACTGCCACTGTATGTCAGTGGTGAAAGGAATGAATGTTGATGGATGGGGTACCAATCAAGCAGGCTGTTTCATCATGGATGGTGTTGGGTTTTCTGTGTGTTTTTGGGGCTGCACCTATCCGGCAAATGAGTATTTCATCACGCTCCTTACTTGCTTGTGCCCTGAAAATTGCATTCATATGGCTGGTCTAATTCAGTTTCTGGTCAATGGTAACCTTCAGGAGATTGATAGGGGGATTCAGCTTGTCTGATATTTGTGTGGCATGAATGTTACTTGCCACTGACCCAGTGTTGTTCAGGTATTGCTGCATACGGACATGGACAGCATCCGTGTCTGAGGAGGCGTGAATGGTACTGAACACTCTGAAATCATTCGTGATCTTCTCCAGTTCTGACCTTATGATGGAGGGAAGGTTACATATGGATAATGAAAAAGTGATTGCAACCAAGAGAGGAATTACTCCATTTATATCCTGGGGATGAGGTGATTGACAATCATCTTCCTTTGTGCTTGGTAACATTCAAACCAATGAATAGTTTTTCCCTGATACCAATTTGCACCTATTTTGTGTGAGCTCTATATTGTCACACGTGGTCAAATAAGACCATAAGACATAGGAGTGGAAGTAAGGCCATTCGGCCCATCGAGTCCACTCCGCCATTTAATCATGGCTGATGGGCATTTCAACTCCACTTACCCGCATTCTCCCCGTAGCCCTTAATTCCTTGTGACATCAAGAATTTATCAATCTCTGCCTTGAAGACATTTAGCGTCCCGGCCTCCACTGCACTCTGCGGCAATGGGTTCCACAGGCCCACCACTCTCTGGCTGAAGAAATGTCTCCGCATTTCTGTTCTGAATTTACCTCCTCTAATTCTAAGGCTGTGTCCATGGGTCCCAGTCTCCTCGCCTAATGGAAACAATTTCTTAGCATCCACCCTTTCCAAGCTATGTATTATCTTGAAGTTTCCATTAGATCTCCCCTTAATCTTCTAAACTCCAATGAATACAATCCCAGGATCCTCAGCTGTTCCTCATATGTTAGACCTACCATTCCAGGGATCATCCTTGTGAATCTCCGCTGAACACGCTCCAGTGCCAGTATGTCCTTCCTGAGGTGTGGGGACCAAAACTGGACACAGTACTCCAACCAGAGCTCTATAAAGTCTCAGTAGCACGACGGTGCTTTTACATTCCAACCCTCTTGAGATAAATGACAACATTGCATTCGCTTTCTTAATCACATACTCAACGCATGTTTACCTTTAGAGAATCCTCGACAAGCACTCCCAGATCCCTTTGTACTTTGGCTTTATGAATTTTCTCACCGTTTAGAAAGTAGTCCATGCTTGTATTCTTTTTTCCAAAGTGCAAGACCTTGCATTTGCTCACATTGAATTCCATCAGCCATTTCCTGAGCCACTCTCCCAACTGTCTAGATCCTTCTGCAGCCTCCCCACTTCCTCAGTACTACCTGCCTATCCAATGTTATGCATCAAGGAGCTCACATGCTGGGAGCAATCTGATGACTGCTCCCTGGAGGTGGAAGAGGCATGTGAATGAGTGGAGGATACAGAGTGGAGATCCTGCTGCCTTCCACCTCCCTCCAATACAATGCAGGGCGGGAAAACTGAAGCAGAGCCTTCCTGCCTGGAGTCCCATTGAAGCCCATAAGTGGCTCTTAATGGTTTCATCCTGTTGCTGCTGGAATTCTACCAGTAATAGGTAGGATAATTCCCTGGACTGGGTTTGCCTGTGACTTCTGTCTGTAGCCCAAAGTTTGAGGCACTGTGAATGATCAGAAACCTTACATCAGGAAAGTGGAGCTCAGTAAGAAGCAAGCCTCTGCCTTTTCTGCTGATTTCCCCCTTTCCCTGGAGCTCTCTTCCTGCAGCCTGATCTTGCTCAATTTACCTGATTACAATGAATTTGTCACTTCTCCTTCGCATAAGTCCCATTGCAATCCTAGCAGTGGTCACCGTACCTGATGACATTATTTATATTGGAGTGCTTTTGACCTGTGATTAACCTTCTGCTCTCTGGAACTGGTATACTCAAAGATTCCTTGATTTAATGTCCCCGATGGAGATCAGTGCACAGGTATCAGGATTTAATCGCAAATTAGGCACTTTACTTTGTCAGAGCTTCTGGAGATTGGGTCATCAGTTCAGCCACCAGATTTATTAAAGAGGACAGTACCCACCATCCATGTTAAACTCCATCTGTGGCCTTGACCCATCATGGCTCAGTCTGCCTCAGAGGGAATAAATGAATGCACATACAAGCACAGAAATCCACTCCAGAACACACAGGAGTTTTGTTGTTACACTCTTAGATTCCACTATTACACACACAAAAACACAGTTGCACACAAATATAATTCAGTTGAGGTCAGCTTGCACAAGAAGTAAATGACTAAGGTAATTTAGTGAGTGCCTCAAGTCAACTTGGTTAGATATCTATACTAGAGCCCTTTTTTTATAACTTGCAGAATAGCAATTCACTGACTTCCATGATATTTGAATACATTTTCTCAACTTTCCCCCATTTTTGTATCCAGTGCAGATCTTGTGCTGTATAATAGTGATAAAGGTTCCAGTTCCACTTAACTGTCTGCTGTGTCTTGCAGATAAAATGCAGGTGTAATCATTCAAGGAGGTCATTGAAGCACTCTCTGAAGTAAGCAAATTGCTTTTGCTTTTGTAGTTCAAACTTTATTTGTTAATTATGTTTTCACAAATTGATAAATACACACATCCTAATTTTTCTAGGAAGTTAGATGAGGCAGTGACTACTGAGCAATAAAGCATTTCTGAATTCTATTTTGTTTGGATTTGAGTCCTGTGGGTGAGCATTCTGAAGCATGTTAATCCCTATATTACACCACTGAATGACTACATAATTCATCATGTACTGGGTACTTGAATGATATAGTCCAAAATGTCAATAAGCTTTTTATTTTTCATGTAACCTATGGGGTGACAAGTCATTCATCACTTTTGCAGATTTTATTGAAGGAAGATTAGAGTTCTTACAGCAGCTGATAGGAGAAATAATCTTTACTGCCCAGACCATCATGTATTGTGCAATAAAATCTTCTTGTTAGAGAGAAAGATTTCATACAAGTTGGAAAAAATAACGAAGTTGTAAAGCGTTTTATTGTCCTGGAAGGCAAAAGCTCATTGGCCTTAATCAATAACTAGAACTTTACTATCCAGACTCTGTGAAAAATCTATGTTTGACTTACTTTCTACGATGGAAAAATAAATCAATTTTACTTGCGTAGTTCCTTGCTAACATTGCTTGGATGTTCTTTAGAAGAGAGGACACTGAAAAACAGCCTATTCTGTCATGCAGTATTGCTCGTTAGAAGAAATTTTATTTTGTTAGGCAGTAGTAATTATTTTTAGGTTCCAAACTCCTTAGTCATTAACCAGCCACTCTAAGATTGTGATCAACCAGCAATTTGAAAAAGTACAAGATTTTCATAAGATTGAAAAATAAAGTATGAAAATATTTTAAAAAAAGGATCATGAGACATGCAGCAGGTTGGCCAACATCCATGGGAAAAATAGAAATTTACATTTTGTGTCTTAAGACCTTTCCTCAGAAAGGAAAATATTATAAATGGATAGCAATGTCAGACAAAACGATGAAAGAGGTAATTCTCTATTTGTATAAAGCTTTGCCACAACTTCAGGATGTTCCAAAGTATTTTACACCCAATGAAGTACACTTAAAATGCAATCACTGTTGTAAGGTGAGAAATCTGGCAATCAAATTATGCATAGTAGGGTCCTGCAAACAGCAGTGTAATAATGACCTGACAATCTGTTTCTGGTGGTAATTGAGGGATAAATATTGGTTTAGACACTGGGGAGAACTCCAGTGTTCTGCCTTAAAATGGTGCCATGAGATCTTTTGCATTCACCTGAGAAGTAGACAATGTAGCTGTCTCAGCACTATATTAGGAGCATCAATATAGATTATTAGCTTGGAATGAGGTTTGAACCTGCAGATTCAGACAAGAGTGTTGGGAACTGGACCATGCCTGTAATTATGAATAGAAGAAAAAAAACAAGTACAGGATTATTAAAAATACCTGGTTAAAATTAAATATTAATAGATATTTCACAATGTGGAAGTTAGATTTATATTGCCTTCAAAAACTGTCATTTAATTTCAAAGACTATGTAGAGGTACCAATTGATGGAAATATGCAAATCATCTTACTCAAAATGTTGACATTGCTTTTGTGTCAAAATGGCCACTACATTATATAAAATATAAATTTAGAATTAGGCACTGTTTCTGCTATCAAAAGTATTTGTCGCCAAATGACTGTGATGTTTTCTGCCTCCTGCATGTTTCTAAGTGTGTCCACCTGCCGCTCCAGATGATGCATGCATTCTGTGAGGAGCTGCAGGTTGTCACAGTTCCTACAGTTGTAATTGTCAGGGAAGTTTGAACTGTCCCTTATTTCCCACACCTCACAGGAGAGGCATACCACACCACACACTGTTATTTTTAAACTGTTTAGTGACTACTGGACTAAAATAATAAACAAGTAGCAAAATGAATAAACTTTATCTAGTTACTTAAATGACAATTATTATTTACCAACCAACAGGCTTACTAAATGTATTATCCTCCAAACAACAGTCCAAATAGTCTACCTTGCACTACAATCAAATTCCCATTACTCTACAACTGTAAAACTATGTAAGAGTTTATAAATGGAAAGTAGGGAAAAGAAGTCATCTGATTAGTACTCACCGATTAGGAGGCTTCCTGTGCAGCAAGTCACTTTTGTGTTCGTGTCCCCAGGTAATACCTCTGAAGGTGGTTTTTTGCAATTCCTTTCTAAGACTTGGTGAGCGAGCTAACTTCTCCCAGAACCCTACTCAATTGCCTCTCTTTGTCGGTCTCTCTTGGACACTTCTCCTCCTGTGAAGCACCGAGTTCTTCACAGTCTCTTTCTTAGTCTCAAACAATGAAAATTCCAAACACTCACCCTTTACTTTAAGTGTTTTCATTACTGTCTGTGGAATTATGAGATGGTGGTGGTGGTGTAGGCAGTATCTGGGCTCCTCAGCCCAGGGCTCATTAATCCTGCCTGCTTTTCTTTTTTCTTGTTCTTCTTTCTAAATTTGTGAATTTTTTTAAAAGAAGAATCTTGTGGAGAGATCAGCAGTGATGTTATCGGAGTGGAGCAGGCTGGAGACCTGGAGCAAAGTGAGGATAGCCATTGAGCCCGGAGTGGAGCAGGCATGGCTGAGGGTTCGAAGCGGAGTGGGGAATGCCAAGGGCCTGGAATGGAGTGGGGATGGCCAAGGGCCCAGAGCAGAGCGGGGATGGCCAAGGGCTAGGGTAGAGCGGGGAGGATCTGGAGCTGAGTGGGGACAGCCAAGGGCCCAGAATGGAGTGGGGATGGCCGAGGACCCGGAGCGAAGCAGGGATGGCCAAGGGCCCGGAATGGAGCGGGGTTGGCCAGAGGATCCAGAGCGAAGTGGGGACGGCCAAGAGCCTGGAGCAGGAATGGCCGACGGCCCGGAGCGGAGTGGGGATGGCCGAGGGCTTGGAGCGGAGCGGGGGACGGCTGAGGGTATGGAGCGGAGCGGGGACGGCTGAGGGTATGGAGCGGAGCAGAGCAGGGACGGCCAACAGCCCGGAGCGGAGTGGGGACGGCCGAGAGCCCGGAGTGGAGCGGGGACGGCTGAGGGCCCAGTGTGGAGTGGGGGTTGCCAAGGGCCTAGAGGGGAGCGGGGACGGCCGAGAGCCCGGAGCGGAGCAGGGACGGCTGAGGGCACAGAGCGGCGATGGCTGAGGGTACGGAGCGGAGCGGAGCAGGGACGGCCAACAGCCCGGAGCGGAGTGGGGACGGCCGAGAGCCCAGAGTGGAGCGGGGACGGTTGAGGGCACGGAGTGGAGCGGGGACGGCTGAGGGTACGGAGCGGAGCGGGGACGGCTGAGGGCCCGGTGTGGAGTGGGGGTTGCCAAGGGCCTAGAGGGGAGCGGGGACGGCCGAGAGCCCGGAGCAGAGCAGAAATGGCCAGAGGCCCGGAGCGGAGTGTAGACGGTCAGAAGGCCTGGAGCGGAGCGGGGACGGTTGAGGGCCTGGAGCGGAGCGGGGACGGCGGAACCCGGGGCGGAGCGGGGATGGCTGAGCGCCTGGTGCGGAGCGGGGACTGGCCGAGGGCCTGGGGCGGAGCAGAGATGGCTGAGGGCCCGCAGCGGAGCGGGGACGGCCGTTGGCCCGGTGCGGAGTGGGAATGGCCAAGGGCCCAGAGGGAAGTGGGGACGGCCGAGGGCCCGGAGGGGAGTGGGGACAGCCGAGACCCAGGACTGGAGTGGGACGGCTGAGAGACCAGAGCGGGGACGGCCGAGAGCCCGGAGCGGAGCGGGACAGTCGAGAGCCCGGAGCGGAGCAGGGACGGCTGAGGGCACAGAGCGGGGACAGCTGAGGGCACGGAGCGGAGCGGGGATGGCTGAGGGTACGGAGCGGAGCGGAGCAGGGACGGCCAACAGCCCGGAGCGGAGTGGGGACGGCCGAGAGCCCGGAGTGGAGCGGGGAAGGCTGAGGGCACGGAGTGGAGCGGGGACGGCTGAGGGTACGGAGCGGAGCGGGGACGGATGAGGGCCCGGTGTGGAGTGGGGGTTGCCGAGGGCCTAGAGGGGAGCGGGGACGGCCGAGAGCCTGGAGCAGAGCAGAAACGGCCAGAAGGCCCGGAGCAGAGTGTAGATGGTCAGAAGGCCTGGAGCGGAGCGGGGACGGTTGAGGGCCTGGAGCGGAGCGGGGACGGCCGAACCCGGGGCGGAGCGGGGATGGCCGAGCGCCTGGGGCAGAGCGGAGATGGCTGAGGGCCCGCAGCGGAGCGGGGATGGCCGTGGGCCCGCAGCGGAGTGGGAATGGCCAAGGGCCCAGAGGGGAGCGGGGACAGCCAAGGGCCTGGAGCGGAGCGGGGACGGCTGAGGGCCCGGACTGGAGCAGGGGCAGCGTAGGGCTTGGAGGGATGTGGGAGTGGCCGAGGGCCCAGTGCAGAGCTGGGCGGCCAAGGGCCTAGAGGGGAGCGGAAATGGCCGAGAGCCCAGAGCAGAGGGGGACGGCCAAGGGTCTGGAGCGGGGACGGTCAGTAGGCCTGGAGCGGAGCGTGGGTGGCCGAGGGCCTGGAGCTGAGCGGAGCAGGGACGGTCAGAAGGCCCCGACTGGGAAGGACAGCCGAGGGCCCAGAGCGGAGCGGGGACGGCCGAGGGCCCGGAGGGGAGTGGGGACAGCCGAGGGCCAGGACTGGAGTGGGACAGCAGAGAGATCAGAGCGGGGACAGTCGAGAGCCCGGAGCGGAGCAGGCACGGTCAGAAGGCCTGGAGTGGAGCGGGATGGCCGAGGGCCCGGAGCAGAGCGGGGACAGCCGAGGGCCCGAAGCAGAGCGGGGATGGCCGAGGGCCAGGAGCAGGGAAGGCCGAGGGCCCGGAGCAGAGCGAGAACAGCCGAGGGCCGGAGCGGAGCGAGAACAGCCGAGGGCCGGAGCGGAGCGAGAACAGCCGAGGGCCCGAAGCAGAGTGGGGACTGCCGAGAGCCCGAAGCAGAGTGGGGACTGCCGAGAGCCCGAAGCAGAGTGGGGACTGCCGAGGGCCAAGAGCGGAGCGGGGATGGCCAAGGGCCAGGAGCAGGGAAGGCTGAGGGCCGGACCGGAGCGGGGATGGCCGAGGGCCCGGAACAGAACGGGGACGGCCGAGGGCCCGGAGTGGAGCGGGGACTGCCGAGGGCCCGGAGTGGAGCGGGACGGCCGAGAGCTGGAGCGGAGTGGGGACAGCCGAGAGCTGGAGCGGAGTGGGGACAGCCGAGGGCCCAGAGCGGAGTGGGGACAGCCGAGGGCCCGAAGCAGAGTGGGGATGGCTGAGGGCCCGGAGCGGGGATGGCCGAGGGCCAGGAGTAGAGCGGGGATGGTCGAGGGCCTGGAGCGGGGACGGCTGAGGGCCAGGAGCGGAGCAGAGACAACCGAGGGCCCGGAGCGGAGCGGGGACGGCCGAGGGCCCGGAGCAGAGCGGGGATGGCCGAGGGCCCGGAGCAGAGCGGGGACGGCCGAGGGCCCGGAGCGGAGTGGGGACGGCCGAGGGCCCGGAGTGGAGTGGGGACTGCCGAGGGCCAGAGTGGAGCGGGGACAGCCGAGGGCCCGGAGTTGAGCGGGGACTGCCGAGGGCCAGAGTGGCGCAGGGACGGCCGAGGGCCCGGAGTGGAGCGGGGTCAGCCAAGGGTCCGGAGCGCAGCGGGGATGATTATTGGACTGGGGACTGGTGCAATTAGTCAGCAGTTGGTCAGACCACTCGTGGAACTCCATGCATTGATTTACTGCAGGTTATTTATAGAATGATTGTAATGTTTATCTTTTCACCTTTATTTCTTTTTGCCATCGCAATTTGGCTGTAGTGCGATTGGTGAATTGGGGAACTCCCATTGGCTATTACATGATTCAATCCCTGGCCACCTTAAGTTCACTCGAGCTGTTTACTTCAGGTCAAGCAAAATAGGTTGGATGATGGGGAAAATCTTTTCTGGCCTTATTGTTGATGTTTTCAAGGATGTTTTTTGAAATTATTGCAAGAGAAAAGATTTGGATTTCAAGATTCTCCTCATTCTAGACAGTGCCAATCCTTTCTCCCACCATTGGTAAGCTTTCTGAAAACATCAAAGTGCTTATCTACCTCTGATAAAGCAACCTCTCTCATTCAACCCATGGACCAGGGTGTAATAGCAGCTTTTAAAGCTTATTATTTAAGGTGCACTTTCAGGAAGCTGATCGCAGCTACTGAGGGGGATAATGAGGACTGTGTTCTTCAATTTTGGAAGAGCTTTAACATTAAAAATACTATTGACATCATTGAGGAAGCCTGGGGTGATGGTCAGTAAGGACTACTTCCGTGTAGCTTGGTGGAAGCTTCCCCCAGATTTTCTTCATGATTTTAAAGGTGTTAAACCATCAGAGGAGGTTCCAGCATTCAAAGAACATTGTAGCTCTTGTAAAGCACGTTGGATTTGAAGAAGTGGAGACTGATCTACGACAACTTGTTGCTGTGGTGGGAATTGAAGCTCAAGATGAAAATGAAATCATCCAGGATGCAACACCTTGAGAATTTTCCAATTCTCTTTTGTCTTGTATCCTGAGAGAAGCTAAGAGGCAGTTGCAGCTCTGACTACATTGCAGAACACAGCAAGATAGCAGTTTGTGGCATAAAAGCTTATCTGGCACCTTGTCAACAGCTTCTTCATGAAAGAAGAAAGATGGCAAAGCAGCAAAAACGAGATGTCTTTTTTAAGCCAACCCACAAGAAACTGTCTGAGGACAATGAATCACAGCTATCCACTTCTGGACTAAATATTTTCTTTCCCTGTAACCCTGTACCCAGAACTGCACCTGAAGGTAATGATGGTGCTGATGATGCACCTCAGCGCCTGTCTTAAAACAGAACTGTGAGTCAGCAAACTTAGAAACCCCTTAAAGTGTTACATATTTTGAAATATTTTATTAAAATATAAGATTTTAGCATTTACTTAAACTGTGCTATTAGTTGTGTTAGGTTAACTCCTATTTTTGTTTTGATTTTTACTGAAATTGTTGGTGGTTCACCCCAACCCTATTTTTCCCTTAGGTCCAGTTATTTCTGTTGCACGATTTTCTATGTGAGGTCATAAGAGAGCACAACTACTGCATTATAGCAGAACAGACTATAACTTTATTTTTATACCTAATATTTGTACCTAGATACTTTGTATCCAAGCTAGCATCATGTGGGATGACACTGTACACATTTGTACTTGAGTACGTGACAATAAACCTAAACCTAACCCTCTTTGTGAAAATGTTTTCCCCCATGTTCCCTCTAATCCTCCTACCAATCACCTTAAATCGGTAATTGATGTCTCTGATCAGCGAATCATTGTTTCCTGTCAACTCTATCCAAGTCCTCATTATTTTGTACATCTTGATATAGGTCGCCCTCAGCCTCCTCTATTCTCGAAGGAGGAGAAGGTAATATATGGTCAGAAGAAACCTGTTGGATCTCAGTGCTTATTAGCGGAAGGTCATGCAGGTTTCCTATGCTGCTTTTTTGTCTTTTTGTATATATATTTGTGTTAATTATTTATAGTGATGAATGATAAGACATCACAATTTTGCATTCTTCCAGAATTAATGGATTGTTGGGCTTTTAGTACTTGAGACAAAAATAGTCACAGTGATTACAAGCAGCAATATTTGTGCCTAATACCAAGGGGGCATCAGCCAAAAATGAGCCAGGTGTTTTCTTTTTCATTTTCCAACAGTCACATCAGGATTTAGGAAACTATCATCTTGATTGATTATTCACAGGGTCAGGTACTTATCCGTATAAATCACTTCGTAGGTGATGTAGCAAATTGACTGTCATCCATTTTGTTTAAGACTATCATTGCACTTAAATTCCATTTGTTTTTCATTTCATCATTGTGGCATGGTGCTGTAAGCAACATTTTTTTACAACCTGATTTTAAGTTGTATTGATAGTTTGAAGTTTAGAAGAAGCTTTTCTACATTTGTTTATTTTTCCTTTTGCCAAGGCTTAGCAGAAAGCCTCTCTGTAAATTTGAACATGGTTTTATCACTCCTTTTGATAACGTTCAACGCCAGCAAATGGTTTGGAAATTCATGGAAAGATAGCTGGGGTCTACCTGAGCAAAAGGTTGACAGAAGTTTAACTTTAAGTGAGAAGTCTTAAGTGAGACATCATGTGATAGGGCAGTCATTGCTTAATGAAAGCTTACTGTAATTATTGTAAATAGTTTGAGATGACAATGAGGGAAAGTATTCCGAACATCATTGGAGCTTCCTGAACCTTTGAATTTCTGGGCTGCCCAAAACAAAGCAGCAACAAAAACCAATCAGTTTGAGCAAGCAGGTATTTTAAACACTATATTGAGGTTGAAAGATTTAACCAACTTTGCAGGTTTAACTGTGGCAGGTTCCCAGCATATTAGCAACTAAAATGCACTCTGTTATGTTCCCGTAAAATTTAGATCTTCAGTGCAGATAAATATTCATTATGTGTTTAAGAAAATTGCAAATCATTATTTGTGAAGCACAATGATAAAGTGCAAGGTTGTTTTATTTTTTAAAAACCATAGTTCTCATTTATTGTAACTATTCATCCATTCATGTGTGCTTTGCCTGGAGGCAAGTCCATTGCTAATTGTATGCTGATGTTTTATTCTGAACTGTTTCCTTAGATTTTTTTTGTCATTGGTGATCTGCTATTGCCTTTTATTCTCAGGGCAGACAAAGGAGGTAGGTTCCCAGTTCACCTCGGCTGGTACTGGAACAAGAACTAACACTTGCTAGCCATCTAGCTAACTGGCCCCTTAACAATACACCTCAAAATAACAATGCCTTTGGAGACAGGTTTTGCAGTGTTCTGTATGTCTAAAGCTATGCTGATTCAACTGGAATTTTCCTATTTAGTCCTTTTATTAAAGATGAACAACTTTTAAGTTGAATTATTTTAGTATTTTTCCTTCTGTGCGATGTTATGTCTGTCATTTGGAGTGCTCTTGTTGTTAGCTAGATGTAATCAAGTAGCTTAAAGCAGAATGCAAAGTGAACCCAAAATACCTTCCTTGAGCATGTTGCTCATACTTTCACAAGATGCTTTTATTATTTGAAACTTGTGGGAATTTGTGATTAACAGTGTTGATTGGCAAGAAAGTAGCAGCCAACATCTTATTGTAAGGTTATCGTATTTGCCTTTTAGTTGTCTCTTTTTAAGACATTTATTTTGTATTAGAATAGATTTCACAGTTTGAGTTTCTTTTAGGGTTGTAGTTGTCTTTACAAGTAGGTGAGTTGAATGCACTATTGGTTTGTTTGTGCTAAATTCAATTTGCAGTGTATTTCTAAGGATTAGTGATCGAGAAATTGCTTGGATTTGTTTTTGCATGGACGAATGGGAGAAGACAGGGTTTGAGCACCATCTCAAATTACATAAGGCACTTGAGTTCGCAGATGTGAGTAAGAAAATTGGGTCTTTTCTGTGCTTGACAGATGTGTGAAACCTCCAATATCCTGAGGGATAATTTCATTAAAGATAATAGCTTTTGACTGAAATTGTTACCATCCTGTGCAAAAATCACAAAATATGTATTCTACATTTTTGAACCAGGCTGGATTGATGTGTCTGAGTTGCAGGATCTGGCCTTCTGGAACAAACTTGGTTCAAGGTAAGCCAGAAGCACAGAAGTTTACAGTACAGAAAGAAGCCTTTCAGTCAATGGCTGCTGTCATCTGAAGCTTAAATCCATTGGCTTGTTCTCTCCCAACTCGTAGCATTTTCCACTGCTTCAGATAGTTACTGAAATTTCTTTTGAATGATTTCTCTCTGCCTCTGCCACATTCAGAAATCCAACAGAATTTTCAATGATGAGTTTTCTTAACCCACTATCCTTGCTTCCTTTGTGGAAAATTCAAATTGACCTCTTGTCACTGATTCCCCAAACAGAAGTACTCGTCTTTCTCTATACACTCAGTCCAACCTTTTGACAGTTTCAAAATATTTTGGGTCAAAGTGTTTTCTTTTATTGGTATTTTTGAAGAATGCTGAACAGATCATGCTCCACAGCACTAGCTGCCCCGGGGAAAATGAAGAGTCAACCCTCTCAATATCCCTATACTGTATCCTTCTGCTCCCATGGAAATAATCATAGTACCTCATTCCTTTATTATTATAGTTTTCTTTCTCTGGTATTGTCCTAATGAATCTATGTTAATCACTGTTTGTCAAAAGTATCCTTTCTTCTATCTGTGTCCTATTTATAAAACTTATAAATATGTTGACCTTGTAAAAGCATTATCTACTCATGTCCTACCTTTCAATGAAGGATGTTTATGAACTTCATTCTGTTCACCTATTTATCGTATTGAATGTGTCCAATATGTTTAATATTTGTCAAGTTGAACTGAAATTATTTACATCACAAATGCTTCTGCTGTCTTTCCATCCTGATGATTACTGAAGTCTTTTATAGGTCTTACTATTTGCCAGATTTTCTACTTTTTGTCATCAATACCTTTTGGTTTGTGTTCCCTGTGGAACACTGAAACATAAGACTTATGATAAGGAGTGGGCTATTTAGCCTTTCAATCCTGTTCCACCATTCAATGTGTTCATGGCTAACTTCTAGTGATCTCAACTGCATTTCTATATAACATCCTCCATTATCTTTGATTTCCTTGCAAGACAGAATTTTGTTCGAGTCTATCTAACTCAGGTTTGAGAATAATCAGTGATGCTCCCTCAACTGTTTCTGGGGGAAAAGAATTCCATAAACTAACAACCCTCAGGAAAAATAAATGCTGTCTTTTCCATCTTAGATGGGAGACCTCTTATTTTTAAACTGTGCCACAGTTCTCGTTTCATCCTTGATAGTACAAGTCCTCTCATAATACATTCTATTTATTTCCATGTGCCTATTCCCATGTTATTTGCTTATAGTGAGAACAAAGTGAACCCATTATTGCCTGCTGGGATACAATATCCCAGCAGGCAATAATGTGGGCGGCACGGTGGCACAGTGGTTAGCACTGCTGCCTCACAGCGCCAGAGACCCAGGTTCAATTCCCGCCTCAGGCGACTGACTGTGTGGAGTTTGCACGTTCTCCCCGTGTCTGTGTGGGTTTCCTCCGGGTGCTCCGGTTTCCTCCCACAGTCCAAAGATGTGCAGGTTCAGGTGAATTGGCCAAACTAAATTGTCTGTAGTGTTAGGTAAGGGGTAAATGTAGGGGTATGGGTGGGTTTCGCTTCGGCGGGTCGGTGTGGAATTGTTGGGCCGAAGGGCCTGTTTCCACACTGTAATGTAATCTAATCTAAAAAAAATATTTTTAACTATTTTACGTGTCTGAGAAATGCACGTTTACTCCTGTCCATCAGACCATTTATCACTTGTATCATGTCCTCTAATATCATCTGTCTGTTTGCCTGAATGTTCCTACCAAGCTTGTTATGAGGCAACCTTCTGAAAATATGTATTGGGTTATGCTGTGTAATGAGGCAACTGGCACTTACTAATGTAATCTTCAAGCATACTGGAGTGCTAATTCAGCAAAAGATAGAGATTTCCTCAAATTTGACATCCTTAATAAATGTTGTAAAATTTGGAAAACAAAGAAAATCTGCTTCTGGAACATAGTGCAGACTGCATTGTAATTATGATAGGTACAGCTGTTCCCTGTTATACCCTTTCCTACATAGAAAATACTGTGAATCCTCTGGAAAGGAAGGAAGCCTCCATAGTGAGGCTCACAGGAAGAAAGCTGATTGCTGTGTCCAGTGTTATGGACTAGGCCAGACCACTCAGTGCATTCTTAAGCAGGCAGCCGAGACCATAACTTTGCAATTTGTTTTGATAAGTATACAGTGAAAATCACCCGGAGTAAGGGAGCTAGGTTGACTACTAGGTTTTAAAACAGACAAAAATTTATTCACAAGGTTACACAATTAAACACAAAGAACAGAATAAAGATCCCTTACAGAACTCAGTCTATCCAAACTAGACTTAATCATGCTTTTACAATCCTAATAAGCAAACCCCCTTAAAACCCAGTACATATGGAACACATGCTAACAGATTGATGTTAGAAGGGCAGAAAGAGAGAGAGTTTGTTTCCACACAGCTCACTGTTGAATTCCCAACTAGTTCTGGACTGAACTGCTCAGCGAGAGAGCTGACCACCCCCCCCTTTCATTATACAGGTCACTTCTAAAACATGACCACTTTGGCCTGAAGTCTCATCTGTTCGCATATTAATAAAAAGGCCTCTCAATATGCTTTAACCACTGTACCAAACCAGTCTAATTGGCACCGGGAGCGATCTACGGCTCCTCTGAAAAAGCCAAGGACATAGTATCCTTGAGAAAAGGAACTGCTTTTAGAAAAAAGAAACCAGCTTTGTGATACCAGGTTGTGAAGTTTGCTAGCGATTGGAACTCTTATGCAACCATGGAAAATATTTCTTGCTTAAATATTTGAAACCTTTCATAAATAGATATTAAATTTAATTTTATATATTTATAAACGTTATCCTGGCTGATTTGATGAGCCTGAACACAAATTACGTCTGGAGACTCAGTGTATAATTAATTGAAAATTTATTCCAGGCAGGGAAAGTGCCTATCATCTATGATCAGAATTTTATCAGCTATCGGCAAAGTGTCAATTTTGGTGAATTTTGTGGAGGTTTCTTTTTGTGAACTCGAGAAAGATTTCTCACAGTATTCTCTGAATTTTGCCTCATTACTGATGCACCACATGTCGACGGAACCCCATTCGTTCTGTCTTACCTCAGGTCACTGCCTAGCTCCTCTGGGATTCCTGGTGTTGGTACAAATTTTAAAGCTCAGCTATGTACCAAAGTCAAATGCTGTCAGTCAGGAGTTGTGCTTCACCATGCACATAGTGGGAGTGGAATCAAAAACAAAGATTTCTCAGGGAATATTGCTAACACTTCCTTACAAATACATTCTTAAATCTATTGCTATTTCAGAAACAAGCTACACAGATTACCTGCCCTTCATAGCATCCCACCTTAAAACCCTGTTGAAGGCTGTTCCCAATGCCCTGTGTCGCCTAACATGTTGTTGTTCCATGTGGGAACATTACATACTGGAAAGCCTTGGGTGGTTGAATATATTCGCTTTTATTTATCAACCATCGAGGCAAAGAATAAACAAATACACAGAATCTGTATTTATCTCCGGAAACAGACAGGAACTGCTTGCCTTTTGAGCACCAATAACCGTTCAGTCAATGAGTGATCACCATGCTCTGCTCCTCAGTGGGTTACATAACAGAGCTTTTAGCATTGGCTGCAGAGTGTAGCTCTCGTCTCCCAAGAAGCATCCTTGCAAGACATCCAAACCTGGCACCAAAGCATGAACATGAGCATTCTCAAGGATGTAAACACCATGGCAGCTCCAGTGGTACCTTGTGCAGGCTTTGAGGACATGATACTGATGATCACAGATGACTTGAATATTGAAATTTGGAACCGTTTTGTATTGATGAAGTTAGCTTTGGCATGACATGATGCTGTCAGTGTAATGTCCCATATAAGTATAATGCTCCACACCTAGAGGAAGCTAGCTTTCTTTGCGAAGTCAACTGTGCAAACTGCAGCACTGAGCTTGTCATGGGGAAATTGGGTAAATTGCTGTGTTCACCCTTAATACATTTGTGGGTCAAGGGTTTTGCGATCCCACACAGATCCCATCAGTGCCTTGGAAGAAGCCAGTTGCATATCAAGTTAAATGCAGCTATCACCTTAATAGGCACCAGGGTAGGATGGCCATCCACTCCTTTGTATCGCAGCTCCCGATCTAGCAGCTGGTGTAGTTCTGTGACAGTTTCCTGGGACATCCTGATTCTGTGGTGACACTATGCCTCGCTCATCTGGTGGAAGTGACATTGAGGTAGATAGACTCTTGATATTCTGTGTCTAGATTTGAGTGGTGCTGGAAAAGTGCAGCAAGTCAGGCAGCATCCGAGGGGCAGGAAAATCGACGTTTCGGGCAAAAGCCCTTCATTAGGAATGAAGGTATTCTGTATCTCCTGCACATCCTGAGAGGACCTTCAGTTGTGACTTTTTCGTGTGGAGGTAACTGCTGGAAGTTGTTGCTAGCCCTGAACTTGCTGGTGCAGCTGTTCCTCCTTCTCTGAGTTCTCTTTGCACCACAGCAATGGTGGTAATAACCCCTGCTGTGACTGAATCCATTTGGCATGTTTCTGATTAGTTTATGTATGGAATATAAGAGACACAGTGAAGTGAACAGTTAAATAAAGTGAACAGTTAGCATCAGTTTGCATAATTCAATGGGTTATGGAGGACTTCATCAAGGAGAGCCGAAAATGTGTTGCTGGAAAAGCGCAGCAGGTCAGGCAGCATCCAAGGAACAGGAGAATCGACGTTTCGGGCATAAGCCCTTCTTCAGGAATGGCTTATTGCTGAAGAAGGGCTTATGTCCGAAATGTCGATTCTTCTGTTCCTTGGATGCTGCCTGACCTGCTGCGCTTTTCCAGCAACACATTTTCGGCTCTGGTCTCCAGCATCTGCAGCCCTCACTTTCTCCTCCTTCATCAAGGAGAGCCATGGATTACCACTGTGTGGACTTTTGACAAATGGACATCATTCTAATGAATACAATACAAGCTATGTCACACAAATATAGTAGGAGATCCTAAGTGGTATATAATTACTGATTCCTTTTCCTTTCACCCCTACATAACTCAGACAGAGGAAATCAGATCCATTCCTATTCTGCAGCTTCCAGATCTTGGATAGTTTTTGAATTGTGGCCCACAGATGCCACTTTTGAGGTCAGCTGTGATTACTTCTGCTTCATAAGGATGACTGTCTTCAATCTGCAATGACCAATGATACAGTCAAGATTGCTTGTCATCAGATTTATATGTGTGACAATGTATCCCACACGATTGGTCATTGCATGCATTTCATGTGCAGGGTTCTATGATCACAGATATCTTCAATCTATCCTGTAAAAGGGCCTGATTAATACAGTTACCCCTTGAAAGGATTTGCATCACTCACAAGTACAGCCATGTATTCAGATGGAAATAAAATCCATCACTCATTCCGGGTGTGATCACAGATTCTGCATTTCCATTGCATGAGGACGGAAGGCACGCAAGTTGCAAGTTTAGGCTGGTAATCCATGGACCCCCTCGAAGTTCCATCTTTCTTTCTTTCTGGTGGTCCTATCAAGCCAGCTGTGTTATGCTTCCAAATTTCCCACCAATTTCTTTGAATTACCACTTCATCTCAAAATTACTGCCTGAACCAAGGCCTGCCAGCTTAGTCATGCCAACCATCAATGTTGCCTTGTCCCCTATGGAGACCAGCATTGTTTTGCCCATCAGTGCACTCCCTTCTTCTACAACTCATGTATTCCAATATACTATTGTCTCCCCTCCTTATATATCGAATTTCCCTTTTCACAATTGTCTCCTCTGTACTGCAGCATGGTACCTTTAATCCTCACAATTGACTCCCTTATTTTCCAGTTTTCCCTACCACACCTGATACCGCCCCCCATTTTTCAGTGAGGTGACCCCCGAATGAATGCTGACATTCCTCTGACTGACATGGACGGACAGCTCACCCATGTGACAGGACCCCCAACAGGTCTTTGACTGACTCATTCCAATTCCCTGGACTGGTTGAGCTAGATTTGAAGAGCTAAACCTGGACCATTCCCTGGGATGTAACACTGTGACACCTTGACCCTGACAGTCGAAACAGCCAACTGACTGTGTTCAAGCTCATGGACTGATAGTGGTCACTGTCTTTGACTTTCAGTGCCATCCTGATGGAAGGCTGACTACTTTGACTTGACTAAGGACTATTCCCTTTAGACATTGAGACATGGCCATTTGGTTGTAACACGTACAAAGTGTTTGCATTGTCAGCTTGCTGGCACATGGTACAGATGTGAAATTGATGCTGTGCAAGTCCAGGAATTGACACCTTATAGGTTCTCTCCATCAATTGGGAGAATGCAAAACTGCAAAGTAATGAGGCGAGATTAGGTAATAATCATATAGGGTCTTCGATGCTCTCTCACAAGATTCACATCTCTCCACTTAGTACTTAGATGAAGAATCAGCTCTCAATCTCAAGAATGTTATTACCTCCAATCTCATTCTATTTCCCAACTTTCTCATTAATGTTCACCTTATTCTGGGCTGGGAAGATTCTGCCTTATGTATGATTGATGGCAGAGTTAACACTGGTACAGATATTCTGTTTTTCTATTTGGATATATTTGTGGGAATAGGTATATTTAGGTATACTTGTACAAGATGGAAGTTAAAGTTATTCCAAATATAGATTTCTATTTGATTGTTTAAATCATTAATATAGTTATTTTTTCACGGTAGTTTTGACATGTGTGAACTTAAAACAGAATTGTAACCTTATATTATTCAGCAAATTATTTTCCACCTCTTCCTTACCCTGTGATCATTTTTACAGCATTAAACAAATTGTTTCTACACTATATTTATGTTCATACTTTGTGTGCAAAAGTTAGATAATCAAAAATAGCTTATGTATCAATGAGGCAGTTTCACTCCATCTTTCAGCATTTAGTTTAGTTGTTGTGATTCTGTTCGCCGAGCTGGGAATTTGTGTTGCAGACGTTTCGTCCCCTGTCTAGGTGACATCCTCAGTGCTTGGGAGCCTCCTGTGAAGCTCTTCTGTGATGTTTTCTCCAGCATTTATAGTGATTTGTATCTGCTGCTTCCGGTTGTCAGTTCCAGCTGTCTGCTGCAGTGGCCGGTATATTGGGTCCAAGACGGTGTGCTTATTGATTGAATCTATGGATGAGTGCCATGCCTCTAGGAATTCCCTGGCTGTTCTCTGTTTGGCTTGTCCTATAATAGCAACATGAGTTCGACTGGGACAACACTACTATTATAGGACAAGCCAAACAGAGAACAGCCAGGGAATTCCTAGGAATTCTGATGAAGGGCTTATGCCTGAAACGTCGAATCTCCTGCTCCTTGGATGCTGCCTGACCTGCTGTGCTTTTCCAGCACCACACGCTTGACTCATGCTTTTCCTCTGTCTGTGCTCTGCACTGACCACCCCTAAACCCATGTTCCTGTCATGCTCTTTTCTTGACTCTGCTGAAATATTGCATTCCTGCCTTCCTCATCTTGTACTGCTATTGCATTTCTCCAAACAATGATCTTGGTCATTCTCTTGCTCCCAATCAAGCTCATCTCTTTGTTATTCTGCTTTCTGCCCCTGGTACTCTCCACAAACTTCTGATCTAATTGTGATGTGTTACCCCAGTGGTCCTGATCTTCCCTTACCTTCCTTGTCTTTCTTGATGCTCTTCGGTCCCCAGTTCCTGCTAGACAGGCTTTGTTATGAGAAGCAGGTCCATCCACTCACTTATAATATGTACGTAACAGCTTTGTTAAACCCTTCTTTAAAATGTAACTCTTCCAAAAATATGACTGGTATTTAGTAATATAATTTCAATAAGGCTGCTGTGATCATTAGTCTGTCTGAAAAGAGATGGTTCACAAAAATTTTGGGGAACCACTGCTCTACTTCATGAAAGCATTTTAACTTACAATGTTTTATTTGTTGTTTAATCTTCACCAAGTATTATTGTCTGTATGATTTTATTTTTTGCTGTGAGCATCAATCGTCTATTATATTTGTTTCTATCATCAGAGATATGCCTTTGCTTTTTCACTACTAAGTCTTTTCTGAGATGGCATCATTGTGTTCTTGTCTCTGATGTGCTGCATCCTCTGAAGCTCTTGCATCCGATTCATAATAGAACTTTTATTGTTACAATAAGTTTATTGTTTTTCTCCTTTTCTGTATTTTTTATACACTTCTATATTGTATGTTGGCAGCAGATCAAGAAATAATTTAGAAATGGGTGTCATTGTAAATGCAGACATAGCAGCATTACAATAACAAGTGCTGTAAAATTGTGGTTTCTTAAGGATGTAAATAAAGTTGGAAACATATATAATTACTTCCTACAAGTATTCATTAGAGAAGACAGTTGTATCATACGACCTACTATTGGGAGTTCTACTAAATTTATTTTAGTAATTTCAGTGTCACTGGATGATTGTGCCGAGAAGCATAAGAATCCCCAAACAAATAAATCCCAGGGCAGTAATGATGGCTCTCAAGGACTTAGTAAAATTAAAGCAGAAATCTGGAAAATGTTGACAGTGATCACAAGGTGGCTAATCATAAGCGCAGGAGGTCCACTGGGACTAAAACAGGTCACTATTATGTGTATTTTCACAAAGTACATGATGCGCTAAATCTGAATAACTAATAGTCTTTCTTCAATAATTGGCAAAATAATGAATGCCCATTCTAACTCACAGCTGACCTGCTAAGAATTTAACCAGTGCCTCAACACTGCACTAAACGTCAGCCTGGATTATGAGCTCAAAACTCAGAAGCTTCAACCCATTACTACATAACTGAAAGGTATGAATATTACTGCTTAGAACATATCAACCAAATGTGCTTTTATTTTGCTACGGAGTAAGTTCATGTGAAGTGATGCCTGAGTTATTTTTAAGTCAACCCAATTTTGGAAGATCAAATCCAGGTGCAAATTATACAATAAATGGCAGAACCCTTAGGAACATTGACATAAAGAGGGATGTACAGGTCCACAGATTCCTGAAAGTGGTGACACAGGTGGATAAGGTGGTCAAGAAGGCATTCAGCATGCTTGCTATCATCTGCAAGGACATCAAATATAAAAGTTGGCAAGTTATGTTACAGCTGAATAAAATTTCAGTGAGGGCAAATTTGAAATATTGCATGCAGTTCTGGTCACCACGCTACCACTAGAAGGACATTGATGCCTTGTAGAGGGTGCAGAGAAAGTTTACCACGATGTTGCCTGGTGTAGAGGGTTTTAGATGTGGGGAGAGGTTGGATGAACTCGGATTATTTTCACTGGAATGATAAAGGCTGAAGAGTGACCTGATAGAGGTCTACAAAATTATGAGTGGCATAGATAGGGTGGATAATCAGAGGCTTTTTCAAGGGGGGAGAATGCAGGGAAATGTTTTCACAAAGAAGATGGTAGGTGCCTGAAACGTGCTGTGAGTGGAGGTGGTGGAAGCAGAAATGTTAGCCATGTTTAAGGCATATCTTGATAGACACATGAATAGGAGGCGAATAGAGGGATAGAAACCCCGCATGACCAGTAGGTAGTGGATATAAATAAGGATTAGGAATTGGCACAGGCTTGGTGGGCCAAATGGCTTCTGCTGTATTGGATGTTCGTGGAAAACCTTTTGATAAATATCACATGCTATCTGTTGAAATGTAGCACACTTCATTTTTCCCACAGTAATTATGCATTTTACTCAGGTGAAACTTGGATTTTCTGCAATCATCTCAAAGTAATCATATTTAAACTCCAGCTGCAAATCTGCAATATTGTCCAGAAGCCACCTAACTGAGAAAGGAAAGATTTGGTGGTGATTTTTAAAATGTATATTGCTGGTAGCCACGAGTACTTGTGACAATGTGGCGAACACCAAAGCCACCCTTGCTGTCTCCAGTTCTTTCTCCAAATTTAAATCAGTGCTTGTCAATTAAGCATTTGTACGAACAAATTATTGAGTCACCTTCCTAAAAGTTTAATCTGTTAAGAGCTGGTACAAGGGAGGTGATAGTGTAATGGTAATGTCACTGGTCCAATAATCTAGAACTCCAGGTGTTGTTCTGGCGATGTGGGTTCAAATCCCACTATATTAGATGGTGAAATTTCAATTAAAAACAAAAATCTGGAGTTAAAATTTGCCTCATGGTGACTGTGTATCTAATGTCAATTGTCGTAAAAACCCATGTGGCTCACTACTGTCCTTTAGGGAAGGAAGTATACTTATCTTGTCTGGCCTACATTTAATTCTAGACCCATTGTTGTAGTTTTTGTTGATAGAATCAAAATAGGAGCTACCAATTTGTAATGAACTTAAAACTAGTTATCCAGTGTTCTCTTTATAAAGATTGATGATAAAGTTAACCTTTGTTCATTGAGGCATAACAGAATTTTTAATAATGTACTGAGACGTAATTACTATTGAGCGACTATCCTCAGACTGAAAAAGAAATATTACACGTGTAGTCTAATTCACTTGGAAGAAAATGTGAAAATTCTAGCTATCTTTTGAACAAAGTTTAGAAATTTTGTTGAAAATTTGTTTTGAAATTCAACTCTCTCTCTTATCTATGTATATCATATAATCTCCATTTTGTTTCCCATACAATAATTTAAATGAAATTTATATTTGTTGGAAATACCTATCTAGTTCAGTAATGTCCTTTAGGGAAGGAAATCTGCCATCCTTATCAGATCTGGCCTTTATGTGACTCCAGACCCACATTAATGTGGTTGACTCTTAACAGCTCTTTGGGTGAATTAGGATTGATCAACAAATGCAGGCCTGACCAGTGATGCTCTCATCCCATGAATGAGTAAAGAAAAAACAAGTTTGCTCTTTACTTTTTGCTATGTCTTGTGTAAGAGCTCTTCAGTCCAGTTAATTGTCCTGCCTTTAGTGTATACTGTCACTCGATGTCTTAGAAGGTGTCACAATCAAGCTGTTATTGAAATACAGGAAATATATACCCCACACCCAACTCAGACATTGTGAGCAGCTTTTATTGAGGCCAGTGGTGAGCACTGTCACAATATTATTGACCAGAAAATCTAGCCAGTAGATCGATTTAACATCTCAAGTTTACCTCATTACTTTTTAAATGTTGATTTCATGGCTTGAATTCAAGTGCTTCCTGAAATTACAAGAACCATGAATAAAGATTATGTGTGTATGACTGAAAAAATACATGCTGTTGAAGTTTTATGTTTTGCATTCATCAGATACAAAGGAAAGAATTGTCACAATTTGTACTACATGAGAAAATGATACTGATTTGTCAGCAAATTAATTCTGGTTGCAGTGTTGCCAAAGAGAATGTGCTGGGGACTTTTGTCCCCAGGCTCCTTGATCCAAAAAGGCACATTGCTTGGACATGATCCTTCTGGCTGCAGAAGGGAAATGAACAAAGGCAAAGTTAGCCATTTCACACTGTTACTGTACAATAACAACACAAGTGATATTTTCTACTAACCAGATACAATTGATTAGGCAAAAAGATATGCTGCCTACCATGCAATGAGTAATGTGGTACATGAATTATATTGTTAGCGTAATGCAATATACATAGGCCAAGAGCTTCAGTGACTGGCAGACAATATAAAACAGAACACTCCATTGGCTGTTCACTATCGAAAGTATTGATAATACTCAACTAGTCCTTGTTTGCACATCACAACTTACTGTCGAATATTAGATGTATATACTGTGGACAGCACTTAACTCAACAATTCTGAACATGCTAACCATTAATTCACAATAAATCTCACAATATAGTTCACCATTGCTTGTAATTCATACACAGGGACCTGTCCTCATGGTAAAAGAAAAAATGTGCATTATGCATCTTTTGAATTAAATTTTAAAAAGGGACAGTTGTTCCCTGTTGCATCCCCCATGACATTAAGTTGTGATGTGCAAACAAGGACCAGTTGAGAATCATCAATACTTTCTATAGTGAACAGCCGATGGGGGTGTTCTGTTTTATATTGCCTCAACCAATCAAATTCAACTTGCCAACCAATTAGTACTCTTTTGCGGTATAAATTGTTTTTTCCTTTGTGATGTGTTATTCTTATGGCTGTTCTGATGAGCGCAGGATGAAGAGCTTCAATGGATGTCTTTTTTACAACAATACTAAAGTTCTGCATTGTGAAGCAACTTATTAATTATGTAGTCATTTCATCATAATGACCGAAGTACAATTGCAACAGAGGCAAAACACAGTGTAGCAAAGCCAATAACAAAAACATCTTCTTGCTTTGTCCGATAATGTGACTAAAGCCTTTACAAATGGAAATCAACTTCATGTTTAATGTTACTACTTTTCTTTGGTTTGCCCCATGATGTTGCATTATAATGACCATAAAAGGATTATGTTTCTTTGATCAGAATGTTGGTTATCTGCCCTAATATCTGATGTGTCGTCTGTCAAATTTTGTTTGATAATATTTCTGGTGAAATGCCTTGCAAAGGATGTTATATTGATGCTTGTTGTCAATGTCGGTTTTCCACATACGTAATGTCATATTTTTGTGATGCACAGTGGCGTAATTCTTCGTGATCTTTAATGATTATTAGTTCTCATACAGTCCCTGCAGATTTATTGATAGAAACAATATTGAGTACTGTTGGTATTTCTATTGTTATGAAGTCATACAATTAGTTTTATCTTCATAATTGAAAATAAAATTAGATATTTGGTTACCCTTTAAAATTCAATGACATTATGGTAATTATTAATATTTCACAAATTTGCTTCTTTAGGCTGTGAGCTCAATGCAATATGATTAGCATATCATGTTATACTTAGAATACACAAGTCAGAGAATATAAAAAACTTGATACTGCTGCATTGTGTTACTCAATATGGCAAACATACTAGCAAATTTTAACATACCCTGACATCTATATTGTATTGTGTACCTATATACAATTTGTATAAAATCCTAACACTTCCTGGATATTTTACCTCAGGCCCTTTTCTTTTGTTTTTCTTGTAGATTTTACAGCTTAGGTAACCCAAATGGTCAAATGAGACCATTTATCACACTTTGTCCCTCTGGGAGGAATTGTTTTTATTTGTTCACAGGATGAGGGCAACCTGTGATAGGCCCATTGAGCTCTTTAGAGTCATAGAGTCATAGAGATGTACAGCATGGAAACAGACCGTTCGGTCCAATCTGTGCACGCCGACCAGATATCCCATCCCAATCTAGTCCCATCTGCCATCACCCGGCCCATATCCCTCGAAACCCTTCCTATTCATATACTCATCCAAATGCCTCTTAAATGTGGCAGTTGTACCAGCCTCCACCACATCCTCTGGCAGCTCATTGCATACACCCTCTGTGTGAAAAGGTTGCCCCTTAGGTCTCTTTTATATCTTTCCCCTCTCATCCTAAACTCATGCCCTCTAGTTCTGGACTCCCCAACCCAAGGGAAAAGACTTTGTCTATTTATCCTATCCATGCCCCTCATAATTTTGCAAACCTCTATAAGGTCACCCCTCAGCCTCCGACATTCCAGGGAAAACAGCCCCAGCCTGTTCATCCTCTCCCTATAGCTCAAATCCTCCAACCCCGGCAACATCCTTGTAAATCTTTTCTGAACCCTTTCAAGTTTTACAGCATCTTTTTCATAGGAAGGAGACCAGAACTGCACACAATATTCCAACAGTGGCCTAACCAATGTCCTGTACAGCCGCAACACGACCTTCAAACTCCTATATACAATACTCTGACCAATAAAGGAAAGCATACCAAACGCCTTCTTCACTATCCTATCTACCTGCGACTCCACTTTCAAGGAACTATGAACCCGCACTCCAAGATCTCTTTGTTCAGCAACACTCCCGAGGACCTTTCCATTAAGTGTATAAGTCCTGCGAAGATTTGCTTTCAAAAAATGCAGCACCTCACATTTATCTGAATAAAACTCCATCTGCCACTTTTCAGCCCATTGGCCCATCTGGTCCAGATCCTGTTGTAATCTGAGGTAACCCTTTTCGCTCCAATTTTGGTGTCATCTGCAAACTTACTAACTGTACCTCTTATGCCCGCATCCAAATCATTTATGTAAATGACAAGAAGTAGAGGGCCAGTACTGATCCTTATGGCACTTCACTGGTCACAGTCTCCAGTCTGAAAAACAACCCTCCACCACCATCCTCTGTATTCTACCTTTGAGCCAGTTCTGTATCCAAATGGCTAGTTCTCCCTGTATTCCATGAGATCTAAGCTTGCTAATCAGTCTCCCATGGGAAACCTTGTCGAACGCCTTACTAAAGTCCATATAGATCACATCTACTGCTCTGCCCCCATCAATCTTCTTTGTTACTTCTTCAAAAAACTCAATCAAGTTTGTGAGACATGATTTCCCAGGTACAAAGCGATGTTGACTATCCCTAATCAGTCCTTGTCTTTCCAAATACATGTACATCCTGTCCCTCAGGATTCCCTCCAACAACTTGCCCACCACTTAGATCAGGCTCACCGGTCTATAGTTCCCTGGCTTGTCTTTACCGCCCTTCTTAAACAGTGGCACCACTTTTGCAAACCTCCAGTCTTCCGGTACCTCACCTGTGATTATCGATGATACAAATATCTCAGCAAGAGGCCCAGCAATCACTTCTCTAGCTTCCCACAGAGTTCTCGGGTACACCTGATCAGGTCCTGGGGATTTATTCACCTACAACCGTTTCAAGACATCCAGCACTTCCTCCTCTGTAATCTGGACATTTTTCAAGATGTCACCATCTATTTCCCTACAGTCTATACTTCCATATCCTTTTCCACAGTAAATACTGATGCAAAATATTCATTTAGTATCTCTCCCATTTTCTGTGGCTCCACACAAAGGCCGCCTTGCTGATCTTTAAGGTGCCCTATTCTCTCCCTAGTTACCCTTTTGTCCTTAATATATTTGTAAAAACCCTTTGGATTCTCCTTAATTCTATTTGCCAAAGCTATCTCATGTCCCCTTTTTGCCCTCCTGATTTCCCTCTTAAGTATACTCCTATTTCCTTTATTCTCTTCCAAAGATTCACTCGATCTATCCTGTCTATACCTGACATATGCTTCTTTCTTTTTCTTAACCACACCCTCAATTCCTTTCGTCAATCAGCATTCCCTATACCTACCAGCCTTCCCTTTCACCCTGACAGGAATATTCTCTGGATTCTTGTTATCTCATTTCTGAAGGCTTCCCATTTTCCAGCCGTCCCTTTACCTGCGAACATCTGCCTCCAATCAGCTTTCGAAAGTTCTTGCCTAATACCGTCAAAATTGGCCTGTCTCCAATTTAGAACTTCAACTTTTAGATCTGGTCTATCCTTTTCCATCATGATTTTAATACAAATAGAATTATGGTCACTGGTCCCAAAGTGCTCCCCACTGACACCTCAGTCACCTGCCCTGTCTTATTTCCCAAAAGTAGGTCAAGTTTTGCACCTTCTCTAGTAGATACATCCACGTGCTGTATCAGAAAATTGTCTTGTACGCACATAAGAAATTCCTCTCCATTGAAACCTTTAATTTCGAGATTTTTTAAATTGAATTCTAATTTCACTGGCCCGTCTGCCCTGGTGAGATTCAAATTCAGAACTCAGAACTGGGTCTTTGGATTAACAGTCCAGTAATAATGCCATTAGGCTATTGCCTCTACATTTCTCCGAATCCATAGTACTAAGAATACAGAGCTCTTTGCATTATGTACCATGTCACAAATTGCAGATGCAATTTATTTCCTTGTAATTTGCATTTTGCTGGCTTTTTTGTGTAATTAAGCATGCTGGTTAGATGTATTATAGTTTTGATATACATTTATTGGAGAGTAATTTGATTTTTTTTCTCTGTAACTTAGCTGCTCATTTGCTAATGTAACAGACTGTCATTGGAAAATATCGTAACATATGGGCAAGTAATCTCCAGGACCTTGTCCAAGTCACCATCTTCATGTGTGAAGGACATTGCAGCCAGACCTTATCTAAGTAATTATGGATAGCAATCAGGAGCAAGAACCCAGGCTGCTTTCGTGATTTAATTACGCAGGGATGCTGAGATCAGTTGAGATACCCCTACTGCACTTAAGCTGAAGTCACAAAAAAATTGCAGCTAGGATGCTTTCTGGGCCATGTAGCTCATCCTGACACAGAACTCTCAGCAAATTCTATCACAACATTCAAGTATTAGTTAGATGTTTCAAATGTTACTTTATTTGTGAATTACATGTTACAAATAGCTCTTTGACAACCCAGTCTTTGATTTTCCTTAAAATAGTTTGTACATATTTCATTTTACCACACAATTACTTAAAACTAACCTTCCCTTTCCCATCTTGCTTTTTTTTAATACATCAATAAGGATCTACCTTATCTATCTACTTTTCCAAGTTTTTAGTATCTTTCTTTGTAACTCAGCCTCTTTAATGTGTCTCTTTACGACTGTGTTTGCAATGCTTGGTGATTGAGTGGAATGACTAAATGATTCTCTTGATAACTAGGCCCACTTCAAGCATGAAAGAGTTGCCCTACACCAGTGGGGAGAGAGTATCTGGACAGTCCAGGGACTTTCCCACCGATCAAATGAAAACGTACACTTTCATATTTGCCTTTAGTCTACTTTGTCTGTTACAAACCAATTAATTAATTGATTACTTATGTATCCAATCAGGTTAATCAGGTATCCATGGACAACTTTAGATCATCCTGTGATCTCAAGATGTTTACCAGACTCCTTTATCATTTATCCTCAGATCTTTACCATACATCTTATTAAACCACATTCCAGACTTAGCTCCTGCACCAGTCATACAGCACTTTCTATACAGCTAATAGAAAAGGGCCTCTTCTGCCTTAGACTGAATATCCTCAGGAATGTAGTTAACTGTCACAAGACCCTTGGTATATTATCTTCATCCAGTTATTTGGATATTCTGTGAAGGCAGTTAATTACCCTAGCTTACAGTTTAATTTCCCATAGCAGACTATAGAAACTGCTTTTTCAGCTAAAAATCTTGCTCAGCCATTTTATCTCAACTGAGAACCACTTTGAGCCATTTTATACTGCTTTAACTATGGGAAGTCCTAACAGATCACCTTCAGTAACAGAGTGGAGACCAATTATTGAACTTGGGTCCTTTCTAATCTATAGAAATCAATATGTCACCTCTTGGTTTATTTACCTAATGAGTCAGTAGGAAAGCCTATTGGCATTTGAGCTTCACTAATTTTAACACAAAGTTCACAAATAAACTGAGAATTCTGTATTTTTTAATTGGACAACTGAACCATTACTCTCTTTTTATTGAAGTGATTTGATATTTTTAATACGAAATGTAATATTTCTCTCATAACAATCTCCATTTCTATGGCTTAACTTTCTCAAAGAAATTCCTCACTATTTTAAAGCGCTTTTTGTAATGATTACTTGTAATTATAAAGTGCTTTAAATATAGGGTAAAATTCCCCAAGGAATATAGGAACACTAATCATGCATTTAATACTGAACAGTGTGTGGCAGAACAATTGAAATTGGGAATATTCAAGTGGTCAGATTTGGAGGAGTGGAAACCTTTTGGTGAGTTGTAGTCCTGGGGAAAGTTACTTTGATAGGGAGGGTTCAGAGAATGGAGGGAGTTGATAGCAAAGATAAGAATTTTAAAATAGAGCATTTACTGGAGTGGGGAGCCAGGTAGATCAGCAAGCACAAGCAGGAATGGGAGTTGGTGTAAGTTCAGATGGTGAAAGATGGGAAGTGGACTAGAAAGTCTCAAAATAGCCAAATCTAGAGGTGGTGAGGCAAACATGAGAGTTTTGACAGTGGATGAATTCGGCAGTATTAACATTTTTCAACCTCCCTAAAAATGCTGTCTTGATAAAATGTACCCATGCTTGGAATCTCATTATCTTAGGATCAATTAGTAAGAGGTGTCCTTGTCCTGTTTTGTCCATTCATTGAGGGAAAGACAGGTGCCATTTCTGTGTAAGTTGAATCTGATGTAAAGTTTTGATGTCTCATCAAGAGACAACATATATGAAAAGTTGGAGGAAACCAAGGAAAGAAGTCACTCCAGATATAATATTGCAGGTGTAGAAAGTGAATTGCAGGTCACTATTGGGCTGTAACTGGATATACAAAAGTAGAAAATACAAAGACATCTCTTAACCATGAGTAATTGCACATACTTAAAGATGGAACTGCATTCCATCTTTGAATTGTGCTCAAGAAGATAAATTTACGATATTTATATTTGTTCAAAACTCAAGCTGTATTTTCTTACATAGATTCATTCTAAGAATAGAGATAGATATACTAAATTATTCATTAAAATTCCACCTAAAACAGCATATCTATCTTCTGGACTGCTTATGTAAATTAAATTGTGTGTGGAGTGAGAAGAGATCTTTGGAATTGGAATGAATAATCATTTTATTTGTGTAAAATCTATTACAAATATGAATTGCAATTGGCACAATAACTGCAGTGACCTGGCTTTTATGGCTTGTGAACACTGAGCTAACTTCATGGAACTTAACCTTCTTCCTATTTGAAGAGAAAATTCCTGCAAAACTGAAAGTGAAACTGAACTTGTGAGCAGATCTCATGTGGGATTACTCACAGCAAGTAGAAATATATTTATTTTATAACAGAGTTGTGAGCACTGCAACATTCATTGCTATTAAGCATGGGAATAACAGCAATTTCCAGTGTAGTCACTTGTGCCGCAAGTCAGAATTAAAAAAAAAATCTTTGGGATGTGGGCATCGCCGACAAGGCCAGTATTTATTTTTCATTACTAATTGCCTTTGAACTGAATGGTTTTCTAGGCCATTCCAGAGGGCAATTAAAGTCTGTTCCATCGCTGTGGATCTGGAGCCACCTATATTTCAGGCTAAGTCAGGATAACAGATTTCCTTTCTTAAAGGAGACTAGTGAACGAGAGAGATTTTTTATGGCAATCAGTGCAAAACCTCAGTGCAATCTCATGATGGTCTGGGTTGATATATTGTCAATATGAGCTAATTGTTCACAACAAGCACTGGATCTAATATTGATTTATTTAGAATTGCAATTAACAGGCACAGAAACCTGCATGGAATCAGAAGTAGGCCATTTGGCCCACCAACTCTACTCTGCCATTCAATTAGATCTGATAATCTACTGATTAAAAATCTGTATCTCAGCCTTGAATATACTTAATGAACCAGCCTCCACGGATCTTTGAGGGAAAGATTTACACAGATTCACTATTTTATGAGAGAAGAAATTCCTCCATGTCTCTGTCTTAAATAGGTGACCCTCTCTAAGATAATATTCTACAATTTATATAGGCAGACAATAACAATAATACAGTAGTTTTCAGGTGAAGCAGGGGTTACACAACAGGGATCTGGTCCTACATCCTCCCACAAATATCTGAATTATCTTGTATGTTTCAATAAGGTCTTCTCTCATTCTTCAAAATTCCAAGTCCAACCTGCTCAACCTCTTCTCATCAGAAAATCCGTTGATACCCGATATTAACCTCGTGAACCTTCTCTGAGTTCCCTCCGATGACAGTATATCTTTGCTTATGTAAGGGGACCAAACTGTTCATAGTATTTGTAGGTGTGGTCTGACTAGTGCTGTGTATAGTTTTTGTAAAACTTGCCTATTTTTATGTCCATTACTTTTGAAATAAATGCCAATATTCCACTTGCTTCATCTGTACATGCTACATCCGAGAAAGGAATAAATTAAATGTAAGGAGTTAACCCTTTCTGTTTAAAATTTGGAAACAATTCTCAAACCATTTTGACTTAATTTGTACCAAGGATAAATTATTGTAAATAATGAAGTCCCAAACACTGAGTTCTAATCTTGTACAGCTGTTAATTCTTCAAATACTGGTGTCAGCAAAAGGACAGTACTGTGGCATCCTCGCACATTCATAGTCTTCAGAGGCTTTTTTCAGAGTTGCATTAACAGTTCTGGGTAATCCAAGATGGAGGACAGGAAAAATTTCTGGCTGTAAGAGCTGCTCTTTTTTTGAGGTATTTTAGGTGTTGGAGGTGATTTCCTCGAATTCCAGGAGCAGCAATTACTGTTTTATATGCTGTTGCATTGTTTTGGAACTTTGGGAAAACAAAATCAAAACAACAGTAGTTTTAAAAGGGAGAAGAGCAGACAAAGGAAGCACATGGTGCAGACAGTGCAGGAGAGAGAGAGAGCCTGCACAGTTACCGC
Organism: Chiloscyllium plagiosum; assembly: GCF_037043375.1. Classification (NCBI taxonomy): domain Eukaryota; kingdom Metazoa; phylum Chordata; class Chondrichthyes; order Orectolobiformes; family Hemiscylliidae; genus Chiloscyllium; species Chiloscyllium plagiosum. The sequence continues at coordinate 37,505,074 of NW_028270157.1, forward strand.
CTTTGCTGTTTGAATTCGTGTATTGCTGGACATCGGAGTGCATCTGGGAAAATTCACAAACAGTGAAATTCTCAACTAATCTTGGAGAACTGTTGGGCGAAGTTCACAGCACAGAATCAGATAAGTTAATTGTTGTTTTAAGTCTGTCCAAGAGAAAGGCTGTATTAGTGAGTACAGTGGGTTCTTTCTTGATTATATGTTTTTGGAGATAAGTCTCTTGATTAAACTTAAAATATAAGCCATAGCTATTAATTTAACCTGGGGCAGTGTTTGTAGAGGAATAAGACAGTGTTATTTTCTGGGTCTGTAAATTGTGAAGGAGCAAAAATAGCCTTTGCAGTGAAATGTACTTCTTGTCAGATGTGGGAGTTTAAAGATTATATCTGCCATAAATGTGAATCTTATCAGATCGAGTGGATTGGTTGGAGAGACAGATAGAAGTGATGAGGAATTTGCAACAGCAACAGTATGTGATGGATGGCAGTGAGAAGGAAGGGAGGAAAGTCTCAGATACAATCACATAAATGGGTTAACTCCAGGAAGGGTAAGAGAGGTAGGCAGCTTGTGCAGGGGTCTTTTGTGGATATACCCATTTCAAACAGGTATGCTGTTTTGGAAACTGTAGGGGGTGATGGATTCTCAGGGGAACGTAGCACAAACAGCCAAGTTTCTGGTATTGCTCTAATGCAACGAGGGGTATGTCGGCTTCCAAGAGATCAATTGTGTTAGGGGATTCTGTAGTCAGAGCAACAGACAGATGTTTCTGTGGCCAGCAGAGAAAAAGCAGAATGGTGTGTTGTTTCCCTGGTACCAGGATCAAGGATGCCTCAGAGAGAGTGCAGAATGTTCTCATGGGAAAGAGGGGCCAGCAGGAGGTCATTGTCCACATTGGAACCAACGACATTGGAAGGGAAATGGTTGAGATTCTGAAGGGAGATTACAGAGAGTTAGGCAGAAATTTAAAAAGCAGGTCCTCAAGGGTAGTAATATCTGTATTACTCCCAGTGCTACGACCTAATGAGGACAGGAATAGGTGGATAGAGCAGACGATTGCATGGCTGAGGAGCTGGTGTATGGGAGAAGGATTCACATTTTTGGATCATTGGAATCTCCTTTTGGGGTAGAAGTGACCTGTACAAGAAGGATGGATTGCACCTAAATTGGAAGGGGACTAATATACTGGCAGGGAAATTTTCTAGAACTGCTTGAAAGGATTTAAACTAGTAAGGTGGGGGTGGGACCCAGGGAGATAGTGAGAAAGAGTCAATCTGAGAGTGGTACAGTTGAGAATGGAAGAGAGTCAAACAGTCAGGGCAGGCAGGGGCAAGGTGGGACTAATAAATTAAACTGCAGTTATTTCAATGCAAGGGGCCTAAAAGGGAAGGCAGATGAACTCAGGGCATGGTTAGGAACATGGGACTAGAATATCATAGCAATTACAGAAACATGGCTCAGGGCTGGGCAGGACTGGCAGCTTAATGTTCAGGATACAAATGCAACAGGAAGGATAGAAAGGGAGGCAACAGAGGAGGGGGAGTGGCATTTTTGATCAAGGACAGCATTACAGCTGTGCTGAGGGAGGATATTTTCGGAAATACATCCAGGGAAGTTATTTGGGTGGAACTGAGAAATAAGAAAGGGATGATCACCTTATTGGGATTGGAATATAGACCCCCTAATAGTCAGAGGGAAATTGAGAAAAAAAACTTGTAAGGAGATCTCAGCTATCTGTAGGAATAATAGGGTAGTTATAATAGGGGATTTTAACTTTCCAAACATCGATTGGGACTGCCATGGTGTTAAAGGTTTAGATGGAGTGGAATTTCTTAAGTGTGTACAAGACAATTTTCTGATTCAGTATGTGGATGTACCTACTAGAGAAGGTGCAAAACTTGACCTACTCTTGGGAAATAAGGCAGGGCAGGTGACTGAGGTGTCAGTGGGGGAGCACTTTGGGGCCAGCGACCATAATTCTATTCGTTTTAAAATCGTGATGGAAAAGGATAGACCAGATCTAAAAGTTGAAGCTCTAAATTGGAGAAAGGCCAATTTTGACGGTATTAGGCAAGAACTTTCGAAAGCTGATTGGAGGCAGATGTTCGCAGGTAAAGGGACGGCTGGAAAATGGGAAGCCTTCAGAAATGAGATAACGAGTCCAGAGAAAGTATATTCCTGTCAGGGTGAAAGGGAAGGCTGGTAGGTATAGGGAATGCTGGATGACTAAAGAAATTGAGGGTTTGGTTAAGAGAAAGAAGGAAGCATATGTCAGGAATAGACAGGATAGATCGAGTGAATCCTTGGAAGAGTTTCAAGGAAGTAGGAGTATACTTAAAAGGGAAATCAGGAGGGCAAAAAGGGGACATGAGATAGCTTTGGCAAATAGAATTAAGGAGAATCCAAAGGGTTTTTACAAATATATTAAGGACAAAAGGGTAACTAGGGAGAGAATAGGACACCTTAAAGATCAGCAAGGCGGCCTTTGTGTGGAGCCACAGAAAATGGGAGAGATACTAAATGAATATTTTGCATCAGTATTTACTGTGGAAAAGGATATGGACGATATAGACTGTAGGGAAATAGATGGTGACATCTTGAAAAATGTCCAGATTACAGAGGAGGAAGTGCTGGATGTCTTGAAAAGGTTGTAGGTGAATAAATCCCCAGGACCTGATCAGGTGTACCTGAGAACTCCGTGGGAAGCTAGAGAAGTGATTGCTGGGCCTCTTGCTGAGATATTTGTATCATCGATAGTCACAGGTGAGGTACCTGAAGACTGGAGATTGGCAAACGTGGTGCCACTGGTTAAGAAGGGTGGTAAGGACAAGCCAGGGAACTATAGACCGGTGAGCCTGATCTCAGTGGTGGGCAAGTTGTTGGAGGGAATCCTGAGGGACAGGATGTACATGTATTTGGAAAGGCAAGGACTGATTCGGGATAGTCAACATGGCTTTGTACGTAAGAAATCATGTCTCACAAACTTGACTGAGTTTTTTGAAGAAGTAACAAAGAAGATTAATGGGGGCAGAGCAGTAGATGTGATCTATATGGACTTCAGTAAGGCATTCGACAAGGTTTCCCATGGGAGACTGATTAGCAAGCTTAGATCTCATGGGAGAACTAGCCATTTGGATACAGAACTGGCTCAAAGGTAGAATACAGAGGGTGGTGGTGGAGGGTTGTTTTTCAGATTGGAGGCCTGTAACCAGTGGAGTGCCACAAGGATCGGTGCTGGGCCCTTTACTTTTTGTCATTTACATAAATGATTTGGATGCGAGCATAAGAGGTACAGTTAGTAAGTTTGCAGATGACACCAAAATTGGAGGTGTAGTGGACAGCGAAGATGGTTACCTCAGATTACAAGAGGATTTGGACCAGATGAGCCAATGGGCTGAGAAATGGCAGATGGAGTTTAATTCAGATAAATGCGAAGCGCTGCATTTTGGGAAAGCAAATCTTAGCAGGACTTATACACTTAATGGAAAGGTCCTCGGGCGTGTTGCTGAACAGAGAGACCTTGGAGTGCAGGTTCATAGCTCCTTGAAAGTGGAGTCGCAGGTAGATAGGATAGTGAAGAAGGCGTTTGGTATGCTTTCCTTTATTGGTCAGAGTATTCAGTACAGGAGTTGGGAGGTCGTGTTGTGGCTGTACAGGACATTGGTTAGGCCACTGTTGGAATATGCAGTTCTGGTCTCCTTCCTATGAAAAAGATGCTGTGAAACTTGAAAGTGTTCAGAAAAGATTTACAAGGATGTTGCCAGGGTTGAAGGATTTTGAACTAAAGGGAGAGGCTGAACAGGCTGGGGCTGTTTTCCCTGGAGCGTCAGAGGCTGAGGGGTGACCTTATAAAGGTCTACAAAATTATCAGGGGCATGGTTAGGATAAATAGACAAAGTCTTTTCCCTGGGGTCAGGGAGTCCAGAATTAGAGGGCATAGGTTTAGGGTGTGAGGGGAAAGATATAAAAGAGACCTAAGGGGCAACGTTTTCACACAGAGGGTGGTATGTGTATGGAATGAGCTGCCAGAGGATGTGGTGGAGGCTGGTACAATTGCCACATTTAAGAGGCATTTGGATGGGTACATGAATAGGAAGGGTTTGGAGGGATATGGGCCGGGTGCTGGCAGGTGGGGCTAGATTGGGTTGGGATATGTGGTCGGCATGGACAGGTTGGATTGAAAGGTCTGTTTCCATGCTGTACATCTCTATGACTCTAAACCACTGAATTTGGTCACTTCCCCATGATGTTCTTTTGCTGGAAGTTGCCATTATCTTAGGCCACTTGTTGAAAACAAACTTATTTGTCCACTCTAACCCTAATGTTCAACTATTTTAAAGCCTATAGTTGTATATGCAATTATTTAAAAGTTTACAGAAGTTTTTAAGAGAGTTTCAAAGTATTTGGAATAGTCATAAAACACTCTCCTGTCTTTGAGCTGAATGTCACAGAATAGTCACAACACTGAAGCAGGGCATTCAGCCCATCTTGACTACACAAGCATAACTCTGCTAGCCCTATTTTTCTATCCTTTCTCGAGAGCCTCACAAAGTCACTCTTGAGGTTCTGACTGACCTTAAGAGTTTGGTGTATGACCTGTCATGTCATTAGGCAACATGCTTTCAGTCTTTGTGCCACATTACAAGACCTCGCTCATCCTTTTGTTATTGAACCTTGCTTCCGTCAGAAATAGGCACTCTTGCCAATCATAGAATCATAGAATTTACGGTAAAGAAGGATGCCATTCAACCCACTGAGAGGCACTCAGTAGTCCCATTCTCTAGCCCTATCTCTGTAGCTCTCTAACTTAAGCAGTTTCAAAATTATATCCAGCTCTTTTTTGAAACCTGGTATGGAATTCACCTCCACTCTCAAAGGCAGCACATTCCAGATCCTAACAACTCTGAGTAAAGACATTCCTCCACATCTCACTGCTCGCTCTCTTGTTGAAAATTTTGCTAAAGCCTATTGTTGTCTGAAGTTTTTCTGTCTTCACTGTTCCTTCTCATGAATTGAACCACTAAAGCCCAGGCCTTATTCATCCATAAATGAAAACAGAGTTAATGTTTTGAGTCAGATATGACTCTTCAGTTAATCAATTGTTAATTCTGCTGTTCTCTCCAGAGACACTGCCATACCTGCTGAGTTTCTTCAGCTCTTTCTGTTTTTCAGATTTCTAGCATCTGTAGTATTTTGCCTGGATTAATCTTTAGAAGTCACTGCCCCTGTCCATGATCTGAGGCATCTTGAACTCTCATTGACTTATTAATGAATGACCAGTTAGTTCATGGTTAATCCTGGATTCATAAGCAACATGTCCCAAAAGACCCATTTGAATGTTTTCAAAATCTATTGATATTGTTTAACTATAAGAATCATGTGTATGACTACACAATAGTTGTTGATTCGTAAAGGAAATTAAAGCTCAAAATGACTATACAGATTAATACACACAGGTCTGTTACATATGTTAAGTAATAATTTCAAAATGTAGAAGACTTTTTAGTCTCAAAACACTTTCACATTTGTTAGCCTGCATTTACTTTAACTTAATCCATAGAGCAGCAATAAAAACAAACTACTGTTCTTTTCACCTTTCATACACCTTTCTTCCTTTCATCAAGTGATAACTAACCACAATTAAACAGTATAATTTAATGCAAAAACAGATGTTGCTGCTGCAGATCTTGCAGCATCTGTGAAGAGAAATCAAAGTTAACAATAGATGCTGCCAGACCTGCTGAGCTTTTCCAGCAACTTATACTTTGGTTTCTGATTTACAACATGCGCAGTTCTTTTGTTTTTTAATAGTATAATTTAATTCCTCACTTAACTAAATGCGCCAAAATGGCAAATTATTGAAAAACATCTTGATCCTTCAATTTATATGGGCAGACAATAACTACAATACAGTAGTCTTCAGGTGAAGCAGGGGTTACACACCGGTTATCACAGCATGCAAATATAATCCAGTTTTCATTTTTACATCTACATTTCCTCATTTTGCATATGACAGCAATTTGATGTTATCTTCAGTAATAGCAATATTGTTATAAGAGTAACAAGTAGCAATGCTTACTAAATTTTGGGAAGTAGAGTTGGGGCTTAGGAGTTTCTTTGCAGTTCATATGGAGGAAATGGAAGAGGCAGAAGTAAAGTGCTACTGCAGCAGAGATAGATGATAACAAGATTACATAATAAAATCAAACATGGACATTTATAAGGGAAGTAGTTATGAAGTATGTAGATGTACCAACAGAGCTGATATTTATGTAGCACTTTTAAAACATATCAAGATATTGCATAGCACCATTACAAAATTAGACACTAACTCACATAAGGTAAAGCTCAGACAGCCAAAAATGTTGTAAAAGAGGTTTTAAGGAATGTCTTAACAGAAAAAAAAGGGTTAGAGAGTAATTGTTAATATATTCTAAGTATATAATTATAGCTCAATTTATAGCTGTATCTAGATATGATTAAACTTTTTCAACATATGACCTATTTGTCATTATTACCCAAGGATCAAGAATAGTCTTCATGTGAAAAACAGGTAAAAGCTGGTTGTAACTAGATAAAGATCTACAGAATCTGAATTAGAAATCATACATTCTTTCCTTTATGGTTCTCTCCCCCTTATAAATTCCACTGTCCATAACTGTATACTTTTCATCAGTCTTCACTCCAGTATGTTGTGCACAATTGCTATCAATCCATTGCATCGGTGTCTCTCTAACTGAAAAATTCAAGGTAGTTGCAGATTGATTCCTGTAATGAATTAGGGATCTCAAACCAGGTAAAGCTCTTGTACTATCTCTGCCGGTCCTACCTTGATGTGAGTGTAAATCTGATGAGGCTTAAAGATTGAGAATTGTGAGCTGCTTGCTTTTATATTTCAGTTTACTAGAATTGTGGATTAAATTGGTGGTGTGAAATGTTAAATATGGAAAAATACACTGTCACATCTAAATTTGATGGGAAATGGACTTGTATTTGGCAGATAATATTACTTGTTGATAAATTTAGCAAAATACTTTAATACTAAGCATATAATTACCATGGAAGCTCTACTAAAATTTTGTCAGCAAGTAAAAGATCTGGGTGTAATAGTGTATGAATTTCTAAAGGTTAATGGTCAATGCCACAAGATGATAGCAACAACTCGTAAAGCAGTGGGATTTATTGCTGGGACCTTCCCATAAAAGATAAACAGCACTCAAGCGCCCTTGTGCATAATCTTGGTTAGACTTCATGGACAGTACTATGCCTACTTTTGATCTGTTCTATAAAAGGTTTAGCAGGGTCTATAGAATGGTGTTAGTTATGACAGCAGACTTAGAGAGCTATGTCTTTTTATTGGGGAGAAATGTAGATTTGTATTGGAGTTTGAGCTGAATTTTACCAAAAATTGGCTAAGTTTTATTCCGTGGACCCAAATGAGTGTTCTCACACTATCCTCTACGGATTAGTAAATTAGCTCTACAATGCACCCTGCTTGCGCTATCTTCCTTCTTCAGCAGCAAATGTATTAGTCACTGACGGGACTTAGTGGGAGTTCTAGCACGAGCACTGTTTTTAAAGCCTGGTCATGTACCAGAATAAACCCTGCAAGAAACACTTCTGAGGGCTCATAGGAGGTGTTTCTGACATGTCATTACAAATACAAGTGCACATTCATAAAGGCATTGTGGTTTAAGAAACAAGCTACACAGCTTGTCAGCCTTAGAGCCATCCCATCCTAGCACCATGTCTGTAGGAATGCAATTCTTTCCATAATGTCTGACAGAGCCAAACCTCTTATTGTTCAAAGTGTGACCATCGCATACTGAAAGGCCTTCAAACGTTTGAAAGCATTCACTTTTATTTATCAACAGCAAAAGCAAAGAAAGAACAAACAAATGCTCCCTTTCCTTCCAGGACTGCTTGCCTTTTTGAGCAACAAAGATTTATAGTCAATAAATGATTGCTGCACCAGCTCATATCTATTGGAGCCAACTGCTGATTAGGTCCTGTCTGACTTGTGCCTGATGCTGCAGCACTGGAACCTCCTCTTTAGCATGCCTATTGGCTGCTCAAGATGCTTGGCCTGAGTCAGGGTTGCAGAAGGTAGCCCTTGTTTTCCAACAACTATGCATTTGAGGTATTCGGCCATGAAGCAAACCAGAAACATGAGAATTCACAAAGATGTAGACATCACAGCAGCTCCCAGGATACATAGTGCAGACTTCCAAGATGTGATACCAATGATTACATTGGTGAATGGGAATTCTTTTCTGTTTGTGACATCAACTACGTTATGTTATAGTGCTTTGAATGTGATATATGTACAGTCTGTAGTGCCCTGCTCCTGGGGGTAGCCAGCTATGTTGGCAAAGCCTACTGTCCATGCTGCAGCACTAACATTGTCACAGGGAAATGAGATGAAGCAATGCGATCTGGTACAAATTAAATTAATTAACAGCAATGCTGCAGTCAAAGGTTGTGATCCACAAAGTCCCCATTGGATCCTTGGAAACAGCCAGTTGCATACAGGGTGCACCTGTCACCCTGACAACCATGGGGATAGGATGGCCACCCATTCTTTCAGGTTGCAGGTCCTACTCCAACAGTTGGCATAGCTCTGTGACAGTGTCGTAGGACATCCTTAGTCAGTGGTGACACCGTGTCTTGCAATTGGCTTCAAGAATGATAGACTTTGGCTCTCTTGGACTAATTAGTCCCCTCAGGACTAATGTGCATCCTGAGGGGACTTTCAGCTGCAATTTCAATTTTTTTTCTATTCATAGGTTCGGTAAATTTGTAGGTAATGGTTTGAAGTAATAAAGCAAGAAGTCTGAGAAACCAGACTTCTTAGTAAACCACACTTCTCAAGTCCAGTTGGCGTTTTGCAAGAATCACTATAACCAGGAGAATGTTGATCTACATGGCTAAAACAGTAGCAGACATCCCAGACATGAGTCGTGCCCTGGTCACATTGTATCTGGGCTGCCATATCCAGTTCTGATCATCAAAAAATACTAGTGAGACATTCATGTGCTGGAGGGAGTATGGAAAAGAGCTACAAGATTGGTCCTTAGTGTGATGGGCAAGAGGCTTGTTACTTGTGATTTTATAGAGTTATATAAAATAGTCAACGGTATAGAAAATATTAGTCCAGTACACCACTTTAAATTCATGAGAGTAGGACAAAGTTTTATGCTATAAATGGCAATTTGAAGATGATATCAAGAAGTTGTTCCTTGGAGTGTGAAATGGATTTCTGGGCAGAGTGGTGCAGATATCAAACCTCAGCTGTAATTAAGAAACAACTAGATGCAGTGATGGTTTTGTGGGGAAGTGGTAGGGAACTGTCTAGTGCTTCTGGATGGATGAATTTAGATTAGTATTTCTCATCCCCTATCATCACATCAAACTTGATTAAATCTAAAAAGTGGATTGTGAAGGATAATCTCTGTGAGAAAAAAAAACTCAGAGGGACCAAGATGTAATATTCAGGTAATAGAAATCATTTCTATTAACATCAAAATGTGCAGGAAGGGTTGCACTTCTTGGTTACATTATCATGTCACTCAAAATGTTTTAAATGCCTTCTGGTACATTGAAAGTGACAGTTATGCATCCAAATGTGGCAGTTATTCTTTACAAATAATCATTTAAATGGTGACTTCATCTACTTTCTTTAGACATATCATTGGCTGAGATACTATACTCTCTGTTATTTGGAAAGTGATGAAAAGATATTGTCTGTTTTCCTTAACCACTGGAATAATGAAAAGAGGTTAGGCTTAAACTGAAATTAGAGATTTATTGTCAAGTGAGTTGTATAGCTGAATCTCACATACATACATCAGGTTAGAATGGAGAAGGGAGTTATTCAGGTGAGAAAACTCAGTTGGGAGGCAGATGGAAAGATAAAGTAAAATGAACCAAAGAAAGAAATGTGTCACCTTTTTTAAAAGCTTCTTGCTTATTTAAACAATAATGATGTATTTTATTAAACATTTTGTTCATTTTCACCATTTAAGTACTTAACCGAACAAACTAGTTGTTTATTGGAGTCTATCTCTGTCTCGGAACTTATACGATCAGATTTTTCAAGCAATCCTGAAGTATCCTTTTGTCAACATTGAAAGTGCGCATAATTAATTTGTACCATTGTATATAATATTCAATTTTTAGTGTGTCTAGAATGCATAAAATTAAAAACTGGTTTTGATTGTGGACATCTATTTGTATTTACTCCAACACTTGAGAATCATAGTCATAGAGTCAATGCAGCACAGAAGCAGACCTTCAGTCCAACCAGTCCAGGCCAAACATAAACCCAAACTAAACTAGTCTCATCTGCCTGCTCCTGGTCCATATCCCTCCTATTCATGGATTTATCTCAATGTGTTTTAAGTGTTGTAACTGTACCCACACCCACCACTTTCTCAGGAAGTTCATTATATATGTGAATCACTGTCTGTGTAAAAGATTTGCCCCTCATATCTTTTTTAAATCTCTCTCCTCTCACTATAAAAATATAACCCCTAGTGAAATTGCCTATCTGAGGGAAAAGACAACTACCATTAACTCTATCTGTGTCCCTCATTACCTTATAAACATTTAAAAGGCCGTCACTCAACCTTCTATGCTCCATTTTGGTTTTTCATTTTTTTAGGAAGAGGTACAAAAACCCTGCTGTACACTTTTTGTCCTTTTTTATTGCAAAACGTTTTGATTATGAGTCATTTTATGCTTCAATGAAACATGCAGGCAGCTGTTCTTACTTTCCACTATATTGTGGCTCCATTTATAGGTCAAAGTAAGGAAGGTTTACCTTCATGTTTAGATAAAAACTTTTACCTGGTAAAGCAAAATTGTGCACATTATGATTCAGGCACTTGAACAGACTACAAACTTCCAATATGCATGTTATGAGATTTAATTCTTAATTTGTACTTATAAATATTTGTGTAAGAATTTGCTAAATTGACTGCAAAGTCTTAGTTGGAAAATGTTTTCTTGCAAATGCTAATTCTTTTATATTCTTCAATAAATAGTATAATATGTAATATCCAATTTATTGAGAGCTTGCATATCTCTGAAAAATCTTACATTCTATCATATCTCCATAAATCTATTAAAAGTTGAATGTATAATTTTACTATTGTGATGGAAATATAATAAAGCTGATTAGATGAATATGACTGATTGGGGTGATCAAACAAAATTGAATTGCTGAGACCACCGCTGTTTTTTTAAAAATTGCTTTGACAGCATCAGATTTGTTTGCTGCAAGGAAATTTCTTGTAAAATATAATTGAATGCGTCACAATCATAAATCAAATTTCTCAGCTGACTGTGCACTCTGGTGATGTGACAATTACATAAGGCCTGGCTGTGTTAGGAGGAAATGAAACTGTCTGCAACATGAAATAGTGTAACAGTTGTGCCATTTTAAGTGTCGCTCTTCCTTTTAATCACCACAGTGAACAAAGCAGCTGGGGTTGGGCTGTTTCATTTGCCTGACTAAAGTATGTCCAACAGGGTCCATTACTTGGCATACAACAGGTGTGACTCTATGTGTCTGATAATTAACTGGAGATCTAATGTCACTCTGTCTGAAGCAAGGTTTTGGAGTTCAAGCTGGGGTTGCTTTACCACTGAAATATTATTTCCCTTTAGGCAGTCACCTATTGTTCAAAATCTAAGTGTAAGGCTTTATTTTCTGTAATCTGCAGTAAACTGATCATAACTTTTGGGTGATACATAGAACATAGGATAGTACAGCACAGCACAGGCCCTTCAGCCTTCGATATTGTGCCGACCTTTTATCCCACTCTAAGATCAAACTAGCTTACATACCCTATATTTTACTTTCATCCATTTGCCTATTTAAGAGTCGCTTAGATGTCTCTAATGTATCTGATTCTAATATGGCTGGCAGTGCATTCCATGCACCCACTACTCTTTGTGTAAAGAACCTACCTCTGACATCTCCCCTAAAGCTTCCTCCAATCGCCTTAAAATTATGCCCTCTTGTAATAGCCATTCCTGCCCTGGGAAAAAGTCTTTGGCTATCCACTCTATTGATGCCGCTCTTTATCTTGTACACCTCGATCAGGTCACTGCTCATTCTTCTTCGCTCCAATGAGAAAAGCTGTAACTCCCTCAATCTTTCTTCGTAAGGCATTCCCTCTGGTCCATGCAGCATCCTGGTAAATCTCCTCTGCACAACTCTCTAAAGCTTCTACATCCTTCCTATAATGAGGTGACCAGGACTGAACACAATATTCCAAGTGTGGTCTAACCAGGGTTCTATGGAGCTGCAGCATAACCTCGCAGCTCTTAAAGTCAATCCCCCTGCTAATGAAAGCCAACACACTATATGCCTTCTTAACACCCCTCTCAACTTGGGCGGCAACTTTGAGGGATCGATGGATGTGGGCCCCAAGATCCCTGTGTTCCTCCACACTGCCAAGAATCCTGCCTTTAACCCTGTAATTTGCATTCAAATTCAACCTTCCAAAGTGAATCACTTCACACTTTTCCATCTGCCAATTGTCAGGCCAGCTCTGCATCCTGTCAATGTCCTGTTACAACCTACAACAGCCCTCCGCACTATTCACCACTCCATAAACTTTTGTGTAATCAGCAAACTTATAAACCCACCCTTTCACTTCCTCATCCAAGTCATTTATAAAAATCACAAAGACCAGAGGTCCTAGAACAGATCCCTGTGGAACACCATAGGTCACCGAGGTGCGGGCTGAATACTTTCCATCAGCTACCAGCCTCTGCCTTCTATGGGCCAGCCAATTCTGTATCCAGACAGCCAGGTTCCCTGCATTTCATGCATCCTTACTTTCTGAATGAGCCAACTGTGGGGAACCTTACCAAATGCCTTGCTAAAATCCATGTAAACCACATCCACTACTCTACCTTCATCAATGTGTTTTGTCACATCCTCAAAGAATTCAGTGAGACTTGTGAGGCATGACCTGCCCCTCACAAAGCCAAGTTGACTATCCTAATCAAGCTTTGCTTTTCCAAATAATAATAAATCCTGTCGCTTAGAATCCTCTCCAGTATTTTGTGCACCACAGACGTAAGACTCACTGGTCTGTAATTCCCAGGGTTATCCCTAATCCCTGTCTTGATCAAGGGAATAACATTTGCCACCATCCAATCATCTGGTTCTACTCCAGTGGACAGTGAGGACGCAAGAGATCATTGCCAAAGACGCAGCAATTTCTTCCCTCGCTTCCTGTAAAATCTAGGGTATATCCAATTGGCCCAGGGGATTTATCTATCCTCATGTTTTTCAAAATTTCCAGCACATCCTCCTTCTTACCATCAACCTGTTTGAGCGTATCAGCCTATTTTCACATTGTCCTCACAAATGGGAAGATCCTTCTTACAAGTGAATACTGAAGCAAAGTATTCATTAAGGACCTCCTCTATCTCCTCCGACTCCAGGCACAAGTTCCCTCCAGTATCCTGGTCAGCCCTACCCTCACTCTGGCCATCATCTTGTTCCTCACATAAGTGTAGAACACTTTGGGGTTTTCCTTAATCCTATCCACCAAGGCTTTTTCATGCCCCCTTCTAGCTCTTGTAAGTCCATTCCTCAGTTCCTTCCTGGCTACTATGCAGCCCTCTAGAGCGTTGTCTGATCCTTGCTTCCTCGACCTTAAGTAAGCTTCCATCTTCCTCTTGACTAGATGTTCCACATCTCTTGTCATCCAAGGTTCCTTCACCTTACCATCCTTTCCTTGCCTCAGTGGGACAAACCTATCCAGCGCTCTTAACAAGTGCTCCCTAAACAACCTCTCCACATATCCCTGAGAATATCTGATCCCAATTTATGCTCCACAGTTCCTGCCTAATAGCATTATAATTCCCCGTCTTCCAAATGAATACTTTCCCATACTATCTGCTCCTATCCTTCTCCATGACTATAGTAAAGGTCAGGGAGTTGTGATCACTATCACCAAAATGCTCTCCCACTGAAAGATCTGACACCTGACCTGGTTTATTGCCAAGCACCAAATTCAATTGTCAGCCTATCTACATATTGAGTCAAGAATCCTCCTGGACATACATGACAAAGTCTGCTCCATCCAAATATTTGCACCAAGGAGGTTCAATCAATATTAGGGAAGTTGAAAGTCACTCATGACAACAACTCTGCACCTGTCCAAAATCTGCCTCCCAATCTGCTCCACAGTGTCTCTGTTGCTATGTGGGGGGCCGGGGGGAGCGGAGGTGGGGGGGTCTATAGAAAACTTCATAAAGTGACTGCTCCTTTCTTGTTTCTGACTACCACCCATAATGACTCAGTAGACAAACCATCCTCAACATCGTCCCTTTCTGCAGCAGTTATAATATCCCTGATTAGCAATCCAGCTCCCAACCACTTTTACCTCCCTCCCTATTACTTTTGAAGCATCAAAACCTGGAACATCTAACAACCATTCCTGCCTGTGTGATATCCACATCTCCATAATGACCACAACATTGTAGCTCCAAGTACCTTCCATGCTCTATGTTCATCACCCTTATACCTGACACTTCTTGCATTAAAATAGACACACTTCAATGCATCACAGACTCTCTGCACGCTGTATCCGCCTGTTCCCCAGCTACCTCCACCTCTGATCCGTAGCTCTGGTTCCCATCCCCCTGCCAAATTAGTTTAATCCCTCCCGAAGAGCTCTAGCAAACCTCCTGCCCAGGATATTGGTGCCCCTCCAGTTCAGGTACAACCCATCCTGCTTGTACAGGTCCCACTTTCCCCAGAAGGTATCCCAATGAACCACATATCTGAAGCCCTCCCTCTTACACCAGCTCTGCAGCCAGGTGTTCAGCTGCACTTGGTCTCTGTTCCTAGCCTCACTAGCACTTGCTATTGGTAGCAATCGTGAAATTACTACTCTGCTTGTCCTGCCTTTTAGCTTCCAAATTTAATCCGTATATTCATTTTTCAGGTCTTCAACCATTTTCCTAGCTGTGTCATTAGTACCGATGTGTACCATGACTTCTGGCTGCTCAGCCTCCACCTTACGATTCCTGGAGACTCAATCCCAGACATCCCTGACACTGGTCCAGGAGGCAACATATCAGCTGGGCGTGTTGTTCACGACCACAGAATCTCCTGTCTGTTCCTCTAACCAATGAATCTCCTAACACTATCACTCTGCTATCATCCCCCCTTCCTTTTTGAGCCACAGAGCCAGGCTCTGTTGCAGACACCTGGCCGTTGTGGCTTTCCCCTGGTAGGTCCGCCCCCCCAACAGTATCCAAAGTGGTATAATTACTATTGAGGGGAATGGCCACCGGGGATCCCTTCACTGACTGCCTATTCCTTTTCTCTCTCCTCCCCTGACGGTCACACAGCAACTTTTATCCTGTAACTTAGGTGTGACTACCTCCCTATAACTCCTCTCTATCACCCCCTCAGCCTCCTGAAAGAGCAATACATAATTCTCTAGATATAAAGGTATTTTAATGAGTGATTTGCCTTAAAATACAATATTTAAATTTGAGGACACATATTCAAACATCCAATAAGGAATCTAAAACCTGAGTAGGGAATTTAATTTTAATGTGATAGTTAGTTGTTTAAGCCCTTGCATAACAAGTTTCCACTTCTTTCCTTTATACAATGAGTACATTTTATTTTCCGATTTTTTTCATGAGCAGCGAGATTGTGAAAGTTTTTCAAAGGGAAGTTGTGTTTGAGAATTCAGATATACAGACGTTTTGAGAATGTAACTAGTTGGATAAAAGGGAACCATTGGATGCAAAATATTTAATAGTTTTAAAGACATGTGATAAGGTTCCACATTAAAAAGCTGTTACTTGAAATAAAGACACATGGGTTTGAAGAATAATTTAGTAGTGTAGATGAGTAATTAGTTTATAAACAGAAAAAAAGAGTTGGAATAAACAGGTCATTCTGATCAGGAAACTGATATGAGTGGGATACTGTAGGATTTAAGGATCAGTGCTGAGATCTCAGCTATTTATAATATAGATCAATTACTTTGAAGGAATCATATAGAGTGTGTTCAAGTATCCTGATGATACAGAACCAAGAAAGAATGTAACTTGGGTGGAGTCCAATGAATCTGAAAAGGGCTATGCATATGTAATTTACCCACAGCTGAAGTCAGACATACAGGTTCATAGCTCCCCAGTTTCTTCTTACAACGATTTTTAAACAAAGGTATATCATTAACCACCCTCCAGTCATCAGGCAACTCATGCATAGTTATAGATGACACAAATATTTCTGCAAGTTTGAGTTTTGTTTTTCACAGAGGGGGTAATTGGTCAGGCTCCAACCATGCTGGGTTTGAAAGGTTTATTGGCACCCTTTTTGGTTGCCCCTAACAGATAATGCCTCTGACCTAAGGCATTCACGTTTTAAAACAAAAGGTATAGTCAAAGGGGAGTGACCAGCTAGCTGTGTAGCGAGCCTTCGTTTAGATTCGAGTTTTTGATTCAGTTCAGCAGCAGTGTGTATGAAGAAAGGCTGCTGAGGCAAGTCCAATTGGGTACTCTCTCTCTCTCTCTCGCTCTCTTCTCTCTCTAACTTCAAGCCTGTAAGCTTGTTTCATTTTTACTCTTTGTGCTAAGGGATTTGTTTATTGGGACTGTTGCAACTTTTTTTGGAACAGCATCATTACGTCAGGATAGTCTGTCAGGTTTTAGATAGGATAAGTTTTCCAGTATTCTATTTTCTGTTCTTTGTGTTTCCTTTTGTAATTTTGTAAATAAATTCTGTTTGTTTAAAACGTGGCAGTCAAACCAGTTAATTCACTCCGGGAATATCCACTATACACTTCCCTCAAACAAATATCAAAGTTACGGTCTGGGCGACCTGCCTAAAAATGTTTTGAGAGGTCGGGCCTGGTCAATAACACAATACACTCGTTATATTGATTGAGATTCAATTGTACCAAGTTGTTCAGATCTAAAATAAGTCACTTTTATTCTTGACTGGAACCACAATATTTGTATTCATCCATTGAGCCTTAATCTTATCAGCCTTCCCTTCACTCTAACAGGAGCATAGTGCCTCTGAATTCTTGTCATCACACTTTTGAACGCCTCCCACTTGTCAGGTATTCTTTTACCTGTGAACAGTCTAATCCAATCAACTCTTGAAAGTTCTTGTCTCATACCATTAAAACTTGCCTTACTCCAATTGAAAAAAATGACTTTTCCATAGGGAAGGGGAAGCATGGTGGCTCAGTGGTTAGCACTGCTGTCTCACAGTGCCAGGGACCCACGTTTAATTCCAGCCTTGGGCGAATGTCTCTGTGGAGTTTGCACATTCTCCCCGTGTCTGTGTGGGTTTCTTCCGGGTTCTTCGGTTTCTTCCCACAGTCCAAAGCTGTGCAGGTTAGGTGAATTGGCCATGGGAAATTGCCCATAGTGTTCAGGGGTGTGCAGGTTAGGTGCATTAGTCAGGGGTAAATGTAAAGTAATAGGTTAGAGGAATGAGTCTGAGTAGGATACTCTTCAGAGGGTTGGTGTAGACTTATTGGGCAAAATGGCCTGTTTCCACACTGTAGGGATTCTATGATAACCAGTTTGAAACTAATATAAGTATGATCGCTAGACCCAAAGTGCTCCCCCACTTTTACTTCAGTCACCTGTCCTGCCTTCATGCCCAAAGTAAGGTCTGATTTTACTTCTTCTGCAGTAGGAGCATTCACATATCGATACAGATAATTTTCTTGAACACATCTGACAAATTCTTCACCATCCAAACCTTTAACCCTATGGTAGCCATAGTACATGTTTGCAAAATTAAAATCCCCCAAAATAATACAACATTATTATGCTTACATATATCTGAAATCTCCTTACATATTTGTTTTTCAATTTCTCTCTCATTATTGTGTGGTCGATAGTACAATCCCATCTAAGTGAAATTTCCTTTCTGATTTGTAATTTCTACCCATATATTTTCACTGGATGATTTTTCAGAAATATCTTCCCTAGTTACAGCAGTAATGTATTCCTTAAATCGTGTCTCACAAACTGAATTGAGTTCTTTGAGGAAGTTACCTAAAAGATTGATGATGGAGTACATAGCAGTAGACATTATTTATTTGGATTTTAGTAAAGCATTTGACAAGGTTCTGCATGGTAGACTAATTAGTAAAGTTAGATCACATGGGATTTAGGGTGAACTTGCCAATTGGATACATAATTGGCTTAATGGTAGGAGACAGAGTAACAGTGGGGGATTGCTTTTTGGACTGGAAGCCTGTGATCAGTGGTGTTAGACAGGGATCGGTTCTGGGGACTCTTTTGTTTGTCATGTATATAAATGATTTGGATGACAGAAATGGTTAGTAAGTTTGTGGATGACACCAAAGTTGGTGGCATAATAGATAGTGAAGAAAGTTTTCTAAGATTACAAAGGAATCTTGATCAAATGGGTCAATGGGCTGAAAAAATGGCAGATGGAGTTCAATCTGGATAAATGCGTGGTATTGTATTTTGGTAAAACAAACAAGGGTGGAGCTTATACAATTAATGGTAGGGTTGTTGGTAGTATTGTAGAACAGAAGGACCTCAGGGTGCAAGTACATAATTCTTTGAAGTTTGCATGTAAACAGAGTGGTTAAAAAGAAATTTGGCACACTTGCCTTTATTGCTTAATCCTTTGAATATAGGAAAGTCATGTTCAGTTTGTACAGGACATTGGTGAGACCTATTCTGGAATATTGTGTCTGGTTCAGGTTGCCCAGTTGTAGGAAGTATATTATCAATCTGGAGAGGGTTCAGAAGAGATTTGCCAGAATGTTGCTGGGTATGGAAGTTTAGGTTATAAAGAGATGCCGAATTGGCTGGGGCTTTTTTCACTAGCGTGTAGAAGGTTAAGAGACGGCCTGATAGAAGTTAAGAAAATAATGAGATGTATAGATAGAGTTAATGGTATTTATCTTTTTCTGAGGATGGAGGATTTCAAGATTGGGGGCACATTTTTAAGGTGAGGGGAAAGAGATTTAAAAAAGATAAGAGGCTAATTTTTTTTATACACAGGGTGGTTCGTGTGTGGAATTAACTTCCTGAGGAAGTGATGGATCTGTGTACAATTACAATGTTTAAATGACATTTAGCTAAGTATAAGAATGGGAAAGATTGGGAGGGATATGGGTAATGAGCAGGCAGGTGAGACTAGTTTAGTTTGGGATTATGTTTGGCATGGATGGTTGGACCAAACGGTTTGTTTCTGTGCTGTATGACTCAGTCACTAAATAAGTGTATTAGGAAATTGCAGATGGCGCATCTCTATGACTGTGACTCTGTGAGTTAAAAACATTAAATAATGAGAAATTAAGAAATGTTGATATTCCAAAGAATTTGTTTATTCTCTCAACCACAGAAAATTAACCTGGAGTTTCAACAAGTAATTGGTTAATCCTTGTGGTAAAGGTAATTGACTTAACTTGCAAGTGGGGTGTTGTACAGGAGTAAGGAGGTTTTGTTGCAATTGTACAGGGCTTTGGTGAGATAACACTTGGAATATAGGATATCATTTTCTCTACAAAGGAGAGGACATGTTTCTCTTGGAATGGATGCAAAGATGGTTCAAATTGATATATGAATTGATATTATTGGATTGATTCCTGGAATGATAGAAGAGATTGAGTAGAATGGGGTTTCGATGAATGGGAGCTCCATCTCATTGAATAGGATTCTGAGAATCTTAGCCTAGATACACACTATGAATTTGCTTTTCCAGGATGTCTCGAATTCAGGAAGATTGCCTCAAAATAATTGACTTACTGTTTAGGATTCAAGCGAAGATCAATATTTTCACTTGGAACATTGTAAATCTTCAGAAATCTCTACTCAGAGAGCACATTATGAGTTGTATATGATGTTGCATTTTCCTGGAACAGTGTGAATGAAGGTAAATGAAATGGAGGCAATGGGTCCTAAACTTGGGCAATTGCTTGACAGGTGTGGCACATTGGCTCAGTCGTTAGCTCTTCTGCCTCACAGCACATGGGACTGGGTTCGATTCCACCCTCAGGCAACTGTCTGGGTGCACATTCGCCCTGTGTCTACATGAGTTTCCTCCAGGTGTTCTGGTTCCCTCCCGCAATCCAAAGGTATGCAGATTAGTTGGATTGGCCATGCTAAATTACCCATAGTGTTCAGAGACGTACAAGATAGGTGGATTAGCCATGGGGAGTGCAGGGTTACAGGCATAGAACAGGGGGGTGAGTTTGGGTAGAATGCTCTTCAGAGATTCCAAAGGGCTGAATGGCCTGCTTCCACACAGTAGGGATTCTATGATTGGCTCTCCGCAATAAACGAGTTTGGAGATTGTACAATTAAATCTCTGCCGGATTTGGAATCCGGTGCTGTCGACATGGTGTCCTCTACATTGGAGATACTGAGCACAAACTCGTGGAACAGTTCAGAGAATATCTCTGGTGTACGCACCTACCAACCCCACCTTCCTGTGACCATTCACTTCCCTGAGGGCATATCCATTCTGGATCTACTCCATCGCCTACACAAGGCCCTCCACAGACTGGAGGAGGAATACCTCATCTTCCACCTTGAGAGCCTACACCATACAACAAAAATATTAATTCCACCAGTTTCCAAATCTCCCCACCGCCCCCCAACGCCATCCTAGATCCAACCCTCCAACTCACATCTGCCCTCTTGACCTGACCTACCTGTCCGTCATCCTTCCCACCTATCCACTCTACACTTCCCACCATTCTATCCCCATCACCTCCTACCTTGGCTCAGCTATCGCCATCTCACCTACCTTTCTCCTAGCCCCAACCCCCCATTTATCTCTCAGCACCCTTCCCCCTCCCTTGTTCTGAAGAAGGGTTATGCCCAAAACATCGATTGTCTTGTTCCTTGGATGCTGCCTGATCTGCTGTGCTTTTCCAAAGTCACGTTTTATCAACTCTGACTCTTCAGTACCTGCAGTCCTCACTTTCTCCTTCTTCTTCTCTGTGCAAATCTCTTTCCCTATTTTTATTAAACAGGCTCTTCTTTATGCTGAAAAATGTGAACACTGGCTTTAAGCTATTACTGTCTCTTTTTCCTTGTATTAAGAGAGGATTCTGTTACCTTTGCTACTTTTCATGCCAGGTCAAATTATATCAGTCAACTGCACTCATGCAAAGCCACTTTTAAATCACAGGTACAGCATAAAATGTCAATGTAGGTCAGTTGGTAACATGCTTATTTCAGAATTGAAAAGTAGTAGGTTCCTTCTCAGTGCTGGAACTTGAGCATAAAATCAGTGTCATACAAAGGGAATGCACCACTGTCAGAGGTCCCGCACAGTAAGAGGTGCTGCTTTTCCGACTAAATTAGATGTTAAACTTGTCTGCTTTCTCAGATGCTGAAAGTCATTCAATCATAAAACTTTGAAGAACAACTGGAATCTATCCATTATTTTGGATAATACAGGTAGATGATCCTTTTATCCAAAGTTCTAAAATCCAAAACACTCTGAAATCCAAAGTTTTGTTTGTGAATTTTTTTTCATTAACAAGGTTGTTTGGCATGCAGTTAACACAAGTTAACTCACACTTGATGTGTGTCACTCAGATGTGACATGGGTGGTGTGGCCCAGCACCAGCAGGCCTGGATTTTCTCTCAAGGCCTGTTTTACTTAGTAAATTTGCCCCTCCAGTAAGATTTTTTAAAATTTCACCATCAAACTGTCACTTATTCTGAAATCCGAAAAATTCCAAATTCTGAAAAACAGCTGGTCCCGATGAGTTTGGATAAAGGCGGCATGGTGGCTCAGTGGTGAGCACTGCTGCCGCACAGTGCCAGGGTCCCAGGTTCGATTCCAGCCTCGGGCAACTGTCTGTGTGGAGTTTGCACATTCTCCTCTTGTCTGCGTGGGTTTCCTCCGGGTGCTCTGGTTTCCTCCCACAGTCCAAAGATGTGCAGGTCAGGTGAATTGGCCATGTTAAATTGCCCATAGTGTTAGATGCATTAGTCAGAGGGAAATGGGTCTGGGTGAGTTACTCTTCGGAGGGTCGGCGTGGACTGTTTGGGCCGAAGGGCCTGTTTCTACACTGTAGGGAATCTAATCTAATCAAGTCTACCTGTACTAAATCCTTAAACAGCAAACGAAACATATAAGTTGGTCATTATCACTCTGATATTGTAGCAGCTTACTGTGCGCAATATTGGCTCTGTGTTTACAACATTCCAACATTGGCAAAATTTTGAAAGTTCTTTCTTGGCTGTAAAATGCATTGGGGTGTACTGAGAATTTGAGAAGCATTATATAAATGCAAGTTTTTCTTCTGTAATTTCAGATGGACAGGTGAACTTGTATACTTACTTAGAGTTGAATAGTAAATAGCAGTTAAAACACATAATATATTGGTAATTTTTATTCCTATTAAGTGGTTATTTTAATAAATATGTTAAAAAATTCAAAGTTCAGTAGATGCTGAACTAGGGTGGGGCGTAGAGAGGAATGGCTGTTGATTTGTCAAAACAAGGAGTGGACAGATCAATGACAAATGAAACTCAATACAGTCAGAATCACACCACTACGTGTAGGAAAGACAATTAGCAACCCAGCACACTATGTTTTTGAAGTCACTAAGGGTGAAGTCGAAAGAAACCTTAACAGACTCAACAGGAGTCAGGGCAGCAATCAATAAAACCAATCGAATGTTGAATTATATAGCCCAAGCTGTCAACTAGAAGTCAAAGGAAAACAGAGCAGAAAAAGACAGAGGAAGTAAACAGAACTAGGGAATAGAATACATTCAAATTGACACATCGGGCAGTGATAGACCAAAGGAAGATCTATAATTTCGGAATTGTTCTGGACTCTGCTTGTACAGCTATCTGTGCATTTGTAGAAGAGATCTGGGAACAAGCAATTCTTGCGCTTACATGCTACGAATGCCATATGGAGTGTGGGGCTTCCACGAAAAGCAATGTTTAAAATGGGGCAGCAGGAGAGCTCACGTACTGCAGTATGATGTCGCCATGAATGCAATTTACAGATACTCAAGTATTAAATTGTGTTTACTCAGCTTGTTGTCATCTTATAAAATTGGTTGAAAACTTTTTAAGATTTGACTTACTTAATTTGGAATGCAGTCAGTATAGGGTCTTTTCCATGTTTATTGTAATGTCATGTTCTTTCTCCCTCTCTCTCTCACTGGTCTCTACATTTAACTTTTTAGCCTCCTCTTTCATTTCTTCTTTTCTGGAATGTGGACAACGCTACCTGGCCAGAATTTTATTGTCTTTCCTTGGTTCCTCTTGAGAACCTATTGGTAGGGTGCCTTCTAGAAGCACTGCAGTCCACATGCTGTGGCTTGACCCATAATGCACTCAGGGAGGGCCTTACCTTCATTTCTCACTTGAATTACATTTCATTTCTTTTCTCTCTGGTTCTGAGAATGTAATTTATATTATTCTGCTATCTTCTAATGACACTGGAAAACTTCCAACAAGTTGTAATTAAAAGCAAATGTTATAAGTCTTTTTAAACCTCTGTACCTTTGTTAGCTGAGTTAAAAGTCACACAACACCAGATTGTAGTCCAACAGGTTTATTTGAAATCAGAAGCTTTTGGAGAGCTGCTCCTTCGTCAGGTGATGTCAAACTCCGAAAGCTTGCGATTTCAAGTAAACCTGTTGGACTGTAACCTGGTGTCCTATTACTTCTGACTTTGTCCACTCCAGTCCAACACCGGCACCTCCACATCTTTGTTAGCTGAGGTGTAGGAAAGGCAAAAAAGTCTTTATAAATATGTATCCATGCTTTTTTTGCTGATCCTAGAGATGAAAGAACCCTGAAATTACAAATAAAAACAGATGTCCAAACATTTCAGGATCTATAACGGAAAATATGTAGTATTTGGGAGAATATCTAGTACTTTGAAAGCATGAACTCATTGGACTAGAATTCTGATGGTATTGCATCTGTTCAAGTAAAGAACACACACACTAAAGTGCTCAATATGGTGAAATGTGATGCGCTTTTTCATTGGGAGCTGAAAGTACTATTTTGATAGAAGCAGAAAAGGAGCTGTCCCGGTTCTGTAGCTGAAATAGAAATGGGGTGCCTAATACCTGGTTAAGGACCCATTCATAAAATTAAACTGCCCTGTAGCAAGGCAGGAAATTGTTGTCTCTCTGTCTTTACACGAAGCATGGGATGTTGCCAGCAAAAACATCAGCTTCATGAAAACAGCTTATTTGATTGTGAAGCCAGATGATGCAGGAATATTCTCCCTGACTCCACTTCAATGCTAAAGTCTGGGCCAACTCTCTCTCACTTGACGGCTGAAGCCAGCTTTTATCTGCTGAAATGGAAAATCTCTTGGGTGGCATTCTGCATATGAAACCCAGTATATATCTGTATCTCATGGGTCTCTGATAAACCTTTTTATACCAAGTGTGCATTGACAGACACCTTTCTCCTTTTGCGATTCTGACAGACCTGCAGTATATTTTCATTTATTTCTGCACCTGTTCTTATTAGGTAGGATGGAGTTGATTTAAAGCATTCAATTTCCAGGGAAAAAAGGAGAAAGAGAATCTAAAGTAGAAAAAGAAAATGTTTGAAATACAACTTTCATTCAGTGAGCATTTGAAGACGAAGATCTCGCGACTTGTATATCAGCATCTTCTTGATGAATGTAAACCTTTCAGTGCATAAAATTTGAAAAATGTAGAGGAAAGGGGGAACATTCATTTCAAGCATTTGCCCTTTCTACAGTTTGAATTGTGGGGGAGTGACATATAAAAGGATACAGTAGAATAGCATGACTTGTGTCTCAAACTTCGAAAGAGTGGTGTGAATCCAGTGCTGGCTTGAGTAATGGCTACACTGACAGAATCATTTGTTCATTTCTTAAGTAACATTAAATATCAAAAGTTCCCGGGGTAATATACTTTCTTGATATTCATTTACAAACCTTTGCTCAGAGGTAAGTGAAAATGACATTCATATTTTGGTCAAGTACAAAAGCCTTATCAGCAATCTCTCCTCTAATTTTTTTTGTTGTTGTGTAGCCCGTTTGTTTCAAAGCGTGGTACCTTCAAATGTTTTTTGCGTGGCCACTGATGCATGTATGTTACCTTCAAGAGGGGGCAACATATGATTGGCCTTCTGGGTGGCTGTACACATGCACAGAATTTTAGCTTTTACAGGATTGATATTTCCATTTTGAATTGATATGTGCAAGGAAGTGTGATGGTGGGAGAAGGATGCTGGGGAGGGACAGTTTAGGGTTCAGCAGCAGCTCCCTGCTTGATCCCTCAATTAGGCCCCAAGAGCCTTTGAATGAGGGACCCTTCTGAGAGTCCTTCTGAAAATATATCTGGGTTTACATGTTGTGCTTCCTACATAGTGAGCCCCCTGCCCTAAAGGTTAATATCAGTGGTGGTGTGTGAAGCAGTGGACACTGAATGCTCCTTCTTCAAGCACAAATCCAACCACAGAAGAGAAGCATGCAGTCAGGACAAATCACTGTCTCAACTATCTGCTGCCTGATCCCATTAGTGGTCAAATGAGGCACTGCAATAAATTAGTGAGGAGATCTTCTCTCTGCCTTGGCCCACTTCTGCATTCTGTGGCCAAAGATCAAGAATATTAGGGAGCAGTCCTTTAAATTTGCCAAGGGGTGGGGATCTACAACCTTAAATGCCTGATATAAACAGACTCCTCAGAAATGTAGGCAATCCATTAGTCCATGAACCAACCTCATTATGATTGTTAGGGACTAATGTATACTAACCCCTATCTCAGATTCCCAATGGACAAAGGGAGAACTAACAGGTCGAGAGCCCTGAAGTATCTCTTTCTAAGTGCTCAAATAATAAATGCCCCTAATGTATCCAACTACAAAGGGGCTTGGTAGCTTAAATTGAATTCCAGGTACAAAATATGCAATAAGGTACTGTGCGGTGAGCTGAATAATGGTAAATGCTTGTGTTACTTAGTTCAAAAAGGGGAAGCCTTGCCAAAAGATCAATCTTTTTAAAAAGTGACACATCAACTGAAAAAGGGAGGAGGATGTCTGTGTTAGGAAAAAACTCATAAAGGATGATTCATGATGACATAACACTTTGTTTGAAGCAATGTATATGCAACTGATTGAAAGGAAGAGAATCCATAGATTGAGAAAACATCAGCCCAAGATCAGTCTCTAATCCAGTATTGTTTGTGTGAGAAGTATTCTTTGTGATATCAGATACATGGCAGGTGGAGCTTCAACCTGCATCTTCTGGCCCAGAGGAGGGACATAGCCACTGTCCCACAGGACTTTATAACTCTCGCTCACCCCAGTATTAATTGAACTTGACTCATGGGATTCCATTCAACAACAATGCCAATTATCATCTGAATCTAATTGTTCATTGTCGATCAAAAAAAGGAGAACATTTAAAGCTCTGAACCTCAGCAGATTCTGTTAGTGATAGTATTTAAAATTAGGTAGATGAACAATAACTTGCATAATCACAGCAATAACGGTGTGGTGAGCGTATGGAATGGAGTTGCCAGAGGAAGTGGTAGAGGCTGATACAGTTACAACATTTAAAAGGCATCTGGATGGGTACATGAATAGAAACGTTTAGAGAGATATGGGCCAAATGCTGCCAAATGGGACGATATTAGGTTAAGGTATCTGGTCGGCATGGACAAGTTGCAGCGAAGAATCTGTTTCCATGCTGTACATCTCTATGACTCCATGTGGAACAAATTTTAATGCCCAGCGAATTGTTAGTCTGAGCAAGTACCTCGCCTGAATTCCATTCAATTCTGAATAGTTCAATTTCGTATTGTTCCTGGGTTATGATGTCAAAGGGTATATAAGAAATCAAAGTGTAATTTGGCAGGAATGGATCACACTAATCTATTTGTGTCAAATCATTCAGTGGTTCATAAATCTTATTATATTTTTGCAACTTACATTTTGCTTTCAGAAGAGCATCAGGACTGTTTGAATATTTGGAAAATTACGTGCATTATCAGATTTAAATAAGCTACTCTTTATAGATTAAAAAGACTTAAATGTCTAACAGAGCTATTTTCTTTCAATAACTGTTCACGATTTACAGGGATTGTTGAATCATCTCCCCATGTGTCTCAATTTAGAAATATCCAAATTGACTTCTGTCAGACAACATGTGTAAAGAAAGTGATGATGGATTTTACACATTATCTTTATAATGCAATAGAAAAAGCACAAAATTTGTTGTGAACCAACTAAATGCAATTTTTATAAAATAATTCAGAGGTATTATAGTATAGCTTTTAATTGTGCTCAACTTCTGAAGACATGTTCAATTGATCGAGCAAATTGTATCAAACGTGAATACACTATTCTTTAAAATGGTGTAAACTGGCTTTTCCAGTCAGGGTGGTGAAGCAATGACACTTGCCACTGACCTTGAAGAAAGCTGTCCACAAATATCTAACATACTTTTTGGATGGACTTCCCCTTTCCCTTTGTCAGCTTTGTAGGAAATTGCCAGGGGAAAATCTTTGTGTCATTTCTAACACAAACCGTAATTACAAGTTTTCGTGGAATATGTACACAGTTCATTATGGAACACAACAGTCTTGTCATCAAGAGTCAGAGAGAGCAACTAGTAGTATTGAAATATTTACACAGGCAGCAAAGCAAAAATTAAAATCAGTGAATCTCTTCATATTTAAATTTTGAAATTGTATCGTCAGCAAGATAAACGATTGGGACATACGCACGGAATGAAGATAAAGCTAACATTTCAAAGCTTTAAATAAAGTTATTGTTTAAATGGTTTTCTCCCAGAAATCTTTTAATTTTAAATTCAAATTTTAAGATTCTGCAAAAAATAAAATTATTCTCAGTGCCAGTGAAAATGTTTCACTGAAAGTATGAATTTACTGTTAAAACCTGGACAAGTTTATTTCAACATAATATAATACTTTTAAAGGCTTCTACAGTTAGATCAATGGTGTAAATTGTCATCCTTCCAGTGATTTTTAATTGACTGCGTTTGCAAGTTCTCAACGGTGCCTGTTTTGGTGAAGCATTAAACCATTGCCAGATGGATGTAGATTTTGACATGTAGCTATGAAAGATCAGACTCCAGGAGTTGTGATGGCAAACGTTGACAGTTTCAACATCGCTAGTTGTACAACCTTCAGGCCTGTGTTGGAAGAAATTAATTTTCCAAACCTTTTCATATGAAAAATTAGTTAAAAATTCTTGTTTCATAACAGTGCCTGTCTTTATTAATTGGCATACCCCTTTGCTTGCAGTTGATGCAACTTTTACCAATAAGGTCTAGTTGAATGCTCCATAGGAACAAAGGAACAGAAGAAATAGGAGTAGGAGTGGACCATTTGGCCTGTTGAGTCTGCTCTGCCATTCAGTGCAATTATGGTTGATCATCTGCCTCAACTACATGCATTTCCATATTATAGGATTCCTTGTGCGACCAAAGATCTGTCTATCTCATCATTCTGTGTCATTTGTTGTCTCTGAAAGACAAAGTTCCAGAAACCATAGCTGAAATTGCTTGGAAGACCCAGCAGGTCTGGCAGCATCTGTGGAGAGAAAGTAGAGTCAACATTTTAAGTCCAGTGACCCTATTTCAGAACTCTGAAATTCCAGGTTGAATTCCTCAAGGGTTGAGCACAAACACAAGGATATCACGGCAGCAAAGTACAAAGTAGGTACTTTACTGTTGGAGATGCTGTCTTTTGCATGATGCTGTCTTCTAACTTTTGGAAGAGTCTGTAAACTCAGTAAGTTCTTCAGGTTTTCTTTTTTTCTCTCTTCCTTGTTTAGTCCTGTATGGGCTTTCAGATTAGCTGGGTAAGGCTGATAGGGTAGTTCCATGCTCCTCCTATGGAATGTGGCAGGTGAGAGACATGACACATGTAACTGCCGACCACATCTGCAGGAAGTGCACCCAACTCGAGCTCCTCAAAAACCAAGTTAGGGTACTGGAGCTGGAGCTGGATGAACTGTGGATCATCCAGGACGCTGAGGGGGAAATGGAGAGGATGAACAGGGAGGTGGTCACTCCTCAGGCGCAGGATAAGGACAGCTGGGTTACATCAAGGGGAGGAATGGGAACTGACAAACAGAGCAGGGATCCCCGTGGCCGTTCCCCTCAGCAATAAGTATACCGTTTTGGATACTGCTGGTGGGGACAGTCTACCAGGGGAAAGCCATAGTTGTTAGGTGTCTGACACTGAGCCTGGCACTGTGGCTCAGAAGGGAAGGGGGGAGAATAGAAAAGTGCTAGTGGTAGGGGACTCAATAGTTAGATGGATTGACAGGAGATTTTGTGGTCAGGAATAGGACTCCCGGAAGGTATGTTGCCTCCCTGGTGCCAGGATCCAGAATGTTGCTGATCGTATTTACAGGATTCTGAAGGGGGAAGAGAGCAGCCAGAAATCATGGTACATATTAGCACCAATGACATAGCCAGGAAAGGGATTGAGGATCTGAAAAGTGACTACAGAGAGCTCGGTTGGAAGCTGAAGAGCAGGACGAGTAGTGTTCTCAGGTTTGCTACCAGTGCCATGAGATAGTGAGATGAGGAACAAGCAGCTTAACACGTGGCTGCGCAGCAGGTGCAGGAGGGAGGGCTTCAGGTACTTAGATCATTGGGAAGCTTTCTGGGGAAGGTGGGACGGCACATGAAGGACAGGTACATGAACTGGAGGGACACAAATGTCCTGGGTGGGAGATTTGCTCGTGTGATTCAGGAGGGTTTAAACTAGTTTGGCTGGGGTTGGGAACCAGAGCTACATATCTGAGAGGGGGTAGTTGTAGATGGGCAGCGACAGGATGTAGTGAATCTATCAGGGATTTTCATGTGATGAAAGGGATCAGTTAAAGTGTGTCTGCTTTAATGCAAGGAATGTCAGAAATGTTAGTCATGAACTTAGAGCATCGATCAGTACTTGGGACTGTGATGTTGTGGCCGTAACAGAGAGTTGGGTTTCACAAGGGAAGGAATGGTTGCTAGATGTTCCAGGGTTTAGAACATATAAAAAGAACAGGGAGAGGTGTTTAATATTGCTAATCAGAGAGTACTTCCACACTGTAGAGATTCAATGATTTCTACGATTCTATGACTTGAAACTGTCCTGTTTTTGCCTGCTGCCTGCTTCCTGTCTGGTAATAGATTATCTATCCTTGCTAATATAATTACTCCCAACTCCCTGAGCCCTTAGTTTGTGCATTAAGCTTTGTTGTGTTACCTTATCAGACCCAGGTATGATATACTGTTGGTTCCACCATATCTATGCTACCAGTTTGGTCCTCAAGTAAAAAAAAGAACAATGTCAAGCCCTATTTCCCTTTTGTAAACCATAGAATGGTTATAGCACAGAAGATCATTTGGCTCATTGTGTCTAAGCCTGCTTTTTGCCATTCCACACCCCAAAACTTTATGTCTGAAAAGATTTCCTTTTCTGATAATGATCTGGTTCTAATGGAAAACTAAAATTGATTCTGCATCCACGCTCTCAGGCACTGCATTTCAGGGCCCAACCTCTTACTGTACAAACAACATTCTTCTTCATGCCATCATTGCTGTTTTGGTCAACCGCCTTACATTCGTTTCCTTTCAATTTCAATCTTTCTATCCGTTTGGAAGAATTTCTTCCTTCATACACAGTCTAGACCACTAATGATTTTGAATTTGTGTGATCATACGGTGATATTATAAGGATATTGTTAGCACTTTGTTAATAAGAAACTCCAATATTAGAGTCATAGAGTCATAGAGATGTACAGCATGGAAACAGGCCCTTTGATCCAACCTCTCCATGCCGACCAGATATCCCAACCCAATCTAGTCCCACCTGCCAGCACCCAGCCCATATCCCTCTAAGCCCTTCCTATTCACACTCCCATCCAAATGCCTCTTAAATGTTGCAATTGTACCAGCCTCCACCACTTTCTCTGGCAGCTCATTCCATATACGTACCACCCTCTGCGTGAAAACGTTGCCCCTTAGGTCTCTTTTATATCTTTTCCCTATCACCCTAAACGTATACCCTCTAGTTCTGGACTCCCCGACCCCAGGGAAAAGACTTTGCCTATTTACCCTATCCATGCCCCTCATAATTTTGTAAACCTCTGTAAGGTCACCCCTCAGCCTCCAACGCTCCAGGGAAAACAGCCCCAGCCTGTTCAGCCTCTCCTTATAGCTCAAATCCTCCAACCCTGGCAATATCCTTGTAAATCTTTTCTGAATCTTTTCAAGTTTCACAACATCTTTCCGATAAGAAGGAGACCAGAATTGCACGCAATATTCCAACAGTGGCCTAACCAATGTCCTGTACAGCCATAGCATGACCTCCCAACTCCTGTACTCAATACTCTGACCAATAAAGGAAAGCATACCAAACGTCTTCTTCACTATCCTATCTTCTTTGAACAACTGATTTAAAACTAACTGGCCTGCAGTTACGAGTATTCTCTCTTACTTTCTTTTTAAATAGTGGTATTTGCTAACTTCCAAACCACTTAGACTGCTCTAGAATGTTTCTTATTGTTGAATTTTTATTTTTAATAACATGTATTTTTGTTGAATGGCTTGAATTCTTTCTATAACAGTCCTCCATAATGTATTTGCCATTTTGTTCATTCTCCAGCCTATCTTTCAGTTTGTTTGCACGGGCAACCTTCAAAAGCCTTCTTCTCATACAATGGAGTTGACTGTGTTGAAGCTTAAGATTCTTGTTTGGGGCTGGGCTATGTCACTTTCAAACTTGATATGGCATTTTGCAATATTATAGGCACATACCCAGTGGCTGTTTTACTGTACCATTGCTCAAAAGCCCTTCTTCATTGCACAAATTGTTTCAACAAATAATTCCAAATCTGCTTTCTCAATTTGATTAGTCCAGAGCATCTGAAAAGTGAAGGTGCCACAATTACCTTTGCCATAAGCTCCAATAATATCTTGCTTAATGCTCTGTCCTACAGTAAATGTCTGGGGGCTTAAAAACTACTCCCATTGGTGATGTTTTGACCCTTGCTATTCTTAAACTCCACTCATAATGATTCTACTTCTTGAAATGATTAGTGATAATTCTTTCTCTCAACTGGCCTATGTCACTATTTACTATGAGGTTTACCCTTCCTCCTTTTTCATCCTGCCTATTTGTTTTCTGAAATGTTATGCATTGTTGTGAAACCTCAACTAGGAAACAAAAGCAGTTAGCTGGAAGATTCAGTTTGGACTTTCTGAACAAACTCCAAATTGGAAATGGGCACCGACATCATGGAGCACGCTGCATGGACACTGGCATCCAACATGTGTCAGCATCTGAGAAACCTCACTGTACATCTCTAATCCATTTACGGGACGCTTCTGCACTTTAATACTGCATCATCAAATACTATTGTAATGTTGCAGTGAAGACACACACTCAATTCACAATCTGAGTCAGGCTGCACCTCTGTCCACTCTGAGCTTATCAAACCTTGCATTGCATTGCCTTGCTTTTATTGTGCTTTGTCCCCTCAGCCTGAAATACTAGGTTCAAATTATTGCTATCTTGGTATACAGTTTAGCGTAGGCATAAAGCAAGGAAGCTTTCGTAGTTGACAGCAGGCCTCAATCAAGACAAGGGGGATAGGCTTTGCTCAGGGCATCCCTGCACAGCAAGTCAAGAGCAGCCTCAAATACCAGTGCATAGCCAAAGAAAACTGAAATCAGCCCCCACATGTCAAGTGGCAGGCTTTGAAATACGACATGACTTTGAACTCTTCTTCTGTTGCCTTTGTCTCCATGCCCATTTCTTTGGACAAAGAATCCTCTCCTGGTCCCATAGACCCCTTCACCACCTGCAACACACTCCCTTCACCGGCCTCCTCGACCATTTTGCTCGACCTGGTCATCGAGAAGTGTCAACATGACATTGGTCACCTCAATTTCTCTGCCCTGTTTACGCATTTTTCCCTATCTCCCACTGAACTGACTGCACTCCGTGCTGTCTGATCCAACCCTGACTTTGTAATGAAGCCTGCTGTCAAGGGTGGTGCTGCTGTCTGGCAGACTGACCGCTACATTGTAGAGGCTGAGTACTTGCTCTCAGATACCTCCTTCTCTCTGTCTTGGGTCATGATCCCGCAATAGAACATCAGGCTGTCCTGTCCACAATGGTCACTAACCTAATTTAATTTGGTGATCTAACCCCGCTGCCTCCAAGTTTATAGTCTCCAAATCCCACATAGTGTGCTTCTACCTCCTTCCCAAAATCTACAAACAGGACTGCCGGGGCAGACCCATTGTTTCTGCCTGCTCCTGTCCCACAGAACTCATCTCTTCCTACTTGATTCAGTTTTTCTCCCCTTGTCTAGTCCCTTTCCACTTAAGTCCATGATGCCTCTGACCTTCACATCTGTGTCAGAATTTCCAGTTTGTGGCCTCCAGTCGCTGACTCTTTATCATATACATACAATCCCTTTACACTTCCATCTCCCATCAGGATGGTCTCAGGGTTCTTTGCTTCTTCCTGGAAGAAAGGTCTGAATCATTCCAATCCACCATCACCCTTCTCCATCTGAATGAGCTTGTCCTCACTCTGAGCAACCTCTCTTTTAAGTCTTCTCACTTTCTTCTGGTCAGTGCCTGTCTCTTTATGGGGTACATGCAAACAGGCCCTTTGATCCAACTAGTCCACGCCGACCATGTTCCCAAACGACTGATCCCTATGGAAGACCCACCCACAACTCTTTCTCTGGTATGTTGATGATATCATTGGTTCCGTTGCCCTCTCTCATCCAAAATTAGAAAAGTTTATCAATTTCGCTTCCAATTTCCACCATCCTCTCACCTTTACCTGGTCCATCTCTGACTCCTCTCTTCTCTTCCTTGACATCTCTGTTTCCATTTCTGGGGATAGACTGGCCACTGATATCTACTACAAATCAACCAACTCTGACAGTTACCTTGTCGATGCATCCTCATACCCTGCTTACTTAAAAATTTTTCTGTTCTCCTAGTTCCCTCATCTCCATCTTTTCTGATAATACCAGCTTCAACAGGGCAATCTCTTAAAAATCCACCTTTTGCCCTCAGCTGATCTGACCCATCTCCCACACTCCAGCTCTCATCCCCTCTCTTCCCTCCTCAACCAGCAATGGGGTCCCTCTTGCCCTTATCTAAAACCCCACCAGCATCCACGTCCAGAGCATCACTGTCCACCATTTCCGCCACCTCCAGCGGGATACCACTATCAGGTACATATTCCAACCCCCCATCCCCTTGTCAGTCGCAACTACCGTTTCCTCTGGGACCCCAAGGTCCATTCCTCCTTCTATGCCAACACCCTCCTCCAGCCCCACTGCATCTTCCCTTGCAAATGCAGAAGGTATGACACTTGCCTTTTCACCTCCCCCCCCCCTCCTCAGTATCCAAGGGCCCAAAACACAACTTCCAGGCGAAGCAGCGTTTTACCTGCACTTCATTCCATCTAGACTACTGCATTCCCTGCTCACAATGTGGTCTCCTCTACATTGGGAAAACGAAGTTGAGACTAGATGAACACTTCAGAGAAGTGGGCGGCATGGTGGCATAGTGGTTAGCACTGCTGCCTCACAGCGCCAGAGACGCCTCAGGCGATTGACTGTGTGGAGCTTGCACGTTCTCCCCGTGTCTGCGTGGGTTTCCTCCGGGTGCTCCGGTTTCCTCCCACAGTCCAAAGATGTGCAGGTCAGGTGAATTGGCCATGCTAAATTGCCCATAGTGTTAGGTAAGGGGTGAATGTAGGGGTATGGGTGGGTTGCGCTTCGACGGGGCGGTGTGGACTTGTTGGGCCGAAGGGCCTGTTTCCACACTGTAAGTAATCTAATCTAATCTAATCTAATCTAATCTAATCTAACACCTATGTTCTGTCTCCAATAAAGACCCTGAGCTTCCAGTGCCTGTCACTTCAACACACCAAGTTATTCCCTGGCCACCATCTCTGTCTCGGGCCTGCTGCAGTGCTTCAGTGAAGTTCAGTGCAAGCTGGAAGGACAACACCTCATTTTCAGCTTCGGAACCCTTTCTGGACTCAATATCAAGATCAACCATTTTAGAGCTTGAGCACCTTCCCCATGCTTTCCCCCACCTCCACACACCAAGCCTTATTGTCATATGGTCTGTTATTACACACAACCCATTGTTAGCCACAATTAGTCCCCACTAGCAGCTATTCATTCTCCTAAACTGACTGTTATCCATTCCTTTGTTCAACTGTTTTTCCCTCTCCTTGGGCTCTATCTCCACATCTCAGTTACTTCTTATCCCCTCCTCCCACCCAATCTTTTGCATAAAAAGCAATTTCTTTTCTAGTTACCATCAGTTCTGCAGAAGGGTCACTGGACCCGAAATATTAACTCTGCTTTTTCTTCTGAGTTGCTGCCGGACCTGCTCAGTTTTTCCAGCAATTTCTGCTTTTGTTTCTGATTTCCAGCATCCACAGTTCTTCCGTTTTTTTTAATTTTGCCAGACTAAACACCCTTGACAAATGAGGTATTAACAAATGAGGAGGCTTTTGTTACATAAATAAATTAAGATAGCCTATTCGTCTCTTCGCGATGTGGATACATTTTGTAGCATTTGGTCAGGATCTGGAATACTGTACTTAAATGTGAAAGCAGTTTCAATGAAAGCCTTCAAAAGAGATGTGTATAATTATCTGCAGTGGAATTATTTGCAGGGGAATGGAACTGGATGAGTTTTTCTACCATGGACCTGTGATACAGAATGATCCCTTTCTGTGCTGTTAACCATTGTACATTCCTATAAAATGATTCCTGTGTCAATCTGCTTAGCTTTACTCAAATCACTACACCATTACATTGACTCAACCTTTTGCTTTAGACTTCTAGATCTCTATTCACCCAAACCTACTTGACATTAATCCCATTTCAACAGAACATCCTCTTCTTTCTTGCACACTGGTGTCAGATCCTTCATTGGACTTCCAAGATGTCAGCAGCATTTGGCTTCTGAGCGCGGAGCTTGAATGCTTATGGCTCATGCGGCCATATCCACATGGCTTCATCGTTGTCTTTCCAGCTCAGTAACGTTTCTATTGGTTTTGGTTGCTCTGGGGTCTCCTCCTGATGTCCTCCAACCCGCACCATCTTGGGTGGCAGGATCGGAAGACGAGCCGACGGTCGATCAGAGCCAGGACCTGTTAATTGACGTTCAGCATCAGAGGAGGTGTGGGACCCATGGAGTGTGACAGTCCCCAGCTTGGAGATGGCAGACGCCCAAGTGACCATGGTGCTAGAAAAGGAGCACATTGCCAGGACCCTGGAGATGGTAGCAACTGGAGGAGCAGAGAGGGTGGTCAATGGAGAGGGGAAGATGAACTTTTGAAGCTGTTTCAGTTTTAGTAATAATTTATTCAGTATTTTGCCATTTATAAAATTTATTCAGTAATTTATTCTGTAATCCAAGATAGCGCTGAAATGTGGTGACATTATCCACTTTTTACTGTGCCTTGGTACAAGAGACAATATATTAAATAAATCTACTGAAAATAAATAAATCAAGAATCAAAATCCTTTCACACACCACTTTTTGAGTTACATCATTTTAGTCCTTTTTATCTTATGTAGTGAGCAGTTGTTTATGCTTATTTTCATATATTTTTATGTAATTAATTCAATCAAAATGATTCTACTTGACCATTTTCCTAAGCATAGGCAAAATCGCTTTACATATAGGAACTATACTTGTATGTTATGACTAGCATGTATAGTGACTTGCAGCTGAATCAGTTGCTCATTGACATATCCACCCACAGGGATTATTAATCGTTTACAGAAATGCAGTTTAGAATGTTGAATGCGAGTGATGGATTTATGTATTCTCTCCAATTTTAGGGGAATTGAGGTCTTAATTTATTGTTAGAACTGCTTGTGAGATTGATCTCTCAAGCAGTTAATATGTAGATTAATCCCCAGTATGGAACGGTGCCATTCCAGCTGATCTGGGGAAATCTAAGTTTTTAATGAGATGTAAATATCCAGTTTAAATTTTAGTTCAACAATGAATAGCAGGTGTTTATGGAATTGAAGCATTTTGTTTTTAACTCAAACTAAACTGAACTTCATAACAGTGGAGGGAATTATCATAGAAATCAGTTATGTTTTCTGCAAAATCCAATGTACAATCAAACAAGGTTCCTCCTTGTGTCACAAATGACATAATCCTTAATTGTAATCACAGTAAACACTTCCACATTGTGCTTCTCCACCTGTCTCCAGCCTTTACTTCAGTTGACCATACCTTCTCTACTGCCTCTATTTCATCTAGCTTTCCATTCTTATCTAATCAAACAGCATAATACTGTGGATGCTGCAAACATGAAATAAGAACAGAAAATGTTGGGAATACTGAGTGGGACAGATACAATGTTCAACTTTAATCCTGTTTGTCTTTCCTGATTATATTCTGTACTCAATTCCTACTTACTTAGTCATAGCCTGAGTATTAGTGGGAATAGTTTCTCTTTCAATTCCCATATCAATACTTGTCTGCCTCCTATTTTCTCATAGACAAACCACCCCTTGGCGATACCATCGATGATCACATCAGATTTCCACACGTATGCTGAGACTACTCAGCCCTAACACACCACCAATCTGCTTAACCTCTTCATTCTTTAAATTGTCAGAACGTTTCTGACACCCTGACTCAGATCCATTCCCAATCTAGATGAGAGTGTTTGAAACCTTGGTATTGAACTGGATATACACACTATCATCATAACTTCCTTACTTGTGACTTCATAATGTCACTATCCTTGCCTCAGTTCATCTATTGCTAAAAATCTCATCCATTTGTTATCTCTAGAGTATTCTAATTTGCTAATGCCACCTTCCTCCTTTTCACTTTCCATCATCTGAAACTCATCCAAAACTTTCTGGATGGCGTCTTAGCTTGCATCAAATCCCAAACAATTATCACTCCTGTGCTAACTGACATATTGATTTTCACTTGAGACACATCCTGATTTTAAAATCAAGGAATTATATAAATATAAACTGTTGGTAGAAATAATTAGGTGAATATTTAGAATTTCAAAATCACCAAATTAAATGCTTTTTTTTAATGTAAAACTGACATAACTTTTTAGCAAAGTTGATTGTTGCTATCTTGAATCGTGGATCTCAAAATATTAATATGCAAGCAAGGCAAATGACTAGGAAGTCAAATGGAATGTTGCATTTATTGCAAGGGGAATTGAGTATAAAAGTAGGGATATTTTGCGACAATTATGCAGGGTATTTGACAGTGCATCAGAAATACTGTGCACAGTTTTGGTTCCCTTACTTAAGAAAGGATATAATTGGATTAGAAGCCATGCAGAAGTGATTAACATGACTGATTCCTGGAATGAAGGGGTTATCTTCTGAAGAAAGGTTGAACATATTGTGCCTGTATCTAATGGAGTTTAGAAGATAAGGGACTTGATAGGGTGATGCTGAGAGGATGTTTCCCCTTATGACAGAGGGAGACGAGAACTAGGGAAGATGGTTTAACTAGAAGAGGCTTCCATTTACTGTTAGGATTAGAATTTTTCACTCCAGAGGATCATGGGTTTTTGGAATGATTTTCCCAGAGATCTGTAGAGACTGGTGCTGTGAATATTTTTAAGGCTGGATTCGAGAGCTTTTCGACTGGCAAGGGAGTAAAGGTTATTAGGAATAGGTAGGAAGGTGAAACTGAAGTCATAATCAGGTCACCCATGATTTTATCAAATGCAGAGCAGGCTCAAGGGGCTTAGTGGCCTATTCTGCTCCTAATTTGTATGTTAGACTGGACCTAAGCCATTTTGAGCAAATGGTGTTACAGCTTTAATTTTCATTTTCAGCAATTATATTCTCATCAATCAAACAGGGATATTTTGACCTTCCTAAAATGTAGGAACTGGGCAGAAACACCTTGAAAATGATGGCATCTGATCATTCAGAGCCCACCATTGATATCCTCCCTTGAGTTGAGTGGCATTTTTAATATGAAAATTGGGGTTCTATGATTCAGACTCCTGCCTAAGATTGAACTCCCCACTTGACTAGCACCCTAAGGCTAAAGTGGCTGCCTAATTTGATCCTAATTTGGTCCTAAGGCACTCATCTCAGGCTGGTCAGTGGGCACATTCTGCTGGCTGGCTATCCAAAAACACAGTGGCACAGTGGTTAGCACTGCTGCCTCACAGCGCCAGGGACCCGGATTCAATTTTGCACATTCTCCCCGTGTCTGTGTGGTTTCCTCCAGGTGCTCCGGTTTCCTCCCACAGTCCAAAGATGTGCAGGTTAGGTGAATTGGCCATGCTAAATTGCCCGTAGTGTTAGATGGATTAGTCAGGGGCAAATATAGGGTGGTGGGTTTCTCTTCGGAGGCTCGGTGTGGACTTGTTGGCTGAAGGGCCTGTTTCCACACTGTTGGTAATTAATCTAATCTAATCTCCATTTGTGTAAGTTGTCCTTTATCATTCTTGCAAAATTTGAAATTTTACCTACAGCACAAAAGGTGAGAAAGGTGATTGCATTTTCTGATTTTATGTGATATACTTTGGTGATAGTGTACTGTGATCTCTCATGCTACGTGCACACAGGTTACCCAGTGCAGAAGAGTAGACTTGTCTAACTTGATGCTTGACAGCTTGAATAGGTTGGGCAGTAAATATGATAAATGATCTTGGAGCTATAAAACTGCTGTTGGTACCTTAATACAGCTGCTGTGGGATTGCTCTTAACATAGACAGGTGTTCCAGCTGAAGCCAGAAAGATCTTTTAAATATCTAGGTGATACTATTTAATATAAAGTGACAGGATGAAATTGATATAAATAATTTGTGAGATATTAATGTAATGAAATAGAATATATTCTTATTGCTCAAAAGTAGAGTTGAATTTCCTTGAGCCTTACCTAACAAAATGCTTTCTTTGCTCTCTTCCCCTTTCAACAGCACGTGTGAAGCATTTCAGTCTCCTACACCAGATATCCTGATGGCTATTTTTTAATGAAACTGTCATGATCCTGTTAGAGTTGACAACTCTTCTACATTAACCTTGAGTAGGAGCCTGGGGAATAAGGGATCAAGGAGTAAGGGTGGAAAAGGATTGGGAGGGAAGAAAGGAAACTAGAGCATGAGGGTTAGGGAAGCAGGAAACCCAGGGAATAGGAGGGGCGCTGGGGGTGTCAGGGAGAGATAAGGAAGGCCAATTGAAGTTGTGAAGAGAAAAGCTGGATAATAGAGTACAGGAAACATAAACACTTTGGACTGAGGTTGGCTTAGAGTGTTGGTGTATTTATTACTCATAAGTGATTTGAGAAGAAGACAGTGGAGGCCATAAATTCTATTTATAAAAGCCAAACAGGAAAGGTAGTAGGAAGGTCCTTGAAGTAGTGCTATTAGATCATCAAATGTTTCACTAAAATTGGCTGCTGACATGAATTAAAACGTGAAGAAATGGAATAAGTGTTTGTAAAGGTGTTATGACAGAATCTGGAGGAAAACAACAAAACATGTTGGCACAGCCACTGGAGTCAAATGCTCTCCTCATGTACTTTGATCTTTCTTTAAAACTCCCCATTATTGAGTGTGAGCCTAGAGAGTGGTTTGAATTGTTGATACTGAGTTATATTAGGGTGACATGCTCTGTGAGAAATATCCCAAACATTGAGCTCATTGGCCTTTGCGTAATCTCTTTTTTTGGTTCAGGTGAGACCTTGCTGGCCAATTTTGTTGTATAAAGTCTAAATACAGATTGCCTATGACTGAGGCTTCCAGCTTTGCACAAAACCAGAACTGAAGAGAAAGGAAGAGATAAGGCCTATAAAAGGAGGGTCTGCATATAGTTTTAGGAAGAGTTTTGATGGCTATAAGATTACAATACGTTGTAGGTGAGATATTTCGATGATCCATTTATTATCGCCAGTTACGTCTAGGCATACCAGTGAATGATTATATTAATATCAGTTATGAAGAAGTTTGGAGTGTTATTAATCATTATCAGTGGAACTTCAATGAATTATCTGAGTTCCTCTCTCCTGTGGGTTCCCATCAGCAAATTGCTTTTTATTTTCTTTTTCATCTACTCATGAGTGCTTCTTGGTCTTTAGAGTTGTTATAGCAGCTCTACTCACATGAATGAACAACATATGGTTGTAAGCTACTCAGAACTTGAATATTAAGGCAATGGTGCCCAAAGTCTTTTGTTCTTGGACTATTGTTTAGATTTACCAAGACTTTGGTGTCCCTCATAGGAAGTTTCTTTCTTTAAATATCCCTCT
This sequence comes from Chiloscyllium plagiosum, assembly GCF_037043375.1. Lineage (NCBI taxonomy): Eukaryota > Metazoa > Chordata > Chondrichthyes > Orectolobiformes > Hemiscylliidae > Chiloscyllium > Chiloscyllium plagiosum. The sequence continues at coordinate 37,546,377 of NW_028270157.1, forward strand.
TGTGGTAATTCATCTTGTAAATCACAATAATCATACAGTACAGGTAAACATAGTCATAGAGATGTACAGCTTGGAAACAGACCCTTAGGTCCAACTCATCCATGCCAACCACATATCCTAACCTAATCTAGTCCCATTTGGCAGCATGTCTAGAATTTTTTTTGATCATTAGCAGTCTTTATTCCCAATCAGCCTTCTCCCATTCACTCAACAGGCCCTCATCCCAAACACCTAACCTGCGTTCACTTCTTTTACCTTTTTATTAAAGGACCTCACCAGGGGAAAGGAGTTGGCCAGGCAGACTGAGGCGATGAGTCGATCAGCTGCAGTACCTGCTGGGACAGTGTTTTGGCCAGTAGCTGCTCCTCTCACATCACCTATGCTCATATTCATGTACCGACACTTTCCCAATGCTCGCTATCAGCAGCCAGTATGAGATATAAATAATTTGTGATTGCAGGAAAGTGAGTAGCAGCATATGAGCCTGAGTACCATAGACATTTATGTTTGGGAAGAACCTCTTGATAATGGAGAGTGAGAAGTGGAGGTGAGAAAAATATTTCATCTCTGAAAGTCTGCCACATGACCAAAAGAAAATATACCCGCTGAAGGCATCTGTGTATACTCTACTTTGGGAAACACTTATTTAAGCTATGTGCAGTAACATTTGTAATCATCAAACAATGAGAATGTGTGTTAGACTGTTGTTTCATAGGTATTCCAGATTCTCTGGTCAAAGCAAATTTGCACTGCAATGTACAGCCTAGGTTTTTTTTTACAAAAAGTTTCATGTTTCTATTTGCAAGACAGCAGTTAAATCTGCAATAAAAAGTGTGTGCACAAGTTTCTGCACAGTTTTTAAGAAGTGGCAAAGGGGCAATTTTTGTGAGGTGTCTCTGTTATGTGCAATAAGTTTGGTAGCTTCCTCCTGCCCAATGTTCTCATCCTGTTCATTGGAAGACTGTTCCCTTTCCCTCAGTTCCTCAGCATCTATCATATCGCCTCATTACTAATTCCAGTTGTCCAGAGCAAAGCATATGGCACATTCTGTTCAGACTATACTGGAGGCCCCTCAGATCGGTCCAGTAGTGGAACCGCACCTTCGGCAGTATCTGCTCCACCATGGCCCTTTTTGAGGCATGGGCAGCATTATATTTTCATCACGTGTTAGTCAAGAGGTTGCGTATTGGTGTTCTGAGTCATGGTTTCATTGGATAGTCCTTATCTTCCAACAACCGGCCTTTATAAGGCACCTGGAACTTCACCTGCACCAGATACATGCTGAGAATGTCGGAACCATGATGGATGCCAGGGTAGTGGGCGCATACCTCCAGGAAGTGGTAATGGTGATCATGGATGATCAGAGTTCCCTCTAAGCTCTGCTGTGACATTCCATGTATGGCAATAGTGTGCCATTGTGGATCACCCGATTCTTTACTGGTTTCAGAAGTCAGTGTCCCACATAGACTTCAGCGGTCCATGTTGAAGAAAAAAGAAACTAGCAGGAAGGCTGCATCTGAATTCTGCAGTATGTTAGTACAGTCCTCTCAGTGCCACATATGTACAGTCAAAGAGTCATACAGCATGGAAACAGACCTTTTGATTCAACTTGTCTATGCCGACCAAGTTTCCCAAACTAAACTAGTCCCATTTGCCTGCTTTTGCCCCATATCCCTTTATACCTGTCCAAATGTCTTTTAAATGTTGTAATTGTATCCTATAACAGGGCAGATTTTATAAATGTTTGGTTTGTAAGAGAAAACGCATGGACAGAATTATATATTGAAGCATTAAAACTCAGAATACAGGAGTGACCTTATAGAGGTTTACAAAATTATGAGGGGCATGGATAGGATAAATAGACAAAGTCTTTTCCCTGGGATCGGGGAATCCAGAACTAGAGGGCATAGGCTTAAGGTGAGAGGGGAAAGATATCAAAGAGACCTAAGGGGCAATTCTTTCATGCAGAGGGTGGTGCGTGTGTGGAATGAGCTGCCAGAGAAATGGTGGAGGCTGGTACAATTTTGCAACATTTAAGAGGCATTTGGATGGGAGTGTGAATAGGAAGGGTTTGGAGGGATATGGGCTGGGTGCTGGCAGGTGGGACTAGATTGGACAGGGACATCTGGTCGGCATGTACGAATTGGACTGTTTCCATGCTGTACATCTGTATGATTCTATGACTCTATCTGCGTCAAGGCAGATATACTAAGGTGTGGGACCCTCTATTTACATTAATGGCGGTCACAAAGAGACAGAGGTGGTACACGTTCATCCACCATTCCCTTGAAATACATGGTGGACAATAAACACTTTGAAAGGAATATTCCTCAGGTACTTTTATTGTAAGTGCTGGTGGATGGAAAATTGGGAGATTCAATTGAAATATTGAATTTTGTTTTTGGAGAGGTCAAGTTGTGTTGATTTAATATTTGGTAAAAGATTTCACATATTAGCTGAAAAATATTCTTCTTGTTAAAAAGGAAGATTCATCAGATATGAGTGAAAAGATTTTAGAAAAGCTGTCAGATGAATTAAAAAGATAGACACGTGATTATTCTATTGATGAGGAATATGAGCACCGTTTGTATGTTCAAGAGTTTCTACAGCCTAACTCCAATGCGTGTGCCAATGCACAAACTTTGAAGCAAAGAAGGAGCATTTAAAATGTTGAGAGCCAACTTGAACCTGTAATGGAATAAGATTGGTTATTCAAAAAGCTAGTTTCTTCAATGATAGCTGCTGGAATTATAACAGGCAGATTTCAAGGGAATGAAGTGTTTATTCCTTGGATAATATTGAACCCCTTAGATGGAAAACTATCTTTTCAACTCTGGAAAAAAGAGGCAGCAATTGATTCTTCACTTTCAATGCCTCTTTAGGTCACATGGTCAGATGTTTGCCCTGTTTTACATGTTACTTTATGTAGTTTTTCCGGCGTAAGGGGATTTGATTTTGTTCAAGTCTTTTGTGAAAGAATAACAAGAAATCATGTATTTAAAGAACTATTATTTTGGCTATTAGTATTTTGCTTGTCCCTTTTAGAATCAAAAGAGTGGCGTGGGATACATGGAATGGCAGAAGAGGGACCAACTGGCATGGGAAGGATGGCATAAAAGGGGTGGATGAAATTATAGAATTGCCTCAGTAAACAACTTAGACAGCAAATGGCTTGTTGATCTCTCCTAATTTTTAATAAAAGATAGGAAATGCTAAAATACTCAGCAGCTCAGACAATATTCATACGGAGTAAAACAGCAGTAACTTTTCAGGTCAGTGAACTTTATTCAGAGGCTTGTCGCTCCATTGTTGTTTCCAAACCTTTTGAGTATTTTCAGCAGTTTCAGGTTTTAATTCAATACCTTGGGTATTGTGGTTTAAAAATGATTAAGACTGAGTGTGAAAGACTCAAAACTCTGTCTGAATACTGAACCCTTTACTGTTGTCCCATATGTCAATAACTTAGATTTGTCGATCATTCACAGTTTACAGATGATACAAAATTGGTGATGTAGTTGTTAGTGAGGAAAAAGCTGTGGACTGCAGCAAGACATTAATAGATTTGTCAAATCGGAAAGATGTTGTGAAACTTGAAAGGGTTCAGAAAAGATTTACAAGGATGTTGCCAGGGTTGGAGGATTTGAGCTAATGGGAGAGGTTGAACAGGCTGTGGCTGTTTTCCCTGGAGCTTCGAAGGCTGAGGAGAGACCTCATAGAGGTTTTTAAAATCAGAGGGGCATGGATAGGATAAATAGACAAAGTCTTATCCCTGGGGTGGGAGAGTCCAGAACTAGAGGGCGTAGGTTTAGGGTGAGGGGGGAAAGATATAAAAGAAACCTAAGGGGCAACGTTTTCATGCAGAGAGTGGTACGTGTATGGAATGAACTGCCAGAGGATGTGGTGGAGGCTGGTACAATTGCAACATTTAAAAGGCATTTGAATGGTTATATGAATAGGAAGGGTTTGGAGCGATATGGGCTGGGTGCTGGCAGGTGGGACTAGATTGGGTTGGGATATCTGGTCGGCATGGACAAGATAGCTAGAAGGGTCTGTTTCCATGCTGTACATCTCTATGACTCTAAATGGACAAAAGAGTGACAAATGTAATTAAATCCAGAAAAGTGTGAGGTAGAATATTTGGGCAAAATAAGGTGAGGAAATACAGAACAAATTAAAAGGTTCTGAGAAATGTAGAGGAACCAATGAACCTTAGAGCACATGCTAGTGGTGACCATGTAATCATTGTCAATCATCATAAAAACGGAATGTCTTTTCGGGAACAAATCTACCATCCTTATTGAGTCTGGTCTGTATGTGACTCCAGATTCACAACAATGTGGTTGACTCTTAACTGCTCTCTGAAATGATCTAAGCAAGCCACTTCGTTCAAAGGTTTTTAGAGATGGGCAACAAATGCTGACTTCACCAGTAGTTCTTCCTCCCATCAAAGAATTAATAAAAATCAACTGATCCTATTTACTAAGGATACACATCAGCAATGGTTAGATACTTTTGATAATTTCTGGATCAGTGGTGCTGGAAGAGCACAGCAATTCAGGCAGCATCCAACGAGCAGCAAAATCGACGTTTCGGGCAAAAGCCCTTCATCAGGAATAAAGGCTTTTATTCCTCGTTTTTACCTCGTTACTTTTGATAATTTGACAGGCCCAAGGTGCAGAACAGGCAAAAGAGGATTGACAATGAACTATCCTAAACAACCCTTACCCTATACCATATATTGGCTGATGTGGCAGATACCATGAGGTATCACTGCTGGTACTGAGGGTACTATTAAAACTGCCATACCTATAAGGCAACCGGCAAAAGCTGAAAGTTATGATGAAGTTAGATTGCTCTTCTTGGCCAGCACAGATACAATGGACTAAATGTCCTCCTTCTGTCTCATAAATGTTTCCATGTTTTCTGTTCAATTCTGCACTGCTTGTGTCAATCATATCTAGCTTATATCAGGCTTTGTATAAATCTGCATTGTAGATACATTGTAGATTAATCTGCTTAAAAATGCTGCTATTCTTGGACTGGGTTTTTATGTCAACCTAGAGAGAGGGTGCAAAGGGGACCGAAATGGGAAAGGGCACCCTCCAATGATAGCACCTAATTTCTTCCCACAATTTTAAGCACTTATTTAAAATAAATGTGAATTCCACTTTACTTGGCAGCTCACATCAATCGTATTATGGTGTGGGCAGTGTAATATTGGGGTCAGTTGAGGATTTAACAAGCTCAATTGATCTTTAATTATTTACTTACATATAATGGGTGTGTCACCAATTTTGGCAATTGCCCACCTATCACCCAAAACATGCTTGCTAAGGATATGTAATATCCAGCTCGATCGTGTATCTGGAATTTATTTGTTGGTGCATTTTTGACTCAATGGCTAATTTTTTTGATCGCATTAGTATTCACTTTAGGAATTGAAGCTCTCAAATTGGAAATAACTGAGATGGATAAAATATTCAAACATCTTTTCTTCCTTGTTATCAAGCAGTTGCATGGTTCATTGATTCAAAATAAATGAAACTTTTAATTAAAACTATTTCCACTTTGCTAGCTTGTTAAAGGGATATAATTTTAGCCACTTTGGGTCTTTAACAATATTGATATTCATAGCATAATGACATTGTGAAACCTTGCCTGTGTAATTGGCTTTTATGTGATTCGACGCTCAGAGAAAAACCTGTTTTAATTCACTATGTAAAAGTTAGATCTGATTGACAGAAACTTGCTGTATTCACACTTATTGCATTGAGAAATAACAGTTATAGCTTTATACATTCGTAAAGGGAAGATATGGCTTTGGAGTTACTGACAGAATTCTACTTCATGATTTAAATTAATAAATCAAATACAATATTGAAATGATTCATATTCTACCATTTAACATATTAAATAAACAATATATTTTCTGCTGGAAATCAGCCTGTTGAGAATTTTGATCAAGCCTCAGTTCAGGCAGTTAGTGCTCAATTCTTATGCGAATCATTCTGAAGGGACCGCTTCCTCCATCACACCTGGGCACATTTTTCATTCATCTCCAATACTTTGCAACCTTCATGTTGCAAATGTAGGAGATGTAATGGCTGTCGTGTTTTTTGCTCTCACCACCCAACGACCAAAATACTTCCTACTATCATATGACTTTCAATCTTGTCAAATTTACTGCTCATAATGTGGTCTCCTCTGCACTGGGGAAAGCAAATGCAGGTTTGTTATGGACAATGTTTAGTCTGCAGATATGACTCTGAGTGCTGGTGGCATTTTAATCCTTCACCTTGCTCTGATGCTTTTATCTCTGTCCTGTGCCTTCTGCATTGCTTCAGTGAAATTCAGTCTTTGTTAAAGGACCAGCAACTCATCATTTGATTAAGCATTTCACAACCTTCTAGACTCAACATTGATTTCAACAATTTCGACAAAAACTCACTTTTGTTTCAGGAACAAATGAGACAGACAAAGCCAAAATAATATTCACATTTATGGGATGCTGAATTTTAAAAAAAAGTGTACCTCCATCCCCTTGTTGTTTGCTTAACTTTACACATTTAATTTTTTTCTTAATTTTTCTTCTATAGCATCTTGATATGTACTTTAGGTACTTTTTTTTTCTTTATCTCACAACAGATGCTACCAATAACGTATTGAGTATTTCTTGCATTTTCTATTTTTATTCAAAATCCCATAAATGTTAATACTGTTTTGGCTTTGTATGTCTCATTAGTTTCTGAAACAAAAGTGAATTTTTGTTGCAAACTTAGCATTCACTTGAAAAAGCCTCATGCAAACAAATTTTAATGCTGATCACGGGACTCACTATCCTACAGTGAACTGCTATATCCTTAGCCCATCCACAAATTAGTTCACTTCCGGTGCTATAAAAAGGTGGATTCGGTTAGTATAATTCCAATATCTGTAATCATTTGGCAGATTTCTGAAATTCTCAACTGGGATGTTTTTACATGTAGAACTACTGTTTTTGAGCCTTATAATTAGGCAGCCATTGGTCAGCATGGTACTTTTCTCAAATCAGGAATCTTTTTTGTCATTAATATTGGCCAGAGCAAATGTCAGTGGTTTGAACAGGTTGAAGAATCAGATGGTGTTACAACTGCAGAGAGGCCACAGAGGAAGAGAATTGTGACATTTTTACTCTGCCAGAGTTACATAACTACATTTAAAAAAAATTATTCCTTGCAATCATCTTCTTTGGTTCCAGTTCCTCCTACGTGCAACAGGGAATGTCAAAAAAATCAGAAACCCTTAACTCGTGCTTGGAATAGCTGGGTGACGATGCTATGTCTGTTACAACAAGTGACTTTGATACATCTCTGATAGTTAGTTTGAAACAGCAGATCTTCCAAGGTCTCGATGACCACAAATATCCCCAGCAAGCTTCTCTTAATAAGCCAATGTGCTTTGTAATTTGCCAACACGTCTCCTACATCAATGTGTAATTTGTATATGATACCAGTGCCGTGTTATTCCTTGGCACCTGCCATGACTCTTTATCTGCTGTTCGTTCATTCACCATCTTTCCCTATAAGCAGAGAAATATTGTAAAAACCATTTCCTGTATGCACATCTAATCACAGCTCTCAGAAATTTGGATTTGCTGTCTACAGAAAGATTCAAATGTCAATAGAATCCTCTGAATAAACACGATGTGCTCAATTCTGCTTCCTGGACAATCATAGAATCCCTGACGAGAAAGTGAGGTCTGCAGATGCTGGAGATCAGAGCTGAAAATGTGTTGCTGGAACAGCACAGCAGGTCAGGCAGCATCCAGGGAACAGGAGAATCGACATTTCGGGCATAAGCCCTTCTTCAGGAATCTGAAGAAGGGCTTATGCCTGAAACGTCGATTCTCCTGTTCCTGGATGCTGCCTGACCTGCTGCGCTGTTCCAGCAACACATTTTCAGCAATCATAGAATCCCTACAATGTGGAAATAGGCCATTCAGTCAATCCAGTCCACACCAACCTTCCAAAGAGCATCCCAGCCCTATCCTCATAATCCCATAACTACCATGACTAATCCATCTAGCCTGCATATTCTTAGACACAATGATCAATTTAGCATAGCCAATCCATCAAACCTGCACATCTATGGACTGTCGGAGGAAACCAGAGCACCAGAAGAAAACCCATGCAGACACGAGGAGAACATGCAAACTCCACATGGACAGTCGCCCAAGGCTGGAATCAAACCCGGGATCCTGAAACTGTGAGGCAGCAGTGCTAACCACTGAGCCACCATGCCACCCAGTAGTTTCTTCCAGTACAGCTTACAAAGGATATCTTATAGATTTGCAGTACTGCAGTGAAGTTGATACACTCTGGTGGTTCAGACAAAGACCTTTGAGATGCAAGTGGCCAGTAACCTTTTAATTCTTGACCCTCAGAAAGTCCAGCAGCTGATTATAGAATCTTAGCAGCTGCAAGGACAAAAATATTACAACGTTACACAGCCTATAAGGAAGGCCCAGCTGTGGATACACTGAGGGAATCATGTGTTCTGGGGTTGACTGCAAGTTGGCTTTAATGGCAGGGCCACTGGCCACTGTATGTTGCCTAGTAGCAAACTGGTTACATGCAGAAATAAACATAGAGTCATAGAGATGTACAGCATGGAAACAGATCCTTCGGTCCAACCTGTCCATGCCGACCAGATATCCCAACCCAATCTAGTCCCACCTGCCAGCACCCGGCCCATATCCCTCTAAACCCTTCCTAATCACACTCCCATCCAAATGCCTCTTAAATGTTGCAATTGTATTAGCCTCCACCACTTCCTCTGGCAGCTCATTCCATACACGTACCACTCTCTGCGTGAAAGAGTTGGCCCTTAGGTCTCTTTTATATCTTACCCCTCTCACCCTAAATCTATACCCTCTAGTTCTGGACTCCCCGATCCCAGGGAAAAGACTTTGTCTATTTATCCTATCCATGCCCCTCATAATTTTGTAAACCTCTATAAGGTCACCCCTCAGCCTCCGACGCTCCAGAGAAAACAGCCCCAGCTTGTTCAGCCTCTCCCTGTAACTCAAACCCTCCAACCCTGGCAACATCCTTGTAAATCTTTTCTGAACCCTTTCAAGTTTCACAATATCTTTCCGATAGGAAGGAGACCAGAATTGCACGCAATATTCCAACAGTGGCCTAACCAATGTCCTGTACAGCTGCAGCATGACCTCCCAACTCCTGTACTCAATACTCTGACCAATAAAAGAAAGCATACCAAACAACATTGCCAGATCACTGCTGGGTAAAGATAATCACTAAATTTATGCCAATGTTATCAGTCAATTAGAGCAGGCATTATACTCACTTCTCCTTTTTGGTCCAAATTAATTTTGAGGCATAAGATTAATTTTACAATAATTTAAATGCCACATTCTGAACTCCAAGATGTTGCTGAACAGAGATGTATACATTCTAACTGCTTTATTTTCAAGCATCTTTTCACAGCTAATACTGCATTGACATTGATGGAAGCCAGAACACAGGCCATTGACTTGTTTTTCTGTTTCTGATGGTTTGGATCTGAAAGGAATTTGGTAAGTTTTTTTTAATTTAAAAAGAAGTACGTGTAAAAAGGAAAAGATAGCACCTAATGGGAAACTGAATCTCAGTGGTTCTTTTTCAACAAATGTTAAAAATTGTAGCAAAGAAAATTTGTCTACTCCCTTTTTTTAAAAAAAGCAAAAGTAGCCTTCCTCCAACTTTCAAACAATTCATGTCAGAAAAATAAATCTGACAATCTTGAAGCTAGTCACTGCAGCCAAGACTGTTCTCCATCTATATTGGTGCTTCTGTTTTCCATTCACAAAGACATTCAAACTTGAGTTCAGACATTGCAGAAGAACAAATGGAACATTTTGAACAGCTGTGTTTTCTTTCCATCTGACAAAAGGATCAAGTCTGAATGTTCTGACAGTAACAATAAATCTGTTTTCAAATGTTCACATTTCTCTCCTGAAAAAAGGTAAGGGAAATACACTTTTACTGAAATTGGAAGCCTTGGCTAGTTTCACCACATTGGATGAAATTTGAGGTTGGGATTCATCTTACATGTAACAAAATGGTGATTTGGATTAAAGCAAAGTTGTCATTTATGCCCAGACCTGCAAATGAAAACAAATGCAAGGTAAATGCATTTTGTTCCATAAAGTAAATTTTCCAGCACAAAAATGTGCCATTGAATTATTTTACTTCAATTGCTCTTATATAGTTTAAAAATGAGAATTGTCAGGATTTTTTTGGGTTACAGAGATTATGCATTGAGAAAGTCTTGATGTATTTTCATTGCCACAGGTATAGAATTCCTAAACATTCATGATCGAGCATTACCAGAATTGAGTGTTATGAATCATTATCCTCAAGAATTAGCCAGATCTTTGAATATTTGCCCTCACAGCAAGTAAAGTTTCTACAGCAAGAAGCACTGCTTTCCTTATCCAGTTGGCGCAATTTTCCTCCTTTGTTGTATGAAGGACATCATGCCAAATATTTATGTGCATTTGGGACTCCAGATGTTAAAGAATGTTAAAATGAATGATTCCAGCAAAGTGATTTATTGCTGGGCAATTAAAGATTCTGGGAAGGAGAAGTGCACTGAGTATAAAGTGCACCTTGTGTGAGAGCAGACTTATTGTAGTGTTGTCCAAGAGATTTCACTTACTTGCCATATCACTGTAAATTTATAATCTGGCAGCTGTAAACTGTATTTTTGAGATCATTGGAGTGATCTCTACAGTTGCTTGTTATTGATTGTCGTTGCTTTCTTCTATTGGCCTGGACTGGTTGATCTAATTGGTTAAGGTGACAATGCTAACTACTGCTTTCTCCACACAATGTCGCTGATATTTTAATGGTCCAATGCTTACACTTGTGTTACATATCAAAGTAGCATTAAACAAAAAGCAGTGACCAAAGATAGTAAACACATTTGCACACACTGTTTTCCAGTAGCATAAAAGATTAAAGGATGCATTGCATACACAATTCAAGGATGAGTATTGAGGTGACATCTTATATAATATATATAAATAAATATAAATATTCATTTACAGTTCCGAATCAAAACTGTAGCTTGTCACTTCTGGCTTCCCAATTAACTTTATACAGCTAGTGGATAACATACTGCACAAGAGTCTGGGAAATTTGCAACTCTGAGACGGTACATTGATTGTAGTAGTGCAGTCACTGTTGAGAAACCTAGATGGGTTTATCATAATATAGAGAAATTATGAAGTTTGGGTACACATTTGGAAGTGTAGATGCTGGAGGTTTGAATTGGATTGTGAATTACTAATGAAGTATTGTAATAATAAAATGATAACTACCAGCTCTTTGATGTAGTTGCAAGAGTATATGTTGACGTGATGAATAGTTTGCCAGAATTATGCTTTATATCAAGGTCCAAGAAATGTTCTTTGCAAATCTTGTTTATAAATTTTAAAATTTACATATCCTCAAATTAAACATTGCAATATTGTTTTATCAAAGCGATAAGGTTAGTTTAGTTTTAAATTATCTCTTTGCACCAGGTACTTTCCCTTACTAAAGTGGCTTAGATATTTGTTTATCTGGGTTGATATCATTCATTTGATACTTTAATTATGTCAACACTTTTCCATTTGGCCTATACCTTTTGGGAAGATAATTGTCGAGGGAGCAGAGACTGGAGTTGCACATCAGGACCGTGTGGGTGTCCTGATGCAGCTGAATCCCCATGAATTGTCCCTGCCTTTTTGATTAGCCAGTACCTGACATCTGGAAGGTTTCAATAATAACAATAATAATCATCGTCATAATGTTAATAGTTGAATAGTTACCCAAATTCAAATCAACCAATTCCTGGATAATTATTAAATTGACTTCCCCCAACTCACCACAGACTTACAACTTCAACCTTACCATGGAAATCCAATTTGACAGTTCCCAACCTCTGACTCCCTTTCAGAATCCAATGTCCAATCCCTCAGTGAGCTACACCAGAATCATCGTCCCACAGGCCTAACTGTCTGCTCCCTTCCAACCTCAGAACCTGACTCCCCTCACCATACCCAGCTCTAACTCCATACCCTCCATATACCTTTGACAGACAACCAACATCCTCCCTACCTTGGACTGGATATTCACCACCTCTTAACCCCTCCCAGTAACCCACCCCAGCCCAATACCCTTCAACTCCCCATGCTCTAATCCCGCCCACTTCCTCTCCCCAGTCCTGACAACATCAATTATAAAATAATTGTGACTTGAGAAATCACTGTCATCTTTTGGATGACATTATTTCACGTGAGCTAAAGCTATCTTGATAAAGCAACATGTAATCAGGCTTTCGTGCAGTATTTGAATATTGTGATAAAGGGCTTCATGACTACGAATCTGATTAATTGTTTCAAATTCTATGAATGTTACCAACATTATAAAAGTACCTAATTTCTAATAAAGTCAAGATGAAGCAAATAATTTAATTTCAACAACAAACCAGCTTGTGTGATTGTATGTTAATGTTCTATAAATTACAGGCATCTCTTAAAGAGTCTGCATCAACTCGTTGGCTTATATCAATCGATTGTTTACCTTGAATTAATAAGCTCCAACCAAAGAATCATTCTCTGTGCAAACATTTCTTTGCTTTTTCTTACTTACAATTTAGGTTTTTTAATGTGCTATGATTGTCATGTTTGCAAAAAAGTGCAAGAGTGTAATTTTCAATGCACAATTCCTTTGAGATCTTTTCTGCTTTTTGGTGAATTTATTATTCATGTTTGGGTGCATCTCAATAATGTCGCTGATGCTATGACAATCTGCTCATAATTAATTATCTTAATACTGTATTTTTAATGCAGAATTCTTTAATTGGATCAATGAATATTTAAAGATGACTTCTTCAAGACCTCAAATTGATGATTTAAAAAAAGATTGGGTGAAACAAAGACAGAAAATCATATTTGGCACTTTAACATATAATGAAACGTTAGTCCAAAATATAGATTTCTTTTGCTGCCTAACCTTTTGGAATTTTCATTAATGACAAGTCACGTAGCAACCCCATAACTCTGACACTGAATGTGTCTAGTGTTACAGCCACCAACTGTTTCCAGAACATAGTAAGTTGAATCAATGTGCCTCATGTAGCACACCCCAACTTTAATTTGTAATGATTCAAGTTAATCAGTAGTCAAATCTCTTGTTTAAACTGGTTAATTTATTCCAAACTATTACAAAGAAAGAGATAAAGCTATTAACTAAAGATTATGATATCAAAATTAAAGTGTAGATAATGCAAAATAATACTTCCAAGAGGAATATCCTGATACTGACTGTAGTGTATGGTTGTGGTTTGTTGCTTGAGTTCCTTCTGACTCAAGTGAGGAGGTTAACACTTGAAGTCAGATCCAACAGTTGCAATTACTTCTGTTGTTCAATAGGTGATGCTTTCTATAAAATGGACCAACAGACAATAGATGTTGGGAGGGAGAGAAGTCACCTTAGGCTTCACTAATTCTGTTGTCTTGATACTTTCACACTGCCTATTTTTTCCTTTCGAAGAACAGTATTTAGTTTCTGTATGACTTTTCTTTTTGTCCTTCCCTCTCTGAGGGTGAACTTAAAGCTGCCTTCTTGGAGTTCTGTTCTCTGGCTGATCTTAACCATCTTTTTTTCAATACTCTTCAAAGTTTAAAATTATGCTGTTAATTTTGAGAAATAAAGAGTTTCTCAAAAGAAAAAGTAAGATGTTTTGATGTTCAGCATCTATCTGCTGTCCTGTCTGAAGCTTGAATTCTAACGCCTCCACTGATGCCTTAGAAACTCCTGGTATTTCAAAAGCATTTACATACCTAGGTATGCCCAAAGGCATAGGCAAAATCCTCAGAGCAGCAGAGATGTGTGTTTAAGAAACTGACCGCAGAATATAATGTGAAGATGAAGGGAATACACTGTCAAATGTTAGTTATTATCATATCAAATTGACAAGGATTCTCAATTTTAAAGCAACAAGACAGCATTCCTGAAAAGGAATAAATTGTTAAAAGTGGAACATCAATTTCTCAAGAAGGTTGTTTCTGTCTGCTCCTATATATTTTGATTGCTAACCATTTATTTGCTTCATCTTACGGCATTGCTTAGATTTAAATTATTCCTGTCTGTCTATTCTGATAATGAAACTTGTCGCACTACATTATGTTTGGTGTGGAAATTTGAACTGCAGTCATTTTTCTTCAAAAGTTCTTCCATCTAAAAGGACAAGAGCAGCATTTACAAGGTAACACGACCAAGTTCCCCTCCAAGCCACTCACCATCTTGACTTGGAAATATATCATTATTCCTTCATTGTCACTGGGTTAAAATCCTGGAATTCCCTCCCTAACAATATTGTACATAGACTGCAGCAGTTCAAGAAGGCAGATCACCACCCCTTTCTCAAGGGCAACTAGGAATGAATAATAAATGCTGGCCAGCTAGTGGCACCTACATCCTATGAGTGAATAAAAAAAGCAAAGCAAGCATCAGTATACCTGTAAAAGCAATTCTTAAAATCTAAGGCAAAATAGACTTTCATTTATCACAAGATTTTTTAAAAAGCCACAGGCCATTTTATCTGAAAATTACTTCTTCTCTGGAATTGTATTACTCTATTTGAAAACCTTCAAAGCTTTCTTCTGTTGCAAAAGGATGTTCCAAAATCATTAGTCACCTGAGGCTCTTTCCCTCCCCTTCCAAAAATAACACAGAGGTCTTCTTTAAGTTTTTTGCACGGTGAGGGCCTTCTTAATGTCAGCAGTTTAAAGAATGCAGGAGACCATGCAAACATTGCATTTGACCCAACATTCTGTGTTGTGTTATGAATTCAAGGCTGTAAATAGTTCTGACCACATTTTACTCAGTGTTCCCATATCTCTTCAACTTATTCCAGTTGACATGAACGATCTTAATTTGGCCTGCTGTTGAAAGGCTTTTGGGAAACATTTATTGTACAGGTACTTATAAATGAGGCAAAGTGAAATGATAAAATTAGCATTAGTTTACTGTGTTTCATATCCTCTAAGTTCAATTGTTGATCATCATCTGATCTAGCTTTTGGTATTTGTATTTATAATACAAATATTTTAAACATTTTTTTTATCTGGAGGTCTTGTATTTAAACGATCCATTCTTCAAAATATAACTAACTCTTGTAGTTTTGACCTCAAAGCTTCTTTCACAGCTGAAAGTATTTGTGAATACCTCCATAAGAGGTAACTAGTGTAACTTATGTAACTAGTGAGGAAGCTATATGCTCAACTGCAATACAAACTACCCTTCTTGAAGATAGTTAAAAATCACAACACCAGGTTATAGTCCAACAGGTTTAATTGGAAGCACACTAGCTTTCGGAGCGACGCTCCTTCATCAGGTGATGTGGAGGGCTCGATCGTAACACAGAATATATAGCAAAAATCTGCAGTGTGATGTAACTGAAATTATACATTGAAGAATTGATTGTCTGTTAAGCCTTTCATCTGTTAGAATACAGTGATAGTTTCACTTCTTTCATGTGTAAATCACAAAACCCTTTTTTTTAAGTTGCATTCTCGGGTTAGCTGTTAACAATGGTGATAGCTAGACAATATGTTGAAGGTGTTAGCCCCCTGTGTTCTCTGTCTATGACCTGATGATTCCAATCTAAAAAGTGAAATAACAGAGTTTTACATAAATTCATGCAGTTTTTGAGCTTAGAGTTCGACATGAATCTATGTGGTTTTTGAGCAAAGTGCAATGTAACTCTGAACTCACTATACACACACACACTTTCTCACACTCACAACCCCCACCCCAGACAGACACACACACACACAGACAGACAAAGACCCACATGCATACATATATATTGTGTGTGATGAATTTTTTGGGTACTTTCAGAGTTACATTGCACTTTGCTCAAAAACCACATAGATTCATGTCGAACTCTGAGCTCAAAAAATGCATGAATTTATGTAAAACTCTGTTATTTCACTCTTTAGATTGGAATCAATCTAAACATCAGGTCATAGACAGAGAACACAGGGGGCTAACACCTTCAACATATTGTCTAGCTATCACCATTGTTAACAGCTAACCCGAGAATGCAACTTTAAAAAACAGGGTTTTGTGATTTACACATGAAAGAAGTGAAACTATCACTGTATTCTAACAGATGAAAGGCTTAACAGACAATCAATTCTTCAATGTATAATTTCAGTTACATCACACGGCAGATTTTTGCTATATATTCTGTGTTACGATCGAGCCCTCCACAATCACCTGATGAAGGAGCGTCGTTCCGAAAGCTAGTGTGCTTCCAATTAAACCTGTTGGACTATAACCTGGTGTTGCGTGATTTTTAACTTTGTACACCCCAGTCCAACACCGGCATCTCCGAATCATTCTTGAAGATAGCCTTTCATAACCTTCCATCATCATAAACAGGCAAGTTAGTGAATTTTCACTTTGACCATGCTGTTCCACTATTTGAAAGCAGCCCTCAATGATTTATTGACTTTTCCTCAATTATTATTATTGCTAATCCAGTCCCAGTGGCTTTGGTGATATTATGTCATTCTACCTACCAACATTATAAACCTCTTATTTAACTTAGAGGTCTCCATTTGTATGACTGCTGTATGACTCTTGCTACAGGTATCTGTTGTATTATGTTCGTCTGATAATTCTGTGGTTCTTATTTTTGAAAGTCCTTTTGAATCAAGGAGCACAGTAATCCATACAGATACAGCTCTGTCCTTGTATAATTATAGGCTTGAATACAATCAGTATGAGTGGCTACAAATATAATATCTTTCCCAAATCAAATAACTATACGGAATATAGCAATCAAGGATTGGCAGAGGCCCTGTGCTCTGACAGCTTTCTCTTAAACAGCTCCAATGTGGATTTCTAATATGAGATGAATCCTTATGTTGTTGAGACTGCCACCTGCACTATCTGGCTATGTTTATGCTTATCTGTGAAACAAAATTGATCAAGAATAGGCCAGGCCAATTGACCAATGACAATCACTTCTTTTCGTAAATTCTCTGTTAATGACACAAATTATTAGTGTAACCCTTCTATTTTCACAGTTAGCATCTTGCTAAATTCTTTGATACTATTGTGTCTGTAGAATCCATTCCTGTATATTTATGTTTTACAAATATAACATTTCCTTCTCTTTATATGTTTTGTGCTGCTTCATTACAACAATATTGTATCTTTCATATTGTCGTTTTTTTTTCTCTTCCAACCATGACCTATTCACAATTAACACATTCTCTGCTGCACACTCACCAGCTAAAAAGAAATTTGGCAGTGCAACTAAAGGACTCTTACTTGTCCTTGAAACATTCTTGAGGTTGGCTGAGCAGTCCAAATGGTTGAATGAAATTGTCAACATTTATACTGGTTGGCTGGCTCATTAACTGCTTGAGAAGTGTTAAGGCAGAACATAATAGTAGGTTTTGGCTGATTTTTTTTGTCACTTTTTTCAGTTGTGTGCTTCCCTGTGGCTCATTACGTTCAACCAAATACATTGGCTCATCCCATTTCCCAAGAAAGTTTGAGAAACTTTTTGAAAAAGTATTTCTAAAATAAACATTCCTCAATTTTAATTTTTTAAATTTATTGTTAATAATTTTGCAAGTTTTTGTGTGGTTAGATATTCTATGATATCTCATTTGTCAGTGGACAAAAGAAATGAAAAAGACGTCTAATAATTTATATGTTTTAAAATGTAAAAATATATAGTAGAATATGTAAGAAATTACAAGAGAGTGAGAGACAGACAGACCCCAGGATATAATAATCCATATGAGGCAGAAGTATACCCCAAACCACCTCACTCTTGATTTTTGACCTATTCTAATCTACCAGATGCAGACTCACATTCTTTAATCAAGTCAGAGAGTTAATTATCACAAAGATTGTCAAAGTAAATACTCAAAATAATAATAAAAATGCTGAGAGTCTCAGCTCTAATGGTTCTTGCTTCTAAGCTCTCTGGGTCACAGTATTATCATCTTTTTTCTGTTTTCTGTTGGCCATTGTTTCGCTTTTAGATATATTCCAATACTGGTCTGTAATTTTCTTTTTATTCCGACAGAAAGACCCTTTATCTAGCTATCTTAAAGGGATAGTGCTTTTCTGAGAGCTGTGCTGTAATACAATTAAAATATTCACTTATCTATTAATAGGTTACCATCTGCAATTCTGCTGTTTCATGCTCATTTTATCTGTTATTTTTACAAGTGAGTCCTAATGACTTCTTATCTCCTCCATTATCAAAGAAATGTACAATCCCAACAGTGCGGAAAGGGCCATTTAGCCCATTGAGTCTGCACCAACTCTCCAAAGAGCATTCCACATAGACCCAGTCCCCCCTATCTATCCCTGTAACTCATCATTTACCATGGCCAATCCACCTAACCTGCACATTCCTGAACACTGTGGGGCAATTTAGAATGGCCAGTCCACCTAATCTGCACATCTTTGGACTACAGGAGGAAACCAGAGCATCCAGTGGAAACCCATGCAGAAACCTGGAGGATATGAAAACTCTAGGCAGACAGTCTCCCAAGGCTTGAGATGAACACAGATCCCTGGCACTGTGTAGCAATAGTGCTAACCACTGAGCTACATTATCTCTTCCAAGTTTGTGAGAAGATTTGTAGCTCGGGTGCTCGTTGCTGTGGTTCTGTTCGCCGAGCTGGAAGTTTTTGTTGCAAACGTTTCGTCCCTGTCTAGGTGACATCCTCAGTGCTTGGGAGCCTCCTGTGAAGCGCTTAGATTAGATTAGATTAGATTACTTACAGTGTGGAAACAGGCCCTTTGGCCCAACAAGTCCACACCGCCCTGCCGAAACGCAACCCACCCATACCCCTACATTTACCCCTTACCTAACACTACGGGCAATTTAGCATGGCCAATTCACCTGACCTGCACATCTTTGGAGTGTGAGAGGAAACCGGAGCACCCGGAGGAAACCCACGCAGACACAGGGAGAACGTGCAAACTCCACACAGTCAGTCGCCTGAGTTGGGAATTGAACCCGGGTCTCTGGCGCTGTGAGGCAGCAGTGCTAACCACTGTGCCACCGTGCCGCTTCTGTGGTGTTTCCTCCGGCATTTATAGTGGCCTGTCCCTGCCGCTTCCGGTTGTCAGTTTCAGCTGTCCGCTGTAGTGGCCGGTACATTGGGTCCAGGTCGATGTGTTTGTTGATGGAGTTTGTGGATGAGTGCCATGCTTCTAGGAATTCCCTGGCTGTTCTTTGTTTGCCTAGGGACAAACAAAGAACACTACATTAGTGTAGTGTACTACATGCCACAACCCAAAGGACTAGCCACACTACCATACATCAGGAGCATTTCAGAACTGACAGCCAGACTACTGCGACCACTAGGACTTATAACAGCACACAAACCAACAGCCACCCTCAGACAACAACTCACCAGAACGAAGGACCCGATACCCAGCATGAGCAAAACTAATGTAGTGTACAAAATCCCATGCAAGGACTGCACAAAACACTATATAGGACAAACAGGAAGACAGCTAATGATCCGCATCCATGAACATCAACTAGCCACGAAATGCCACGACCAGCTATCCTTAGTAGCCACACACGCAGACGACAAGCAACATGAATTTGACTGGGACAACACTACCATTATAGGGCAAGACAAACAAAGAACAGTCAGGGAATTCCTAGAAGCATGGCACTCATCCACAAACTCCATCAACAAACACATCAACCTGGACCCAATATACCGGCCATACAGCGGACAGCTGAAACTGACAACCGGAAGCGGCGGGGACAGGCCACTATAAATGCCAGAGGAAACACCACAGAAGCGCTTCACAGGAGGCTCCCAAGCACTGAGGATGTCACCTAGACAGGGGACAAAACGTTTGCAACAAAAATTTCCAGCTCGGCGAACAGAACCACAACAACGAGCACCCGAGCTACAAATCTTCACCCAAACTTTTAACTGTTTTAGTTTTCAAAAAATGTAAAGTGCATTATGGCTTATAGTCTGTGATGAATCACATTTTATTGTTCTATGAGTCTATTTCATCTATGAAACTTACTGTTTCTAATGCTTGAAACTGTACATAACCCACACATATGCATATCATTGGATTGACAAAATTTACAATTTTTAGTGAAGCTAACCATCATGCTTTTAGTCCAACATTGACATTATGATTTCTTAAGAAGAATACTGCAGAATTATTATTGAAGACAACACAGTAAAATCTACTAATTATTACAAACAGGACTTTATATTCTTGCATAATGAAATATTGAATATTAAATAATGTAGAGATGGTCAAACCTATTACAGATTTTATAAAGGATTTTGTCCTGACTTGCAAGTCTGGCATTTATTGCTCATCATGAGTTGCCTTGAGAAGGCAAATATTGGCCCTTTCCTTGAACTGCTATTGAACTGGTGAAAGTGCATCCACAGTGCTATTTAATATGATGTTCCATGATTTTCAGTGTGCTATGGTGAAGGAATGATGATATATGGAACCTGAGAGGGAGGGAGAAGGAGGTGATGTTTGCATGTACCTGCTAATGTTATCGTTCTTGATGATGGAGGCTATGGATTTGGAAATTACTGCTGAAGAATTGGCAATTTTTTAGGCGTCAATGACAGAACACTCTGCAGCCATGGTATGCCACTTTTCACAGAATACTCTTAAACACAGCAATTAGATGGCTGTCTCAGTTGAGTTTTTCATCAACAATGAGACCCCTTCCAATTGTACTACAATTGAATGTCAAGTGGAAGTGGCTAAATTTTCTCTTGTGCAAGATAGACATTGCCTGCCATTTGTGTGATGCATATGTTACTTGCCACTTAAAAGCCCAAGAGTGAATATTGTTCAGTTCAGTCTACATGTCGGCATTGACTGCTTAATTGTATGAGGAATTATATTGGAACTGAACATTGAAATAATTCATGAATAGCCTCACTTCTAATCTTTATAATGGAAGGAAGATCATCGATCAGCTAAAACTGGCGGGGCCTAGAGTTCTGCCCTGAGGAACTCATGCAGTAATATTCCAGGTTTGAAATGACTGGCCTCCAACAATTAGAGCCATCTTCCTTTGTGGCAGAATTTCTTCAGTCATTGGACAGTTTCCCCACTGCTTTCAGTTCTAATGGAACTTGTTGGTACCACACCCAATCAAAGTATGTCTTGATGTCAATGTTGGTTACACTTGCCCTCACCTTTGGAATTCAGTTCCTCGGCTCATATTTGGATCAAGACTGTAACAACTGGAGCTGAGTGATCCTTTTAAATCTAAGATGAGTATGTGAACAGGTTATTGATGAATTAGTGATACTGAATGATCTGGTTGATGCCCTCATCTCTGCAGTTAGTTGCATGTATTTTGGTAGGACATTTATTAGGTACAATAGAATTGTCTTGCATTTTATGGATGAGAAATATCTAGCTGATATATTGTCATGTAGACACCATTGTTTAGCAAGACTGGGACAACTTGACTTGAGGTATAGCACTTGTGAAAGAATTGGGAACAATGCACAGATTTAAAGTAATTAATGAAAGAAGCATAAGTGCGATGAGAGAAAATATTTTCACATGGCGAATGGTTAAGGTCTAGAATGCACTGCCAAAGAGTAGTTGAAGCTGGTTCAATCAAGGCATTCAAAATATTTGTGAGATATTGTTTCACACAACAAGTAGTAGGGTATGGAATGCGTTGTCTGAAAATATGGTAGAGGCAGGTTCAGTTATTGATTTCAGAAAGGGTTTGGTCATTATTTGGATAGAAATGGTGTGCAGAAAAGTGGGAAAATGGAGGAGGTTAGCACTAGGTAATAGAACTGATGCAGGCCCGATTGGCTGAATAGCCTCTTCCTGTGTCATTACAATTGTATGATTGTATGATTCTGAATTCTATAGTTACTAGCAGGGGTGCTCAACTGGGACATTTTGGGGTTCTACAGCGTTTTTGTGTTCTACAAGTCAGCCGATTCTTTGTGGCCATGGACTGAACAAAATTGGCTGAAGACCTTACATCTGTGATGGATGCATATATTTCAGCCTTGTCCTTTATATTCATGACCCTGAAACTGGAGATGTTTCTTGATCCTTCTCCCCCGATAGATGCTCAACTGTCCACATGTATTTATAATTAAAATTGGCAGTAATGTAGATCTTTGATTGTGGGAATATATGGCTCTATCTGTAGCATATGGCCGTCACTGATTAGCATACATGTTGTCTTGTTTTATAGCTTCATTGGATAGCACTGCATTTTCAGATACACTTGATGTTACGTTCAGCATGCTTTTCTACATCCTACATAAACCATGGTTGGCTGTTTGAATTGATTGTGACAGAGGAGCCTGCCTGTAAATTTATAGGTTGAAGTGGTACAAAATGGCATTGGCATGTTAGATCTGTTTTTAATCTATTGCAGTTTGCTCAATGTGTTGCCATTAGACATGTTGGACGGTGTCCACGATGTGACAGACTGCATAGTAATCACTCTAATGTCTTCATGAGCTGACATGTCCATGGTGGGTAGGTTGGTGTCAATAGGATCAAGTAAGCTAATTCACTGTGTTATTTCATCACTTACATAAGCTGAGTTTAGCAGTTATGTCCTTTTGGATTTGGCACCTAAGTTAAGCTACTTGTTGATAAACATTCAAATCCCTTATCCACAGTATTGTGTGGCCCTTGCTAGCTTCAGTGCTTCTTTTGATTGGTGTAATGGGTCAGCACTGAATCATCTGTTGAGAGGATACAATAACTGACAATCAGCTGTTTTTAAGAATGCCAGGACTACTCTTCCCTGACTATATATCATTGGTGCTGGATCAGTGGTGCTGGAAGAGCACAGCAATTCAGACAGCATCCGACAAGCAGCAAAATCGACGTTTCGGGCAAAAGCCCTTCATCAGGAAGGATGAAGGGCTTTTGCCCGAAACGTCGATTTTGCTGCTTGTCGGATGCTGCCTGAATTGCTGTGCTCTTCCAGCACCACTGATTCAGAATCTGGTTTCCAGCATCTACAGTCATTGTTTTTACCTCTATATATCATTGGTGGTTTGTCTTGCTCTGTGATGTACAAATGTAGAAATGGTGGTGAAGAAGTATTGAATGTGTACAGAGTGGAATTTACAGAATTTGGAATGCCCATGAGGCCAGAAATAGAGGAGCATAGATATCTGAGAGGGTTGTAGAGTTGGAGGGAGTGAGATAGCTGCAGAGGTAGTGAGCAACAAGGCTACACTGAAATTGGAAAGCCAAAAATCAAGACATTACATGACTAGGAACCAATCTAGGTGAGCAAGCACAAAGATGATAAAGGAATGAGATAACCTCAAGTTTACAGACTGTAGAATGAGAGGAATCAGCTAGGAGTGCAGTGGAATAATAGTTTTGAGGAAATAATGATGGAAGAGCAAACGTTGTCCATTCAACCCATCAAATCTGCTGATATGATAATCCCCAACGCCACATTCCTGCCTTTTCCCTATAACATTTGATTTCCTTCCTGTCTATCTCAGCCTTGTATAGGGCTTTTGCCCGAAACGTCGATTTCGCTGCTCCTTGGATGCTGCCTGAACGTCTGTGCTCTTCCAGCACCACTAATCCAGAATCTGGTTTCCAGCATCTGCAGTCATTGTTTTTACCCCATACTTAATGACTCAGCCTTATGAAACCTTGATACACAGGCAAAAGTGGGTGATGTTGTGGAGGTGGGAACAGACCGAGCCAATGATGGCTTCTCAGAATTAAATATGATGTTGCCCCAGTTGTTTTGGGAAATATTCTCGACTTGCATCCCTTTACATCCCCGCTCTCACCCTGTGTGTGTACATACAGAATGAAGCCACTCATGCTTCCTCCTATCCCATTGCCCCGTATACCCTCTAAGCCATTTTAGTGCCAATTCATCCCAAACCCATGTCTTGCCATCCACCATCCTTTGCCCTTTTATTCTCCATGCAAATACACCTTGGATACTATGGACCTCAGGATCCACATTGAAATGAGACAAAATAAAGTTTTAGATAGATATCACAGATATGAAAAAAACAGTCACTCGCGAAACCTCATTCAGTGCATGTAAATCCTCTCAAGGATTTAATCCCGTATAAAAACATTTATATTCATAATGCCATTTCAAAGAAAAAGCATTCAATGACCCCTTTGGGTTTGGGTTGCCCCTATGTGTAAGTGATACTGTCCCTGTTTTCAAAGATCTGATTTGTTTGAAATAGGGACAGAATTTTCAAACCTGGATTCTCAGTGCTGCTCTGAGTACGCTGTGGAGTCTTGATGACTGCACGAAAGTTTGGCCCAAGATTGCAGAATGACTTAATATCAGCCTGTTTCCAGGGAAATAGATACACCTGGTATCTACAGAACTGAGTTTGGAGTAGTCACTGAAAACAATGGCTTTAGTCTTTCAAATATTTAATTGGAGGATGTATCCACCCACCCAATACTGCATGGCAGTTAAATAGTCTGATAATTGAGTAACAAAAGCAGAAATTGCTGGAAAAGCTCAGCAAGTCTGGCAGCATCTGTGAAAAGAAATCAATATTAATGTTTCAGGTCCAATGGCCCTTTCTTCAAACAGATTTATGGATTTGATAATTGAGTAATGTTGGAGGAGTTGAGAGAGGTAATGGTGAGGTAGAGTTGGGTTTATTCAGTGTATGTGTGAAAACTAATAGTGTGTGTTCTGATTCTGTCACAATGGACAGCATGTAAATGAGAAGTAGAAAGGGACCAAAGATAGATCCTTGGAGCATACCAGAGATGATGATGTTGGGATAAGAAGAAATGTTACTCTGGCTGATGCAATGATTCTGATTCAATGAATAAGAATGGAACCAGATGATAGCAGTCCTACTCAGTCAGACAGCAGTGAAGAGATGTTGGAGGAGGATGTGATAAAACATGTCAGAAGCTGCCAAGAGCTCAAGACTGTTGAGGAACTTACCATTGTCTAATCCACAATGAGTATTGTTTGTAATTTTGGTAAGAGCCTTTTCGATACCACGAAAGGGCATAAACCTGATTGGAGTATCCACGCATAGAGTTCCATGAAAGATGAATTGCATTTTGGAGTTGACATGATCTTAAGGGTTTCAGAGAGGAAAGGCAGGTTAGAAATGGGACATTATTTCCAAAGGTTGAGGGTCATGGGTTAGGTTTTTTTGAGTAACAGAATTGCAAAAGAAGAGGCAATAATAACTCCTATGACTGTGATTTTAATTAGATGTTTAAATATTTCTAGGTTGTGCATTATGCTGTTGAAAATTAAATAAGCATAGCTGTGATCTCATAGGATATGTTTCTTTTGTTAAGAGGAGTGTGGCTTATTACAAGGAAAATTCTGGCCTGTGGGTTGTTAAATATAGCATGATACTGTTAATCATTATCAGAATTTATATTATTACTTTATGGATTATTTATACATTACTCCTTACTTTCAGTTTGCATAATTGCCTTGAAGCAAGTTATGGAAATTATTCAAGGAAACGGATGAACAAGTAGAGTACTAATTGCCTACATTAAAATGCATCATTGTATTTGTACTATGCAACATAAATGATTCCTTGATCTAAAAATGACCATATGTTAGGAGAAATATTGTCTTCATCCTGTAAATACAAGTCCGTCTTTTTTCTGAATTTCTGTCATGATCCTGATTTGTTCAATCAGAAGATAAATGGAGTTTGAAACTAACACTGGAATGGGCTCAGCTGTGATTGTAGAAAGGCGAACATCCACAATAAAATCAACACTTTTTATGGCTGTGCTGTGAATGCTTATTTGTGTGGAACTCGCATCCAGAGTTTTGTGTGCTTGAATGCTTATTATGCACAAGGCTTTTAATCATTAAGCCATTATAACATTAACCTGGATTAACTTCTTCACTGTTACTATCCATATTCTTGTAGTCAAGGTACAAAACATAGAGATCACATTCATAGTCCTTTGTGACAATGATCAGTATTTTTATAGATCAAATGCAGTGAATATTGTTTTGTTGTATTTTAAACAAAAGCATGAGTCATGTTCTATAATTATAGACTATTTAACTGAATTGCAGATAATTCAAACCAGAATGATTACATTCATAGATCAAATAACCAATTTGAAGAAATTATTGTCAAAAATTAATACATTTCTTTATCAGAGAATGACCTTGATACAGAAAATGAACAACTGCCATAAGAAATCTCCATATTTTGAAATGGGAAACTGATATCAATTTACAGATGAAGTGTGAAAGGAAGTGTAATGGTACTGCTTCCTTGACGTACCATTTTTATAACAGTTTGTCTGCTATGATTGCAGTTTGAAGAATGTGGATGATTTCTTTAGGGATTCTTCTGATAACCTGCCATTACATGGCAGAAAGGTTATGGAAACCAGCAGAAAACAGCTGAACCACAGGAACCCAAGAAGACCCCCATGGAAACTCAACCTTTAAAGTTTTATGATGGAGTTGATCTGTAACAATTCACCATACATGACTGACTTTGTTTTGACCAATAATAATGCAAAGGAAGAAGAAGCAGTGAGCAGTATAAGGTATTGAGGAGAAGATAGTGGCACTTAGGTTGGTGGAGTGGAGGAGGAGAGGTTCTTGCGTTGGCACTATCCCATTTAGCAGGACCTCCAGGACCCTGTCCTCAAATTGAGCATCAATTTAACCCTTTCTGCAATGTCCTGGACAAATGTTAATAACGGTGCAGGGCAGCTCCAGACTGACAGTGCTTGTCTGGGTGTACAACAGGCTTTTATAAATGGCATCAGCACAAGGGTGCTGGTGAATTCATGATATCTGGTGAGTGGCGTTTTGTTCCAGGAATGGCAGGTGGTGAGATAGGATGGAAAATGAACATGAATATACCTTTGGAGCATGGTAAATAAGTTGTGTGTGGCAACATATGGCAAACAACCTTGTGGCGACAAACCTTCCAAAAATCTCTTGCAACTCAGACCCAGACAAATATGAGATTCATTGGCACGCCGTTAAGAGAATCCTGCAAGCGATCTGTCGACTTTGAATATTTAATTCACCTAACAATATTTCAGGAGCAAAAACCCCTTCTTCATCCAGTCTGCAAAATGTATTTTCCATGATGAGACAATTATATGAATTATAAACTCTTCTGTTATTTATAGACTTGTAAAAAAATCTGTATGTGTATTTTCCTTCAATTTGTGTAGATGAAAGAATGAGTGGCATAGCTTTAAATTTTCAGAATGCATATGTGAAGAAATAATGTGTTTACTTAAACCCATTTTTGTTTGTTTGTTTGTTGCTGGTTCCTAACTTATGGACGCACTAATGACTGAAGAAATACATCATCCTGTTTAAATAAATAGACATTGGTTATGAATGGTAAGGGATGGAAACAGTCACTTTAGTAATTCTGTCTCATTCTGACTATAACATAAAGTTCTTGTTTGGGTGGTTGAAGAACATTACCATGATAGCTTTCAGCTGAAAATCAGTAGTGATATGCTAGTCAATTATGTAACAGAATATTGTATTATGATTTTTCCCATTTATTTGAACAACTGAACGAGCAACAAATTTCAAATTCTATTTGTGTAAATTTTTAAAATTGCATGTTCTAGAAATTAATGTTTCTCAGCTGGACTTAGATTTTTGCAGTACTTCATTGATAATGAAAATGAGGCAATGTCTTTGACTTAATTTGTTTTTAATTTCTGGAGTTTTTTTTCAATTTTTAAATTACATATCAATGTTTATTGAATGGAAGCAGGGAGATTAATATTGCTTTAATCTAAGTTAATGGAATGGTCTCTTCTGGATAATCATTCTTTGAAACCAAGCACTGTGATTCAGGAAACCATTATTACAGCTATAAGAAAAGGAATTATTTGCCCAAATCAATATTACATGTGCTATTATGCCAACCACTACCAGCTCGTGATTGGGCTAGTTATCATCACTAGCCCAATCACTATCCTTGACTGGGTCTATTGGTCTACTTGGTTTACAATGGGGTGGAGAGACTAAATAAGAAGAGTCTCTTGTCTGAAACAAGGTATAGTTTATTGTGTGATAGCAGTTAGGTAAAAGGTACATTAGTATATTAGACATTGTTATGAAGACCTGTGAACATTAGTCTTGAACCTACAAGATCTTAAGATAATCCACGGTTTCCCACTTAAGTCCTTGTGACATTATCAGATTGGGTGAACTTAATGTAGTCTCCATCATTAACACTTTCAGAACCATTACTTTATACAATATTAACCACACCCCTAAAATTAAACATGATAAGCACTGAGTGACAAATTATGCATATTCAGTAAATCCTATGGGCTGTCCTAGCCTATTACATCTTAAAGCAGGATTGCACAAAGTATTACTGCATGAAACACTTTTTATGATATAATTTTCATTCCACTTAGGTTGTTAAAGTAACTTTTTATTACCTTGCTATATTTTATTTCCCTTTTGACTTTGTGTGCATTTCTGGTGAGGTTTCATCCATATTAAGTCACAAAAGATATTGATTTGTCTCATGTCTTTAAATTTTGCCAATGAATAACATCCCATGGTTTCCATAAGACCAATTCCCAAGGTTTAAGCTATTCTACTGAAGCACAGGAAAAGAGACACATCCATTTTAAATCTTTCAGTTCTAATAAATTTTTGATAGTGTAATAAATGAAATAATCGATAATGTACCCTCTTCTATGATGCAGTAGTTTAAAAATGTCCTATGGTGGAGGATCTTTTTGTTTTGGAAAGCAATTTTGTTTCGTCAGGTTGCTGTGCTGAATAATTTTCAGAGCTTGAATGGGAAAAATCATAATACAATATTGTTACATAATTGACCTTGTTTTGGATAATTTATTTTTTATGTATTTCAGACATGCATTTTATGGTTTACTAATGCAGAAATCTGTTATTCTGATATGAGAATTTCTTACACATTTTCTCCATTATCACCTTATTTTTAGTCAACGATCAGTCTCTTCTCTTTAAAAAGAAGCACATACATTCTAGAATTATGGAGGAGCCAATTACTGCAGATGCTGAAATCTGTACTGAAAACACAAAATGCTGGCAATCACAGTGGATGCTGACTGACCCGTTGTGATTTCCAGCATTTTTGTTTTCATTCTAAAGTTGTGGTATTGTGACAATGCAATATATAGTCTTTTGTGAAAGCTTTTATATAAAGTCATAGCAACATGAAGCATAGTGTGAACACTGAATAAATTGATTTTATTGTACTTTAATTGAGTGTACTTTTGTGCTGAAGAAGTTCACTTTTGCTTCCAAGAATAGTTGAAAAGATCTACTGAACTTCCATGTTACAATGGAATGTGGTTCAGTTCAGTATAATTTTGGATTAATCACACTTGTTTTTTTTCTCAAGACTGAATCCTCCAATATTATAGGAAAGTGTTATTTTCGTGGAGTTTCACGGTGAGATTCTCTCGGCAAGGCCTAGCGAGATTTCTCACACTATAGCGCCAGACTGACCTCATTAACTACCTACTCCTCCACTGTTAGACCATTTTTATTTGATGCTAGCCTGGTTCTCCCCACTCACTCAAGCTGGAAATACTCACCACTGCTGGGATATCCTCACCTCGTTTTAAAAAGCCATTGTGCTCCTGGTTAAGTGTTTGCAGTCAGGAGCTTGAGATTAAAGGGAGTCAAGATTGGGAGAAGGTGCAAAATATTAATACTTTAAAATAAAACCAGGTTGTGTGTTAACAATGGGTGAGCTGTCAATGGCCAAAGTTCCAGAAAAATGATGAAAATTTTCGGTTGTAAACTTTTATTGTTGAAACAGTCCATTTACTTCCAAGATCAAAGAGAGTTAGGTTCTCATGGATAAGTAATCAGCATCGTTACCGGAATACAAGGCCCATGTGATATACATTGCCACAGAAATGTACTTTTAATGTGAAAGGGCTCCTTAGTTATGTCTGAAACTCTCAGTTGTAGTTAGTCTGCCAGATTCTGTGAGAAAGAACAGCTAGAAGGTGAAAGACTCTGTGGTTCTCTGTGATGGAACAGATGTAGGACCATATGCTCAGACTGAAAAAACCAAATTCCTGAGGAATTAAAACAAAGCTGGATGATTTTCTTATCTTTAGTTAGAGGGCAAAGTTTTCAGAAAAATCTTGCATTTTGAAAGACAGGTCTGGAGTCAGTAGTTTCCGAGCTGGGAAAGAAAAAGAAGTAAGAATAATTTTGGACTGACTCTGGGAGAATTAAATGTTTACTTAAAGAACTGACTAATGTAAACTTGTGTGTTTTTTAAAGTTACACTAAAAATATCAAGGGCATTGTTCTCTTCCATGATTTAACTTACATGTTACCCTTAAAGATAGTCTTTAGTCAGTTGTTCAAGTAAATTTATTAAAACACAAGAAATCTTGTCATCATCCTTTCAGTTGTTTGATTTTTTTTTAAAGTTATCAGTCTCTGTGCAGATCATATTGGTAATCAATAAGGAATTTTGATATGACAATGTGACAATTTGCTAGGATCAATGATGCAAAAAAAAAATCAGTCTCAGGAACAAGAGGTTACATATTTTTGTATAAATATTTGAAAGTACGAGAGAATGTTTTAGACTTAGTTTGTGGATTGTATAGTAAATATAGTAAGCATTTTTTCTGAAAGGAAGGAAATGGCCTGTTTTGATGCATGATGTAATGTTCACTCTGGGCTTACATTCTTATAATTTGCTATGGCAAAATAGAATTTAAAGAAGCTTTGGGATGATTAACAGCATGTAATATTACATTACATAAGGACCAGACACTGACCATCTCTGGTAAGAGAGAATTTAAACATCTTCCCTTGACATTTACTGCCATGATCATTGCTAAATCATTTACCATCAATGTTCTGTGAGTTACCATTGTCCAAAACTGAACTGGACCAGTCATTCTAAATACTGGTGGATGCAAGATTAGGTCCACCATCTACAAAACACAAGCAAAGAGTGTAATGAAATTCTGTACACATGTGGAAATCAGCAGAGTAACAGCATTCAAGAAAATCAACATCATTCAAGGCAAGGCAACCTGCTTGATTTTCACACCATCCATCACCTGAGACATTCGCTCTTGTAACACTAATGCACATTGGTAGCAGTGTGTACTGTCTTCAACAACTTGTCGAAGAGATGCTGTCCTGTTCGGTGCTCTACTCATGTTCCAAATATGAGTGGAAGCTTCTGTGATGAGATGCTTCTTCAAACAGATGCCATTTCTCTGATTATTCATTTGCTGTCCTCATTTCCTGTTGATAGCTTTTAAGCAACAAATGCAGGAGAGGAATGGCCTCAGATTAGAAGAGCCACAAGCTGTCACCCTGAAACTGCATTCTGGTAATAGCAACAATGCCGGTAGTCAGTCTGCTTAGAATGTGGGCAAGGCACTGTATGGATGTAATGCCTGCAGGGTAGGTGATGTTGAAAGAGGCTTTGAATTGCTGGAGAGACATTCAAAACCAGAGGAGGAGAACAAAGAACAGTATCGCACAGGAACAGATCCTTTGACCACCAACACTGTGCTGACACTTGAAGCCTTTCCAAACTAAAAGCCCTTCACCTCTACACTGTCTGTATCCCTCTATTCCCTGCCTATTCATGTATCTGTCAAGATGTCTCTTAAACAACGCTATTATATTCATTTCCACCACCTCCTCTGGCAATGCATTTACCATTCTCAATGTAAATAACTTGCCTCTCACATCTCCTTTAAACTTAT
Source organism: Chiloscyllium plagiosum (assembly GCF_037043375.1). Lineage (NCBI taxonomy): Eukaryota > Metazoa > Chordata > Chondrichthyes > Orectolobiformes > Hemiscylliidae > Chiloscyllium > Chiloscyllium plagiosum. Next base: position 37,578,218 of record NW_028270157.1, read on the forward strand.
TCCCTTTTACTTTTAAACTTACGTCCACTAGTAATTGGCTTTTCTACTCTGGGAAAAAAGACTCTGACTATCCATTCTATCCATGCCTCTCATAATTTTGTAAACTTCTATTAGGTCACCCAGCAGCCTCTGACATTCAAGTGAAAATAAACCAAGTTTGTCCAATCTCACCTCATAGCTAATACTCTGCAAATCAGGCAATATTCTGGTAAACCATTTCTCTACTCTCTCCAAAGCCTCCACATCCGTCTGATAATGTGGTGATCAGAATTGTACACAATATTCTAAATATGATCTAACTGAAGTTCTATACAACTGCAATATAAGTTGTTAATTTTTTTATACGGTATGCGCCAACCTATGACCGCAAGCATGACTAATGTCTTTTTGACCACCTTATCCACTTGTTGCCACTTTCAGGGAACTGTGGACTTGTACCCCTAGGTTCCTTTGTGTGTTGATGCTACAAAGGGTTTTGTTGTGTGCTTCCCTTCTGTATTAGATCTTCCAAAATGCATCACCTCACATTTGTCCAAATTAAACTACATCTGCCATTTCTCCACCCAAGTCTCCAACCTATCTATATCCTGCTGTATTCTCTGACAATCTTCCTCACTATCTGCAGTGCTCTCCTTTCTGCACAGATGCCATGCACTGCAGGAGTCCATAAGGATGCAATTTGGGTCTGTCAAATATTTTCTTGTGAAAATCCTATGTTCTTCTCCAAACATATTTGATATTGAGCACTTTTTCACTTCTATGATTAATTAGCCTTACAGTAGGTCGAGTGACCGTTGGGGATTCCAGGAAAAGGCTCAATATCATCTCTTACCAAACTCAAAGACTCTGTCAAAAGGGAAACTGGCCACTTTGAGGTCAATGAGAAAGGCTAATAGTGGGGTAATCATGCTGTTGGCAGTGGAAATGTTTGTAGGGCAGAGCTCCAGACATCATTTTTCTTGTAGCTTAAAGGGGCAGGGAGAGTCGGAGTGGAAGAATGGTAAGAGAGTGTTAAAGGGGTAAGAAAGAGAGAGAAAGAGTGAGAGGAAACGTGGGCAATGGAGATGGAAAGGAGTGAGAGCAAAAGGTAAACTGGAGAGAGAAAGGAAGTATTGGAAGCAGGAGAAGGAAATGTGCATGAAGGATGAGAGTGAGTAAGAGTAGGGTAGGCAATGAATATGTGAGGTTTGAAGAGATGGAGTGACAGCGAGGATGTAAACCCTGAGACTGAGTGAGCCGGATATAGACCATCCTTTTCCTTTTCTTTCTTCTTACGTGTCCACAAAGTAGGTTCAGAAAGGCAAAAAGCCCAGATTGAAAGGCAACCCACTTCTGACCCACACATTCATCTAATTTTCTCGAGGCCAGTTTGATATGTGTGACACCAAAGTAGGGTTGATTGAACTCAACTCCATTTATTTAAATTATTGATTTATTAGTTTGAATTTTTTTTCTAAATATCATATTTACTTTTGTGGCAAATCTTTCCCTCTGGCACCCTCAAAGTGAGAGAGAAACTGTCCAAAAAGATTGGACAGTGCTGATTGATAAAATGTAATGCAGCAACTGATCAAGGTTCCTTTAAAAGTGCCTTCCAAACCTGCAATCACTGTCAAGAGCAGCGGCTGCATGGGAATGATAGCACTTGCAGGTTTCGTGCCAAGACACACATCATTCTGACTTGGAAATATTTTCCTGTTCCTTCTACTCTTGTTGGGCCAGGAATTTGCAACTCCCTTCCCGCAACAACACTGAACATACCTACAGCACATGTACTGTAGCAGTTCAAGAAGGCCACTTGCTTTAGTGCAATTAGGAATGGAAAACAATCCTGGGCGTGGTAATGAAATAAACAACCCATAAGCAGAAAATAAAATGAAAACATAAATATTTTATTGCAAACTGAAGTTAACTAATTTTATATGAATCTGTTAAGTTTACCTATCAGTGGCTTTCTTCATTGCCATTAAAATAGAAATGCACCATTTGCACTGCTAGCAGGGTTACTAATGCTCACTGCTAAGCCTCTCACATGAGAATCTTCCTAAGCTTTTTAACTGAATGAATGAACAGTTTTCCATGAATCAAGTTCCTGGAACTAAGTACCAGTAAATCCTCTTCACACATTTATATAGGCAGTGGCTTGTTTCATTTGAAACTTACTATTACCATTAATATAAAAATGCACCACTTGCATCCCTGGAAGGATTAGTCATGCACCTTGCTAAGTCTTTCCTATGAGAATCTTGGTAAGATTTTTCATAAAAAGTAGGAACAAACAGCTTTCCTTGAATGAAGTTCATGGATCAAGTGCTTGTAAATCCTGTACACATGGCAGTGTGGTTACCCAATATATTTTGGCAATGTGCCCACACTTTAACGGGATAAGTTGAATGTTAGTACACAGAGATAATAGTAGATCAGAAATGTTCCTGTCCTGGGAGTATATGTTACAACTTATTTCAAAGGTGAATGTAACACCTTTCCATAAAATATTTTTTGCTCCCTAAAAATTAACAAACCAATTGTTTTTTTTTAGCTGGCTTAATTCCTTAACAGCATGTTGGTATGTAGTATAGAACATGTCAAAAATACTTTTAATGTACATTTTATGAACCCATTTTTGCTGCTGACTGTACATTGGGAATATTGTTAATGTAAAAGCTCTGTTATTAATTTTGCAGCAACATCATTTGACATGGTAGGATGTGTGTTTAGACATTCAGTCTTTTATATATTGATCATGGCCATGTATTTTGTGAAATATAGGAAGTGCAGACTACTTCTTCCCCACAGGAAATTAGTAGAATTTCAAAGATGGTTTACCTGTGCCATTTTCACATGTTTGCTTGCTGTTTACTTCAGAATGTTATTAATGTGGGCACACTTTCTACCCATGACTCTGTTGAGGACAATGGTGCTGGTAGAGCCAAAGTTCATAAGTTCATAAGATAGAGGATTAAAATTAGGCTATTTGGCCCATCGAGTCTGCTCAGCCATTCAATCATGACTACTCTATTTCTCACCTTTATTTTCCTGCCTTCTCCCCATAATGTTTCAACTCATTATGAATTAAAAACCTCTCTAACCCCATTTTAAATTTATTTACTGTCCCAGCATCCACCACACTTTGGGGTAGTGAATTCCACAGATTCACAACCATTTGAGATAAATAGTTTCTCCTCAACTCTGTTTTAAGTTTGTTACCCCTTATTCTAAGACAATTACCTCTCATCCTAGAATGCTCCACAAGAGGGAAGCATCTGCTCCATGTCTATTTTATCCAGACCTTTTATCATCTCGAAACCTTAATTCAATCTCCCTCATTTTTCTAAATTCCAGAGAGTATGGGCCTAAACTGTTCAATCTCTTTTCATTTAACAAAGCCCTCATCTCTGAGATCAATCGAGTGAACCTCCTCAGAACTGCCTCCAATGCCACTGCATCTTTCCTCAAAACTGTGCATGATACTCCAGGTGCAGTCTTTTCAATTTCAAGTGGACCTATAGTGTATTTATGTTTGGTAACATCCAATATTTTTGGACATCCGGCTAATGGTCACAGTTCACTAATCCTGCTTCCATCCCCAATGACTGCCTGGCCTCTCAGTGCCAGATGTTAACACCTGGTGCCATCCATTTGCTTGAATGCTCAATATGTTACAAACATCGAAACTGAGGTGTGCAATAATCCATTGGCAAGAGATTTCTATTTCAGCCTCTGAATGCTGTATTTTAAAAATAAATTGTTTATATTTCTAAAAAAGCTGAAAAGGCTTGAGTACCTTTGAAACTAATTAGTTGAGTAATGCATCTAATTCAAAATTCAAACAGCAATGGGCACTGATCATCCTATCAGTCTCTTTGTAAACAACTGACCTTTGTCAGAATCTTTATTATTAGGTATTACATCCACTATTCCCAGCTCTTGAATATTTTCAACAGCTGTCAGAGTTCACAGATAACTTATATTCTAGTTTGGATTTCTTGATCAGAATTTTGGGACTTTGTTTCCCCATGACTTTTCCAGATCAAGTTCAAGTTATATGAAGCTACAGACAGCTGAGTTTTATCAATTAGATGTTACATTTCTAACAAAAAATTGATAGTTCAGTCTCACAATCTAAACTAGAAAAAGTTAACAAATATTTGGATACATAAAACTTCACCTAATTGAGATTAATTCTGAATTGCAGTATATTCAGAAAGTCGACTTTTGATGAGGTTAAGTTAGGTGCCATCTGGTAGCTTGTTCATTTCTGTTCCATTTAACTGTAATGAGCTTGTATCTAATTATTGATATAATATATGAATTTGAACTTCAACTTCGTGTACCTAGGTTGAGTGTATGGTTTTGATATCATGAATCTGAAGTTTATCACTTTCACATTATCAGATGTTAAGTGTCCTGACTTTGAAATACCTCAAAATATGAAAAAATAAACCCAAATGGTATCAATTACTACCTTTGTAAAATTATGTCTGTTATAAAATAAAGATGCCATTTAATTTTATGAAGTATTAATTTTTAGTCTCATCACATTTTCTTTCAGTGTTCTTATGCTTTTTTGTCTAAACATTTGAGGAAACCACCAGCCATTTACCTCATGATGGCTTCATTGAGATTTGGATTACACATCATAGATAGTTTTATACGTGCTTTATACTTGTATGGCATTATATACTCTGTCTTCAGGCTGTCCTCTATATTCCTTCTAAAATTCAGTTTTTGGGGGCTTGCTGATTTTATGTTGCAATATATTTTAGCATTTCGCTTTTGATTAACAAAATATTGACTATGTGTGAAACTCATCTCTTCTTTTGAGTCTCCAGTTCAAATCTGTACTCACCTGTAGAGTATTAGTTTGCCCATTAAAGCATACACTGTTGGAACATATTTCAATTACCCTAGTCCAGGGAGCTTAAATTCGTATAACCAATGTGATGGGTTTTACTCGTGCTTGGGTGTATCTCTGAAATTTAACACAGATTAAGTGTTTAGTATTCCAACTTTGTGCCAATGTGCTTCATTGGTAAGTGCTTCGGTTGTGAAAGAACAGATTAATAGCAAGAAGAAAGAATATGAGAATGTCAGAGCATCAAGTTTGTGTTGTTCAGAGTGCAAAAACCAAAAGATAACTAGGATGGTAAAAAAATTTAGTTTGAAGAAATATATGTTAAATATATATTTATAAGTTTTTGCGGTCCACTTTACAAGTGAAACTTAAGTTAATTACAATTATAAATTAAGTTTGAGAGAGTCAATCTATTTGAGTCTAAAACTAACTCAAATAGATAGTTGTAAACAGTTTCTATAAAGGAAGAAAAACATACAACTCTGGTCAAAGTATGGTTATGGGTTTACAGTTTTATCATTGTGTCGCGACTCAGGTTAATGTAGAGTTTGACTAACACATGTGAAAATGCCTTGAGGGAATCGTATTTTACTCAAGGACACAACTATATTTTAAATTTTTAGTTTTGTAACTTAGTATGAACAGGTCTTGCAGGTCTATACATATACACACATACTCGAGGAACCTCGATTATCCGAATACCAATTATCTGAAAATTGGATTATCTGAAGGAGATCTCGATGTCCTATTGGAAACATTACATCAAAGACATAATGTTTTTTCTCTGTATTGTCACGAGTTTGGCATTAAGTGCCAGATTGCCGTTTTCACGGTAGTTACTGCTCAGCTTAGGGTTAACTTGGAGTACTGTGAGCAGATCTGGGCACTCTACTTTAGAATGGATATATTGTCCTTGAAGGGATAAAAATGTAGAGTTACAAGAATGATACCTGGACTCCAGTGGTTAAGTTATGAGAAATTATACAAATTAAACCTATTTTCTCTAGAATTCAGAATTTTAACAGGTGATCTGATGGAAGTCTTCAAAATATTAACAGGAAAAGACAAGGTACATAATATTTCCATGTTGCAGATTATAGAACTAGGGATCATAGCCTAAAAATTAGGATCACAGGAGAGATATTAGGAAGCACTTATACACACACAGGTTGGTACATATTTGGAACTCTCTTCCACAAATGGCAGTTGATGCTAAATTAGTTGTTAATTTTAAATCTGAGCCAGAGAAACTTTTCTTGAGCAAAGGTATTAAGGGATATGGGCCAAAAATAGCTATATGGAGTTCGGCCATAGATCAGCCATGATCTCATTGAATGATGGAACAGGCATGAGGGGCTGAATGGCATACTCCTGTTTCTGTGTTTAACCCTTTTGCATGAGTCATGTAACCAAAGAAGGTGTTTTACTGAACTTATAGTTTTCAAATCTTGCACCTGTTTGTCAATTTGTTTCTGGATAACACAGTAAAATACTGTATAATTATATCTTTGAATCACAGAAACCATTTTTCAAACATCATTTAGGATAGCTTATATCATATTTGTGAAGTAATTTGTTTTCGTCTGAATTATTAACTGCTAATCTATCAGTGAGAAGAGATTTTAAAACTGTATTGGACTGATCTCATGTACCTCTGAGTCAGTGTTCATGGAGAGGCAAAGACAGGGTAATTTGCCCTTCCTTTCATTGGGCATAAGAACTTCAGGAAGCTGAATAATGAAAGAAAATGTGATATATGCTGCTTATAAATATAAGTGTATACCATGTTGCAACTACAAATATAGAATTAGTTTACATCCAATGCTTGGATATAACTGTGTTCAATACACTAAATTATTTGGAGTTCAGAAAATGTAAATGTGCATTAAATCAAAAAAAGTTATTTCCTTAATAGTCAATCAACATGAACAAGAATTTTCCATTTTGCAGTATTTTCCATTCACAACTGAAATATAGGTCATGGCTTTTAGCGAATGGTCTCCTGGAAGTTTTCACCATTGCTATCTGTGGGAAAACCCTGCTTTTGCTTTGCCAGCTGCTTCAGTGACTAAGCAAAATTGAGCTCAGTATAAGATAAGTCACCAGTGTAAATAAACTTCATACTATTTTGCAGTGGAACTTATTATCAGTAAGTCTCTTTACTGGGCAACCAAGCTGCCTTTTCAAATTGCAATTTTTCACAAGTTGAGACATTTAAAGAAATCCAGTTTGCATATTTTAGCTGTTAAAGAGGTAAGCAGACTTCACTATATTGAAATATGTTCAGAAGTTGCATTGCTGTATTTAGTTTTCAAAATTATTTGATTGGCAGATAGAAGTATGTTACAAATCTCTGTTGCTTAAGAAATTATTGGTGATAGGGCATAGCATTTGAGTATTATGGAGCAGCACTTAACAATAGTAAGTACAACTGTAACTTCTCAGATTGAAGAATTTGAATTCTTCAAACTCATGGAAGAGTAATTACTGTAGATTGCATTAAATAAAATGCCCTTTGAATCGTTGAATCATTCTGAAGGAGGGAGCCAATTTGTATGTAATGTATAAAATGTGAACCACTCTTGTCAATACAGGAACATCTGTTTCTTTGTTGGTTTCCATTTGCATTGTGGTGTGTGTGGTCTTGTCTTGCCTAACACTCCCTTGCATCTTGTTGGCACAATGGACTGTTTTGCCCACTTGATCCCATGCACCTTGCATATAACAAAATATATTGTCATAAATCCTAAATGTGTAGTTGGTTATAGGTTTAAGCAAGTATTTTGGTGCTGAGAAAACTGCAACTTTAATGAATGAAGTCAACTTAAACAGCTACAGTAAGTAACATGATTTGTGCTTGATTACATTATATATATATATATATATATATATCTGCTGTTATAATTCTTCAATATTTTATCCCTAACTTCATTTTTATTAATTGATTTCTATAATTTTAACTGCAAGATAATTACTAAAACAATAATAAAGTTACTATGTGAAATGCAATGTGGAGATTGTGACTCTAGTGCTATTCACATAATTTTGTTAACTGGTGAATTATTCAACACTTGACAAATGATTGCAAATCAGATTTCTAAGCAAAATATTTCCATATTCCTTCAGCTACCACCTCAAAGTGATATTATATTGTCATTCACTGGTTTTCAGTGGTTACATATATTGTCTCCCATGTTTCAAACAAAGAAATACAAGACTCTTGAAAATCTATATTCAAATTTACACATGATTTCTTTTAAAATTATGCCTTCCTTGTAAAATTATGTTTTGTTTGATTCATATAATTGACTGAAACTCAGAAAGGAGCTTGTCCTGATTAATTATTTACACCACTTATTTGTGTAAGTAAATTTAATTTTGAGAAGGCACATAGATTGTTATGTCAGAACCATATTATTTATCTTACTTGAATCATTTATCTTTTTTTTAGTATTTTATGTATTATTTATATACATAATTATGCCTTGCATAATCTTGGTTTAGATCATACAGAATCCATCAAGCAAAACCTATTATATACATTAGGACCCAATTCAAATTTTCTTAATAAATTTCTGATCTGATGCTAAAAGATATTGGCCTTCAATTAACGACGGTTTGCCTAAACAATTGTAATAACTTAAGAGTTTTTCAAGACATATTCCTCTCCTTTTTCTAAGAAGATGACTCTTACTGGATTATAAGTTCATAAATACCAGCAGTGTCAAGAGTGAGTGAAAAACAGTTGTGTTGATAATCAGTTTATTACTCTGGGCGTTCTTGATATTTGAAAACAGTCATTTTATATAATTGTTGCTCATGCCTATGTTTGCACAGACAAAAATAAAAATAAATAATTTTCTACTTGTGCCCCACTCTTACTATTTTTCTCTGTCTGTGCCTTTGGGTGAATGTTTAGCTCATTTAGCTTTCACATTTATGCTGACAACTGACAATTTTACCTCAGCACCAACTCCCTCGATTCCTCCATTGTTGCTAAGTCATCAAGCTGATAGCACATCATCCAGTGCCAAAAGAGCAGAAATTTCCTCCAATTAAATATTGGGTGGACTAATGTTTCCCATCTGAATTCCAAACACCATTCTCTAGCTACTGACACCATCTCTCCGATGATAATAGTTTGAGATTAAGTCAATGCGTTAAGTCAATTCATAATCTTGGGGTCACCTTTGATCCCAAGATGAACTTTAGACCTCTTATTTGCACCATCACCATGACTCCTTTTTTTAACTTCCATGCAATAGCCTGACTTCACTCTGTCTCAGCTTATTTGCTGCTGAAATCCTCATCCATTCCTTTGTTTCCTCTAGAGTCAACTTTTCCAAAACATTTCCGGCCATCCTCCCAAATTCTATCCGCTGTAAATTTGAAGTCATTCAGAAACTAATGTCTGTGTTGTTATTTGTAGAAAGTCCCATTCCTCTATCACTTCTCTCTTTGCTGACCTACATTTACAAATATAAATTGCACGAGCTTTGCTTATTTCTATCTTATAAAACAATGCAATTTTGTAAAATCTATTTTTTGTCAATATAAATCTTTGGTAATTTGAAGTGATTGTCATTGAATATTTTTACTGCAGTGCCCTGTTTTACTTATAAAAGTGGTTCATCAAACAGATGACATTTTGTAACTTTTGAACTCCACTATTAATGGCTACTAAACTTAAGAGAGAATTAGAGGAGAATGTTAGATATATGAGCATGTTCCTGCTGATCTGTTCAATACCTGCATTGTAATGGGTTGTATTTCAAATCTCTTGCCTTTGACAAATCGCCTAGCACTAGAAGCTTTGTCCAAGGTGCTGAAATCTGTGGTGATGCATGAACAAGCCTACCTGATAAATTCGAGTGTCACATTGTGTGTGATGGTGATTTATCAATTTTCTCAGTTTTTTTTGGTGTGGAAAAGACATTAGCATTGTAAAGATACAAATCAGCAGTATTACCAGACATTTTGGAAGCTACTTCCCCATATTGCTTCAGTTTTAATTTTTCCAATAATGTAATGGCACTCTGAATCTGAAGAAAACCTCCCTGACTATAATAATTAGATAAAATTGCAGTGTTAGATCTTGAAATGATATTTATGAAAATGTATGATTTTGGAAAATTGCTGATTAAGGAAGGCATATTTCTGCTGTTCGATTTCATGAGTAAAGACAAAATTAGTTTGAAATGTGGATGAAGTTCAGTAAATGAAAAAAAAAGCCTCATTTCACCTGAAGATCAAACAAAACCAGGCACAAGTCAGACGCTCGTGCAGAAATATCTGCCAATTAGGTGAAACTGAAATTCCTGTTTATCTCTTTGCATAAAAAAAACTTATTGTGGTTACTGATAACGCACTTTCCATTCAGAAAAATATTTATAACACTTGAATTTAAAAGAAAACCAGACATAATTGCAAGTTTATTCAAAAATGTTAATTTTGTTCCAAAAAATCAATTTCACATACTGATTTTATTCACTGTGTGATCTACTCTAACGGATTGTATCCATTCAATAACACCACATCTGGCATTCTATTTTAAACTGCCCACCTTCTAAACAACTGCCAGCTAAAGTATTGTGTAAAACAGGACAGGAGGTATTGCTTGGAGACCACTATTACAGTCCACTACTTTACACATTACATAGTTAAATACAGGAAAAATACTTTTAACCTTTACTTAGCATCACTGTGCCATTGTACCATATCTTTTGACTGTAGTGAGCAGTTTAACATTAATAGAATAGAAGTTAGGCTGTTACAACTTATATTGGCTGGTGATTGTTTCTTTTGAAAGTTGTAATTCTTACAAGGACACTCTCACCAATCCACATCTTTGTCTTGTCTTTATTAGTTTGATGTATGTCTGTCCATCGTACAGCATGTACAGTATAGAAGAGGGGTCTCCTCCCATTTCCTGCAAGTATTGTGAGCAGGGCCTGTGCTTTTTTTTTCTTCTTCTTTTGTATCCAACGTTTAAAAGCAGTCCAGTTGTAACTGGCATTTTAAAATATCACCAATTTATGAACAGGTTGCTGATACATCTATTACCGTGGCTTTAACTTCCAGTGGTCCTTTCTTCTCTTTTGCTGTGTCCCAAATATTGATAATTGGAGGGTAGAAGTTGTTTGATGGAAATATTGCTTGACTTGGCATGTACTTTCCTGAACAGCTGTGGCCAGAATTATACTTCATCCTCCAAGTCACATAAGAGCAGAGACATGTCATGCTAATGACACCAAACATTGCACCAAGGACAGCCACAAGTGCTGAGGTTGTAGTTTGTCCATTTGATTTTACAGCGAAGTCCAATCCATTTGTTGTGACATTGGTACATTTCTTTTCAGTTTGTTGATGAAGGTTAGTTACGTGAACACATACCTCATACTCAGTTGACGGGTTCAAATGCGTTAGATTATATGTACGTATATCGATTGGAACTCTGGCTGTATACGTAAGTTGGGGGCTGTCAGAATTCGTTTTGGCAGACCATTGGATATTTGATGACATACAGTTGGAAACAGCCTTCCAAGACACTAAGATAGAATATGATGCCACATTTTGTATTTTGATATTCAGAGATTCATTCATGGATTGTGCAAGTGAACCATTCACTGTGATAAGAACTGTCTTCAAATCTGCTCCAACCAGATTGTGCGCCACACAAGTATACAAGCCTGTTTCATTGTTGCTTATATGAAATAAATCCAGTGTTCCTTCAAGTTGCATGTTGTATTTATTGGTTGCAGTGTTAGGCAGAAGTTTATCACCCGATGGTGTGATCCAGTAGATTTCAGGCTCTGGTAGTCCTGTAGCTCGACAGTGTAGAGATACTGAGCTCCCACTGCTTACATTTAGAGCAGAAGGGAAACTTCCTGATGCTATTAACGGAAGGCACATATCTGTCATTTCTCGGAAGGGAATCTCTCGGACATGCTGACCTTTAAATTCAGGTGGGTCAAAACAAAACAAAGACTGTGGTTCCATAAATCGAATGTGTGTTTTGTTCATGTTAATCCAACGAATGACACAATCGCATCTGATTGGATTGCTATGAATGCTGACTTCCTGCAGCTTGGGTAAAGATTCCACTGTGCCTCTGTAGAGAGCACTCAGTGCGTTGCTGTTAAGCATTAATGTTTCAAGTTGGGGAGCTCTGTAGAATGCGTTTGGATGGATATACGATAGTTTTGGGTTGTTTGTTGCTTCAATTTTTGTTAGTTCAGGCAAATTGTCGAGAGCAAGACAGTCAATAGAAACCAATTCTGCCATATTATTAATGCCTAACTCTTTCAAGTGCAACATATTTCTGAAATCTCCTTGCCGTATTCTCTGAATAGGATTTTTATTCAAATCCAAGAATTTGAGATTTGGAACTTTTTGAAGAGCTGCATGGGGCACGGTGATAAGTCTGTTGTCATAAAAAGAGATGCTTTCTAAATTGTTTAGGCCAACTAATGTATTGTCCCCCAGTTCTGAAAGCTTAATTCCTGCCAAAACCAAACTCCTCAGATTGATGAGGGGTTTGAAGCTCATCTCTTGAATTTTAGTGATCGGATTTTCCCCTATTGTTAGAATCTCTAAGCTTGGGATAGCTTCAAACCAGTTGCTTTTAACCGTTGTTAATAGGTTGGAATTAAGGTGCAATCTGAGAAGAGTATTAAGACCTATAAAGGCTCCCATTGCAATTCTGGAAATCTGGTTATGATTAACATAAAGTTCCTGTAGGTTGCTGAGTCCAAGCAAACAGTTGTCAGGCAACTCTGTGAGCTTATTTTCCTCCAGGTGCAGTGACATTAGCTGAAGCATTTTTCCCAGGTTGATATCACGGATTGATAAAAAATTGTTTTGAGATAAATCTATTTCTGTAAGGTTAACCAAATAGTCTATTTTGTTCTCGATTTTTGAAATGTTGTTACTTTGCAGTAGCAAAACTTGGGTCTCAGCTGGTATTTTTGGAGGAAGTGAAGCCAAGTTTAAATCATTGCATTCTATTGTAGGAGCTTCCATATAAATAGATCTTGGCGTGAACCATGGTCTGATTTCACAAATGCAGGATTTCGGACAGTCCATATTTCTTCCTACCGTTTGTACTAGTGCAGTGATTGCAAGCCCAATAAAAACACAGGCATTGAGCGATGTGTCCTTCATCATGGAATGGTTTCCTGTGCCCAATAATAGTTGTTTAAGGATTCTGCAATTACTTCTGTTCAGTTTAATCACCAGATCATTTGTTATCAAGCACTGAACATTTTCTGTCTCATATATTCCATGTGAGTGGCAGATTTTTGTCCTTGAAAGAAAGTAGTAAACTTTCAATTACCCCGTCCAAAGATGCCATGCATTTAAGGCTGTTCAATCCTTGATACTGTGAAAGTGATAAACTGGGATAATTTCTCAGAAAATTCTGTAAATATATTCTGAGCCTCATTTATTCTTCTATGGTCTGCTCATTTTTCCTGAACATCATGAAAATAACATTGGATCACCTACAATAAACAAAAAAAACTTCATTAGGCAATGTAAAGCTATGTATCCATACATTTAGAAATGCTTTAGCTTTGTATCTATACATTTGCATAATTAATTTGTATTGAGTAAACATACATAGATATATTTATGCTATAGGTACAAACTTCTAAAAAAGTAAACAGAAGTAACCACTGTGCCACCGTGCCGCCCAAATACATGTGTCTGCGTGGGTTTCCTCCGGGTGCTCCGGTTTCCTCCCACAATCCAAAAATGTGCAGGTTAGGTGAATTGGCCATGCTAAATTGCCCATAGTGTTAGGTGAAGGGGTAAATGTAAGGGAATGGGTCTGGGTGGGTTGTGCTTCAGCAGGTCAGTGTGGACTTGTTAGGCCGAAGGGCCTGTTTCCTGTAAGTAATCTAATCAATCTAAGTAATCTAATCAATATTACTTTCTTTACAGTATTCATTTATACATCAGAGTATTTGGCAGAGGATTTTGTGTTTCCCCAAACCATTGACTTTTCACAAAACAGAGATTTACTTTTTAAAGTAAATTCCATTGAAATGTCAGGACTTCTGTGGGAACCTAGAGAAGTGATTGCTGGGCCTCTTGCTGAGATATTTGTATTATTGATAGTCACAGGTGAGGTGTCGGAGGACTGGAGGTTGGCTAATGTGGTGCCACTGTTTAAGAAGGGTGGTAAGGAAAGCCAGGGAACTATAGACCAGTGAGCCTGATGTCGGTGGTGGGCAGGTTGTTGGAGGGAATCCTGAGGGACAGGATGTACATGCATTGGGCGGCACGGTAGCACAGTGGTTAGCACTGCTGCCTCACAGCGCCAGAGACCCGGGTTCATTTCCCGCCTCAGGCGACTGACTGTGTGGAGTTTGCACATTCTCCCAGTGTCTGCGTGGGTTTCCTCCGGGTGCTCCGGTTTCCTTCCACAGTCCAAAAATGTGCAGGTTAGGTGAATTGGCTATGCTAAATTGCCCGTAGTGTTAGGTGAAGGGGTAAATGTAGGGGAATGGGTTTGGGTGAGTTGCGCTTCGGCAGGTCGGTGTGGACTTGTTGGGCCGAAGGGCCTGTTTCCACACTGTAAGTAATCTAATCTAAGAAGTATATTTGAATGTGTAGAATACTGTGTTTGATTAACTTGTACTGTTAATAATGTTAATTGAGTCAATAATCTTCACTGATCAAAAACACTCTTTCATATGTTCAATATTGCACTTTCTCCAACATTATAATGTATGAAAGCCTGCATTAGCTTCTACAGAATTTTATTAACTGAAAGGAATATAGTGATCTGTTTTTGTTGTTACACACTAGGAAATCTGACAATATTGCTTTTATCAGAATTTTGAATTACAAAATAAGTGATTGACTAGCCCTAATCTTACTCTAGTCACTCTTTTACTCCAGTTGTGCTTGTACAATTTCTTGTAAAACACATTCAAAATGCACAACTGTCTCAGCATCTGTAAGGAGAAAAGATGGATTAATGGTTCAAGTGTAAACTCTTCATTACAAGTGTAAACTAAAAAATAGGCAAGCATTTTACTGGGGTTTGGAGGAAAGTGAGCACAGAAGTGTTTTGATGAAATTGCCTGAAAAAACACCGTTAGGAACTGTAAATGGGGATTTTTTTTTTTGTTTTTGGTGCTTTATCTTCTAATGGAGCAGACATTTTCACCATCTATTTGCACAATGCTTTTTTTTCAACTAATGGAAAGTGAAATTCAGACATGTTTTAAATTAGGCTGGTGATCATCCTCTTGGTCTATTTTCTGTGTAGAAGAGGGAACATAATGACCAGTGTGTTCTGTTAAATATCATATTCCTTACCTTGTAAATCACCTGAAATCTATGTTACCCTGAGCAGTGGTACCGATGATTTTCTATTAATATGTTAAAGAGAATGCATCAGAACACATGTGCAAATAACATAAAAAATGCACATTAAATTACTTGGTTTTTGAAGCCAAGACAACATTTCACCTTTTAAACTTATTAGCCAATAAAAACATGGGGCCAAATTTTCCTAAGCAGTATTAAGACAGAAATGAGGTATGATGTCAATAAAATAACACAGGTGGCTTGTGTGCCAGTCTGCTATCTGTTCTCCTATCTTTCCTAAGGACAGCAATGTACGAAGGACAGGCAGGAAATTAAATTGACTGCCTCATTAATTAGATGGATTGAGGTCATTATGTAGCTCATTGAATGATCTTCCAAGAGTTTCATGCATTTTGTTGGCTATTAGGAGTACTCTGAAGTTGTTGCAAACTGGGTGGGAAAAGGGGTGGCAGAATTTTATTAATTTGAAAAAAAGATGGAAGCCTGCACAAAACGTGCTTAGCAGTGATGAAATTTCACTAACCTATCTTTTTCCTACCTTATCCTTGGTCCCAGCTTGCAGCTTGTCTGACCACTTTAAAGGTAAAGATAATTTTTTTAAGACCAGGCATAGACAGCAGCCACAACAATCACTGCTGTTCACTTCTCTGATGACCTGTTGCTATTCCTGCCCATTAATTGGTGGCAGACCAATTTCTAGGATTGTCAATGCTCTAACCCTGTGAAAAGCTAATGCTTCACTGCAAGCTTAAATTTGTGGTGGCTCTACAAATTGAATGCACCTTCCAATTCCTGCCTTTGACACAAAAGTCTGACCCTTCAGTTCTGAATGATGCAAAAGTTTCATACTCTAATTTGTAAGTTTTCATATGGGGTAATGATTAAACAGTGAATGCCCGAAGTCTTTGTTTGCCTAAAACGAAGACTTTGTAGGTTTCCGTTAAGCTCAGTCAAAATTCGAGCCTAAATCACATAATACTAACATCCTCCTCAAGGGAAGGCAGTGGCATAGTGGGAAAGTCAGTGGTCTAGTAATCCAGAACACTGGACTAATATTATGAGGGCATAGGGTCAATTCCTGCATGGCAGTTTGAGAAACTTGAATTCAATAAAACATCTGGAATAAAAAAGATAAACTAATCTAATGATCACTATTTAGCCATTAGTGAACCAGACAATGTTCTTCTGGAAAGAAATTCTCTCCTTATCAGGTCTCACCTTCATGTGGTTCCAGACCCATGGCAATGTGTTTGGCCCTTATCTGCTCTCTGGCTAACTAGGTCTTCGGTCTAATGTTCACATCCATGAACAAATAAAGAAAATTCCTCTGTTCTTGCTTCTGTACAGAGCACCTCCACATGAAAACTTCTTGACTTAATGTTCAAACCCCTTTGTGATTTAGATCTGCTCTGACTTGCAATCTTCGAAAAGTTCTATGTTCCTCCATCTTTCATAGTCCTGTTCCATTACCTCACCAATATTTCCCAAAAGGAGGAGCCTATGACTTCCTTCTTCTCTTTATGTATTCATTAAATCCTACCTCTTCTGACCAAACTTTCGGCTATTTGTCCTATGTATCATTCTTTGACCCAATGTCAACTTTTGTCTCATAATGCTCATCTGAGCTGCCTTTGGATGATTTCCTACATTAAAATTGCTATATAAATACAACTTGTTGACTTATATGAACAGAGCTCTAACATACTATCCATGTTGTGGAATGGGAGACCTGTCTCTGAAGGATAGAGATTTATCTAAGAAAGCAGAGAGTAAGTGGGATGATTTAAAGGAATCATGAAGCAATTGTGTTTATTTTCTGGGAATCTGTTTACACATTTACTGCTTTGAGGAGAAAATCTGGTTTTCTCTTGGGAATTGTTTGTTTTGAATCTATTGTTTCCTAATCCACAACGAAATTTGACAACAGAAACTTGTTTTGATACTGCACTTGTCACCTACAATATTTCTCAAGGTGCTTTGCAGAGGAATAGCAAGAGGAAAGATGCACTGATGCAGGAGATGGTGAGAGAACATTATTCAATACAATGAACTTTGAGGAGGCAGGAAAAAGTGAGGCTGTGGTGACTTTGGCAGGAAGGATAAGGATGTCAAAATAAATGGTTCAGGAATAAGAACTTTATGCAGACCAGTAAATAAACAGACAATAGACAAATCTATTGTAGTATGAATGAGATCTGCTTTGCTTGAGATAAACTTGAGTTTATGAAGGGTAGCTGACAGAAGACCTGCAAAATGTGGAATAAAATATGGAAGTGACAAGGGCAGAGATGGGAATGATGTGGAAATAGCAGAAAGTCTACTTCTTGACATCCAAATTAAATATCTTGGGAGATTCATAGAATCATACATCTTAGTTTAAATTTGATGATCTAGCTATGATTGAGTTTTTTGAAAAAGTAACAAAGATGGTTGATGAGGACAGAGCGGTGGATGTGATTTATAAGGACTTCGGTAAGGTGTTCGACAAGGTTCCCCATGGTAGACTGGTTAGCAAGGTTATATCTCATGGAATACAGGGAGAACTAGCCATTTGGATACAGAACTGGCTCAAAGGTAGAAGACAGAGGGTGGTGATGGAGGGTTGTTTTTCAGACTGGAGGCCTGTGACCAGTGGAGTGCCAGAAGGATTGGTGCTGGGTCCACTACTTTTTGTCATTTATATCCAAATCACTTATATGAGCATAGGAGATATAGTTAGCACTTTTGCAGATGACACCAAAATTGGAAGTGTAGTGGACAGCAAAGAAGGTTACCTCCAATTACAACGGGATCTTGATCAGATGGGCCAATGGGCTGAGGAGTGGCAGATGGAGTTTAAGTTAGGCAAATGCGATGTGCTGTATTTTGGGAAAGCATATTTTAGCAGGACTTATACACTTAATGGTAAGGTCCTAGGGAGTGTTGCTGAACAAGGAGACCTTGAAGTGCCGATTCATAACCCCTTGAAAGTAGTCGCAGATAGATAGGATAGTGAAGAAGGCGTTTGGTATGCTTTCCTTTATTGGTAAGAGCATTGAGTACAGGAGTTGGGAGGTCATGTTGCGGCTGTACAGGATGTTGGTTAGGTCACTTTTGGAATATTGCATGCAATTCTAATCTCCTTCCTATCAGAAAGATGTTGTGAAACTTGAATGGGTTCAGAAAAGATTTACAAGGATGTTGCCAGGGTTGGAGGATTTGAGCTATAGGGAGAGGCTGTATAGGATGCGGCTGTTTTCCCTGGAGTGTTGAAGGCTGAGGGGTGACCTCAGAGGTTTATAAAATCATGAGGGGCATGGATAGGATAAATAGGCAAAGTCTTGTCTCTGGGGTGGAGGAGTCCAGAACTGGAGGGCATAGGTTTAGCGTGAGAGGGAAAGGATATAAATGGGACCTAAGGGGCAACCTTTTCACACAGAGGGTGGTGTGTGTATGGAATGAGCTGCCAGAGGAAGTGGTGGCAGCTGGTAAAATTATAGCATTTAAAAAGCATCTGGATGTGTATATGAATAGGAAGGGTTTGGAGGGATATGGGCCAAGTGCTGGCAAATGGATTAAGTTGGGATATCTGATCAGCATGGACGAGTTGGACTGAAGGGTCTGTTTTCGTGCTGTATGATTCTATGACTCTATCTGTAATGCATTCACTGTTGCTGAATTTTTGATGCAGGATATCCTATTAAAAGTTATTTCAATTAAAACAAGTTTGATAACTTAGCTATTGTAAATTCAGTAATAAACATTTTGACCACTTATTCTCCCCAGGTAAGAGCCTAATTGTACGTTGTTTCATAGGTTGAGCAATCACACAGCATGATCACTACTTCTCAGTGCACATTATTAGCACCTTGTTGTGGTTGCTATGCAACAACCAAGCAACCTGTGGCAATGTCTTCACTGGTGCTAATAATATGAAATGGTGTTATTTTGTGATGTCTGTCAATGGAATCAGATACACAGCATTCTAGCTAAAGATATGTAAAATATCTAGACAGATGCCAATAAGATCAAAATGTGACTTGCTAATGCTGCCTACCAATCAGTATAGTTTGAGATTATAACTGTAAAAGTTAAAACAGGTTTAATATGAGAATGTCAGTGCTAAGCATCTTCACAAATCCATGTAAAAGTAATTATATTGTGATTTTTAAACATTCTACAGACAGGATGTGAACATCGCTGGTAAGGCCAGCATTTATTGCTGTTTCTAATTGCCTTTGAGAAGATGGTGGTAAGCCACCTTCTTGAACCTCTGCAGTATGTGTGGTTTTGGTACACCCAGAGTGCTGTTAAGAGAGGGGCTTTCAGGATTTTGACCTAGTGCTGTGATTTCCCCATTTCTCAATTAGGTCTGAAGCAGGAGGGAAACTGATGGTCAAATGAGGTGCGCAGAAGGAAAGACCAGTAAAACTTGCAAATGGCACATTCTAGTCCTACTCTTCATGTACACTTCAAAATAGCACTCCTTTACATTCACGTCCAAGTAGTACTGTGTGTTTTCTCTCTGTCAACAAATCTATCAGATCTTCTAGCGATCAAGTAGCTGACAGGCTCATTGCAGGTATTAAAACTGCAGACCAGGATGACCTGCCCAACTGGAGTTGTAGCTAGTCAGAGGCAGCCTAACAGCAGAGGTTGTAGTTGCTGCAAGGACAGCCCCACCCTGAACCTGATTCCCAAGATGGAGTATCAAATTCTGTTTGGCGAACAGAACCACAACAAATATAGAGTATCACCGTCAGGAAAGGGAAGTTTTATTTAGGGTAGAGTGGTGGTGTTTCTGGGGTTGGGTTGATCACAGGGAGAGGGATCAGAATCAAGGGAATGGGAGTTGCT
The DNA here is from genome assembly GCF_037043375.1 of Chiloscyllium plagiosum. Classification (NCBI taxonomy): domain Eukaryota; kingdom Metazoa; phylum Chordata; class Chondrichthyes; order Orectolobiformes; family Hemiscylliidae; genus Chiloscyllium; species Chiloscyllium plagiosum. The sequence continues at coordinate 37,598,250 of NW_028270157.1, forward strand.
CTCAGTGGCCTGTCCTGGGTCCAGTCTCTTGGTCTTGCATGAATCACTCTCCTGCCTGCCTGTATTGGGTTACCAGTCAGGTTGGCCAACTCCTCCTTTTCCCATCTGGAGCTGAAGTCATTAATTGACCACTCAGGGCCTCAATTGAAGCCAAAATAACAAGGTCGAACTTGGGTCTTCCCAAACAGAATTTTATTGAAGCCTGGTTGGGTAGGTCTGCCATCAACCTAGCTAATTAAGTTGACTTCCCACTTTTTCAGCCTGATAGATTTAGCCCACAACAGGGAAGGAACAGTGAAGCATTTCTAAATCAGGATGGTGGATGCTTGGAGGGAAATGTGATGGTGGTATTGTTCTCATGCAGCTGCAGCCTTTGTCCTCCTACGAGTAGAAATCTTAAGTTTGGAAAGTACTATTGAAAGAGCTTTGGTGAGTTTTCCCAATGTATCTTATAATGGTACACACTGTTGTAGTTGCATATTGGTAGTGGAGGGAGTGAAAGTTGGTGAATGGGTTGCCAGTTGAGTTGGCTGCTTTTATATTAGATGAGATTAGATTCCCTACAGTGTGGAAAAAGGCCCTTTATGTAAGATGTTGAGTTTCTTGGAGATTGGAGCTGCATTCATTCAGGCACTCTACTTTCAAGGGGTTATGCCATCACACTCCTAACCAGTGCTTTGTGGATGGTGGATGCATTTTGGGAAGTCAGTATGTGAGTTACTTGCTGCAGAACCCCTATCTCTGACCTGATTTTGCAACCACTCTTTTGGCTGGTCAAATGTGGTCTCTGATTGATAGCAACCACTAGGATATTGAGAATTTGGTGATAGTAATGCCAAAAAGATGGTTAGATGCTCTGTTATTGGAAATGGTCATTGACTGGCACTTGAGTGAAGCTGGCATTCTGTAGGCAGGAGTCACACAATATCAGGCGATAGTCCATCAGGTTTATTTGAAATCACAACCTTTTGGAACGTAGCCCCTGAAGTGGATACACTCTAAAAGCTTCTGATTTCAAATAAACCTGTTGGACTATCACCTGATGTTGTGTGATTTCTCATTTTGTCCACCCAGTTCAACACTGGCACCTCCACATCATGGTGTTCTGCACGTTATTCTGTTTTCTGTTCAACAGTAGATACAAAACTTGAAACTAAACTTCATATTTATGAAAACACTGACAAATTATTCACCAATTTACATTGGAATGTACTATCACAAGGCTGACTTATAACTCTACAATTAATCCAACTGTGAGAGCATAGCATCAGAAGGGAAAATTGAAAAATATTTAGAATAATAACCATAAAATGCATAATAAATAGCATTTGGAATTTTCCTTCTAAAATTAAGTGTTTTAAAATTGAATGAAAGCTAAAAGAAAAACGAATATATAAATACATTTTGTAAACTAAAATATGTGTATAAGAATGGATTGGATTCTAGTCCAACCCAATAATGTTCTGAAAACTCTGTCACATTCCCTGTTTAGCAACGTAACTGTTTGTTTTCACAGACCTGTCATATCTGTTTCCACTTCTGATTTGCTACCAAGGTAGAATTGGTATATTCGGAAGGAAAGACCATCAGAAATTATACCTACTTCATGTTGTATTTGGATAAACCTAAATTGAAAACTTTCCATGTAAGTGTATTAATCTGTAACTGCTCCATTGATTTTGCACATAAACAAATCATATGCTTTGAAAAAAAGGCAGAAATTGCCAGAGAAACTCAGCAGGTGTGGCAGTATCTATGGGAAGAAAGCAGAGTGAACATTTCGAGTCCAGTGACTCTTCATCAGAACTGGTGTTTTGCTTTGATAGTGAGCATATGGGCAAGGAAAATCCCAGGGTCTGTTCGTGGTGTCTGCTGAGATACCAGGATATCTTTAGGGGCTGAACAGTTGCCTCAAGTGTTCTGCGATGTTAAGAAGGAAAATATAAAGATGGTTTAAAAGATAAACGTTGCCCCAGCCGATGATTCCAGTCTGCCTTCAAATATGTTTAGTGCTGCATGTTAGATATTGAAGTTAGTCAACAAAGCACAGCCAACACATTAACAAAGAAAAATAAACATTAAAATTTTCACATCAAGAGATTTTGCAATGTTTTTGGGAAACCAGGTATCTTGCGGAGCATTATATTAACATGATGCTAGCTTAATTTTATTACTGGACAACTCAAGATTCCTGAATAAAATAGAGCTTGATAGATTTTTAAAAAAAAAGTTAGTTAAAATGGTTGTCAGTCACTGGGACATATTCACATGAGACTGCAGACTTCCTTTAACAACACAATGAAATTTTATTATTTTAATACGGTATATAAAATGTAAAGCGAAACAAAGCTTCAACCTGTTTTGTTTTATACTAACCAATGGAGAGACTCAAATCCAGGGAAAGTACACTCCATCTCTGAACTTGTTTGGGTTTAGTTAACTGGCTGCTGACAGTTTGTTTGCTGTGGAATGTGGAGACTATATGATGCGTTTTTTTTCCCAAATCCACCAGCATGAATTCATCCACAATGGCAAGAGACTAAACTTTCTCACTTCTAATAACCGCAGATTTCTAACCAAACTCTCCTGGTTTCGAAGTTTCACAAAACAAACCTTTCCATTGAGGTGACTGTGTTTTCCCTGAACTGTTTTATCCTCCTTTAAGAGAAAATTTGCTTCTGATCCCAGTCAGGTCAACTCCAAATGGTCTTAAAAATTTTAAATCGTTTGGTTTTATTAACTAAATTCAATCCTCCACTATCCTGAACTGAAGACAAGCTCATGGCCTTCACTGTTTGCTCTACCTGTCATAAAAACTGCCATATAAGCATCTGATTCTATTAACGCTCCACAGGTTCACAGTCATCTACTCTGCAACACATCTGAATTAGGTCACTGTTCCAAAAGGACTGCCTAACCGCATATATTTTTTTTTAAAAGCTAACTTACTTGTGTTTAGAAACAAATTTCTTTCTTTTAAAAGGAAATGAATATGCCCATTTTAGAAACCCTTCATACACTAACAAAAAATATATTTCTTGTCAATTCACAAATTGGACACCTGAATTTGGTGTCACTTCACTGGTTATTTGAAAGGCTTAAACTAATGTAACAAAACTCAAATAGTAAAATCAACAGTACATAGTCAACATGGCTTTGTGCATGGGAAATCGTGTTTCACAAACTTCATTGAGTTTGTTGAAGAAGTAACAAAGAGGATGGATGAGGGCAGAGCAGTGGACGTGATTTATGTGGACCTTAGTAAGGTATTCAACAAGGTTCCTCATTATAAACCGGTTAGCAAGGTTACAGAAGAACTAGCCATTTGGATACAGACTGTCTTAAAATAGAAGACGGTGTGAACAGTGGTGTGCCACAAGGATCAGTGCTGGGTCCACTGCTTTTCATCATTTGATTTTGATATGAACATAGGAGGAATAGTTAGTAAGCTTGGAGGTGCAGTGGACAGTGAAGAAGGTTACCTCAGAGTACAATGGGATCTTGATCAGATGGGCCAATGGGCTGAGAAGTGACAGGTGGAGTTTAATTTAGATAAATGTGAGGTGCTGCATTTTAGAAAGGCAAATCAGGGTGTAGGTATAGTTTTAGGGTGCAAGGGGAAAGGTTTAAAAAGGGACCTAAGGGGCAACTTATACATTTAATGGTAAGGTCCTGGGGAGTGTTAACAAAGAGACCTTGGAGTGCAGGTTCATAGCTCCTTGAAAGTAGAGTCACAGGTAAATAGGATAGTGAAGAAGGTGTTTGGTATGCTTTCCTTTATTGGTCAGAACATTGAGTAAAGGAGTTAGGAGGTCATGTTGCTGTACAGGACATTAATTAGGCCACTTTTGGAATATTACGTGCAATTCTGGTCTCCTTCCTATCAGAAGGATGTTTTGAAACTTGAAAGGGTTCAAAAAAGATTTACAAGGATGTTGCCAGGGTTGGAGGGTTTGAGCTATAGGCAGAAGCTTAATAGGCTGGGGCTGTTTTCCCTGGAGCATTGGAGGCTGAGGGGCGACCTGATGGAGGTTTATAAAATCACGAGGGGCATGGATAGAGTAAATAGACAAGATCTTTTCCCTGGGATCCATAACTAGAAGGTAAAGGCTTAGGGTGCAAGGGGAAAGATTTAAAAAAGGGACCTAAGGGGCAATGTCTTCAAGCAGAGGGTGATCATGTATGGAATGAGCTGCCAGAGGAAGTAGTGGGGCTGGTACAATTGCAACATTTAAAAGGCATCTGGATAGGTATATGAATTGGAAGAGTTTAGAGGGATATGGGACAAATGCTGACAAATGGGACTAGATTAATTTAGGATATCTGGTCAGCATGGATGAGTTGGACCAAAGGATCTGTTCCATGCTGTACATCTCTTTGACGCTATGACTCTAATAGCTTCCACATGGCTTTTCTATACACATCTCATAATGGTGTGATTCTACACCTTTTACTTTCTTCAGTTAATTGATGTACATTTTCAGTTATACCAAGTAATTTTAATGTTTTTCTTTTGCTTATTACAAAATGTGTTTCCTCCGCATTACTAGGCATTCATCTGTTGATTTGTTTTCATAAATTGGACTGTGTTCTTGGTGTATGGGCCATGTTGTACACAATCGACACTGTGACTATGTAAAGCTGGCTTGGTCTCTCATTCCCAGTGTTTTAACATGATCTTAGTTATTGGTACAAAGTTAGATCCATATCTTTTGGCTTCTGTGGCATCACTCATCCTGAGGATTTTACATTTGTGGAAATGATTCAAACTGCCCTTTGGGTCCTTGAGCAATAGGATTACTAGGGTCTGACCTCAACTAAATATCATTACTGTTTTCAAAATATTTTCTTAAATTTCTGTGATGAAAAACCAGACAACCACTTGTTAAGACAAAGCTTGATACAAAACATTTTATTGATCTGAACTCAAATTTTGTTTGATAATGTTTCTGTGAATCATTTTATATGTTTTGCTACATTAAGATGTTATGTAAATGCAGTTTGTTGTTTTTAAAGTCTGATTATGGTGGTGTCCCGGTCTTTCTTGTTCACAAACAATCAGAGGTCAATGAATTTTAAAGCAATGCATATGAGCAATTTTGTAATAAATTTGATAAGCTGACATTGTTTAATTTTGGAGAAAAATGCTTTCACAGCACTGGCATTTGAAATGTTAATCACATTCCACTTTTTTTAAGCTCACAAGACCAGGCTTTAATTAAAAAAGCCAAATTATTTAATGTTGAAAATAATCAAAAATGATTTGAACCATGGAAATTATGGTCTGAAATGCGGACTTTTAACTGTATACTGTATTGTAAAAATTGATACTGTTCCCGTTGGAACCTTTTCCTTAATTGAAACATTTCTTTGTATTTGTTATTAATTGAAGATTAGTGAGTTACAAACCTTGATTATAGATAATAAATAAATAAATGTGATGGTTCCCTTTAACTTTGTTTTCCTAAACTGCTTCCCACTTCCAAGTTGAACAAGAAACGTTTATTTTCCTCCAACCTAATTTGCCAGAGAAGAAAATAATTTCACAGTTTGCATTACCCACATACTTAACCATAGTCTAAAGTATGCAAAGTATTTATTTCCTCTAATTCTAAAACTGTTAAACACACAGCTTTGAAGTTAAATGGATAGTGTCCTAGGTCAGCTGATTCACCAATGAACTTCCCTCCAACATAAGGTCAGAAGAGGACATTCGCTGATGATTGCACAATGCTCAATACCATGCAGCAATACCTGAACAATATCTAACCTGGGCTGATAAATGGCAAGTAACATTTCAGCTGCATAGGTGCCAGGCAATGACCGTCTGCAAGAAGAGAGAATCTAACCATTATTCCCTGCCATTCAATGTCACAATCATTGTTGAATATGACTGAGCTGATCTAGTCACTTAAGTAATGTGGTTTCAAGAACAAGCCAGATGCTAGGAATCCTGCAGCTAGCAACTCATATCTCAACTCCCCAAAGTCAGTTCACAATTTACAAGTCATAAGTCAGGAACATAATGGAATACACTAACAACATTTGAGAAGCTTAACATCATCCAGTACAATGTAACCCCCTTGACTGGCACCAGATCTACAGTTATTCACTTCTCAACCTCTTGTCCCATCAACGAATTAAAAAAAACTCTCCACTGCAATACCATAGTGGAGGGTGATCCCAAGGATAATGTGAAGGTTCACTTGAAAGTCAATTATCATGTCCAGAGTTTCATTCAATGATGTACCACTTGAATGTATGTGAAAAAAATCACTCATTCAAAAAAACACTTGTCATCGAATTTGGCAGCTTCTCAAAAGCTTGCCTTTGGCTGATCTGTCTGGTTGTTTGTGGCTCAATCTCTTTACATAAATTTCCTCTAGGATTTTATTCTTTGATCTGCTCCTTTAGACCACAAAATCCAGAAAGAAGAATGTTCTCTTTTATTACAAGTATTGTTTTGCAACTATCCTGACATAAACACAATATGAATTTTTGGTTTTAAATGTACGATATGCTATTGCTAATTTTGTGATAAGTGGTTTCTCACGGTTGGTGCTACTAATCACAAATAAAAAATAGCTGCAGTCCTCTGTAGCCTGGAGTGTACTTTTTTTTCTGTCCAGTATCTACTCAACCACAATTTATGACTCAGGAATCATGTAGTTTGTTGAGAGTGTGGTGCTGGAAAAACACAGCAGGTCAGGCAGTATCTGAGAAGCAGGAGAATAAACGTTTCGGGTTGCCTGATTCTCCTGCTGCTCAGATGCGGCCTGACCTGCTGTACTTTTCCAGCACCACATTCTCAATTCTATAATCTCCAGCATCTGCAGTACTCACTTTCGCCTAATCGTATGATTTGTGGTCACCATATATTGCTGACAATTAGCAAACAGGGTGCTAGTGGACATCTAGCTTGTGGTTGATGCCATCTGTTGTCTGAAAATGGTGGTGCTTGGGCCCATCTGCATGTGCCCCTGCTCAAAACAGAATTTTACATTGGCTCCAGAGTCCTGAACCTCCCTCAAGAGCCCACGCTCCTCAACTTCAAGCTACCTCTTAGCTAAGTGTAGTGTCTTTCCACCTTGCAAAGAGGTGTTTTTTGTGCAGGCTGTTGCTGCACACCTTCCTACGTTCACTGCCCAGAAATGCCTTGGCCGCTTATTAGCTGTCGGACGGTGGGGATCCCCAATGGAGGGCGCTTTACACAGGAGTCCTCCCATTTTCCATCAAGGACCTGGGGTGGAGGGTGTTGCGTGCAGCAGTCCCATGTAACCGCAGATTGTGGCAGTTCATGGACTCCTAGCTAAATGTTTATTTTGCAGCGCAGTGGAGTCTGTGGACCATGTATATATTAGTAGTGGATGTTTGCATCGCTGTTTTTAGTTATTTGAAAAATCTTTTGATGCATTTGTTTGGTTGCAATTCAGCACCATGCTCCTAATCTTTGGGCATCCAGTGCAGAGGAGAGTAGGCAGATAAGAGGAACTCTTAGAGAGACTGCTCCTGGACCTGGCCAGGCTGGCTATAAATAGGTCCAGACAGCCGGGTCTGGAGGGAGCCATCTCTACTGACTGTCTGTCCTCTGGGGTTATGTTTGTGCCCGGGTGTCCATGGAGCAGGAGCACACAGTGTTCATCAGTGCTCTCGATGCCTTTCGAGAGAGGTGGCATCGCTGGGGATACAGTGCTTTATCTCCCACCCCCACCCCTGTTATTCTGTTATTTTGAAAATAATCCCCTTTTCGTTTAAAATCTTTCTCTGACACACATTCTACATCGTTTCCAATTTTGATGTTAGTTCGATGATCATCCTTATTTAGGATGGAAGTTTCCACTAATGATTGAAATGAGTGCCCTGAGATGATGATTGTTCTCCTTCTATTCTTTTTGCTCACTCTACAAAGAAGGAACCTGATTCAGAGACCTTTGCAATTAACAGAAAATATCAATTGCTGATAGTGTTTAATTCACTAACATGAAACCTCACTATCTTTAATTCTTTCCTGACCATGTCCTGAGACAACATTTTAAATCTTAGCATAAAAGCTGTCTTTACTCATTCTGCTATATGCAAAAGAGGTAGGTATCAATCTAGTTTCAAAGCATGATTATAATCTTTGCTTCATTGCATATTGATATCTGGATAATGGAACAGTTTTAAATTTTAAGGTAGTGTGTCTTTCAAATGTTCAAGCTGCACCGTCTTAGAATCACACATTTTTTTTGCCTAATTTCATATCGTCCTTTAGAAATAAAATTCTTATTGCTGGTGTTAAAGCAGTACAGTGAATTGAGCTATAATCTGTGCTCTGAAGGAAGATGGGACGTATATTTGAACTACTGGATGTACATCTGAATCCAGAAAATGAGCCAAAGCTGAACAAATGCTTTAAAATAAGGTGAAACAGTCCACAATACAGATCCTGATACAAGGTGTAGTAGTGTTTGACTCTTTTGCAAGGATGAAAAAGCATTGCAGGTCCACTGGCTCTGTAGAGTTCATTTATATGTTACAGACTGGATATAAGATTGTTGAAATTCTAAAATTTAGTTTCTAAGAAAGTCTGGGTGTATTTCCACCACAGAATTTTGGTTCTTGATACATTTGGTTCATTTTCAAACTTATTGTTTTTGTATTAAATTTCAGCTATAGGTGTTGCCCTAAATAGTTTGCAGGATCCATTTACTTTCACTGGAAGCTAACCACTGAATTAACAGACATGCAGTGCACTGCAGGTTCGAAAGATAAAACTAGTTTGTTGCTCTATTGTTTCTTATCCTGGATTTGATGGCAGGCTAGATCTAGATAGGAAGTTATCTGATTTGATTATTTTAAACAAATACTTTTCTTTAAATTTAAGTAACTTCAGGAGGAATGAGGCTTAGTTGAAACCAGTTAAACCAAACATTAGAATAAACACCCAATTAAGAGTCACAATAAAATATTAACGATTTTGTCATCCTGTTTTAGATGTTGACCGATCTGAAGTATATGAATTGACTGCTATTTAAACAGAAACGGATACCTATTTAAAACAAACAACTGACCTGACCAGTATTGACAGTTTCTACTAGACCTGCTGTTCAATTTGACACCACCAATCCCAGATTAGAAAAGAATTTCCTTGTGAAATGCTGACAAGCTTGCACGTAGATTAAATACTGACTTTGATCGTTGGCATATATGATAACAGCTGTAAGCAGCTAATAGTGTAACCATGGCAACATTCTGGACATGCAGGGAGTACTTCCTATTTCAGAATGCTAAATTATAGCAAGGCACGAAGACTAGTAAACTGAAAAAATCAATTTCTTGTGATGTACTGTGGCTCATCAACTCTGACTAACATTGAAAAGAAAAAGAAATAAAATACCATCCTTCATGGATAGGAAAAAATGAGGACTGCAGATGCTGGAGATCAGGTTGAGAGTGTGGTGCTGGAAAAGCACCGCTGGTCAGGCATAAGCCCTTGCCCGAAATGTCGAACCTCCTGCTCCTAGGATGCTGCCTGACCTGCTGTGTATTTCTGGCATCACACTCTTGACATCCTTCATGGATAGTCAAGCCTGTTTTCATATTACATCAGTGCTAAGCAAGAACATTATATAAAATTGAGCACAACAGCAAAAAATGGACACTTGAGATGATGGGTGAACAGGATGCAATCAACGTTTGACATTTGGCACCCCACAAAAATGCATTGCTTCTGCTAGCCAATGTTTAAGTTCCATTGATACTTATGACAAAACATGAGATGTGGGCTGCTTCTTGAACCATTGCAGTCCATAGGTGAGGCATGCGGGTAGATAAACCCACAGTTCTATTGTGGTGTTTTTCAAGGATTTTGACCCAACAGTGAAGGGACAATGATATAGTTCCAAATGAGGATGGTATATGGCTTGGAGGGGAACTTGCACCTGTTACCTTTGCTTTTCTGACTGATCGATGTTGCAGGTTTGGAAGCTACTATTAAAGGAGTCTGCTGAGTTGCTGCAGTACATGTTGAATATTGTACATAGTGTTCTGTGTGTCGGTGGTGGAGGGTGAATGTTGAAGGTGGTGTGATGGTTAAATAGGCTGTTTTGTCACTTCTTGAGTGTTGTTGGAGTGCACCCATTCAGATAAGTGGATATTCTGTCAAATCCTCAACTTGTACCTTATAGATGATAGATAGGATTTTGGAAAAAGAGGAGGTGAGTAACATGTTGCAAGATTCCTAGCCTCTAAACTGCTTTTGGAGCCACAGTATATTTACATGGCTGGTGCAGTTCAAGTTCTGATCAATGATAACCCCAAGGTTGTTGACAGTGAAGGATTCTGCAAAGGTAATACAAATGAAAATCATAGGGTGATGGCTAGAATTTCTTTTGCTGGAGATGGCATCATCTGGCAATTGTATATAATGATTGTTACTTCTTACTTGCTAGCCAAAGCCTGAATGTTATCCAGGTCTTGCTGCATATGGCCAAAGATAACTTCATTATCTGAGGAATTGCAAAAAGTGCTGAGCATTGTACAATCATCAACAAACATCCCCACTTATAATCTCATGATAGTCATTCATAAAGGAGCTGAACAACTGTGACATGATTCTGAGGTACACCTGCAGTGATGTGCTAAGACTTAGATGCTTAACTTACAATCACAAACATCTTCCTTAATGTAGGTATGGTCCTAGTCAGTGGAGAGTTTTCCATCAATGCACATTGATGCCAGTTTTACTCAAGCTCCTTGATGCTATATTTGGTCAAATGCTGCCTTGATGTCAGTCTGAGCTCATCTTGCATTTTGATTGTATTTAGACCAAGACTGGAATGAGATGAGGACCTGAGTGGCCCTCGTGAAACTCAAATGAGCGGTGATATTGCTGAAAAACTGGCACTTGCCAATGACTCCATTCATGGGTGGTTTAAATAAGAAATGTGGCAGTGAGATTTCTGGGATTAAACTTAACAATTTGAATAAAAAGTATGTTCTTTTAAAATGCGCAAGGCATTTAAGGATGCCATGCTTTTTTCTACAAATGAGATATAATATAGCAGATAAAATGAATTAATTACTTGCTCTCAAAGATAATGTCACATCACTCAAGCTTGTTTGCTTTTAACCTGGTTTGTTGATATTTCTACTTTGATAGCATGCTGTAAGTCTGCTGGTGAAGGACCTGAGTAAAAGAATGTAACCTTTCCTTCTCTCCTTCCCCACATAATCAGATTTGTAAGTTCCCAGCTTTAAGGAACTGTGCCAAGACTGGTTATTGCAGTCCATGGTTGATCTCTGCTATCCCCATGTTTGATCTCTGCTATCCCCATATTTGAAGTAGTTCTACATTGGCAGGAAACCACAAGAAATAGAACCAGTGAGAAAGTTTTTTTGTGATCTGATACAAACTATTATTCACATTATAAAGATTTAGTTTGCTAAATCACAATGTATTACTGTTTGAATCACCTTATCTTTTTACATCAGCAGTCTACCTCCTGGTACATCATTAGAAATGTCATTTTATGTTTTATAATTTAAAAATGATGACTTCTTCCTCATGTAATATGAGAATATACATGAGAAAGGTCTATTACATTCTAATTGGACGATCTGAAATCTACAGTTGAAAAATATCACCTAATACCATTCAGCAGGTACAATATGTAAATGTAATCATTTAGTTTAAAATTAACAATATACCACAAAGATGGTCAGCAGTTTAAGGTCTCCTCTGGTAATCTGATCAAATTATGTCAAGCCATGGGGATTACAACATTTCTCAATATAATGAAGGGAATGTTAGACAGGTGAACAATTCCAAATAAAATTATAAGTTGCTTACTTAGTTTTCCATACACAGAGAAACCTTGATAATCTGACATTCGATTATCTGAACATCGGATTATCCGGCAAGATCGTAAAGTCCTTAAACTTGGCTAAACTATGTTATCCGGCATTCGATTATCCGGAATTCGATTAACTGAACAAATTATTCCCCGCCCGTGCCCTTTGGATAATCAAGGTTCCTCTGTACTACAGAATTGGAATATTGAGGACCTACATAAACTGCACAATATGGACTGCAGTGCTTCAAGAATGTAGCTCACCAGGCCCATTGGAGGTGCATAATGAATACTACTTGGCTTGTGATACCCACATTCCATTAATGAATTAAAAATGCATAATTTTCAAAAAAATAAAAAAAATCCTGTGATAGAATAATAAAATATCTGCACATAATCCAGTAAGAATATTTTTGCTAAAGTTAAAATCCCACGATAATTTTCACAAATCCTGGTATAAAAAGGATTATTGCGAACTCCAAAGTGTAAATATTTGTCAAAGACTCAGCTTCCTGTCTTTTTATGAACTGCATCATGTGATGTTGGCTTCTCACTAGTTACAGCACAAAATTAGCATGACTATTGCAATAAATTTGCAACTTAAATGACTTGTCTTACCCACTACACTTAAAAACAAAACGGTGGTTTCTCACAAAATATATTCCATTATAGCTAGAGAATTTACCTTTAATTTGCAAAGGCCCCTTTGTAATAAATAATGAAACTCTGGACAGATTAATTGCAGTATCATGGTGATAGAATATGATTGGAATCTCATAATTAGATTTGTTTCACATGCTGTCAGTCTGTATATTCCACGCTTCACTTCACAAGGAGAGGCGACATTGTTCCTGATAGAAAGGCGTTCTCAGCTAGGATAAGCCAAGCATTGTTGCTCATCACCAGAGCAACAGAGAAGTAAAGCAAGACAAGCAGGAAGGAGGAGTAAAAAAAGTGTGGTGAGCCTTGGCACTTGTTCTGTTTCCACTTCAATTGTTAGAAAGATGGTAATTAAAAAGTAAAAATGCAGCAGTTACATAGTACCATGCCCTACTGCCAATAAGGCGAGCAACTCAGCTTATCGCACCATTTTACAGGCTGTGAGCATTTTCAAAGCCCAGCTGTTGCTCCATAATAGCCTTTCTTCAAGCACAATGAATTAAAGAACTGCTTTACACTTTCTGCCTTTGCAGTCATTCATAGAATCCCAACAGTGCAGAAAGAGATCATTCGGCCCATTGAGTCCACACCAACCCTCTGAAGAGCATCCCACCCAGACCCCCACCTTAACCCCATAATCCCACATTTACCATGGCTTACCCACCTAGCCTGCGCATCCCTGGATACTGAACAATTTAGATGGCAATCCATCTAATCTGCACATCTTTAGACCGTGGGAGGAAACCGGAACACCTGGAGGAAACCCATGGAGACACAGGGCAAACATGCAAACTCACACAGACACAGGGTTGAATCACACCAGGGTCCCTGGTGCTGTGAGGCAGCAGTGCTAACCTCTGAACCACTGTGTGGCCCCATTTTAAGTCTAACTTCCTACAGCCTTGTAAATTCACCTACAGAAAGGGAAAAGAAAGCATGATTTAATACAATATTGGCTTTCTGAATTGTAGTTAGCTGAGAAATGTGACCATGCGTTGCACTTAGCAAATCTGGACTGCTCTTTTTCAAAATGAAACATGTAGACTGTAGTTTGATGGGGACATTTTAATACCTGTCCTGTGTTCTCTTTGTGGTGGATAGGAGCTGGCAGGGAATGCGTAAGGATGAGTAGGGGAGGTGGCTTGTCAATAATTTGACTTAGAGGGTATGAGGGGTGCTAGAAGTTAGGGGGTGTGGTGACAGGTGTTGGCATGTATGGTAGAGTGAGGTGGGGGGGGGGGGACGTCTGAGGGCCTAATATTCAACAAAACAACTGGGACAAAATTTCCAGACAACCAAAATGAATCTTTTAAATAGCCGATCTTGATACTCAGTCATCTCTGTGGCTACCTTGAACCTGTGTTGAGGGACAGTGGCCTGACTGCATCCCACACCAACCCCATGCACACAGCAAAGTTCTGTTATTTAGGGAAATTTCTGCCATGATGTCGTGGCACGCCTGAGAGATTTTCCAACTTGAACAATCCAACCCAGGATCAAAAAACTAGACTGCAACTGTTTGCCATAAGGTTAGAAGTGGGGATATTTACTGGTGATTGCTCAACGTTCAGAATTATTACAACTCATCAGATACTGAGGCAGCCTGTGACCAAATCCAGGAAGATCTTTGCAACATCCAGGCTTGGACTGAGAAGTGGTAACATTCACACTATAGTAGTACCAGGCAATGACAATCCCCAGGAAGACAGAGTCTAACCATCACCCCTTGATGATCAATAGCATTATCATTGCTCTCCCACTGTTACTATCAACCAGAAACCGAAGTGGACGAGCCATATAAATACTTCATCCATAAAAGCAGTCACAGACCAGGAATTCTGAGATGAGTAATTCACCTTCTGTTTCCATAAACCTTGTAAACCACCTACACAGCATAGGTTAGGAGTGCAACAGAATACTCTCCACTTGCTTACAGTTCCAACAGCACTCAAGACGTTTGGGAGAATCCAAGATAAAATAGCCCACTTGATTGGCACCTCCCTCACTACCTTTAACATTCACTCTCTTCACCACCAATGCACAGATGCTACCAGATGCATTGCAGTAAGGCTCCTCCAATCAATCCCATGAGCTTTACCACCAAGAAAGTGTATGGAAACACCACACATCATCCTGACCTGGAATTTTGTCATTATTTTTTCATTGTCACTGAGTCAATATTCTAGAGCTTCCACATAGCTCTATAGGTTTCCCTGTTCTCTAAAGAATACAGCAGTTCTAGAAGATAGTTCACTACCATCTTGGATGATGAGCAATAATGCAGGCTTAGCCATGAACAAATAAACAAAAATATGAACCAAAAGTATGTTGTTACCCTGAGTACATTTATGTTTAAGATAAAATGACAAAGAACGGGAGATAATTCCATTGCTCTGGAACAGCATACTACATTACATGTTTTATAAAACTTTGCTGCTTAAACAAAACCTTAAATCACCAATAGCATTCCTCAGAAGAGTGATATTGTTAAATAATTCTTCACGATTATTTTTATCCTACAATTTGATCTGTTCCTGACAAGGATAATTCGTGAAAAATGCTGTCAAAGAAAATGGAAATCATGCACAATGAAACTCCAAAAGGTAGCTTTTAGTTGTAACAGACAAATGAACAGCTCACTGATGGGTCAACAACCCTGTCTATTCAAATTCCCAGAGTATCTCCAAGAAAAGTAGGAGCAAATTACTACAGATGCTGGAATATGTACTAAAAGCAAATTGTGAACCATTTCATCCCTTTCTTTTAGCTTCTTATCATGCCCTCTCTTCTCTCCACCCATCTCCGTGTCAGTCCTTTCAAGTCTGGCAAGAAACACACCATTGTTCTGCCATTCTCACATTCCAATCACTTAATCTGAACTATCAACATCTTTCTCTCCCAGCATCCTACACGCACTCCCCCGAACTCTCCAAACTATAGAATAAATGCTGCCCCCTCCACACTTCACTTCAGCTCTGATGAAGAGTCATCTAGACTGGAAACATTAGCTTGCTCTCTCTCTCTCTCTATGGATGCTGTCTGACCCACTGTGATCTCCAGCATTTGTTGTTTTCAGTATCTCTAAGAAATGCTGCACTGATTGGGAGATCTGGGGACCTATGGTGAGGAAGAATACATAGCTCGCCTATTGAGAATTAACCTTATGGCTTCCCAAACTATTAGTTTCTTTTAAAGCATTTTATTAAATTATTGAAGTGGAAAAAAAAGGACTTGAAAAACAACAAATGCATATATAAGAAATGAAAACAGTACTGACGAAACTCAAGTATGTTTGATAGCATCTGTGGCAGAGTCGATGTTTTGAGTCCAATAGGACTCTTCTTTGAAACTGAAGAATTCAAATCTCCAGCATTCAGTACGTTGTTTTTATTTTAAGTTATGAGACGAGCACACTTTGTTCATTGCCTTCTCTTTTGTCACTGTCAACAGTTGATTAGTGTACTTCTTCCAATAGAATCCATAATATTACATACTGAGGCAGGGACATTCATTACTCTATTATGGTCTCTTCAAGAGAATAATACCGTTGTGAAGATTTATGAAAGTAGCAATTCTGTTAGATTATTATGAACAGTTCGACTGACTTCCACCTCATGGTAATGCTGATTTGTAATATTCTTTTGAACAAAATTATTTTTACACAATTGTGAAATAAGGCAAATTAAACCAGGCCAGTGGTCTGTTACAGGAAGTCAATAATTTAAGGTTCTCCTTTTTAAATGACAATCAAATGTTCTATCAAATGCAATATGATCTTATTTTGTAACATGGAAATACTGGCTTGTACTGTTGAATTATGGTCCTTTTATAGCCAGTAATGGCTGGTTTCAGGAATTCCTATCTAAAGATCTTCACGCATTATCAAAATGGATGTGTTTTGTGCAGTAATGGGTTTATTGTCAAATTAGACTGTAATTTAGAGTGACTGATGTGTGAACTGAACTGCTGATTAGCTAAGTGGGACCTTGATGTGCAAAAACTGCACATTGTGAAAATCTAATAGCTCTAATATTTCCTTCCAATGTCATTGATGTTAACACAAAAGAGAAACAGAACTTCCTTTCACTTTCATAATTCAACTTTGTATTCTACAGCATAAATGTGCTCTGGGGATATGGTCAGTTGGTTTGCATTAAGTGTATTTAACATGGTTAGAACTGTACCACGTTGGATTGGGCTTTAGTTACATGATGAATATGACTTCCTGCAGCTCATAATAGTTAATCTGCTGTGCTTCACAATTGATTCATAATTATATTTTTCTGGAACTCAGCTGAAGAAACTATCCTGTTTTATGATTTCAGCAGCATTAGTAACAAGGGTATTTAAGTATTTTGCACACTTCAGAAATGTGCAGGTTATGTTTGGTTTTACAGCACTCAATCTTGGTTTATATCCAGCATAATGAAAGGTAAAACTAACATGAAGAACTAGTAGAAAATCAACCATTTGATAATGTTTAATACTGAAGATATTTGATTTTTTTGATTAAACTCAACCAGCATACAGCCCATGTTATTTACAGTAGTTATTGAAAAGACTAGCACAATGCAAGCCTCAATCCTCAGGTGGATTCTTAATTTTAGCATTTATATCCATGCCATTCTTGCTGTAGTCCCAGACTCTTCTATTACCACATCAGCAAAACAAATGATAAGAAAGTTGCATTTAATACTGATTAGGTATCATCTAATTAAAAAGTCAAATCAGCCAGAGAACAGACAAGAACGAAGGGCAGAAATGTGCCAAACCTGCTGCATTTTATGTTGCAGGGGGAGTTAGGACATTATCCCATCTAGAAAAATAAATGAATATTATTAGAAGTAGGCAAGATTAAAGGAAAATTATGGTGTCTGCTTTGTAATTTTCAATTCATAGTGGAACTTAAATAATCAAAAAATATTATCTCAACATAACCAAGTCAATAGCAAAATACTGAATCTCAAATCAAGTTCAATTTGTGTTCCTTAATTTATTGCACCATTACATTGAGTTTTCCAGTTGGAAAGCAAAATATTTGTTTTTGTTTGTTAACTCTGAAACATTTCCAAAAGACTTGCATTTATATACTGTGGTGGCTTTCTTGTTTTAGGACATCCAAAGTCCTTGCCACTAATGAAGCATTGTTCATTTAATTATGTAGGAAATGTCATATTTCAAAATTCTGTGTTCCCAGTATAGAAATGTCTGGTGTGGTAATGTCAAGCAAAACCAGCATAATTTAGAAAAGTGTAATACCAGATTGGTTCCTGTAACAATGATGGGGGAAGGGCTACCCTATATTTGAAACATTACAATTCTTCTCTGCACTTGTCACATGGGTAAATTAACTCAGCAGTTGCAATCTTGTTTCTCAAGTCAGAAGGTCATGGGATCAAGCCCTCTTTTAGAAATGAGGCAAATGATTTGGACTGTCACTTCAATGCATTATAGAGGTACTGCACAACTGGACTGTCTTTCAGGTAAGATATCAAAGAAAGGCTCTGTACACCTATTCTGGTTGTACTATTTGAAGAAAGCAAGAAGTTCTCTGTGACCTGAGCAATTTCCTTTCCTTCACCCAGATGTCACTAAAGCAGATTGTCATTATTACGTTCAATAGACTCTTACTGTCTTGCAAATTTGCCAACATGATAATAATCACCATTTCAAAAATAATTAATTGTTTTTAAAAGCTTTATGCAACATGATATCGTGAGAAGTATAAGATTTGTCCTTAATTCCCATGTAAAGCAGTCATAACAGAAATTTAATTTTTTTTAGTGGAAAGTTGCCAGATCAGTAACTGCACTACTATTAAAAGTACTGTTATTAGTTCAGGTCTGTTCTTTGGGCTTTTTTTTATTTCAGTTGAGTCAGTTGCTTTTGCAAACAGAATTACCATTATGAAAGCTAATTCATACTCCTTTATATCTATTTGTACTTTAATAGGACCTGGGGGTCCACTTGGTGAACTGAGATTAGTACCTGTGGCCTTTGTCAATACATGCCTTCAATATTCCTGAAAAAGGTCCAAGTTAATAATAGATATGGAGACGCTGCTCATATTATTTTGATCCATAGTAAAGTGTACATGCAGCATCATAGTTAAAATCAGATTTGCTCAGATTTCAATAGATCCAGCTTATTCCTGTGCATCGACATGAAAATAATGAAAATATTATGCTTCCTTTCATTTATGGGCTATATTTCTTGAATTAAATATTAAGGCATTTTAAAAATTTGACACTTTTCCTAGCCTTTATTGCCTGTTATTTCTTTATCATAACAGTAAAATAAATTACTCTTGGCATAAAAATGGGAAAAAATTGCAGATGCTGTAAATCAGAAAGAAAAACAAGTTGTTGGAAAAGCTCAGCAGGCTTAGCAGCATCTGTGGAGAGAAATAAGAGTTAACGTTTTGGGTCTAGTGAGCCTTCCTGCTTTCTGAGGAAGTGTCACTCAACCTGAAACGTTAACTCTGATTTCTCTCCACAAATGCTGCCAGACCTGCTGAGCTTTTACAGCAATTTCTGTTTTTGGTTCTATATTTGATATGTTTAATTGTCTGCTCTTTTCCTGATTTTTCACAATCAGAAGGAAATCCAAAACATTCCTACATGATGGATGTGAGATATTCACATACAAGTTAGACAATTAGCATCTTGGATCTGCTTCTTTTTATTACAGTTATCAGTCATACAGATAAATGCTCTGAGCTAAGTCTTCATTTGGGACATATACCATTTTAAAGGCTTATGGAAGTATCAATAATACTATGTACACCTGTTGAGCCAAGCTTTTGAAACTCAGCCAAGCATTCACAACAGAGAAGATTATCATTTTCAATACTAAACTTTAACACAGCACAGCACAGTATAGCACAGCATTAAATTTTCACACTTCCTGATGTTTGTGAAATCACTGTGAGGTTCACTGTCTGTAGTGGTATCATATACTTAAATTTTACCCAAGCTTTTTTTTTTGGCAATTCCCATCCCCCAGGAGTGAGAACGAAAACAGACTGATGTAAAAAAAAATACACTTCTGGAAGATTATTACAGAATATTAGCATAAGACATCGGAAATCAAAATTGCGCCTGTGTGAAGAATATGGGCTAGATTTTATTGCTGTATGCCTGATGCATTTTTGGCAGAAGTGGAGAGGGGATGGGACAAATAGATCTGTAATGTGACTAGCCCATCACCTGCCCACAGATTCCCAACCCAGTCCCAATTAAACAGTAGATGGCTATTGATTTTGGTGTCACTGACTTCTTTTACAACAAATGGACAATCAAGCTTGTTAACAAGTCTATGATTGAAATTACTCAAAAAGCAGAATACTGCTGATGCTGGAAATCTGAAATGAAACAGTTGGAAAACCTCGGCAAATTAGGCTGCATCAACAGAGAGAGAAACAGAGTTAAATGTTATGCGGTGCAGACCACAATATGCATTTGGGCAAGGAATGTCGTAGGCTTTTCTTTTTAACACAGCTGGTTAAATGGGCCAAATGAGGGTGGGGGGGAGGGGGGGTCGTCTGCAGACTGTGCATTAGGTTCATACAACTCCCCCCTCCCAAAAAAAAAAGAGTTGCCCTGGCTTTGATATTTCCTGCCTAGCCCCCAAAACGCAGCATCCATGTTTCCTGTCGCCATTCCCCCCTCCCCAAAAACTATCCTGAGCCTCCCTGATTCCAGAACACCTAAAGATGCCCATGACTTGCATGCACCTGGAATCTATCCTATTTCAATGCAGTCTGCAATACTTAAAGTCCCAGCCACACCCATTAATTTCTTCTGGAGTTTCTTGGATAGCTAGGACTGTTAATTAACCAAGTCTATTGACAGTTCACCAGGGCAAGACATACTCCCACTGAGGAGCAGGAATCGGATCAGCACCTGCCATTATGGCTGTGGAGGGGTCTTGCTTAAAATTTGGTGCTAACATCTTAGCTGGCGCCCTGCTCCAATTCAGTAAAAATCAGTCCCCCATGTATGGATCTTCATTTGCAATGTCACTGCATGCACGATGATACCCTATTCACATTTCTGTACTTGACCTCATTTACTGCTTTGCCCCTTCTAACTGTGCTATAGTTTGCAGACAATTTTTCCATTTCAGGAACCAAGCTTACTGCTTAATCTTTCTCTTGCTGAATCAGTAGAATATTAACTAAGACAGTGTAAATACAGGCAACTAGTTAACTGATACTGATTGTGATTTCTTGCGAGTATATCCAAACAACTGTGGCTATTGCAAGATAACGATCATTGTATGGTGCTAATGATTAAAGGATGCAAAAAAGATTTGTTGAGTATTATTAGTTTATCAATAATGCGAAGACTTTTAGAAGACCTTTATTTTTGCAGAATATTTGCATCTGCAGGATTGACTACTAAACTCGATAAACAGGTTAGCGTATTCGCAGAAATGATTCGAGCTAAAACTTGGAAAAACTCCTAATCTTTCCAAATGATTGATAATTTTTGATCTATAGATTCAACCAGACAGCACAATGTGGTTTAGTGTAGGAAACTAATAAACATAGTTTGTTGGATTAGTTAGTGGAGGACTGTGTTATGACATAACACTACAGGAGTGTCAAGTAGGAGCCAGTGGGTTCTTTTGTCATTTTTATTATATTTTAAATCTGAGTGACAGTTTAATCTTCATTGAGACTGCATGGTCTACTTATGTTCAGAGTTCCTGCTCCTGGATTGGGAAGGATATTAGTAACAGCTAGTTTCCGAATTGAGTGAATAATAATCTCCACAAGGCCAGATGGAGGTTGCATCCAGACTGGGACCTCAGTGCCTGACTCATTCTTCACAGGTAAATGACCAACCCAGATTCATTGTGGAGGTCATGCTAGGCATACATAAAGATAAATTATCAACCTGTTGATACTATACCACAGACTGCTAAAAAATGAAGGCAGTATCATATAGACCAAGCAATGCAATCACACAAATGACAAATTATGTCAAAACACTGCCACATCTAGTTGTAAATATTGGTGGACCATTAAGCAATGAAAAGGAGGTGACAAGTTCTCCTTTTAACCTTACCTTCTGTTTTCTTGCAAGATAATAAGTGAAACCTTTAGCATATTTCTTTGTCCAAATATGTTACTTTACCTGCTGACTATTTTGAGCATTGTCTGTTGTTATATAAAATTGTATAGATATGCTGTTCGAACAAAAAGCAGTGCATTGCTGCCTTGTCAATTCACTCACAATCATCTGCAACCTGATGGAAACAGTGTCTTCAAGCAGCATTTACTGATCTCACCAACCCCTCGGCTCACAGCCTCATTCCTGATGAAGGGCTTTTGTCGACTCTCCTGCTCCTCGAATGCTGCCTGACCTGATGTGCTTCTTCAGCACCACACTCGACATTCAATTCTCCCAGATCATTCCAAAGTGATTCTTAGCTCTCGGAGGTTTTCTTTGTTTTTTTGCTTCTTCAATTTAAGCAATTTTAAATTCAGAGTTGTCTTCTACGACGAGGTTTTCTTTCCAGAGATCCTAGCTACGTGAATCTCCCAGCCCTTTCTTGAGCTTTCACATTCCTGTGTGGTACAACATACCTAGTGAAAATTTCACAGTGCCTGGAAGATGGTGGAAAATATGATGAGAATGATAACAAGCAGATTCTCAGTGTTGAGAAAATGAAGTCCAATTTTTCCCTTAAGGTTTCAAAGGCTATAAGAGAATCTGCCTTTAAATGGCAATGATTCTATGCAGCTCATTATTATCTAATCTCTCCCTATTTATATGCTGTTTGTGATTATCCTTGGTATGGTGAGGATCTTGACAGTTTGGGCAGATACGTGCAGCTTGCTGATGGCTTTTTCAGATCTTCATGTTGACCATCATCCTCAACAACTTATAGCATGCTCTATGGGCAGCAACTGCCTCCATTCTTTATCCACTGAAGTCAGCTTTGGCAAATAAACGGCCTTACCACATCATCATGGTCAATCTTGGACTGATAACGTACAATGCACTTAAATCTCCAGGTTCATTAATATCTTTTAAGGAAGGAAGTCTGCCACCTTTACCCAGTGTAGCCTACATGTGACTCCTGAACCACAGCAATGACTTTTAACAGCCCTCTGGGCAACGAGGAATGAATAATAAATTCTGGCCAACTAGTAATGCCCACATCCCATAAATGAATAAAAAGCACTTCACTTCAACACTGAATTTTGGAGCTTGTAGATGCCTTAGATTGTAATGATGCGGTCAGGTTGCTCTTTGTGTAGGGCGACATACCCATCTCAGGCATCTGTAAAGTGTGCATCTCAGACGGCACAGCCTGCTTTCATCATATTTACTCTCTTCACAGCTACTTGGAATGAGTATCACTGCTTTGCCTTTTACAACAGACAGAAACCCAGCTTCGCATGGTTGCCAGCACTGAACAGTAAAGAGAATGGTCACGTTGCCATATGGCACCATACTACATTGAAGTCAGAGCTACAGAACATGCCATCTGATTATGCAGCAAGCGCACGGCATGTGCTTCCATCAGGTAGCTATGTCTGAAAGTCTAAACGAAGTAACCCTTAGTCAAGTCAAAAGGGACAATGCTTAGTCCAGGGTCACCAGCTTCAGTTAAGAGCATCGTTTGATCTCAGTTCAGAGGTTAGCAACGATCAGAATTACTGCTGTTATGACGGAGATGGAAACCATTCAGCCTACTACATTTGCACCAGCTCTCCAAATAAGCATAATTTCTCTGATTCAGTTCTGCAGGTCATGTCCAACTGGAATTTACGGGCATCTGTGTCAGAGTGTTGGGAAGACATCAGTACAAGGGGCAGTGGGACATTTCTTCCTGCAGTGGGACAAAGGCAGAGATTGAATATGTTGGAAGTGAATATAACTGCATGTCTTTCTTTAACCGTCCTTAGATTTTCACAGATGATTCATCCTCTCATAAAAGGTTTCTTTCAAAAGAATGTAAGGCAATTATTGGTTTGGAAAACTGATATATGAAGGATTGCTAACACATTTTGTTGTTTTTGTGGAAAAGTTTTTTACCAGAATGTTCTTTACAGCACTCCCACTAGGCAACAAAATTCTGATGAACTGTTGGTTTTCTACCAAATCATTTCCCTCGGTCATTAATCTACATTCACATCAATATTCAGTCTTGAACTCAGAGACTGTACCAGGAATTCACATTCTCAACTCTATCAAACAACATTGAAACTGGTTGCACAGTTATACGACTAGTCTCAAAGACTGTAATTAGCAGAATTTGTAACTCACTGTATCAGAAACAAAACTTGAGATAGTTTTCACTCAATTATCAGAGGCTATCAAAATGAATATTTCTGACTCATGATAATAATCTTTTAAGTTTCCATTCACTAGGCACAAAGATTGGTACATCTTTCAAAACTGCGTAGAAATGCATTTTTGAAAGGAGATTCAGAGGTGTAGAATTAGCCAGGGTACTGTTTATCTGGGAGGTAGACCTGAATTCAAGACCCACTTAGTCCATAGGTGTGTAACAACATCTGATCAGAAAGTATCCTTAAGTGGAACGGACTCTGCAAGCCTATGTTGACTTATACTCTGTTAATCTTGTATATTACTAGATGGACAAAGAAATGTAATGAGAACCCTGCAAGTCCCAACATGAAACACATCATTAATTTTTATTGAGAATGTCATGCAGACAGCTAAGCTCCAAGTAGATGGATGCTGTCATGCATACAATATAAATTTGAGATCTGCAATTGAAACTCTAAGATAGTGTGTAAGTTTTACTTAGCTCAAATGGTACAGTTAATTTTACTTGAGAGTACAATGGAGAGGCAATGGCCTAGAAGTATTATCATTAGACTATTAATTCAGAAACTCAAACTAATGTTCTGGGGACCCACATTCAAATCCTGCCACAGCAGATGGTCCAATTTAAATTCAATTAAAATAAATCTGGAATTAAGAATCTTCTGATGACCATTAAGCCATTGTCAGGAAAACCCATATGACTCACTCATATCCTTTGCATATCTGTGGACTGTCAGAGGAACCCAGAGCACCTGGTGGAAACACGCAGGAAATCTCCACTGTCACCCAAGGCTGAAATCAAACCCTGGTTCCTGGTGCTGTGAGGTAACAGTGCTGCTTATGTGATAGACCAGTTAGCTTGATCCTGGTCATTGGTAAAATTTTAGAATCCATTGTTAAGGTTGAGATTGCAAGTACTTGGAAATGCATGATAAAACAGGACTGAGTCATGACGGTTTCATCAAAGGGTCTTTTTCAGGATGGCAGCTGGTGACTAATGAAGTTCCACAGGGTCTGTATTGGGACCATAACTATTTACATACCTTAAAAATCTGGACAAAGGTGACTGAGGGCATTGTTGCTAAGTTTGCAGATGACACAGATAGATGGAGGGACAGGTCGTGTTGAGGAAGCTGGCGGCTGCAGAAGGACTTGGACAGGCTAGGAGGGTGAGCAAAGAAGTTGCAGATGGAATACAAGGTGGGAAAGTGTGTGGTTATGCACTTTTGTGAAAAAAAGGCATAAACTATTTTCTAATGGGGAAAGAAATCATAGGCATAAAAAGAATTAGGAGTCCCAATTCAGGATTCTCTTAATATGCAAGTTCAGTTGCCAGTTGGGTAGGCAAATGCAGTTTTAGCATTCATTTCAAGAGGGCTAGAGTACAAGAGCAGAGATGTACTGCTGAGGCTGTATAAGGCTCTGGTCAGACATGATTTGGATTATTGTAAGCAGTTTGGGCCCCCTAGTTAATGAAGGATGTCCTGGCATTGAAGGGAGTCCAGAGGAGATTTACAAGAATGATCCCAGGGATGAAGACTGTGGAAGGAAACTGGAGCACCTGGAGCAAACCCATGCAGACCACAGGGAGAATGTGCAAACTCCACACAGACAAACACCTGAGGCTGGAATTGAACCTCGGTCACTGGCGCTGTGAGGCAACAGTGCTAACCACTGAGCCAGTGGATGGTTAATCTGTGGTATTCATTGTCACCGAGGGCTGTAGAGTTCAAGTCATTGAGTGCATTTAAGACAGATATAGATGGGTTCTTGATCAGTAAGGGGATCAAGCGTTATGGGGAGAAAGTGGGAGAATAAGGTTGAGAAACATGAACAGACCTGATGGACCTTCTCAAGGGTAATTTGGGATGGGTATTAAATGCTATCCAGCCAGTGAAGCCTACATCCCAGAACTTTTGTTTAAGATTTATATAATTGATTTGAATCTGAATTTAGGGGACATGGTTAGTATGTTTGCAGATGACGTCACAATTAGTGGTACAGTGGACAATGAAGAAGGTTTTCTCAGATTGGGTCAATTGGGTCAATGGGCTGAGGAGTGGCAGATGGAGTTTAATTTGGATAAATGTGTGGTATTGCATTTTGGTAAAACAAACAAAGGCAGGACTTACACAATCAATGATTGGTCCCTGGGTCATGTTGTAGAACAGATAGACCTACGGCTTCAGGTACATAACTCTTTGAAATTGTGTCACATGTAGACAGGGAGCTTAATAAGGCATTTAGCATGCTTGCCTTCATTGTTCAGGCCTTTGTGAATAGGAGGTGAGATATCATATTGAGGTTGTACAGGACGTTGGTAAGGCCTCTTCTGGAATACTGTGTACAGTGGTGATCGCCCTACTATAGGAAGGATATTATTAAATTGGAGATGGTTCAGAAAAGATTTCCCAGAATGTTGCCGGGAATGGAAGATTTGAGATACAAAGATAGGCTGGATAGGCGAGAACTCTTTTGCACTGGAGTGTAGAAGGTCGAGGTTTATAAAATTACGAAGGACATTGATGACATCTGCTGAGAAGATTAGACGGTGTTTTAAATATATAGTTATCCCTAAGTTGGCAAGTTTCAAACATGTACATTTAGATTAAATCTCCAAAGTAGTTACATGGAATATTATCCTTGTGCCAAGCATTATTATTTGAATCTGTCTCCAGAGAGATGCAATTTGGCAGATCTTTGATTCTATCTGCCTTGGGCTGCAAGCAGACAGATTCTCCTTTTTTGAATATGTGCACCACTATGAGAACTAAGACTGACAAGTGAAGGATCAAAAAAACAACACATTATTTATCTTTAAGTGTCATAGCCTTTGTTCTTCAGATTAATTTCTTTTCCTAATACTACATCTAGCACATTCATTGCCTCCAGAATATTCACTTCTAGTTTTCGATGATTTCTCTAGTATTGGATTTTCTGTCATAGGTTGAAAGCATTTTCTGGATTCATGCTATCTAGTTTGAAGAAAGAAATCAGTGGGGAGCAAAGATTACATGTGTATCAGAGGATTTTTGAAATTTCACATGCTGGTTTTCAGATTTTAATTTTGGTACAAATGAGGAACTGCAACCTTGGACCATATTGTGGTATAGATAGAGTAAAGTTATCCATAGATATACTCTTCCTGTTGCAACGAACTGGAGAAAAAGCGAATGAGAAAAATGAAATATTGGACATATAATCTAAGGTACCATATATATCTGAGTAACAGTTGAATTTTTTGACTTTTTAAAGTTAAATTTATAGGATCGACGATTATGTGGACACTACCTTTGAGGGGCTGAAATTCATGCCCGTCAAAATTCTGACCGCATCATGATCAGAAGCCCAATTGATCTAAGTGAACCTGGAGAGGAACACACCAGCCAGTGGGCTGGAAACCAGGAGTGGAGTGGAACAACCGGCAGACTGGAAAGCTGGAGTGGAACGTGACAGCTGGCACACTGTTTCATAAATGTTGATCTGTTATCTGTGAAGAACTAGGGTCGACTTTTACAGAAGATATATGCAAAATTCCAGGTTATTTGGCCAAAAATAGGGGGTCGACTTTTACATGAGATCGATTATTACTCGAGTGTATATGGTAGGTCTTGCAACTGATTACTTGCAATTTATTGAACAGCAAACACTGAATTATTAACTTGACACTATGTCTGTCTATATCCTGTTCCACAGAAGTGATTAATGACATTATCAAATGTGCTTTAAGCTTTAATATTGCCATACTATAACAAGTAAAAAGTAGATATTACATTCATTTCAATATATGTGCATTCAAGTAGGTCACACTGTTTGATGATTTCAGATAATTTTAGATAACAATATAATTAATCACTCGTAATTATATCTAGTGAGTGTCCTGTAATCAAACACGATATTTGCAAGCATGGTACTTCCTTATTTTGTTGGTCAAACAATTTTGCATGACTGCTGTTGCTTAGTCTTTCTGAGATTAGTAAAGCTGTCAAATGAAAGTTGAACCATATGCTTTTTGTTTAGAATGACTGCCTGTTACTTTGCTCAATACTATATATTGCAATCATTGGATTTAGTGATCAGTGTACTTTTGGGTGTAAAATGTTGATTTGGTATTACAACTCATTAATCCTTATTTCCCTCTCTTACATGTTTAATGTTTACAAGGAGCTTTTTGCACTGCTGCGCAAGCTTAGATGGCAGTGCATAGCCAGAAGAATGTTCATGATATTACAAGCAGTAGTCAATGGTAATACTTTAGAACAGTTTTGAGTGTTTGGTGCAGTCAATACCAGTACAGCATAAGACTTTCAAGCTGGAGTTTTCTTTTCTTAGGTGATAAAAGTGGTATCTAAAAGGCTGAGCAAATTAGACACAGGAGCTATTGAACTTTCTCAGTATAAAGACTATAATCAGATATTTAAATTGTGAACATTTTTCTCTATCAAGGCAAGAGTTCAACAGAATATCTTATATTCAACCTGCTTATTCTGTTGTGTGTAAATAGGTGTTGTTTCAGCCTTTTCATACAAGGCCTGGTGCTTCAGGTTTTTGCTAAAGTTGTAAACCATGATCTCTAGAATCAATATGGTGGTTCTCCTCCTACATGAAACAGACATCAGCAAATAATTAAGAAAACATACATTACAGTGTTTTCTCTACATGCAGTAATTCAAACAATTATACAAAATTTTGGTGAACCAAACTATAGAAAGCAAAGATTAGATTAAATGTCTTGCTAAATCCAAAATGGCAGCTGTGTTCACTGACGCAGGCCTTATGTAATCCAAAAAGTACTCGAATCAAGTATATTAAAAGTGATTGAAAAAAAATATCTAGCGAAAGTGTTTTCCACCCCTCATGGCATGAGGCAGTCCTTAAAGTCTTTCAATGTCACTTTTAATGATGATCACCAGGGAATGTTTGAGAATGAAACAAATTGACTTAGCTAATAATTCTTTCTCTCTTTCCCTTTCTCTGGGAAAGTGTCTTTCCCAGTCCAGCTGGTTGAGATCAGGAATTCACAAAATGTCACCACATTGTAAACCAGAGAAGTAGTATACACTTCACTGTTTGCTAGCACAGTACATTAGTCTAGCTTCACAATGCACCACCAAACCACATGTTAGTTATCATGAACGTTTCATTATCAGTTTCTGTCCAGTTTTTTTTTGTGACAATTCTACATTGATTTTCTAAAATTATTTGAATCGTAGTTAGTGAATTTTTTGGTGTGGAATCCACGTTAGTCAGACAGTACTGATGCTCATGAGATGTATATTTATGATGATAACAGCTCAATATAAAGTATAGCAGATTATTTGTCAGACTAAAAGGCTATCTACTTCTATTTCAGCAAATCGATACATTTTACAAAACCTACTTGCCTTAGATTCTGGATGGGTCATTTCTCCTGCATGCACTAAAGTATCCTTTATTTTAGAATTTGGACTTTGAACTAGTGGGCTGTAGGTTTTGCTCTGTGTGTATGAGGAAGTAGAATGTTAACCTACCTGTACTTTTGGAGCTAGGACTTCTTTAAGCCATATGACAGAGGGGGTCCCTGGGGTTATAATTTGTTTGTGTTGGAACAGTTTTACAAGTGAACAGTGTAAACATTGAGAAACATTAGGTTGTTTTCAGTTTAGACATATCAGGCTTTTTTGTATAGGAGAAAGCCCGTAGCTTGGAAAGTATTTCATTTCACATGGATCTCAGTGAAAGTTCTGTGTATGAGAAAGGTTCTCCTGAAGGAAACAAATAGTTTAGAACCTTCAAAAAATGTTTCCTCAGTGTCAGGATTTAATTTGAAAGTTCCAGACCAGAAGTGTTTGGTTATAGCCCAGAGGAGTTATTCAAATATTAGGAAAGCCTAAGCTAAGTTGTGTAACTAATCAAAGAGGTGGCTACTAAACTCTCAAAACTGAAATGGGAAAAAAACAGGTTAGACTTATAAATGTGATGGGCAAGCAAAGTGTCTTTCTTTTTTGAGCAATGTAATAAGATGGTCGTGTAATAGATGGGATTGTTTCTTTACTAAGATATTTTGAAATGTTTCAAATTGTGTTATATATTAACAGCTTGTTTTATTCTATTTTATCTTTTCTTTTGTGTACAAGCTTCTGTTTATTGTTACAAGTAAATCTGCAGCATTGTGCTTGGGTTTCAGTGAAAGATTACTTTTTAAAAAATCTATCAAATCAGAGTTCAATCTGCAATCTGACTTGTCCAGTAAAAAAAATAATCAAGGGATCATAAAACTGACATACAAGACCTTCTTTTATATAGATTAATCAGTGATTACCAGCAATAAATGGGCGGCACGGTTGCTGAATGGGCAGCACGGTGGCTCAGTGGTTAGCACTGCTGCCTCAAAGCGCCAAGGACCCCCCGGGTTCAATTTCCACCTCGGGCCCTTTCTGTGTGGAGTTTGCGTTCTCCTCATGTCTGCGTGGGTTTCTTCCGGGTGCTCCAGTTTCCTCCCACAATCCAAAGATGTGCAGATCAGGTGAATTGGCTGTGCTAAATTGCCCACAATTTTATGTCCATTAGTCATGGGTAAATGTAGGGAAATGGGTCTGAGAGGGTTACTCTTCGGAGGGTCGGTATGTGCTTATTGGGCCAAATGGCCTATGTTCACACTGTAGGGAATCTAATCTAAAAAAAATGTGTTTTTACTGACGGAATAATGAAGCTGGAATTTTGCAGACTTTGTTCCTCATTTTATTAAAAAAAAGCATACTGGCCAGCAGAGGAAACAGGGTCATACTTAAAAGTGAATAAGGACAGTTATGACAGAACGTACTCCTTCAAACCCCAGTATCAACCGTGAACACATCACTTGAAAATTGAATTACATTGACCATAATCGAGAAGAGTATTCCAATGCCTTTACCAGCTTCCGCCAAAATACCTACATCAGCCAAACAATTAGAAGAGCGATAAAGTGACATGGGATATTTTGTCAAAAAATCTTTCCCTCATTACAAAGAAACATACAACTTTCACATTGTCTCA
This sequence comes from Chiloscyllium plagiosum, assembly GCF_037043375.1. Classification (NCBI taxonomy): domain Eukaryota; kingdom Metazoa; phylum Chordata; class Chondrichthyes; order Orectolobiformes; family Hemiscylliidae; genus Chiloscyllium; species Chiloscyllium plagiosum. The sequence continues at coordinate 37,629,070 of NW_028270157.1, forward strand.
CTAAAAAACTTGGCAAAAGGTGAAAATTAGGCATTTACTATGTTGAGATTCATTGGTTCAATTTAGTTGCACAGGAAATATTAAATAAAGTCACTTTATAATAGAGCTTCATAAAAAAAATGTTTCCAAGGACCTGTTAAAAAGAAATATTTTGTAAAGTTATAGATTTTGTTATCTGTGTGCCATTTTATTAATTGTCATAATTTGTTTCTACTGTCTTATTCATGGTAGTGAGAAATCTGTTCTTTTTCAGGCCCCCTGGGTTGCCATACCAATTCTGCATTTGCTCAGAACCATGAATGCATTAAGCTAAGCTACCATTATATATTTTCATATTGTTTTAGCAAGAAACTGATGAAAACCTGTATGACCTGATTAAATAATAAAGATCCATCTGACCACAACAAGGATGAGAGCAAATATTTCATGTAACTGAACGGCATGAAGACATAACCTCACTAGAGTTTATTCTTCAAATAAAAATCAGATTAGGGACAAACCCATTACAGTTAAGCACACTGATGATAATGGTGAGCATAGGTGACTTACATTATAGTAATTATTTTTATTTAAAAAGCTAATTATATCATTATTTACATTAATATGGCTTCATTGACTCTAAGGCACACATCAAACAATTCAGAAATCATCAGTTGGGATTTCTACAACGAATTAATAAAAACTGGTTTTGGTTTATTTTGCCAAAGAAAGTTATACATATTCCTTAAAATAAGAGAATTTGAGGTAACTGACCGTAAAGCCATTGAGTTTCACATTTCAGTTTAAATATCATCTTCACTGGTTCAATGGTACTAATTATCTTTACTATTGATAAGATGCTGCAACTGATTATTTTATGCAGCTAAACTCACAACATCACCTTATCTCTTGATTGGTTTTATGTGCTGCAGTGGTCATAATTAAGACAATGGATTTGTAAATATGAAAGATTTCCCAAATTATATTTTGATTAATTAAAGGCTAAATTGGGCTTCTTGTCTAGCACTTCTCTAAAATTTTTTGTTTGAAATACTGGAGCTCTTATCCTTGATAACTATGAATTCTTACTGCATCCTGCACAATCAAATATGTGCATGTACACAAGTTGTATTTCTAACGCAACCCAAAGAACTCTCTAAAGAGATCATGGGCTTCATCATGTAATGATACAGCGAAGGTTTTCTAGTGAATGTCAGATTATTTAAGATCAATTGCCCGAATGTTGCCATTTTGTAACATTTTTAGAAAAATCAAAGATTTATATATGTACCAAGTACAGGCCTTATGGGTTTGGGTCATTGTGGACCTACCAGAAATCAATATTGAGACTTCGGAATGTACGGGTTGTTAAAACGCAGTTATATGCATGGTTAATTCGAAAAGGTAGCTGAAAATGTGTGGCTGGAAAAGTGCAGCAGGTCAGGCAGCATCCAAGGAGCAGGAGAATCAATGTTTCGGGCATGAGCTCTTCAGGAATGAAGAAGGGCTCATGCCCGAAACGTCGATTCTCCTGCTCCTTGGATGCTGCCTGACCTGCTGCGTTTTTCCAGCAACACATTTTCAGCTCTGATCTCCAGCATCTGCAGTCCTCACTTTCTCCTAATTAGAAAAGGTAGACAGACATACAACTGAAAGTATTTACCAAATAGTCACGTTGTAAATTTTTGAATAACAGTCTCCATAGGGATAAATTAAGATTTTTAACAATCACTATTCATTTCCCTATAGAACAACAGTACACTGGTACTTTATAGAAGTGGAATCAGTGTGTTTATAGAAATAAATTGTGCAAGTGCTTTCTTCACTCAACATTTTTACTCAGCAAGAGACTGTAAAGTGTATAGGTACTGTTAATTTATAAATTATAATTGCATAGGAAGACTGTTACAAAAATCATGATCATACTGATGATTGTAATCCTAATGGAGCAAGGCCATCAATAGCAAATGGCATGGTATTGAAGATCAATGTTGTCTTTCTCATTGTCAAAAGTTTTGATCTATAAACATCAAGATAACACTATAGCGTATGTGACTATATTAATGGGACCCTTTCCCCTCAAGTACTGCAAATAAATGTTACTTGTCCACAAAGCACTTACTCCAGTGAAATTTGGTAAACAGTGAAAAAAGATCATCAAATCTCAATACTTTAGTGTTTAGCTGTTTCCATGAAGTAGGCACAACTACTCAAAAAAAAACCTTCAGTGATGGAAAGATTTGGGGCCAATGGATCTTAAGTCATCTGTTGAGAATGGTATCTGCTAACACTGCTGTATAAGGACATTTTCAATTGCATTAAAATGTGTTTTATAATTACAATTTGTTGATGCTTCTCCCAGGAATATTTACAGGAATGCTTTTGCATATTCTCTCTCTCTCATAGCAGTGGTTAAAGTTACAGCTGCTATCAATCCTATCTCCCAATTATAGATTTTAGTCCCAGATTTTCTTCCTGTTATGTGTTCCTCTTTGGCTTTACAGCAGTATATTGTTGTTCCCGAATTCCTATATGATAATATACTTTCTTATTGCATATTTCCTTTGTCCATTCATATAAAAAGTGGGAAATAAGAACACAGTGTAGCCTCTCATTATTTCTTCTGCCCTCAGCCAATATTCTGAGGGTTGCATTTATTACAAGTGATGGTTGCAAGTTATGTCAGAGAGTGACATGTACCGCCAGCACTTACATCAATCATTCAATGGATGTTTTGTATTTTAAACTTTTAAAACCAGCATTGCCACTCCATTAAAAAAAAGGTTGAATGTGGACAACCTCAGTGTCTTGTTTGACGGTATTTCAAAATCTATTATTGACTGCTTACCTCTTGACTGGTCTCACCCTCATATGTACTAAGTCATGGTTTCTTCAACAGCGTCTTTGCTAATGCCCTCAGCCCCATCTCAAACCAGTTCCAAATATTTCAAAATGTTGCCACCAGAAACTCTTAGGGAATTAAGTTCCATTTTCCCTCCTGTGGCTTACTGCTTTCCCAAGATTCCTTGTCCTTGTTATAAATTCCTTTATGGTTGTACTCTCCAACCTCATCTCTGCAAAGTTTTGATGTGCACTGCTATACAATCTATACATCAGTACTTAATCGCTGGTCTCCTGTGTATCACCCTCTATTTGTTCAGCCATTTTCTCCCTAAAGCTATCTCTTTTTCTGCATGATTTTGAACTAGGTTTTTTATTGCATCTCCAAAATTTTGTTACTTCTCATTCACTCATTGTATGTTAAGAACTTTATTATATTCAGAGCTTTAAATATAATGTGTTCTTGCATCACATGGACTTAGGTACTTCAGATCACCAAATTGCCAAATAGAAAGATTCATAGCATAATTTCTGAAGCACAGGATTAAAATTAAGCATTGGTAAACACTACTTCTGGCGACATAACTACTTTTTCATTTATATTACTACTTTGGTAGTGATTTTGGCATTGCAGAAAATTGGCGATACAAATGTGCTCTAAATGCTAACCAACTAGTGCTAAACATCCTGAAATTTGTAGCTATAAAATAATAGAACACAAATCTCCTTTGCTGCTGTTGTAACTTGGATAGAAAGTTTAAATGGCAGCAATGGATAATTGAGCCATTTATGAAAGCTGAGGCATGTTACTGTAGGTCTAACACTTCTAACTGATGGGAAAAAGACATTAATTATAGCAACTATTAGCTCTGCTGTTCAGCATAAAGGTTAATGCTTCAAGTATGAGGGCTGTAAATTTTAAAAAATAATCGAAGATTTATGTGTTTCATTGTACAGAGGCGACAGTAATTGAATCTTAAGGCAAATTGGTGAATACAGTGCACTGATATCAAGGTCAGATGTTGGACCTGCTCTGTATTACAATGTTGTCTGCTTTTATGCTTTTATTTCAGATTGACAGCATTGGCAGTGTTCTTTACTTAAGGCTGTTTTCCCATTCACCCTTCCTACTTGCAACACTCACCAAATCTTCCCTCCCTCCTCCAAACACCCCTCCAACCACCACCACGCTCCCCCAACCCTGAATCCATCCAAGTATTTTTGTCCAAGCTTCCCTTTATATTTCCCTGTAGGTGAATGGTTAAAAGCACAGCAGGAAATCAAAAGTATGAAAACAATTTAACTGTTCTCACAAAAACGTTATTGTGACCTTATGGGGATGACGGAACATCTATTGATGCAAATTTTAAATTACAAGAGCATGGATGTTTTAAATGCGGCTGTACAGGGCTTTGCTCAGATCGCATTTGGAGTTCTGTGTACAGTTTTGATCTCCTTATTTGAAAAGCTACGATATATTGCATTAGATTCAATGCAGAGGTGATTCGTCTGACTCATTCCTGGAATGAAAAACCTGTCTCTATAAGATAAGCCCAATTGCCTTAAAGCCATTGAAGTTTAGAAGAATAAGAGTTGATTGTATTGAAAAACATATGCCGGGGTAATGTTTCCTTTTGTGGGCAAGACTAAAACTAGTGGACACAGTCGAAGAAGAAAGAGGTCTTTTTAAGATGGAGATTTTGAGATTTTATTTTTTTCAGAGGATTTTCAGTGAATGAAATTATCTTTCCCAGTAAGTGGAGGCTGGGCCATTGCATTTATTAAAGGCAGAATTTTGTTGGAAAATCAAGGGTTATGGAGGAATGATTGGAAAGTGATGTTATTTTTTTTGAATGGCAAAGCAAATTAAAAGGAGCAAATGGCCTACTCTTGCCCCTAAATCTGTGTTCATAAGTTCTTCATGGGTCCGTCCAAGTCTTGTTCGTTCTTCCAACTAACATTGTGCGCACACTTCCTGCCTCTACCACGATTCTCTTAAGCTATATATAATGATATGGCTTCCTCTTTTTCTTGTCCAATCTCATTGGGAAAGCTCTAGCCTATATTTGGAGTAGTTTATCTCCTAGCACTTTATCAGAGAGTATGTTGATACTGGTGTCAGTTATGAGGATTTTAAACTTGTATGACGATTTCATCCTTATTACTAAAACTGGTTTGTTGTCATAATTGTGTCATTTAGACACAATTTTGAAAATTCCAATGTTATTGATTTTTTCGTGCATGCATTGTAAAATATACTGGTATCAGTAGATTCAAAATTGGGTGTTTGTCAAAACCTAATGTTCTTAGATAGCAATTATTTTTGTATGGCCATCTCAGCATGCAACCTTTATTAGATTATAAATCTGTTTTCATATTTTACTTAGTGGATCTATTTGTGCCGGCTAGTCTGACTTACAGTACAAATGAAATTCCATATAATGAGATGTAAACAGCAATGGTTTCCAGTTCCCACCCATAATATTCATCTGGTGCTTGCTGTTGAGAACTTGCTGAGTCCAGCAAAGCAGCTTTAGAGCAGTTGCAGAAACCAAGTCTGTCCTTGTCCCTACAGCATGCCACTACTATTGTGTTTCTTTTGTATATTGTTTACTTTGCTACAGACACACTGTAATGTTAGAATATTAGCTTCAAATATGTTTGAAGAACTGATACCTTTAGAGTAACTCTCACCACCAATCAAGAACATATAATCAGGAACAAGTCTCTTCTTCATGGCAGTTTTCACCACGGCTTATTAAGAAACACACGTGGAGGCGGATTTTACAGCAAATGTGTTCTATTGCTACTAACTTTTCTAGAAGCCAGACTGATTTAAGAGGTGTAGATTAAAATGGGGAGCTAAAGAGTTTCCTTCACAACTTGCAACACAGAATTATAATTCCTAATTTGAATTGTGATTATAGCACTTAAATAATTGTACTTAATATGTATCATAAAAGGAGAGCTTGGCTGAAATGAGAAATGTATTCTGGAAAAATTGTTCTTGTATTAATGCTATACCAGTGGAGCATGCTGGATATGACTAAATCAGATCTCAGTGTAACCATGGTGAAAACAACGTGAACACCATCTTCGGTGATTTAATCTTAACAACTTGGTCTCAAATCATTGTAAACCATACAAGGTCTTTTTGAATTGAATTAAATGGGATTTAGATTGTGAACATCAATGAGCTAAAATTTACATATTTATTGTATTCCTTTTTTAATTGCTTAAAACACTGGTGGATTCATTTTGATGCATTGTATGCTGACAAAGTTACTTTGACTACAGTTGACTTCACTTCCTTTCTTGTTTGAATGCTGCTAATGTATTGCATACATTTGCCATGGTTCATTCTTTTTGTTTTTGTTGTATATGCCAGTTTACAAATACAATATTTTTCATATTATTCTACCAACTTAGCTTCAAAATTTACAATCTCTTTATCAGATATACAGACTTGGGTATGGAATTCATGTTGTATTTGCAGTTTTTGCAGGATTTCAAATTTCTTCTAGTTGAAAAGCAGTTTCCTATTGAACAATTTATATAGATGCATTTTTTGGCTGTCAGTGTATAGGTTCTTACAGACATTAGGACATAATGGGGGGAAGACAGTAACTTATTATCATGTGTATACCACCCACTACTGTTCATGTCGGTATACATTAAAGGTTAGCATTTGCTGAAACATTTCAGTTGTCTTGCCTACTTGCATTTAGTAAGTACTTAAAATGTTTACAAAAATTAATTTGAATGAATGTAAGGCCTTGTTGACAACCTAGTAGAAAATGGAAGTAAGTGGTCATGCTTCATCAAAGTTAGAGACAACATCACTTCTCCACTTCACTCACCCACTGCAATTATGTATGAACTGTTGTTCTTTTGCAATTTAATGAATTTCTTTATCAATGAGATTGTCCTGTAACAAGCAGTAATTATATATTTAGATGTAAGATTGATCTAGTATAGTTCTATTAGAAAAACCTGTATGAAAGACAATAGATTTAATAATACAATAGACCTATTCAAACTACAGTTCTTTTATTATTCAGTCATGGAAAAAAGACAATGTTGCCTCATGCTGTAGAAACAGCTTTATTATAATTTACCAAGGTTGTTTGATTAAATTAACTCCTTAGCATCTGAGCAATTAATTTAGGACCTTTTTCAAAGGGTGAAGCCAAATCAGAGTTTTGGATTTTTTAAAAGAAAAATCCTGATCTAATAGAAAACAAAAGTGTTCTTTGATTTTATATAACAATGCAGCACAGTATCAATGTTGGACAGTCTGATAACGGAAGGAAATGTTAAATGCTTTGAGAAATATTGTCAGATGAAGATAACATATAAAAGCTCCAATTCTACAATCTTGGTCCATATGGATGGAGTTAAAAGTAGTAGATATAATGTTATTTTATCTGTAGTTATTTTGCACCAATATGTCAAATGTATCAGCAATTGGATTTTATAACTGCCCTATTTTTGTTGAGCTGTTTTAAAGATTGTTATTTACTACCAATCTGCAGACCTAGATCAACAGAAGGTCAATACGCTTTCGTAATAAGCTCATTTTGTCTTTGTGCCATGAGTTCATTTTGTTCATGATCCAAGGCAGATCACAAGCTTTAAACTAAAACCACCTTTTTTAAAAAGAGGTTACCCTGTGTTCACTATTAGTTACTTAGGATAGATAACTGAATGCTCATCTTCAACTGCAATAGTCTCCCTGCTCATTTCTACTGATATGAAACATAAGATTTAACATCCCAGGCACCTTTTGTATTATACCTGTGCTGACCTTTTTTTATTATATCTACACTGACAATCTCTTCAAAATTTTATTTTAATTTCCGTTATGCGTTTTCTGATTTGACGCCTTTAAGAATAAATCACAACTTTATAAATCCCAAATATTCATAATGTTCTTGATTAAGAGGAGGGATTGGAATAAGAGAGTTCAGTTTAACTAAAGACTCATTAATCTAAGACACATGCATCTGTTGTGCATGTGTTTTAGTAATAATACTGTATCTGGAATTGACATGAAGCATTAAAATTAAAATGTAAAATGAGCTTACCGTAACATCCTCAAGCATCTAGTTCAATCCGCTTGGTTTCTCCAGAGCTTCTGAGCAAGGTCTGTTTCAGATAGGAAAGATGTTCAGAAGCATGTATCCTGCTCTCGGATGAGCAGCAATACTTGAGCTGTGTCTTAACAATAAGCATCTGTTTGTATTGTTTGCAGTACCTCTGCCGTCGAGCCGAGGCTGACAATCCGGTGTATGAAAATGCTGCTAAGCTCCTTTATATTTCCCCTCGTATCCAGAGTCCTTAGTGGTGCATGATTCACACTATCAGTTGTCACATTATCGGACTGCCTGCTCAGCGGTCATTAATAACTGAACACCCTCCATTCCCCAGAGAACAGCCAATGATTTCCAAGAGCCAAGGTGTATCCTTTACAACTGCTTGAGTCTGGTTGGATGAAATAACTTGTCCATCATCTGGCAGTTCTGCTGAAGAGTGGGTAAAAGGACCGAGTGTTCAGATTTCCCTTTGTATCCTCAGGAGCTGCTCTGCTCACAGTCGGGGACGTAACAGCGACACTTCTTGAGACATTGTTGGTGCCTTGCACTTAGCAATGTTCGATGGTGCATTTGATTTTAATGATTGGCGAAACTAACCTCGTTTTATCTCTGAGGGCTGTGAGCATCTCGCTTTATTTGTTTTCACACTGTAGGGATGGTGACTAACTCCTGGCAGGAAAACAAGCCGTGCCAGACACATGTGATAAGGTAGTGACCTCCCTCCCCTTTCCTATTAATTCATCAACAACAGCACCGAGCTTGGCGTAGACACGCGCATATCTGTGCTGTTCTCCTGTGCATAAACTTTAAAAAAAGTGTCTCGCAATATTTGCGAAGCATCTACTGGATTGTATTTGGAATCCATTTGGAACATAAGCTTTATCCTGTAACGGTCTTGACAGCTACAGGATCAATGGGTTCAGGAGTATTATTTTAGGTTTTGCTTCATTTTCTGTTATGTCGTCGTAGAATACTGATTTAAGAGTTGTATAGTTAGAAAGCCTTCGGTTATGTTTTACTAGGGAACTTGGTAACCTTAACGGAAGTACATGTGAACTCTGCTGAATTCAAATAAGGATAACGCCCGAGAGACACATGACTGCACTGTAAATACAAGCGAGGACAAAGCTCTTTGGTCTGCTGCAGTTTGAGGAAGTTTTGGTGTCTGTTACTGTTTTGTGAGCCACCTGCCCACATTCTGATTCTTTCCCAAGTGATACAATTAAAGGTTTCAGTTGTCTGGAAAGCGGGGAAGCCTGAGCAATTTGTACAGATATTTAAACTGACCGTGAGCATTATTCGATTTTTGAAAAAAAATGATTGCCCCCTTCGTTTAGGATTTTAAAAACGTCAGTTTAATTGAGAATTCCCACTCACCAGCAGGACAATGCACTTGGCTTTCCTTAATTTTTATTTGTGTAAAATGTTTGAAACAATATTTAACCACATATTAGTAAAAATAGGTGGTTATATTCCTGAATCGGTGTGCAGTCCTTCACGTCATATTTGTGCTGGGAGCGTTGGTGAGGCCGTGCCTAGTGTATTGAGAGCAATTTTGGACTCCTTCCAGAGGGAAAAATCTACTTCCCAGATTGCGAGGGCAACAAGGTTCATTACTTTAGTTCCTCGGGTGGAGGAATTTTGCTATGGGGCAAGATTAATAGACTTGTCCTATATGCTCTGAAGTTTACAGAATAAAATGTGATCCATTGGAACCATACAAGAGACAGAATTCTTACAAGGACCTTCAGACTGAATGCAGGGAGTATGTAGAGGGGAGGGGAGAAGTTCTACAACCAGGGGATAAAGTCTCAGAATAAAAGACTGATCATTGAGGACTGAAGTGAGAAATTTATTCATTTAGAGGGGATGAATTTAGAATTCCCTATTACAGACAGCTGTGAGTGCTCAATCAGTGAGTATATTCAAAATTAAGACTGATTGATAGATTTCTACATATCAAAAACATATAGAGGCATGGCAATAGTGTAGGAAAATGGCTTAATCCAGAGGTGAAAGGTCAGTATTCAATCCAGTACCATCCCTGGAAGCATGGTTAATAATGGTTCAGTTCAGATTCAGTTGAGTCACAAGTATCTGTTTGTTAACTGGTTTTCTCCTCCAAATTTGTTCTTAATACAAATTCTCTAGAGTTCAACAGATGTCAATTAAATCCCTCTTCAAAGGATTGCTGTTGTGAATTTTTCAATAGATTGAATTGAATAATTGATTGGCATGGACAGGTTGGACCAAAGGGTCTGTTTCCATGCTGCACATCTCTATGACTATGACTCTATAAGTTGAAGTTTAGAAAACTAAAGCTGGTGACTCCAGACCCTATTGAAATTACAATTCAGCAAATAATGAGACATTAAAAAGCATACATTACTACTAAATTAATACTAGTACCTTTCCCATGCAGGTCTTTCTTCTATTTTCTTTATTGCGTTCAGTTGCTTGGCCAAATGGTAGATATGCAAATACAGGTTTCATTCAGGAAGGCAACGATTGACAAGTGAGATTCTGTAATATATTGATAATGTGTGCAAGGTGATTCTGGAGGAAAGTGTGACTATTTTACTTTTAATAAAAAGAAAGTTTATTTGAGAAGGCACAAAACACATTGAAGGACTTCATGAAGGGCATGCAGAAGTGAAGTCAAAGAGTCAGAGACAGAGAAAACTCATCTACCCAATTCTTCAAACATCATCTTCTTTGCTCTGTATATGGCAGAGTCTGCACAATATCTAATGAAGCTGTCAGCCATCTCAGATCTCATTGAACTGGATTAGCAGCAAGTTACCCTTAGTTCCCAATGACTGCTTAAGAAAATTATTGGAAAGAAATAGTTATAAATTCTTCAGAAGTTGTGAAACGTTCTGTCAGACTTGAAACGTTACTCTGTTTCTGACTCTACTGATGCTACCAGAACTGTTAAGTTTCTCCAGCATTCTCTGGGGTTGTTTTAGTTATACTTCTTCTCAGTTAAGAACTGGTTTCGAACCAACCTCAAAGACTAGTGCCATTTTTACCTTCAGAAAGCACATTTGGGATTCCTTTCTCTGTAAGATTATTTTAATTCTTTTACGTGTCTAAGCATCATTGGTAAGGCCAGTTTTTGTAGCTGTTCTCTAAATTTCTTGAGATTTGGTGGCAAGCTGGTGAGAACAGTGATGAATGCCTTTTTCACATTTATTTGAGGTTCCTCCCAGCAGCAATTCAAACAGACCATTCAGAAACAAAAATGTATAAATGAGGTGGTGTTACTACCTGTTTGTAGCTGAGGCACTATTTAAACAGTGCTTTTTGATAATCTAGCTCTATTATAGATTCTCTTGAACTGGTTTAGTACTGCGTGGACCAACATTCAAGATTTAAAATGTAAAATAAAAGTGTTGTTAATTATCAAAAGTTTTGAATTATTCATTATCTAAGTGTATAATTAACTTTTTTTAATGAAACCTCTTGAGTTAAAAAAGGCTTCATCTGATTCTTGGTCAATGGATCAACCATTTAAATGGCTAATTTTGAAATGACTGCATGTAATTTATTGCTGAACTTAAATGAATGCACCATTATACTTTAAAAACAATGTAACAATCAATTGTAATTAAAAAGGTATTTAGAAATCATGGGTAAAACTTGTTTTTGCCACTAATAAGGTAATTATTACACGCATGGGAAGATTTTTGATTATTCATCCACTCCCCTAATGAAAATATCATTAGATGCTCAAGGACGTTAGGCGTGTATCTTGCATACCCTCATTATATTTATGTTTTTTCACCAACTATTTAAATTTGTCTTGGTATAAAATTGGTACCAGCTTGGTGGTATAACAATAGATGCCCTGTTTCTTCTATAGTTGATAGTTCATTTCACTTGCTCCAGCAGCATTTCACATGGAAAGGTTTTGAATATGGTTTCATGTTGTATTGGTTCCAGTATAACAGCGTACATCTCCTAGTGTAAATGGAAACTAGTAATTCTTGTTTGTGGTGTATTTTCAACCCTTCACAGAATGGATAGATCAGTCCTGGTGCTGAAAATGTGTTGCTGGAAAAGCGCAACAGGTCAGGCAGCATCCAGGGAACAGGAGAATCGACGTTTCGGGCATAAGCCCTTCTTCAGGAATCTTATGCCCGAAACGTCGATTCTCCTGTTCCCTGGATGCTGCCTGACCTGCTGCGCTTTTCCAGCAACACATTTTCAGCTCTGATCTCCAGCATCTGCAGACCTCACTTTCTCCTCAAAGATCAGTGCTGGTAACAAGTTTCATGTGTGAGTGGCTGGAAGAAGTAAATATATGGTGTAAACACACAATGTATAGTTCAAGTTCTTCTAAGTTAGGATAGAATGCATCAAGCATATTGCTCCTTGTGTGGGTGGCCCAGATATTGTTACCATGAGACTAGCAAGGCTATCAACGTTTACCATGTTGACAAGGTAAGTCTGTCAACAACTCTGGCTTCTCCATAAGCCTAGTGAAATGTGAAAATTGTTAAGTTTCTTTAAGAGATATCTTGCTTGTCCACAGGGGGCACTGGTGCAATCCTTGCTAATAGACTGAAATCCCTGTAATGGTATGAATTTGCTGTACGCAGCCTCTCATTGGTATGCTTAGGAGTAAGTTGAGTTTTTAACAATGTAAAAAGTGATAAGTATTGCTGAACAACCACATTATCCTGGAGAAAAAAATAATTTTATAAGTTTACAGACTTTATTTCTCAAGAAAAATAATATTACAGAGGTTTTGTTTTGCTTTTTCTGTGTTTCTTTAAAATTTATCTCTGTTTCTTAATCTCATCTGTATTTCCCAAGCATTATTGCCCTTCCTAGAGTTAGTTTAAATAGAGTTTTTATTTCCAATTTTTTGCTTTCTTAATTTGATTGATGTTGCCCAATGAAGTTACTTCATCCAAATTGGCCAGCCTTTCTGCTGCTTGCACTGTTCACAGATATTACTAATCCTTTGTAGGAAGCATTGCCCAGACAAATATGTCAAATTATTGGAACCTCCATTGATAACTTCCGGTAATGGTAAGCAAGGGAGCAGGAAAACGTCTTTCTTTGCTGGTGAGGGAAAAATCTAGACCATTATTGTTTTATTTACTCAGTGTTGACATTATAGAAGAGTTCACAGAAAAGCTAGTGAGAAGATTTTAAACTGCCTAACTTGGTCTTGTATTGTGTTCAAAGAGTAACCATTTACTGAAGTGTTTATAGTCGGTCAATAATGTATGTGATGTGGCCTCATGCTTTTTTCATTTCAAACAGCCTGCATATTGGACACTATTAATCCATCTTCTAAGATGTAAACCATAGTGTGCCAATGTAACATAATGGTGGCAGTTCCCTTGGAGGATACACAATTGTGTTATCACAAGCAAGATTGTCAAACAGTTTAAATTTTAAAGAATTAGTTGTCAAAGATCTTCATACCTTTGTCTTTGCATTGAAGATACTCTGCACCATATTGTGTTGTAATTTTACACTGCTAAATGGGATAGACTTGAACAGATCTAGCAACTTAAAACTGGGCATCTATTAAGTGGTGTGGACCATTGGCAGAATTGTATTCAGCTACAATATGTAACCATTTACCCCAGCATAATTCCTAATCTACCATTTCCTATCAAGTCAGGAGATCAGCATTGTTTCAATGCAGAGTGCAGGAAGGCATGCCAAGAGTATCACCAGACGTATATAAAAATGAAGTGTCAACCTGATGAAGCTATAACACATGATGAGTCGGACAGCAGAAGCAGATAGGGCTAAGCAATCCAACAAACAAAAGATCAGATGTATACTCTGTAATCCTGACACATCCAGTTGTGAGTGGTGGTGGATGATTAAACACTAGTACCATTATCCTGCATTTTTATTGATAGGGAAGCATATCACGTCAGTGTAAAAGACAAAGTTGAAACTTGAGATCTACCTTCAGCCAGAAGTGTCAACTGGATAGTCCATTTTGGCCTCCTCCTAATGTCCCCAGCATCATAGATACCAATCTTCAACCAATGCAAATCATTGTGTCTAGTAGCAAGAAATGGCTGAAGGCATTGGAGCCTGCAAAGGCTGTGGAGCCTGTCAATCATTTGGCAATATTACTAAGAATCGTGCTCAAGAACTTGTCGCATCTCTAGACAAGCTGTTCCAGTAGTGACACCACTGGTATGTACTCGACAATGTGGAAAATTACCTAGATGTACCTTCCCACATTTATAAAGGAATAACATACTTGTTGATGTTCAGTTTGTGTTCTGCTCGGTCCATTTAACTCCTGATCTAATTATAACCTTGATCTGAATATGGACAAAAGAGCTGAATTCCAGAGGTGAGGTGAGAGTAACTGGCCTTAACATAGAAGCATAGGAAATAGGAAAATAAGGTTTTTTGGCTTTTCAAGCTTTCTCCATCAATCAATGTGATTATGGGTGATCATCCAACTCAATTCCTGTTTTCTTCCCAAACCCTTTGATCCCTTTAGCCCTACAATCTGTATCTAACTCATTCTTGAAACTATTCAATGTTTATGCCTCAACCAGTTTCTGTGGTAGAGGATTCCACAGGCTTACCATTCACTGCTAAAGGAACTTCTCTTCATCTTGGTCCTAAACGACTACCCCATATCCTTAGACTGTGACCTCTGTTCTGGATGTTCTGGACATCAAGAAGCATTTGTCTGAGTGTAACTTTGAGGAACTCTAGCAAAAATGGAGTCAATAGGAATGATCTGCTATTTGAAGTCATACTTGGCACCAAGGAAGATGGTTGATGGCGATCAATAATCTCAGTCCCAGGACATCTCTGCAGGACAGTCTCAGTCTAGTGTCCTCAGCCCAATCACCTTCAGCTGCTTCATCAATGACATTCCCGCCATACAAGGATTGTGAGCCTGTGGAATTCTTTACCACTGTGGGCTGTGGAGACTCAGTGTTTGTGTCTAAGGAAAATGTTGATAGATTTCTAATTAGCAGTAGTTCACAGGTATATAGGGATGAGGTTAGTAAAAGTGTTCGATGACCATGATCATGTTGAATGGTGGGCAGACTCAAGAGGCAAAATGGCCTACTCCTGTTTTGGTGTTCTATCACCGAATCAAGGACAAAGCATACTGCTTGTTTGGCACCCCATCAATCACGTTAAACATTTACACACATGCATCTGATTCATTTCAACACACAGTGACAGCAATATGTACCATCTTCAAGATGCACAATAGTATCTCTCTGAGGCTCCTTTGATGGCAGCTTCCAAATCCATAACCTCTACAGCTTAGAAGGACTAAGACAGCAACTGCAACCATTTGCAAGTTCACATCCAAACCATGTACCATCCTGATTTGGAACTAGATCATTGTTCCTTCATTTTCACTAGACCGTGCTTCCTAACAGCACTGTGTGTATCCCTACACCTTACTGACTGCAGCTGTTCCAGAAGGAAGGTCACTCCCACCTTCTCCAGGGCAACTCGGTATATAAATGTTGGACTAGTCATCAATGCTAACATCCCATGAACAACGAAAGAAAATATGCAAGATAAGGCTAGAGTTCTCCTAATTCTAAAGCATTGCTGTGCCATTTAATTATTGACAAAATACTTTTATTATTGTGTTTACTTTTTGTTTGTCATTATTGATAACGAGAGTTGCAAGGCATAAAATATATTTCATTTTCAACTATTGGAACAAATTAGACCTATCGTGTTCTAATAAATATAGGTAGTGTTTACATAATATTCCAGGATTGCTTTGCTTTCAATACTAGACACAATTGAATTGTCTTTATGGTTAATTTGTGAGAGAAAGATGATGAAGTAGAAAGTGATGGTTGGTAGAAACTTTACATTTTGGAGGTGATTACGTTTAGAACACAAACTGTCTCTGAAACAAAATGATTTTTGACAAATGGATGTTTTGTTGTGATAGTAAAGTGCTGAGTTAATTAGGTTTACTTAAAATCTTCACATACGAAGCATGCAGTGTAATGAGCACTTAGTTCATCCCATTTAGCTTGTTTGTGTGGTGTTTACCATTAACAATTGTTGCATATCTTCCTTGTTTTAACCTCCTAAAGACTTACCAGTACTTTTCCAACAGTAGTAAAATAGTCAAGCGTAGAGTCTGTTTAAAATGTGTTTTTGAAAACTTGATTTTAAATAATTTGCTGAACATAATTTGCGATTTATTGTTTTATTTTGTCATCAATTCCCTAAGAAAGAGTCTGTGCACTATTTGCTGAATGTCACTTGGCTTTCGCCAATGGATCTCTAACTTTAAAAACAACCTGTTCTGATTCAGAATTGCGAAGTTTATAGATCCAGCCAAACCTCTAGAGGTGGGAACAGCAGCGTAATTATAATTCACATGGTACCCTAAAAATGGTATTGTATTCAATTATCGCTTGCCACTCAGAACAATTATTGGAACCTATTATGTGTTTCCTTGAGGCACCATTTTCCTTTCTGATTTCCCCAAAATTGGCTCTCTTCAGATGGAGCAAGACCATGATTAATGGTGATTTTTTTTTAAATTCACTCATGGGATATGTGTGTTGCTGACTGGCCAGTATTTATTGCCTGTCCCTAATTACCGTTGAGAAGATGGTGGTTATCTGACTTCTTGAAACGCTGCACCTTTTGTACCATAGGTAGACCACATTGATATTAGGAAGGAATTCCAGAATTTTTGACCCCGCGATACTGAAGAAAGATGCATTTCTAAATCAGAGTTAAAAATCACACAACACCAGGTTATAGTCCAACAAGTTTAATTGGAAGCACACTAGCTTTCGGAGCGATGCTCCTTCATCAGGTGATTGTGTTGGACTAGTCATCATTTCTAAATCAGGGCAGTGAGTTGCTTGGAGTGGACTTGAAGGTTGGTGGTCTGCCAAAGTATCAGCTGCTGTTGTAGATGGAAGTGGCCATGGGTTTGGAAGGTGTTGACTAAGGACTTTTGCTCAATATCTGCAGTATGTAGAGTTGCAACTGAGCGTTGGTGGTGAAGGGATGTGGTGCCAATCAAGTGGGCTGCTTTGTCTTGGAAGGTGTGAAGTTTCTTGAATGTTGTTGGCGCTGCACCCATCCAGGCAAATTGAGAGTATTCCATCACATTGAAAGGACAGACAATTGGGCAGAGGGGGTGGGCTTGCCTTGTCAGTAACAAATGAGGTTCGTGACTAACAAAAAGTCATATAGGATGAGAAGGCATAGAATCTGTGCGGGGAAAGAAGAGGAACTGTAAAGGAGAAAAGACCCTGATGGGAGGTGTGTACAGGCCTCCTAGCAGTAGTCAGCATATGGGGAAGAAAATAAATGAGGAGATAGAAAAGGCATGTCAAAAAAGCACTATTAAAATAAACAATGTGCAGGTGGAATGGGAAATCCAGATTGGTAGTGGACCACCAGAAAAGGAGTTAATGGAATGTCTGTGGCAGAAGACAGAAAATTATAGGCCAGTTAACCTGACCTCAGTTGCTGGTAAAAAAAATTTAGATCCATGCTGAAGGATGAGATTGCGAAGTACTTGGATGTGCACAGTAAAATAGGACTGAGTCATTACAGCTTAATAAAGGGGTGGCCTTGTCTGACAACTCTGTTATCATTCTTTTGAGCAAGTAATGAGCAAGTTAGAAAAAAAAGAGCCAGTGGATGTGTTCAATTTGTATTTCCAGAAGGCTTTTGACAAGGTGCTGCACAGGAAGCTGCTATACTGGCAAGGATAGAGGATTGACTGATTGGCAGAAGGCAGAGCGTAGGGGTAAGGATGTCCATTTCAGGAGGGCAGCCGGTAACCATTAGAGTTCTGTGTTTGGATCACAACCATTCATGTTATACTTTAATGATCCAGTCAAAGGAACTGAGGACATTGTTGCTGAGTTTGCAGATGACACAAAGATAGATGGGGGTGGGCGGGGGTAGGCCATACGAGGGAAGTGGGGAGGCTGCAAAAGGCCTTAGACAGGCTAGGAGATTGGGTAAAGAAGTGACAGATGGGATACAATGTGGAAAAGTGTCAGATTTTGCACTTTGGTTGGAAGAATAGAGGCATAGACTATTTTCTAAATGGTAAAGGCTTTGGAAATCTGAAATGTAAAAGACAGGGGTCCTAGTTCAGGATTCTCTTTTAACATGCAGATTTAGTTGGAAGTTGGGAAGGCAAATGTAATGTTAGCCTTCATTTTAGAAGGGCTAGAATACAAGAGCAGGGTTGTACTGCTGAAGCTGTATAAGGCTCCAGTCAGAATCTTCTGAGCAGTTTTGGGCCCCATGTCCAAGGAAGAATGTGCTGGTGTTGGAGTGGGTCCAGGGGATGTTTACAAGATGATCCTGGAGATGAAGGGCTTGTCAAATAAGGACTGGTTGAGGACTCTGGGTCTGTTCTTAAAGTAATTTAGAAGGATAAGGCCTGAATGAAGTGGACGTAGAGAAGATATTTCTACTAGTAGAAGAGACTAGGACAGAGGACACCCTCAGAATGAAGGGATGATCCTTTAGAAGTTAGAGGAAAGCATTTCTTCAGCTAGAAGGTGGTGAATCTGTGGAACTCATTTCTACAGAGAGTTGAGGAGGCCAAGTCATTCAGTATATTTAAGTCAGAGAGAGGTTCTTGATTGGTAAGGGGAGCAAGGGTTAGGGGGAGAAGGCAGGTCATAGAGTCAGAGAGATGTTCAGCCTGGAAACAGACCCTTTGGTCCAATCCGTCCATGCTGACCAGATATCCCAACCCAATCTAGTCCCACCTGCCAGCACCCGGTCCATTTCCCTCCAAACCCTTCCTATTCATATACCCATCCAAATGCCTCTTAAATGTTGCAATTGTACCAGCCTCCACCACATCCTCTGGCAGCTCATTCCATAAAAGTAACACCCTCTGTGTGAAAAAGTTGCCCCTTAGGTTTCTTTTATATCTTTCCCCGCTCAGCCTAAACCTATGCCCTCTAGTTCTGGACTCGGTGACCCCAGGGAAAAGACTTTGCCTATTTATCCTATCCATGACCCTCATAATTTTGTAAACCTTTATAAGGTCACCCATCAGCCTCCGACGCTGCAGGGAAAACAGCCCCAGACTGTTCAGCCTCTCCCTGTAGCTCAGATCCTCCACCCCTGGCAACAACCTTGTAAATCTTTTCTGAACCCTTTCAAGTTTCACAACATCTTTCCGATAGGTAGGAGACCAGAATTGCACACAATATTCCAACAGTGGCCTAACCAATATCCTGTACAGCCGCAATATGTCCTCCCAACTCCTGTACTCAATACTCTGACCAATAAAGGAAAGCATACCAAACGCCTTCTTCACTATCCTATCTACCTGCAACTCCACTTTCAAGGAGCTATGAACCTGCACTCCAAGGTCTCTTTGTTCAGCAACACTCCCTAGGTGAATGGGTTAGAGAAATAGGTCAACCATGATTGAATGGTGAAAAACACTTAATGGACCAAGTGGCCTAATTCTGCTTCTATATCTTATGGTCACTCTCGAATTGTGCTTTGTAGATGGTGGGCAGGCTTTGGTGAGTTAGGAGCTGAGTTACTCGCTACAGTATTTGGAATCTCTGACCTGCTTTTGTAGCCACTGTATTTATATCGTGAGTTTCTGGTCGGATTGGATTTAGAACATAGAACAGTACAGCACAGTACAGGCCTTTTGGCCCGCTACATTGTGCCGACCTTTTACCCTACTCAAAGATAAAACTAATCTACGTAATCTTCATTGTACTATATTCCATGTGCCTCTCCAAGAGTCGCTCAAATGTTCCTAATGTATCTGACTCAACTCTCTGCACTAGCAGTGCATTCCACGCACCCACCACTCTCTGTGTAAAGAACCTTTCTCCAATCACTTTAAAATTATACCCCTTGTGATAGCCATTTCTGCCCTGGGAGAAAGTCTCTGGCTATTCACTCTATGCCTCTTGTACACCTGTATCAAGTCACCTCCCATCCTTCTTTGCTCCAATGCTTTTTGTATACAAGACATACTGGACAATTTTCCAAGCTGTCGGTAGTTGCCAGTGTTGCAACTGTATTGGAAGAGTTTGGTTGGGGAAATTTTGGAGAACATGTCTTCAGTACTATTGCCAGAATATTGTCAGGGCCTAAAGCCTTTGCAGTATCCAGTGCCTCCAATTGTTTCTTGATATCATGTGGAGTCAAATTGAATTGGCTGAAGATTATCATCTGTGATGCTGAGGACCACTGGAAATGTATAAAGAATGTTGTTCAGAAAACTATACTTTTAAAAAAAATTTAAGTCATGTTCTGGTATGTTCATATTGGGTGACAATGTAATAAAGCTGGAAAAATGCTGCACATGACACAGTGCAAATTTATTTAAGTGTTTTGGGATCATCAACAATGAAATGCAAAATGATGCTACATGTGATCAGTCCTTGCACATTGATAGCATTTAACTGCTTGTATTTTTTTATTAATGGACAAGTAATTTATTCATATTTTAACTTTTATATCTAAAATGTGGCCAAATAAACTTAATATCATTTTACATTATCAGTCTTTTCTCCTTTTATATTAGTCAAACTAAATACATTGCATAAAAACCTCTTCTATCAGAGATTTTAACATAAACTGTAATTTTATATCCTGTGACTAAGAACTTGATAGCTAATGTTATCTTGTAAACGTGTAGTGTGTTCTACTTAATCAGTTCATATTTTGTCCCAAAGCTATAGCACATCTGATAGTGTGCTACAATAAATATAGAATGTGACGTTATTGAAAAATCTGAGTAATGAACAAATATTCTCCATAATGTGCTGTCAGGTGGATGTGAAAAAATATTAAAATGTTCCCATTTAAGCAAAATATTGCAGATGCTTGAAATCTGAAACAAATGAAAAGAATGCTGGAGAATCTCAGTCGATTCCTCTTTTTCTTTTCTGGCAACTCAGTCAAATTTAACCATGCTGCTACTCTTCTATTTATCTCCATGCTGAAAAACCTTAAATGAGTCTATCAAATGACTTTGGAAGTCCACATACATTATATCAACTCATCTACCCACTCTAATATTTCTTCAAATTAGCTGATGTGATTTACCCTTAATGAATTAGTGCTGACTGTCCTTAAATAATACACATTTGCCCAAGTGACTCTGAATTTTGCCATTTCTAAATGCTTTCCCAAATTATGGTGCCTTCCTTGCAGTTGCTGGTTTCATCCTTTGTTAAATTGATGTACCATCTTTACAATTCTGCGTTCCTCTAGACCATCCTTGGATCTAAAGTCATTCTAAAATTTCCAGCCTTGCTTCACTCAACGTGTTTAGATTCATACTTGCTTGTCTGAAGTTGGGCCTCCCACAACTAATTGACTCAGATTTTCCAATGCCAGATAGTCATTAGAGCAGCATGGGCTGGAATTTTGCACCTTTTTAATCAGCAATTTCCTGCATCTGTAGAAAAAAAGAGCTTAATTAATGTTGGAGAATTGAATAATAATTTAAAATTTTAAAGAGGAGTACAGTCAGTTGTATCTGTTTCAATAGTAATCTGAATATTTGGCCATTATTTTTACTCTGATTACTTTTGTGCTTTTCTATAGCTAATGGAAAACTTATGATAGTATGATCACTGTTTCCAAAACACTCTTATACTGACAGTTGATTCACATGTCTGAGCTGATTCCCTAGATCTAGACCCAGTATTGCCTCCTTCCTCACTGATTTAAAACCTGTTGTAGAAAACTCTCCATAAAGGTATGACACCTATAAGAATGACTGATACCTTTAACTTTCATATCTATGGTTGAACTGAATTTACCACATATGTACTTTAGTACAATGAAATAAAAAGAAGTGGTGGGAAATGCATTTACTCCAACCATGGGGAACAGATTAATGGATTGATTTGAAACTTGCTTAAAAGTAAAGCAGGAAATTGTTGGTTAATTTATCAGCAAGTTAATGAAAGGTTATTGAGAAAGACATTAATTTGTTAATTTTATTGTCATTTCATCACCCTATTGACATGTACATTAATATTGTAACTAATAGTCCACTACCGGTTTCAGATAATCCATTTATTTCCTCCCCATACTTTGTATATTTTATATTCTTCCTTCCCTTTTTTCTAACAATCCTACTTGTCTAATTTCCAATTTTCAGTTTTGAAGAAGTATTTTAACTTTGTATGCATGCAAATTATGCCAGTTGTGTATCTCAGTTTTGAGTCTGGGATGACCTTTGTCTGATCTTAGCTACTCAGAAGGTAAACTTGCTGAACATTGGAAAAATATGGGCATTCTATTTCAATAATGTTGTCATGTTTTGTTGAGAAACATGGTTATTTTAAAATAAATTAACCGAGATGATTTCATTGCGTGGTAGAGGGCACATTAATTCATTCAAGCAGCTTGGGTTCAGCATCAGACTGCAAGCAAGGTGTAAAATTAAAACAAATGTGGGCTGTATTTTGTTGTCAAATGATTTCTGTGTAAAAACAACTGTTCTCATTATCAGTCTATGTGCTTTATAGCTTTATCAAAATTCAGAAGTGGTCTTATTTGAGTCACAAGTAAATTGTATAAATATTCAACATTGGGAATGATAAATTTGGAATAGTATCAAACAATGAAGTTAATACAAATCAACAGAAATATGATATAGATATGCTAGTAAAAATGCGATCAAGTGGTTGATGAAAATTCATGTGAATAATTGTGAGGTGATGCATTTTGGCAGAATGGAGAGGAAGAGGCAATATAAACATATAACATAAAAAGCACAGTTCTAAAGTGTATTTAGGGATTAAAGAGACACTGGAGGGGTATATGAATAGACATTGAAAATGGCAAACATACTAAGAGTGTGGTTGGAAAAGCATGTGATATAGGATTTTGAGCTTCATTAAAAAAAGGTACTATATATCAAAGAATGGAGTTTATGTTAATTTTGATTAGGACACAATTAGAATTTTGCATGCATTTCTGGTTGCCACACTTCAGAAAGGAAGAGCGAATGCTCCAGAAGATTGCTGTGAAACTCATGGTTTCAAAGCTTCTAATCTTTGAGATGTTGTAAGGAGAAACTGAACAGGGGTACTGACAAAGGAAACTGACCCTTTTTGGTGGTTGCTGAGGAAACTAAGGCTGAAACTGAGATTGAAAACCAAAACTTCTGATCTGAACATTCTAAAAGGAGACAGAGGGAACATAGCTCAGGAGAGGTTGGTAAGTCTAGTGGTGCAGTACAGGCAAGCTGAAGAAGACAGCAGTGAAATCCAGATGCTGAAAATAATAAATGTACTGTTCCTTCAACTATTTCTTTTATTTTAAGTTAACATTGATCGATACTACAGCATTCAGAAACTGTATCACTTTTTGTAAAGATCATACCCAAGGAACTTAAGTGTAAAACGATTAGTTGAGGATCAAGGTAAATCTGAAAAGAGGATCTGAAATTCTACAAGAGGAGCCCAGAGTTTTGAAAGACTTTGTGATGAAAATTGATGCCATATTTGCTGGATTGATTGCCAAAACAATTTAAATTCTGTTCTAGCTATATCTGTCATTTAATATCTAATTTATAGTTTATAATTGACTGCAGTTTGCTTGTTAATTCTTGTTTAACTTGTTGATTTCGGTTTTTTGAGTTTGGGGTTAGCTATGATGGTTTTAATGTTTGCTTTGTTTGAATTTTAAATCATAAAGACTCTTTTGCTTAAACTTTGAAATCTTGTGCCTTGATTTCACATTTTTCTTTCTTTAAAAATCCCAATTTGACTGAGCTGGTAACAGAGTG
Source organism: Chiloscyllium plagiosum (assembly GCF_037043375.1). Classification (NCBI taxonomy): domain Eukaryota; kingdom Metazoa; phylum Chordata; class Chondrichthyes; order Orectolobiformes; family Hemiscylliidae; genus Chiloscyllium; species Chiloscyllium plagiosum. Next base: position 37,652,755 of record NW_028270157.1, read on the forward strand.
CAGAATTGCTGGAGTGGTTCCAGATTAGATTGGAGAAATGGGGCTGTTCTCCTGGGAGCAAAGAGGATTGTGGATAGATTGTGAGAAATGTACATAATTACGATAGGTCTGGATAACATGGACCCAGAATAAGATTTTCCCATTAGCTGATATTACAAGGACTGTAGTCGCGTTTAAAGCACTTTGGCAAGAAGTGCTGAGGGAACAACATTTTTATGCAACAAATGGTAATAGCCTGCACCTGGTTTTATGTGCAGGACTATCTTTGCATAACAAAGGATTTTGTACTTGGGTGTGTAATCCCACAATCAACTCATGACTCTTCCATCCTCCAATGTGTTTCTGTTGTGTAATACCTAAATAAAACTGGAGCCAGATATCTGAAAAATTTAAACTGAAAGCATTGCTTACATTTCTTGTGCAGAATTTGTATAAACTAACAACATGCAGGAGTGTACTTAGAAATTCAAAACTGCGTCATCCGGTATAGAGCTAACTATTGGTCTCAGCAAACAGTAATTTGTGATTTCTCTGTTTGTACTACATAAGAATGGAGTGAGTATTTTGCAATATGAGTCAGTCTCAGTGTGCAAAATAACTGCAACCTACTACGTTATCTCACTATCAAGAGGCTCCCCTTTGAGCTAAATGAAAAATACATCCATAGCTTTCCTTGGAAGATGAAAGATTCCACCTGCCTGCTCTAGCTGTTGAAGTTATGTCTATATCTGAAGTTGGTTCTTAACTGACTTCATTTGAAAGAAACTGCCCACTGCCAAGATAATAAATTTCATTAACCATATATGTGACTGATGCAGTGGACCAAACCTACAAGTGATACATGACAAAATCATTAGATTTTATAGCACAGAATGTGTAGGATTCATTATGTAAATTCAATAATAAATCATATTAGTTATTTATACATAAGACTGATGAAAACTCTTCAATGACTGAGAATTAGTGGACCTCGTTTATTGTGTTATAGTACTTTCAGAAATTAGCCAATTATTTGTTTAAACTCTGCCTGTGGAATGTGAGTTCAGTTGTATTTCGTTGAAGCTAGCCATTTTGTAAATTAGCTTTTTCATGGTCTGTTGAACCTAGTTTCCTCATCTCCATGATTAAAGAGCAACCTGTAGGAACAGAATGAATTTGTTTCTAATTTGGAGTAAACTGCTGTGTGGCCAAAAGCACTGATACAAATGATGGATTAGCAATTATAAATAAATCCAACCTCTATTTTTGATTAAATAACCTCTATAAAACATACCTGTGATTACCATTTAAAATTATGTTTGGCTTTGTGGCCGACAAATAAAATGTTATTTACTTAGATTAATTCCTCATCTGATTTCTAGAATTAGGTTAGTTCAATCTGAAAGTAACTTTTCAGATTGAATTTGAAAACAGTGGCAATTTGTATTCATGGTGTTTTTGACATATACTCCCAAGGTGCTTTACAAGCACATGATACAAAAACATTTGACACTGAGCCACATAAGGAGATATTGGGTCAAATGTCAAAAGAAAATTAGGAACAAAGATAGGTTTTAAGTATCTTAAAGATTGACAGGTGCAGAGTTCAAGGGAGGGAATACCATTAAGAAAATTTAAAGTTTAAATAAAATGCTGCAAACACATCATAAACAAAGTAAAGTCTTTATTAAAAAAACTTAAGCAAGATTAAAGGGATTGCAAGAATTCAAAAGTTTTTTTTCATTGCCACATTAAGTACTTGATTCAGATAATACCAGCATGCCATCCTGATATTTAGGAAAAATGTGTTAACATCTTTTCACATAAAAGATATTACGTGAAATATAGAGACTGTGGAAGAGCTTGAGACTAAGGCAAATATAGCTAAGAGGGTAGAACAGTCAGGGAGAGGTTGCTGAGCTCAGCAGAACTGGAGGCTTGGACTGTATTTCCTTTAGTGCGAGAACTGTAACAGGTAGGATGGATGAATTTAGAGCCTGGATTAATGCATGCAGTTATGATGTTGTTGCTATCACAGGGATTTGGTTGAAAGAGGGACAGGGTTGGCAGCTTAATGCTTCAGAATATCAATATTTTAGGTGAGACAGAGGTGGAAGCAAATGAGGTGAGGGAGTTGTAATGTGGTTAGGGTGCATATCATAGCTGTGTTGATAGAGGATACCCTGGAAGGATTTTGCAGTGAGGCATTATGGGTAAAATTCAAGAATAGGAAGTGTGCAATCCAATCCCTCGTGGTGTTCCACAGGGATCAGTGCTGAGACCTTTGTTGCTTGTAATATATATATATATAAATAATCTGGAGAAAAATGCAGGCAGTCCGATTAACAAGTCTCCAGATGATTGGTGAAATCGCAGATCGTAAGGGGAAATTGGCAAAAGGATACAGCAGGATACAGATAGATTGCAGATTTGAGCAGAGAAATGGCAGATGGAGTTCAATCCAGACAAGTGTGAGGTGATGCATTTTGGAAGGTTAGATTCAGGTGTGAATTATACAATGAATGAGAGACCCTTAGGAGTATTGACATACAGAGGGATCTGGGTTTACAGGTCCGCAGATCCCTGAAATTGGCAACACAGGTAGCTAATGTGGTCAAGACAGCATACAGCACGCTTGCCTTCATTGGCTGAGGCATTGATTTTAACAGTTGACAGGGTATGTTACAGCTGTCTGAAATTTCAGTTAGGCCAGATTTGGAATATTGCATGCAGTTCTAGTGACCACGCAACCAGAAGGATGTGGATGCTTTGGAGAGGGTGTAGGGAAGGTTTACTAGGATGATGCCTGGTCTGAGGGGTTTTAGAGATGTTAGATAAATTAAGATTGTTTTCACTGGAAAGATGGAGGCTGAGGGGCAACCTAATAGAGGTCTACAAAATTATGAGAGACAGAGATAAGGTGGGTAGTTAGAGGCTTTTTTCCCAGAGTGAATGTGTCAACTACAAGAGGGCATAGATTCAAGGTGATAAGGGGCAAGTTGAGGGGAGAGGTGCAGGGAAAGATTTTCACATAGAGGGTGGTGGGAGCCTAGAATGCAGTACTAGTGGAGTGGTCGAAGCAGGCACACAGCAATGTTTAAGGCACATGAATGTGAGGCAAACAAAGGGATAGAAACTGCATTTGGGCAATAAGTAGTAGGTATAAGTAAGGATCAGGCATTGGCTCAGGCTTGGTGGGCTGAAGGGCAAGTTCCTGTACTGTATGATATTGTTTGTATTGATGTGCAACTTGCACTCATTCAAAGCAGTTAGTGTTAAGTGAACACATCTGGTTGAATGTGTCTAAATAGGCACTTGTAAAATTTAAAGCATTAATTGATTGAAGGATTTCTAAAGATAACAAATAAAATAGTGTGCATTTTAATACACTCCGAATCGCTTTATTCAGCTGTCACCTTGCTTTTCTTTCAACAATATTGAGTTCTTAACTTGTGTAGCAGATAAAATTGTTACTGCTATATTTTTTCTCTTTTGGTCTTTACCTATTAACCCATAGAAAAATTGAAAACGTAGTTTTCTTTATTAATCTCATCATTAGTTGATATTTTACCTTCAGTCTAATTCATTGTTATAAATTATCTAATCAATCAATCAGAAAAATTACAACCATAATGGTGCAGTATGTTGAGTTTAAACAGAATTTGAAATTATTGCAACACTACTTATAAAGGAGATACATATATGTGCATATGAGTGTGATTAAAAAGTGAATACTCTTCCAGGTCAAACATGATAGCAGGCATGTGCCAACAGTTCTACCTTTTCTCCTGCCTCACGCCTCCCCCCTCCCCCCAATTTATCCTTAGGAGTTTCTCCACATTGCTTATCGCAATAGCGTCCTTCGAAACTGGATCCTTTCTAACCTTTTGCAAAGGTGTTATATCTTTCGAACCCAATTATGCTCTAAAAGTTTTTTTTAAACAATAAAATGTCCAATGGTGCATCTGGCAGATGGCAAATAAAATGGAAAAGATGTTCACTTTGGAAGGAAAAATAAAAAAAAAGCACGGTATTCATTAATTGGGGAATGACTGCAGAATTCCAAGCTGCAGAGCAATCTAGATATTCTCGAACATGAATACCAAAAAGTTAGTATATAAGTACTGCAAGTACTTAGGAATGCTAATGAAATGTTATCCTTCAGTATGAGGGGAATTGAGCATAATGTAAGAATTTTCCTTCAGGCGTACAGGGCACTGGTTATATCTCCAATGTAACGCACAGTTCTGGGCTCCTTATTTAGGGAATGATATATTGGCATTGGAGACAGTTCAGAAGAGTTTTACTAGATTGATACTGTTATGAGTTGAATAGGTTGGACTTGTTTTCACAGAAGCTTAGAGGGTGGGGTGATGACTGAAGTATATAAAATCCTAAAAGGTCTTGATGAGGTGGATATGAGAAAACTATTTCCCTTTGTGTGTCAGTCCAGAACAAGGGGAGACAATTTAAACATTAGGAGTTATTTTTTGGGACACAGGTGAGGAGAATTTCTTTATTTTAGAGGGTTCTGTGGCTTTTGAATTCTCTACCTCAGAAGTCACTAGAGATTGGATCACTGAATATTTTTAAGAGTAGAGGTAGCTAGAAGTAGGTTATTGGAAGAAGGTGGGAATGTGAAATTTGAAATACAAACAAATCAATCATCATCATATTGACTGGCAAAGCAGTCACAATGGGCTGAATGGCCTATTTCTGCTGCTAATTTGTATGTTCATAGGAGTTTTTTTTATTTAAACCATAAAGTGAAAACCAAACCTGTTGTTATTTGCCAACTTTCAGGAGTCTCCAGAATCATCTTATACAATTTTTATCCTTTGCCAACTAAAACTTCAAACCATCTTCTCTTCCGTAATCTTATGCTGTCTCCTGTGGTTTATCTCATAACTCCCTTGAAACATCACATTTCCAGCCTTGAAACTATTTTATCATGGGTTTCATTATTTCATCTATCCATGTTAGTAGCTTATACTCAAAAGTTATTCATAAGGATTGATAACAAGTTGTTCATAATGATTATCAAGTCCAATTGTTCATTCTTATCCGCTTATTAAACGATGGCATGATTCACTAAAGTAACCTTTATTCTACTTCCACAGACTTATTAGTTTTCTCATTTCACAAGCATTTTAACAGAAAGACCTAATATAGTTTTGTAGGATAGTTTCTCGTTTTAAGTGTCCAGTTATTGTTTTACTAATGCAGTGGTTTCATCTATACATGAACCTAAGCTAGCTACCATCACCTAAGAACTATTATAGCTTTGTTTCTGGAGAAATGAAATTTTAAACAATTTCCAGCAGATGAAGCTTACAGCACCAACCTAGTTCTATATTGCAAGTTGGTTAAATATATGTTAATCATCTTGCTAATTTCTGGCAATGGGCAATATGTACCTACCAGGACTAAGTATATTTATCAAATTGTCAGTTCTTATGACTAACTGGAAAAAATCATCAAAGAAACTAAGATGCAAATTCTCTCGACAAAGCTTTATTCATTGAAGCAACAAGATGTGCAATAGCCTGGTGAGAGTAACATGACACAAAAATGTATGTGGAGAAAGTGAGGACTGCAGATGCTGGAGATCAGTGTTGAAATGTGTGGTGCTGCAAAAGCACAGCTGGTTAGGCAGCATCAAAGGAGCATTAGACCATTTCTTCTGTGGCTTCTTTGTTAGGTCCCCACCCCCTACCAAACCACCCTCCATTCCCAGCACCTTTCCCTGTTACCACAAGAAGTACAAAACCTGCACCCATACCTCCCTCCTTACCTCTGTCCAAGGCCTCAAAGAATCTTTCCACATCCGACAGAGATTTATCTGTACTTCCACACACATCATCTACTGTGTCCATTGCTCTCAATATGGTCTCTTCTACATTGGGAAGACAGGACACCAACTTGCGGAATGTTTCAGAGAACATCTCTGGGACACACGCACTACACAACTCCACTGCCCTGTGGCCGAACACTTTAACTCCCTCTCCCACTGTGCCAAGGACATGCAAGTCCTGGGCCTCCTCCACCACCAAACTCTCTAGCCACCCGATGCCTGGAGGAAGAACACCTCATCCTCTGTCTTGGGACCCTCTAACCAAAAGGGATCAATGTGGATTTCACCAGTTTCCTCATTTCCCCTCCTTCCACCTTATTCCCAGATCCAGCCTTCCAACTCGGCACCGCTCTCTTGAACGGCCTTACCTGTCCATCTTCCTGCCCACCTATCCATTCCAACCTCCTCTCGGACCTATCACCATCACCTCCTCCACTTTCATCTACCCATTGCATTCCCAACTACCTTCCCTCAGCCCCAACCCCAACCCCTACCCCCATTTTTCTCTCAGTCCCCTTGGGTTAACCCCTCATTCCTGATCAAGAGCTTTTGTTCAAAATGTCAACTCTCCTGCTTCTTGGATGCTGCCTGACTGGCTGTGCTTTTCTAGCACCACACGTTTCGACAAAAACGTATGTGTAAACTGCAAAGAGGATTCATTACTCAAAAGCTTGTATATATGACCTCAAAAGAAGTAAATTGATCTAACTCCGATGTTAGTTCATGAATGCAACAACATTTTCATTTTTTTATTGAGTCACTTTTTTTGGCTTAATATTAGATTATGACAAAGCAGTAAGATTGATCCACTGACAAATGCAACGTGTGTATTTGTGACACTGTACATTTTGAAGACCCTGATATTACATTATTTTCCCTATTTTGCCAGCAGCTACTGAAGTGCTTGAGAGGCTAAAAGAAGCATTGGCAAATTTATTTTCTTCTCTTCGGCAGACTATTATAATATTGTATGTGATGCAGAAAATATCATTACCTACTGCTTTTAAGATCATTATCAGTGTAATGTTTTGTTTGAATGCCCTTAATAAATGTCATTGGGAAACAATAAATACAAATATGTATAGGTCAAAATGTGTGGTGAAGGAATACAGTTGATTAAAAAAGGAAAGTGATGAGGACAACATACTATGTGAAAACACAGCTGAAAATGTGTTGCTGGAAAAGCGCAGCAGGTCAGGCAGCATCCAGAGAACAGGAGAATCGACATTTCGGGCATAAGCCCTTCTTCAGGAATGAGGAAAGTGTGTCCAGCAGGCTAAGATAAAAGGTAGGGAGGAGGGACTTGGGGGAGGGGCGTCGGAAATGCGATAGGTGGAAAGAGGTCAAGGTGAGGGTGATAGGTCAGACTGGGGTGGGATCCTTTCTTCTCCTATGTGAAAACACAGCTTACTGTACATATTGTTATCTTAAACTACTACAAAGTCTAGAAGTTAACTATAGACAATTTCATAATTTAATACTGGCTAAAAAAAATGAGTTCAGTTCTATTTATGTTCTATAATGCATTTTTCGTGTAAACTGGAGCAAGTATGGATTGAGTATAACAATTTTATAGTGGGAAAGCATTTGTATTAATTCTGTACTTGACCAACTTTATTTATTCATGTTACATGTTATGACACAGGGATAGCAAGCCAAACCAAAACTAAGCTCACTGTTACTGGATTTGTAACACAGTGAAATTAAAACTTTTAATAACCCTTAAATTTGCTAAGTTATTAGTAACCATATTTTACAAATCACAGATCTTGAAAGCCAAATTTTTACCTTCAACAAATTAACAGTTTATAATTAAGAATGCAACTTCAGCAGAACACTGATAAACTACAAGGCAATCTAATTAATACCTACGATCCAAGCCCAATCTTCTTTAATGATAGACTCACTCTCAAGCATTGGCAATCAGGCACTGTTAAGAGATAAATTAAAAAAGAAAATGAAAAATATTGAATTTATCTGTTTGATATCCATTTCAATAATAAATACCTGGCCTTCATGAAGTCCTTAGATGACAGCTTGTATTCCTGGCACTGTATAACATGCTTCAGAAGTCACTGGTCAATGCAAACAACTTTTGCAAACCTCAGGAGACTTACTTATTTCTTATAGACTAGCATTCTTTTCTCAGAACTTCCAACAAATCAATAACTGGAGGTTAACTAAAAACAGCAATAGTCAAAAACAGCCCCAGTCCGAAAGTTTCCTAAACAAAACCTAGTCAGAATCAGTTAATTATTTTATTTTCACTTTAATTCTCAATCTTCGCTTTGGTTGGCTGCCCAGCACTGGTCATCCCTTGATTGACCAGTGTATCATCCACCTATCTCCAGTCCCAAGCGTAGCAAAATCTCAGTGCTGAATTGTCTGCTGTGTCGAGCAGTAATTAACCTCTATTATCTTTTCGGGCCAGTTCCCAATTCTAACTGCTCTTTTTTTAAAGTTAGCTGCTGTTCAAAATTCAAGTCTCAACTGCAACTATCAGTTCCAAACCAAAAATAAGAAAAATAAAAGAAAAAGAGTGCTTTGTCAAATAATCATACTCTACCTTTAAATGTCTGCAAAATATTTATTCCCATAAGTCCAGTAAATGTCTGAGGCAGCAATCAGCTGAGTTTCATTTTGCAAATGCATATTTCTCACTGTCTAAATTATTTCACAAATCTCCTCAAACTGTTAGAAATAGGGTACTAAAACCAGCATTGAGAAAAAGTTAACACATGTAAAAAGTAAAGTTCCATAACTTGTCACAGTGCACAATAAACTGTATTTATGCAATCTAGTTGAATTTTCAGAACTTAATTTAGCTTGTCATTTGATGTTAAATTTATTCAAAATGAGCTTTTAATGTTGCTGACATTAAAAGAGACAAAAGATTGAAGAAAACTGCCCAGTGAGCTCCACCTGTGTAAAGGAATAGAATAACAATGAATGAGAAACTTCTAAGCACAAAAATGCCTCAGGCTTCAGCTGACATTGACAAACTATTTAACCTTTCTCTTGCAGTTAATGACATCTCACCCTCTGGATGCTTCCTTCAGATTAAAAATAAGAATTTGTGTCACAAGATTATGACCTTTTAGTAGGATACCTCTGTATGATGTTATTAAAATTCTAAAGGATTTTGGAATTACCATTTAGATTTCCATTAGGTCTTATGAGACTTGAGAATTTAAGAATCAAATACTTAATTAAAATTAACAGTGCTATCCCAAGTTTATTGCTGCCATTTCACAAACAAGTTAATAACATCCAGCCAAGAATGAATAGACTCCCTATGGAATAAATGTTCTAGAGAGCAGAAAATTCTAGAAAAGGTTCCTGACACAGTTGCAATATAAAGTGATCATTAGGATTTTGGTATTGTCCTTGGGTTCAAGTCCCATTTGCCCCAGAAGTATGTATAAACAGGTTAATTCTGTAATATCTATAAAGGGATTGTGTTAACTCCTTACACATGTATCCTTCAAGCACACAGACAACCTAGACCTGGAAAGTACATTGATGTCTACCCATTATACTGATATGAAATGGACACCTATACATCCAAAATTGTTTTTTTTTTCATTCTTACATGAGTTGTAGGATTTGTGAGCAGGTTGTCCATCCTGAATAGCACTTCAACTGAATGGCTTGCTAGGGCATTTTGGATGGCACTTCAGAGTCAACCCTGATGAAGGGCTTTTGCCTGAAACATCGATTTTACTGCTCCTCGGATGCTGCCTGAACTGCTGTGCTCTTCCAGCACCACTAATCCAGAATCACATTTCTGTAGGTCTAGAGTCACAAGTAGGTCAATTAAATAGCTCCACAGAGGCTGGTATCCTGTCACCAAATCACCCTTTATTTACACATTGGAAAGCCCTTGATACTGATCAAGCTTCCTCAGAGCCAGCTGACACTCTGTTTATACCTGTCAGCAGAGCTCCCTGATTGGACCAGAGTAACAGCCCCAACAGGGACCTCATTATTCTATGAGGTCTACCTGGCTGATGTTACAATCACTACAGTCAGGATGGTGAAATGGCAGCTTTCTTTCCCTTCTCTTTATTAGTAAACCAGATGGAATTTTACAACAAGTGATGTGCATAGTCACTGTTACTAAGATTAGCTTTAATCATACTCTATCTTTAAATGTCTGCAAAATATTTATTCCCATAAGTCCAGTAAATGTCTGAGGCAGCAATCAGCTGAGTTTCATTTTGCAAATGCATATTTCTCACTGTCTAAATTATTTCACAAAATCTCCTCAAATTTGATTTAGGTTCCACCAGCTGTGGTAAGATTTGAATTCAAGTCCCCAGATGTTAGCCTCGGTCTCCTGATTACTACTGCATACCATTATATTGGTATGATATTACCATTATAGTGAAGTCTGTGCATTGTGCTGAAGTTTATTCATTGATAGGATTGCAAATCCACTATATTGAATTGGGCTCATTCACAGATTTCTACAATAAATTCTATATGTCATTTGAATAATACTGAACTAGCGAGTCAGGAATTCAAGCTAATTTTTTGAATGCAGATGATGATGGTTGAATTCAGTAATGTCTGAAATTGAAAGCTTGTATAATAGCAACCATTTGATCACTGGTGATTATCATAAAGAAATCTGTTTCACTAATGTTGTCAAGGGAGGGAAATCTATTGCCCTTACCTGGTCTGGATTACATGCCACTCTAGTTCCATAGAAATGTGCTTGTTCCTTAACTGCCTTCTGAAATAGTCAAGCAAGCCACTCAGTTGAATGAACTACCACAAAGTCTAAAGAAAGCAATGCAGTTGGGTGAGTAGCCCAGCAGCGACCCAAGCACCAGAAATAATAATGGCAAACCCATTCCTGCCAATTTTGCAAGGTCCTCCATACTGACATCTGGGGGGCATGTGCCAAAATTGAGAGAGCTGTTTTATAGAACATTCCAGCAAAAGTTTAGTACTGATTATTCAAAAAGTCTGGTTAGGAATTATTGGGGTCAATTTTGAGGACCTTTGAGCACCTGATTTTGCCAGTCACAGAATCACACCCTGCAGACAATGTCCCAACACGAGTAACACCTTCCCTGTGTATGTCCTGCTCCACCAGTAGGACAAATCCACCAGAGGGGAGGCACAATTGTATATGGTCAGAAGATCAGCATAGTCTCCCTGTTCTTGTACTCTATACCACTATTTATGAAGCCTGGGATATTCTGTGCATTAATAACTTCTCTCTGCAACTCTCTGTCCTATCACCTTCAATGATTTGTGCACCTGCATAGCCAAATACCTCTCCTCCTGCACCCTGTTTCAAATTGTATATCTTGTTTATCTATGTTTTTCCTACTGTTACAATAAGAAGGTAGACAGCCAAATCAAATCAGCCTCACTATCTTTTATAAACAACACGGTTAAATGAAAACGTTCAAAGGTCCTCAAAATTGACCCCAATAATTCTACTACAAACCAACCGACTCCCACAGCTACCTGGACTACACCTCCTCCCATCCTGCCCCCTGTAAAAACGCCATCCCATTCTCCCAATTCCTTCGTCTCCGCCGCATCTGCTCCCAGGAGGACCAGTTCAAAATACGTACAACACAGATGGCCTCCTTCTTCAAGGACCGCAATTTCCCCCCCGACGTGGTCGACGGTGCCCTCCACCGCATCTCCTCCACTTCCTGCTCCTCTGCCCTTGAGCCCCGCCCCTCCAACCGCCACCAGGACAGAACCCCACTGGTCCTCACCTACCACCCCACCAATCTCCATGTACAGCGCATCATCCGCCGTCACTTCTGCCACCTCCAAACAGACCCCAGCACCAAGGATATATTTCCCTCCCATCCCCTATCAGCTTTCCGTAGAGACCACTCCCTCCGCGACTCCCTTGTCAGATCCACACCCCCCACCGACCCAACCTCCACTCCCGGCACCTTCCCTTGCAACCGCAGGAAGTGCAACACTTGCGCCCACACCTCCCCCCTCACTTCTCTCCAAGGCCCCAAAGGAAACTTCCATATCCGCCACAGATTCACCTGCACCTCCACCCACATCATCTACTGCATCCGCTGCAGCCGGTGTGGCCTCCTCTATATTGGGGAGACAGGCCGCCTACTTGCGGAGCGATTCAGAGAGCACCTCTGGGCCACCCAGACGAACCAACCCAACCACCCTGTAGCACAGCATTTCAACTCCCCCTCCCACTCCACCGAGGATATGCAGGTCATTGGACTCATCCACCGCCAAACCACAACAACGCGACGGTCGGAGGAGGAGCGTCTTATCTTCCGACTGGGAACCCTCCAACCACAGGGGATGAACTTGGACTTCACCAGTTTCTTCATCCCCCCTCCCCCCACCTTGTCTCAGCCGAATCCCTCCAGCCCGGCACCGCCTTCCTGACCTGCAGTCTTCTTCTTGACCTCTCCGCCTCCATCCTACTCCGACCTATCACCCTCACCTTGACCTCTTTCCACCTATCACATTTCCAACGCCCCTCCTCCAAGTCCCTCCTCCCTACCTTTTATCTTCTCCTGCTGAACACTCTCTGCTCATTCCTGAAGAAGGGCCTGTGCCCGAAACGTCGAATCTCCTGTTCCCTGGATGCTGCCTGACCTGCTGTGCTGTTCCAGCAATAAAGATTCAACCCAATAATTCCTAACCAGACTTTTTGAATAATCAGTACTAAACTTTGTGAATATCGATATCAGATGCCAAGTTTCTAGCTTAAACAGAGGAATTAACAATTTTTTGTTGATACAGTAGCTTTAGTCAAGCAAAGTTAAACAACAAGATAATCTATTAATGTCTATGATACAAACCCAATCTTCTTTGATTCAATCCAAGTCTCTCAAGACAGACAGTCAAACCAAAACTGTTAAGGAATAATTCAAAATTTAAAAAAATAAATGAGGTGTAGTTGGTACCCTCACCTAAGCAGTTCCATGATCAGTAAGATCACAGGCACGTGGAATTCTATCTTGCTTGGTTTCTGACAACACCAGTCATTGCAAACAGCTTCCAGTAGGCTCTGAGGAATATTCTCTTAATGCATATAAGTAAGATTTTATTCTTTGAACTTTCAATAAGTTGATAATGGGACGAGAACCAGGAAGTAATCAAACCTCCAGCCTATAGCTTTGGCTGTCACAATCCTTCTGACAAAAATACAGTTCAAAACCCATTTAAACTTTAGTTTCCCTTTCTGTGTTTTTTTCAACATTTTCGTAGTTAGACTGATTGGCAACATAACTCCACATGAAGCCTCTGTTAACATTCAAGTCTCTGGCATGTATTTGAGCACAATGCATCTCCAGAACCAAAATGTCTATAATATTCTTTGAACAAGAGTCAACCTGAAATTAATCTCCAAGCCTGTCCTCAAAAGCATATATCAGTTTGTGTATTTTTGAATTAGTTGCTCCTTCAGTCCAAAGGTCACCTTCAATTCTCTGTTCTAAACCAAAAATTACAGCAAAAATTAAAAAGAATGGAAGTCTCAACACTACCAAAATGTGTCCACTTCATACTTGAACTTAATTTCCCATCTATAGAAAGGGAGGCAAGAGAGTGGCGTTTTTGATAAGGGATAGCATTACAGCTGTGCTGAGGGAGGATATGCCTGGAAATACATTCAGGGAAGTTATTTGGGTGGAACTGAGAAATAAGAAAGGGATGATCACCTTATTGGGATTGTATTATAGGCCCCCCCAATAGTCAGAGGGAAATTGAGAAACAAACTTGTAAGGAGATCTCAGCTATCCGTAAGAATAATAGGGTAGTTATGGTACGGGATTCTAACTTTGCAAACATCGACTGGGACTGCCATAGTGTTAAGGGTTTAGACGGAGAGAAATTTCTTAACTGTGTACAAGACAATTTTCTGATTCAGTATGTGGATGTACCTACGAGAGATGGTGCAAAACTTGACCTACTCTTGGGAAATAAGGCAGGGCAGGTGACTGAGGTGTCAGTGGGGGAGCACTCTGGGGCCAGAGACCATAATTCTATTCGTTTTAAAATCTTGATGGAAAAGGATAGACCAGATCTAAAAGTTGAAGTTCTAAAAGTTGGAGAAAGGCCAATTTTGACGGTATGAGGCAAGAACTTTCAAAAGCTGATTGGAGGCAGATGTTCGCAGGTAAAGGGACGGCTGGAAAATGGGAAGCCTTCAGAAATGAGCTAACAAGAATCCAGAGGAAGTATATTCCTGTCAGGGTGAAAGGGAATGCTGACAGGTATAGGGAATGCTGGATGACTAAAAAAAATTGAGGGTTTTGTTAAGAAAAAGAAGGAAGCATATGTCAGGAATAGACAGGATAGATCGAGTGAATCCTTAGAGTGTAAAGGAAGTAGGAGTATACTTAAGAGGGAAATCAGGAGGGCAAGAAGGGGACATGTGATAGCTTTGGCAAATAATATTAAGGAGAATCCAAAGAGTTTTTACAAATATATTAAGGACAAAAGGGTAACTAGGGAGGGAATAGGGCCCCTCAAAGATCAGCAAGGCGGCCTTTGTGTGGAGCCACAGAAAAAGAGGGAGATACTAAATTAATATTTTGCATCAGTATTTACTGTGGAAAAGGATATGGAAGATATAGACTGTAGGGAAATAGATGGTGACATCTTGAAAAATGTCCTGATTACAGAGGAGGAAGTGCTGGATGTCTTGAAACAGTTAAAGTTGGATAAATCCCCAAAACCTGATCAGGTGTACCTGAAGGAAGCTAGAGAAGTGATTGCTGGGCCTCTTGCTGAGATATTTGTATCATCGATAGTCACAGGTGAGGTGCCGGAAGACTGGAGGTTGGCAAACGTGGTGCCACTGTTTAAGAAGGGCGGTAAAGACAAGCCAGGGAACTATAGACCAGTGAGCCTGACCTCAGTGGTGGGCAAATTGTTGGAGGGAATCCTGAGGGACAGGAAGTACATGTATTTGGAAAGGCAAGGAGCCTGATTAGGGATAGCAAACATGGCTTTGTGCATTGGAAATCATGTCTCTCAAAATTTTTTTTTGAGTTTTTTGAAGAAGTAACAAAGAATATTGATGAGGGCAGAGCAGTAGATGTGATCTATATGGACTTCAGTAAGGCGTTCGACAAGTTTCCCCATGGGAGACTGATTAGCAAGGTGAGATCTCATGAAATTCAGGGAGAACTAGCCATTTGGATACAGAACTGGCTCAAAGGTAGAAGACAGAGAGTGGTGATGGAGGGTTGTTTTTCAGACTGGAGGCCTGTGACCAGTGGTGTGCCACAAGGATCGGTGCTGGGTCTTCTACTTTTTGACATTTACGTAAATGATTTGGATGTGAGCATAAGAGGTACAGTTAGTAAGTTTGCAGATGACACCAAAATTGGAAGTGTAGTGGACAGCGAAGAGGGTTACCTCAGATTACAACAGGATCTGGACCAGATGGGACAATGAGCTGAGAAGTGGCAAATGGAGTTTAATTCAGATAAATGCAAGGTGCTGCATTTTGGGAAAGCAAATCTTAGCAGGACTTATACACTTAATGGTAAGGTCCTAGGGTGTGTTGCTGAACAACGAGACCTTGGAGTGCAGGTTCATAGCTCCTTGACAGTGGAGTCGCAGGTAAATAGGATAGTGAAGAACGTGTTTGGTATGCTTTCCTTTATTGGTCAGAGTATTGAGTACAGGAGTTGGGAGGTAATGTTGTGGCTGTACAGGATATTGGTTCGGTCACTGTTAGAATATTGTGTGCAATTCTGGTCTCCTTCCTATTGGAAGATGTTGTGAAACTTGAAAGGGTTCAGAAAAGATTTACAAGGATGTTGCCAGGGTTAGAGGATTTGAGGTATAGAGAGAGGCTGAACAGGCTGGGGCTGTTTTCCCTGGAGTGTCGGAGGCTGAGGGGTGACCTTATAGAGGTTTACAAAATTATGAGGGGCATGGATAGGTTAAATAGACAAAGTCTTTTCCCTGGGGTGGGGGAGTCCAGAACTAGAGGGCATAGGTTTAGGGTGAGAGGGGAAAGATATAAAAGAGTCCTAAGGAGCAACTTTTTCACGCAGAGGGTGGTACGTGTATGGAATGAGCTGTCAGAGGATGTTGTGGAGGCTGGTACAATTGCAACATTTAAGAGGCATTTGGATGGGTATATTAATAGGAAGGGTTTGGAGGGATATGAGCCAGGTGCTGGCAGTGGGACCAGATTGGGTTGGGATATCTGATTGGCATGGGCAGGTTGGACCGAGGGGTCTGTTTCCATGCTGTACATCTCTATGACTCTATCTACCCACACAACCACATGTGTTATAAAATTTTGAATTTCTACGTTGTTTTTCTCACTGTTTTACAATTCTTGCGAGTTTTGAGTCAACTGCAACCTTTAAGGTTGTCTCTTGCACATCTCAATCATGAATACATATCAGTAGAATTCAGAGTCAGATGTCAAGTTAACAGGTCTGTAGTTTCCTGCTTTCTGTTTCACTTCATTTACTGTTTCTCCAAATCTCGGAAATTTTAGGACATTGAAATCAGCTAATCACTATCTCACTAGCCACTTCTTTTAAGACCCCAAGATGAAGTCCATCAGGACCCAGGACTTGTTAGCTCCAAAACTTTATTCAGTATCACTTTCTTAATGATTGTAAATTTCTTGCTTTCTTCCTTCCCTTCTACTTCTGATTCACAGCTATTTTGATGTGTTACATGAATCTTCTACAGAGAAGACTGATGCAAATGATTTGTCAAATTTGTCTGCTATCTCCTTATCTTTCGTTATTAATTTCTGCTTTCACTTTTTGTACAACTAGTACCTACCTTGTTAATTCCTTTCTAAAACGTTTGAAGCTCTTGATGTCTGGTTTTATATTTCTAACAAAATTTCTCTAATTTTTCCCTCATTCTTTTTTTTAGCCATTCCTTCCTTTTTTGTATTTCTATAGTCTTCAGACCTGGAACTTATCTCTGTGTAATCTCTTTAAATTTGATACTAACTTTGACATTTTTTACTTAGCCTGGCATGATGGATCCTCCCATTGCATTTTTTTCTTGTTGCAGCTAGAAAATTAAAAATATGTCCAATTAACCACTCTAGTCTTAATGTGTAAGTATGAAAAGTGTAAGTACTTTACTCTTTAAATCAGTCATTGTAAGCATAATGATAAAATTAAGTTTGTACTCTATCATGCATTAGGAAGGTTACTGTGGAAAAAATACAAATGAACTTTTGAACGAGACATTGATATTTTATCAGGCAAGTGTAATATGTGTTAATTTTGACACAGTTTATTTTTTTAAATCTGCTAAATATACAAATATATATTGGTCTATTTCCAGAAAAACTTCTTATTGTCACATTTATTGGCTAGTGTAATCTGCAGTGTTTCCACTGACTGACATGTTTGTCAAATCATGTGACTTAGAGCTTTACGTAACATACACCTAGTTGATTAGAACAATAAAAGTGGATCCAGAATCCAAAAATGAATTAATAATGTCAGCAAAGCATCTTTCCGGTGTCCAGTACAATGTATGATGTAAGGGAAAATGACCCACATGACTCCCCCCTCAAATATGTTATTTTGTTTGAAGTCCTTATCCATGAAATATTGAAACTATGTTCTCCTCGTAGTATAGCTGGTATCTCCATGCTCATGGTTAGTGTTTTACTATTTAACAATGATGATATTCAGTGATAGAATTCTGAAGTGTCATGCTGACATAATCAGAAAGTCTCTGTAGTCAGTAAATGTTCATCTCGTAAATGTGCTTTCAAAACATTTAATATTGCATGCAATTTTTGAAACGTCACTCATCGTGCAAGCAATGTGAAATGTTCAACCATGAAATAGGATTCTCATTCAATCATTGAAATGCCTGCATATAAATTACCTCAGAGTTATTAGGTCCTTTTCAGTCATTACATAGAAATGGTATTTCATGGCTAAACATTAGGTATATTCAATGTATATGTAGATAAATCAATCATAAGTAATTGGATTGAATGTCAGGAGAGAAAGGGAAAAAATAGCCATTCAGCTTGTAACTTGCCATCAGTCTGTGCATGTTCAAGACCTGTTAATTTTCTGTTTTGTCAATTTCTTGTCTAATTTTTCTCTCCTTGCAGGGATATTATTGAATAATTGTCTGTCGTTATCCCATCCATATTATTAATATTCTTGCTAGAGCTTTGTAGTTGGGCTATTTGTTCACAAACTATTCCTTTTCTTGTTTAAGTCCTTGCACATTCCCAGCCGATGGTGTGGATAGTAACTGGATGCAGGTGCCCTGGATGGTTTCCCTTCCTGAAGCTATTGCAGCATCTAAACAACCATCTTATCTGATATACAGCTGGTTTGGTCAGATCAAAACTTAGATTTTCCTGACTCTGTTCCTCAGCTTACTCATTGGCGAAATACATTGAGCCAACAATAGACACCATCTATTTTTTCAAATGCTCGGCCAACTTCATGCACCATCCATTCATTTGATTACAGTTCAAAGTGAAAGGTTGTTAGACCATATGAGAAAGGAGATATTACAGATTGCAGCCTATGGTGGTAACTTGCTGTTTTTTTTATTTATTGATGCACCAATTCTACAGAGAAACCCCAAAACTATATCATCTACCAATTATTCGACATAAATTCTTGACATTTTTCAATATGCCATCTTTTAAAATGAGCTTTCTGCCACTGGTTTCAGCATTAAATAGGTTGGAATGTTAATTTTAAATGTAATGACTGACTTCTCATGGGAATGGCGTGAACAGCAATCTCTTGGTTCAGCAATGTATCATAATCTCCTTAATGATTTATAGATTTGTATTAATTTTCTGATCAATTATGTTTTTTTTAAATTGCTTCTTCCAAGCCACATCTCTGTGGTAAGACATCTGCATTTTGCCCTGGCAAATTAAGTGATAGTAATTAGTGACTAAATACAAGTTGTAATCTGATGTGTAGGATTCTCATTCCTCAATATTTCTTCACACAAGGCCAATGAGCTGTGCTCAGTTAAATAGAAAGATCTCCCAATGGTGAAGTACTGTATTTCATAATAAATGCTATTTCCAAAGTAGGTCACTGATTGATCCTCTTGTTGAAGTAGAAATGCTAGTCAAATGCTGCCTAAAGAATTGATGGCTGGTAATTTGACTGACCTTGCTGGCTATTTATTAGCCCTTCGGCTGTTCTTTTTCTTAAAAGATGTTGATCAACTCTGAAAGCATTCAGAGATTCTGAAAAGCAATTAAGATTTCATATGACAGAAAACCCTGATTTCTGCAAAGCAGTTGTGATTTATAGATTTCTACAAGGTTAGGTCAGAGATTTGGTAACTACAAAGTTGTTCATTATTAACTGCCACTTCACATTTCCATACGATGCACTAAATTCCTACATTTGTGAATATTGTCTTTGAAACATTTAAGTGAGGATGTCAGCTGAGTTAACTCAAGGGATTTGAGGGGAAAAATGTCACGTAAGAGATGCAATCATTCAGTCATTTCAGTCACTGCTTGATGATTATCTGACCTCCGTTAAGTTAAAAATAGATATTAAGAGTTGTCTGCTGCTCTCATTTAGATATTTAAGTTGCTAGAATACCGACTACAACTTAATGATAAAAGAACAGAGACTCTTGATTAGAATGTTAAGTGTTCTCTATTAGATTATGAAGTGTACTTTATGGCACTTTAGCATACCTTAGGAGAAATGTGCTGAATTGAGGATTAGTTTCATTTCTTCTAACATGAATACATATTCATCCTTAGCATGAAATAGAAAGATTTACATTTTTCCACCAGTGACAGAAAGAGATAATCGAGCTTGTTGCAGTAATCAAGCTGATATGTTTGTACCTATTCTGAACAATAGCACTGTTCAACAACAGTGCCATTGCAACATTTGAAGCAGTCTGGGGAGTGTATCCTGCAGCAGCATCGCAGTGAGGCAGTCTGGGAAGAGTATCTTGCAGCAGCATCGCAGTGACGCTGTCTGGGAAGAGTATCCTATAGCAGCATCGCAATGAAGCAGTCTGGAAGATAATCCTGTAGCAGCATTGCAATGAAGCAATCTGGGAAGAATGTCAAAACTGACATGGAGTGAGGAAGCAGCTAATTGAATGACTAAGGTCAGGTGAATATATATACTATTTTTACCAATTACAGTTTGTAATATCTTTATTTTGGCTTTATAATTTGTAAGGATATTAATGCATGTGTTCCAAGAAAAAAAGACCCTAGAGCAAAATTTCTTTTAATTTTGTTTTCTTCTGATTGGACCTCCTGAGGTCAGTACTTGGCAATGATTGGTAATCAATGCTGCAAAAAGTGTGGTAAGCACAGAATGTTAGAGTAGCTGGCACACATGCAGCTTAGAGGAAACACTGCCCTAGAGCAATGAATATTACTTATTTTCAGGGCACTCTGAGGGTTAATTTGAAGAGATAAGACATGGAAGGAGAGCTCAAAGGTATTGAATGCTCCTCCTGCTCTTTTTGGGAAGTTGGGCATATTTCCAGTGCCTGAAGTGTCTCCAGCTGCAGCTACTGGAAACTTGAGATTTGGAGCTGGAGCAGCAACTGCAGATACTGTAAGTTGGGAGTGTTGTGGATAATATGCACAGAGAGATGACCATTCTGCAGGCTAAGACTCTACAGTCAGGGAGGGAATTGATGACTAGCAGCAGATCAAGAGGACTAACTAAACAATGCAGCAGTCCCCCTTGATCATTCCACAAAATGCAAAACCACTTCGGAGATAGTTGGGGATAATGGCCTCTTGGAGGAGAGTTTCTGGATCAGTGGTGCTGGAAGAGCACAGCAATTCAGGCAGCATCCGAGGCTGCCTGAATTGCTGTGCTCTTCCAGCACCACTGATCCAGAATCTGGTTTCCAGCATCTGCAGTCATTGTTTTTACCTCTTGGAGGAGAGTAGCAATAGCCAAATTCATTGCACCATGGTTGGCTCTGCTGCACAGGAGAAGAGGAATAAGTGTAGACATGCTATAATATTAGGGTCTTCAACTGTAAGGAAAAAATAGATAGACATCACTGTAGCTGCAAACAAGACTCTGGGATGGTATGTTATTTCCAGGGTGCTTTGGTCAAGGAAATTTTGGAGCACTACAGGACACCCTGTGGTTGGTGTGTACAGCTAGTGGTTGTGGTACATGTCAGTATCAATGGCGTGTTTAAAGAAAACGTGCTGAGGTCCTAAAATCAGAATATAGAGAGTTAAGAAGCAAGTTAAAAGTAGAACCTTAAAGGTAGTGATGTCAGGATTGCTACCAGTGCCATATATTAGTCAGTGTAGAAATAGCATGTGAAAACATGGCTGGAGAGATGGTGCGAGGGAGAGGGTTTCAGATTTCTACTCTATTGGGACCAGTTCTGGGGAAATGGGATAAGTACAAGCTGAATGGGTTACACCTGTGAAGGACCAGAACTGATGTCCAAAGGGGAGTATTTTCCAGTGCAGTTGGGGAGGGTTCAATTGAAAATGGCAGCAGGCTGGAAACCTAGAAAAGGGATAGAAGAAAGAGAAATAAAGGAAAAGACAAACAACGGAATGGAAAATAAGAAAAATGATACTCAGATAATTCAAAGGCAAGAATCAAATAGGAGGCCACAAGACAAAATAATATGAATGAGATTAAGAAGATTAAAACGACAAACCCTAAATGGGTTTGATGTAGTTCGGATTAGAGAAACATGGCTGTATGGTGACCAAGGTTGGGAACTGAATATTCTGGGATATTAATGCAATAGTGAGGAAAGATATTAGCTCTGGGAACTGGAATCTGTTTGGGGTAGAGCTTAGAAACTCCAAAAGGTGGAAAATTATTGTGTACATTGTGTACAGACCCCCAACATTGGGAAGGTATTAAACAGGAAATTAGAAACTCAAGCAATAAAAATGCCACTGTAATTATGGACAATTTTTCAAGGATGTAACTAGTAGAGTTGATAAGGGAAAAGCAGTGGATATTGTTTACTTGGACTTTCGAAAAGCTTTCAGTTATGTTCCACATAAGAGATTAGCATGCAAAATTAAAGCACCTGGGATTGGGGTAATGTACTAATGTAGAGAATTGGTTGGCAGACACGAAATAAAGAGATGAAATTGCCTAATGGGATACCACAGGGTGCTTGGACCCAACTATTCACAATTTTTATTAATGATACAGATGAGAGAATGAAATGTAATATCTTGCAAGTTTGCAGATTCTCCAAAGCTGTAGGTTGAACTGTGAGAAGGATGCAGAAATTCTTCAGTGTGATTTGGACACATTGAGTGAGTGACCAAATATGTGGCAAATGACGTTTAATGTGTGTGAATGTGAGGTTATCCATTTTATTGCAAAAATAGGAAGGCAGATCATTATCTGAATGACGACAGATTGGGAAAGGGGAGAGGTGCAATGAGACCTGTATGTACTTGTCTACCAGTGGTTGAAAGTCTTGAAAGTAATCCTGCAGGCATCACAGGTGAATAGTATGTTCGCCTCAATAGTGAGAGTGTTTAAGTTCTGGAGCAGGGATGTCTTGCTACAATTATGCAAGACCTGAGTAAGACCACACTTGGAGTATTCTGTACAGTTTCTGGTGTCCTTATTTGAAGAATAATGTTCTGGCTTTGGAGAGAATACAACAAAACTTTGCCAGGCCAATTTCTAGAATGGCAGGACTGATGCATGAAGAGAAATTGGTTTGGTTTGGGCTATAGTCATTGGAGTTTAGAAGAATGAGGGGAAAATCTCACAGTAATCTATAATATTCTGTCAGAAGTAGACATGGTCAATACAGAAAACATGCTCCCTATGATGGGGGAGTCGAGAAGCAAAGGACACAGTCTAAGGATACAGGCTATGATAGTTAGAACTGTGATGAGGACAAACGTCTTCATTCCAGAGAGTGGTGAACATGTGGAATTCTCTGCCACAGAACGCAGCTGAGGTCAAAACATTGAATGTTTTCAAGACGATGGTAAAATATAATTCTCAGGACAAAAGGGATCAAATAGTGTGGGGAGAAAGCAGGAATAGGGTACTGAGTGGAAAGTAAGCCATGATCATGTAGAATGGCAGAACAAGCTTGAAGGGCTAAATAGTCTACTCCTGCTCCTATTTTCTATGTTTCTATAATTTCTTGAATAAAGCATAACTCAAAAAAATGTTTGAAGGACAAGTTGTCAACATTTTGAATAATTGGTACCAAACTCGTCTCATTTATTAATGCTAATGATACTGCATTTCATGGAGACCTTCACAATGTCTTTATAGAATATTGTTTGCCCTTCCCTGACTTCACTGATTTGAGAGTTGAGAAAAAAGTATCTGACAGACGGGACACATTTCAGCAAATTGACCAACAAATCTATTATGGCTGATCTTGCAGGAGTTTTGTCTGAATATTTTGAGAGCTGGCTTCAAAAGAGACACTGGTGTTTGTTTGATGAGCCTCCCATTGAATATGGAAGATGCAGAAGGGCACATTACTGATGCAATTTCTCTTAAATGTCACTGCCACACAGTCCTGCTCTCACTTCTGTTGAAGGAGCCATGGTGAATTTCTACAGTACATCTTGTACTTTATTGTTGGTTGAAAGAGTGACTAAAGTGCAATTGAATAAGACTCAATCATTCAGGATGGCTTTCAAGCTTTTTTAGTGTTGTTGGAGTTGTAGTTATCCAGTCAAATTTGGAGTATTCCATCACACTCCTGACTTATGCCTTTTAAATGGTAAACAGGGTTTGGGGAATCAGAAGGTAAGTTTTCCATTGCAGGATTCATAGCCTCTGACCTGCTTTTGTAGTCACAATATTTACATGGCTACTCTAATTCAGTTTCTGGTCAATATGGATAATAAAGGACTTAGCAATAGTAATGCCAAATATTGAATGTCAAGGAATGACATTTTCTTGTTGGAGATGGTCATTATCTGACACTTGTATTGTGTTGAATGTTGCCACTTATCAGCCCAAGTTTGGGTATTGTTCAAGTCTTAATGCATTTGGGCATAGAATGCTTCATATCTGAGGAGTTGCGAATTATGCTGAACATTGTTTAGTCATCAATGAATGACCCATTGCCTTCTGACCTTATGATTGAAGGAAGATTACTGATGAAGCATCAGACAATGGTTGAGCAAGGAGATTATCCTGAGGAACTCTTATGGACATGTCCTGGAACTGCGATGACTGATGTCCAGAAACCACAATAACTTTCCTTCAGGCCATGTATGACTCCAAACAACAGAGGGTTTTCCACCAGATTTCCATTTAGTCCAGTTTAACTTTCATGGCACACTCAGCCAAATGCACCCTTCATATAATGGGCAATCATTCTCAAGTCGCTTCAGCTCCAGAGTTCAGTTGCTTTGTCCCATGCCTGCCCCAAGGCTATAATGAAGTCAGGTAATAAGTGGCCCTTGTGGAACCCACACTGAGTGCCAGCAAGCATTTTATTTCTAAACAAGTGCAGCTTGATGGCACTGTTAATGGCCCCCTTTCATCACTTTACTGATGATTAGGAGTAGAATGATTGGTGTTAATTGACTGGGTTGGATATCTTTTCCAGCTTGATCAACAGTGTTTAATACTCATTTTATTATTTTATGTCTAAATTGGAGTATTATATAATTGTTATCTTAGTCATTAAGGCATTATGCCAGTTACTTGAGAAGTTGCCTTCTTTGCCAGTAAGCAGAATGAAATACTGTATGCAATTAAGGAAAAGTGAATTGGGTATTTGAGAATTCATTGGTAACTTTCTCTATCCAAACCTCATTGTGCTCAGGTGGAGAAATTGTGAAACTTGATGATTTTGACTTCAGATCATTTCTTATTTGAGCCCAAGGCATGGATTGGCCACAAGGCAAAAAATATAATCGGTAAAACAAGGCTGCACTATATTGGAGAGATTGAGTGAAGCTTACCCTGGCTCCTTGTGCTTCTTCCTCTCCTGAGTTGAAATTTGTGGCATTTACAACACCAAGATGATTGACAGATTATAAACTTATGCAATTGGAAAGGACAAGTCAACAAAAGGAACCCTTTATAAAAAACATATAGTTCAGAAAATAATTATCACTATCAAATTAGCTAGCAGTTAAGATTAGTATTGGTGCCATATTTAATATTTATTTGTTGCAAATGATGAATCCATCTTCCTGATTTAAAATTCAGCCATCAGCTGTGAAATGCTGTTATATAAGATCACACTACAAGTTGTAGCATCATATTCATGTGGCTGAGAAACATTGCAAACTATCAGAACACTGTTTTGTAGTTTAGCAAAGTTAACCACAAGATTTATTGCGTCCTTGAAACCTCTTGTAGTCTGCATTATTCTGTATAACATGACTGCAAATCACGTTGCTGGCAGTGTTTTTTCAGGAGGAAGTTTTAGCAGCTGATGGAGGCTGGTGTTCAAACAGACAATGAACTCTGAGATTGACTGGACAAGCTATTAGGAGGAGAAAGTGAGGACTGCAGATGCCGGAGATCAGAGCTGAAAATGTGTTGCTGGAAAAGCGCAGCAGGTCAGGCAGCATCCAGGGAACAGGAGAATCGACGTTTCGGGCATAAGCCCTTCTTCAGGAATGGGGAAAGTTTGTCCAGCAGGCTAAGATAAAAGGTAGGGAGGAGGGACTTGGGAGAGGGGCGTCGGAAATGTGATAGGTGGAAAGAGGTCAAGGTGAGGGTGATAGGTCAGACTGGGGTGGGGGCGGAGAGGTCGGGAAGAAGATCTCAGGTTAGGAAGGCGGTGCTGAATTTGATGGATTTGACTGAGACAGGGTGGGGGGAGGGGAAATGAGGAAACTGGTGAAATCCGAGTTCATCCCTTGTGGTTGGAGGGTTCCTAGCCGGAAGATGAGGCGTTCTTCCTCCAACCGTCGTTTTGTTGTGGTCTGACGATGGAGGAGTCCAAAGACCTGCATATCCTTGGTGGAGTGGGAGGGGGAATTGAAATATTGAGCTATAGGGTGGTTGGGTTGGTTGGTCCGGGTGTCCCAGAGGTGTTCTCTGAAACGCTCTGCAAGTAGCCGGCCTGTCTCCCCAATATAGAGGAGGCCACATCGGGTGCAGAGGATGCAATAGATGATATGTGTGGAGGTGCAGGTGAATCTGTGGCGGATATGGAAGTTTCCTTTGGGGCCTTGGAGGGAGGTGAGGGGGGAGGTGTGGGCGCAAGTCTTGCACCTCCTGCGGTTGCAGTGGAAGGTGCCGGGAGTGGAGGTTGGGTTGGTGGGGGGTGTGGATCTGACGAGGGAGTCACGGAGGGAGTGGTCTTTACGGAATGCTGATAGGGGAGGGGAGGGAAATATATCCTTGGTGGTGGGGTCCATTTGGAGGTAGCGGAAATGACGGCGGATGATGCCCTTCCAATCCTCCCACTTCCTCCAGACGAAAGGAGTAGCCATGGGCACCCGCATGGGCCCCAGCTATGCCTGCCTCTTCGTAGGAACAATCCATCTTCCGCAACTACACTGGCCCCACCCCCCACCTTTTCCTCCGCTACATCGATGACTGTATCGGCGCCGCCTCGTGCTCCCACGAGGAAGTTGAACAGTTCATCCACTTCACCAACACCTTCCACCCCGACCTCATATTCACCTGGACAGTCTCAGATTCCTCCCTCCCCTTCCTCGACCTTTCTATTTCCATCTCAGGCGACCGAATCAACACGGACATCTACTACAAACCAACCGACTCCCACAGCTACTTGGACTACACCTCCTCCCATCCTGCCCCCTGTAAAAACGCCATCCCATTCTCCCAATTCCTTCGACTCCGCCGCATCTGCTCCCAGGAGGACCAGTTCCAAAAACGCACAACACAGATGGCCTCCTTCTTCAAGGACCGCAATTTCTCCCCCGACGTGGTCGACGATGCCCTCCACCGCATCTCTTCCACTTCCCGCTCCTCCGCCCTTGAATCCCGCCCCTCCAACCGCCACCAGGACAGAACCCCACTGGTCCTCACCTACCACCCCACCAATCTCCATGTACAGCGCATCATCCGCCGTCATTTCCGCTACCTCCAAACGGACCCCACCACCAAGGATATATTTCCCTCCCCTCCCCTATCAGCATTCCATAAAGACCACTCCCTCCGTGACTCCCTCGTCAGATCCACACCCCCCACCAACCCAACCTCCACTCCCGGCACCTTCCCCTGCAACCGCAGGAGGTGCAAGACTTGCGCCCACACCCCTCCCCTCACCTTCCTCCAAGGCCCCAAAGGAAACTTCCATATCCGCCACAGATTCACCTGCACCTCCACACATATCATCTATTGCATCCTCTGCACCCGATGTGGCCTCCTCTATATTGGGGAGACAGGCCGGCTACTTGCGGAGCGTTTCAGAGAACACCTCTGGGACACCCGGACCAACCAACCCAACCACCCTGTAGCTCAACATTTCAATTCCCCCTCCCACTCCACCAAGGATATGCAGGTCTTTGGACTCCTCCTTCGTCAGACCACAGCGAAACGACGGTTGGAGGAAGAACGCCTCATCTTCCGGCTAGGAACCCTCCAACCACAAGGGATGAACTCGGATTTCACCAGTTTCCTCATTTCCCCTCCCCCCACCCTGTCTCAGTCAAATCCATCAAATTCAGCACCGCCTTCCTAACCTGAGATCTTCTTCCCGACCTCTCCGCCCCCACCCCAGTCTGACCTATCACCCTCACCTTGACCTCTTTCTACCTATCACATTTCCGACGCCCCTCTCCCAAGTCCCTCCTCCCTACCTTTTATCTTAGCCTGCTGGACAAACTTTCCCCATTCCTGAAGAAGGGCTTATGCCCGAAACGTCGATTCTCCTGTTCCCTGGATGCTGCCTGACCTGCTGCGCTTTTCCGGCAACACATTTCCGTCTCTGATCTCCAGCATCTGCAGACCTCACTTTCTCCTCATTAACTAGGAAGAGTCAGCAATGTTTGTTCTAAGGGGAAGATGTGCAGGTTCAGATGGATTAGATCCGGGAAATGTAAGTAATAGGGTAGGGGGAATGTATCTGGGTGGTTTATTGTTCGGAGTGGACTTGTTGGGCCGAAGGGCCTGTTTCCACTCTGTAGGGATTCTCATTCTAATATCAAGTGTTTAACTGACTTGTTGGCGTTCTCTGAAGAGGTAACAGAGTTGATGAGTGTTCCAAAGGGTGTTTGATACAATGTCTCACATCAGACGCAAATGAGAAAATTTATAGCTCGTGAAATAAATAGGACAGCAGTAACATGGATATAAAATAGGCTGGGGGTTAGAAAACAAAAGGTAATGGTTGATGGTTATTTTTCAGGCTGGAGGAAGATTCGTCGTGAAATTCCCTAGAGGTTTTTCCTGACTTAGATTTGAACATGGTTGAATCAATTTCAGTTAGTTAAGGGTTAAATAGGGATATGCAGTTTAAGTTTGAAGTAATTTTAGCTTAAAAATAAATGGGAATATAAACAAAGAGACATTGACATGTTTGTAGGATGGGAAGAGACCGGTAAATGGCAAATCTGGAGAGGTGATATGTTTTGATAGAAAAATATGGAGGTACAGTATAAACTAAAAGACTGTTCAGGAGCAGAGACAGCTGTGTCTATATCTGCACGTATCACTGGAAGAAGTAGGACAAGTAGAGTGAGCAGTTAATAAAGCATACAGTGTACTTTTTTAAAAAATTGGTATAGAGCACAAGAGCAAGGAGGTCATAGAGTCATCGAGATGTACAGCATGGATACAGACCCTTCTGTCAAACCCGTCTATGCCGACCAGATATCCCAACCCAATCTAGTCCCATCTGCCAGCACTTGGCCCATATTCCTCCAAACCCTTCTCTCCATATACCCATCCAAATGCCCTTTAAATGTTGCAATTGTACTAGTCTCCACCACTTCCTCTGGCAGCTCATTCCATACACATACCACCCTCTGTGTGAAAAGGTTACCCCTTAGATCTCTTTTACATCTTACCGCTCTCACCTAAATCTATGCCCTCTAGTTCTAGACTCCCCCACTCCAGGGAAAAGACTTTGTCTATTTATCCTATCCATGCCCCTCATGATTTTGTAAACCTCTATAAGGTCACCCCTCAGCCTCTGACGCTCCAGGGAAAACTTACATAAGACACTGGTCAACTGGGCTATTAGCTACAATTTTGGGAAGACTGTGAATACATTACAAAGCGTGTAGGAGAGTTTTAGGAGAATGGTTCCAAAGATGAGAAACATCAGTTGTGAAGATAGATTGAAGAAGTTGGGACTACCTCCCCTTGAGAGGAGAAGAAGATCTGACAGAAGTTTCCTAATCATGAGGAGGTGATGATGAGAAACTGTTCCCTCTCATAAAAGCATCAAAAATGACAGGGCACAAATCTTTGCAAATTAACTTCCAAAAAAAAAGCCATATGAAAAAATTAACTTTTATACACCGCGAGTAGTTAGTGTTTGGAATTCACTACTTGGAATTGTGATGGAGGCAGGTTCAATTGAAGCATTCAGGAGGGATTTAGATGATTATTTAAATGAAAACAATATTCAGTATTATCGGAAAAAGGCAGGTGAATAGTACAAAGTCACCATGCTCATTTACAGAGTTAGTGTAGCCACGGTCATCTTCCACAACTGTAACAATTCTGTCATTCTATGAATAGGTGCATTCAACTGACTGTCCTTAACATCAGGCTGGTACTTAATCAACTCCAACATCTAAATTTTGTAGGAAAATTGAAGGCAAAGTGAGACCTGGATAAAATTCAGGCTTGCGCTGAATGCCATCCACCACAAAATCAGCTTACTTTATTTAGTACCCCTTTCACCACCTTTTAAATTTACCACCTCCAAAACAAATGCAGATTGGTAGCAGCAGGTACAACCTATAAAATGCACTGCACAAACCCATCAAGGCTCTTATAATAGCACCTTCCAAACCTGTGACCTCTACCATCTCGAAAATACATGAGAACACCATCACTTGCAAGTTCCTCACCAACCTAAACACCATCCTCATTTGGAATGATATCACCAACCTTTAACTATTGTTTGAGTTTAAATCATGAGACTCCTTTCCAAACAACTTTTTGTGTACCTACATCATGTGGACTTCAATAGTTCAAGAATGTGGAGAGACGCTGACATACCATGAATGAATAAAAATAAGCTTGTCTGCATATTTCTCTGACTTTCAAAATCCGTTACTCTGAAGCTACTTTCATACATAAGAGCCAGGTATTTGCAAAATTATGTTGATATGGTTAGTCAGATATTAAATAGGACAGATCACAAATTGCAGGATTCCTGTTGTAATTGCTCAGAAGATACTTATGTTTGTTTTAAAGTTACTGGGGTGACTTGGGCTTCTACAATTGACTTAGCTATTACTCTGTAAGGTCCCAATTTGTTTTTATTCTCCCCTCTTGTGACCTTTGTGAATTTTTTTTAATGCATTCATGGGATGAGGGTGTCTCTGGCCAAGCCAGCGTTTCTTGCCCATCCCTAATTGCCCAGAGGGCTGTTAAGAGTCAACCACATCGCGGTGGATCCGTAGTCCTATGTAGGCCAAACTGGGTAAAAGTGGCACATTCCTTCCCTGAAGGACATTAGTGAACCAGATGGGCTTTTTCTAACAATTGACAATGGATTCACAGTCATCATTAGATTCTTACTTCCAGATTTTACTGAGTTCAAATTACACCATCTATTATGGCAGGATTTGGACCCGGGTCCCCAGGACATTACCTGCGTCTCTGGATTAAAGCCTAACGATAATACCATGAGGCTATTACCTTCCCCAGTGTGTGTTCAAACTCAGTGATACATAAAGATACCTTTGCAATTGAATAGCCATAATTATTCAATATTTAGATTCACCCTTAAAGAATTACATGTGGGTGCCAAATTTGTTTTGGTGACTTGTGTCAACTGAGGTTATAGCACAACGTTTTTATTCACAAAGCTATAAGAATGCAATCAGAAAAGAACCAGATCTATTTTATTTTTCACGGTGTGCTTTCCAATTTCATGTAATATTCTCTCACAATTATGTTGTGCAGTAACGTCATTCACATCAAAATGTCACATTACATCCCTTAGTCAGTGCCTTACTTTTCATCCTTTTCCCAATAAAAAAATTGTCATAACAAGTGTCCATTTGAATTACCAACTCAAGTTTATGAAAGGATTATTGTGAAATACCAGTTTTGAAGGTATAATTTCCACTTCCACTGATAACAGTACACATAAAACATGATAAATAGCTATAATTGAATAGCAATAATGAACTTAACAGTGACTGTTTTAACAGGCTTTACCACACTAGCAAATTAATTATGGCTAATTCACTGTTGAAGCACTAAATGAGGATTTAAATGCAGAAGTAAAGAAATGCTGGTACTTCCAGAAATTATTTAAAAACTCTCAAAGGCAATGAGAGCTTCATGTGTCATTCTGAATTAAAACATTTGTCAGGCCCATAAAGGAAGAAGTACATCTAAACCCTATGGCTTTAAACAAAGTATCTACTTTACAGCTATAATTTTATGTCCACAATAATTTTAAATGCAGAGATTTTCAGTATCATGTCCTGCCTCTTCACTTAGGAATATTGCGCCTTAGATTTATGTAAAATAAATTAAAGATGGTCAATACTTCAGGTCCCAATTTTAGAGTCACCGCGATGTACAGCATGGAAACAGACCCTTCGGTCCAACTTCTCCATGCTGACCAGATGTCCTGAATTGATCTCACCCCATTTGCCAGCACTTGGAATATATCCCTCTAAACACTTCCTTTTGTGGGCGGCACGGTGGCACAGTGGTTAGCACTGCTGCCTCACAGTGCCTGAGACCTGGGTTCAATTCCCGCCTCAGGCAACTGACTGTGGGGAGTTTGCACGTTCTCCCCGTGTCTGCGTGGGTTTCCTCCGGGTGCTCCGGTTTCCTCCCACAGTCCAAAGATGCACAGGTCAGATGAATTGGCCATGCTAAATTGCCCATAGTGTTAGGTAAGGGGTAAATGTAGGGGTATGGGTGGTTGCGCTTCGGCGGGTCGGTGTGGACTTGTTGGGCCGAAGGGCCTGTTTCCACGCTGTAATGTAATCTAAATCTATGTACCCATCAAGATGTCTTTTAAATGTTGTAATTGTACCAGCCTCCACCACTTCCTCTGGCAGCTCATTCCACAGTCTGTGTGAAACAGTTGCCCCTTAGGTCTATTTTAGATCTTTCCTCTCTTACCTTAAATCTATATCCTCTAGTTTTGCACTCTCCTAACCTGAGAAAAAGACCTTGGCTATTCACCCTTTCTATGCCCCTTATGATTTTATAAACTTCTAAAAGGTTACCCATCAGCCGCCGATGCTCAAGGAAAGATAGCTCCAGCCTTCTTACACTTGGAGAAATTTAGAAACAGGAGAATGTCAAACAAAAAAAAACACTTTTCCAGTCCGTCTGTCCTGCATCGCTCCAAAAAGGTACCAAATTGCCTAAAACCGTTATTTCTCATTTTGCTATACCTTCTGACCTAATTTTGTTTTCATCTTTGAGCTGTGACTTGCATCTTTTTCAATTAGAACAAATCCTTAGCTTCCTTATTTTGATATCTTAATTTAAATTCCGCGCACTGAGAAATATCTTACTTGTTTACCTTATTTAGACATGCTATGACACACCATCAAGGTAGGAAGAACTTGAACCCAGACCCTCTAGCCTAGAGTACAGACACAACCACTGTGCCAGAAACTCCTCCTCGCTTGCTCAATTTTGCAACAAATTACACAATGAAAACTTGGACATGAAACTCCATTTTGGAGGTGGTTTGCACCTTATTCAGCAAAGAACAATGTATGCATTTTTTTGGCAAATTTGATCCACCAGTACTTTCTTAATCTTTGTTTTCATATAATATCTGCCAAACCATCCATTACTTGTATGAATATTTTGTCTCACGCTTGCTGAAAGGTATTGCTTACGTAACAGCGAAGAAGCAGTTAATGTAGCAGCTAAACATAAATCAAGAAGATCAATAAAACCCACACAAATCATCAAATAAAAGCAAAATACTGCAGATGCTAGAAATATGAAAACAAGACATAAATTGCAGGTCTGGCAGCACCTGTGGAAAGCTAAATAGAGATAACATTTTGAGTCCAGTATGAATCTTCAGTACTGGACTCAAAATGTTATCTTCCACAGGTGCTGCTGGGCTCAATAAAATGTTGCGAAGGGTCATAGGATTGTACAGTACGGAAACAGACCCTTTGGTCCAACTCATCCATGCCGACCAGATACCCTAAATTAATCTAGTCCCATTTGCTAGCATTTGGCCCATATCCTTAAACCCTTCCTATTCAGGTGACCATCAGATGCCTTTTAAATATTGTAATTGTACCAGCCTCCACTAGTTCCTCTGGCAGCTCACTTCATACATGCACCACCCTCTGCGGGAAGGTGTTGTCCCAAATGTCACTTTTAATCTTTCCCCTCTCACCTTAAACCTATGCCTTCTAGTTTTGAACTTCCCTACCCTGGGGAAAAGACTTTGGCTGTTTAGCCTATACAAGCCCCTCGTGATTTTATAAACCTCCATAAGGTCACCCCTCAGCCTCTGCACTCCTGCAAAAACAGCCCCAGCATCTTCAGCCTCTCACTATACCTGAAATTCTCCAACACCAGCAACATCATTGTAAATCTTCTCTGCACCCTTTCAAGTTTAATAACGTCTTTCTAATAGCAAGGAGATTAGAATTGAATGGAGTATTCCAAAAGTAGCCTAACCAACATCCTGTACAGCCACAACATGACATTCCAATTCCTATGCTTGATGATGTTATGAGTAAAGACAAGTGTACCAAATGCCTTCTTCACTATCTTGTGAACGATACACCCCAAGGTCCCTTGGATCTGCAATACTCACCAGGTCCTTACCATAAAGTGTATAAGTCCTACCCTGATTTGCCTTGTCAAAATGCAGCCCCTCACATTTATCTAAATTAAACTCTGTCTTCCACTCCTCGGCCCATCAGGTGACCCGATCAAGGTCAGAGAGAACCTTCTTCACTGTCCACTACGCCACCTATTTTGATGTCAACTGCAAGCTTACTAACCATTCCTCCTATATTTACATGCAAGTAATTTATATAAATGACAAAAATCAGTGAACCCAGCACCGAACCTTGCAGTACACCACTGGTCACAGGCCTTTAGTCTGAAAAAAACAAACTCCACCACTACCCTCTGATTCCTACTTTCAAGGCAATTTTTTATTCAAATTGCTAGCTCTCCCTTGGATTCAGTGAATATAACCAATTCATAGTCACTAGTCAGCAAAACCAAACAATCATGGCAAGGAAAATGGAATTATTCAAAATATCTTTGAGAAGTTATTTTGTCTGATATTTAAAACAACTTGTATATATAAATAATACCCTCAAATGGTTTGCTGGCAATACATTAATTTTGGTGAGAACGGATTGGAGAGGGTAGCTTGACAGAGTTGAGGAGTATATTACATTGCCGTTGCTGAAGTGATATATATTTTCTAATCAGCCTGTTCAAAAATGTTATTACACACCTGTTGAGCAGGTGTGACTTGAACCCAGGCCTCCAAACTCAGGGATAGGGATATTGCCAGTGTACTACAAGAACCCTGGTTGCTCAAGAGGATATGAATCAGTTAACTTTTGGCATCATCCTCACATAATCTTGTTACGCCCTAATTTCAGAAACTGTGATATATTTAGGTCTTTAGACAAAGTGGCAACTTCAGTAACTGTACAGTGAACAGAATAATTAAATAGAGCTTCATCTTAGCCAGGAATTACAACTGTGTACCTGAGACAATGTGTGAGACATTTCGCCAACTATCTATAATTGTCAGCATTACCTTTGATGAAATCTACCTTCGCATCATGTTCATAATGTACTTATTGGTTATTGTACATGTTTATTTTTATATAAATAAATATTTCTACACAGAATATTTGCATTTTTATTAGTTACAGATCATCATAACACATTATAAGAATTACACTAGCCTATTTAGCATGAGGCCTGGACTGATGAACCATAGATATGAGGTAAGTTTATGACACTTTCAAAATCCACCCACTGGCAAACAGTTCAAATCAAACCCTGTGTTCATGTGCAAATGTGACATCTGGGGAATTTAAATTTAGTTAATTAAATAAATGTCTGAAATAAAAAACTAACACCGGTAATGATGACTGTGAAAATACCAGATTGCTGTAAAACCCATCAGCTTCTTATTCTTTTGGGGAGACACCTATGGGCTTTACCTGGTGTGGTCTATCAGTGTCTTCAGACCCATATCAATGTGATTAACTCTTACTGGGCCTCCAAAATGGCCAAGCAAGCCACTCACCATCACATTCTTAGAGGAAATTAGGAATGGGTTATAACTGTTGACCCTACCAGCATGCCATCCTGTTAATGAATTTTAAAAAAAGCAATTGAAATATTATTCTGTAATCCTCAGCACATTAATAAAAAATAATAATAAAAGTAGGAATGATGCTATTAAATAGGAATTGGCATGAACTTGAAGATGCAGTTAAGTGTGCATATATTGATTTTGTCGTGAGGAAAATGGAAAATAAGGATCAGCAAAATCAAAAAGTAAAATGACAATCCTAATAAGAGGGGAAAATTAGTAAAGCAAGTTGTAACCTATACAAATGAAATAAAAAGATGTGCTCAAATCAATGTTAAATAAGAAATGAATACCTTTAAAGATGAAGTATGTAAATAATGAAGCAGAGTTTAGAATTTTTTTCCAACTGCAGCATAGTTTCCTCTGAAAAGCTATATTCCCAACATAGTACTAAAATGGTGCAGCATGGATCTGAGTTTATAGAGACATTAGTGGTCAGCAATTAAATGGACATTAAACTGGAATGCTTGGAGGTTAATAAAGTACCAGGCCCATATGGAATCCATTGGAGAGCACTAAAACAAATGAGGATAGGGATGGTGTGACAGAAATTTTGCTAAGTTCATTGAATGCAAGCAAGGTATGAGAGAAGTGAAAGTCAGCTAATGTATTTCCAATCTATAAAAATTAAAAAGTTGAATCCTGGAAATTAGAGGCTTGTAACCTAACCTTTGTTGTGACAAAATGCATTATTAGAAAAGGAAGCAATTAAAAGACATTCAGTGAGGTTAAAGGAAATTATTCCAAGCATATAGAGTCATAGAGATGTATAGCATGGAAACAGACCCTTCGGTCCAACCTGTCCATGCCGACCAGATATCCCAACCCAATCTGGTCCCACCTGCAAGTACCTGGCCCATATCCCTCCAAACCCTTCCTATTCAAATACCCATCCAAATGTCTCTTAAATGTTGCAATTGTACCAGCCTCTACCACTTTCTCTGGCAGCTCGTTCCATACACGTACCACCCTCTGCGTGAAAAAGTTGCCCGGTAGGTCTCTTTAATATCTTTCCCCTCTCACCCTAAACTTATGCCCTCTAGTTCTGGGCTCCCCGACTCCAGGGAAAAGACTTTGTCTATTTACCCTATCCATGCCCCTCATAATTTTGTAAACCTCCAAAAGGTCACCCCTCAGCCTCCGACGCTCCAAGGAAAACAGCCCCTGCCTGTTCAGTCTCTCCCTGTAGGTAAATCCTCCAACCCTGGCAACATCCTTGTAAATCTTTTCTGAACCCTTTCAAGTTTCACAACATCTTTCCGATAGGAAGGAGACCAGAATTGCACACAATATTCCAACAGTGGCCTAACCAATGTCCTGTACAGCCGCAACATGACTTCCCACCCAGAACCTGGTTCATGTTAAACACATTATTAAAAAATTTTGAGAGTTTAACACAATTAGTTAATTAGCCAGGAAATGGTAATAGTTCAATGAAGGACAACAGGGATACAAACAAGGGACGATAAATGAGATAGGTTTACACTAAAATAAGGCAAATCTAATTTAATATGACTCACCTTGAGCACCTTTGTTTCCAGCAAGAAAGTGGTAGATTGAAGCCCTATTCAAGAAATTCAGGCACAAGTCTAGACTGACAGTCCGGTGTCACTGAGGGAGTACCACAGTATTGGAGATGCCATCTTTTGAATGACAGATTAAAACAAGACACTGGCTGCACTTCAGGACATGCTCTTTCAACACCAACAGAGATTTAGGAATAATTCAAAGAAAATCAAGGGATTTCTGCCCAATGTCCTCATCAATATTTATTTTTCAATTACCATTAGTAAATAACCATTATTTCCTGGTCATCATTTTTATTGATATTTGTAGGAACCTGAGTGTAAATGCAGCACATACATACAAGTGTTTGTCTTATTTTTTGTAAGTGGAATAAATGTGGCTCATCACAACTGTACATTGACTAAGCAGCCTGACAAGATAGAGGTGATCAAGAGAGACCTGGCAAGATAGCGATTGGAGGTTCATGTGTTTATATGCTTGTGAGATATACAGCAAGCAGATGAGAACAGCAAGGCACCAAGGATATGTCATTTGGGATCTTGGGAGGAAAGGTGTGTGACTGAAATACACAATTTTTGATTGGGTAACTAAAAGTGGATCTATCTGAGTTGGCAACAGAAGAAATGAATGACATGATGCGAAGACAGAGGAAGGATAATGCACTGTAACTGTGGATATACTTTGTGACTGGTTATAGCCATTTCCGTGTAGGTGTAAGAACAGAGAACTGATTGAAGTTTTGAGAAAGATGGACAAAGATTTGGTGGCAGTAGCAGTCAATATGGATTCCAAATTCAACAGGAAACCTATTTTGCTGGTCCTGAACAAGAACTCAAAAGGCAGAGCAATATTTAAATGGACAAAAGTGAGGCTCGGATGCTGCCTGAACTGCTGTGCTCTTCCAGCACCACTAATCCAGAATCTGGTTTCCAGCATCTGCAGTCATTGTTTTTATCTAAAAAGTGAGAACTGCAGATGTTGGAGATTAGAATCAAGAGTGTGGTACTGGAAAAGCAGCAGGTCAGGCAGCATCCAAAGAGCTGCCTGACCTGCTGTGCTTTTCCAGCACCACACTATCAATATTTAAATGGTCTGATTGTTTTTTGTTATTTCTATTATCTTACCATATGTCAATAAAAAATGTGACAGTGCTATATTTCCTTACAAATCTCTGTGTGTATGAAAGGGATATGAACAATTACTGTTTCTGGATGTCTTGAAATTGCAAAGGTCAGTTTTATTTCACCATACAAACAGAAAAAATTTCAATCTATTTATTTGTCTGACCATTGCAGATGCTTAGAGCAATTTAGATTTCCAGTGCAATGTTATACTGTTTTATTTGTTGCTTTGGCATTGTTCTCATCATCTTGCCACTGAGTTTAGAATTTTGCCAATAATTTAACTCTGTTGAAGCTCATTGATTGGGATTGTGGTGACCCATAACCTTTCATTTTTCAAAATGTATCAGCTAATGCAAAATTTCATCCTCTTGTTTTAAGCAATTAGTAACTCAAATGTTTTAAATGAATTTCTTGTGTAACTAGAAAATTAATTGAACCTTTATTGCAATTACATCATTGTCTCCTAACATTAATATACATCAACTGACATATTTAGCTTTTAAGTTTAAGAAAAGTGAACTATGATTAAGGTGCTATTTGTCATACTTGAGTTAAAATAATTCTAAGTAGTTGAATTGCATTTCTTGCATGAAGTTTCTGAAGATTATGCTATTTTAATAAATTGAACATTCCTGTTTAATGAATTTTGAAGACGCATGAAATTATGCTTTGTTACAATGTGTTGAACTTCAATATTTCATGAATTTGGAAATGCATAGAATGATGTAATGTGTAATTATTTAACTAACTTGTTCAGGAAGGTCAGTGAACTTAGTTGGCTAGACAGCTAGATTATGATGCAGAGTGATGCCAACAATTTGGGTTCAATTCCCACACTGGCTGAGGTTGCCATGAAGGACTCCACCTCTTTGTGGTGACCCTCATCATCAGTCATCTCTCTTTAATGAGAGAACAACCTTATGGTCTGATAAAACTGTGGCAATTTGGTATAGGGAAACACAGGTGATTGCATCATAACATTTGACACACTTTACAGTGACTTTGAGAATTCATTCCGTATTTGATTGAGAAATGTATGTACTATCTCCAAACATTTAATATAGCAGAGCTTGTGCAATGAAATACTCTTGTGACATCTTTGAAAGCACATTGATGCTTATATGCACCTGATAGTACAGAACTTCAGTCTTGCTGAAACAAAAGGCATATTGTACAAGCTTTTTGTTCTGCACTCATCAGGACAGACATAAGGATGCCTGATTTCAAAGAGAATAACAATTTACATGCCCATGTTCAAAGAATGTTGATTGGTTGGTCAGTAAATGCTGGTTGAAATATTGTCATAGAGAATTCACCAGAGAACAATCGTCATCACACTTCTTTATTTCAACAACGTTGCAGTATTTGGAGATGTTTCTTTAGTCTGTGGAGTACATGACCTTGTATGTGCATGTATGTACCTTCTTGCAAGTGGAAACCTGACTGAGAATCTGAGGTGCTTAGTAATATGTCAGCTGTTGGGACGTATTACCTATAAATCTACAAATCTCACCACTGAAATTCATTGAACTAAAGAAAAGTCTTAGGACTTGAAATGTCAATTCTGTTTCTCACTTCATAGGTGCTTTGAAGATCTTCTGAATTGCATCAGCATCTCCTTTATTTATTTATCATTTCCAGCATCTGCAATATTTTGCTTTTATTTACTGAAATTCATATACTGTAATGGCAGAGGGGATAATAGTGTCCATGACAATGCTTCAATGAATCAGTTGACTTGCCAAATAATCAACACTCTTTGCTTATATAGCATAAATTGTTGCTCACTTTGAAATTTAGCATTTTCGCATCTGTCCTGATAAATACAAGATCAAAAAATTTGACTGTATGTCTTTTTCATCAGTAAGATCTCTGCTGTGATTTCCCCTTGTAACTACAATATTTGGGCACGTCAGTGGGAAAACAAATGAGATAAGATGGTTGACATCTCCCCTCGAGAAAGGGAATAGATGTGGTTGTGTAACTCGCAGATATGGTAGTATATACCCTTGCTCTGTCCTGAACAGCATTGTCAGTTGTATGACAAGCTGTTCTCCTGAATAGGCAGTGATTCACATTGCTAAGTCGAAGTGTGGGACGAAATGATTACTTTCAAAGCAATGACGACATTTCTAAGCTGCTTTTACTTTGAATATAAGCAATAGTAATCTTCAATGAAAACTGTAACATCATGACACCGTTCAAGTAATCTGATTTTTGTTTTGTGGTACAGTATAAGATCCATCATGTCTCTGAGCAGAAATGAATTCACAATCATATCTGCCTTAAATTTTAATCTTGGATTGAAGATTTTGTTTTATTTTAATCAAATGAAAAACAGCTGAGAATGTGTGTAATTGCTTGCTTCTTGGTACTGGTTGCATGAAGCCAGGTGTTTTGAGGAAGATGAAGGCCATCAATAACTACAGCAAATACTTATTCTAAGGGTGATTTTGATGCTCTGTCGTTAGTCCTATTCCACATATATAGCTGGGCTACACCTTACCAAAATTAATAATCCTGCCATTGGTGCAGTGAAGGGAGAAGAAAACAATTTCAGAGTGGTTTCAATCTTCATTCTTTTGCATGTGAAATATTTCAACGTAAATTTGTTAGGAGGAACATTTTCTCAATTGCCAAAAAGATTCATGCGTTTGAGGTACACATTGCAGAATTTATTAATTTTGAATTCTGTGTTCCACTATGTAAACATAGTTAGATTAGAATCTTGTAGCTGCAACTAGAGGATCATAGATTCAAGATGGATCATCTATCTTGTTGAAATATATTGGCAAACATTAATTTTTGAGGAACAACCAATACAAAGGAATCTATCTGTGCAAACATCTTCACCTGATGTTACGAAATGTGAGCATCACCTTTGGGCCAGTGATATCAGACAATGTAACTGATTACAGCATAAATGTTTGGCTAGCTGGAATATTTTTTCTCATTGTATCAAAACAAGTAAGTGTTTATATTATCACTTAAATATATATCTGAAACTGAATTTATACTTATTAACAGTACAATCAATTAACCTTGCCTGGTGCTATCAAAATAATTGTTGAAAAAGGACATAAATATCAAAAATTTAAAACAGAATTTTTCAGCTGTTTGGTTGCACCATGCAAACTTCTCCAATAAACTGTTCTGCTTGGTGTTTCAACTGTGGATGTGGCCAATTTGAGGGGGACTACAATACAAATCATTTCTTTCTAGAATCTTATCATTTGCTTTCTGGGCAGAAATTTTATTTCCTACGAAGCGATGAGGAGGGCAGCGAATCAGGCAGATTGGCATTGGAAAGACGCCCATCCTCTTTGCTCGCCCCCACCCCCACCCCAGAAATGAAGTTCTACATGTGAAGATCCAGCTTTTTCCTCAGCCTGCTATCAACGATAGTCCATAAGTGGTCAATTAATATGGTGGTAGTGGGAGTGGGTGTGGGGTGGTGTTCCCCTCAATCGGCATTGAATTATTCAAGATGGGAGGGATTGTATCTAAAGCAAGGAGTTGGTCTCTGACAGATACACCTGCTCATGCTTTCGATACTCCTCCATATGACCTCCAAGCCAAGATCACCACCCAGATACTCTTCCCAGATGACATCTTGTATTCTATGAAGTGATCCTCCATCTGAACACTGAGGGGGGGAGGAGGAGTACTGAGTTCCAGTAATGCCAGCCTCTGTTTTCTTGGCATCTACAGGTGGGCAGGACTGGGTTGGTAATTCTGGCAGAAATCCAACAGCAGCCAATCAGCTGTCTGTTTGATGGAATATGAAGCACGCTTTCTGGCCATAGATTTTGTTCAGGAGACCCCTCCACCTTACAGATGTAGCCCAAAAAAAGGAAACCTCCAGCTCCGTCTAGATTGATAAACTAAAATCATTTTTTTTCTGATGCCTGTCATTTTACAAACTAAAATTATGTGTGGTATTTTCAAACCATTTCCTTGTGGGTAATGAATGGTTTCCTGAAATTATAAAGAATTATGTGCTATTTTGAATGACACAATTTACAAGTTATAAGGATATGCAGTGCATAAAATCATAACGTCATCCAAAGATGAATACTAGACCTAAGTTTAATCTGAGACTTAAATAATTTATTTAAACCCCCTCAATAAAGTTTTGTAAGTATGTTCATTTTTGGCCCAAGGGAATTAACAAATAAGAGAAGGATCAGGATTTTGTGGTACTTGGTAATGTCATTACCTTTGGGCTAGAAGATTTGGGTTCTAGGCCTATCTGTTCCAGCGGTATTTGAACAGTTTGATTAAGGTAACTATAAGAGGGAGGATCCTTGGGAAAAACAAGTGAAGAGATTTTAAAAATACGCTATAAATCTTAATCTCGTGCAGATATGAATACATTTAGAATTCACAGTATAACAGTAGGTCAGAGCATCTAGTCTTAAAATGATACCAAACTTGAATTGAGAGAATAAATGAGATTTGGACAATCAGCAGAATAACAAGTGTTGTATCAAAAATATAATGTAAAATCAAATACAGTGACTACTTTCCTAAACTTAGTTTTATCATACGTAATAAAATGTGAAAAAACTAATAAAATGCAAAACGTTATTGTTAGCCTATAACTTTCTAATATTCAGTCAAGCTTGTCTCAGCACTATTATATTCATTATAACTTCTAATATTAGGCAGTCTGTAAGGTTAATTATTCTGGTACTTACAAGATAGCCAAATTAGGTAACATCTCATATTAACTAATTATCCATTAGCCACCTTAATGATTAACTATTAATCTTCTGTGGCATCTATTTGGAAACCAAATGGAAGTGATATTAAGTATTATGTTTAAAATCAATTTTAAGTAAGAATTGCTGTAAAGTTAAAATAAATGCAATGCATTTTAAGAGATCATCGTATTCAATGTAATTCTGCTTTTAAATATTCTTAAAATAATTAGAGTGAGCTAGTTTCACAAAATGTCACATTGATACATTTGGAGGTGGATACTAACATATCTATTATGTATTGTTATGGTCCTGTACAATTTGCAATGTGTTTATGCAGTGAAACATGTTGAAAACTATGCTTTGGCTGCAAATCAGAATTGTTTTGTGGTACTTTATCCTCCACTTTCTTATTTATTCTGTTAATGAGGTTATGTATGTCAATGTGATAATAGGCAGAGGAGGACAGCAAAACAATTTAATATGCGAGATGTAATGTCAGAAGGCATACAAGATGCATAAAGTATTGAACCAGTGCCACTGTATGTTACTGCTTACAAATCAGTTCTGAAAAATTAAGGGAAAATGGATTTGGAGCAAAGGAACACCAATATGAAATACCATATTCTGGTGTATTGTTTGCAAAACAAAAAAAAAATCCCCAACCTTTCTTTCCAGTTGAATTAATCGGGAGATAAACAGGAGCTATGAATCATTGAATCTTACAAAAAAAAGGAATCTATTCAGCCCAGCATGTCTCTTGGAAAGAGCTATCCAATTAATCTCAATATTCTGCTCTTTCCTCATAACCTTTGAGATTTTTCATTTCAAGTTATATATTCAATCTACTTTTGAACATTACCATTGAATTTGCTTCTGCTACCATTCCAGGGAGTGCATTTCAGTTCATTGCAACTCTCAGAGTTATGGAATAACTTCTCATCTCCACATTCATTCTTTCACTAATACACATTTCCAAGTTACTTGCATGTCGAAATTTTCCACATTTCAAGCTTGTTTGATGAGTTTGGCTGAATATTATTGAGGTATAAATCTTCGAGAGAAAGTGAGGGCTGCAGATGCTGGAGATCAGAGCTGAATATGTGTTGCTGGAAAAGTGCAGCAGGTCAGGCAGCATCCAAGGAACAGGAGAATCGACGTTTCTGGCATAAGCCCTTCTTCAGGAATGAGGAAAGTGTGTCCAGCAGGCTAAGATAAAATGTAGGGAGGAGGGACTTGGGGGAGGGGCTTTGGAAATTCGATAGGTGGAGGGAGGTCAAGGTGAGGGTGATAGGCCGGAGTGGGGTGGGGGCAGAGAGGTCAGGAAGATGATTGCAGGTTAGGAATTATTATTGAGGTGTGTTGACTATTGATGATGTGTTTAATAACCA
The DNA here is from genome assembly GCF_037043375.1 of Chiloscyllium plagiosum. Taxonomy (NCBI): domain Eukaryota; kingdom Metazoa; phylum Chordata; class Chondrichthyes; order Orectolobiformes; family Hemiscylliidae; genus Chiloscyllium; species Chiloscyllium plagiosum. Next base: position 37,696,742 of record NW_028270157.1, read on the forward strand.
ATATTCATTGTTATTTGGCGTAAAGAGAATGCCAGCACCCCACTCCTGAGCAGCATAAAAGATGACACGAGATGATCCTTACATTGTGATAGGCCTTGCTGTACTTGTTGCCCAATTCTACCACACATCTGGCTATAGCCCATGCGGTTCAACCCTCTACAAGATTCCACCTATAGTTACTTCAGGGTTGAAGTAGATTTTAGTTCCTCTAATTTTCTCCTGGCTAAATATTAAGCTAAGTTTATTGGAACCAATTCAGAGTTGGAGACTCAGTGGCTTCTAGACACCAGGTAATTGCCCATCAAAAGTTTCAACTTCCAGAGCAATTCCTGAAGTCAGCTGTGTCAGGACTTTTGCATGGTCCTGATGTACAGCTCCAGTCTATGCTGCTGCAAAGACTATCTTTCCCATTGGAGTAATTTGGGTAATAATTCCATTTCTCTCACCACAGATGCTGTTATATGTTCAGAACTTCATTTTTATTTCATATTTCCAGTAGCTGCAAATATCTAGCTTTTATTTTAGAAGAGTTCCATGACTTTGACTCAAGAAATGATGAATGATCAACTATGTATTGCTAATTGAGGATTTTGTATAACTTGGAAATAAACTTGAAGACAATGTATTCATTGGGAGTTTAAAAGGTGCCATTGAAGTAGGCTTCATGATTTGCTGCTATGCAACTTTAAGACTTTATTGACTGCTGCATCTATGTATCATTAGTGGAGCACATAAACGTTTAAAACAGTGATGTGGTGCAAATCTACTGGGCGGCTTTGTCCCGCATGTAGTTGACGTTCTTGAATTACACTCATCCAGGTAATTGGAAAGTTTTTCTTCACACTCCTAATTTGTTCTTTGTTGTTGGAGGACAGACTTTGCGCAGTCAGTCACCATGGAATACCCAACTTATTTTTTGGCAATAAGTATATGGTTGGTCCAGTTAAGTTTCTGGTCAGTGGTGACCCCCCAGGATTTTAATTGTGGATATTTGGTGATGTTAGTACTGTTCAATGTCAAGGGAAGGGGGTTAAATTTTCTCTTGCTGAGTATGACCATTGTCTATCACTGTGTGATGCTTACATTATTTGCTAACTCTCAGTTGAAGTATGAATGTTGTCCAGCATCTATATAAGGAGTTGTGAATAGAACCAAACACTGCAAATGTCTTGCTATATCCCCACTTTTTACCTTATGAAGGGAAGGGTATTGATGTAAAAGCTGAAGATTGTTCAGATGTTGGGCCTTGTAAACTGACCTGAAGTCTAGCAGCCGAGATTATTGAGCTCCAATAACTGCAACTGCGGTCATTTTTCTTTGTGCTGCCTATGACGAGTGGAGAGTTCTCCCAGTTCCTATCAATTTCAATTTTACCAGAACCTTTTGATGTCAAGGGCAGTCACTCTCACCTACTTCTGTGATTCAGGTTTTTGTCTGTGTAAGAGCCATAATTGTTCTGAGATGAAGAGTTGAGTTGTGCTGTCAGAGTCCAACGTGGGCACTGGTATTGAGTAAGCGTGCTTGATACCTCATTTATTTCCACCTTTCATTTCTCTTCTGATGATTAAGAGTTGGCTGAAGGAGTGGTAATAAGCCAGTTTGAATTTATCTTACTTTTAATTGGATGGTGCTCCTAGAATTGGCCTTTAAATTAGCTGTCACCTTGAAAATCTCATCCATAGCCCTGGCAACCAAGTCCCAATTACCTATCAATAGACAACCCAGCATTGGAACAGAACTCCAGTACTACAATTGACCCCTTTATTCCTCATGAAACACCTTCTGATGCTGAATATCTCTTTTTACAACATGAAAAATACAACAAGAAGACATGTAAGTACAGAGAAAGCAAGCAGTCATTTTTGTAATCATCAAACTAAAAATGAAGACTAAATTGTGGTCTGATACTTACTCCCTCTGTTACAGATACTTAAGTTAATACCAGCTAATTTCTTTGATCTTCAAGTTCTATAAACTATCATTGAAATAAGAGAGATATTTACAATCCAGTATCTGGTAATGTAACCAAAGCGCATTTATACTGATGATTAATGTGAGAGATTGATAATGCATTACAATTATTAAAGAAAGGCTTAATGTATGTCTTGAAAAGACTAAGTTTATTTGGACAAATTATTAGTGATAATATTTTCCTTTGGTATTTTGAGAAAGGCACAACATGATGGGCCAATAATAAGTGAAGCACAATAAATACCATAAATAAATAGCACTCAGCATTTTAGCTTTCCTTTTTATATAAACTGACATTGAAGTTTGAAGCAAGTCTTTTGCAGCTAGTACAAGAAAATTAATAATCTTGTTCCTTTTGTCTAGATATGACACATTATTGTATTTTCCAAATGTGCTGTGCTTGCTTAAAAGGCTCATGGTACATTGAGAAATTTGCTATCCCTCAGGTGTAAAATAAATTTCTTTTGTACCTAGTCTTTAATGAAAGTACATGGCAGGAGTCATTTCTCTATCGTTGGACAAGAGAGGAAAAAAAATCACCTCATCTCCCTGGTGGTTCCTTTTGCTCCCTTCAACATAAATCCACTGTCCGTGTTGGTGATTTCCTGGCATGGAAACTGTTTCATGGCATCACTTCCTGTGTAGAGAGCTCTTCCTGTGATCTTGCTCATTTCAGTGTACTGTTCAGTTTTAGTTTGCACTATGTCTGCTCAGATTCCAAACCACGTGTGTTGTGCTCTCACACTTGGAACTTGTTTTTACCATATTTGTAAAAGGCTCTCTGATCATCAGTCACAACATTGTTTGTGCAAATTAAAGGAAATTGCCCATCTAACTAGCCTAAGCAAGGTTAAAATTTACCTTCTTTTAATCTGTCTAAGTGAAAATCACAAGAGATTTGATTTATACATGACTAGCTCCAGTATCTATACATGGTAAGAACAGCTTAAGATTAAAGTCAATTTGAACGCAAACAGGGGATCATAATTTTATACAATGTTTTCTTATTTGAAAGCTCTACATTAAATCCTGTTCCCAAAAGGTGAATCTAGATTTTGAAGAGTTCGAGTTCTGAGGAAGGGTCACTTGATCTGAAATGGTAACTTTGACTTCTCTTGACAGATGCTGCCAGAGCTGCTGACTTTTTCCAGAAGTTTCTGTTTTTGTTTCTGATTTAAAGCATCTGCAGTTTTTTTCAGTTTTTTGTTAAATCTAGGTTTTCTGCTTTCCTCTCTTGAAGGTAGCCACAGGATATGGGACCAGCTTATCACTGAGTCAGACTGACTCCAGAGCACTTTAAAAATGTTGGCTAGGACGTAATTCCAGATTCCCAGATTTATTGCCAAGTTTTCACATTTTCACCAAAGCCTTTTATGCTTTGTAAGCACACACTCTGCATTCACATCTCAGCTGGCTCCATTGTGGAAATAGGCATAGCCTCTCCTCCTCAGTTTTAACCTGCTTGGAGCGGATTTTTTAAGGACTGTAGTTCATCATAGATCAGAGATGTTGTGATCCATAGTCTGCATGAGAATCCAGTTGAAAGGTCCTTCTCAAGCTGCCCACTGCTAATCTATGCCCTCCTTCTCACCCCACATGCCCTTTATGCACCTATACCTAGATATGGCATTTGCGTGCTGAGTCACACGCAATACATTATTTCAGAGCAATGAACTCTATATTGACAATTATAAAAATAAGCTTTGGAAAAAGATTCATTCATAAATTTTCACTACATTGTTTTAAAACAATGTTTGAAAAGTACTCTTCACTGCAGCCCAATAAAAACTAAATCATCCTTATCCTTTATATTAGATTAGATTCCCTACTGTATGGAAGCAGGCCATTCGACCCAACAAGTCCACACCGATCCTCCAAAGAGTAACCTGTCCAGACCTTTTCTCCATACCCTATATTTACCCCTGGCTAATGCACCTATCACTATTAGCATGGCCAATTCACCTGACCTGCAAATCTTTGGATCTTTAAATTTCCAATATCATTTAAGCATTTGTAAACAAATGCTACAAAATTGAGAGCTGAGATCAGACAGCCAGAGCAGGCATTTCCAAACAATAATGGTTGTCTGCACTCTCAGCTAAGCCTCATTATGTCTTCTTCATGCCACAAGTTGAGATAGAAACAGAAGTACAGTTCCATTCAATTGTGAAAATAGTGCTCTTTAGTTGTGCTGCTCCATTAACTTTGGGGAAAACGTCATCCAGTTAGCTGGTTCACCATTCAAACTGATTGAATTACATGAGGCTGCTGTGCTTATGAACCAAAATTGGCACACAAATTAAGTTTTCACTCTTGCAGTCTAATTAATCTTTTAATCACATAGCTGTTAATTATTGCCACTCAACCCCTCTAATGCTGAAAATTAACCATTACTATTTCTTCAGGTTTTCATTGTTGTTAGAGATTTTATGATTTTAAAAAATTTATTTTTCTGCCTCTCTTTTCTATTGTAATTTTCTCTCACTTGCTTTCTCTCACTGATTTGAAATTGAATCATCCATTCTAATTAGCACTTCCTTCTTTGTCCTTGCCCTGATAATTTCACAATATATCAGTATGACTGGTTAAAGAGAGATGTCATTTCTTGTCCAGTTTGTTCAGCCTCCAGCTATCCAGTTACCATCACTGTAATGTTATCAGATTGCATTTTCAGCAACGTCCCAAACAAAACATTAAAAACCTGAATACTCAAGACCAGTCTAGCTAATGCCAGAAAGTGTTAAAGTGTTAAATACAAATGATAGGAGACCAATTCAAACATCCAATCACAGTCACAGCATTGCTATGGTGCAGAAAGAGGCCATTCAACCCACTGAGCTTACACTAGTCCAATAGTGCCAACTTCCTGCCTTTTTCGCATATCCCTGCACACCATTTCTATCTAAAAATCAACCATGGCCTCTTGAATGTCTGACAAACTACTGTACAATGACTATACTGAGAAGGAATGGCCATTTGTTATAGGAACTTATAGCAGTGTTGTGTCTTTCAAAAGAGTAGCATATAAAACATATAAACCAATACATGAACATCATTTAATTCTATTTGCGTTCACAATGAAACTTTACTTATCCAAGGTGATAGCTGTTCCTGAGAGAGGATGCAGACACATTGCAGTTGCAATTTTACAGTGACTGATTATTCCTTTACACAGCCTCTATTAAGGGCTGCCACCTTCCCCAGCAGAATCTGCTGCTACATTCAACCTTGATCTCTGTGGCAGGCATATTCTTCTGCCCTTCTGCTGCTTCATCAGAGTGCCGAGAAACATTCCAAACGTTTTATAGTTATGATACCTGACAAATACCACAGGCAATGAACAATTGGAAATTATTGGGGGTTGTTACCAAGCTTAATAGCTTGTTATTTCGTCATTTCAAACTATATTTTGATGCCGGTTTGTATCCCAAATTTGGGAGTCCTGTGTGATGATATGGTATTGCTGGTCAAACATCATCACAATATATGTTATTTTGCCAAGTTTTTGTTTGGGGTATTGGGCACAAGTAAATTCCAGCCTCTATGCTCATAAGTGGGAACCATGATGCCTATCAATGATTGTTTTTAAAAAAATTAGTTTGTTTACTAGTGCCCTTTGGGCAAATCTGACATCCTCCAGTCTGACAGACATACTCTCAGAAATGTGGTTGACTCTAAAATGCCTTGGCAACTCACTTAGCTTAGGGGCAATTAGAGATGGGCAAAAATTCATGGCTTTGCCAGAGGAGTCCAAAAATAAATAAAACTTACATTCTTCTTGAAAAATGTTATGGGATTTTACACTGCATTAATCGTTGGTTTATAAGCTTGTTATGCTTTAAAATGTGGAAATATTTGTATGTGGTATGAATGCTGTGATGGACATGTCGTTCAGTTTGGTTTTAAATAATTTTCCCTTATCTTGCAACTATAAATAATTTCCTGATTTACTTTGTCACACTATTCAGAAGAAGTTATTTTGAAAGCCTCACAGCCAGTCATTTTTTTATGTATTGCTTTTAGATGATGGAGTTGGTTTCTGATAAGATGTAACTTCACAGTGGATCTTAACTGTGATTGATACAGCATGTCAAGGAGCACAGTGGCTCCCATATGGCTCTAATGGTCTCTATTTCTGTTTTCTAATTTCAATGAGTTTCTTTAAATGAATCGAATGTTAGAGGACATAATGGATTGTATAATCTTGTCCTTTAATTTTAGGTCACCTAAAAATCCAGAACAGAAAATAATCAAGCGAGTGATTGCCCTTGAAGGAGATATCATCAGGTAAATATTCTATTCTGTAATGACTTGGTTCTTAAGGTTTCTGTGATACGTGACAGTTAATCAACTATAAAACCCAGCTGAATGTCCATACTGGATTCTTGTGATTGCCATGGTGACATATTAGAAAGACCACTTTGTTCTGTTGCTTTTTAAGAGACGTGCTGCCTTTTCATGTTCTGACAAAAGTAAATTCAATATTGCTCATCTACTTCTGATTTAAGACTAAAATCCTAAATATCTAACAAAACTCCCCCGGCAGGGAGAATGTATATTTTGCCCATTTTGTGGTTGGTTTTGCCTGCCAGGTAAATAACTCTCTCAGTGGCTCTCACAATCTTATATTAAAATGGTTCATCTCTGCAGTTCTGCATTGCAAGGTGATCTTGAAATGTGAATCCAAATGGCAGGCAGTAGCAGAACTAATAGGGTTTTGAAATTGATCACCATGGTGGTTATGAGATTTAAATGAGAAATGGACAATAAATGACTCTTACCTTTATCATTATTCTTTTATTCTCATTCTGGTTATTTTGACACCAGGTTGGAGTGCAGAACATTTATTGATAAAAATTAATTGTTTTTAACATGGTAGATAATAACTGATTAAATATAATGTTTGTGTCTTGCACTTGGTTTTCTTGCAATGTTTTCTATTACTAAAACATGTAATGTATCTCTGAAGACTTATTGAGTATCAGTTTCTCGGGAGCTGTCTTGGTGAGCAATGTTTAAGCTATTTATGTAGTGTTGTGTAACGGATCTGACACAGTCAGGATATTATGCAAAGATCAACTCACTTGTATAGGCATTGCCAGAAAATGGCTTAGGTTATCAGTTCTATTGACAAAAATGATGGATGAATCTAACTTGGAAACGAAAAACAGAAAATTAACAGCCGATCAGTCAGTATCTATAAAAACAAAAGGTTTATTGATGTTTTCCATCCTTCACCAGAACTGAAGAGTGAAAGATAAATAGCATTTTACTAAGCTTGGAAAAACATTGAAGAAAAATAGAGGTGGAGGAAGACAATTATCACAAATGATACTCCTACAGATTGCTTAACTAGGTGGAGTGATCTGTAAACTCCTTAATCAAAATATTTGTTGAGATAAGAAATAATTTGTGACATGGAGAAATATAAAAAGGCAAAATAATATGCAGATCATGTAAGATATAGAGATACTCTGACAATGAAATCAATTAATGATATTTCTGTTAACCTTTACAATTTACATGTGGTTTGTGAAGTAAGCATACGGTAGAAAACTAGAAATATTTTAAATATTGTGTGATTGGGTAAAATGATTCAAAAACTATGTAATGTATTTCCCTCTTGATGTCTGTCATTTTTAATTTGTCCTCTCTAATTCTATATTTTCTTGTCTATTCCTTGTATCCTTCAGTCCCGATTTTAACAGAAAATTAATAAGGTATGGGTGATAGGATGAGCATCAACCCAGTTCTCAATCCCTGATATCACTCTTAAGGAATCTGGATATTTTAACACGTGTTCGTTATTTGAATATAATTGAGCGATCCACCATATTTTGCGAACTGAGCAGCAAACCCATGTTTATGGAATGATTCCTGATGACTCTCCTAAGGCCTACTTAAAGGACAGTTAGATTCGCTTCTGCCTGATTCATTTGTTGTATTACTACACCAGGGTTCATTTAGATGAATGACTCTTTGCAGCGCTAACAATGTAACAACAGTGACTACACTTCAGAAACACATCATCAGCTATAAAGTGTTTTGGGAAATACTAAAGTTATGAGAGCTGGCATATAAATGCAAATCTTTCCATTTTTATTTCTTGCTTGCTATCTCCTTGTATGTCCTTGTAGGGGAATCAGGGCAAGTGGGGAACCATTGTCTTCTACCATCCCTGATATCTCTCCAGGATGAATATTCAGCAAGTCTTCAGACAGGTGCCTGAAAGAGTCTATGTCAGTAGCATCACCTTAAGTGCTTGGTCCAATAGCTTAGCAAGGATGAGGTTCTGTGATCATTTGCACAAGTGTTGTGCCGTCTAAAGCCTCTGCTGTTCTGTATGTATCGCCATACCCATGTAATTGATCAATTTGCAAATGCTACCTGCATTTAAACAGGAAGTGTAGAAATATGGCCCAAAAAAAGGGTCAGCATCTCCCAAAAGTTATCTGATATTTATGTTATGAAGATGTAGGAGTACTGATTGTTTAAGAGCGTGGAAAAGCTGGCAAGGACTTAGAGAAACACCGAGTACTGGAAAATTTAAAATATAACATTTGGTCAAACAGCTAGATTAGTTGGGTTGCCTGGATACAAAAACAAATTTGAATTCAGCCAACCAGTTTGAATTATGCCTCAAGATACCAAACTCCAATCGAGTTTGAATTTAGTATTTTGACAATATTAAAACCAATGAAACGATCCGATGTTTTGGGGTATAAATATTAGACATTTTGGAACAGTTATCCAGAGCGGCGAAGAGAACTGCCAATCACCAACAATTCGAGGGAGACTTCTTGCAGAAATATCTGCTCTCTTAAAGTTAGCTTTACCTATCAACAACCTGTGAACCAGAATCCCTAAGAAGAAGAAAAGAAGACAGGCAAATACAGAGGACACTCGGCAAGTTGACTGGTTTTGAAACATGATTATTGTGTTTTGGTAAATCATAATTGGGATTGTATTGTAGAGGGGAAGGTAAAAGATAGGTTTAGATAAATGAGTTGTAAATAGTTGTTCATTATTCTCCATTAAACTTTAAAAAATAAACTTGTTAATTTTTACTTTAAATAGTAACTTTTGGGATAGTTCTTTGTCTCTCAAATTTTCACAGATTACAGCACGGGGTAAATCTTTTCTGTGTTGCTGGTTTAAATTAGTGGGGGTCGGGGGGGAGGTTACCCCATGTTGTAACATTTATTAACAGAGTGCTCTGGAACATAGAACATAGAAAAGTACAACACAGAACAAGCCCTTTGGCCCATGATGTTGTGCCGAGCATGAATCCTACTGTAAAATAAAATAACTTAACCAAGCACCCCTCAATACACTGCTCTCCATGTGCATGTCCAGCAGTCGCTTAAATGTCCCTAATGACTCTGCTGCCACCACCACAGCTGGCAACACATTCTATGCATTCAGAACTCTGTGTAAAAAAAACTTCCTCTGACGTCCCCTCGATACCTTTCTCCTAATATCTTAAAACTATGACCCCTCATGCCAGTCAATCCTGCCCTGGGAAAGATCTCTGGCGATTGCCTCTACCCATTCCTCTCATTACCTTGTATAGTAATACTTTACAACTTCACAGTAATATTTTAAATATCACGTAATGAGATCTGGACTTCCATTGACCAAAGTGCTATCAGTCTCAGTGAAATCTTTCTGATCCCTAGACTTAACCTTGTGTTCAGGAGTCTGAAACTAAAGAATTGCCTTCTTAGTACTACTGTCCTGTAAAGTCATGGAAGAAGAGAACCAGTAGTAGCACAAACAAAAGTCTCAAAGTGATATGCCATTGCAGAATGTTATTACACAGCAGTAAACCCTTCTGCTAATTACACCAAACACACAGAAAATCTCACCTCGCCTTGTAATCTGTTAAAGTATGAGTGACAGAAAGCTATCCAAATTCTACTATTTAAAGAAAAAATATCAATTTTATTCTTTAACTCTAAAAGTGAACATTAAACAACAACTACTTACAATTCTATACCTCCTTTCTCTTAAAGATTTGTTTTTACCTCCCACTCTGTAATAATATACTGATCCGATAAAAACCACTATTAAAATTACAGCAACTTAATTTTCAAAACCAGAAAGCAGCTGTCATCTCCAGTGTCTGTCTTCCTCTGTATGTAGAACATGTATAAATTGGTCTTCTGCTGCAAAGATGTTTTATATGAAAAGGTACCTTTGATAGAGAGTGTTTTCAGGCAGTCTCTTGATGGCACTTGGTGCTCTTCCTCTGGTTAACTCTCAAAATTGGCTTATTTAAACCCCAAACAACGGATCGGCTCATTGGTTTGATGCTGTCAAAAGAGTAAAATTTAAATTCGATTAGATTAGATTCCTACAGTATAGAAACAAGCCCTTCGGTCCGACAAGCCCGCACCTACCCACCGAAGAGTAACCCACCCAGACCCATTCCCCTACCCTACACTCATCCCTGACTATTGCACTTAAGACAATGGGAAATGTAGCAAGGCTAATTCACCTGACCTGCACATCTTTGGATTGTGGGAAGAAACCGGAGGACCCGGAGGAAACCCATGCAGACACGGGGAGAATGTGCAAACTCCACACAGATAGTCACCTGAGGTGGGAATTGTGTTTTAGTATCCTGGGGCATAATTTAAACTGATTGGTTAAATTCAAATGGTGGTCAAAACAACTGAGGTGTCTAGTTTACAGTCAAATGTTACATATTTTCAATTTTCCAGTGCACTCTGAGACTGCTAATCAGTCATATGACAGTTGACTGCAAACTCTCACTGCCATTCACTCTCTCTTAAAGGTAGAGTACATGCCTTCAACTTCATAACAAGAAGACAACAAACCATTCACCATTATCCCTTTTGGAAGTGGTGTGTTTTGTGCTTTTGTTTTGCCAATTTTATATTTCCATAGTCCAATGAGTTCCAAGAGTAAGGTGAGCTAAATTCCAGTTATGAACTGTTGTGTATAAAGAGGTATTTAACCCAGATTTTCACCCTATTGCTATCAAATCTTAGTTTCCTCTTTGCCAGTGCTATCACAAGCTTCAAAATACATTATAAATTGAGTGTGATACAGGTTCAAAATCCACTGTGGCGAAGGGTGAAATACGACTTCAATAAATTAAAGAGTAATCCAGTAGTGACTATCTAATAGTTATTGTAAAAACCCAACTGGTTCACTAATGTCCTTTAAGGAGAGAAAACTGGTCTGGCCTATGAGTGACTGCAGATCCACAGAACATGTATAAATTGAATTAAGGTGATGATTATTGCCATTCAAAATTCTGGTCAGTCTAGAGAGTCCTGACTTAATTCACCATTTGGACACATTGTGTAGGGAGTTGGTCGCATCATGACTGGGCTCTTCGCCAACTAATACCTAGAACATAGAACATTACAGTGCATTACAGGCCTTTGGCCTTGATGTTGCGCCGACCTGTGAAACCAATCTGAAGCCCATCTAACCTAAACTATTCCATTTTCATCAATATGTTTATCTAATGACCATTTAAGTGCTCTTAAAGTTGGCTTCTGAACAAAAAAAAGACTTTCAGCTAATATCTAATATCAATTTGTGAATGACAGCGCTTTGTGGGAAGGATTAACTTAGGAGGCATTAGTGGGTGGTATAACCTATGTTTTGAAAAGCATCCACCCCAGTTCATAGGTTTTCAATGATTACAATGTTATATTCACACTGCCTCAGCCCAGTGATGCTAAAGGCACAGACAGCTCATGATTCCTTGTCTCTCTTATTCTTCCTGTGTCCTCTTGAAATCTGTGCAATGAATTTCAAGTGAGTCCTTTTTGTTCTTTGTAGCCCGAGGCTCTTCCTGTGTTGTCATGTCCTGATCTTGTTACTTCATCCATCAATTCTTCAATCTTGGTGATCACCCACGGTCAAGACCCAGGCAGCATATCCTTTACATATGAACAGACCATTGTTAACTCTTTGCTGAATAAACATTCACAGGATTGTAGACCCATGATTCTTGTTACAATGTGGTTCCATTTAACTCAAGCCACACAGAAAGTACACATCTAAAATTAGTTCTCCACTACCCAAAGAGCAGACACATAAAAAGAGTTTGTTACATAAAGACTAAATCTTATGGTTCTTTTGGCTAAGTTCAAGTTGAATCAAATTCTTCCGAAGGTTTTGGGCCATGAGATTTAGTGACTTTTCTCACGGTATCTTATGAAATTGATCTCATTAATTACTTACCAGCCCCTTTCACGTCCGATTGCTGCCACATTTTACCACATGGCATTCCCAGAATGATTCGCAGTTCAGCAGACATCGTAGTATTCACTGCCATCCTTTAAAGCTCTTTGTGCATCCATACAAGTGCTATCCGTCAAGATGTGCCCTACATGGTTCCTGGCATTTGCCCTGGACCTGGCAGAGAGGAGGGGCGTATATCAGCACCCTGCTTTGCATGGATGTTCCTTGCAGTTGTGCTATATGGGGTATACAGGTCTTTTTCCCAGGAGCAGCAATCACCTCACTGAGGCCTGTTGCCAGGCTTTGTGCCAGGCTTTGGCTGTGCACTAAATGGCACAGCAAGGCAACAGTGTTATAAGCCCAGTATCTCTGACTGATGGGCCAACAAACAAAAAAGCAAGGCAGTACAATGCAGAGGTGGTGTGAATAAAGAGATAAGGATGAAGCAAGTGAGCACTATGCCAGTGAGGGAAGAACCTAAAGATGATGCCTGGTCCAGTCCATGAACTGGGTGCGTGTTCCTGAGCACACAGTGTCCTTGCTGCAACATTGCAATGATAGTTGCCAGAACATTGAAGTACAAAAGAGACCTGTAAGTGAATTGGAGCTATGCTATAAGATTTGTTAGAGACTGATATGTGTCAGAAACCAGTGTCTGTGTGACTGGTATCCTTGGAGTGTGCCCTGAGATATTAGTACCTGGTTTCCAACATAGTGGTTGTTTGGAGTTGCGGCGAGCTAAATCCAATAGATACCCTCTCAGGTTTCCATGTTGAGTTCTCCAGACATCTAATTTGTTTGGTAAGAAGCGAGGCTGAATATTAATATGGTGAATTGTTCAGTTAACAAGGTGTTCCACAAGTGTCAGTCCCCATAAATTGGCATTTTGCTGCTGTCCAGTGAGAACCTCACTCACCACTTGTGAAAAGTTTAAAAAATGGCGCTATGGAGATGGACCTCACCTGACTTTTCCACACATCTTGCAATTGTCCACATTGCTTCGACAGCTATAAGATCCCACCCATTGTATAAAAATACAAAAAGCAAAAAAAGTTTCATCTTTCCTTCTCGCAAGACAGTCAAACTATAGATGGATGTACAACAGAGTGAAAAGGACTGCTGCTTTGCGGTTTCTGAGAAAACTGGGAAATAAAATTTCATCCTGCATCCCAGAATCTATATTATATTTCAAAGGAAGCTAATGTGCAATATTGTTAGCTGGGCCTATTCAGGAAGTCTCCCTGAAGGGTTTACTGGAAGAGTGTATTTCCTGCTGGCAGTGAAATCTTTCCATTGTAAGCTATTATTTCTACAGCTTCCTTTATCAACAAGACATTATAAAATATCTCTGCTGGTTTCTTATGGCCCTTTCAAAGGAGTCTTGGATGAATGCTATAAATGTTTGCAAAACAATTGCTGTCAGGAAATCTGTAGAAATTCCAATTGTTGTCTGTCCAGTGTGTGTCATCATCTCACAAGGTTTTATGCAATATAGGGCTTTTTGCCTGACATTGGAACTGTAGGGTGCCATCCAAACCCTAAAGTCAGTTTGAGGTACTGGTTTGCTTGTGAATGTTACAGCTGATTTTGCAAGCAATACATTGTTCAAGGTACTGAATTTTCATGAGTTGAGTGCAGCTCAGTCAACTAACATAGTGGCTAGTAGCATTGTTTTTTTGCATTAGCTAATGAAAATTGATCTAGTTTCCTTGGTAAATTGCGAATGGTGTGTATAAATCAACAGAGTGTACAAGTTGAAATGCATCTGCAGCCGCCATCATTATCTGTACCCACAGGTGTGTTAACCTACAGGACATCAAATCTAGAGGTACTGGATTTCAAACATGGCCCATCTGACATGTCAGCAGGTAGAACATACCACTGGTTTAGTTTTCATGTTCTTATAATGCTATTAACAAGTAAAAGAGCTCTCAGATATGTAGTACATGAACAGTGGTACAAAATCAGACCATACTGTGGAAGATCATGAGAGAAGTGGGGCAAGGACAATAATTGCTTAATTTCCATCTCTTTCAGGAACAATAAAATCTTTCACCACCATTCCCCCACTTAGCAAGCTGTATTGTCAACATGCCCTAGTATCTACATGATGAGAGTGTGACAGGACCTGTAAAACAATCCTCAAATTGCACTGACCTCAAGATTCTGCCAGTGTAGCAGACGCTGGGTCAGCAGATGAATCCCTTTTCAGAGAGGTCAGTCTTGGGTTGGATACCTCCCCCTTTCATCTAACTTCTTATAGGTTTAAACCTACTAACTTCTTATAGGTTTTAACTCAGACCATGGCAATACAGCATTTTTCAGGCTTCCAAAATGCTACAGCCCATTTATCTGTCCTTCTTGTGGTACTGCAGAACATTTCATTTCCCTGGAAAACAGAGATTGGCTTTCTATGCATGAATAAAGAATCAAACCATGTTGGTGAGAAGCTACGCTCCATCCTTCCCCAATGGAAAATCATCCTGGGGAGATATCAGACAGAAAATGGATTTAGTGTCTTTCTATGGAGAGTTTTTTCAACCTTTCTGCTATTTCCTAAGCTTGTTGATGTTGGATAGCCTAGAGCACTCAATAGCTTGTATCTAAGCTATTGGGTTTTTCTGGAGAGATGATCTTACTTGTTACCAATGAAGTGGTTTCCGAAACAATGTTGCTACAGCTAATCATAATCAAGATTTAACCATTGAAAGGCTCAGAATAACATCCAAAAGAGTACTGCAGATTTTTTAGCTTCTTGCAATCTTTTCTGCCTGAAATTGCATGAGAAAGTCCAAATGAGAAGAAGAGGCAATCTTTGGCTCATCACTTTATCTAAAACAATGAGCCAAACCTCTCAGCAATATTTGTGAGCATCATTCTTTGAGAAAATTATATTATTGCTTCTACCTCTACCTTAAAAGAGTGGACATATTAATAGTCTTGAAATTCTGATGTTTTTGATGTTGCAATGATGTTGTACTGGCACGTGATACCAGAATTGGGGCAGAAATAGGATTTGAACAAAGTATTAACATCTAAATAGTGTCTTTCACAACCTCAACATTCTAAAATGTTTTGCAATGAATGGAGTACTTCCCAACTGCAGTCACTTTTCTGATACGTGAAGAATGGCATCCAATTTGTACACAGCAAAGATATAAAAAACAATAAAATAATCATATTATTATTGTGTTATGAACATGTTATGTCTTCTTTGATTGATGTGAGGCTGAATGAAGGAAAGGTGACACAAACATTCAGTCTGCTGATGTTTGGAATTCTTCTGTTCCATCAGCCATATACCTGTGCTCAGGGTTTTTCTGATTGGCAGTAACCAAATCCTTCTTGGTGGTGGAGGTCTCTGCTTGAGTAATGATCCTGATACTGGGTACATGATTTCGAGTATTGGGCAGAGTTTTCTCTCCAAGGAGTGGAAAACTATTTCTGAATCGTGAACTCACTTCCAGGCAAAGGAATTATCTTGCATGAGGTCAGCCTTTAATTGGTGGCAGAGAGATGTTTGAGGAGAAAGTGAGGTCTGCAGATGCTGGAGATCAGAGCTGAAAATGTGTTGCTGGAAAAGCGCAGCAGGTCAGGCAGCATCCAGGGAACAGGAGAATCGACGTTTCGGGCATAAAGAAGGGCTTATGCCCGAAACATCGATTCTCCTGTTCCCTGGATGCTGCCTGACCTGCTGCGCTTTTCCAGCAACACATTTTCGGCAGAGAGATGTGCCATCCATGTGCCAGTCAGGTGAATTGGCCATGCTAAATTGCCTATAGTGTTTGGTGCGTTAGACAGTGCTAAATATAGGATAGGGGAATGGGTCTGGGTGAGTTAATCTACAGAGGGTTGGTGTGGACTTGTTGGGCTGAAGGGCCTGTTTCCATACTAAAGGAAATCTTTAAAAAAATTAAGGATGCCAGGCAGGCTCTCGAAGCTCTGGCCAATCAGACACCTTCCTGATTTGAATGAAACCGTTGGCTTAAATGTAGAGTAAATAAGGTGTTTCAAAGCGGAACTGCCCTCTATACAGCTTTATTTAGACTTCAGTTTTAAAATTGGATTTCATAATTCACCCAATGCTAAAGGTGTGTATGTGGTGGCCTTACACCCAGACAGTTAAGGAGGGTCTGTTGGACCGGGTATGTTGGACCCTCATTCTGTTGCTGGAAGCCATATCCATGCACTTTAGGCCATAGTCCTGACGAAGGGTTTCAACTCAAAATGTTGACTTTGCTGTCTGACCGGCTTAGCTCTTCCAGCTTCACGTCTATTGACTCTGACTTTCCAGCATCTGCAGTCCTTACTGTCTCCTAGACTTTTAAAGAGCCTGTTTGGCTGGGTAACACTGATACCAAATCCTGCAATGCCCTGCCCCACCCCATCCTGCATCACTCAACAGTAGCCTGGTGGCAGGAGAGAGCAGGGAAACCAGAGTGCACGGCAATGTTTTACTTTCTACTCCCAATGGGAGCTCAAAATCCCACCAATTGAGTGGAACTCATGCCCTGACGTTTTGATGATTAAAACAAAATCCAGGCCATTATCATTCATTGTACAACAACAGCGAAGGAACTTTCTTTTTATTTGTGGCCACAACAGATATAATGAATTCATCATGAACGATTCTATTGTTTGTGCTCTTGACCATAAACTTGGAGTGTATAGCTGCTGCTCTATTTCTTTAGAGGGTGGTTAACCTGTGGAACTCATTGCTGCAGAAGGCAGTTGAGGCCAAGTCATTGAATGTATTTAAGACAGAGATAGTTCTTGATTAGTCCAGAGGATGAAGGGTTCAATGGAGAAAGCAGGAGTATGTGGTTGAGAAACATATCAAGCATATCTCAACATATTGAGAAACATGATCAAAAGGTGGAGCAGACTTGATGGGCTGAATGGCCTAATTCTGTTTCTATATCTGATGGTCTTACACCCCAACAAAATGACATACTATTAACAAAGTATTCAAATTGTTTCAACAGTAGTTGCTCACTTAATTTAACACATGTTGTTGCCTTTGTTTCATTGTTAGATTAAGCCATAAAAGAACAAGATGTTGACCATTGATTATGAAACACTGATCAGAGTGGATATTGCAATGCTTTTTTAACTTGGCAAAGAGTGGTCATTTAAAGAATCATTACCATGCTGTGTGATTTTTAACTTTGTACACCCCAGTCCAACACCGGCATCTTCAAATCATGACTCCCAGCTTAGGTTGTTTAACATCAAACTGCCAGTTCTATCTTGCTCCAGACTTACAAAACTCATACCCTTTGTGTTTTCCTTTCATTTTCTAATCCACCATCTTGTCCTGTCTGGAAACACACCTGGACATTTTTAGTATTATTTCACTGTTGAACCAAATGATGGTGCACATTGTGTGTCACAGTATGTACTATTTTTTGGATCAGAGTGGTGCTAGAAAAGCCTGGGTGCTTTATTTCCATTTTACTTGAATACTACACAGGAAGATAAGCGCCCATTGACTTAGATTCAAACCACAGCCTTAGGCATGTGAAGAAAACATTAGCTGTGAAAATTATGTTTTTTAGTACATCGTGTCCTGCGTCTGGTTCTGGTGTTTTGTACTAGGACAAATGCTTGCATGCAGCTCAGCAGTCAATATTAATTACATATAAGGAATTTACTTTAACATGCTTGACCATAGACATTTCACAGCAGTTAAAATCTGGAAATAGTGTGCAGATTTCTATCACATTATTTTAATCGTTACCAAAACATTCACCACTTACATTTCACATGTAAGGTTAAAACCTTTGATTTTCTACATTAATACAAATGTGTCTTTTTAATGTTATAGCTGAAAATGTGTTGCTGGAAAAGCGCAGCAGGTCAGGCAGCATCCAGGGAACAGGAGAATCGACGTTCGTTTATGCCCGAAACGTCGATTCTCCTGTTCCCTGGATGCTGCCTGACCTGCTGCGCTTTTCCAGCAACACATTTTCAGCTCTGATCTCCAGCATCTGCAGACCTCACTTTCTCCTTTTTAATGTTATAGCCTACTGTCTTTTAAAGTACTTTTGATAGGCATCTCATTTGTTTAAAGGTTAGGTCAATAATATTTTTAGTATAGTAAGGACTGCTCAACTTTATATGTCATTGTAGAATTGGATCTTAAAATATTAATTCAATGAAAATATGCAGATTAGTTACTCCAAGAAATGTGCCCCAACATTCGTTATCTTTTTGAATTAGATACCTCAATAAAATTAATCATATGTTTTATAAATAGTTATGATCACCCCTATGTAATTTCATTTTGGGACAATAAATCATTTCATTATTTCAGAGAAATTATCACTCCATTGTAAGAGAGTCAGATGCTTGTAACAGAAGTCTGTAAGCCCAGAAGAAGTGAACAAAAACGCGAAAGGGTCAAAAAATCTCCTGTGCCTGCCAGCCTTGTCAGCTGGATGATGGAATAGTTGGAGTAGAGGCCTGCATTGTTTCACATAATTTGTTTAATGGCTTCTACAAATTAAAGTGAATCTACTTACAGCAGAGGGAAAGGTCACCTGACCTTAGCAAGCTAGCCAATGCTCTTGCATGCAAATACATTCTTCTAAACAACTCACCATTCATAAAAAAGTGCATGCATAACCACATATCTTGCCTATTTTCCCAAAATGCATGGTTGCCAAAAAAACTATGTTAATTCTAGTGAATCCCATTTGCATCGTTCGCTGCATTTCATGCAGAGTTTTTAAATTGTGCAGGTCTTTTAATGCTGCATATGTGCATTGTCATTGGCTGTTTAACTAGCATTTGCTTCTTCGAATGATGACAATCCTTATTGTGGGAATTTCATTTCTGTGGTGAGTCCTAATGCCATAATAGCTGTTATTGCTGATGTTGCATCATTTTTCACTGTTGGGGAAGAGTGGACCCCTGGAAGTACTCTTTGTAGATGCCTTGAAGCAGATAAATACTTTGCAGAAGATGGTCTGAGTGGTTTGTGGTTGGACACCAATGCCTCTTTGTCTCTCGCAAGCAGATTTTGATTAAATGCTCACAAGCAAAGGTAATGGCCATACACTGTTTCCCAATCTGAGCCTAACATTGTTCAGTCTACATGAATGCCTTGGGCACAAATGCAATTGGTTGACTTTTCTGCACAAGAGTCACTCCAAGTCCTGTCTCACTGGCAAGACAATACAAGGTGACTTCATCATTGACATTGTAATATGTCAGTACTGACATTGCAATCACTGGTTGCTTGACTTCTATAGACTATTCATTTCCATTTCCATATCTCCATAGACTAGCAGATAGCTTCCACTTCAGGAAGATCACTGACTATCTCGTGCTGTCTGTGTTAAGACTCTTCTGGGACAGTGTATGTATCAAAACCCAATCATCTGTATCTCCCAAAAAGCATCCAAAACTCATTTAGAAAACTGTTGCTGTCATCCAGCCTGTGAACATCTTTTGCATCAAGGGCAGTAAAGGTCTTTGCTTTGGCAAGTCATGGTAGAATTTCTTCGGTGGTTGGCATGGAGTAGCAAGATCTCTTCAAAGCATTTTTGAGATCCTTTGCACCTGTTTTCCATATTCAGTTTTTCATAGTATTTTGCACAGTTCACATACTGCTAATCGAATCTGTAGCCATTGCCCCTTTAATGACTGTTTCCTTATTTTCCACCTCTTCTATCTTATCTCTTAGGCTGGACTTGAGGGCAGCTGGAACTCTGCTCAGCAGTTACTGCATTGATATCAGATTCATATCCATGATATTCATTAACCAGATTTTTTTTGTCTTTGTAGTCTTCTGGGATCTATTTGGGAGGTGATGGCTTAGAAGTTTACGAAATGTTGGAAATCTTTTCTGTCACATACCAGGTTACCAGTCTAAATTTTAAACTTGCTTTAGCTGAAATGAATGGGTTTGTGCATTCCACCAACATTTACTAGATTTTCGCCCTCCATGGAAATTTTGGGGCCACTGCTGCCAGAACCTCAAGTAAATACCAATTGTTCTCCTGTCACATTGCAGAACAGGGTTAACTGAAGTAAAATCCTGCAATATTTATATTAGTTAAGTGGGAGAGCATGGTGGATGGGTGAGAAGCGTTACAGGAAATTTCCAATCTAAAATCTAGCCCAAGAGAAAACAAAGAAGACCTCACTCTGAACCATAATGAGGTACTTTGTTTTGATATAGTGAACTTTACACCAGATTTTGTTTTCTGGCCCTGCTTTAGGTTTCAGAGGATTTTCTCAGCAGAAATGCGGTTTGAACCTGCAAGACTTTAGTCAGCTATGGGAGTATTGAGCTCCTGTAATTGCCATCCATCTTAATAATGTCATTTACCTGAACAAAGCATAGATTTGTCTGTTTGGTGAACAGTTTATCAATAAGTTCATAATACTGATATATTATAAAACACGACACAAAAACTATACAGCACAGGAAAGCTCCTTTGGTCCATCAAGCTTGCACTGATTCCTAATCCTTATTTGGATCCGCTACTTATTGCCCACATGTGGTTTCTATCCATCTGTTCACCTTCCATTCATGTGTCTATCAATATTTGCCTTAAATGTTGCTAATGTACCTGCTTCTACCACCTTCACTGGTATTGTGTTTTAGGCACCTACCACTCTCTCTGTGAAAACTTTTCTCCACACTTCTTCCCTAAACTTTGCCCTGCTGTCCTTGATCCTGTGCCCTCTTGTAGTTGACCTTTCCACCCTGGGAAAAAGCCTTTGACTATCCACCCTATCTATACCTCTCAGAATTTTTTAGACATCTATCAGGTCACCCCTGAGCCTCCATCTTTCCAGTGGAAACAGTGTTAGTTTGTCCAACCTCTCTTCATAACTAAAACCCTCCAGACCAGGCACCATCCTGGAAAAGATTAGAGTGGTGTTGGAAAAGCACAGCAGGTCAGGCAGCATCCGAGGAGCAGGAAAATCAACGTTTCGGGCAAAAGCCCTTCATCTGCTCCTTGTATGCTGCCTGACCTGCTGTGCTTTTCCAGCACCACTCTAATCTTGACTCTAATCTCAAGAATCTGCAGTACCCACTTCTGCCTAATATCTGGATAAACCCGTTCCAAAGCATTCCATCCTTCTTGTAGTAAGGTGACCAGAAATGCACGCAAAATTAAAAGTGCAGCCTAACTAGAGTATTATACAGCTGTAACATAACTAGCCAACCTTTATGTTTAATGCCCTGGCCAATGAAGACAAATACACTGTATGCCTTTTGACCACCTTATGCACCTGTGTTACCACGTTCAGAGATCTACAGACAAGTATGCCCAGATACCACTGTATATCAATACTCCTCAGGGTTCTCTCATTTATTGTACAATTTGCACCTGAATTTGATCTTCCAAAATGCATCACCTTGCATTTGTCCAGATTTATCTCCATCTGCGATTTTTCTGCCCAAATCTACAATCTATCTATATCTATTCTTTGACAATCCTCCTCACTATCTGCAACTCCAAAAATGTTGGTGTCATCTGCAAACCTACTAATGAGAACACCTATATTTTCATTCAGATCATGATACATTAATTGACTCTGCAATTGTCATGAATCCTTTGAGTTATCCAATACATTTTGAACTGATTGCCGTAACTCAACACAGTAGCGTGACCCACATAGCACAATTATCATTCAGAATTATTTTTAAATGATGAATAAAAGCCAATGTTTGCACTATCTGAAGCAACAATTAACTAAATGAAGAGCATTGAAGGAGGTACTTACATGGGTTCCTTGTCTCTCAGAGTAGTAAATTTAAAATCATCATCCTTATCCTCATTGCCCCATCTGCCTATTTAATTTCATTTTTGGCCTCCATCTTCCCCTTGGCCTCAGCTGAATTTCCCTATTGATAGCAGAACATTTAAATACTTAGGACACTTTTTATTTCCCTGTGGCTTCTGAACCCAGCCATCAGGCTCAGAGGGAGTTTATACATCCACAAATGTGAGAAACAATCGTAGAGTCATAGAGATGTACAGCATGGAAACAGACCCTTCAGTCCAACCTGTCCATGCCGACCAGATATCCCAACCCAATCTAGTCCCAACTGCCAGCACCCGGCCCATATCCCTCCAAACCCTTCCTATTCATTTACCCATCCAAATGCCTCTTAAATGTTGCAATTGTACCAGCCTCCACCACATCCTCTGGCAGCTCATTCCATACATGTACCACCCTCTGTGTGAATGTTGCCCCTTAGGTCTCTTTTATATCTTTCCCCTCTTACCCTAAACCTATGCCCTCTAGTTCTGGACTCCCCCACCCCAGGGAAAAGACTTTGTCTATTTAACCTCCCCATGCCCCTCATAATTTTGTAAACCTCAATAAGGTCACCCCTCAGCCTCCGACGCTTAAGGGAAAACAGCCCCTGCCTGTTCAGAGTCTCCCTATAGCTCAAATCTTCCAACCCTGGCAATATCTTTGTAAATCTTTTCTGAACCCTTTCAAGTTTTACAACATCTTTCCGATAAGAAGGAGACCAAAATTACATGCAATATTTCAACAGTGGCCTAACCAATGTCCTGTACAGCCGCAACATGACCTCCCAACTCCTGTACTCAATACTCTGACCAATAAAGGAAAGCATACCAAATGCCTTCTTCACTATCCTATCTACCTGCAGTCTATATCTTCCATAATCTTTTCCACGGTAAATACTGATGCAAAATATTCATTTAGTATCTCCCCCATTTTCTGTGGCTCCACTCAAAGGCCGCCTTGCTGATTTTTGAGGGGCCCTATTCTCTCCCTAGTTACCCTTTTGTCCTTAATATATTTGTAAAAACCTTTTGGGATTCTCCTTCATTCTATTTGCCAAAGCTATCTCATGTCCCCTTTTTGCCCTCCTGATTTCCCTCTTAAGTATACTCCTACTTCCTTTATACTCTTCTAAGGATCCACTCGATCTCTCCTGTCTATACCTGACATATGCTTCCTTTTTCTTAACCAAACCCTCAATTTCTTTAGTTATCCAGCATTCCCTATACCTACCAGCCTTCCCTATGGTCGCTGGCCCCAAAGTGCTCCCCCACTGACACCTCAGTTACTTGCCCTGCCTTATTTCCCAAGAGTAGGTCAGGTTTTGCAACTTCTCTATGGCACTATGGCAGTCCCAGTCGATGTTTGGAAAGTTAAAATCCCCTACCATAACTACCCTATTATTCTTACAGACAGCTGAGATCTCCTTACAAGTTTGTTTCTCAATTTCCCTCTGACTATTAGGGTGTATGTAATACAATCCCAATAAGGTGATCACCTTTCTTATTTTTCAGTTCCACCCAAATAGCTTCCCTGGATATATTTCCGTGAATATCCTCCCTCAGCACAGCTGTAATGCTGTCCTTTATCAAAAATGCCACTCCCCCTCCTCTCTTGCCTCCCTTTCTATCCTTCCTGTAGCATTTGTATCCTGGAACATTAAGCTGCCAGTCCTGCCCATCCCTGAGCCATGTTTCTGTACTTGCTATGATATCCCAGTCCCATCTTCCTAACCATACCCTGAGTTCATCTGCCTTTCCTGTTAGGCCCCTTGCATTGGAATAAATGCAATTTTAATTTATTAGTCCCACCTTGTCCCTGCCTGCCCTGACTGTTTGACTCACTTCTGTTCTCAACTGTACCAGTCTCAGATTGATCTCGTTCCTCACTATCTCCCTGGTTCCCACCCTCCCACCTTACTAGTTTAAATCCTCCCGAGCAGTTCTAGCAAATTTCCCTGCCAGTGTATTAGTCCCTTTCCAATTTAGATGAATCCGTCCTTCTTGTACAGGTCACTTCTACCCCAAAAGAGATTTCAATGATCCAAAAATGTGAATCCTTCTCCCATACACCAGCTCCTCAGCCATGCATTCATCTATTCTATCCACCTATTCCTGTCCTCACGAGCTCGTAGCACTGGGAATAATCCAGATATTACTGCCCTTGAGGACCTCCTTTTTAAATTTCTGCCTAACTCTCTATAACCTCCCTCTCTGTAACCTCAACCTTTTCCCTTCCAATGTCATTGGTTCCAATGTGGACAATGACCTCCTGCTGGCCCCTCTCCCCCGTGAGAAACATTCTGCACCCTCTCTGAGACATCCTTGATCCTGGCACCAGAGAAACAACACACCATTCTGCTTTTTCTTTGCTGGCCACAGAAACGTCTGTCTGTACCTCGGACTATAGAATTCCCTGACACAATTGATCTCTTGGAAGCCGACGTAGCCCTCGTTGCATTAGAGCCAGTCTCAATACCAGAAACTTGGCTGTTCGTGCTACGTTCCCCTGAGAATCCATCACTCCCTATATTTTCCAAAACAGCATACCTATTTGAAATGGGTATATCCACAAAAGACTCCTGCACAAGCTGCCTACCTCTCTTACCCTTCCTGGAGTTAACCCATTTATGTGACTGTATCTGAGACTTTCCCCCCTTCCTATAACTGCCATCCATCACAACTGTTGCTGTTACAAATTCCTCATCGCTTCTATCTGTCTCTCCAACCGATCCACTCGATCTGATAAGATTCGCATCCAACAGCATTTATGGCAGCTATAATCCGCAGTAACCCTTAAACTCTCTTTAAACTCCCACATCTGACAAGAAGTACATATCACTGCAAAGGCCATTTTTGCTCCTTCACAATCTACAGACCCAGAAAATAACACCGTCTTGTTCCTCTACAAAACACTGCACCTGGTTAAATTAATAGCTATGGCTTATATTTTAAGTTTAATCAAGAGGCTTATCTCCAAAAACATATAACCAAGAAAGAACCCACTGTACTCATTCTCTTGGACAGACTTAAAACAACAATGAACTTATCTGATTCTGTGTTGTGAACTTCGCCCAAACCGGTTCCTCCAAGATTAGTTGTGAAATTCACTGTTTGTTAATTTTCCCAGATGTACTCCAATGTCCAGCACACATGAATTCAAAAACAGGCAGTAACTGTGCAGGATCTCTCTCTTTCTCTCTCTCTCTCTGGAACCCAGGCAGGCAAGGAAGGCCTCAAAGACACCTGGATTACAAACTTTTGAGGAAATCAACTCCAACTCTGAACATACCTCAAAAAGGAGCAGTTCTTACCGCCACAATTTTTTCCTGTCCTCCATCTTCGATCACCCTTTTTATATTGTACCAACATGCCCTTCCACTCTCAAAGATCTATGAACAAACACTCCAAGGTCCCTTTGTCCCACAGAACTTCCTGGTGTCATGCTGGTTATCCCTATCTTTAACTCTTTGTCGACCCTTTCTACTCTCATTCCTTTTATGTTCTTCTTGCCTTTGCATCACTGTTTCTCTACTGCGCACCTAAAGGTCTTACGTTCCCACCTCTTTACATTTCTAGTAATTTTGTTGCTGAGTCACTTCCTTTCTGTTAATCGTTTGTGTTATGGCTTGGAGTACTGGGCAACTCACAAAATAAATGCAATTGAACAGTGTGGAGTGTATTGAGTATTTCATATAAACTTGACTTTGGCATGAGTTGTTGTGCCTCACATTTTAAAATTCAAAAATAACCAAATTGCATGATGGTTAATGACTGTGAGCAAACAAATTCTGCAAACACTCAATAGGTTAGGCAGCGTATGTCAGGAGAGAAACAGATCTTTCATCAGAATTCAGAGGGAAGAACATACTGAGATTAGCTATTGTTCAATCTGATCAGTGAATTACAAGTTGTAACAGTACTTAAAAAAATTGTTCAACTGCTAACTGAATTCCAAGATAAGAACAATTTGTTTCCAAGTATATAATATAAAAATACAAATGTAAAAAGGAGCGTTAGCGCATTAGATGTAATGTTCAGGAAAATTAGCGTAGCCCCACAGAATTTATATTTTGCTGTTTTATACTAATTGGAGCTTTACTGATTATACAATTCTCTTACAACAACAAGACTTTGCTCTTAAAAGTAAAGCTGTCTGGCCTTTCATGTTCACAAGGTACTTGAAAACTGGTAGAAGGTTAGCTTTGATGTGTAATAGATCAGAGAAAGGGCACATCTCATTTAATCTTTTCATCTTGCACTATATCGCTCATGACAGACTCCTTGCTCAATGCTACTGTAGGTTACATTTGCATCATGAAAGGGGGCTATCAAGCTGTTCTAAGTGGCACGTCATAAACTCTGATTAGTAATAGTCTACTGTATGATCTACTTGAAAGCCAAGTTGATAGACCATAACCTTTATTTGGGCTACAGTTAGCAAACTGGACTTAGAACCATATCTCAGCAAGACCTAGATGACATTTATTGTTATGCTAAAAAAGGAAAACTTGTGCATAAATTGTTATCTGTCTACATAGACTGTGTTTACTAACATACCCATTTGTATGTTTCTCCAAACAACTTTTAAATGCTCCTCATGTTCAAATAAATTAATCTCAAAAGCAAAATACTTGTGCGTTCTGGAAACCTGAAATAAACACAGGGTTATGCTCAGCAGGTCAGGCAACCTCTATTAGGAGAGAAAACTTGAGTTAGCATTTCAGGTTGATTACCCAAGTTGTGATAAAAGGTCATCAACCTGAAATGGTAATTCTCTTCCCTCCACACAAATCTTGCCAGAGTTGTTGAGTGTTTCTTACATTTTCTATTTTTATTTTAAACAAATCTCAATATACTCTTTTCAAAGCCTCACTTTGATCTACATTTCCTCCATGTCAGTGAGATGTAACAGTTAGCATTCAAGTAAAGCCACACTAATTATGTGGACCTATGGAAAGGTGGAGGTGGGAGGCAGAAGATCTTGGACAAAGAACATGAGTGCTTGTTTACCAGCACGAAATAAAGAAAACAAAATGCTCCCTGAAATGTCCATTATAAACTACAATCCTGCTTTTGCTGGAAAATTAGTCCCTATATTATAGAAATTGAACATTGTGAGATATGTGTTGTAAAAACATTGTTGAAAAAATTACAAAGCTATGATATCATAAACCTAGCAAATTATGAAGATTGACTGTTGTGCTTTTGGATTTTATTTTCAGCTATTTTCAAACTATCTTCATTAAAGATGGATCTGAAATGTATTGGATAGTTAAAATTCAATCAGGAATTAGTGAAATTTCACATAGTTAAAATTCAGATGTGCCTGCATTTACTTAAATTGAAGTAAATTTGTTTTTTTTAAATTAAGTCAAGGCTGCACATCAGAAAGTTACTAATATAAATAACCAAGAGATTTACTCTTCATAACCCTCTGATCCCTAAACTGGCTGAATTTGTTTCCATCCATAATATACTGAAAGTTGTGTGTCAGAATTTTGACCTCCATAACATGGCATGCACAGTTTGGATTGCGGTTCCTGTTATTCCAAAGAATGTATTTGTGTGGAATATTGTGTGATGCATTTTTAATACAACACATGGAATATTCAGGGTGGAATAGGAATGGTCAGATGAATGCAAATAACTAGAACTGAAGTATTCAAGAGGCAGTGATCTTATTAGTTTATTGATAAAAGAGAGAGAAGGGAAATTACAGCAAAACAGAGTTTTGTTATATTTGTAGTGCTGAAACAGGCCCATCAGCCCAACAGGACTATCTGTTGTTTTTGCTTCACTTGAACCAAATAAAAAGCACCATAATTTCTGACATCACAAAGAAACTGTAACCAATAATTTACATCATTGTTCTGCTATGAACAAACCAGCTAATTGCTGATGTAGGAAATGAATTGCTTGTCAGACAACAAATATTTTCCTGAATGCCATCCAGCAGTACATGAGAGGTGAACAAGGTGACACAGTTGATATACCTTCCCTGCCACTTAGCTGTATGAGTGAAAATGAACCTTGTAAAACTGGTATACAATAGAACTGTGTCTATAATAAGGCTGTCACAGAGCTGTGTCATTTCCACCATATGTAATATCAGTGTAACAAAGCAGCTCGGTCAAAATCAGACTCCCCCTTAATTATCACATACTGTGTTCTTCCTCAGTCAGCATTAGGGATATCTACAGTGTTAGCCAGCTTTCTGTCGAGAAACACTTCCTGAGAATGACGTATGTTTGTACAATGGGGCCAGTGACTTCAGAACTTCTGCTGCTGATGACTTTTTTTTATGGTTCCAGCTGATGTTATTATCAGACAAATCAGATTCCATATTCAAATTTGGCTTGATAGATTTTTTTCTTTGGTTTTGATATGGTTGTCTTTTACTGAAACGCAAATGTGTAACACTGCAGATTTGGTATTAAACATTAAACAGAAGTTTATTATGCAAAATAAATCAAGATGAAATAGAATAAACCAAACTGTGTGTATATAACATGCATTTAAAGATTTTCCTACATGTCCTACAAATCTTTATAGCACTTCTTTACAATATTCAAACACCAAAGAGAATCTCTTTCTCTTTCACATCTGCAAAACTTAATTTCACTGTGGCTTTTATTCTCCTCTGTCTTGAGAATCTGATAACTTCTTCGTTGAACCTTCATAGAATCGAGTGTAGACTTTGTCAACTTCAAATGACCCCTTCAGGTTTTAACCAAACATTTCTGCTCTGGTACTTTAAACCTGAACTCTTTACACTGAGGTGTCCTATTTCTTAACAGGTCTAATCTAATTTACAGCTCCTTTGATCAGGAGCAACTGTTTTTTACATTCACCTTTAGCCAAGACTACTAAAAGTGCCAAACCGAAACTCAAAGTTTTCTGAGTTATGAGTGTTTCTCTAATCAAAGAAAAAAAGGTCAACAACCTTTTAAACTGAAAACTTATTTCATTATCCTCTTTGCTTTGTTTGGTTGTAAACTCTCCTGATGAAAACAAAACCTCATTACATGCCAGGAACTCAAACTCTAATAGGTTTTTAGAAAGAATCTCACAAATACTTACAATTTAATTGTTAAATCCCATCAGGCAAACACAACAAAACATACATGACACCAGCTTAAATCCAAACTCATGACCACCGTCATCCAGAAGGACAATGGCAGATACATGAGAATGACGTATGCCTCGCCCAGTGAGTTCCCCTTCAACTGACGTACCATTCTGACTTGTAAACATGTTGCCATTCCATTCATGTCACTGGGTCGAAATCCTGGAACTCTTCTTTAACAGCATTGTGGGTGTGCCTGCACCATTGCCCTGTGGCAGTTCAAGTAGACAGCTTAACACCACCTTCTGAAGGACAACTAGGGATAAGTAAGAAATGCTGCCGGTCAGTGATGTCCAACACCCTGTGAGTGAAAAAAATAGATTAATCACACATCTTACGTCTCAACTTACAAATTAACTTGAAAGGATCCAGAAGGTCACCAGTGATACCCTTCAAGGCTCTCATATCTAATTTAAGTTGAGAAATTAAGCATATTGAGATGTGAAGGTATGTGGTGTGGACCCTTGCAGTTTCTCAACAGTGAGTTGCAAAACTGTTCAGATATTGAGCCTTGAGTCTCATGCCTATGTTGCTATTGAATCTTGAAGACCCATCAGTCAACAGAATCTGAAAGTTGGGTCGTTATTAACATTACAGCAAACCTCAGTAAATTTTAGAGGGATTAAGAAATGGTTCCAGGTTTGAGATCAGAGTGAGGGCAGAGTGATTAGGAATTGGAAGCTACAGTGGTTGGAAGTGGTAGAGGGTTGCTATATGTAAAATTGGAAATAGCAGATGTTATTTATCTTCTTTATTGCAGACAAACCATTGACGTATCCTGCCTCAGAGAAGTGCTTTGTGGATGGTGGTCAGGCTTTGAATCCAATCTTGGTTGAGATATTATTCATTACACATTTTCTAAATCTTTTAAAATGAGGTATAAACTTGTGATATGCAATGGCAGAGAACATATTTCTACATCTTCTGCGAAAATACTTGGAAAATTGCTTGTGATTGAAGATGGTAATACGTTTTTCACTGAAGACTATAAAATAGATTTGTAAGTTATTCCCCAGGCTAGCGTATTCTTCTCTGTGGTAAATGAGCTAGCTGAAATATATGGGCTAAAATGATCAAACTTAATGGATGTTTTAATACCACATACAGAAGGAAAACAATAGGAGAGAGGAGATGGGAGGCAGGGTTTATATGGAATATGCAATGATGAGGACTTCAAATTAATAATTGGGAACTATGACAAAGGCAAACAGGATGTTAAGCAAGTAAGGAAGCTAATTACTATCATTGTGGAAACTTTGAATTTCCTACCCAAAACCTAGAAATGGCAAAATATAAAAGAAAAGCTGAAACTATAATTACATTAAGATCATAAAGATAACTGTTAAGAAAATTTGTGACAATTTTTAAAAATAAAAACAATTTGTAATCTAGAAATGACTGAGTATAGAAGTAATTCTTTACTATTTGGGTGTTAAATATCTCTTTGTAGAGTGCAGAAAAGACATTCTGACCCAGAAGATCACACGTATTCTAATAGAGACTGCCTCATTTTCCTCCTTTCAAATGAATGTTCCTCCCCACAGATTTTCTTTTCTTTGCTCCGCTGAAGTGATCTACAACTCCCAGGTGGTGAAGATGAAAATCTGCTACTGGGTTTCGTGCACGCGCTATTTATTAAGATGTGATTTTGTAAGAAAGGCCAAGGACAAAAATAATTCAGATCTGCAAGACTTTGAATGAGCAGCATACCTGAAGTGTTCCAGGGAGGATAAAGTAAGAGGAACTAGCAAATAAGGCAGCAAACTATTTATCATTAAGGGCTGTGA
Source organism: Chiloscyllium plagiosum (assembly GCF_037043375.1). Taxonomy (NCBI): domain Eukaryota; kingdom Metazoa; phylum Chordata; class Chondrichthyes; order Orectolobiformes; family Hemiscylliidae; genus Chiloscyllium; species Chiloscyllium plagiosum. Next base: position 37,727,638 of record NW_028270157.1, read on the forward strand.
AGGCAAACATGAATTACCATTTGAACTCCGAGCTCTTTAATGCAGAATTAATTTCAATAATCTTAATTCCCTTAAACATCAAGACTTCACTATAAATGCATGCCAAACAATTAACACCACAGGCATCTTTGGTCATAGCTGTTTCTAATGTTGTTTTGCATTGTCTACAATGCTACTGCACAGTTGTGTTACTCAATATGCATGCCAACATATAAAAGCATGATCTGATATGAATTCTTAATGAACGCAGTACTGAAGTTTACAAACTGCTCGTGTACAGTGCATATCACGTCCAGATCCAATATCACAAGTGGGTGCATAATCACTGAGAATCAAATTTAGGCAAGAGAGAAGAAATAAATTGTATGCATGTTATAATAAACTTCTGGTAGGTTGCTTTTTTCATCAGTGCAACATTTTCTTTCGGCCAGCTTCTCTATCACAGCATTTCCCTTGATTTATGCATCATTATTTGTTCTGATATGTAATCCAATCTACTGCAGTAGGAACCATGGAGAATGCCCACTTAATTATGAGAGAAGCCCCCTCATCAGTGTAGTGAGGCTCATGGACTGTGGGATCTGCAAGGCTTTCCTCTACCTCCTGAATGAGATTCCCCAGCAAACACTGTTTGGGTTAGCAGCTCCTTTCTGATGAGGGTGGAAGAGGGCAAGGACTCTGTGCTCAGTTATTTGACTTCACATTAAGATGGGAATTAGAGATGGTGGTTACTGAATGCCATTTTCCTGTATCCCACACTCCTTTTGAATTCTAGTCTGTGACCCTCATGCCAAGCTTGCTCACCTGTGGCACCTCAGTGTCAGAGCTTTCCTGGCAGTTTCCAATCCCAGTAGTGAGGAGTCACTGCCCTCTGATTGACCAGCAACTCTCAGTTGGCAGGATTAGCACTTAAAGCTACGATAGTTCTCCTGAGGAAAAAGGTAGGCATTGACATACGGACAGGCATACATGCGTGTGAGGGCACACACACCGATAAACTACTTTTTGCATTTCATTAAAATATGTCTTCTGCCATTTAAACTAATTTTTTATTGCAAACTTTTCACAATTTGTTTCAAAAGGTGAGACAGAAATCATGCACTAAGTATTTCAAATAGGGAAAGGTGTTATTTAGAAAGAGTGCTGATTGAAATTTGATTCTAATTTTGCTCATCAACAGGTTCATAAATAATGTATTGTTCCCATCTTTTCAACATGTAATTGACATTACATATTTCTTAAGTTATACAATATAAGGGAACTGTGAACTACTTTACAGTTTTAATACAATATATTAATCTCCTAATAAAACAGCCAAGAAGGTGGAAGCAAATTAATATGTAATTCACAAGATGCATAAACATCATATATATATAACATATATATATATATTTCTTGCTAAAAGCTGCAGGTAATTTCAGTGTAAAAGGTTATTTGTGAGCAATACGGATAATATGGTCAGAGCATTGAGTATAGGAGTTGGGAGAAAGTGAGGTCTGCAGATGCTGGAGATCAGAGCTGAAAATGTGTTGCTGGAAAAGCGCAGCAGGTCAGGCAGCATCCAGGGAACAGGAGAATCGACGTTTCGGGCATAAGCCCTTCTTCAGGAATGAGGAAAGTTTGTCCAGCAGGTTCAGGAATGAGGCAAGTTTGTCCAGTATAGGAGTTGGGAGGTCAGGTTGGAGCTGTACAGCACATTGGTTAGGCCACTTTTGGAATATTCTGTGTAATTCTGGTCTCCCTCTAATAGGCAGGATGTTGTGAAACTTGAAAAGGTTCAGAAAAGGTTTGGAAGGATGTTGCCAGGGTTGGAAGTTTTGAGCTATAGATAGAGGCTGAATAGGCTGGGGCTGTTTTCCCTGGAACATTGGAGGCTGAGGGATAACCTTGTAGAGGTTTATAAAATCAAAAGGGACGTGGATAGGGTAACTGGACAAGATCTTTTCCCTGGGGTGGGTGAGTCCAGAACTAGAGGGCATAGTTTTAGAGTGAGAGGGGAAAGATTTAAAAAGGACCTAAAGGGTAGCTTTTTCATGCAAAGGTTGGTGTGTGTATGGAATGAGCTGCCAGAGGAAGTGGTGGAGGCTGGTACAATTACAGCATTTAAAAGGCATCTGGATGGGTGCATGAATGGGAAAAATTTAGAGGGATATTGGCCAAATGCTGGCAAATGGGACTAGTTTGACTTAGTATATCTGGTCAGCATGAATGAATTGGACCGAAGGGTCTGTTTCTGTGCTGTACATCTCCATGACTCTAACACAATAATAACATGAATAAATAAGGTCATAAAGCTGTACAACACGGAAGCAGGTTCAACTTGTCCATGCAGATCAAATATCTGGGTGTTGATGAATTAAGTCTGCTTGACCTGGAGGAATCAGTTTGTATACTTGGTCCCATAACTTCCTTGTTCTTTTCGAATTCTGGAAAACAAATTCACAGAGCAGGACTTTCCCTTTTCTTATCTCTGTCTGGGGGTGGACATCTTTAAGATTGAGACATTTAATGCCTACTCCAGCAGCAAGAAAGCCACTGGATCAAGGACCAGTGAAGCTTCTTAGCCAATTAGTTCCCTTGACAGATGGGTCGTACTCCACTCAAAGAAGACAGCCAATCAAAGGGATGGGCAGAAGATTCTGTTGTAGCAGTCAGGAAGGCTATGAGAATGCTGAGGCCCTTCAGTGGTAGCTAACCCACCCCTTAAGGACTGTAACTATGGCAGGTTGGGAGGGTTGACCATGGGCTTTCCTGCTCGGGGCTTAATTTGTGAGGTGGTGAGAAAGGGCAAGTTATCTCCCAGTCCTAGTCCATCAAATTATTTAACTTTCCTGTCACAGAAAATGCGACACACTGAATTCATCGTGGGCGGCATGGTGGCACAGTGGTTAGCACTGCTGCCTCACAGTGCCAGAGACCCGGGTTCAATTCCCACCTCAGGCGACAGACTGACTGTGTGGAGTTTGCACGTTCTCCCCGTGTCTGCGTGGGTTTCCTCCGGGTGCTCCGGTTTCCTCCCACAGTCCAAAGATGTGCAAGTCAGGTGAATTGGCCATGCTAAATTGCCCGTAGTGTTAGGTAAGGGGTAAAGGTAGGGGTATGGGTGGGTTGCGCTTCGGCGGGTCGGTGTGGACTTGTTGGGCCGAAGGGCCTGTTTCCACACTGTAATGTAAGGTAATCACATTTCAAGTTTGAAACCCATTATTCCTGAGCTCCCTGCAATTCAGTGGTGGCTCAGGGATTAAATGGGAGCTATTCTGCTGTCTCCTGTAGGTTCCCCAGCTATCTTGTTGTGTTTGCCTGCACCCTCCCAAGGGGGGGAGGTGGGGGAGTTGCAGGGAGGATTTCCTCATTATCATACATTCTGTACCTGACTGAGAGAGTAGGTTCGGGGTAAGGGTTGAATTTCACTGAAAACCACCCCTTTTTACCCCTTCTGTGACCACTATTCCTTTTGGCCTGAGATCCTTGATAGTCTGCTGGGCACATTCAATAACTGCTACTGATTGTGCAGAAGCATGTTCAACTGGACAATATGTGTAAGGGGTTACATTCGAGGTCCACACTGAATTGAAAAATCCTTTTATTGTTATTATCACCATTTCCTGCTTTTTACTTGAGATATGTGACTGGGTTTGATGCTACTGGTCATTCCATTAGCATTCCACATGTATATTGAAATCAATTGTCAATTGTTGTTCAGTGCTGGCCCTCACTTCTAAGTGGTATGAGTTCAAGTCTTATTCCAGAAACATGAGTTTTGCAGGTGGTCATCCAAGTGCAGAACAGAGGCAATGCTACACTCGGAGGTGTCAGTTTTTGAGCAGCACATTAAGTCAGTCTGTCTCCCCTTTAATCCACTGCATTTATTAAAGAATAGTAGGGCAGTTCTTCTGGGTATCCTTGCCAAGTTCATTTCTCAATCAACATCACTAAAACAAGATGACAACAACTTTATTTATATAATTTGTAAAAGGTGCTATATAAACACAAATCTTGTTTACTATCTCCGCTGTTAAGTATCTACTTAAACAATAGCATGACCTGGGGCTAGCAATGAGAATCTTTACTCTGTATAACAACTATTGGAATTTTTGCGGATGTTGTCACGTGAATTCTATTATCTTTGGAGAAAGAGAATTGAAAAGAGCATCAAGACAATGCACTTCAGCCTAATAATTCCTGTACTTTATACAAAATGCAGGATACAGTTTTCACAGAAATAAACATCAAGTTTCATGCATTTTATTATGGAAACAATAAAGACACAGTTTACTAACTCTGAGCTCATCTTCTCCACTATGTTTGCTCAGGCTTTTAAAATGCAAAGCAAGATTTTGTTGCAATTGTGAGACCATCACCTTTGCGCATCTGGAGAGGGATGGCACCAGGAGACTTCCAGTACTATTAGCAGAGCTTTAATTCCTTTGCAGTATTTATCTCGCTTCCTCTTAAATGTACCTATGATATTCACCTCCACTCCTACCTCTTCCACATTCCCTGTTTACTTCTGGGAAAGACGTCTCTCCTAACTCTCCTGTTAAATTTATTGTTGATTACCTGAGGTTTGTTCATTTAACTTCCATTTCCCCTGCAAAGAAAAACATATTCTTTACTTCCTCAAAACAGCTTCATAATTGTAAAGGTCTCTGTTGGGACACTCCTTCATTCGCCTTCTGTTTTTGAGAAATAAAAGGAGCTTGTGCCCAGAGCTTTGCATTTTGGTTAACCCAGTTACAATGCAAGTTTAATATGATATCTATGCTTTTCAGTTTGCACAATATTCTTCCCTCTGATCAGCTAATTTGTCATTTTAATCAGAATATTAACCATTCTATTTGAAAGGTGCTTACTTATCGTTTAAAATAAACTGCTGAATCATCTAATTTAGGACAAATCTTCTGCTCCTGGTGTTTGTAAGCTTGAGGTGGGAAAGGTTCTTAATTAGGCAGTGTGTTAGTGCACCCAAACCCTGCCACTTTATTAGATTAGATTAGATTACAGTGTGGAAACAGGCCCTTCGGCCCAACAAGTCCACACCGACCCGCCAAAGCGCAACCCACCCATACCCCTACATTTACCCCTTAACTAACACTAGGGGCAATTTAGCATGGCCAATTCACCTGACCTGCACATCTTTGGAATGTGGGAGGAAACCGGAGCACCTGGAGGAAACCCACGCAGACACGGGGAGAACGTGCAAACTCCAGACAGTCAGTCGCCTGAGGCGGGAATTGAACCCAGGTCTCAGGCGCTGTGAGGCAGCAGTGCTAACCACTGTGCCACCGTGCCACCCACCTCCTCCAGAATTAAGCTGTCAGCAGAAAGGCCTGTGGCATTCTTACTCCTTTGCCAACTGAGGCCCTTAAGTTTGTTTTTATATTTATGCATGAAATGTGGGCATTTCTGATTAGGCCAAAATTTATTTCCCATTCAGAATCATCCTTTATATTGAGTTGCTTTCTTAAACTGCTGCAGTCCATCTGTTATGAGTACATCCACAGTACTGTTAGGGAGAATGTTCAAAAAGTTTGATCCGTTGTCTATGAAGAAACCATGTTATATTTCGAATATGTCATTTAAAGGAAAATGGACATGTGGTGGTGTTCCCACGTATTTGCTCCTCTTGTCCTTTTTGGTGGTGGTAGACTTGGGATTTGGAAAGTTGTGCTGAAGGAGCTGCAACAGGTTTCTTCAATGCACCTTGTAGATGGTGTACATTGCTGCCACTGTGTATCATTGGTGAATGTTTAAAGTGGCGGAGAGAGTCCCAGTCCTCTTTGGTTGCTTTGTTTTGGAATGTATGTCCTTGGTGGAGTGGGAGGGGGAGTTGAAGTGTTGAGCCACGGGGTGGTTGGGATGGTAGGTCCGGATGTCCCAGAGGTGTTCTCTGAAATGTTCCGCAAGTAGGCGGCCTGTCTCCCCAATATAGAGGAGGCCACATCGGGTGCAGTGGATGCAGTAAATGATGTGTGTGGAGGTGCAGGTGAATTTGTGGTGGATATGGAAGGATCACTTGGGGCCTTGGAGGGAAGTAAGGGGGGAGGTGTGGGCGCAAGTTTTGCATTTCTTGCGGTTGCAGGGGAAGGTGCCAGGAGTGAAGGTTGGGTTGGTGGGGGGTGTGGACCTGACGAGGGAGTCACGGAGGGAGTGGTCTTTTCGGAACGCTGATGGGGGAGGGGAGGGAAATATATCCCTGGTGGTGGGGTCCATTTGGAGGTGGCGGAAATGACGGCGGATGATACGATGTATATGGAGGTTGGTGGGGTGGTAGGTGAGGACCAGTGGGGTCTGTCCTGGTGGCGATTGGAGGGGCGGGGCGCCAGGGCAGAGGAGCGGGAAGTGGAGGAGATGCGGTGGAGAGCATCGCCGATCACGTCTGGGGGGAAATTGCGGTCTTTGAAGAAGGAGGCCATCTGGGTTCACCCTCACCTTCACCCTCACCCTCACCTTACCTCCTTCCACCTATCACATTTCCAACACTCCTCCCCCAAGTCCCTCCTCCCTACCTTTTATCTTAGCCTGCTTGGCACACTTTTCTCATTCCTGAAGAAGGGCTCATGCCCGAAACGTTGATTCTCCTGCTTCTTCAATGCTGCCTGACCTGCTGTGCTTTTGCAGCAACACATTTTCAGCTCTGATCTCCAGCATCTGCAGTCCTCACTTTCTCCTTGTTAAATAGTGGACAGACTTTGGAGTCAAGAGATAGTTACTGCTGAATTCTAAGTCTCTACCCTGTTCTTCTAGTCACAGCTAGCCCATTTCAATTTTGGACCCGAAGATGTTTTATTTCAGCACCTGTAACGCTATTGAATGGCAAAAGCACATGGTTGGATTCTCTCTTTGTAAGTGGCCACTGCCTAGCATTTAGAACATAGAACATAGAACAGTACAGCACAATACAGGTCCTTTGGCCCTCGATGATGTGCTGACCCTTTATCCTACTCTAAGATCATATTAACCTACAAACTCTTCATCCATGTCCCTACTCAAGAGTCATTTAAGTGCCTCTATTGTCCCTATCTGACAATACTACCATGGTTGGCAGTGCATTCCACGCACCCACCACTCTCTGTATAAAGAACCTACCTCTGACATCTCCCCTAAACCTTCCTCCAATCACCTTAAAATTATGCCCCCTTGTGATAGCCATTTCTGCATTGGGAAAACCTCTCTGGCTGTCCACTCTATCTATGCATCTCACCACCTTGTGCACCTCTATGAAGTCACCTCTTATCCTTCTTTGCTCCAATGAGAAGAGCCCTAGCTCCCTTAATCTTTCTTCATAAGACATGCCCTCCTGTCCAGCCAGTATCCTGGTAAATCTTCTTTGCACCCTCTGTAAAGCTTCCACATCTTTCCTATAATGAGGCGACCAGAAGTGAACATAATATTTCAAGTGTGGTCTAATCAGGACTCTGAAGAGCTGCAGCATAACCTCACGGCTCTTAAACTCAATCCCCCTCCTACTGAAAGCCAACACACCGTACGCCTTCTTAACAACCCTCTCAACTTGGGTGGCAACTTTGAGGGATCTATCTATCCATCTGTTCCTCTACACTGCCTAGAATCCTGCCTTTAATTCTGTAACCTGCATTCAAATTTGACCTTCCAAAATGAATCACTTCACACTTCTCCAGGTTGAATTCCATCTGCCACTTATCAGCCCAGCTCTGCATCCTGTCAATGTCTCGTTGGAACCTACAACAGCCCTCCACACTATCCACAACTCCACCAACCTTTGTGTCATGACAAACTTACTAACTCACTCTTTCATTTCCTCATCCAAGTCATTTATAAAAATCACAAAGACCAGAGGTCCCAGAACAGATCCCTGTGGAACAACACTAGTTACTGAGCTCCAGGCTGAATACTTTCCATCTACTACCACTCTTTGTCATCTATGGGCCAGCCAATCGGTATCCAGATAGCCAGGTTTCCCTGTATCTCATGCTTCCTTACTTTCTGAATGAACCTACCATCGGCAACCTTTGTGTGGTAAGAATGTTATTTTCCACTTACCAGCCCAAGCCGGAATAAGTGCAGGTCTTGCTGAATATGGTGCGCCCTGTTTCAGTAACTGAGAGTCATGAATGGTGCTGAACATTGTGACCTTATGATGGAAGCAACTGTAGGTGTTTGATTGTAAGACAATACTGTTGCCTTTGAAATATTCTACACAGACATTTCAACTAATTTATTACTCATAGAACGCATTTATCCAGATACTCTTACTGAATGAGACAAGTAAAGGACTGCAATTCAAACTATTTTTTATTAAAACACAATCAAGTTAAAGAAACAAATCTTACAAATAAGTAAAATAAATTAAATGAACTTTTCCCAAACTAGGCTGCCTGCCTGCAAAACACACACTACTCGCTGTGGTGAACTTGTTGGGGCTGCGGGATCCAATTCACTAAATTCTGTCGACAAGGCACTCAGGTGAATCTTGCATGGAGTTTTCACTGAGGGAATGGCTGCAAGATGTCCCTTCTCATCCTCCCCTTTCTGAGCCTTTCTGGAATATTCTCTGACTTCAACCAATAGTGTCACAGGCAGGGGTCACAGTGCCAAATGAGGTCCGTCCAGGTCATCCTTGGTGTAACTGCACCCTTTCCAAGATGTGATTTATTTCGTGGTGCCAAGTGGTCTGGCCAAAACTGGGAAATACACAAACATTACATTTCTCCTTATTATTCCGGCTGAGTATTGCTTAAAGCATTTCAAGTCATAATGACACTTCCTTGTTAAAGTCAACCGCCTTTGTTCAATATGCAGGACAGATTTGGGCTGATCCTTGATAGCTTTTGACCTGTGGTAAACTTGACCTTTTCGCATTCCATGAGGTCCTGCTTGCATAAACTGTTTAGCTGATTTTATGTTGGGCCTAGTTGTTTAGGCCATTGGCTACTTGGCTATTATCTCTTCTCTTGATCCCATAGCTCTCAGTGAATATGATTACACAAATAAATAAGAGTGTGGTGCTGGAAAAAGCATAGTAGGTGAGTTAGCATCTGAGGAGTAGGAGAGTCAACATTTCGAGCAGGACCTTTCATCAGTCTACTGTGACTCTGCAGTCCTCTCTATCTTCTAAACGATCACACAACCTAAACTGAGTTTACCTTGTCAGGCAAGCATTTAAATCTCAGTTAGCCAAAACTATTCTGAGGAACTCCTGCCACAATGTCTTGGGATAAAAGTGATAGACCTCCAACAACTCATAACCATTTCCCTCCCTATGAACTGTGTCCAACCAATAAAGATTACCTCCTCCCCCCCCGATCTCATTAACTTTAATTTTACTAGGGCTGTTTGATAGCTGTACTCAGACAACTACTGATTTGATGTCAAAGGCAGTCACTCTTACACCACCTTTTGCGTTCTGTTCTTTTGGATCAAGAATTTAATGAGGTTAGGAGCTGAGTTGTCCCAGAGAAATCCAAACTGAACATCATCAAGCAGGTCTTGATAGCACTGTCGAGCCTCTTCCACCACTTTGTGATGATCGAGAGTGGACTGATGTGATAATAATTGACTGGGTTAGTTTGTCCCTTGCCTTGTGCAAAGAACATATGTGAGAGATTTTCTACACGGATAGTTGCCAATGTAGCTGTACTGAAATTGTTTAGCTAGAGTATGGCTACTCCTGAAGCAGAATTCCTCTGTTGCATAGCTGGAAGGTTGACAGGATTTTTCCCCTTTGTAGCTTCCATTGCCTTCAGCCATTTCTTGGTGTCACATAGAGTGAATCGAATTGGCTGAAGATTAGTATCTGTGATGCTGGGCAACTCAAAGAGGATCCTCCACTTAACACTTGTGACTGAAAATGATTAGAAATGCTTCAGCCTTTTCTGTTAGACTAATGTGTTGGCTGCCCCACCATTAAAGATTTGTGGTGTCTCCTCCAAATGTTAATAGTTTAATTGCTCACTGACATTCATGGCTGGACGTACAGAACTGAAAAACCTAGATCAGATCCATTTTCAGTGAGATTGCTTAGCCTTGAGCATTGTATGTTGCTTAAGCTGCTTGGTATGTAAGTAGTCCTGTGCTGTAGCTGCAGCTGACTGACACATTAGTTTTTGGTATGTTTGGCGCTGCTCCTGCCATTTGCCCCAGGATTCTTCATTGAATCAGGTTGATTCTGCAGGAGTTAATAATGATAGAATTGGAGTATGCAAGGAGATTATGGAGTTACACATTATAATGTTTCTGTCTTAATGGTTAAGAGCCATAGCTTATAACAACTACTGAGGGAACAATAAACTGGCTTTCTTCAAGTTTATGGTTTTTTATTACTGTAGAGAAAAGAGATCCTCCTGCCCTTGCAGAGATCTGATGACTTCTTTCAAGTTGTTTCAGCTACCTGGGAGCCAATCACATAGTTATTAGCAGAAGAAGACCTTTGTTATTAATAACTGATCACCATATCACAGACCAATCAGTTGCTTGTTGCTAGCTGAAGCTCCATTCATACACACCTCTTGGCACCAGCTTATTTGTAACCAGACTTCCACTACTACTTAAACAAGCTTCCACAAAGAGTTATAGGGGTAGAATACAGGGATGCCAGTTAATCATAAGGAATACCTCAGCTAGGATATTATATTCAGTTCTAAACACTGTGCTGCAAGAAAATGCCAGTGTTTTAAGGTACAGTAGAGTCTCTCAGTTGTGATACCATGCATGAGGACTTCAGTTATGTAAATAAATTATAGTTGTTTTCAAAGGGTAAAACATGTTGAGAGGAGGTTTGGTAGAGGAGTTCAAAACCATAGAAGGTTTTAATAGTAATATATCAGGAATATCTGAAAATGGAAAAACCAATCAATTCTGTCTTATTTTTAAATCTCCTTCTGCAACAATTCAGCCCCATCTTCCCCCTCAATAGAAATATCCTATGCCTTCATGGACATCTTATGGACATACAAATGACATTATAAATAAAAGTTTCATCTGTGTAAGCACAACATTACAGAAGATAAACTAACAAGAATTTTGTAGTTAAATGCTTATGATAATGTTTGCACTGTGATGCACCAAGGAAATATTTTGTTTTGCTAGTTATTAAAGAAAACAGTTTTAAACCAGAATGTTATGATGACAATAGGTCCACTCCTCCTTGTGTTTCACTAACTTCCTACCTTAAAAAAATAGCAAAATATTTGGGAAAGAACACTAATACACAGAAACCTTTGATTGCTGTGAAATCTCAGTGGAAGTTTTCATGTACCAGATTTTTCCAACTGTCTCCAATAGCTGATTTCTGCATTTCAGTTTCAACTGTGATAGATTGAAGTTACCAGCTAATAGTGATTTTATTTTGCTCATATACAGTTACTAGTTTCTAAGCAAGTTTAGTCTGATAGGTGCTTAAGCAAGTCATTTTGATTTAAACAGGGGGAAAGTATATTTCACAAATATTTACTAACCAGAAAGCAAAATGTTCTTAAAATCCCTCATCTTCAGCTTGCTGCAGATTGGCTCCACAGACTATGAATATGATAACATATATTTTCAGCTTGGAAATCAACCATATTTTCCTCTTGTTGAGAATGCTTGAGTGACATTCTACATGTTCTAAATTACGTGGATTCCATGGCCAGCCACCAAAATTTCCATCAACATTTATAAACTTCTCACTGGGATAGTCTGTTTGAAATCAAGCCCAGTTATTCCTGGAGTTGTCAGAAAAGTTAAAGATTTCTAAAATTATATTGAATTCCCCCAGTTTAACATTGACGTTAACAGAAAGCATGGACCAGATTTCTGACCTTTATAAGGATTGCTATTCATTATAAAGAAAATTGTTTGCAGGTGCGAGGTGCTGCATTTCGGGAAAGCAAATCTTAGCAGGACTTAAACACTTAATGGTAAGGTCCGAGGTAGTGTTCCTGAACAAAGAGACCTTGGAGTGCAGGTTCATAGCTCCTTGAAAATGGAGTCGCAGGTAGATAGGATAGTGAAGAAGGTGTTTGGTATGCTTTCTTTTATTGGTCAGAGTATTGAGTACAGGAGTTGGGAGGTCATGTTGCGGCTGTACAGGACATTGGTTAGGCCACTGTTGGAATATTGCGTGCAATTCTGGTCTCCTTCCTATCAGAAAGATGTTGTAAAACTTGAAAGGGTTCAGAAAAGATTTACAAGGATGTTGCCAGGGTTGGAGGATTTGAGCTATAGGGAGACTCTGAACAGGCTGGGGCTGTTTTCCCTGGAGCGTCGGAGGCTGAGGGGTGACCTTATGGAGGTTTACACAATTATGAGGAGCATGGATAGGGTAAATAGGCAAAGTCTTTTCCCTGGGGTCGGGGAGTCCAGAACTAGAGGGCATAGGTTCAGAGTGAGAGGGGAAAGATACAAAAGAGACCTAAGGGGCAACTCTTTCATGCAGAAGGTGGTACGTGTATGGAATGAGCTACCAGAGGATGTGGTGGAATCTGGTACAATTGCAACATTTTAGAGGCATTTGGATGGGAGTATGAATAGGAAGGGTTTGGATGGATATGGGCCGGGTGCTGGCAGGTGGGACTACATTGGGTTGGGATATCTGGTCGGTTGGACCGAAGGGTCTGTTTCCATGCTATACATCTCTATGACTCTATGACTCTATAAACAATTCTGAATCACTGACATACAATTATATTGGTTGAAACTTTAACCCACTTATAAACACCTCTTCCCTCATACTGAGACACATAAATTGGGAGTTATGGAGGAAGGAGAAGGCAGGGAAGTCATTTCAATGGTCCATTTTCCCAGGTATCACTGAGATGGTCGATTTTAGCTTGTAAGGAAGTGTTGCTGCTTGGTTCTCCTTCTCCAAATGTTGTCATTTGTTTGCAGAAGGTGTATGTTGGCTGCTTCAGACTTATAAAGCCTTTGTCTTACAGATTAAGAGTCACAGCTTACAGCAACTGCTGAGGGAATGATAAACTGGCTTTCTTTAGCCTTAAGGTTTCTTATTACTGCAGAGAAAAGAGGTACTCCTGCCCTTGCATTGATCTGATGACTTCTCCCAAGCTGTTTCAGTTCCCTGGGAGCCACCCACAGAGTTATTGGAGCAAGGAGACCTTTGACATTCATAACGGGTCATTGAAGCTCCGTTCATACACACCTCTTGGCACCAGCTTATCTCTAACCAGACTTCCACTACTGCTTAAAATAAGCTTGTCACAGAGTTATGGGGGTAGAGTCCTTACGTATATTTACGGCTCAGATTTTTGATCAGTTATAGGGTTATAGTAAAAGGACAGGAAAGTGGAAGTAAGGAGTGTCAGATCAATCATGATGCTCTGGAACAGTCTAGATCAGTCTCGAGGAGCTGAATGGCCTACTTCTATTCCTATTTCTTACGTTCTTATGTAATGTCAACTGCAGTACGCTGTAAATAACACTTAAAATGAGGGTCAAATTACTTGCTGTTAAAGAATGCAGCAAATCTTCAACAGTCCTTGTTTTTTTTTCAGTAGCACTTTTCTTATTTCAGTCCATAATTAAAAATATAGAAAACTCAAAAATATACAATCTTTGCAACTTCATTAGCTACAAATTTCCTGCTGATTGACAACTATCTGAGGAACTACCTACTTTTCTGGATCATCTGTTCCCAACTGAATAGCATTGAGCAGCTCTATTGTTATTCACAAGAACTAGTCATGATGTAGTTTTCCGACCTTATTGTCAAATTAAAGGAATCAGAATGTATTTCAGTGAGAGTTACATGATTGTATGTCAATTCAGCTTCAGAACAAATTGGTTCACTTCTAATTTAGATATGGAATGATTATAACAATACTTCACATTATGTCTAGATCCTATGACAAGACAAGACTTCTCAGCTTCCTTGAGAATTATAATTTTTTATGATACAACTGGTGAACTGCTTAACTCCCACAGAGTGTTGTATTTTCAGATATTATCACTGCCAGCATATAGCATTCTGGTTAGGGTAGTTCACTGCCATCAATTCTCTATGCTCAATCTAAGATCTACCTAATTATCAGTAGTAGAAGATAGACCATTGGTGCATCTAAACAAAAGAGGCACTTGCCTTGTCTAACAAGATAGTTTCCTACACAATAGATGCTGCCAGACCTGCTGAGCTTTTCAAGCAATTTCTATTTTTGTTTCTAATTTGTAGCATCAACAGTTCTTTTGGTTTTATTTAGGAATCAGTACAGTTTACATTAACTTGCTGAGTATAATTACTCAGGGGATTATTTTTTATTTCACCTATTTTTCTAAACAACCTGTTCAGAGATGTCATTACATACCTCTTGAGCAGGTGGGACTTGAAACTGTGCCTGCTGTAGGGGTGTGGACATTACCACTGCACCACCAGTAGGCCCTCGTAATTGCTAAGGACTCTAAGCCAGAATACAGTTGCTCTCTTCAAAATGAACTCCACTGCCTCCAGTGTCACCAAGCTGGTCCTTTTTTTAAAAGCTGTTCCTTTTCTCAAGGATACTGTGTCTTTGGCTTTTTCAGAGGGGTCGTAAAAACAGTCCAGGCTCTGAAACAACTGGTTTGGTACAGAGATGAAAGGGTTTACTGAGAGGTCTTTTTGTTCATATGTAAGCAGATGAGAATTTAAGCCAAAGCTTTAATGATTTAGAAGTGATGTGTATAATGAAAGGAAGTGGTAAAAACAAGGACTGCAGATGTTGGAAACCAGAGTCTGGATTAGAGTGGTGCTGGAAAAGCACAGCCGTCAGGCAGCATCCGAGGAGCAGGAAAATCGACGTTTTGGGCAAAAGCCCTTCATTCCTGCTCATCGGATGTTGCCTGACCTGCTGTGCTTTTCCAGCACCACTCTAATCTCGACAATGAAAGGGAGTGGTCAATCCTAAAAGCTGAAATCTTGGTTGAGTCAGTTCAGCAGTGGGCTGTGTGGAAATAGGCTGCTGGACTCTCTCTCCTTCTGCCCTCCTAACTTCGACCTGTAAGCCTCTGTTTCAGTTTTACTCTATGTTTAAGGGGTTTGTTTATTGGGACTGTTGTGTATTTTTGGAACAGCATAAGTAAGTCTATATTCTGTTCTTTGTATTTTATTCCGTAATTTTGTGAATGATTTTTTGTCTGTTTTAAAACCTGATAGTCAACCTAGCTAATTTACTCTGGGTACTTTTCACTGTACACTTACCAAAACAAATTGCAAAGCTATGGTATGGGCTGCCTGCTTAAGAATGTTTTGAGTGGTCTGGCTGAGGCCATAACACCAACTAAAGACTGTGTAACATTATCAGACTGGGTAAGCTTAATGCAACATGAATAGAAACTCTCCAGAACCATTCTCTTCTCCAACAAAAGCTACTAAATCACTAAATCACTATGCTTGAGTATTTGTGAGCATCTAATTTTCACTTAACACCATTAATTTTCCCACCTTCTGCAGAGGTATTGATGTCATCACAAAAATTAATAACATTTTGTTTTGTTTGCTAATTAAACATTTTCAAATTAACACAGCATAACATAAGATAGTATATAGTAAATGACACAAAACAAGGGAATTTTCCATGATAAGACAGAGGATACACTATTTTATGTGGATGGGTGGTTTACGTTATCATGGCCAGCTGTTTTTATTGAAAGTCACAAAGCTCAATTGCTAAGTAATCAAACACCGAAGTCATTATTGCAAAATGCCAGAGCAGAATTCTGGTTTTCTTTATTCCATTACATAACCGATGAATTCAGTTAAGGTTAAAATATTCTGATGTCTGACTTAAGTCAATTTCATTTGCTGAGGGCATCATACATCCAAGAATCTGCCTTGTTCTTGTTATGCTTCTCTGTGTGGCACAAATTTGCAATTTGATGGAGTTAGATGGTAAGAAAGGTACACCAGATGTACTGTTTCATTATATCAAATAGAAAAATGTTAAATGGGGCAAATTTAATGCATGAGTCAATGGTATCGTTTAAATTTCATTCTTACTCAACAGTCAGACTGATGCAAGTCTGGAAGAACTTACAATTATCTTTATTACAAAAATAAATCACTACAATATGTGTAAAATACATTTTTAAGAATAAAAATTTGATCATTATGTTTTAAAGAACTATGGGATATAGGAACAGATTCATAAAGATTCCCAATGGCCAATTATGGATTGAAGGAGATCACCATGGACACAGCTTTGACAGCAATGCTTTTGGACCTGTAAGTTTATTCTTTTTTTCTTCAGTCTGTTAAATTAATGTTGTACTTGCAGCAATCAAGATCATGAAATAATGGAAGAAGTAACTCAAATAGATTCTGCAAATTGTTCAATTAGCTTTGTACATATAATTCAGACTGGGTATCTTAATAGGCATAGAATGATGTTATGATGTGCTGTATTTTCACTTGACTACTTAATGACTTTCTGTAAAGCATGGAAAGTTATCGAAATTGTAGAATAAGTAAGTGCAGTCTCATAAAGATGCATATTTCTTATTTAATTATTGGTAAATGTCTTCTATAAGAAAACGAATAGTAAGGCGCTAGAAAGAAATACTTTGAAGTGAAATTCTATTGCTGCATAGCATTTATCATGGAATCATTCTGTAATTTCCACAAAAAACTCCATTGGTAAAACATAATCTGTCCTTTAAAATATATATATACACTTTGTAGCAAATACTTATTTCACATGTTTTAGTTTGAGAAGTTAAGGTGTAAATGCAAAACATGGGTTAAGTGCAATTGAAGCACATGATTTTAATTGTACTTAACAGTTTGGAGCAATTTTGTTTTAAGAAGTTACCCATATCGTTTCATTCAATCAAAGTAGACAAGCTTGTTTGATTTGCGAATTAGAGTAAATTAGCTTTAACGTGTTCAGTGAATTCTAAAAGGCTGTAAAATTCTGAGTAGTCTACATTTTCTTCGAGATGATGGATCTTAAGAAAGTTCCCTGGTTTCAGTTTATAGAGGGAGCTATTGCTGGAAGACATCAGTGGCACTTTGGGGCTGGAAGAGTGCTAAAGCAAGGAAGTGACTTCAGGCAGCTTGTGTGTTGCTGTCAGTAGACTCAGTTAGTTAGGGCAGGAAGAGTCCCTGGGAGCTATTTATAGTTCAGTGCAGTTGATGATGGTGTAAAGGAAGCCAAGAAATAGTATATGTTTGATACACATTGAAGAATGAAGATCTTGGAGTACTCACAGGAGTAGTGATAACTTCATTGTCTATAAGAGAGCTGGAATTGTGTTGAGGAGTTGAAGCTGGGGTGCAGTCTTGGGGACTCTAGTGAAATGCAGTCTCAGGAGGTCAAATTAAACTACCTCAACATGAGAAATCAATGAGATCATTGCTGTCAGAGACGTTTTAGGAAGGTTGAAGGCTGGATTTTCAAGAGTGAAGAATTAGGATCCCTTGTAAAGGAGATAATGGCTAGTATTTTCCAATTTGCCTACAAGAGTGATGGCAAACATAAAATGAGGGATACCCCCAACCATTGTAAATAGGATAGCCCACTGGACCTTCTACTTCTCAGCCATGTAAGATGGTCTCTCAGTGGGCATTTTGTTCAATCACTTCCTACAAGGGCATTATCTTGCACTGTCTAAGGTTGTCAGTCAATCAAATGCCAGCAGTCACAGTGAGCATTACTTCTGAAACCAAGGCTACTGTTGGCATGGTAACCATGAATATAGGAGCAGTGAGAATGGCACGCTTGGGGAGGGGGGGTGGTGATCAGATGGTGGAGATGACAAAGTGAGGTATGGTGGAAGGTAGGGAAGGGTGTTTGTTGTAAGAATGTGGCTTTCATGGCCATCCCTGAATCTCAGTCATTCCCTTAGTGTCACCCAGATTATGGCAAATTGAGTTTCATCCCAATCCTAGTACCAGTTGGGAAGGATGTCTCGTTCTTGCCTGCCAAGAAGAGAATCATAGTGAAATAGTCCTTAGGTTGCTGTTAACTGACTACTTAAGAACCTCAGTTGGTGGTGGAATGGGAAGATTAAGCTTTTGACTTCCCACTCAGGCTTTAATTGCTGTAATGGCAGGAATATTGAATGTATCTCCTGAATGTAAACTTGTCTAATTATCTTCCCATTCTGCCACTTTCCTCACTGCTTTTCAGGAGGGAAGAGTCCACCTGAAATTTTAGTGAGATTTGACAACATGTCACATCACTGGGGTGTCCTGTTTTGACCACATGTTCTATTTGATGTGCTCCATTAGGTATTTGTCCATAATTTCTGTTAAATCATATTCGTCATGTTTATTATGGATATTGTAGTTATATTATGCTTGATTATCTTTGTATAACAAAATTTAATGTGTGTGTTAAAAACAATAGAATGGTATGGCATTATCCTCTTAGAATCATCTGGAACCTCAAACTTTGGTCACTTCAAGCAAAATAAAACAATCCTTTTTTTCGCCAGACCTTAACACTCAGCCCTTCTACCACTGATGAGTAGTGGCAGCAGTGCATACCATATGGAAGATGCACTGTAGCAATTTAGTAAGAATCCTTTGGCAGCCCCTTCGAAACGTGCAAATTCTACCATCAAGGGTAGCAAATGTGTGAGAACACAACCATCTCCAGTTTGTCTCCAAGACACACACCAACCTGACTTGGAAACGTATCACTATTCCCTCCCTGCCAGCAGGTCAAAATTCTGGAACTCTCCCAAACTTTGGTGTACTCAATCTAATAGACTGTGATGGTTTAAGGAGTTCACTGCCACCTTTCAATGGCAAATAGGATGGGCAATAAATGCTGACTGATCCATCAGTACCCACATCTCAAATGAACAAAAAAAAAAGACTAAACGTGGAGATCTCATCAAGGAACATAACAGCTGACTATCACAGATTACCCAAAACCTCTCCAATTGTCACTAACGTTGTCCTATATTCTAGATTAATAAAATTAGACCCATAAGTGACATTAATGCATCTGTGATTTCCTGGCTTTTCCCACTTCTCAAACAAGAAATTTTAAACTAAATTGCAGTCCTTAAAGGAACTTTCAGTTTCCAACAAATCTTTGGTAAATTCTATTTTATACGTCCTTTTACTCTTCCCAGACATGAAAGAATGAGTTTACCAATGGCGAAAATTATCTATATTAAATTTATATTATTTCCCCCTTGCCCAGTGTGTCTAGAACTTGACAAAAGCCAAAGTATATTTACAATATCACAACTAAAGAATGAGTAATAAAAGGGGATAAATTCAGGAGGATGAAAATCCCAAATATTTTTCCCTTTTCAAATCCCTTTTCTGGGCGGAATCTTGTGCTCCTAGATGTCGTGAGGTGGATGCAGTGGTGGGATACACAAATCCCTCACCTCCACCAGAATTAGATTGAGGCTAAGAAGGCCCATGACCAACCTACCCATACCATTGTTAATTGTGGCCAATTATTTGACAGCCACTGTTTGCCTCTGCAGGGATTAGCCCAGCTGTAAGTGGACTCGTCACCATTAGGTTACATTATGAGGGCAGTAGGTTAGCTGGTGGCATGTGGTGGTTCCCTCATCAGAGGAAATCATTGCCTGATTGAGGGACTGGACATTTGACAGGAGCTGTTTGCTGGGAACAACCCTGCTGTCCTTGCCTCCACCACAAACCCCCCCAACCAATCCCCTTAAATGACTGTGTGGAGTTTGCACGTTCTCCCCGTGTATGCGTGGGTTTCCTCCGGGTGCTCCGGTATCCTCCCACAGTCCAAAGATGTGCAGGGTCAGGTGAATTGGCCATACTAAGTTGCGGAGAAAGTGAGGTCTGCAGATGCTGGAGATCAAAGTTGAAACTTTATTGCTGGAACAGCACAGCAGGTCAGGCAGCATCCAGGGAACAGGAGATTCGACGTTTCGGGCACAGGCCCTTCTTCAGGAATCTAAGACCTTGTGCAAGTTCTGACCAACAAGATTTATCAGCTACTCAGTTGATAATCTGCCTAGAGGAGGCAGTAGTTGTTGCTGAACAAACATACTAAGTTGCCCCTAATGTTAGGTAAGGGGTAAATGTAGAGGTATACGCTACGGCGGGTCGGTGTGGACTTGTTGGACCGAAGGGCCTGTTTCCACACTGTAATGTAATGTAATCTAATCTAATCTAATCTAATCACTTACTTTAGTCCTTGGTCCTCTGTAGTTCTGGGATTCGTGAGATGTTTGTTCAGCAACAACTACTGCCTCCTCTAGGCAGATTATCAACTGAGTAGCTGATAAATCTTGTTGGTCAGAACTTGCACAAGGTCTTAATTCCCAGGTGAAGAATCACTGATGGCCTTCCAATGTCTGATTGGCATGTGATTTGGCAGCTGGTTGGAGTGGTAGCATCGAACTGTTGAGACTCCTGCCACATCAGCATAATTCCACTTCCATCTCCTGCAATGAATTCCTCCACCTGTTGGACAGAAACTTTGTGTAGATGTCATTGTCAACTGTCTCCTGTTCTGTCAACTCATAACTCAACCTCGCTGTCCTTCTTAATCCTCAGTCACTGTGTTCAGTTTTCCCTCACCAAGCTGAGCTCTCCTGGTGGATTAAGTGAGATCCTGTTCTGATAATCTCCTGCTCTCCCTTTCTGACCATTCAATTCCCTTTCCTAGAACAGTGTTTGTAGTTAGTTTTCTCAGACCCTTTGCCAGTTTTAAACCACTGATATTACTGTCTATTTGAAAGATTGACCTTTGGCTTGTATATATTATTTAAACAATGAAATTAAACATTAATTTGGTTCAAAATAATATTTCTGACACTCCACTGTTTGGATAATATATGTTGCAACATTTTGTCTTTGGCTGACTTTATTTTCCAAAACAAATACATGTTTGTTCCTTGCAATTCAGTTTAATGCTTGATGACTACTGTACTGTTTATTTAAAAAAATGAACTGCATAACATTAGTTTTTTCAACCTAAAGTTCCCATTAGATTTAGAGTACACAATGTAAAACAGCATATTACAACCAGTTTCTGCTTCATTTAGAGGAGCATAGCTCACTACTTTACAGTTTGATGGATTTTCAATGTAATTCATGCAAAGTAGCATGGTCCCCAGGGTGGGAGTGGTGTCATGGTGATGTCAATGGATCAGTAATCCACAAGCCCAGTTCAAATTCTATCATTGTAGCTGAAGGAATTTAAATTCAGTTAGTTGCATCAGTAAGTCTGGAATTGAGAGCTGGTGTCTGTAATGGTGACTGTGAAACTTGATTGTAAAAACCTATCTGGTTCATTCGTGTCCTTTTGGAAAGGAAATCTGCTGTCCTTACCCAAGATACGTGCATCTTCAAACCCTTATCAACCTTTAATTGCCCTCATGAATGGCTCAACCAGCCACTGAGTTGCACTAAACAGGTAGCAGATGGGTTGCAGCAGTTTAGCCTTTGCGGGACATTTAGAAATGACAAATTCTGACCTTACCAGCAACTGTCTACAACCTATGAAAGAACAAAATAAAGGTGATTTGTATCATGAAGCTGACTGATAGTTTTGTAAAGATGAATGGCTGCATACTTTTCAGCGTTACCTATTACTTACAGCTCAATTTCTTTCAATTGCTGTAATGTTTTAAATTAGTACCTGTAAACAAATAGAGAATTGTAGAAAGAAAAAGAAGTGGATGGTATGCTTCAAATCGTATAAAGGATTACTACTTGAACGAGAATTAATGGTGCAAACTTCCTCTGGAATGCTTTGAAGGTTTCAAGGTTAATCAGTTTCTATTTCAAAGTACTGCTTGTACGTCAGGATAAATTATTGCATAGAAGAAAAATAATAATGTAGTAGTGGCAAAATTTATCATGTCACTCCATTAAATATTTTGAAGGATGGAATTTTCCCATTTTCAGTTTAAGCGTTTTGTTGAATGCAATCCATGGTGTCTAGTCCAGTGTGGATTGGAGCAAAGTTTCTCATGCAATCTTCCAACCTACACCAACTGGAGCTTGGATGCTCGTCTTCTTAAAATCATGGGGAAGGAGAGGTGGAAGTTCTTGCTGCTGCTAGGATCTTCAATGGTTCATGCCTCTGACACTATATTGAAAGTCCAATTGCACACCACTTCAGATGCTACCAGCCAGGACATTCTATGGTGCTGGACCATAGGGAAAGGAATTAGTACCTGCTTCACCTGGAGGTACTAATGAATGGGCTGGCAGAGAGAAGGACCATCCTTTTTCTTGTGGACTGCCACAGGAGGCCATTCCACCAAGCTTATCCAGGCTGGACACAGATAGTAACCCATGTTACTGCTGTGACCCGGGTTAGAGAGAGCACATGTACAGGAAAATGTCACTGACCTTCTCCACTATGAAAGGGTAGCTGTTATCATTTTGTCTTTGCTACCTCACACACACAGGGCCACCGCTCAGCAACTCTACACTGCACAAGCCTTTCGTCAAGGCTCATGGACTACAGCTTTCACTATTATGTGCATCATGTTTACACAATCCAACCTATCCTCCAAAACTACTCATCCTTTCTGCCCTCTGCACTTCCTACTCACTAAGGACAGCTCACCATGTTTCCTACTGCTAAAATTTTGCTGCTAAACAATGACCCAATTGAAAAGGCCATGGCAAAAATAACAGAGATCATGTCCTTCAGAAATCCAAATCCAGTTCATTTGTCTTGGAATGAAGCTTCAACAATGTTACCTCTAGTTTTCATGTATCAATGCATTGTTCTACCATACTGTCTTGGAAATGTGCTGATCCGCATCTTCATCCTCAGAATGTTGCTGTCAATGCCCCATTTCATCCATATCTGGTACATCTCCACTTTTTGAGCTTCAGTTGTGAAGGGTACAGCTAGCGACAAATGAAATGGCACACCCTTTGTGTGCTATACTTCAAGGATTTGCCAGAGTGATGCCAGACATTAAAACCCCTACACTATCTTTAGGAAAGTTTAAGGAAATTGTGACAAGTCCTGTAGATCAGGGTCGCAAGATTCTCCTCCACCCCTTTTGTGAATCTTTACCTGCTGCTTCTCCTTCTGGAGGCTGCATGATTGCTGCTGGAAATTTTCGTTCTTATTGGCTTGCTCTTGATATTTTAATTGTTGTTGTTCAACTCCAAAAAAAATGTCAAAAGACTCCAGGTACATAAGTAGATAATCTCTGGGGATTGTCAGAAAGCAAATACAATTTTTATGAAGGAGGCTGAGCTTTCACATCCATCACAATGAAATCTCATGTTTTGCCCTCACACAGTATGAGTGTGCTTTGCAAAATGTCCTGCCTTCACATGGAGCTTTGAGGTCCATTACCTTATCCAAATGCATGTTGCACAACCAAACTTTGTGTACTATACTGGGAGAGTAGAATTCTGCCCATAAGCCAATATTATAGTTTCCTGCCACCACCACCAAATAAAAAGCTGCCTTGCAAATCACAGATCACATCTTTACAATTCAATTTGCAATTGTGGCAGTTGCAACACATTGTCCTCCAGTGCTGACTGCGGAATTTGTTTGTGAAAACGCAAAAGCAAGTGCAGCTTTTAAACACGTTGGTCTACTTAATTTGATTATCTGACATAACAAGGAGTCAATTAGTGCAAGCAATGTAATGCTCATGATGGCTTGAGGCCGTAAATTTTTAATATGCATTCTTAGGTAATGAATGACCTGCTGATGAAGTATAAATTGAAGCCAGATGGGTGGCATTACTGAATCAGTGGAGACATGATTACCTGCAATTGGCCATAGCAGGCCCTCACAATCCAAAGAGAAAAACTGTAACTTACTCCATTCACTTTGCATGCAGTTGGGGCCATTTTGTGTAGTTATTGTACAGTTGACTTTCAGTCTGACATGGCAATATTCCAACTTTGTTTCTGTGCAAGTGACTTGCAGGGCTTCCCTGCGATGCAAGACCTTCCCCATGTTTCTTTTTTTCTTTGATGTTGCTGTCCTTGTGGCCCCTATGACCTTTTAGCCTCCTTGTGTTTCTATTGAACTCCTTTATATGACTATTAATGTCACCACTTTAACCACCAGAGACCATAGCTTTGGAAATTTCCATGCCTTTATTGCCATTGAGAGGCCTGAGTTACTATTACCTGTTTGTAACCCCACTTCCAGTCCATCTCAGTCATTATGAGGTCACATCTTACTATAGCTGAAAATGTGTTGCTGGAAAAGCACAGCAGGTCAGGCAGCACCCAAGGAGCAGGAGAATCGATGTTTTGGGCATGAGCCCTTCTTCAGGAACGCTTTTCTAACAACACATTTTTAGCTATGATCTCCAGCATCTGCAGTCCTCACTTTCTCCTACATCTTACTATATCCAATTGTCGTCCATCACTGGCACCATTCCTCAAAAACTCAGTGCAATGAAGCCCATTTCCAGATACGAGTTGCTCGCTTTTCCCAGGACTCTATGGGCTCCCCCCCCCCCCGATAAGCACCATGATCATTCTTTGACCAAATTTCTATGACTGGCTATGATCCAGTTCTTCACAGTAACATGGCAGGACAGCCCAGAATGACCCAGCCTCCAGTCTGAGGTGTTCATGACACTTGTAATTCCTGATTACATTTGGCCTGCACGACTGACTGTGGCTCAATCGCTGAACTGTAGGGACACAGATCCCCTGACTTTGGTTGAACCAAGTGCCTGACACATGGTGGCCAACCTCAAGGTAGCCCACTCTAACCCTGGGAGTCATACGTCAGTACTGAATTCAGCGAGAGTGCAATAAGAAAGCAATATGTAGTAGACACAGGCTGGACAGAGGCCTCCAAATAAGTGCAAGTAACTGAGTGTAAAGAAGGTAGATGCATCTCATGTGCAAATACATGAGATGCTTATACTTGTGGACAAAGCAACCTGGCAGAAGCATGTAAGGGACTCTGTATTGAATTGCTGAAGTGGTGTGTAAGTTGGTTCCAAGTGCAGGCATTGTAATGTGGTGAGGCTGTTAGTTTGTCATTGCTGACTTGAATGGACCAAGGGTCAGGGAGAATGCTGTCCATGGAGCGAGCATGAACATTAAAGTGAACATTAAAGTAAATGGTGGTTGGGATAAAAATCATTAAGTGGCAGCTGACAGATACCCACTGTCTGTTTTACATGTCACAATTTTATGTTTAGTTTCTTGGGGATGGACAGGAGAGGGGGTGGTGGTATGTAAAAAAGGTGAGTTCAGCTATTAATGAAATGCAAATGTATGCAAATTAGACATCCTTTGAAAGTAAGATTTTGAAGTCACTGTTTCTGGCTTCAGTAGAAAATTGCAAAATTCATCAAACTCAAATTATGAACTTTCATTTTGTATTTTCCCAACTTTCTCACCATTGCTCACAGCGCACCAGGAATGGAAAACAAAATCTGTCTACTGTGGATCTAACATTAATCAAATTGCAAGATTCAGGTTCTGTAACATTAAAAAATAACTTTCAGTGACAATGAGGTTGTTTGATAGTAATTATTAAGAACAGATAACTAGAAGTATTATAAAATTTACTTACAGGTGTTTAGTATGTATCTAATGTGTATATTTGGATCTTCATACCCTTCATGAGTTGAGGACTGCAGATCACGCTACCTTCCTTTAACACAACCTCTACAATGTCTTGACTTCCACCTTTAACTGTTTCTATCCAATTTTGTCTATATGAATGGAATGTACTAATTCTTTCACCAGTAATCCTACTGTAAAATTTGGGCTTGTGTCCTCTAAATTTAAAATCTAATAAACAAGTTGTTTCAACAATTTTGGTTGCACTTGGATTATTCTGTGAGATTCTGATCAATAGGATCTCTGAGATAAGACTGAAATCACTGAAAGCAGATCAGCAGTGACAGCACTGTAACAATAACTGGAGTGAAGGTATATGTGTTGTTTTCCTCTAGCTGTTAAATTTGGCATTTCATTTACTCAGGCCTTTATAAGAGTGACACATTTCCTTAAAAACATCCCAGTGTAATTAAATTAAATGTTTTATTCTGCAGCATTCAGTCACTCCCTTGAGAAACACAGTGAGAAAAATAGTTGAAAGACAACATTATCACTGACCCATACTGAACTCATTGCAGTAATTCTTAATTATTTCTGTCAGCAGAAAATAGACAAAGTTTAAGTTTTGAATCCAGCCGTCTCATAATTCAACAATGTGTAAAGGGAAAATTTTAATTATTGTAGTGTTTATAAAGGGAACGTAATTAGTGTCAAATGTTAGTTGATGCTTAATGTTTAGAACTAGTGTGGTGAAATTCAATATTTGCTTTGGAATAAACTTTTATCTATAAATAATGGCTAGATGTGGAAGCCCTTATGTATTATTTCATTTTTCGGACTGTGATGAGAACTGAACAAGTTCATACTTCAAAATACTTTTTTCATTCTGTTAATTTCAATTTATTAGATTTTGTGTCTCAGCAGAATATGCTTTTAGGACAAAATTATCCAAGACATTTCATACAAGTGTGACTAAACTCTATGGTCAAAGTATTCTGTATAAAGAAGATGTGAAAGAACAACAAAGAGGTACAGAGGTTTAGGGGCTTTTTCTAGAGCTTGGACCATGGCGATGACACAGCATCCAATAGTGGGCAAAGTATGTCTTAAACTAGAGATGGACGATCATGGAGTTCATGGAGGACTGTAAGACTGGAGAAATTAACAATAAGGGAGAGTGAGATCAAAAAAGGAGTTCAATAGCAAGTTGAGAATTTTCAATGGGAGTCTTTGGTGAACTGGGAGCTGTGAAGGCCAATTAGGAGAGTGGGCAGTGATGGAATTTCGAGGTTTGATTGATGTGAAGTTTAGCAGGGTAATATTTGGGAGTCCAGGCGGAACACCACTGGCATAGTCAGACTTGAATGTGACATAAGCACAGATGAGAATTTCTTGAACAAATGTTGAAAGTAGGGTTGGATGCTGGATAATATTACATATGGGGAAATCATCAAATCCCTACAATGTGGAAACAGGCCATTCAGCCCATCAAGTCCACACAGACCCTCAGAGCTTGATGTGTAATCAAAGGTTTAGCTTAGCATAAAAATGTCAGCTAGGTTGGAAACAGTCTCCTTTATCCTAAGCTGGTGGCAACAATGGGGATAGTATCAATAACACAAAATCAGTGTTTTGGGGAGGAGGGGCCAGTATTGAACTGTAGGATATCATGGCTTATCCAAAACAGTTGGCAACACAATGGCAGTAGAGGCAGAGGGATGGTCAAGATGTAGAATTGACTATAGTTGGTACCATGGACTGAATTTAAGATATCCTGTTGATCATTTGACTGTTTTAACCTTGCTCAATACTCAAACCTAGCCTGCACCATCCTCATCCTGTTGGGCTGTATCCCACCTCAGAGGTCCTGCTGATACTCTGGACTCATGTTCCATCTGATACGCATAATCTCCTCGTCTTTGGGGAATTAGCTTTTGTCCCAATTACAGCCATTAGCTTCACCCTGGCCTAGTGGGGTTATAGAGCTGCTGACTAACAGGATTTTCCAATAGCTCTCTAAGGTAAGAGTTTCTTCTGAGATGGGTGTCACCCTGATCCAAATAGTCATCAGCTGCAGGGCAACAAGCTTTTTCATAAGCGAACTCCTCATCGATTTTGCAGTTGGTCGATGAGGAATGGGAGAGTGGGTGCAAAGATATGACCTTGGGCTATTTTGGTTGGAGGGGTTTGGGGACAGGAAGAGATCATTTGCTAGATGTTTTATGATAAATAAACCTGTGGCACAATAAAGATAGATATGGTTATTCATACCATGTAGGAGATATATCAAAGGAAGACAGTGTTGTCAGTTGTTTCAAACCTGAACCAAATTGAGTTGACAACTAGAAACGTCTACTTAATATTTGAACTATAATAACATTTTTCCTTAAAAAGATTATGAAATCTTTACAATTCTTTAATAAGTTTATGAATAATCATCTCAATTTTGATGCCTTTGTAAGTATGTCATAACAAAGCATTGCGTATCATTCAATGCAGAAAACAAATTATTATTATTCAACAATATTTTAAATATTGTAGTAAAACTGAATGTTGTGTTAAAATAGTGTAGGCACTGTAAGAAAAGCTTCACTGCATGCATCTAAGATGTTGAAAATGCACACTAGGCTTATCTATTATACTTATTCCATGATTCTTCTTGTGGTTTATTTAAATATTGGTAATTAAAATGCTATTGCAAATATATTTCAGTAGTTTGCTTGAGGGTACAGTACCTGATACACATACTGTAACAACTGCTACTAATAACCTTTTTATTGGAACAGCTAGAACATGCCACTAATATGGTACACATCTAGAGATACATCTTTAATTGTTTAACCAAAGGACTTGTTTTGTCACTTCTACGTAAGTATGGTGTTCATTTCTTATGTGTGGAATCCTTTATGATTATATTTTGAGCAGTTTTAAGACATGATCCTTCAGAGTCAAGGCATAAAATGACAAAACAAATCTCATTTATGAAGTTTATCCTGAACTAACAGACTGGGTTGTTATATTTATTGACATTATTAAGTGTGCTTGTAAGGTGAGCTATTTTTGCAAAAAAGTATGCCTTCACAAAGTTCCCAGAAGAGAAATTGAACAAGTTGCATGGCAAAAGTATTCAAGTATTGAATTCTGAAAGCCATTTTTTCCTATTCTGTTTTTACATAAAGAAAGACTGTTTTTCAACATGCTTAGACTGTTGAAGACACCTTTGGGGATGCATGCATTGATTGTTGAATAGGGTGCAAGATGGGTAAGGTGGCTGTGGTATCGTGGGAGGAACACTGCTGAAAGGGATGGGGATGTGATGGCTGGGGGGGGGCGAAACAGAGGCATGTGTAGAGATGTGCATCAATGATGGTGATGGGAGAATCTATAAGTATAAAGGACAGAAGGCAAAAAAAGCAGAGGAGGGCATGATAGACCATAGGAAGGAAGGTTATTTGCAGTAACCATCACTTTGGCCTCACCAGGGTGAGCATCAGTAAGGTGTAATCATGGTGTTCGGGAGGACATTGGATGCAAAGCTTAATGTGGTGGATCTCCACATGGGGAGGATGGGTAGAAGAGTAGAAAATATCTGGGACAGCTTCAAGGCTGGGTGGATTCAGTGTCAATGTCAGCCATCCTCTCTGGGTGGCTGGAAAGGTGACCTTGAACTTTGATGTGACTGGCTCCTTTAGGGAGTGATAGCTGACCTGTGAGGGATCTCTCAGTCATTCATCAAGAGGTGCACCAGGGCTGGTACCATCCCTGCTAGGTTACACCAGTTCGTGTTGTTTCCTGATGATGAGCTCAGTGCTGCAATCCCAGGCAGTAGGATTCGGAAACATAACTGGCTTCCCCCAGGTACAGGGTGCCATCGGCATTCTTGTCCTCGTGCATAATGACCTTTTAAAGATGGGATGAGCTCAAAGATGCCAATCTTTCAGTGGATACCTGATGAGTGGTGAGTTGCTCTGAGAATGAAACATGGTGATAGGGATTAGATTGGACAAGAGGGATACCATTGGGTTAGGGGTCAGTAGTTAATGAGGCAAGTTTTCGAAGACATGATAAGAAACCTCACTCGATCTCATGCATCAAAAACTTACAGGAGACCTGATGCAACTGGCACGTAACCAAAAAGACGTAAAATTCAGTTTTAGGATTCTAACAAAGAAAAACACACTTGAACTTTTTGCCGTGCCTTGTTTTCTCAATAGATTCCTCCTGGGATGCTGAGTAATTAGTTTGGGTTTTTATATCAGATGCCCTTTTTGTCTCCTGCAGGAAACCTCATGTTGCTGGCATTAATTTATTCCACTATTCGGTCAGTAGATTAGACTGAGACAGTGGTGCTGGAAAAGCACAGCAGGTCAGGCAGCATCCAAGGAGCAGGAAAATCGATGTTTCGGGCAAAAGCCCTTCATCAGGAATGAGACACATAATGTACAACATTGGTGTCCTGCTGGTAATCGAATCTTTAAACTTGACATCCATTCCACGATCAACATTGCCTACATTAATCTCTGCAATATTTCCCATTTGTGATCCTAGCCCTTACCCGACCTGCAGTAAACCCTAATCCAAATTTTAATTCACTTTGTGTGTTATTTCCCCTCTGCTGTCCCTGCTATGCCATTATATCCTGTTGCATAACTCATATTCTGTACTGTGTCAAATCCTCCATTGTTCCAACACACATCCTATTATCTAGAATTCTTCAGTCCTCCCTTTCCCATTTTCAAACAAACCAGTTGAGACTTTGATCACTTACCTGGCTTTGCCATATCCTGCTCTTGTTAAGAGGCACAGAAGCAATAGAAACGGGAGTAGACCTAATCTGCCATTCAGCTCGATCATGATTGATTTTCTACCTCAAAGTCATTTTCTGAACAATCTCCATATCACATTGTATCTTTAGTAGAAGTCTGTTAATGTCTGTCTTGATTAAACTGAATGACTGAAACTTCATGGTCATTGAGGGAGAGAATTTCAAACATTCTTGACCATATGAGTGAAGAAATTCCTCTTCATTTTTGTCCTAAATGGCTTATTTTATTCTGAGACTATCGCAAATCAAGAAAAGCACTCTTCCTGCATCGCCCCTATTGACACCACTTTTGAATTTTGTATGCTTCAACTAGAGCACAATCTTATTCTTCTAAACTCCTAGGTCTAAGCTTTGCAATAAGAATAATAATATTCCTTTACCTCATCATTGGGAGCTGCTATTACTATGGTAATCAGATTCTGTATCAAGGGCCAGGATAACTTTGGTTGGCAGTATAATTCCAAATGCTGACATCTTATTGATAGTTTATTGCAGGGGATCTTGAATAATGGATAGTGTTGGTCAAAAGGACTGAGCAAGAGCATCAGCTCCAATCCCATACACAGAATCATGGCATGCTCGCAAGAGATTGGGAGAAATCAAACACTGAGGTGAATTACATTTAGGATAGGGATTCAGTGTAGGTGGGATTAGGGAGAGATACAGAGAACAAAGCTTGGGAGAGGTTGTGTGAATGCAATTCCTATGATGTCTGCCAGATAAAAGACATTTCCCTGAGCAGGGCAAGATTGAAAAAAAATCCTGTATGTACTAGAGAAACATGTTCTTTCAAGAACAAGGAAAAAAGTCAAAACATTTATTTAGCTTGTGCAGTGCATTTTGTGAAATATTGGTGCTCCACTTTCAAACTAGATTATGCTCAATATGTATTTTCAACTGGAGTCACATTGTTCAATTAAAGTCCCATTAATAATCAGATCATTTGTATTTTTAAAACCCCAAAAGTAATTGTTTGCCTGTGTCTTGATAATTTTCCATTTGTGATTGTTTAATTACTCATTTTATAAATGCATGCATGGACAATGACAAGCCTGAGGATTTCAGGGCAAAGTATCCGTTGACAGTTTTTCCAGTTTAATTGGTTATGATAGCAATTAGTGTCACTTATTCTCAAATACATCACATTGAAGCCAACATGACTCAACAGAACAACTCAACTTAAAAGATTCACAAAATTAGCCAATATTTTAAATTGTTAAACACCGTGTGAAATTTACTGGAAATAGGCATGTTTATGATTTTACAATTCAGTAAATCATGCTGATTTTATTGTGTGTGGTAGTTCCCTAGAAACAAAATATTAAGGTCGCTTGAAGACATGTTGGGCAGAAAAGTATTTTGGATTACAGCAGAAATATAAGTTGTGCTGAGTTGGTAACGTTCTTGTTTTCTGAGTCAGATTGTCCTGCTTGAAGGGCTGAATTCAGAGGTGCTCAACAGCTAAACGTAGCCCCATCAGCTGTTTTTTTTCCCCTCCCCCCAACTCCATCACTCCTCCTGGCTATTTTTGAGGATTGGCAGCCATCCTCATATGAAGTCAAAAGAGAAAAGGTATAACATAGCAAAGATAAGTGGGAAAACGGAGGACTGGGAAGCTTTTAAAGAACAACAGAGGATTACTAAGAAGGAAATACGCAGATAAAAAATGAGGTACGAAGGTAAACTGGCCAAAAATATAAAGAAGGACAGTAAAAGCTTTTTTAGGTATGTGAAAGGGAAAAAAATGGTTAAGACTAAAATTGGGCCCTTGAAGACAGAAACAGGGGAATATATTACAGGGAACAAAGAAATGGCAGAAGAGTTGAATTGGTACTTCAGATCTGTGTTCACTGGGGAAGACACAAGCAATCTCCCAGAGGTAACAGTGGCTGAAGGACCTGAACTGAAGGGAATTTATATTTGCCAGGAATTGGTGTTGGAGAGACTGTTAGGTCGGAAGGTTGATAAGTCCCCGGGGCCTGATGGTCTACATCCCAGGGTACTGAAGGAGGTGGCTCGAGAAATCGTGGATGCGTTGGTGACTATTTTCCAGAGTTCGATAGATTCGGGATCAGTTCCTGTGGATTGGAGGGTGGCTAATGTTGTACCACTTTTTAAGAAAGGAGCAAGAGAGAAAACAGGAAATTATAGACCAGTTAGTCTGACCTCGGTAGGAAAGATGCTGGAGTCAATTATAAAGGATGAAATTACAACACATCTGGATAGTAGTAACAGGATAGGTCAGAGCCATGGATTTATGAAGGGGAAATCATGCTTGACTAATCTTCTGGAATTTTTTGAGGATGTAATTCTGAAGATGGACAAGGGAGATCAAGTGGATATAGTGTACCTGGACTTTCAGAAATCCTTTGATAGAGTCCCACATAGGAGGTTAGTGAGCAAAATTAGGGCACATGGTATTGGGTGTCAAAGTACTGACTTGGATTGAAAATTGGTTGGCTGACAGGAAATAAAGAGTAGTGATAAACAGCGTCCTTTCAGAATGGCAGGCAGTGACCAGTGGGGTACCGCAGGCATCAGTGCTGGGACCGCAGCTTTTTACAATATATATTAATGACATAGAAGATGGTATTAATAGTAACATTAGCAAATTTGCTGATGATACTAAGCTGGGTGGCAGGGTGAAATGTGATGAGAATGTTAGGAGATTATAGGGTGACCTGGACAGGTTAGGTGAGTGGTCAGATGCATGGCAGATGCAATTTAATGTGGATAAATGTATGGTTATCCACTTTGGTGGCAAGAACAGGAAGGCAGATTACTACCTAAATGGAGTCAAGTTAGGTAAAGGGGCAGTACAAAGAGATCTGGGTGTTCTTGTACACCAGTCAATGAAGGTAAACATGCAGGTACAGCAGGTAGTGAAGAAAGCTAATAGCGTGCTGGCCTTCATAACAAGAGGGAATTGAGTATAGAAGCAAAGAGGTTCTTCTGCAGCTGTACAGGGCCTTGGTGAGACCGCACCTGGAATATTGTGTGCAAATTTGAGGTCTCCAAATTTGAGGAAAGACATTCTGGCTATTGAGGGAGTGCAGCTTAGGTTCACAAGGTCACTTCCTGGAATGGCGGGACTATCTTAAGTTGAAAGATTGGAGCGACTGGGCTTGTATACCCTTGAGTTTCGAAGACTGAGAGGGTATCTGATTGAGATGTATAAGATTATTAAAGGATTGGACACTCTGGAGGCAGGAAACATGTTTCCGCTGATGGGTGAGTCCCAAACCAGAGGACACGGCTTAAAAGTACGGGGTAGACCATTTAGGACAGAGATGAGGAAAAACCTCTTCACCCAGAGAGTGGTGGGTGTGTGGAATGCTCTGCCCCAGAACGCAGTGGAGGCCCAGTCCCTGGATTCATTTAAGAAAAAGTTGAATAGAGCTCTCAAGGATAGTGGAATCAAGGGTTATGGAGATAAGGCAGGAACAGGATACTGATTGAGGGTGATCAGCCATGATCGTAATGAATGGTGGTGCAGGCTCGAAGGACAGAATGGCCTACTCCTGTACCTATTGTCTATTGTCTATTACCATCAGGGCTATTAGCTTATAAATGGTGGGTCTCAGACCATGCTCATGACAAACCTTAAAAAAGAAGGCTGGCTCGAACCTTCCCAGTCAGCATAGGTGCCTCGCAGCTGGAGCTGCCACCCTCCCATGCTGTGGTGGCCTAGCTGCTTTGATGTAACTGAACCTCCATCTTAAAGTCTCTTCTTTGTGTCACATAACTTTCTTTTTTTTTGTTGTAAAAGCAGTTGCAAAACCGAAAGACTTTATTTCTCCAGTTCCAGGAAATTTTGTGTTACATAAGAAGGTTTTGGAGTTGGTGCGGTGTGTGGAGGTTGATTAAGATGGTCATCCCCCTGACACAAACAACAACTAGAGGAGACTGCATTGTAAAAATATATATTGAATTAAATGATTTCTACTGGAGTATATGTTTCAATATATCAAGTATGATATAGACTGCATGTAGAAATAGATTCCATTAATATATGAGATACAAATACAAAACATTGTCAAAATATTTCATTTCAAATACAGAATTATTGTTCTCTATATTCCAAAGGTTACTCTCTATAAGTGAGTGTAGAGTAATCACAGCATCAGAGCATAGGTGAAACTCAATGGATATAAAGCTGTAGTTTCACCATCCTTCTGTATGGAGCTCAATAATGGGTCCTGTATCATCGTCATGTACACCTTCGAGAGAGCTTTCATTAACACTGCCTCTGCAGCATCATCAAAATCCGCAGGCAGGACCTCATTACAAACATTAACATTCCAGAAAATGCCAGTATCTCCAGCATTGAGGCTATTACCCTGCACTGGGCAGATCACAGTGCCTGGATGGACAGTGCCCAAGATTGTATTGTATGGAGAGCAGAGCATTGGTAAATCAAATAGAAGGGCTTCATGCAAGAAGTCTCTGAAGAAGTCCCTTTCTGTGTGCCACATCAACCATTGCCAGTGGGAAGTACACAGAATCAATCCTGATGACTGAAGGAGCTGCAGTGGGATGTTTATAAACACCTTTGAGACTGAGTGAATAGACCATATGAAAGAGAAAAGGAAGGGAAGGATAAATCCAAATTCCCCACCTTCATCTGTCTCTGCTGTGTGAGGATCTACCAGTTACGCCAGTTCTGACTAGCCACCAGTGAGCATGTAACCAATGAGCTTCAACCTTCCAAAAATCTTCATCCACGAAGCATTGCCAAGAGATGTTCAATATTTAGAGTATTTGTGAATATAAATGAGGACGTACAGAAATTTACTGTAAGGATTGTCTTTTAAGTAATGAATTATACCTTATCAGATTATGATATCAGTTATTAAATAGACCATGTTGCAAAACCAAAATCTTTATGGATTTGTAACCTGCCTTTTTGAATAGTAGATTTAAAAACTCTGATTGACACTTGAGCTTTCTCTGACAAAGATTGTTTAACTAGCACAGATTGTGGCATATAATTTGAAAAGTGTCTCAGTTGCACCAAAAATCAAGTTTTTGCATATGTGTGGTTTCTGTCGCCTCTCTAATTCTACTCATTTGCAGCCTGATAAGTTATATAGGCACTAAAAGTCACTCACAACTGACTCCAAACCTACAGCCCTGTGACTGACACTTAATTGACCTCTTGGCAATTAGGATTGGGCAACAAATACAGGCCTGGCCAGTAACACCCAAACCTATGATGAAGTGAAAAGAAAGAATCCATTTTTTATACTCAGTGTATAAATTAACCATTGTTTTTACAGGAATTTTATCAGGTTTCACCTCTACGTTGATATCTATCATTAGGGGATGTTCTCATTATAGGAGGCTGGAATGATATTTCAGTGTGGAAAAGGGAAATTAGGGCATTGGCTACCTCTTGAGTGTAGTCCAGGATGACGTTAAATATTGAGTGACATGGTTGATATTGGATCATGGAGGGCAATGGGAAATTTATGGAAAATAACCTCTGGTCAGTTTGGAGCTGCAGGCAGAGACAGAGTTTGTCATGTAACATGGTTGGGTGCATTGTGCCAGTCAGCCTCCCCTATTTGTCCCAATGCCAGCTATGTGGAAAGCCAGCCATGAATAGGATTTGAGTGGACACACAATTGCAAGGGAGCGTGCTGAATGGATGGTGACAAGAAGTCGGGAAAGTGAGTTGAGAAAGAGAATGGTGCAGGTTTGGGAGAATTCGGAAGAGTTGGGTTTAGATTTGTCGGCATGAGGGAGGCTTAATGAAATTCAAATGGGCTCTTTTTGAATGGCTTTTAAGTCATATTATCCCGACTAATCTCTCTCTCTCTCTCTCTCTCTCTCTCTCTCTCTCTCTCACACACACACACTGATCGTATGCACATGAACACACATGGCTGATTTAGCACATTTACACCAAAAATAAAGTTTTTTTGTCCTGTCTGATTCCTTAAACAGGTGTCCTTTTATAGTCCCAAGAAAGTTTGAGACCTGCAACCAATTGTATATTCAAGACTAAAGGGAAACTTTCTCCCATTATCTTTTTATTATGATCACTTTTAGACATGTTACTGTACCTCTGTTGAACCTTTGTATCCCTCGATGTGAAAAAGATCACATAGGAAGTGGAATATTTGATCAGTTCAATCTTGTGACAGCCATCACTGCAAATTGCAGTGCCATGAACACAGCAAAATGTTCCAAGGCATTTGAGTTTTAGCTAAAAAAGCCTAGTGTTGTAACATCTCTCCTTGATTTTGATACTAGATCACTATGATCAGGGTTTGCATCAAGATGATTTTTCTCCTCATCCTTCCTAAGATAAAACTCGAAGCATCACCCTATTCAGATTCCCAACTATCAATATCTTTCGTGTTGCATTTAAAAGCTGATTAAAAACTCTAAATAGAAAAGATATAAAGACTTGTGATGTTCACCTATGAAAGAGATCAGATTGAATAAAGAATTGTGCCAATTTCAGAGAGGATTAAAAATGAAAAAGGTCAATATTGAGTCAAAATATTTGAGGTAACCTGGTTATGTTATGTCATTGGTGCAATTTAGCCTGGAATGCAATGTGCAGCTCTAGGCAACAAAGTATAATAAGGATACTGTGCCAACTGTAAAGATGTTGAAAAGAATGTCCAAAATGATTAAGGGGATGGAAGGATTGAATACTGAAGAATAATTGTGTAAACTGGGCATGTTCTCACTTAAAAGAGGTTTCAGAAGTGACATGATCGCTTTTTTTACTATTCTAAAGGGAATAAATAATGTAGACCATGACAAGCTATTTCACCTTGTTCAGAGCATTAGAACCAAGAGGTAAAAATTGTGTTTGGAATTAAATAGATTTCTTGCAGAATGTAACA
The DNA here is from genome assembly GCF_037043375.1 of Chiloscyllium plagiosum. Taxonomy (NCBI): domain Eukaryota; kingdom Metazoa; phylum Chordata; class Chondrichthyes; order Orectolobiformes; family Hemiscylliidae; genus Chiloscyllium; species Chiloscyllium plagiosum. Next base: position 37,764,746 of record NW_028270157.1, read on the forward strand.
TCTAAGTGACAGAATATCTGGATAACTTGTGACATAGAATTTAGTAAGTGTAACATATTTGGAAGGAACAGATGACTTTGGACCTATGAGTCACAAAGATTTCCATCAATGGGAATATTCTTAGTCCCTGGGTCAGTTGTAGACTGGCTGATAGAGTCAGGTTGCTTTGATTAGTCAACAAGACCATTCATACAGGATGGTATCAGGATGCTAAAAGTTGAACTATGTGGAGTTATGGTTTTTCTCAACTAGAAAATCCTATCTCCATATAAAACTGAAATAGTAAGTGAGCTTGAAATAGATTTCAAAACAACATGGAGGAGAAACTTACAAAAATCTGCATGAAATGAGTGGAAGTAAAAATAAATTTTCAAAGCTTTATCCCTGAGATTTTGAAGGATGCATTCTTTAAATTGAAGATGATTTAACCTATAGATAATCATGAACAGGTTACTCTAAATATTTCTAAAAAAAATTGCATTGATAATCATTTCAAAAACTTAACGATTCTTGTAGTATTTCAGTAAAGGGCATGGTGGAAAAGTGCTCAGTTTTTAGCCCAGATGTCAATGAACGAAAGCCATCTCTGCTACAGTGTCCACAGTATCAATTGTAGCTCTGTTGGTAGCACTGTAATCTGAGTCACAAGGTTGTTGCACTTGAGCACAACATTCCACTGATGTCCCGTGCAGGACTGAGAGAATGTTGCCCTGTCAGAGGTGCTGTTTTTTGGACGAGACATTAAACTGAAACCTCATTTGCTCTCTTAAAGGCATAAAAGATTCCATGGCAGAACTTCAAAGAAGAATAGGTAAATTATTTCCCGTATCTTGGCCAATTTTTATGCCACAAATAAAATAAGTGCTGAAATCCTGAACAACCCTACAGTGAGAAAGTTGGAAAAATATTGTGAGAGGCCAAGCAATTCCTTTTCAATGCTGAGACCAAAAAGTTGGATTTTCCAACCAAGTCGCAGGCATCAGGTCAAGATTGTCACGAGTGAGTGGTGATGATCTATTAATGGCAATAGAAACTAAACGCTGAGAATTCCAAACGTCAAAGTCTAAGTAGGTACCTTGCAATTCCAGCTCACCACTTGCTCCTTCAAGCCTTCAGTTTGGACACCAAGAACCAATATTTCAGGGCACACTCCATCGCCAGTGGTGCATGTACACCTATGTCTACAGGTCTTGGAATCCCACCTGTCCCAGCCTCACACCATCATAATGGCACCTCTCTGATTCAGTTGCAGAATCCCTGTGTGTTTTCTGATAGAAGGTGGTGCCACTTAGCTTCATGGAGTGGAGGTCTGGTGTTATAATCTCTTCTGCCAGGCCTACAGGAAGAAGATGGCCCTTCTCTGCATCACTCCAATCACCAGGATGTCCAGATCTCTGTGCGCAATTGAGTCACGAATTTCCCTTTATCCACCATGTCCACGGTAAATGTTTTGAACTGCTCAGAGCAGCTATGGACTGCTAGTGCTTAACAGAATGCAGAACAGTCTTGTAAAGGTGGTGCGAACGACAGGAATCCCACAATGCGTTGGTACAGTCAAGAACATCTGTCAATGCTGAATGAGAGAATCAGGCGAGCATCAGACAAGAAGGGTTCTATAATGGTGTGGTATCTACTTCATGAGGCAAATTTAGGACAATCATGTGAGAAAACCGGCCAGGCTTTCTAAAGAAAAGGCATCCAACAATGACACTCAGTTGATTTCTCGTAAGATTCAGTTCAAGTTTGCTGCATTCATCATGCGTGAATTTTAAGAAGAGTGACAAAGCCTCCTTTTTGACTTTAAACAAACTGTTGATAATTATAATTAGTGTGAAATGAGAGTTGTGGCATATCACGTAATCCTAGGACAAGAGGCAAGACTGTGTTCTGCTCTAGCAGAATGAGCAGTGCAAATTAAAAATTACAAACATTTATCAGTGGCACGGTGGCTCAGTGGTTAGCACTGCTGCCTCACAGCACCAGGGTTCCAGGTTCAATTCCAGCCTCAGGTGACTGTGTGGAGTTTGCACATTCTCCCCAAGTCGGCATGGGTTTTCTCTGGGTGCTCCGGTTTCCTCCCACAGTCCAAAGATGTGCAGGTTAGGTGAATTGGCCATGCTAAATTGCCCATAGTGTTAGGTGCATTAGTCAGAGTGAAATGGGTCTGGATGGGTTACTCTTCAGAGGGTTGGTGTGCACTGGTTGGGCCAAAGGGCCTGTTTCCATACTATAGGGAATCTAATCTAATATAATTCTAATTGACACTGGCAACTTCAGGGATCTGTGAATTATTACCCCAAAAACCCTCTAAGCTACTCAGTGTCCTGCATTCATTAAATACTCTCTTGTTTATTCTTCCAAAGTGCATCACCTCACACTTATCAGGGCGAAATGTTATCTGTCCCACTGGTCTGCCCATCTGACCAACTTATCTATATCTTCTTGTAACCTACAACCATTTTCATGGCTCTTAGCCAGTCGACTAACCTTGATGTCATCTGCAAATTTGTTCAACATTCCCCCCACATTTTCAGATATGTTATTTATATATACACAAACAGGTAAAGATCCTAGTACTGATCCTTGTGGTACACCGTTGGCCACCAGCCTCTAGTCACTCAAACAGCTTTCTATTACTCCCTTTGTGTCCTATTAATAAGCCAGTTTTTGGTCCATCTGACCAAGTTTCCCTCCATTTCATGTGCTTTAACCTTTTCAGTCAGTCTTCCATGTGTGACCTTGTCAAAAACTTTGCTAAAATCAATATAAACTACATTAACTGAACTTCCCTCATTCACACACTTGATCACATTTTCAAGAAATTCAAATATATTTGTGAGGCATGACCTCTCTCTGACAAAGCCATGATGACTATCCCTAATTAACGTATGCCTTTCCAACTGAGTATTAATTCACTCCTTCAGAATTTTCTCTAAGAATTTGGCATCACGGTGGCTCAGTGGTTAGCACTGCTGCCTCAGAAGCACCAGGGACCCAGGTTCGATTCCACCCTCAGACAATTCTCTGTGTGGAGTTTACACATTTTCCCCATGTGTACTTGGGTTTCCTCCAGGTGCTCCGGTTTCCTTGCACAGTCCAAAGATGAACAGGTTAGGTAGACTGGCCGTGCTGAATTACCCACTGTGTAGTGCAGGATTAGGGTGGGTCGGTAGGTCTGGGTGGGATACTCTCTGGCGGGTCAATGAGGACTCAATGGGCTGAATGGCCTGCTTCCACACTGGAGAGATTCTGTGATTTTCCCTACTACTGATGAGTGACTCACGGTCTGTAATTTCCTGCTTCATATCGACCACCCTTCTTGGTAAAGTGGAACCACATTCGCCATCCTTGAGTCCTCTGTTACTTCCTCCCCTGGCCAGAGGGAAATTAAAAATTTGTGTTAGAGTCCCTGCAATTTCTTGACTCACCCCCCCGCCCCACAGCAGCTTGGGATGCAATTCATCTGGGCCAGGATATTTGTCTGTTTTTAAGTCAACATAGCCTCCCATACCTCCCTATTTACTACGTCAAACTGTGCAAGTTCCTCACAGTCCCTTTTCCTGAATTTCTTACCTACATTCTCCTTTTCTAGAGTGAAGACTGAGAGAGGTATTCATTTAACACCCAATATCCTGCTGCTTCACACTCAAATTGCCCCCTGAGTCCTTAATGTGCTCTTCTCATTCCCTAGTTGGACAAATGAAGATGAAGATTATACAGATAGAGTTACAAAATCAGAGACAATATGTGGTTTGTATTGGACATAAGGGATGCTTTGGACAAATTGGACCAAATGACCCATTTCTGTGTCTCAACCTTATGTGAAACTACCTAGAATAGTGGAGTTCATGTGGAGAGGTTGTTTCTGGGAGGCTCATTTACTGGAGGATATAATTTTTGAGTAGGGACTTGAGATCGTTGCTGAACAAAGAGACCCGGGGTGCCAGTGCATAGTTTCTTAAAAGTAGCTTACAGGTAGACAGGGTAGTGAAGGAAGCATTTGGTACGCTTGCATTCATTGGTCAGAACATTGAATTTCGGAATATCATGTTGCAGCTGTACAGGATATTGGTGAGGCCACTTTAAAAATACTGTGTACAATTCTGGTCATCCTGCAGTAGAAAGGATGTTGTTAAACTTGAGAGGGTACAGAAAAGATTTACAAGGATATTGCCAGGACTGCAGTGTTTAAGTTACAGGGAGAGGCTGAATAGGCTGGGGCTTTTCTTCCCTGGAGGTTCAAGGCTGAGAGGTGACTTTATAAAGGTTTATGAAATCATAAGAGGCATAGATAAGGTGCATAGCTAATCTTACCTTGGGTGAGAGAGTCCAAAACTAGAGGGCATAGGTTTAAGGTGAGAGAAGAAAGATTTTAAAAAGACCTGATGCGTAACTTTTTCATGCAGAGGGTGGTGCGTGTAGGGATTGATCTGCCAGAAGAAATGGTGGAGGCTGGTACAATTACAGCATTGATAAGGCAACTAGATGGGTTTAGTGGGATATGTGCCAAATGCTGGCAAATGAGACTATGTCAGATCAGCATGGACGAGTTGGACTGAAGGGTCTGTTTCTGTGCTGTATGGTTCTATGACATGCAAACCAAAGAGAAAACTGTTTGTCTCTACAAGTTGTTATGTCATGCAGCCTTTGACCACAAGATTCCTTCCATAATGATATTTTTTTCCATTGTCCAGTTGGGTGGGACTATCTCCTGTCATTCAGTCTATTTCCTAAGTAGGTCAGTAATTTGCATTTGTTTGAGCAACATTTAACAGATAGTCTTTTATAGAAAACCTCATCCAATTCCTCCAAAACTCTGTATAAATAATAGCCATAGGCATTTCCCTGAGCACTACTTTAATTACTTCTTCAAAAACTTCAATCAGAATCTGAGACATGTTCTACTCTTTACAAATCCATACTGTCTGGGGTCAGCTGATGTTGTTAATAATGAACAGCCTCCCTATCCTTAGTTAGATTTTAGAAATTTCCCAGCAACAAATCTAAAATTCCCTGATTGTTTTCTAGCTACTTTCTTAAATAATATGCAAGATTTCTAGCCATCAAGAGAACTTTGCAAGATGATAATTAGCATATTAGCAATGATCTCACATACTTCCTTTAAATCCTATGACTGAAAACATCTCATCCTGGGGATCTGTCACTGTTTACCATCATTATTTTCTTAATTACTATTGTTATTGTTACAATAACTTTGTTGAATCCCTGACCAAGTCTTCTTTGGGTATACAACGCATTGATTTCTTCCCCATCTTTAAATACTGTTGCACTGCAGTTATTGAGCATGTTCACCATTTCCTTTTCAGTCGTAACTATCTACTTTGTTACTTTTTGCTTGTGTTAGTATATTTCACATTTGCCAGAACTTGTATGTTTTTTTTCATCTTGTATGAATTTTCTTCTAGTTTAAAGTTGTCTCTTACCTCTTTAGTCCTCAGGTCAGTCTTTCTCAGCAGGTAAAGCTTTTGCCTCTTGGGGATGTAAACTGGTTCTGAATTATATTAAATGACTTTTTTTCCCAAATATATACTTGAACGATAACATTTAAGAAGTAAAGATAATTGAATATAAATTACAGAAAATGTAACAAAATTAAACTTTCCTCTATACAACATATTTCATGAAATGTCTCAATCCAGTTTGGAGCACTTGCTGGGCTCCTATTGATTTGTTAACCACGTAGTCCAATTTAATGTGGACAGTAACTGCCCCATTCCTTTAAAGTCCGACATGTGGTAAATATAAAATACAAATTATTGTTTCCTGGCTGGCCAAGTGTAAATAATGTATTTCCAAAATGAATATCTGCTAAAGTAAGGGCTGAGTGAGAGTTTAGGCAATCTATGGTGCAGAATGACATTGAGAAATTGGTCAGTGGGGAAGGGGCTTCTGAATAATTTAAACCAACTGCATAAATAAATGTATAAATAATCTAATTAATTAGATAAAAGAGAATAAAATTAACTAAATAGAGGATGTCAACATTAAAAGAATCTAAATTGTATTCAATCAAGAGCTGCTATACAATGTTGGGAGCAATGCCACAGGAAAGAAGAGGAAGGAGGTCCAGCTGAGGCAGTATCAGCAGCTTTCATTACCTACTGCATCTATTAGAAGAACAAGGACAGCTGATGCATGAGAACAGCACACCTCTGCACATTCTCCTCTAGGTCACACTCTTGCCCCATCTGGGAAAAAGCACTATTTCTTTATCATTGTTTGATCAAAATACTGGAACTTTGTATCTAATAAGAAAAAGCTCAGATGAACGTTGAGCTTTATTATGACCATAGCTGTACCAAAGTTGACTCCTCAGTTTGTGTCCTATCGATCCTGAACCTTGTTAACAATCTTTCATTTTGCAAACTCTAATGTAAAAGTTCAAATTTTTAGCTATAAATTGTAGCTCCCCTCCTACTGGCTGCAATGTAACACTATATTCTGGAAGGTTCTATCAATTCCTGTCCAACAAAATTGACCCCACAATTATTGGCCTACTTTTCGAAGTTTGTGATTTAGCTCCTGTTATTATTCTCATGCTGTTTCTGAATTCCATAGTTGTTACCTGCTAGAATGTAATAAACCGCCTGCTCATAATCATTGTTCTATTTACCTGCATTTGATAAGCTGTCTGTTCAGGGATACTGCTAAGTAAAAGCAGCTAGATGTGCAAAGATACAGTACACACGGTCAGTCATGTTTCACCTAAACTCTGTCTTCTCACAAAATCTATGAATGAATGTCAGTAAGTGTGAAGTAGCAAATTAATTATTTCCTCCAGCATCACTTTTAGTCATATCTGATATTGTACTTACTATATTCAGCTATTTTCTATTGTGAATCTATTTAATTTGAGACTCAATTTACAAGTTTACGAATAAAAATATGTTTGTAATTTTGTCTTGTTAAATGCTTTTTCAAATTTGGAAAAGCTTTTCAATAATTATTTTACTGACTATATTGAAATAGAGAAGTTTATTTGCACTTAATTTTCAGATGCTTGCTATTTTGGTCTTTTTCAACCAAGAAATATTTTAATGACACCAACAGAAAGTAATTATATAAGTTATAATGGTGAGAAGGATATTAGCTGAAATGTAGGAATAACTTTAATGTTAGGATAAATAAACAAAGTCTCTCCCCTGGAATGGGGGTGTCCAGAACTAGAGGGCATAGGATTAATGTGAGAGGGGAAAAATATAAAAGAGACTTAAGGGTCAACTTTTTCACACAGAGGATTGTCCGTGTATGGAATGAGCTGCCAGAGGAAGTGGTGGAGGCTGGTACAATTGCAACATTTAAAAGGCATCTGGATGGTTATATGAATGGGAAGGGTTTGGAGAGATATGGGCCGGGTGCTGGCAGGTGGGACTAGATTGGGTTGGGATATCTGATCGACATGGACGAGTTGGATCAAAGGGTCCATTTCCGTGCTGTACATCTCTATGACTCTACTGGCTAAAACATAAATACCTCTTGGACAGCTGGGCATATGGAATGACAAATCCTGTTGCTTTTCAGCAATGTATCAATTCAGTAATTAATTGTATGTCACAGGTAGTCAACATGATAATTATGAACTTTTGTGTTCATCATCATATTCTTAGGGGTTGGTTCTAGACTTACGTTTTATAAAAGGATTGAGGGTCATTTGTATCTTATTTCTAAGTAGGCTATCAGACTGTAAGCATTGCATCTCTCAATGCCACACTTTGTGCTGCTGCATTGGCCAGTCACTTCAATTGTGAGAATGATTTGGAGTTGCCGGTGTTGGACTGGGGTTTACAAAGTTAAAAATCACACAACACCAGGTTATAGTCCAACAGGTTTATTTGGAAGTACACTAGCTTTTGGAGCTCCTTCATCAGGTGATTGTGGGAGTGATTTTAAAGACCTGTAACATTGTCAGTTCAATGGTTCAATGATATTTGTATCAGTATGGGCTCATATTTATATGCATGAAACTGAGAAAGTTATGATGTAAGCATAAGGCTGAACAGAAGGACAGTTATCGAGAATGGAGAAGACATATCGCTTTCACCTTGGTCATACAAGGTGTAAATGAAGACTTTAAAGAAAACCTTAATACAACCAGGAAGCTAGTTCAGCCATGACATGTGTCGTTCGTCAGGAAGATAAGCCCAAAGTGGCATTATTTCTGTGAAATTTAATAAATGTAGAAGGTTTCATACATAAATGGTACTTAACAAAGAACAAGTGAAAATCTAGTTAGTCTTTATAGTCTTTACCGCCCATTTCTACCTCCTGCCCAAAATCCACAAACCCGACTGCCCCGGCCGACCCATTGTCTCAGCCTGCTCCTGCCCCACCGAACCCATCTCTGCATACCTTGACTGTCCTGTCCCCCTTAGTCCAAGAACTCCCCACCTACGTTCAGGACACCACCCATGCCCTCCACCTCCTCCATGATTTTCGCTTCCCCGGCCCCCAACGCCTTATCTTCACGATGGACATCCAGTCCCTATACACTTCCATCCCCCATCACGAAGGCCTCCAAGCCCTCCGCTTCTTCCTCTCCTGCTGACCCAACCAGTACCCTTCCACTGACACCCTCCTTCGACTGACTGAACTGGTCCTCACTCTGAGCAACTTCTCTTTCCAATCCTCCCACTTCCTCCAAACCAAAGGAGTAGCCATGGGCACCCGCATGGGCCCCAGCTATGCCTGCCTCTTCGTCGGATATGTGGAACAGTCCATCTTCCGCAGCTACACTGGCACCACCCCCCACCTTTTCCTCCGCAACATCGATGATTGTATTGGCGCTACCTCATGCTTCCACGAGGAGGTTGAACAGTTCATCCACTTTATTAACACCTTCCACCCCGACCTCAAATTTACCTGGACTGTCTCAGACTCCTCCAACCCCTTCCTAGACCTCTTCATTTCTATTTCGGGCGACCGACTCAACACAGACATTTACTACAAACTGACCGACTCTCACAGCTACCTAGATTACACCTCCTCCCACCCTGCCCCCTGTAAAAACGCCATCCCATATTCCCAATTCCTTCACCTACGCCGCATCTGCTCCCAGGAAGACCAATTCCAATACCGAACAACCCAAATGGCCTCCTTCTTCAAAGACCGCAATTTCCCCTCAGACGTGGTTGACGATGCTCTCCGCTGCATCTCCTCCACTTCCCGCACCTCTACCCTTGAACCCCGCCCCTCCAATCGCCACCAGGACAGAACCCTACTGGTCCTCACCTTCCACCCACCAACCTCCGGATACATTGTATCATCATCCATCATTTCCGCCACCTCCAAACAGACCCCACCACCAGGGATATATTTCCCTCCCCACCCCTATCAGCGTTCCAGAGAAACCACTCTCTCCGTGACTCCCTCGTCAGGTCCACACCCCCAACCAACCCAACCTCCACTCCCGGCACCTTCCCCTGCAACCGCAAGAAGTGCAAAACTTGCGCCCACATCTCCCCCCTCGCCTCCCTCCAAGGCCCCAATGGATCCTTCCATATCCGTCGCAAATTCACCTGCACCTCCACACACATCATTTACTGTATCCATTGCACCTCTACATTGGGGAGACAGGCCGCCTACTTGCGGAACGTTTCAGGGAACACCTCTGGGACACCCCACCAACCAACCCAACCGTCCCGTGGCTGAACACTTTAACTCCCCCTCCCACTCCGCCAAGGACATGCAGGCCCTTGGCCTCCTCCATCGCCAGACCCTGACCACACGACGGCTGGAGGAAGAGCGCCTCATCTTCCGTCTAGGACGGGATGAATGTAGATTTCTCCAGCTTCCTCATTTCCCCTCCCCCCACCTTATCTCAGCCCCAACCCCCAGATTCAGCACCGCCCTCTTGACCTACAATCTTCTTCCTGACCTCTCTGCCCCCACCCCCTCTCCGGCCTATCATCCTCACCCTCACCTCCTTCCACTTGTCGTATTCCCAGCGCCCCTCCCCCAAATCCCCTCCCCCCTACCTTTTATCTAAGCCCACCTGGCACACCAGCCTCATTCCTGAAGAAGGGCTTATGCCTGAAACGTCGATTCTCCTGCTCCTTGGATGCTGCCGGGCCTGCTGTGTTTTTCCAGCATCACATTTTTCAGCTCTGGTCTCCAGCATCTGCAGTCCTCACTTTTTCCCAGTCTTTATAATTATCCTAATTGTGCTTTGGACAGCACGCGTGACCCATTGTTTTTTCCACCCATGTGTATATGCACTTACACAGTCTAGATCATTTTGTCTCTTCATTGAGAATGTTCCAGCCCACAGGAAGAACTGAGTTACAGAAAAATATAGTCTAACCATGTGCTTTCTATATCCTGCATGCAACTTGAATACGAACTTGGTGAATTCTGATTGTATGATGGATCCTCCACCACTGCTCATCATGTTCTAAGAGTAACATGCCTCTTGGTCATCATAGAGTAGATTTGCTGTCACTGTCTGTCTTTTAGGTTGGAATCGGCAGGCCCTGTTTTGTCTAGTGTGGCAGAGGAAATCTAGCAAGTTTTCTAACAAGAAGACACTCTTCTTTTAAATGAGATGTAATTTGTACAGTAACAATCCGGTACAAGTTATATTGGTATGATAGACATTGTTACTAAGACTATGGAAGACCTAAATAGAGCTGTACTTCCCATCTCGGTGCTTATGAATCATCTTAGTGGATTGGGCTTATTGTTTTCTTCAACACAAATCCTTTCAGAACCAAACAACTTTCCAGGTATAAGAACCTGTGAACTGCTTCATCACAGCTTTTTCTGTTCTTTGTTGTTTCTGATTCTCTTTCTTTGGCAGTGCAACCGATGATGTTGATGATAATGAGAGTTTTGACTGTATCAAACTCAATGCAATACATTTAGTTTATAATATTTTACACAGTAATTGTAGAGAACTTGAATATTGGTGTAAAAGGATACATTTTACCATTTTTGATAGAGAATTCTGGAAATTTTTTAAGCTGAAAGGAAATGCTTCTAGTTGAGGGAGAGAAACATTTAGTTTCACTTTTGACTTTGAAAGGGTGAGTCCTGTGAAATCCTTGCAACAGAATTTGTTAGAAAAGGCTTGCACTCATCAGGACATTTGCAAGAAGACCATTATTATGATGTTATTAACAGACAAGTCATGTCCCAGACAAGAACGTGGCTTGATCAAATTTTATTTGTTTTGGTTTCGACAATATAGTCTCTCTCTGAAACACACGCTCGGATTGATGTACCTTTTGTTTTGAGTAGCAACATGCAACAGCTAACTTCAAGTCTTGCTCAAACTTTTGATTGACTTTACATTTGATCTGAGGAAAAGGGACACATTTCAAGACCACAAGGTCTGCTTTAGACTATTTCATGAATTTGTACAATATACAACATAAAATCATCCAGTTATGGTAGCCATTATTCTGCAGGACTACTATGATGTGTCCTGTGTCTGCATGTTTGTGTGCTAAGCAAACAATTTGTGCCCTATTTATAATAAAGCTACATTTGAACTAGAGTAGGGAAATTAATTTCCTTTCCTCAATGTCCCAATTACCAAGAAGGCCAATCTCATAATGCATAGACCTGTAGGAATCCTAATATGTATACTAAGCAGTGAATGCAGTTTAGTGGTAGACAGTGGTCAGGATCCCCTGGACAAATTCTCAACTAGGATATTGAAGAAAGGGAGTTAATTTGACTGGTCTAGTCAAAGTGAATTTGAGCGCAGCCTGGAGCCCATGATGGCATGTAAGGAAATTCTTTCATGCAACTGTAGATTCAGATATAGGATCATAGAATCCCTACAATGTGGAAGCAGGCTATTCAGTACATTGAGTCCACACTGATGGTCTGAAGAGTATTCTCCCCAGACCCACCCCGACCCACCCACCTACCCTATGCATTTCTGATGGCCAATCCACTTAGACTGCACATGCCTGAACACTGTGGGCCATTTAGCATGGCCAGTCCATCGAGCACATCTTAGGCTGTGGGAGGAAACTGGAGCACCCACGCAGACACAGAAAGAATGTGCAACCTCCATACAGACAACGGCTCAAGGATGGAATTGAACCCGGGTGCCTGGCACTATGAGGCAGAAGTAGTAATCACTGAGCCACCTTGCTATACTAAACGTATCATCTACAATTCAGAAATATGCAAGGAGTAGGATATTAATGACTGTTACATTCCTAATGGAATCTAGATAATTTCCAAGAGCTAGGCATAGTGGGGATCCTGTGGTAAAGCTATCTAACTGGCATGCATCGTGTTGTTGAAACTGAACTCAACTGTGTAAGTGCTGACTTATAAGTTCAAAGAATACTATTCACACAATGGTGTCAGCTCTAGATCATATTGATAGAGTGCTGCAGTGCAGAGTTCTGATTTCTTTCAGTGAGATATTGGTGAGCAAGAGAGCATTGTTACCGAAATGCCACTCCTATATAGTCTTGCAAATGTGAAGGAATCATTTACTGTGTACGTAGGCAAATAGCATGAAACCAGTTGTCGAAATTCACCCAACCATGTGGCCAGTTCATGATGTGCAGAACTGGTCGTAAATATGGTAGGTTGTGAAGAGACATAATTTTGTGTGGCTTGGGGAACGTGTACATGTGTGGGTGCAGTGACCATGTGGAGGAAACCGATCATCTATATCGGTGGGCAGTTCATTGCTGCTACTTAAATCCAGCAGCTACGTTTTTCAGCTTGCTTTCAAGTAAGGCTGTGACAAATCCAATTAATACAAATTTGGATCTGTAATTAAATTAGTTTGCATTTTGTTGATACGGTGACACTTGATAAGGATGACTCTTATAATCCTTTATTAGGTTTACTGATATTTATGTCCAGGTTGGACATGAGGCTTTCAACACTGCCAGACATTCACATTTCAATTTGTTGGCATTATTTAAGAAGTTCATGGACTTTCCTCGATCAAGTTTACTCAGCTTTGATTCACAGCTAATGGTATTTTGTCGTGTTTTGAATATTTATGATTTTAGTTCTTCTTTGCTTCACATGTTTTTGCAAAAGTTTCTTTTTCCAATTGTCGATCTACATTTAATTTGCTTAGCCTACTTGGGTGGATGTGTTTCACTTCGAATTATGGACATGCCAGAAATATCTTAACTGCAAAATAACTGATTTCTAACCAAAGTGGAAGACACTGTACTGTTGGAATTCTGATCATCTTCTGTTGGAGAATTAATTATAATCAATAATACATGTGTGGAGACAATGGCTGAGATCTTCTGATGCCCAAATTGTCATTATTCCTGCACAGATGAGAGATAAGAACCCTGTGGAATCCTCATTATAGCAAAATCTGCAGAAATTTTCTGGAAAATTGAATATTCCACTGGGTAATTACCCTTTGCCTCGAACCCTCTGAAAATAACTATTTATGTTAAAGTGATGAAATTAAGTAAATAGTTACATATGGTTTGTCTACTTAATTGTCTAACTTTTCTTGCGTAGTCATTTACCTAATTAATTAGACAATTAAAAGCTATTGAATATAAGGTAACTCCCTCCTGAGTAACTATACAACTCACCCTGTGCTTACCTAAATACCCCCAACTACAAGTCCCCCAGACCACTTCAAGCCCCAAGACCATGATCTGACAGACCCTCACGACCTGAACTTGCTCCAAACTTGCTTCCTCCTTTCCCTGCTACAGCTTCCTCTGCCACACTTTCCCCTGCTCCAGACTTACCCCATTTCCCCTGCCTCCCACCCTCTTTTACCCCACACTGGACCCAATTTTCTTCTACCCCAAGAATACAGCCCCTTCCTTTCCCTGATCTGGATCTGATCTGTCTATGCTCTCCTCCCAACTTGCTGTCCACCCATGGAACCTGATAGCACTCCTTGCCACCTTTCTGTAGAGGGAAACATGGATGTTGATGGAGTTATGAATTACTTGTTGGAATATAATTTCTAGCTCCAGTGTTGAGCTAATAGACAGCAGTATAGTCAATGGATAGATACAGTTCTCTATAGTGAGAAGGCTGTATTACCTGTCTGGCATCACAGTTTGGGACATGTGCTTGGGATTGGAGAGGAACTTGCAACGATCCAACTGTGGTAGTTCACAAAGATACCAACAACATCAATAGGACGAGGAAAGAGGTTTTGCAGAGAAAGTATAAGTAGCTAGAAATTAAATTTTAAAAAAGGCACATCAAGGACAAACAGAATATTATGTGGGACAATGTGAATTTGTCCATTTTGGAAGGAAGAATAGGTAAACAGTACCCTACATGGAGAGAGATTCGGAACTAGAGTGTCCTGATATGTGAATTACAAAAGGTAAAGCAAATTACTCAGAAGGCAAATCAACTGTTGGTGTTCGCTACAAGGCAAGTGGAATGTAAAAGACAATAGACAATATGTGCAGGAGTAGGCCATTCTGCCTTCGAGCCTGCACCACCATTCAATATGATCATGGTGGATCATCGTTAATCAATATCCTGTTCCTGCCTTATCTCCATAACCCTTGATTCCACTATCCTTGAAAGCTCTATCCAACTCTTTCTTAAATGAATCCAGAGACTAGGCCTCCACTGCCCTCTGGGGCAGAGCATTCCACACAACCACCACTCTCTGGGTGAAGAAGTTTCTCCTCATCTCTGTCCTAAATGGTCTACCCTGTATTTTTAAGCTGTGTCCTCTGGTTCGGCACTCACCCATCAGCGGAAACATGTTTCCTGACTCCAGAGTGTCCAATCCTTTAATAATCTTATATGTCTCAATCAGATCCCCTCTCAATCTTCTAAACTCAAGGGTATACAAGCCCAGTCGCTCCAGTCTTTCAGTGTAAGGTAATCCCGCCATTCCAGGAATTGACCTTGTGAACCTACGCTGCACTCCCTCAATAGCCAGAATGTCTTTCCTCAAATTTGCACACAGTACTCCAGGTGTGGTCTCACCAGGGCACTGTACAGCTGCAGAAGAACCTCTTTGCTTCTATACTCATTCCCTCTTGTTATGAAGGCCAGCATGCTATTAGCCTTCTTCACTACCTGCTGTACCTGCATGTTTACCTTCATTGACTGGTGTATGAGAACACCCAGATCTCTCTGTACTGCCCCTTTACCTAAATTGATTCCATTTAGGTAGTAATCTACCTTCATGTTCTTGCCACCAAAGTGGATAACCATACATTTATCGACATTAAACTGCATCTGCCATGCATCTGACCACTCACCTAACTTGTCCAGGTCACCCTGTAATCTCCTAACATCCTCATCACATTTCACCCTGCCACCCAGCTTAGTATCATCAGCAAATTTGCTAATGTTATTACTAATACTATCTTCTATATCATTAACATATATTGTAAAAAGCTGCGGTCCCAGTACTGATCCGTGCGGTACCCCACTGGTCACTGCCTGCCATTCCAAAAGGGAGCCGTTTATTACTACTCTTTGTTTCCTATCAGCCAACCAACTTTCAATCCAAGTTAGTACTTTGACCCCATAAGTGAAGGGGTCACTTATGGGGTCAAAGTGCGCCATAAGTGAAGTTTTACTGTAGCTGTGCCACATCTAGAGTACGATGTACAGTTTTGGACTCCTCATTTGTAAAAGGATATGAATATGTTAGAATCATTTGAGAGAATGTTCACTCAACTCATTCTTGGGTGAAAGGCATTTTATGAAAAAGAGTTAAATGGGTTGAAGCCACAGTTAGGGTAAGGCTACCAGATTTACTTCTCCAAAGGACCAGGTGGGGTTTTATGGCATTATATTTATGACTTTTCTTGCTTTCAATTCTAGATTTATCAATTGAATTAAATTCCACCAGCTGCCTGGGCCACTGGAGTATCAGTGCAGTCATAGTACCATTAACCCCTTAATTTCAGAAAATTGCAGGTGGCTTGCATAAACAAATGGCTCAGAGGTTTGTTTTTATCTATTACTCTAAATTTCTCAGTGTTCAGCAAAACATTGTGAGCTGAAGGGCCCACTCCTGTGCTGTACAGTTCTATGTTCAATATCTTGCTTATTTGTGAAATATGATAAACTATCTTACTATTGAGTGATTTCAGAATGTGTACTTGGAACATTCTAATTGTAACCTGTAATGAGACATTTTTTATGCTGTGGACCCTCAGTATTCTATGATTTTATTTTTGCCACAACTTCATCACACACAAATTAGCAGGCACTGATCGAGAAATCAGAACCAAGAGGAACTCTTTGAAGTCTTACTGTGTTCATAGTGCAATGTTAGCAATGATAAATGAAAGCTTAGTGACTAGTTGCTTAAAACTCCTGTTGATACAGTGGACAAAAATGTCAAAATGGTCAAGGTCTGAGCAATTTTAAGCAGGCTTGTTTAGTTACAGTACTCCAAGAACTGAAACTTGGTAATTAAATAAAGATAAAGCAATCCTTTTGAAGTTCAAAGGAAGATAGGTTGGGGCAAGATTTACAGATAGCAAGTGAGTTGCTTTCAGCAATTAGTAAAGCTGAATCCAAAGACCCTGCATAAAAAAAAACAGGAAAAACTGGAACCTGGAAATCAGAAACAAAAACAGAAATTACTGGAAAAGCTCAGCAGGTCTGACAGCACCTCTGCGGATAAATCAGAGTTATCCTTCCTCAGAACTGTTCTTATTTCTGAAGATCCTGCAATTCAGTTCTTGCCTCCTGGTTGTGTTCCCTCTCCCTATGATTTGTTGTCATAGCTGAGTACTCTTTCCATGTCCTTTTTGTTTCCTGGGAGGAAATGTAGAAATATCAAAGTTTAAAGTAAAGCTTTCTACTGACAGAACTGCAACAATAACAGTTTGATTTTGGCACAATAATGATGGAAAATTCCTATAGGGACAAAATAACCCCCTTTGTTAAATGAAACAGAGTGCAGTCTTTACTCACATTCAATTATGATAGCATTGTTTCCTCAGTGAAAGGAATGGAGATGTGATAAGATGACCAGCCATTCATTTTAAAAGAAGAAAGGAAGAAGAATAACTTTAAAAGCCTGCCTCTGAGTTTGTGAACAGTTCTACTTGTTAAAGAATGAGTTCAAATTCAGTTTAACTGCCCAGATACATGACAGACTTGGTGGATACCCGGTTGTCTATCACATTAACTTGCCAAGTTAACAGATATTATACTGATCACAGTTCTTTCGCTACAAGTTGCCTGATTGTTCTACCATCGTAGAAAAATACACATGCTTTTTTTCTGCAGCGTAAACTTGCCACATACAGAAGTAAAGTTTGTATGAAGTGGTTTTGTTTCCTAAGCTCCATATCTTTAAATCTTGAAACTTGTCAGACTTCAGGAGAGTTTACCTTACATCATGAACACAGAATACAATATAATCTAACTTTCCAGGGCTTGGTTCATTTTCCCTTCCAGCTTAATGCATGGTTGTAAAACACTGCTGAGTGTCAGGTTTCATTATTTATTCCTGAACTTTGTCAGTAATCCTGATCCCACTCATCATTACTCACTTACCTTTCCTTCCTTTGGCTTAGCCTGTTGTAAGTGCATTTGTCTGGAATTTCCACTCGATTGCAATTTTAAGGTGCAGTATGTTCACTATTAATGTAAGTGGCACAGAAGATCTCAGAATTTTGAGTGCAGATTTTATTTAACATATATTCGCTTACCAAACTTTTGTGCTAAACTTTAAAGCATTGTGTGTATGCAGGCCTGTCTCTCAAATCAAGCTGTACCCCAGAATGAATTCATCACTATTGTCATAGAGCTGTGCAGCATGGAAACAACCTCCTCAGTCCAACTCATCCATGCCACCCAGATATCCGAAATTAATCTAGTCTGCTGTGGCTCAAATCTCTTTAAACCCTCTCTCTTCATGTACCATCCAGAAGACTTTTATGGAAACTCATTCCATACATGTTTCACCCTCTGTCTGAAAACAATTGTCCCTTAGATCCCTTTTAAGTCGTTTCCCTCTCATCTTAAACCTATGCCGTCAAGTTTTGGACTCCCCTACCATAGAAAAAAGATCTTGGCTATTCACCTTATCCATGCCCCCCCCCCCCCCCCCCTATATCTTTAGAAACCTTTACAAGGTCACTCCTCAGCCTCCAACACAGTAGGGAGAAAGACCCCAGCCTATTCAGCCTCTCCTTATAGCTCAAACGCTCCAACCTCGGCAACATCCTTGTAAGTCTTTTCTGAATCCTCTCAAATTTCACAACATCTTTCCTGCAGCAAGAAGACCAGAATTGAAGGCAGTATTCTAAAAGTGGCCTACTGAATGTCCTATATAGCCGCAACATGATGTCCCAACTCCTGTACTCAATGTTCTGACCGATGAAGGCAACCATGTCAAATGCCCTGTGACTCCATTTTCAAGGAACTATGAACCATCATCCTAAGGTCTCTTTGTTCAGCAACATTGCCCAGAACCCTACCATTAAATTTATAAGACTTCTCCGATTTGCCTTACCAATTGGATGCCTCCTTTAATAGCATTCATTTGTGGATATTCAAGGGGGCTCAGAAATTAACATGGATACTTTGAGTACAGTAATCCTAACAGATAAGTTTTTTTTAAAGATTGAATTTAAATATTGCTAACGAACTGATTACTGGAGGCATGTGTGACTTTGAGACTCTCTGCCTTAGAAAGTGGTGGAGGGAAACTCATTGAATATTTGTGAGACAGTATTGGCTGGATTCTTGTCAGACAGGGAATCATCGGTTGCCAGAGTAGATTGGAATGTGGAATTTGCAACATAAACAGGTCAGCCATGATCTTATTGAATAGCTGAGCAGTCTTGAGGGGCTGAATGGTCTAATTTTCTTCCTATTTCATACATTCATGTATTTATATTTTTTTAAAGACCTCTTCAATAATTTAAAATCATTTTACTCAGGCATTGGTTGACAGTTTTTATAGTACTATACAAAAATTATAGCACACAAAGAGAGCATTTACCATTTCCTATCAACGTAGTTGAAATAAACCAGCCACCTATTCTAATCTGCAATTCACAATGCAGATACACAGTTTTTTTTATTAAATCCCCATTTTCAGCTGTATTAAGAAAACTTTACCAAGTTTCTATTTCTGAAGATGTCAAAAACATTTGTTAAAGCATTTTTAAAATAAATTTTTAAAACATTGTTTCACAAAAGATTTGCGTTCTGTGAGTTCACTGAGCATGCAAATAAGTTCAATGGGCACTAGAGCAAAAATTTGAGGAAACGAAAAATCTCTTTTCAGAACTTGTACAGATTGTAGAGAAATTTAACTGTTTACAACCAAGTGGAAACTCTAGTCACTATAGTGATAGATGTTGATGTTACAATTGCTTTTTATTTGGATTGATACAATGCTTTAGAAGGATTGACATAGGTAAAAGGTCTTGCTGGACAATAGAGTTTTAAAAGTTAGGCTTAATAAATCGACATCTCTTCTGTCGTATAATATTCTGTTCCATTGCAAAACTTATTTTTAAGCTGTACTGACATGAAAATGCAGATGTTGTATCTAATACATTTTTCAATATGCTGTTGCAAAGTGCTATAGATTAAGTAATAAATGACTCTAGTGCCCACAATAGGTTACTCTAGTCCACTCAGTCCATATTAAAAGGGCTATCTAATAATTGTTTATTTGGTTAAATATTTACTTTCAGTTAATTGCTGTATTTTTTTCTTGAAAGCAAATATATACGTTGGTGTTAGGTTATACATGGTACTTTCCTATACTCTGTGTTCACTTTGTCAAAATATGAAAGTTATATGTTTGTAAATGTTTTGACTTGTGACTGTGATATTGTAGTTCATTAATAATGACATCCTCATTGTTATACAGCAAATTTATATCAGCAGAAATATGGGTAAATATACTTTGAATTCGTCAAACAAAATAATTATTTATTTATTTATGCTGATGTCATTTTGCTTCCATCAGAGTTTCTTTTAACCTAATATGGCAATTCTTATATTAGAATAGATTCCCTACAGTGTGGAAACAGGCCCTTCAACCCAAAGGTCCACACCGACCCTCCGAAGAGCAACCAACCCAGCCCAATTCCCCTACATTTACCCCGGACTAATCCACCTAACATTGCAGGCAATTTAGCATGGCCAATTCACCTAACCTGCACATCTTTGGACTGTGGGAGGAAACTGGAGCACCTGGAGGAAACCCACGCAGACACGGGGAGAATGTGCAAATCCCACATAGACAGTCGCCCAAGGCTGGAATTGAACTGGGTTGGGTCCCTGGCACTGTGAGGCAGCACTGCTAACCACTGAGCCACCGTGCCACCTAGGATATGGATGTAATGGTATTGAAGAATCCACAGACATTCATCATAACTAATTATTATGCATAAATGTTACCTTTATGGCACATCAGTATATTGGTTAATATTAAGATATTAAATTATACAGAGCAGCATGCTGTGAGTAGCATTTAGGCTTCAATGATATGAGTTAAGACATTATCTGGCTCTCACCAATTGTTACAGTTAACCTGAGAATGTAACTTCTAAAAAAGGTTTTGTGATTTACATATGAAAGGAGTGAAACAATCAACAAACAATCAAGGTATTTTTCACTGTATAATTTCAGTTACATCACACTGTAGACTTTTGCTATAAATTCTGTGTCTTACAATTGTGTACTCCATGGACTGTAACCTGGTGTTGTGTGATTTTTAACTGAGTTAAGATAGTGCAAGTGATCTTTATAGCCTTTATGTCATTGTCAATGCATATGGAACGTTACAAATCACACAACACCAGGTTATAGTCCAACAGATTTAATTGGAAGCACTAGCTTTCGGAGCGCTGCTCTTTCATCAGGTGGTTGTGGACTGTACAATTGTAAGACACAGAATTTATAGCAAAAGTTTACAGTGTGATGTAATTGAAATTATACATTGAAAAATACCTTGATTGTTTGTTAAGTCTCTCATCTGTTAGAATGAACATGTTAGTTTCACTTCTTTCATATGTAAATCACAAAAGTTTTTTTAAAAAGTTACATTGTCAGGTTAACTGTAACCATTGGTGTCAGTGCAGATAAAATGTTGAGATGTTGAAGGTGTTCGCCCCCTGTGTTCCCTGTCTGTGCCATAATGTTTTGACTGATTCTAATCTAAAAAGTGAGTTAAAAGAATCTTACGTGGATTCATGCAGTTTTTGAGCAAAGTACAATGTAACTCTGCAAGTACAAATTCACCCCATAAACGTATATGTGTATGTGTGCATGTGGGTTTTTTGTGTGTGTGGCTGGGGCAGATGTTTGTGAGTGTCTGTGAGAGAGAGTGTGTGTGAATGTAGAATGGTCTATGTCTGTGAGAGGGTGCATGTGTGAGTGTGGGAGTGTGTGTGTCTGCAGGTGTGTGTGTGTGTGTCTGGGGTGGGGGGTGTTATGGGTGTTTGTGAGAGAGAGCATGTTTCCTCAAGGTATACAAATATACTGATGCAATGTTTTTTGTAATGATTCAGGGATTGAACCTACATTTGTTAATCTAAATTCACTTGCAAAATGACTTCTAGCAAATTCTTGTTCACTCTGTTTATTTTGTACATGAGGAAGTGGTTGTATTATCTGATTCTATGTTGTTAGATTATTAATGAGTACTTCATTATAGAAAGCAGTAACTTATCCTGAAAAACAAAAAGATTTTTTTTCAGGAATAAAGTGTTGAGCTTCTCCCCATATGGATGCACTCACCTTCAATGAATTAAGATCTATTTTTGGTCATTCAATTCCAGCTTTCCTGGGTGTGTGTAATGTTACATTCCAAAGGTATGTGCAGCATTTACAGACTGTGTTAGTCACTTCACTAGGTAAAGAATGACACTGAATACAAACTTAGTGAATAAAATCACAAAGGTCAAGTTCTCCATACAGTTAAAATTGCAAACAGCTCCAGTACTTGCTTTGCTCATTGTATGAATCTGAGGTAGTCCTTTCAGCTTTTTTTAAAGAGAACTCTGTACTATCTCTCTGTAAAGACCATTTTTCCAGAACATTCTGTTTTTTCAGTCCAGTTTAATTGTTCATTAGTTCAATCTGTATTCTTCTACAATATGCATGGTGTAGTTTACTTTTATTGAAAATTTTAATTAAGTGCCAGTAGGTAAAGAGATTCTGATTTGGAATGTTACCATATTAAAGGTTACTATGCCAAACTGCTATTGTTATGATATAAAAGCATTTAATCAAGGTCACATCTAATTCAACATAGAATCCCTACCATGTAGAAGTAGTCCATTCATCGAGTCCACATGACCCTATGAAGAGTATCCCACCTCGACCCAACCCCTACTCTATCCCTGTAACCCTGCATTTCCACAGGTAATCCACCTAGCCTGCATATCTCTGGACACTATGGGCAATTTAGCACGGACAAACTTCACATCTTTAGACTGTGAGAAGATACCGGAGCCCTGGAGGAAAGCTGCACTGATGGGGGAGAATGTGCAAACTCCACACAGTCGATTGAGGGTGGAATTGAACCTGGATCCCTGGCACTGTGAAACTGCAGTGCTAACCACTGAGCCACTGTGAGCTTGAATTTATCAGTCATTATCATCTACTTTTTTGCAATGTGATTGCTTTCTGACAAACCTCTATATGGGGCTATCCCTGAGTGCAAACGCAAATCTCTGAGTATAATGGTTAATGCTTTAACTGTCCTGTGAAGCAAGACCAGCAACAATTGAAAGAAATAGATGATTGTCAGGGACTGTACTGTCCTGCCATGGATGAGAATTGTAACACTTTGTTTGACTCTTCTTTGCTTCATGCTACAAATAGAAAACTAATACTTGTGAAATGTTCTTTACACATTACTCTCTAGTAATGAATAGCATATTTGATGTCACTTAATGTGAAATTTCCATTTCTTTTTGTCCCAAGCAAAGCTGATGTTACGAGGTAGACAGTTTACATGAAGTTAGTTGTAAGTATTGATGATGTGGAGGTGCCAATATTAGACTGGGATGGACAAGGTCAAATGTGACACGACACCAGGTTATAGTCGAACAGGTTTATTTAAAATCACAGGCTTTTCGAGCACTGAACCTTCATCAAGTGAAGTGACTGCACCTGATGAAGGGGCAGTGCTTCAAAATCTTGTGATTTCAAACCAACCTGTTGGAATATAACCTGGTATAGTGTAAGTATTATTGAAAGATATCAATCAAATGGTATAAAATTCATTAATTGATATTTTCATGGATTCTTAATTTAGGATTTAGAGTTAAAAAATGTACACAGCAATAACGTTGAATATCGTTTTCTGCTTGTACATCATTGCTTTGCTAGTTATCTCTCACTTGAGGGCACTTTCAGATGCTAATTCAACTCTCCCCCTCTCCCTATTTTCGTTCCTGCTCACATCCTTATTCTACAGCTAGTAATATCTCACATGATGGGAGTGGGGTTAGGAATCTCAGGTTCAACCTGGAATCAGGTCCCACCTATTATTTTTAAATCTTTGTGTCTTCTTTCTAACATGGAAGGCGGCATGAAAATCTAGATGTGCTCTAATTGAAAAGACTGATTCTCGAACTCTGTGCCACATAGTCAAATTGATAGCATTTTGTAAGTGTTGAGATGCAAAATTGTATAATTCTAAACTAGAAAGAATGCTCTTACAGATTTAAACTGGTTTCAAGATTGAAGAAAACGTATCTATACCATGGGGATTACTATTGACCAGAAACTGAACTAGACCAGCCACTTGAATACAGTGGGTACAAGAGCAAGTCAGAAACTGGAAATCCTGAGGTTAATCATATATCTCCAGACCTCCACAGTGTGTCCAACATCTATAGGCATGAGTCAAGAGCATGCTAGAATATTTTTCACTTGTGTGGATAGGTGCCGCTCCAACAACATCAACAGCACTCAAAAAATTTGGCACCATCTGGGAAGTAGCCCACTTGGTTAACTCTCTCCTGCACCAATGCCCAGTGGCTGCTGACGTTCTATACAATGTGCACTATAGCAGCTCACCAATGTTTTTTTGACAGCAGCCTGTACCAGTGAGAAGGACAAAGGCAGCAGATGTAGGGGAATAGCACCATCTGTACATTTTGCTTCAAGCCTTACACCATCCTGACTCGGAAGTATATCTCTGATCCTTCAATATGCTGGCTTCATATCCTGGAGCTTCATTCCGAAAAGCAATGTGAGTGTACATGTACGACATG
Organism: Chiloscyllium plagiosum; assembly: GCF_037043375.1. Lineage (NCBI taxonomy): Eukaryota > Metazoa > Chordata > Chondrichthyes > Orectolobiformes > Hemiscylliidae > Chiloscyllium > Chiloscyllium plagiosum. The sequence goes on from NW_028270157.1 coordinate 37,788,922, forward strand.
TGCTGATTCAAGAGAGCTGCTCAACTCCACCTTCTCAAGGTCAACTTAAAATTGGACAACAAATGCTGTCCTTACCAGTGAAGATCACATCCTTTGAAATATTGAAAATAGAAGATATTTTGACAAGATCACACTGATGAGATACATTAGAATTAAATTATTATCATCAATTGCTATTGTTTTTGTTAGGGTTCTGCTGATCTTTGTCTGCACATAACCAGTCAGATGAGACCTCTTTTATGAAAATTCTAGATCTATGTTTTAGAAAAATGGGGCAATAATTAGTGATAAATAATTAATAATAATTACATATGAATATATTAATAATGTGGTTCCATTTCGCTGCTATATTATGCTCTGTATCATTCTATATCGCTGTCATTTTCTGCACAATGTAGGTTTTTATTCAGTGTTGCCTTTAATTGTTTAGAGACAAAGAAACTGCAGATACTGGAATCCAAGGTAAACAAGCAGGAGGCCAGAAGAACACAGCAAGCCCGGCAGCAGCAGGGGGCGGAGAAGTCAACATTTCAGGTGTAACCTGAGAACAAACGTAACCTCAGGGAACATTTCGCCAAGCAGCTCAACTGGGCCCGCAGGGGCCGACCTGACCTCCCAGTCACCGCACATTCTAATTCCCTTTCTCACTGCCTTTCCGAGATGACCATCCTTGGCCTCCTCCATTGCTACAGTGAATCAGAGTGTAAATTGGAGGAATAATCTGGGCAGCCTACAGTCCGGAGGACTCAACATTGAGTTCTCTAATTTCAAATAGCCTCACGTCCCAACCCCTGACTCCCCTTCCAACCCGTCCCCCTCCCTTCCATTCCTCTGACCAATCCTTTTCTCCAGCTACTAACTGGATTCATTCCTCCCATCGACCAACCAGGTCGTGCCCTCTACCTGTGCTCATCAATCCCTAGCTCACCACTCTGTCCCATCTTCCCACCTAAAGCCCTTCCCTCCCCACTTTATCTGCAGCTCTCTTTGCACCCACTCTCAGTCCTGAAGAAGAATTACACCAGAAACATTGATTTCTCCACCTCGTGATGCTGCTTGGCTTACTGTGTTTTTCCAGCTTCCTGCTTGTCTGCCTTTAATTGTTTGTCTCATTACGAATACAAACAGTCATACCAGCCATGTGGAGGCAGATTTGGTGGTAAGTGGGTGTCAGGAGTCTTAGTCAGAATTCACAGAAATCAAAACTAAAGTTCGATCCAGACCTGAAAGTTTAATTGCTTCCGAGCTCCAAACACACAAGTTAGCTGACAGCAGAGGTGTGGCTACACAAATAATAGATACACAGCAAGATGAAACTCCTGGATGTTTCCCAGATCACTTATTGATATGAAAAATGTCCATTCTAGGAGGAAAAACTGTAGGACCTGAAACAATCAGTGAGGCAATGTAATGTTCTTACAAAGAAGGGATGATTTGTCCTATGTTTAAAATCCTGAAGACTATTTGAATTAAAAAAAACACCTTTATCATCTTTCATTCAGAGCAAAATACATGACCACTGCTCCTGGATTGCTTTAATTAAGAGGACATTTGGTGTAGCTTAATAGAAAAAAGGCTACTTTTTTTTAGTTTTAATTGGCTCCAATATTTGTGTTGTTATTGCTGCTGAGGCTATTGTGAATTCTTTGCTGAGTTTCAGAAATATTATGGCCTTCACATAGATTTCAGCAGCTTCCAAATCTCCCCACCTCATCCCAAGTCCAGCCCTCCCTCTCTGCCCTGCCTCTTCTCCTGACCTAACCTGTCTATCTTCCTGGAGAAAATGAGGACTGCAGATGCTGGAGATCAGAGCTGAAAATGTGCAGCATCCAAGGGGCAGGAGAATCGATGTTTCGGGCATGAACCCTTCTTCAGGAATGAGGAAAGTGTGCCAAGCAGGCTAAGATAAAAGGTAGGGAGGAGGGACTTGGGGGAGGGGCATTGGAAATGCGATAGGTGGAAGGAGGTTAAGGTGAGGGTGATAGGCCGGAGTGGGGGTGGGAGTGGAGGCGGAGAGGTCAGGAAGAAGATTGCAGGTTAGGAAGGTGGTGCTGAGTTTGAGGGTTGGGACTGAGATAAGGTGGGGGGAGGGGAAATGAGGCCTTGGAGGGACATAAGGGGGGAGGTGTGGGCGCAAGTTTTGCATTTCTTGCGGTTGCAGGGGAAGGTGCCAGGAGTGGAGGTTGAGTTGGTGGGGGGTGTGGACCTGACGAGGGAGTCACGGAGGGAGTGACTCCCTCCAGGGATATATTTCCCTCCCCTCCCCTATCAGCACCAGGGATATATTTCCCTCCCCTCCCCTATCAGCGTCCCACCACCAGGGATATATTTTCCTCCCCTCCCCTATCAGCGCCCCACCACCAGGGATATATTTCCTTCTCCTCCCCTATCAGCGTTCTGAAAAGACTACTCCCTCCGTGACTCCCTCGTCAGGTCCACACCCCCCCACCAACCCAACCTCCACTCCCGGCACCTTCCCCTGCAACCACAAGAAATGCAAAACTTGCGCCCACACCTTCCCCCCTTACTTCCCTCCAAGGCCTCATTTCCCCTCCCCCCACCTTGTCTCAGTCCCAACCCTCAAACTCAGCACCACCTTCCTAACCTGCAATCTTCATCCTGACCTCTCCGCCTCCGCCCCCACCCCCACTCCGGCCTATCACCCTCACCTTAACCTCCTTCCACCTTTCGCATTTCCAACGCCCCTCCCCCAAGTCCCTCCTCCCTACCTTTTATCTTAGCCTCCTTGGCACACTTTCCTCATTCCTGAAGAAGGGTTCATGCCCGAAACATTGATTCTCCTGCTCCTTGGATGCTGCCTGACCTGCTGCACTTTTCCAGCAACACATTTTCAGCTCGTGTCTATCTTCCTTTCCACCTATCCAGTCCACTCTTCCCACTGATGTATCACAATCGTCTCCCACCTCTATCCACCTATCACCATCCAATTTCATTTTCTCCAACACCACCCCCTCATTTACCTCTCAGCCCTCTTTCTCCTTCCCATCCTGATGAAAGGTTCCAATCTGAAATGTTAACTCCCCTGCTCCTCTGATGCTGTTTTGATCTGCTGTGCTTTTTGCTGTTCCACACATCGTTGACTTTGACTTTCCAGCATCTGCTTTCCTCACTATCTCCAAGTTTCAGAAAACACCAAAACTACTTAACACCAAAATTCCTATTTTAAGTTACATTTTAAGGAATTAATAAATTATTATCTATCTTTGAAATAGTTGATGAAGTTGATGTTTGGTTATATTTACAACAGTATGATCACTTGAGTGAACTTTTTTTTTGCATATGTTCTGTGGCTAAGAGATTTTCAGCAGGAAGTGTGTGTGAGAGATCTGTTAGATTGTTAGAAATTTAATTTTTGTTCTCCTCTCCATTTTAAATGCACAGTCTGAGGTCTGCGCATATTTGATGCAGGGTAAAAGGAAAGGAAGACAAATTGGAGGGGGAGGGGTTATTGGGAAAGAATAAGAGGGACATGGAAGGGTAGTGGCGGTAAGGCAGGGTTGGTTAGCTCAGTCAGCTAGATGATTGGTTTGTGAAACAGAGTGATGATGCCACCATGGGTTCAATTCCTGTATTGGCTGAGGCTACCATGAAGGATCTCCTTCTCAACATCTCCTCTTGCCTGAGGCTTGATGACTCTCAGATTAAATCACCACCAGATTAAATCTCTCTCTAATGATAGAGCAGCCCTATGGAATAATGGCAACTTTACTTTATGGGGGCAAGGACGAGACTTGAGAAATGAGGGTTTGAGGCCTGACATTAATCATTACATCTGGAGCAATAGTCAGGTAAATTGGGGTAGGCATTCAAACTTCTGACCTGGCCAAACCCGGCTGCCTTTATGCCTGACTCTATTTTATCGTCATTTTGCCTCTGTCTCCCTAACTCATGGATGTGGTAGGCAGAGATCTTTTTGAAAGAATAACAGTGAAATACTATGGCTGTGGAGATCTGAAAAATTTTTGGAAAAAGGAAGTACAGAAGAAACTCACCATGTCTGGCAGCATTAGAAGAGAGGCAAGAGCTCTCTTATCTAGCACTTCCTGTCTTTTTAAAGGAAACAGACTTTCAAGTCAGGCGGTTTCTCACCTTGACCTTCCCACTTCCTGAATGAAAATCTCGTCCATGACTCCTGACTAATCTCTTGAACACTGTTTGGTCTTCAACACTTAAATGACATTTTTCATGTGTAAACCTTGGCAGAGAATTGGTAATCTGTACGTCTGCAGGGTAATCAGCTGAATCTGACTCAGTCTTCCTCTGATATCAACATCCTATATACTTGCAGCTAAGACGCTGAAATTCATCGTCATGACCCTGTAACAAACCTGCCAGTGATGAGCCAGCCAAACACACATTAGAAATTGATGAACTCTGGGAACATTTTTTGTATTATCAAAACTCTGTAGCATTGGGTGGACAATGTGTAGGTGCATGTATAAGGCTTTGCTATATTAAAAAGTCTAAATGAACTTCTTTATTTAATTAAATAAATGTGTACTGTGTTTTGTAATGTACTGTAAACTTAATTTCCTTATTCAATATCAAAATTTAATTTGCTTACAAGCCATGAATATGCTGCTTTGTGATAAGCTAGCCTTTCTGAAAATAAAACCTTGCAGAGTCAATTTAACTTAGTGTAATGTAATCTAATGGTCTTTATGGTGAAGGCACTTTTGTGCATAGCCATATTGGATGCTGTTCTTGAAGTGTATTAGACATGCCATTCACTGTAACATATTGGAATTTTGCTCATCCAAGTGCACAGTCAGAAATATTTCAGAAACAAAATTTTCAGAAGGATGATAAAAATAGTTTGAGAGGAATATTTACTGGATTTTACTGAACAGAAAGGTAAGCTTCCCTTAGTTTTTCAACTCCAGCCCCATTTGCCTATAGCAAATTCAGGAAACCATAACTGCTTTTCTTTTAAAAAAAATGTTCTTAAATGTGGTCATGGAAGCAAAATATCATTTATTGTGATTCTTCAGTTGAGTTGGTATTGGCTCTCAACATGCCAGTCTTGTGTAGAGAAAGCAGCACCAAAGTAAAATTGTAGAACTTGCTCAGGCCAATGGTCACAAAAATTCCATTTAAAATGTTCTACAAGTGATCCATTCATGAGAGTTGCCAGCACTAAAATGTAACCATTGAAAATGTAACTGCACGCTTTAATTCTATTGAAAGCATAATGGAGCTAGATTTATCATGATAGACACCTGTCTCCCAGAATTCAATCATACAAATATCAAATTTAAAATAGCATTATTCAATAGCGGGGTTTGGTTTTGGTGTGTGTCAGACCATCATTATTTGAGATGTTGGTCTTTCTTTTGTAAATGATACCTGACTGTAATAAATGTTCAGGTCTTCTTGTTTCCAGCAACTGTGTACCTGTCAGTCTTAAAAAATCATGTTTTTCTGCATGGCCTAAATTAACTGGATGGCTGCAGACAAACATAGATAAATATCTTTAAAGAGTGTGTCCTCACAGAACTATTATTTTAAAATATGTGAATGCATTTTTGTATATATATGTGTACACATGAAATATATATCTTCAGTTGCAAATAACACTGTAAATACTATACATGCTGAAGAAAAAGTGAGCAAAGACCATAATTTCTTTACTTCTTTTGTGATTCAGATGTTTGTTCACTAAGATTTTTATGCAATTGCCTTTGAAATGATCTATGCATTCCTGAACTGTCAGTTTACAAATTTATTCCATGGTTGGCTGTGTGCTGCATGATGAAATATATTTTTCAGAAAAACCACATCCCCTCAAGCTTCTTTCTGTTATTGTAACACATCTATTACCAAAATTGGTTTGAGTAAGCTATTGAGACCATGGTAAAACTGAAAGCATTATGTGTGGTATTTGCTAAAAGGAACTGACACTAACTAGATGACAAACAAGTTATCAGAATATCACAAATTTGAAATACATGTCAGGTATTATTTTCAAATATATTATGTGATGTTTAATGATTCAGTCCAACTCTATATCCTAAAATGACTTCAGACTTGGGAAATTAATCTATCAAGATCCTACTGTGTTTTGCAGAAAGCTATGTTTTCTATTTCCTGTTGTTTGCAGCAAATCAAAAGTTCACATAGAATGCCAACAGCCAGGAATGCACTTTGCAAGTCAACTGCTATCATTTGTGCATATTATGCTGCCTAAGAGTTTTCTTTTGAGTTAAAAAAAAGTAATATTTATTGTATACTTCTGTCTCTGTGGTATTTCAAATTTTGGATTCCAACCAGTTCAGTGACAATCCTTAATTAGCAGATTGTAGGGTAAGTACAAGACAAAACTAATTTATGATATTAATTATTGTGCGCTTTACATTTAATGTATTATTTCTAACATTCTATATGCAGAGATTTTATATTTAACATTTTTAAACCAAGTTCCTCTTGCGACTTGAGTGCCTTTGTCTTGTTATTCATATTTATCCCTGTGACTAATGCATTCTTCTACATAATCTTTTTTGAATGCAAGAAAACTAGCTAACACAAAAGCCAGGATATTTTTATTGAAAGGTCAGTTTTATTTGTATTTTAACAGCAAAATTAATGATGATCACTTTTTGTATTCTACAAAATAATATATATGATGTGCATGAACAATCCAACTTTCTTTGGATTGAAATAATATGGAACACACAGGTTTTCCAGTAGAAGACGGCGAACAGTATAACTTAGGTTCCCAAGGAATTGAGAACTTAAACTATTTTTGTTGCATATATAACAAAGGAAAACAGGGTCCAGCTCCAGCTAGGAAGATTGTGTCAGCTGCTGGTTGTCTCAGCTACATAAAATGCCACTGCAATATACGTATTGGACTTTGTCCTACTTTCTACAACAGGATCTATTTCTCACCAAAAAATAAAAATCAAAGACAGCCATTAAGTGCTGATGGACATTTTAATTGCCAGATTGTGTGTAGAAGCATAATATTGAGTAGGACTGCATTAATTTCAACGAACTACAGGATATCTCTTAAAGTCATGGTTCTGTTCCTTGAAGTTGGAAGTTCTGGTGAAAACATTTGAAGTGAAGCAGTGATTCCCATTGAAAGCAATGTTAAAACTGGAGTTAGGTTCCACAGGGCCTTCCTGAGCAGAAAAAAATTAAAGCATCATACATCTAATCTCTAGGTTGAAATATTTATGTATTGGTAAATGTTAAAATAAAATGAATTTATAAGGATAAAAGAAATTATACTTATAATATCTTCTATAATGTACCTTCCAAAGCACTGAGGCTTTTTCCTGGTAATATCTCTACCTGCAGCACCACAGGTATAGGGCTAATTGCTGATGGGGAGATAGAAAGAATTTGAGTCCTGTCTGTCTTGGAATGATGGCTGGTCCAGATGGAGTTCTCCTTCATTGTTGAATCATAGAATCCCTACAGTGTAGGAACAGGCCTTTTGGCCCAACAAGTCCACACTGACCCTCCGAATAGTATCCCATCCAGACTAATTCCCCTACCCTATTACTCTGCATTTACCCCTGACTACTGCACCCAGCCTACACATCCCTGAACACTATGGGCAATTTAACATGGCCAATTCACCTAACCTGCACAACTTTTGGACTGTGGGAGGAAACCGGAGCACTTGGAGGAAACCCACGAGACACGGCGAGAATGTGCAAACTCCACACAAACAGTTGTTCTGCTGGCTGCTGGTTGCACTGCCTCAGGGCCCCCTGGTATTCTGGTTCTATCATTTTCAAATTGATCTTGTTAGCAAGATAGGTAGCGATGCTGGCAGCTATGGCAGCTGGCTTGTGTCCTGATGGGTGTGAGTTCCTTAGTGAAGACTTCAGACAGTGTAGCACAGGAAGAAGGCTACAGCCTCATATTTGACAGGGAGGTATCACTCCAAAATGCTGTCATCCTGGTCAGGTAAAATACTGCAGTTCTGTAAATAACATTTCTATGAATCCCCTAACGCTCAAAAAACGTTCAGTCCTAATAATGTTATGTTAAAATGAAATAACACATAAATAGTCAATTTTAAATTCAAACGCTTTGTAATTTGATTTCCTTGAACAACTTGAACAGGTCTTGGATCAATGGAAATTATTTTAAAAATGAGAAAATATCAGAGCTGAGATCAATCCTAGAGTCATAGAGATGCACAGCATGGAAACACACCCTTTGGTCCAAATCGTCCATGCTGACAAGATATCCTAAATTAATCTAATCTCATTTGCCAGCATTTGGACCATATCTCTGTAAACCATCCCTATTCATATACTCATCCAGTTGCCTTTTAAATGCTGTAATTGTACCAGCCACCACTACTTCCTCTGGCAGCTCATTCTCTCCACGCACCACCCTCACATGAAAATGTTGCCTCTTAGGCCCCTTTTAAATTATTCCCCTCTCACCTCAACCCTATGCTGTCTCATTTTGGACGACTCCACCCTGGTGAAATTATCTTGTCTGTTTACCCTATCCATGCCCCTCATGATTTTATAAACCTCGATAAGGTCACCCCTCAGCCTCCGACACTGGAGGAAAACTAGCCCCAGTCTATTCAGCCTCTCCCTGTAGCTGAAACCTTCCAACCCTGACAGCACTTCTTTAAATCTTGTCTGAACCCATCCAAGTTTTACAACATTCCTCCTATAGCAGGGAGACGAGAATTGTATGCAGTATTCCAAAAGTGGTCTAACCCAATGTCCTGTACAGCCACAATGTGACCGTCCAACTCCTATGCTCAATGCACTGACCAATAAAGGAAATTATACCAAACATCCTCTTCACTATCCTATCTACCTGTAGCTCCACTTTCAAAGAAGTATGAATCTGCACTCTAAGGTCTCTTTGTTCAGCAACACTCCCTAGGACCTTAGCATTAAGTGTATAAGTCCTCCCCTGATTTGCCTTTCCAAAATGCAGAACCTAACATTTATCTAAATTAAACTCCATTTCTCACTCTCAGCCCATTAGCTCATCTGATCAAGATCTTGTTGTACTCTGAGGTAGCCTTTTTCGCTGTCCACTACATCTCTAATTTTGGTGTCATCTGCAAACATACTAACAATACCTCCTGTGTTCACATTGAAATCATTTATATAAATGATGAAAAGCAGTGGATCCAGCACTGATCCTTGTGGTACACTGCTGGTGGCAGGCCTCCAGTCTGAGATAATCTCCGCCTCCACCAGCATTCTCTTGTCTTTTACTTTCAAGCCAGTTCTGTACCCAAATGACTAGTTCTCCCTGTATTCTATGTGATCTAACCATGAGGAAGCTTGTGGAATGTCTCACTGAAGCCCATAGAGATCATGTCCACCGTTATGCCTTCATCAATCCTCTTTGTTACTTCTTCAAGAAACTCAGTTAAGTTATCAGAAAGATTTAGTATGCTGGTGCCCTTACTTTAGAAAAGAGAAAGTTGAGGAGTTATCTGATAGATGTCTAAAGTTATGAAAGTTTGATGGGTAGGCATGGAGACGCTGTTTCCATTTGTGGATGAGAAAACAACCATAAATATGGTTATTAAAATTAAATAGAGAGTTCAAAAGAGGTATCTCTCATTGTCATAGTAAGTAGTTGAGATTAGTAACGTATACATATTCAAGAAGAAACTGGATAAACACATGAAAGTGAAAAGAGTAGCAGTATTTCTTGGCTACCTGAGAAAGGACAGTGTGGGAGGATTATAATGTGGAGCATAAGTGCTATATGAACCTATTGGACCAAATGGCCTTAATTGTAATGAAGAAAAAACTGTACAGAGAGCATGGTGCAGTATGTACTGACCTGGATTTTGTAGTTAGCTGTGAAGTAAGGCTAGTCACCGCTGACCTCAAAGAAATTCTTGCAGACAGACATACCAGTCTTTGTGGTCAGAGCTTTAACTCTTGATGTGCAGTGAATTGTAATGTTTTTTAATGAGGATTATCAGCATGTAGTGATGAGATCAAGCTGGATCAACAGCCAAACAGGATAATCACTCATCAGAACAATTTGTAAGAATACTGATTTAAGGGAAGCCAACATATATACTATATTAATAAAGAAAGCCTACTTATCCGGCAAGTGGATTCTGATTTGTACAGGCATTGCCATGGAGAATGTACCAGATAATGATGATAAACAAATAATAGCCAGGCTTTGTTTAAATTTTAAACTAGATCAGACTCAGATTATCTGACCAATATTGTCCAATTGAAGAATCACATTTAATGTTGCATGTTTTCTAAATGTGAGCTTATTGGGTACAGCTGGTATCTTGTTTGTTGTGAACAGTCAAAAGGATACAATGTTTGATATAATCTGTCAGTCTTTGCAATGTATAGCCTACATTCCTGGCATCACATTGGCACTAAAATTCACATACCACATTATTCATTAGTGTAATCGATAGAACTGCTTTTTGGTTTAAAGACAGCATCCTGTTAGTGGCAAACACCACTCGTGTTGCTACTGCACATCGCACAAACTCATGAATGGCTGTAAGGCCATTACCGTTAGTTCTGAAAAGGGCTCAGTTTATCTCAGACTCAGGTATAGTACCTTAAAAGTATGAGCAAAAGGTGAAACTAGCAGACAGCCAGCAGGTTTAGTTTTATCCCTTTCTGCTTTCTAAGATTGGCTCAGAAGTTTCCTATCTCCTTCATTCCTGTAGTACCTCACAATTGTTGTGCTTTTCACATGCACCATTTAACAATTTATTTGTTTTAAATGGCAACTTTGAAATGACCTTGTCACTACTTTTCAGGCTTACCTTACCTTCTCTCCAGTTGTTTTGATCTGAATGTTATTGTGGATTAGGAGCTTTGATCCTGTATCTATGTTTTCCAATTTAATCAGAAATCCAACTTGCATATCTAGCAATAATGCACAATAATCCATGAGAACAGTCCATTATGCAAATTATCGATACTGTTTGAAATAATGTTTCCACTCCCCTCTGAATTAAATTTATTTTCTTCACTGTGGAGAGGTTCCTAGTTTTTAGAACAAGCCTGAACAGCTTATCTTGCTACATTCTCATTTGTAGGAAATCTTCACATAGAGACACCACAAAATTATATGATATTCCAAGCCTTACAAAATTAAATGTGCAGATAGCACTACTTCCTTAGCAAACATTTAAAGCTAGTTTTCTCAATCATGAAATGTGATTGATGTAAGGTGAAGGATGTAAAAAAAATTTAAAACAAGTTTTAAACAAAATTTTGTTTGTTACTTTTAGTGATTTCAATAAAGCCAAATTTAGCTCCTCCGATTATTCACAAGTAGTTGAAAATCAGAAACTGTGACAGAATTTTTAATATTTTAATACTCTGTGAATAATTTCATCTGTTTATGATTTTTCACACAGATACTTCCTGTTCTATGTTGTCCAAGTTTAGACATTTTGTTGAGCTGTTAAGTAGCTCTTCACACAACTTTCCAGCCTTGAATAATGTGCATTTATATTCAGCTGCAGGGAACCCTGTTTTCCTTCTATTTGAAGTTATTCACATCAAAGAAATATATGCTGAAATCACAGTAGCATCTGAGGGAGTGGAGGAGAGTTGGCTGTGTGGTCTGGAGATCATGTATTTGGGAGCAGAGAGACTCAATATCTTGAGTGAGATTTCAGAAAATGGTTTTGTCTGACTAAATCTGCTGTCAAGAAAATGGATAATTTGGTGTGTAGGGTGTGGGGAGTGCAGAGACAGGCAAGTAAATAAATTGCTCCTAATATTTTGAACATCTGTTTAAAGTCTTTGTTTGTGTTCAGTAATGGCACAAAGCATAGTACATTTTTGGGTATACTTTGTAAAACCAATCAAACAAAACTTTATGCTGCATGTTTTTTTTTCCTAAAATAAGCTTCTAGTTTGTTTGATATTTAGCTTTCTAAATAGGGTTAGTGAATGCTAAAGCAAAGGAAAACATGCCAAATCTTTACAAAGTACTGGTTAGGCCTCAACTGGAGCTTTGGACAGAATTTAATGACGTAAACAGGTGAGTTCAGAATTGGGAGGGAAGGTCCATGTAATTGGGCAGGAGGGTGTGGGACCACTGCTGTTTGTCATTTTTATAAATGACTTAGACGCAGGCATAGGTGGATGGATTAATAAATTAAAGTCGGTGGAGTAGTGGACAGTGTGGAAGAATGTTACAGGTTGCAGGGGATTTGAATAAACTGCAGAATTGGGCTGAGAGGTGGCAAATGGAGTTCGATGCAGCTAAATGTGAGGTGATGCACTTTGGGAAGAATAACAGGGAGGCAGAGTACTGGGTCAATGGAAAGATTATTGGTAGTGTGGATGTACAGAGGGATCTTGGAGTCCATGTACATAGATCCCTGAAAGTTGCCACCCAGGTGGATAGTGCTGTTAAGAGGTCATACGGTGTGTTAGGTTTCATTGGTAGAGGGATTGAGTTCTGGAGCCGCAATATCATGTTGCAACTATGTGGCCACACTTTGAATATTGTGTACAGTTCTGGTCCCCATATTTTGGGAAGGATGTGGAAGCATTGGAAAAGGTGCAGAGGAAATTTACCAGGATGTTGCCTGGTCTGGAGGGATGATCTTATGAGGAAAGGCTGCGAGACTTAGTTCTGTTTTCATTGGAAAGAAGAAGGCTAAGAGGGGATTTGATAGAGACATACAAGATGATCAGAGGATTAGATAGGGTAGACAGTGAAAGTCTTTTTCCTTGGATGATGATGTCACCGTGTACGAGGGGGCATAACTACAAATTGAGGGGTGGTAGATTTAAGACAGATGTCAGAGGCAGGTTCTTTACGCAGCGAGTGGTAAGGGCGTGGAATGCCCTACCTTTTAATGCAGTCAACTCAACCACATTAGGGAGATTTAAACAATCCTTAGATAAGCACATGGATGATTTTGGGATAGGGTAGGGGGATGAGCTGAGAATAGCTCACAGGGCCAAAGGACCTGTTCTGGGCTGTATTGTTCTATGTTCTATGTTCATGAGACCACCAGTCCTAATTTTGTTTGATAACCGTAATGTGAAGAACCTGGAGATATTTTATTATGTTCAAGTTGTTATATAAGTGCAAATTATTGTTCTTTAAGGATTGTTTGTGTAAGTTTGCTATATTATACTACTGTCTGTAGGTTGTAATACATTATAGTAAACATCAATAGTTGTCTAGACTCCCTGTAAACAACAATGCAAGTGATGCACTAATCCATTAAAAAAGAAAAGGAGCAAAGTCTGGAAATGATCAATGGGGGAGTCAGAAGAAGAAATCTCTAGAATCAAGTGTGCAGAAAGTGATGGGGCAGGCTGGTAGGCCTATATGTAAAAAGACAGTAAATTTGGAACATAGATATATACTGATCTCTATTAATAGTGAGTTTGCTGCACTATTTTCCAGAATCCCTGATTATTATTGTTGAGAATAGCTGATGAAATTCCCAGTAGAAGCAGCCAAATTAACCATTTTCTTTAATAACAAAAGTTTTGAGTTGCCACTTCAGGGATTCTTAAATTCTTCATATCTCCCTGTGAAATATCACAGGTAATCTTGTCTTGTGTCATTAGATAAAGGAATGGGCCCATAATATAGATTTATAAATGAAGTGTTTCCCACATCTGCATATGTGGTGATGTTGTACCATTTGGTTTGAAAGTATCTTTATGTATCATGTGTAAAATTATCTCCCAATATAAAAAGTATACGAAAAGTCAAACAAAAGAGATCCAGTGTAGCACTGCTTGCAATAGATATTGTTTCCATAATTATATCTTTAAAACACTTTCACAGATATGTAGTTTTTTATGAATATTTGCTTATACATATGTGAAGATATACGTGTAAAATTGACACTTGTACAGAGAAGAACTATAGTATGAGTAAAATAATAATCTGTATATTATTTCAAATATCTGGTCTGAGGTGTACAGTTTCTAATAGACTTTCCCTGAAATCTGCTATTATAGAGTTATTAGTGTCAAATCGATACCAGCAGGTTTATCATCCCTTGAAACATTAATGATCTCACAATTCCAAAGCAATTGAAAAGCATTTATTTGAAAATGATGCTGGATGCTTTACAACAACTGTTATATTTGATTCCCTTGAGTTGGCAGTGTTAACTAAGTGCCAGATAACATCAGGACTAACAAACTCTGAATAGACTATTAAGCACAACAGCTTTCTGCAGAACTCTAATGTATATTTTATCACATTATAAAATATTCCTCCTAAGTAAATCCACATTTTTGGAAAGTTTGTTACTGTAATATACATTGCATTTAAAATATTGTTTTGCTTTATAGAGACTGCCAGTGTGCGCACAAATGCTTTTATTTTGGTTGCTGACCATTTCAACCCAATTAACTTCATATATTTCATGTATTTGTTACAAACTCTGCATTTTATTAACACCTTATAGCTACTCAAACTGTACAAATCAAGTACAGGAAACTTACACGCTAAAGTTAAAATTGGAAACAGCCGGAAACATTTTTTTTAATTAAAAATGCTTTGGGAAGGTGAGCAGAATGATTTTTTTCTCTCTTTTTTTAAACCAGTGGCTGCTTGAAATGTTGTTGCTATCCATTCTTCACTGGCTAGTTACATACGTGGAGTTTTGTTAATCTCAGCACCAGAGATATGATCAATCAGATTTACTCCTCATAATACTTTTTCCTTCTCACATGGATAAATAATTAAATAAATAATTGCCTAACAAGTGACCAGCAGCATTGCACAGGCACTGGTCCTGGGTCCATTTTTGTTTGTCATTTATATAAATGATTTGGGTGAGAATACAGAAGGCTTGGTTAGTAAATTTGCGGATGACATCAAAATTATTAGTATTATAGACAGTGAAGAAGGTTATCTAAGATTAAAAAGAGTTCTTGATCAATTGGGTCAATGGGTTGAAGTATGGCAGATGGAGATTAATTTGGATAAATGCAAAGTTTTGCATTTTGGTAAAACAAACAAGGGCATGACTTATACAATTAGAAGTAGGGCCTTAGGTAATATTATAGGATATGAAGACCTTGGGGTTCAGGTACATAATTCTTTAAAGTTTGCATTACAAACAGACAGGGTGATTAAGACATTTAACATGCTTGTCTTCACTGCTCAGACCTTTCAGTATGGGAATAGGGATGTCATGTTGAGATTGTACAGGATGTTTATGAAGTCTCTTGCGGAGTACTGTGTCCAGTTCTGGTCACCCTATAATTAAACTAGAAGAAATTTACCAGGATTTTGTTGGATATGGAAAGTTTGAGTTATGGGGAGAGGCTGGATAGGCTGAGACGTTTTTCCACTGGAGCATCAGAGGTTGAGAAGTGACCTTATAGAGGTCTATAAAATCATGAGGGCTATCGATAAAATGAATAGTAAGGGTATTTTTCTAGAGTGGGGGATTTCAACACTAAGGGGCATATTTTTAAGGTGAGAGGAGAAAGATTTTTTAAAATGTGACAGGCATTTTTTATACACATAAGTTCATGTATGGAATGAACTTCCAGAGGAAGTGGTGGATGCAGATACAGTTACAGCACTTAAAAGACATTTAGATAAGTATATGAATAAGAAATGTTTGAAGGGATATGGGCCAAGTGCAGGCAAGTGGGACTAGTTTAGTTTGGGATTTTGATCAGCATGGACTGGTTGTACTGAAGGGTCTGTTTCTGTGCTGTATGACTCTATGTAAATCAAGGCAGAGATTGCTAATTTAGCTACAACTGATGAGAACTTATAGACATTCAAGCAGGGCACTTAATTTGCAAAGTCCATACTTTACATATTAGTACAAACAGATTCAATCCTGACTTTCAAATGGGAACTGAATAAATATTCGAAGAGCAAGGAATTTATGCTGTAGGATAAAGACAGGGGTTTAGAATTAATTGGATAGCTTTCACAGTCATGATTGTGAGATGACACTATGGCTTTAAGAAGTGTATTTTGTCTTTTTTTTTAATGAAAAAAGGTTGAGACAGAGTTGACGAGTGGCCTACTCAAAGCCAATCAAGTAAACAGCTTATGAGGCTTTGGGGCTTTTATTTTAAAGTTGAAACAATAGAAGCAGCCTGCTAGATTTTTAGTTTTAGCTCTGCAATTGCTGGGATCTTAAAGCTGGATGTGAAAGCTCTTATTCCTCTCTCTGTTACAGCTAAAAGTTGGGGTTCCCTCCCTGCTGCTAGAATTACATTTGAGACAATCTGTTTTACTGAATTTGCCTTTGCCAAGGGTATGTTCATGGGATGTTATTACATTGGAATATTTAATTGGTAATAGTTAGTATATTTATTATTTTATTAAGCATTTCAATAGAGTTACAGTTAAGCCAGCTCTCTTCTTTTATTCTTATATTGTCTGTATTTTAACTATACTGTAAAAAGAAAGTGTGTTTTGCTTAATGGGGAATAATTTGACCAATTGAATTGCATCTGGAACACAATGCCTTACACTTACCTTTAAAATAAGAAAAAGTTAGGTTCTAGACTATCTACTTAATATATTTTGAGCTGTTCCCTAACAATGGGCTGAATGGTCTCCAGTTCTGTGGCATTCTGTGATGTAAATCTGAGACATATTGAGTAAATACTTCGCTTCCAATCTTTGGTAATGCATTTCTGACCAGCAACAAATGAAAACTTGTTGGTGTCACCAAACTGGGAGGGAATACAAGTTGTGAGGAGGATGCACGGAGACTTCAGGAAGACTTTATGGTAAGTGAATCAGCTAGAATATGGCAGCTAGAACATAGTGTAAACAAGACAAAATTATTTGTTTTAGCAGAGAAACAGAAAGACAGAATACTTCCTTAATGGTAAGAGATTGGGAATTGCAAGTGTCCAAAGTGACCTGGATGTCCTCATCCTTGAGTCACTAAAAGTTAACATGTAAGTTTGCAATTAGGAAGGCAAATGATATGTTAGCTTTCAACATAAGGGAATTTGAGTGTAGGAGCAAAGATCCAGTTGTGTAGAGTCAGTGTAATTTGCACCATTATCTAAAGAGGGGTAAACATAGCATAGAGGGAATGCAAAGGAGGTTCACCAGATTTACTCCTCAATTTCAGGATTGTCTTATGAGGAGCGCTGGAAGAGGTGCGCAAGAGTTTGAATGTGACTTGGAGGCGAAAGGCTGATTATTTTTGCTGTTGAGGGAAAAACACATAAGATTCAATATTTCCCAACTTGACAGCCTCACCTGAGTTTAAATGACTCTGTTAGACTTAATTTTCATTCTAGGGATGTGGATATGGCCATAGCTGAACCCAACAGTCCAGAACTAGGTGCTAGGTGGTAAAAGAATGGGTGATTGCTGAAGTTGTTTAGAAAGCCCAAGTGGGATTTAATCCCAGTTGTTTTAGAAGCTGATAGGCCACCTAGTCTTCATCTTTACCTCCCAATCTCCTTTCCCACCTATCTGCTCCACGCTCCCCTCTGACCTATCACCTCCATTCCCACCCCCATTCAACTATTGTACTCTTTGCTACCTTCTCCCCAGCCCCACTCCCCCCACCCCCATTTATCTCTTAGAGGCTTCCTACCTCTATTCCTGATGAAGGGCTTTTGCCCGAAACATCAATTTTGGATGATGCCTGACCTGCTGTGCTTTTTCAGCACCACTCTGATCTATACACCTAGTCTTCATCTCCCATGCAAGTGAATAAAAATTGGTCTCGCAGAGTTTTTTTTTTCAAAAGGTTTATTTGAAAACTGCAGCTTGATTTTTTAAAGAGTGGGGGATTTAGAAGATAACTTCAGATCATGACATATCTGACCTTCATGAGAGTTTATATCTACTGCTTGAATTTGTAACTCTCAAATGTAAATCAGGTCCATTTAAACTCAGAATTAAATTGAAATGGTCCAGTTGAGCTCAGGTCTGCCTCCTTTGTGAATTATTCTCCCCTTCTACTTGCAGGAATCGGATCTGCTGGAAATGGGGTTGGGTCCTAACAATCTATTTACTGTTCACCCCAGCTGCCTTTGTTATTATTTAGTCAGAATAATTGGCTTGAACACACATATGGTCACCAAGTTGGCTCCTGTGCTTGCATAAATGGACCTAGTGATGTCAGTTACTGGCAGCAGCTGCCCTCAGCCAGAATGTATTTGCATATGTAAGGTCAGTGTCACACAGTACAGTTGTGCACAGATATATAATTAAATGGGCAGCTGGCATTGCAACTAGAATAACTGGGGATAACTGAGTGAGAGGGTTAATATTTATGGATGTACAAGTATTTGATTTGTTAATGATAAACTGTTTTAAGAGTTTCTTGGAAGAATTCAACCTCAGGTCAAGAATTAAGTGGAAAATATTTCATGGGATTACCTGAAGCTTGCAACTAATGGGAACTTGATGCAGTCAAATCCATTGATTTGCAAAAAGGCAGTTATTTCCTTCTTTTTGGAGGTTCTGAGTTCTATATGACTGCCTGAAGTTTTTTTTTCTGATGAGAACAGGAATGTGTGATAGGATACAGCCATAATATAGATATTTTGTTTCCTTTCCCTCAGTTCATCTACCTTCTTTTCTGCAGTTCAGAAATTCAGGAGAGAGATCCCAGGAGGATTAACTGAGTGACAGGCATTTTCTGGGAAGATGGGGATATGGATTTTTTTTTCCATTTGCTGAGATAACCAGCAAAGGGCTTACTTTCTTGGGAAAAGACAGATGGCTCATGCAAAGTGAGTTTGCCAGTAACCCCATGAGCATATGACTCATGAAGTTGCAGAAAACTAACATAGCAGCACACACTTGTGCATCCCATTGAGGATGCTACTCCATAACAGCTATTATGAAAGGTGATCACTACTGATCAGAATTGAAAAAGACATCATTCTTTTATGTCACTCACAGAGTCACACAGCACAGAAACAGACACTTCAGTCTGAAAGTGATAATTCAAAACTAAATTAAATCTACCTATTATATACTTTTTAAGAAATTGTAGGACTTGACTTTAACCACATCAGTTTATATATTTTTGAAGAAAGCTGATGCTGTTGAAATGTAAAATATTCAAACTAGCACCTTCAAAAATAACTATTACGGTAGGAGACATTTATTAGAGATCATCTTTCCTCGCTTTGACATTATCAACAACTACGAGAATATTTTCAAACTTTCATAACACTATAAGATATCAGAACAGAATTAGGCTATTTGACCCATTGAGTCTGCTCTACCATTTCATCATGGCTGATATGTTTCTCAACTCCATTCTCCTGCCTTTTTCCCCGTAACCCTTGAGTCCTTTTAAACATTCTGTCGCCAAATTGCCTTTTCAGATGTTAAAATTTGTATTGTTGAACATGGTAAGACTCGCATCTTTGAGATCACATCATTGGCCTGAATTTGAATAAAAATCAGCTGTCAATTTCAGAGGATGTCTTGGAGGGTTTCTGTCTATAGGCTCCAATGTGTTACATCATGGAATTCTCCACCACCCGCCTCATTCAGTGTGCACCATGCATCTTTGAGTCAAACTTATTCTATCATGCAGTCAACAGCAGCAGAAGTACTTGCCACTTTCGGGACCTCCTGATACTCATGCCACTGGCACCATCTTTAAATCCCAGTTGTGCACCAGATCAAAAGCTACAAGCCAGAAACTGTTATTCACAGTATGTTTATGCGCAGTTCTCCAGGATATAGCTGTGGAAGAGAAATAGCATCAAGCATCACCTAGAGTTCTTAGTGGACAGGATGACGAAGAACAGGACTGTCCTCTTTCGTCATTCCGGTAGAGACCACAACACCACACCCTACCAGCCTGATCTCAAATTATCACCTGGGTCAATGCAATGCCCACAGTCCAGAGGAATACCCATCAATGTAGGAAGAAGATTAATGATCATCTGTGCTGCAGAAGGGTAAGTGCCACTATCCTCTCTCTTCTCTCTCTGCTACCTCATGCTCACTTTAACCCTGCCACTGCTCCCATCTGTTGCCAAAGCACATGATCTATTACTTTTACTGATGCATGCAGCATCTTCCCACAATTGATTTCCCGCACCCCACACCTCCACCTAAATTACTAGCCCTGCACGCCCTCTGGACTGCCTACTCATTTGTTCGGGGCACATCACCAGTAACAGCTGTACCAGTCACTTTCATTTTACTTAATCCCTATTTGTCTCCTGGAAGGAGAAAACAGCTCACAATAAGACGTAGACAGCTAAGACGGGGAATGGGTGTACAACATTTGAGTTCTCACCCCGTATGGGTAGACATAGCTTCCTTACAGAGAGAGGACTGTGATTAATGCGGCAATGCTGAGACCTACAAGTCCCAGCAACCAAGCACGATTCATTATCAAGTGATGCCTGCGTCTCTTTACCACTACTGTGAATGCTATTCTTAACGTGCCCAAGCTTCTGCCCTGATTTTACAAATCAGTCTCTGTCTGGGTTTCTTGCAGACACCAGCAGCATCCATAGTTTTCACCTCGAAGGGAGTAGCCACTCTAAGAAATAGTCGCTCCTCTACCTCAGTGGGAAAATACACAGATCCTTCAGAGGACACAGTGGCAAGAATGCTTCCTGCACCCTCCAATAGCTCAGATAATGACACCTCAGTGGGTATCTCAGCTAGATTAGAGTGGAAAACATAGGTTGGTTAGGAAATCACTGCTGCGTCTCTGCAGCTGATCAACAGAGAATCGCCTCAGGTTAAGAGCACTAAGAGGACTGCTGGAGACCAAACACCTGCTCAGCCTCAGGCACGAGAGGACCCATGATGTGCAGCATTAATAATTTCATAAAAATGTATAGCAGACAAGAAAGTGCAGGCAAGTTTGTCAGAGATACATAGGAGACTGAATTGAATTTTGGAGGAGTTCAGTAATGTTAACAGTTAAGTTATATTATGGATAGGCTGCCATGGAGACCAAAGCTCAGCAAATGTGCAGACAGACATACACTCATCCTTGTAGCTGTTGCGTCTCAGCGTCAAGTGCAAAGTGACAGGGCGACAAGTGACCTTGATCTCTATCCATGTGCCCCTTCCTCACCAGGAGACTGATTGGTGCTAGGAGGCACCCAGCAAGAGGAGGAACCACATAACCTATACATGATTCGGAGATGCCGGTGTTGGACTGGGGTGTAGAAAGTTAAAAATCACACAACACCAGGTTATAGTCCAATAGGTTTAATTGGAATCACACTAGCTTTCGGAGCGACGCTCCTTCATCAGGTGATTCACCTGATGAAGGAGCATCGCTTCGAAAGCTAGTGTGCTTCCAATTAAACCTGTTGGACTATAACCTGGTGTTGTGTGATTTTTAACTTTGTATAACCTATACAGTTCATGATAGGGCCCTGGGGAGTGTTGTCAAACAAAGAGACTGAGGGGTGCAGGTGCATAGCTCCTTGAAAGTGGAGTCGCAGGTCGAGAGAGTGGTGAAGAAAGTGTTTGACTCTTTGGTCAAAACAGTGAGTGTAGGAGTTGGGATGATGTCATGCTGCAGCTGTACAGCATATTGGTGAGGCTACTTTTAGAATACTGAGTACAAGTCTGATCATTCTTCCATAGGATAGAATACAGAAAAGATTTACAAGGATGTTGCCGAAACTGGAGAGTTTGAGTTACCAAGTTAGGCTGGGGCTATTTTCCCTGGAGTGCCGGAGGTTGAGAGGTGACCTTATAGAA
The DNA here is from genome assembly GCF_037043375.1 of Chiloscyllium plagiosum. Taxonomy (NCBI): domain Eukaryota; kingdom Metazoa; phylum Chordata; class Chondrichthyes; order Orectolobiformes; family Hemiscylliidae; genus Chiloscyllium; species Chiloscyllium plagiosum. The sequence continues at coordinate 37,810,579 of NW_028270157.1, forward strand.
ATTTTAAAAATCATGAGGCGCATGGGGATAGGATGAATAGCCGAGCGCTTTTTTTCCCAGTGTGGGGTGTCCAAAACTAGAGGGCATAGATTTAAGGTGAGAGGGAAAAGATTTAAAAAGGACCTGAGGGGTAAGTTTATCACTGAGAGGATGGTGCGTGTATAGAATGAGTTACCAGAGGAAGTGGTGGAAGTGGGTACAATTATAACATTGGATGGGTATATGAACAGGAAGGGCTTAGAGGGGTATGGGTCAAATGCTGGCAAATGGGACTAGGTCAGATTGGGATGTTTGGTCTGCATGGACGAGTTGGACCAAAGGGTTTGTTTCTATGCTGTGCTGCAAGACTCTATGACTCTGTAAGTCCCCCTAGATGTTTCCTCTCTAGGCGCCTAGCCCCTTCACTGTCCCCACATGCATTCTCCAATCCTGTGGAAGTTCAAGAGAAGGAGAGTGAACCTGCAACTGATCAGGATACTCTCAGCACATCCCGACTCTTTAGCTACAAATGCCTGGTGTTTACTCTCTGAAACATCAGGCCAACAGACTCCACAGTAGGGCAGGGTCCCTGTAACCCTGCTGCAGATCCCAGTACTGCTCCTAGACAATGGGAGGGAAAGGTAAAGGATTGAGGATGCATATGGGCCAGGATTGACGCTAACCTAATTACTGAAGCCTTGAGATCATTTACACCCACCCAATTCGGCAGGCGGGACCTTGGTTTCACATCTCAACTTCAAGAACACACCTCCAAAATTGCAGCTCTTCAATGGCATGTCAGCTTTGGTTTTTGTGTTCCAGCCCTGAAGTAAGACTTGAACCAGAGCTTCTGACTCTCAGGTAAGAGTGCTAGCAACTGAGCCAAAGCTGAAATGACTACCATTAATGTCTTGTGCCAATTTTGTCGGGTTTTGAGGAACCCTTACTTGGAGTACTATGTTAAATTTTCATCTAATTTCTGAAGGATGGATATACTTTCCTGAGAGAGGATGCAACAAAGGTTCAGTAGTTTGATCTTGGGTTGTCAATGAGGAGAGATTAAACAGAAGTATTCTCCATGGCTGAACTTTATGGATGACTTAGCCTTGCTCCCTAAGTAATAAACCAAAGGGGAAGTGAGTCCAAAATGTGACCTCTTCCCAGCAGGAATTTAAAGTTTGGGGTGGAGTTAATTGCTGTCAGGCTTTCTATCCCTTTTCTTGTGAAAATGAGTGCCACACTGCTTTTTTTCCTGCATCTTCCTGCTCGCAGCCTCTCCTAAACTGAATCAGCACATCCATGCATCTCTGCTGACATCTTCCAATTGCAGCAAATAAGCAGTTGCATCAGATTAGACCTCATGAACAAATATTTAAATCGTTGCATCTCACATTTCTTCAGAAACATCGCAGGGTATCAGACAAGCTCCTTAAACAGTGGACTCATGTTCTTCACCATCTCCCACTTTGAGAACTTTTCTCTGGCTGGCTGCATCAAACAGGTTCATGCACCATTCGACATATGGCCATGACTGGCATCGCAGCTTCATAAAGCATCAATTGGCAGTGCAGCTCAAATACTCTCTGAATGTGTGGCTTTAATCATCAAATGTGTGGCATGTAGAGGAGACTTGGGACCCTAATCATGCTCAACAACTAAAACTGACAGGCTTCCCACATGGCATAGGCATTCTCCTGCCACAGGTAAATACTGATGTGAGTAGGATGGGCTATGATGTAGGCATTAACTAGCCAATGAAGGGTCTCAATACCCTACAGATACATAAGCCACTCAACACCTCTCTGTACGATTTTGAACTGCTCAGTGGAGAGGCAGGTAGGTGATGGGATTTTCTGTGCTCCATTAGATTTTTTGTGCTCCATTAGATTTTCTGTGTTCTCCTCACCTTCAAAACCGTGGTAGGTTGAGAGGAGAGCACACTGTCTGGAATCTGTAACAACGAGAGATGCAATCGGTAAAAACATAAAAGTCTTGGAGGTTTTAGCAGGATAAATACTGAGAGGATGATTTCCCCTGACAGAAGAATCTAGAAATATGGACCATAGGCACTGAAATTGTGATTGCCAGGAATATACTTTGGCAGCAGTTTTTATTGTTCATTGGGTTGGAAAATGTTGCCAAGACTTATAATTTCAAATTAAAGCAACAGAGAGAATGAGGAACTGAAATGTCACAAAGAGTTTGTGCTTCTCTTCAGTGGGCTTCAGGTGTGGTGAAAAGTCTATTGCTGATCGTTATGAGTCCATTTCATGCTGCGCTTTCATCCAATTTCAACCCCATTGTCTCAAGGTACACAGTAGACCACTTAACACAGAGAGGAGGAAAACCTCCTTCATTCAGAATGTGGTAGAGTTTGGAAACCTCTACCTCAGAGTTTTGTGAGTGCTCAGTTTGTGCATATGTTGAAGCCAGTTTGATAGATGTTTTGAGCACTAATAAAATCAAGGGATGCGGAGATAGAATGGGAAGGTGAAGCTGATGTACAAGTTCGGGCACAATCTTATTGATTGATGGACCAGTCTTGAGGGATCATATTTCTTGAATTTCATATGTTGTTAGAAAGAACAGTATGTTTAAAAATGTAATAATGGAAATGTTCTTTTTTTAGCATAACAGATTCTGATATCTTTCAAAATAAATCATTCAAATATGTGGAAAATGCAGTGTAAGTCTCAACAAATAAAAATAAAATAGCTATAAAATATGAGAAATAGTATTATGCTATTCTTCAGAACTGACATAAATACATGGAATTTGCATATCCTGTGATTTTTATCTGGCAGCAAAGGTGTGTTGAGCAATCTGAGGTTTCAGTGTGTGCACTTTTGGAACATTGCAAATAATTCACGTGTAGCAGGTAGAATTTAATCCAGCCCCTTTCAGTGGCCAATATGGTGTCCAGGCTTACTAACTTAGGGAGGAGGTAGCCTATTCATGGCAGAGAATCTTCTATGATTAAGTCACAGGTGAGAAGGAGCCAGTGTACACAAATTACCCTCTCGTAGTGGGAAGGTAATTAGACTCATTAATGAGCCTGCTAAACTTGATTTATTTCTGCCTTTGCACTGTTACATAAACTCCATAGGTCTCTCAGGACTTCTGAAACATATTCACTAAAACCTAATGGCTTTAGAGGGGTATCTCTCAATTAATATAAGTTTTAGGCTGATCTGCATTAAAATTGACTCCATTGTTGTGCTAAGTAGTGGTCCCAGAGACGACACTGCCTCTCCCACAAGATCAAAACTATACTATGCCCATTGTTGGAGGTCAACCTTCGCCCAAGGAGTTACATTTTTTACCTCATGCCATTTAAAGTTACAGCAGTCCTGACTGCCTATGCCATACGCTTCTTCCAGTGGTCTACAGGGGACTTTATGAGTTCTCCCAATACGTCAGTCAAGAAGGCTCATCTTCATAAAATATTGAATGAACAAGAATAGAAAAACTGAACAGTCCAAAGACCTTGGAGGGAATGGCAGATTTTCCATGCGCGCATTGTGCAACCAACTGCACACATGTCATTATCATAGCACCCTCTAACCAACTTCTTTAATCAGCCTGAAGAGATACTACTTCAAATATACAGGTTGCGTTTGATCATTGGATATGAATGCTTCAGGTATGTGCTTAGGTATCCAAGCGGCAGTCAAGATACCTAAATACACTGAAACTCCTGGCTGCCATGACTGCTCACATCATAACAGCAACTCAGTGAATGGAATCTTGGAGATAAGCGATATCCTCTCTGGACCTGACTCATGATGCCTGTGAGCTACACTTACATGGGCCTCTTTAGAGATAGAGAATTATTCAGTTAATCCAACCACAACCCATGAAACTCCTCCTGCCATGACTGACCTCTGGCCTGGGTCACTTTGTAATCCTGAGCTTCAAGTGGCTGTTATTCAGCAGCATCCACCACCTCCCAGTAACAGTGCTAAGCAAACAACTGTTGACCTCTAATTGGTTGGTTCTCAGCAGGTAGGATTTCATTATGGGGTCCTGAACTGGAAAGTTGGCTTCTCAACTGCCTGATTGGCTTGTGTTTTGGTGGGCCTTTCAACCGAAGCAATAAAGATCACTCAATAGACAGTTTAGCCTGTCATTGCCATGACAAGATTTGTCCTTAGTATATCATGCCAAGGCTGAACATCTTAGAAAAGAATTTTTCCTTAGTATTGGGGCACCATAAGAAGGAATGGAATGGAGTCTGTTCAGTTCTGTCTGCTTGCTATGTACAGTCAATTGGAGCAAAATTAATGCTGGGTTTGAGAAGATAACACCAAAGCATTCAGATCTCCCAGATGAATGAGACTGATACATTGAAATTAAGAAAAGGTTAAAAATTAAGAAAGACTAAATTAAGTAAAATGTTAATTGTTTTTATTGATATTTTATATTTTATAACCCATAAATCTGACACTACCTCCATTAGAAAATCTAGCAGCAGTATAGCAAAACATTAATACCATTTCCTTTCTCATTTACTTAAGTGTCAATTAGTTTAAATGAACAATTCATTTATTCGTCAGTCCTATCCAAATATGATAGATTCTACACAAACAATGAAGAGAAATGTTCTACATGCATGTTTGTGGTAAATTCAGTGTTCTGAGTTTGAACAATGTTTAGGTGTAAATACTTTTAATATAATTCAAATGTTTGGCTCTACAATAGATCTTTTCAATTTTATTTGAATAGCAATTGTATTGCATTGTTTATTCTTTTCAACTAATTCACAAACTTAAACAAGGGCGAATGACATTGAAAACAGAGCATACTTAAATGCAAACATTAAAAGCTGCAATAGCCAGTACAATACTTAACACTACAAAAGTGGTCTTATTGGCAAAAATGATAGATTGTATTTGTCCCGACGGGGAGTTTTCTTTTATAGGATCTCTTTTGAGATGGAAAGTGTTTGTCAAAGGATAGGTTTCTGTCTATCATCCCTCTGCAGCAAATGTCTATATGCTTACATTTGATGTGAAATGAAGTCTGAAAATGAACTGCCTAGCAGTTCTGATTACTAGAATGGCAAATAACACTTAAGAGAAAGCAGAGTTGATATAAGTCTTTGGGCAGAATCTAATAGGATTCTGATCAACATGGGCTATGGCAAGAAATGTGGCCAAATTGCATCAGAAGTCCAATGAGGCGAGTCTCAATGTTGGGAATGACTCGCAGCATCTTTTAACTCAGTTCCAGGCATCAAGTCAAGATTCTTGCCAGGCAGCAGTACATTGCCTGTTAAGAGGGATTATTGCATGTTAATGCCATTAGTAACAGCAGATCTTGCCTCAATATGCAGATTTCTATTGTACACAATGAACAAAGTGGTTCTGACGTTTCTCAAAATAAAGCTGGAGCAGGAACCTGGGAACTTCACCTTGTTACTAGCCGTGAAGAGCCTCCATGTTGGTTACCACACAATAGCATCTCACGACACGCTTCATAGGCACCAGCCATATGCACCCGACAAACACAACATTGATAATCTCTAAGAATCCCCCAACCACTTTCTGTCTCCTTTCATATTTCAGTGCTGCATTCAACACACAACTACAATTGTCAATATAAAGCAGCAGCAAGAGTGCTCAGGGACATGCACCTACTCATGGACTGGACCAAGCTATCTGGACTGCTTGCTTGCTCTTTTAGCACTCACTCACTTTGAGTTGACCTGGATACTCATGGAATTTTTGTCTTGCTCTTTTGTGCCTTACCCCTCAGCCAGAAATATCAGGCTCGTAGTGTTGCTTTATTTCTGTGCTATTTCTTGATGCCTGGAACTGAGTTAAAAGATGCATTGAGTCCTTTCCAACATTGACATATGCCTCACTGGACTTCTGATACAATTCAGCCACATGTTTTGCCATAGCCCATGTCGATCAGATCTCTGTAAGATTCTGCCCAAAGAGTTAGATCAACTCTGTTTTCTCCTAAGTGTTATTTGCCAGGAAACTTGTCATCGTTGCTAGCAGTCTTCAGTCAAATTAAGCGAGACAGCCTTCTTTTCTGGGGTCCTGGCACCTTAAGTCAAGGGCAGCCTGTGATACCAGTCAAGAGACTTTGACACAGTCAGTCAGTACAGAATCAGAATCCATTTCTCAGAAGAGCAACATGGCATCAGTCCTGATTCTTTTGCCCTATTGTGGGTTATGTTCCTGCTGAAATGAGAAGGAGATGAAAGTGAGTGGCCCCACTGTTACTTTTGGTTAAGACGTGTTTAGAGTGAGTGAACACACAGCATAGAGGGCATGCAGTGTTAGTGGTGTTGGAATGGATGAGAGCAATTGAGGGAAGATGCTGCAGACAGTGACAGTGGTAGAATATGAGCCTTGATGGGATGTGAATACAGAGTTAAAGTGAGTACGAGGAATTGGAGAGAAGTTAAGCAATTGGAGGAAAGAGAAGCACTTAAGCTGGTGGAATACAGAAGGTCATTGACCTTCTTCCTTCATTGCTGGCATTCCTCCAGACAACTGAGACTATACTGACCTGGATGTCAACTTCTACCCAGGCTGGCATAACCTACTGTTATGGCCCCTGTTACTACCACTTCAGAAAGTATACTGATTCTCAAGCCTCTACTCCTAGGGTTGCCACAAAAGCTTAAGATTTAATCAAAGTATTTAAAGTCCTCAATTTATCTGTCTCATTGATTCAAGTCAACAGAAAATGCTGACTAGGTTCCTGTGCTTAACAGGGTAAACTATGTATCACAAATAAGTACATTCTGATCACAATAAACAGTTATGAACTATGGCTCTACTAGTTAAAAATGCTTCTCCCACCCTTTTAAACCTCTACATGTACACATAACAAAAAATCTAATTTTATGCATGGAGAGCAAAATAATGGGAAATACAGTTCAATAGCACAAGTCTATAGGGTGTGTTGAGATGTTTACTTTGGATTGTCAGGTCATTCTGTTTTTCAATTTCCTTTCTCCACATTATTTTACTTCTTTGCAGAAATATAAGGGTAATCGGAAAACTATCTTGGTGTCTCTTAGAGACAAAATCTTTTAGTTGCTGGTTAAAGATAACAGCTTACAGCAACTGATGAGAGAGCATAATTATTTTCCCTATTGCAAAGAGAAGGGGACACGCAACCATCTACATCATTCACAACTATGACCTGTTCATCTACTCAGGACCCAGTGAGAGAGTTGTTGTTAGTCTGATGACTTTTACCATCCATGACTGATCAAAATTGCACAAACCAATCAGCTACTTGATGCTGGCCAATTCTCACTCTGCACACATGTTTTGGAGCTGTGCTGTCTACAATCATCTTCCTCCTACTGCTTCATCAACGCAGCAGTGTAAACACCACACACAATGAGTTTGTTTTTAAAAGTGCAAGAATTCCACAATCTGTGATCTTAAAATTGTCCATTTTAGTCCGCAATCAAAATTGGAGGAAATAAAATTATATGGTATTTACACCTGCTCTGCTGGTCTTGGTGGAAATGTATATCCGGCTTCTGCACTACAAGGATCTCCACCTCCCTGACCGCAAAGTGAGGCATCAGTTTTCCCTTCTCTGCTATGTCTGGCGAGAATACCAAAATGCATGCAGTTCCAAACTTAGTGCTTGTTTGGGTGCATAACTGTCTTTTAAAGATGACATAATTGCCAGGCCATTCTAGACTATCTGGGCAGAAATGAGTTGTTCTGAGTATGACCAGTAGGAGAATGTGGCTAGGATCAGACAAGAGGGACATCGTAGGAGCTGGTTAAGTAGTTAATGAGATGTGTTTATTAAGATGTGGTGAGGGAACTCACTCAGCCTCATGGAGAGAAAGCCCTTCATGAAACTTGACAAAACTGACATGGTCAAAAAATGTCAAGTTCAGCCCTTCATGCTGATAGCTGAATTTTATTGACTGTGCTATCAAAATCTTGGCAGATGATCTAACATATATCCATTTTCAAAACTTTTAATTCTCTTTTTGTTTAAACTCTGGGTATTTTAGATCTTTGAATTCCCTTGGTGCACTGGCCTTGATGGTCCCTGCGATTGAATGGACGGTATTTAACTCCAAGAGTTGTCTGTAGCCCAGGTCACTAAACTACTCCAGCATCTGCAGTTCAATTCCATAACAAATTTAAACAAACACATTATCTGCTGTATTAAAACCTATTTTCTATTTGTAATTTTGGGATAGAAATTCATGTTGAGTAGGAGTACAAAGAATCAGAACCTAATTTTTACTCCTACCCAAGACAAAGTCCACCATTTACATCAAGCTTTATGTTCCCCTTCTTAAAAACATCAAATAAGACATTTCATCAACATTTAGGTACCATTCTCTGCAGAATCATTATCATTCCTATTGCTTTTTGTATATAATAATAAGGTTAGTCCCTCAAAAACATTTCCAAGTCAGGTGTAGTCTTGTAAATAATTTATGCAGATGTGCTTTTCCTTACCGTCGGTAAAAAACTGTTCCTCTTTCATTCTAAAAGTAAAGACTGAGTAGGATGTGAGGGATGAGGCCGGTTATTTACTAAAGCATAAACCACTGATCAGTGTCAGCAGTTTAACCCATGAGTGGAAATGTAAAGTGAGTTATGCAGACCTGAGTCCCTGGTGATCTACCTTTGGATTGACCACAAACTCTGGTCTGATCTTTCTGGACAATACAACATATTTATTTGTTCTGAGTGTATTTATGAGGAAACATTTTACTTTTAAAGTATAGCCTTGTCAGAGGTTGTTTTCCTCCTGTTTTAGACTTGCTACTTCTACAATGAAGTGCTCACCCATCCATTTGTAGCAGTACCCATTTTGATGCTAAACCTTCCTAGCAAGGTGCATCCTGAACCAACTTAAAATCACTGTGATAATTTCCACTGGAGTAATTCAATGACATGTGCATTGCTAACCTCCACTGATAAGAAATCCAAATAGCTAGTTCTCAGCTGGAAGTGGAAAAGTACGAACGTGAGTATTTTTTTTAAAACACACGTAGCTATAAGAAAATATTCCTCCATATCATTGTTTATTCTTTACTAAATTGAGACAACATAGTATCTTAATTATGTACGGTTTACTATAATGAAAAGCTCTGCAGGCTGAGTGAATGGAGTCATTGCACCATGTGACACAGATGGCAGTTACAAAATTATTGCAGATGCGGAAGACCATTTGGTCTTTCTTAGTTTATCCATCCAGAATGACCTTAAAGGTTTTTATTGCACCATCTAATTACTTCTGAAATTATTCCAGGCTTTTTATCTTCAATACTCTGTCTGGAAATGAAGTCCGCTTGTTGATTGCACTTAGTGTGAAAGGAAACTTCTGATAATGGTCAAATATGTTGCTTTTTAGTAGATTATACCTGTTTCTGTAATTTAAACTGTCAGTCCAGTTAGTGCTTTCCATGTCATTTACAATCTAGAACAATGGTGAATGATGTCGAGAGTGTGGTGCTGGAAAAGCACAGCAGATCAGGCAGCATCTGAGGAGCAGGAGAATCGACGTTTTGGGCAAAAAATCCTTCATCATGGTGAATGATGTCAGGACAAGGAAATCATCTTTAGGACTAAAATGAGAATTCTTTTTCACTTAAAAGGAATGTGTATCTTCAGTATTCTCTCAATTTCATAAAGCTGTGGATGCTCAAATGCTGACTATATTCAAGATAGATATTTGGATACTAAAGCATTCAATGGATAGGAGGATAATAGAATAAGGTAGATTTGAGGTTGAATCTCTGCTTCGATCCCATTAAAACATGTTGCACAAACTCAAAGTTTCTCTTGTCTTTCCTCAAAGTTATGATTCTAACACTAACACAGGGATAATCTCAGTGGTTCTTTCCTGGACTGCCTCCAAGAATGGGGTACAGTCCTTAGTGTGTGCTGACCATGCATAGTACCATATTGTATGATCATGCCTTTCTCTGATCACCTATTTTGGATACCTTAATGTTCTTTTAATTAATGTTCTTTTGACCTTGTAACCTTTTACTGCACACTGGTTAGATGTGTTATGTGAATATCTACTCATACTCTTAGACCATTTACAATTTTGTTCTTGGCTACTTGAGCTCCGGCAATTTACTTTGTGCAATTCTTCCTCATTATTTATACCAAATCTAGTCTCCTGTTCTTCCTGTTTTCAGGTTTTACCAAATGTATTGCACGATTTCTGAGCTTGAACAACTTGCTGCCTTTGAGTCACTAAGTGAGGAACAGTAATGCTCCCAACACCAATTTGTGTATCACTCAACTCTACTCAATACTCCTCTTACTCAGTTGCTGTCTAACCATTAGACTATTCTGATCCTAGAGTCATAAAATTATAGAATTATTACAGCATACAATGAGGCCATTCTGCCCATTCAATATCAGCACTCTGCAAGAACAATTCTGCAAGAACAATCCAACGTTTCCCCATATGCATGCAGACTTTTTCTATTGAGATAATTATCTGATTTCCTTTGCAAAGCTCCATGATTGGTTCTGCCTCCAGTACACCATCAGGCAGTGCATTCTGGATCCTAACCACTCCCTGCTCCTCATTTCTGTTTTTGTCCTTTTGCCATACACCTGAAATCAGGCCCTCTGTTTCTCAACCCTTAAGCCAATGGATGTTGTTTCTTCAGAATCATTACAATTTTGCACACCTCTTTCAAATTTCCTCTCACTCACTTTTCTCCAATCTATCTACAGGAGGAAAGTCCCCAGATCTGGAGTCATTCTCATCAAACCTTTTCTGCATGCTCTCCATTGTCTTCCCATCCTTCCCTAGTTACAATGGTCATAATTGAAAATATTTCTCCAGTTGAGGCTGGCTAAGTGTTTTATAAAGGTTGATAATAATTCCCTTGTTTTTATATTTCATATGTATTACTGACAATTTTCTCGAACTACATTAGTTTTTCAATGCTCTTTTGTGCATTAACCCCAGGTCCCTCTCATATTTTATCCTTTATTTTGTTTTGTCTCTAGTCATTCTTCCTACCTACCGAAGTCTAGTACTTCACTCTTTTCTCCATGAGTTTTCATTTGCCACATTCCACCTGTCTTTTTATGTCCTGTTGAACTCAATTGTTAACTCCTCAAAGTTAACAGTGTTTTTAAGTTTTGTATCATTCTCAAGTTTTCAAATTGTGCCTTGCATGACTAAGTCTTTGTTATTAATATTAAAAAAAAGTGATCCTAGTTCAGACCCTTGGATAACTCCACTTCCTTCGGTCTGCAAAACAATAATTCACCGCCACTCTGTTTCCTATCACTCAACCATCTTCATTCCCATGCTGCTATGTTATCTCTTTTATTCAGGCTTTAACTTTGCTGACAAGCCACAAGCCTTTTATGTGACAGCTTGATAAGCATCTATTGGAATTCCATATCCAGTACATCAACCATCTCTGTTACCTCAGCAAAATAACCAAGTTGGTTAAACACGATTTGCCTTTAACAAATCAGTTTTGGTTTTCCTTATTAATTAATCCAGATTTGTCCAAAGATTGCTAATTTTGTCCAGGATTATTGTTTCCTAAAGTTTTCCCACCAGTGAGGTTAAATTGACTAGCCTGCAGCTGCATCCTTCAAGGCTTTTTTTGAATAAGAGTGTAATATTGGCAGTTCTCCAATTGTCTGACACTATCCACTTATCTAAAGAAGATAATTATCAGCAAACCCCAATTTCTATTCTTTCTTCCCTCAGTGTTCTTTGATATCTCACATACAATCCTGGTGACTTCTCAACTTGAAGTACAGCCAGCCTAACTAACAAGCCCTCTCTATCAATTGTTAACCAGTCCAAGATCTCAACTCTTCTTCTCTTTCCCTGTCACTTTTTTTTTCTTGGTAGATACAGTGTAAAGTGCTTGTTAAGTACTTCATTTCATTTCTCCTGGTCCTTTATGAGCCCCCTCCTCTTTTAACCATCCAAGGACTATTTCTATACCCATAGCAGACATTGGATTCTCTTTTATATTAGCAGCTAGCCTCTAACAATTTATATTTGCATCTTTTGTTTTTACTTTTGTTCTAAATCATGTTTTCAGCCTGAGTCCTGCTTGTATTGCCAACGTAATATCTGATATAGTTTCCTTTTTCTGTTTCATTCTGCTTTCTATCTCCTTCCATGTCCATATTCATCCAGAGTTACCATATCTTTGAGATTAACTGAAGATGTTTGACGAAGTAGCCACTTGCTGAATGAGTGAAACTCAGAAGTGCAATAACATTAAAACAAAAGTTTTTTTGATCGGCTCCAAGGGGAGATGACTTGGTCTTCAACTCACTTGTTACAACTATATTATTTACTCACTAAAAAATGCACAACACCAAATCATCAGGATTATTTTGAACAAAACATTCTTTCCTATTATCTGTTGAGTTAGGACCTCCTTCATTGTCACTGGATCAAAATCCTCAAATTTCCTCCTACATGCCTCATTGGAAATAACACCACAACACACACTGGGAGGGTTTCAGAGGAAGGTGCTGCATCTTATTTCAAGGCATCCAGGATTGTGTAAAGCAAAAGATGACATTGAAGCATTTGCTACAATCTTCAGCCCGAATTGCTGAGTGTTTGATCCATCTTGGCCACCTCCAGTGGTCTAGCACCTCATAGATACCAGTTGTCAGCCAAATTGAATTACACCATGTGATAGCAAGAAATGATTAGAGGCACTAGATGTTTCAAGGTCCATGGGCCCTGACAACATCCCAACAACAGTTCTAAAGGTTTCTGCTTTAGGACTTCTGCATCTTTAGCCAGGCTAATTCAGTATAGCAATAACAATGGCCTCCATCCCACAATATGGAAAATTGCTCAGGGATGTCCTATATACAAAAAGGGGGACAAATCCAATCCAGCCAGTTATTGTCCTATCAGTCTCCTCTCAATCCTCAGTAAAGTGTTTGGAAATGTCATCAACTGTGCTATTGTGTAGCACTTGCTTCGCATTAACCTGCTCACTGTTGTCCATTTTGTGTTCCACCAGGGCCTCTCAGTTCCTGACCTCATTAGAGCCTTGGTGCAAATATGGAAAAAAGAGCTGAATTCCAGAGGCAATGTGAAAGTGACTGCCCTGGACTGCAAGGCCACAGTTGGCTAAGTGTAACATCAAGGAACCCTAGCAAAACTTTAGTCTGTGGGAATCAGGGGTGAACTCTTTGGAGTCTTGCCTGATGCATAGGAAGATGGTTATATTGTTAGAAGTCAGTCATCTCATTTCATGGTCATCTCTGCAGGAGTACCTCAAAGCAGTGCCCTAGGCCCAACCATCTTCAGCTACTTCATCAATTATCTTCCTACCAGCATAAGATCAGAAATGGGGACGTCTACTGGTGACTGCACAGTGTTCAGCAACACTCATCATTTACGAGCACAATTCAGGGGTTTGATGGAATACTCCTCACTTGCCTGAATGAGTGCAGTGCCATCAACAGAGAGAAAGTGAGGGCTACAGATGCTGGAGATCAGAGCTGAAAATGTGTTGCTGGAAAAGCGCAGCAGGTCAGGCAGCATCCAAGGAACAGGAGAATCGACGTTTCGGGCATAAGCCCTTCTTCCTGAAGAAGGGCTTATGCCTGAAACGTCGATTCTCCTGTTCCTTGGATGCTACCTGACCTGCTGCGCTTTTCCAGCAACACAGTTTCAGCAGTGCCATCAACACACAAGCTGTCACCATCATCCACAAACATCTGCTTCCCCCACCATTGATGCTCTGTAGAAGCAGTGTACCAAACATAAGATGCACTGCAGAATTCTCCAAGGCCAGTTAAAGAGTACCTTTCAAACCCATAGCCACTTCCTTCCAGCAGTACATGAGTAGCAGATGCACAGGAAAACCGCCACATTCAAGTTCCTCTCCAAGCCACTCAACATCCTGACTTGTAAATATATATTGCCATTCCTTCAGAGCCATTGGTTCAAAATTCCTAACAACATAAGTCTATTCACAGCATATGGACTGCAGCAGTTCAAGAAGGCAGCTCACCTTCTCAAGAGCCGCTGGGTATGGGCAACAAAAGCTGGTCCAGCCAGTAATGCCCATATCCCATGAGTGGAGAAAAAAAATTTGTGTGGAAAATTGCAACAGTTCTCTAAAGGTCTAGATACTGCACATCATTGTGCTTACAATAGTTCACTTATGAAGTCACTTCTTCAACAACACTAAGAAGGTTGGTCAGGTAGCAGTTTCCAGTTTGAATTCAGGTTGACATTAATCAGATGATAAAGTTAATTTTGAATCTACTGTGCTTCCTTTATCCTGAAGCATGGTTACACAGGTACAAACATTCTTTGTTTTCAGCCAGCATTGTTTCCATTGCAGCTTCCAAGAATCTTGAAACAATGCAAATGTATTGAGATAAACACCTAGTTATTTAAGATATGTTGGTTTAGGATAAAACATTGGCAGTTAATTAGGAAGAACTCCCTGTCCTACTTTAAATGGTGCTGTCGAATGGTTCATTACTGCCTGACACTGCTAGGTGAAAGTGAGAACTGCAGATGCTGGAGATTAGAGTTGACACTGTAGTGCTGGAAAAGCACAGCAGGTCAGGCAGCATCCAAGGAGCAGGAGAGTCGACGTTTCAGGCCAAAACCCTTCTTCAGGAATGAGGGTGTGAGCCAGTGGATGGTGAGATAAATGGGGGGGGAGTGGGGCTGGGGGGGAATGTAGCTGAGAGTGCGATAGATGGATGTGGGGGTAATGTTGAGGGGAGGGTGGAGCAGATAGGTGGGAAGGAAGATGGACAGGTCATGAGGGTGGTGCCGAGTTGGAAGATTGGATCTGGGATAAGGTGGGGGGAGAGGAAATGAGAAACTGGTGAAATCCACATTGATGCCTTGGGGTTGGAGGTCCCGAAGTGAAAGATGAGCGTTCAAACAGCATTCTGCCTGATACTGCTGACTTCCTTTTGGTCAACATTCCATCTAAGAGATAGTATCCCAAACAATGTCCTCACTGGCAGCCACTGCCACACCTTCCATTTTCCCAGTGTTAGGAAAAACCAGGCACTGGTCTGAGGGGTCAATTGTACAAATTAGACTGCTTAGCGTCTTTGGGGGCTGGTGGTAATGTGGGGGGCAATTGAATAGTTTCTCAGGAGTCCGGCTTAAATAACTTTCCCTGAGTAACTACTTACTTAACTGCAGCGAGACCTTCCAAGTTCTCAATTCAAATAGATACCTTCAATGTAGAAGAATTGCCAAGGGAAATCTTAAATTTCCATATGACCGTAAGATATAGGAGCAGAAATTAGGCCTTTCAGCCCGTCGAGTTTATTGTCCTGCTTTCTCCCTGTAACCCTTGATACTGAAAAGCCTATCTATCTCCGTCTTAAATATACTTAATCACCTGGTCCCCACAGTCTTCTGTGGCAATGACTTCCATAGATTCACCACTCTCTGGCTGAATAAGTTTCTTCTTATCTCCTTTCTAAAAGGTCTCCCCTTTATTCTAAGGCTATGCTCTCAGGTCCTAGTCTCTCCTACCAATGGAAATAACATCTACTCTCTCCAGGCCATTCAGTATTCTGTATGTTTAAATTAGATTCCCCCACCCCCACCCCCCACCATTCTTCTAAACTCCATTGAGTATAAACCCAGAACCCTCAAACATTCCTCATATGTTAAGCATTTCATTCCTGGGGCGATTCTCATGAACCTCCTCTGAACACATTCCAGGGCCAGTTCATGAGATATGGGACCCTAAACTGTGCACAACAGTCCAAAGATGGTCTGACCAGAGCATTGTAGAGCCCCAGAAGTACATCCCTGCTTTTAAATTCAAGTTCTCTCAAAATAATTGCATTTGCCTTCCTAACTACTGACTCAACCTGCAGGTTTACCTTGAGAGAATCCTAGACTAGAACTCCAAAGTCTCTTTGCACTTCAGACTTCTGAATTTTCTCCCCATTTAGAAAATAGTCCATGCCTCTATTCTTCCCACCAAAGTGCATGACCTCATAGTTTCCCACGTTGTACTTCAATTTTCTGACATTTCCTTCAGAGTCTGCTACGACAAGGATTCAACAAGTGATCAGATGCACAGCTCCCATTTTCAGTGCAGAAGTGATAATCTTGCCAACAGAAAATTTGGGTCAACAACCTTAGCACGTTTCTGACATAAAATCAGGTTTTGGCTGTTGAATAACACCAATTCCAAAATATGCCTAAAATCACAGTACTACTATTTGTTGTAAAATTGCAGTTTTTCTTGGCAGAATGAAAGGAAACAGTTTTCTCACTCTAATTCATAGCAAGAAACAGTCTGTATCAGCCAGACCACAGGCAGGAACAGTTGTGACAGAGTACTCCCCACAGGCTGGGAGGAGGAGAATGGAGGACAAGTATAGAAACTGGCTCTAAAGCAGCAATAACAAAAGGAAGGAGCTACTTAGTCACCAGCCCACTCAATTGGGAATGGTATATGCCACAATGTAATCTGAAAGAAGAACATTTTAAAATGGGCCATAAATTTTTATGTTTACTTCAGTATTTTCAAAAGATGTAGCTTTTTGACTCACCACAGAAATCCATTATTAAGGTTGCATGAGATTAACAGATCATACAAGATAAAAATGCAACAGTAAGTAGAAAACATCTGAATTTATGGAGTCATAGAGTAATTGATTCATAGAGCACAGATACACACTGTTCGGTCCAACCAGTCCATGCCAAATGTAATCCCAAACTAAACTAGTCCCACCTGCCTGCTCCTGACCCATATCCCTCCAAGTCTTTCCTATTCATGTACCTATCCAAATGTCTTTTAAACATTGTAATTGTACCCACATTCTCAGTAAATTAATTCTACACACGAACCACCCTCTGTGTAAAAAATTTGCCTCTCATGTCTTTTTAAAATCTCTCTCCACTCAACATAAAAATGTGCCCCCTAGTCTTGAAATGCCCCAAAATAGGGAAGACAGCTACCATTAACTCTATCTATATCCCTCACTATTTTATAAACTTCTATCAGGTCGCCTCTCAACCTCCTAAGCTGCAGTGAAAAAAATATTAACCGATTCTTCCTTTATAGCTCAAACCTTCCGACCCGCCAATGTCCTGGTTAATCTCTTCTGACCCCTCTCCAGCTTAATAATATCCTTCCTCTAACTGGGCCACCAGAACTTACTTCATCCTTATCAAATAAAACTGCAAAGATTTCAGTAGGAAAATTGTTGAATTAGTATTTGTGAGTGCTTCACATTGGATACAATTGCTGTAAAATAAATTACAGAATGAGACCATTTGACCCATCATGCCTGTGCTGACTCTTGGAAAGCTATACATTATTGTACATTATTATGTACCTTCAAGCAGCCCTGCAAGTTGCTCATCATTATATACTTGTTCAACTTGCTTTTAAAATTATTATGGAATTGACATCCATCACATTTTCAGAACTTAGCAACTCTCCATTATTGAAACTAAGCATCTCCTCATCTTTCCAAGAAGTCTATAGCATGTCAAGTTGATAAGGTGTTCAAAACTCTACTGGGTACTTGGGATTATAAATGGAGGGATATGATAGAAACAATGTTAAGACTTTACAAATCATTCATTAGGCCTCAGATGAAGTATTGTAGACAATTCTAGATACCACAGCAGGAAAAATCTAAAGGTCTTTGTTAGGGTACAAAGAAGGTGTGCACTAATATTAACTACATGTGTAAATCAAGTTAGAGCCAACAACTTAATTTTGATCTCGTTTTCAGCTGAAGTGGAGTCAAATCTTACCTCCTCATGCTACCTGTAATAAGAATCATAGCACTTTGCCTTGGTTCAATAAATAATCACCTTTGACAAGCCTTTGGGTAGAACACTGAAGAAGATGATTATACTAAATATATCAAAGTGAATATATAACAATGAAACCACATCAGTCACTAGTCAATATTGCTAACTGCCATCCATATACTAAAATAGAAACGATGGAGGTGCTGGTGTTGGACGGTGGATAAGGTTAAAAATCACACAACACCAGATTATAGTCCAACAGGTTTATTTGGAAGCACTCGCTTTCGGAGCACTCCTCTTTCATCAGGTTACCTGAAGGAGCAGCAGTCTGAAAGCTAGTACTTCCAAATAAACTTGTTGGATTATAGCCTGGTGTTGTGTGATTTTTAAAATAGAAACAGTAGATGCTGAGAATACTTGGCTGTTAGAGCAACATCTATGGAGAAATAAATGGAGTTAACATTTCAGAATGATGTGCCTCCATTACATTAGCTATGATGTGGAGGTGCCTCCCAGCATGTACTGTTTCTATTTTAGTATATGGGCAGTAGCTAACATTATTGACTAGTGGCTGACGTGGTTTATTGAGCCTTCACTATTATGTATTCACTTCAATATATTTAATAAAATCATCTTCCTCAGTGTTCTTCCCAAAGGCCTGTCAAAGATGATTATTTATTGAACCATGGCAAAGTGGTTGGAATACATACAAACTCTAACCTCACACCTTTACTGCATTGTCTGAGCTGAGATGTCACCTTTTATTATCAAACCTTATGTTATCTTGGGATTGTGACTTGAAATAAGTTCTGGGATTTAAATATTAATGAATCGAAACCTACAACCCATTCTAAAAGATGAAAGACTTAACAGCAATCTATGTTTGTTCAATATATCATATCAGTTGTATGACACTGATCTTTTGCTATAATTCTGTGTCGCATGATCCTACTCCACTAGCTACCTGATGAAGGAGCAGCGCTCCCAAAGCTTGTACTTCCCAAAAGCTTGTAAAACCTGTTGGACTATAACCTGGTGTGTGTGATTGTTAACATCATTAGAAATAGTAATAAGGAGCACATGTTTGCATCTCCTACATTTGTACAGGAAGTTTAGGAACAATGATGGGGCCAATGTTTTTCTGATACATAACTAGGGAAGAAGAGACTATTTCGAAATAAATAATGAAAGCAAGAGATCTGGGGGAATTGATGGAGAATAAAAGGATAAAGCTAAAGGCTGTGCATCTAAATGTACATGACATTTGAAGCAATGCAGACGAACTAACAGACCAAATACAAATTAAGAAATACGATCTGGTAGCCATTAAAGAAACATGGCTGCAACATAACTTGGAATAGGACTTGGAATCTGAAGATTACAGGATATATAGTTATGGTAGGAATCAAGGAAAAGGTGGAACAATTGTTCCTTTAGTTATTGGTGGTATTAGCACAGTCAAGAGGGATGACCTAACTCAGATGTAGACGCATTTTAAGTCAAAATGATTAATAATAAAGCCTTTTGGGTGTGGTGAACAGGTGGTGTTTCCTAACAGTCACCACATAGGGTAGGGTAGAGCATAAATAAAGAATAATGAGACATGTCAGAAAAATACAGTGATAAACATAGAGGATTTTAATCTACATAAAGATTGGAAAAGTCAAACAGGCAAAGGTAGCCCAGATGAGGAGTTCATAGAAATTTTCAGGTTAGCTTTCTGTAATAGCATATTCTGGAGCTGACCAGAGGACAGGCTGTACTGGACCTGGTATTGTGCAATGTGACAGAATTAATAATTTCCTAAGTAGCAGTGACCACATTATGATTAAATTGTTCTCTCAGATAGAGGGTCTGAGACTTTTTAAAATTAAATGGACAGAATTATGAGGCCATGATAGTAGAGGTAGCTAAATTGAATTGGCCAATCTGGTTAAAGCAGAGGGTCAATACTGATGTAGTGGCAGAAGTATGTCTATGTGTCTGCATAAAAGAGCACATTATTATGGCAGTTTGATAGCTGGTAGGCTCTGGCTGAAGGGCCAACACGCTAACAGGCAAGACACAGCATAGCAGGGAAGGGATGCAAGCAGTCCTGAGATTCAGCCTGGTCCGATCCATGAACTAGGTGACTGTCCCTGCACACGAAGCCCCCTTTCAATGCTAATCGGGTGGCACGGTGGCACAGTAGTTAGCACTGCTGCCTCACACCGCCAGAGACCTGGGTTCAATTCCTGCCTCAGGCAATTGTCTGTGTGGAGTTTGCAGATTCTCCCTGTGTCTCC
This sequence comes from Chiloscyllium plagiosum, assembly GCF_037043375.1. Taxonomy (NCBI): domain Eukaryota; kingdom Metazoa; phylum Chordata; class Chondrichthyes; order Orectolobiformes; family Hemiscylliidae; genus Chiloscyllium; species Chiloscyllium plagiosum. The sequence goes on from NW_028270157.1 coordinate 37,830,597, forward strand.
GTGCGTTTCCTCCGGGTGCTCCGGTTTCCTCCCACAGTTCAAAAATGTGCAGGTTAGGTGAATTGGCCATGCTAAATTGCCCGTAGTGTTAGGTGAAGGGGAATGGGTCTGGGTGGGTGCTCTTCGGAGGGTCGGTGTGGACTAATTGGGCCGAAGGGCCTGTTTCCACACTGTAAGTAATCTAATCTAATCTATCTAATTGCTAGTATGCACCTCAATACTGATCCATGCAGATCCAAGAGGTACTATATGGATGGTGAGGGATTGGCAAATGTTACATGCCGCTGTCCATGAATGAAGAGTGTATGAGGCTAGTGTCCATGGAGCATGCCTGAGATGTTGTTTCGCCATGAACAACATGCAAGTTTCTCACAGCAAGTGGAGAGCTGAAGTTGCCAAGTACCTGCTCTGTCAAGAATTCTCAGCATCTAGCTTGTTCGCCATGGTTGATAAGCTAAATATTAGCGAGGTGAGACATACTGTTAATGAACTATAATCCATCTAAACTGATAACTCACCACTACTAAGTGAGGAACTTGCCTTACTGCTCAACAGAGGCATGTATAATGTAACAAGTTGCTCCCAGCGTTAAGACCTGCCTCCCCAGATTGCCCCAGAAGCTCAACATAGCCCATGTCATTCAGGTGCCTATAAGATTTCACTCTGAGGTTTTGAGATGGGACAGGGAATGGACGATTTACTGTGGAATGAGATTTCTGTTAACCAGTTTACGTGCTTTCATTGACTTTCCTTTGTGGATTTTTTAATCAGTCCTCATAGATTGACTGCAATGAACTTCCAAAAATAACCTTGTTACATTAATTACATCCTAGTGATACATGCTCTGACTGAATTTTGAATATGATAGCAAAATCTGATCACTGACTAATTAAGATTGGACACGTGTCAGCCATTTCATTAATTGCAATTAAACACAGGGTGCATATTTGTATGATCTACCTCTCGGCCAAGATGCCTGAGTTCAAGTCCCATCTGCTGCAGAGGTGTGTAATAACATCTCTGAACAGGTTGATTAGAAAATATCTGCAATAATTAGATTGCACATTATTATTTTTACAAACATAGGGTAATTGGTTTCAACAATTCTAATATGAAGACAAACATTAATACAATTATCAAAACTGGTTTATTTTAAAATGGCTATTTTGTAACAGTGGTTAGATTTTCCAGTAAAATTAGAGATATTTAGACTCCTGTCCTTTGAATCTGAAATGATTTGCAGACAGTGTTTGTTGATTTTCTCAAATAAGGATCATGGTTCTTACATGTCCCTTAAACAATTTAACCTCCCCCTTCCAAAAAGCTGTGTAAATTTAACCAAGAAAATAGCAGAACATTTAATTTTTAAATGAATTGCTTAATTTTTGCTCTTTCTTCAGAGGCATTTCAGATGCCAGGGTAGAAGGAGGTTGGCATCAAATTGATATCAGGAATTAACAGTCTTGTTTTCTTCCTGCGTATTCTTCACCTTACTTATGAGGTCGTTAGGTATTATGTCACGTTGCTCCAATCAATGTCAATCATTTTGATCCCATGCTATCCCTGGGTTGGAAATGATCTGTACTTATACCACTGGCTTGCTGTCTCACAGTCACCAAGGGGAATCAAGCAGAAAAGGCTGTTTTTATCCCTCACAGGAGCCATGAACTTCGAAATATCAAATGAAGAAGTTGCAAAAGTAGGAAACAGCCAGATATTCTATTTATCAGTCTTTGGAGCAAGACTGCCTTTCTTTGCTCCACTAAATGAGTATTCCGCTTCCACGTGAGGAACAAACTCAGAAAAAAGATACTTGAAATCTGAAGTGTAAACAGAAAATGGTCAGTGTCTGTGGAAAGAAAAATGTTTTATCAAAACCAGTTCTGAAGGACGGGCTACTCCAAAACATTCAGCCAGAAATTGCTGTGGTTGCAGATTTGGTAGAGAATTCTTAAATTGGGTTGCTCATCTTTGATAAACACTATATTTCCATGACAATTGCTGGAATGTTGATCTGATAGTGGGACAGTGATGTTGATTGTTGCACGTTGGACCTTACAGTTGATTTTGTATCTCCTTGTTTAATGAAAAAAAATGATAGAGTAAGAAGTAGAGCAAAAAGCATAAGGGATTAGGGTAAATTAGAGCCAAGCTGAAAATGTGTTGCTGGAAAAGCGCAGCAGGTCAGGCAGCATCCAAGGAGCAGGAGAATCGACGTTTCGGGCAAAAGCCCTTCTTCAGGACTGAGGAAAGTGTGTCCAGCAGGCTAAGATAAAAGGTAGGGAGGAGGGACTTGGGAGAGGGGTGTTGGAATTGCGATAGGTGGAGGGATGTCAAGGTGAGGGTGATAGGCCGGAGTGGGGTGGGGGCGGAGAGGTCAGGAAGAAACCCACCCCCACCCCACTCCGGCCTATCACCCTCACCTTGACCTCCCTCCACCTATCGCAATTCCAACGCCCCTCCCCCAAGTCCCTCCTCCCTACCTTTTATCTTAGCCTTCTGGACACACTTTCCTCATTCCTGAAGAAGGGCTTATGCCCGAAACGTCGATTCTCCTGCTCCTTGGATGCTGCCTGACCTGCTGCGCTTTTCCAGCAACACATTTTCTGCTCTGATCTCCGGCATCTGCAGTCCTCACTTTCTCCTCTTAAATTAGAGCCAAACAAATATGAAGACAGAAAGAGGAATAATGAGAGGGGCATGAAGAAGGGAGACAAAAAGAAAGTTGAGGAAAGTTTAAGAAATGTAAACAGAATGAATGTATAGCTCAAGTTAGTGTTTAGACATAATACTGGTAAAAACATGACTTTTGTGGCAATCAGTTAGCCTAACATATGTTAGTTCTGTTTACAAACATATATTACATGCAACCATTTTTTTACAAGTAGAAGTCAGACTAGCAAACATACATTGCTGGAGAAACTCAGCAAGTTTGGCAGCATCTGTGGAGAGAAAATAAATTTAGGATTTTCTCTCCACAGCTGCTATCAGACTGGCTGAGTTTCTCCAGCAATTTCTGTTTCCATTTCAGATCTTCAGCATCCACAGTTCTTTGTTTTATTGACAAAAGCCAGATTGACACTTCAGACAAAACTAAGATTGGATGAGTGTAGTGACATGGATGAACTACAAGAAAAGCAACTCACCTGGGTGCTGTATATTAGAAAATAATGTTTTGAGCATAGTAAAGCATGAAGATTATAAAATCTGCTTAAGCTGCACAATTTGCTTAATTGGCTTGAAACTCACAATATGTCTCGATGTGTTTTGACTGTTTAATATATCTCTCAGCAGTGACAGTTACACCTAAGCACACAAGTTTCCTAGTTATGAAAATAACATTTAAATCCCGCTGTTGCTGAGGCAAATACTGTTACAATCTGCAGCCATTCCAATCAGAGCAGAACATAAGAGCAGGATGGGGCTAACAGTTCTTTTAATGTGTTGCTAAGCAGATTTGATGCAACCATTGTCAGCACAATAAATTCTGGCAGTCTTACGAAAATAAACAAAATTCTATCCATTTGTGTCACCTCAAACCCTTGGTGGGGATATGTGATTTCTGCACATAGATACTGGGGAGGTTTCAAAGAGAAGGAAGAGCACATTGGTAATGGCATTCCATTCGAATTTTGCCACTACTTAAGCATTCTTGTCACAACTGCTCCAGCATCTATGAAAAGGGGAAAACCTACCCTGTGTTCAGCTGTAAAACTGAAACAAACAGAAAATTCTAGAAATGCACTGCAGGTTAAAAGAGGAAAAATATTTCACAAAGAATTCTTCATTCTCAAGAAGGATTACATCCAAAACACTGTTCTATTACTCTTTACAAGTATTTACCGATAGAGTCAGCATCTATAATTTTGTTTATTATAATGCTCATTGTTTTCCAAAAATATATATTATTCATAAAATTTGCAGTAAACCAAAACATAAAAACACTTTGGCTTAAACATTATAAGACTTGCAAGAAACTTCAACTGATATGACTGTTACACTTAAAATTAATGAAATACATTGCATATCAGGGCAGTACAATGATGAAAAAGCACTATTTTCCCAATATAATGAGGTCTCTGAACCTTTATCTGAAGGAAGCAGATGATCTTTTTATTTGTGATGTGTTTGCTCATTTTTTTCCCAAGATCTCCAACTGCAGTTGTAGTTCTGTTGTGATCATAGCCAGTAACTCATGTTATATTAGACTGGACAGTGCTATTCAATGGAATCTTTGTTTTATTCTGTGTTATGCTGGATCAATTAAATCTAGTGCCGTCTGCAGCTGGAAGAATTTGACCAAAACTGTAATAAAATAGTTGAAATTCCTTCTTTCTCTGTGCATCATAGTAAAGTATGTTGGAACAGGGAAGAAACTGGCTGCTTGCCATATTGTTATGAAATCAATCATAACCATTTTACTATTGGGGATAATAGATCGGTGATTTATGTTAAAACTACCAATTTGCATACAAAGATTATGAGAAGCATAGACTTTAGCGCATAACTCAAAAAAATTAATTGGGTGAGTGTGGGATAGTGATATAAGTTAATTCCATTAATTATACTTAATTCATGTTTGCAACTCAGCTGCATTAAAAATAGAATTGATTCTATAAGTACAAGCGAAACATTCTTTATAAAACTTGGGAGTATATAATTATTATGTCATTGTAATGATTTAGTAAAGAATTGGGCTAATTAAACCTAATTTATATGTATAAATTAATTACTATATTACCATTCTACAAGTTAGAGTTATAAATGTTGTAATTGTACAGCTTGGAGGACATAGTGTAGCTTTGGGAAATACATAAATGGGGCAGCGCAGTGGCTCACTGCTGCCTCACAGCGCCAGAGACCTGGGTTTGATTTTAGCCTCAGGCGACTGTCTGTGTGGAGTTTGTACATTCTCCCCATGTCTGAGTGGTTTCATCCATGTGCTCCGTTTTTCTCCTACCGTCCAAAGATGTGCAGGTTAGGTGGCTTGGCTTTGGGAAATACAGAGTTACAGGGATAAGGTGGGTCTGGGTTGGATCCTGTTCAGAGGGTTGGTATGGAATTGATGGGTCAAATGGTCTGCTTCCACACTGAAGGGATTCTATGTTTTTACAATATACTAAAAAGAATATTTTCTACCATTAAAATCTAAGTCTATACTAAATAAACTCCTCCTATCTCCCTTCAACACAAAAAGGTTCCAATTAAATATTTGGTGAATCATATATTCCTGTGTTTTAAAGTGATTTTTTTCCGATGTGTGTAACAGAAATTTCACATATCCTCATTGCATTCGAGTAGTGTTCTGGGATTTTGGTACTGATAGGTTTGGTTTTACCACTTCCCAATTTATCAGTGGATCTGGGGCAGGGTAATTTGAGGACTTACGGCATTCCCACCATCTTGCTGTTTCCAATGGCTGGATTGGACAGGACAAATGACCCTTTTCCCCCTAAGGCAGGATTATTGATCACAGGTTCCAGGCTCAAAGGACCGAATGACCTATTCCTATCCCTAATTCCAATATTCCTATGAGTTACCTGCGAGACCCTGACATACAGCATTCCTTGGTCAGCAGAAGAGGTGCAGTCCTGAAACATTAACTGAATCTTCATCTAAATGATTGATTCCAGTTTATTCTCTTGCTGTTCTAACTACAATCATCCATCGTAGTTCCATATAAGAAAGTTTAATGATACTGTACAATATTTTTCAGAAACAAAGGTTGCTGCAAATGGCATATAACTGACTTAATGCAACAAGTTGACAATGAGTGCAGTTTTTTATCTGGGATCAAATTATCCTTTCTTGGTTCCAATGGAGTGATAGTGAAATAACTTTTCTGCAAAAGTGGTCGTATTTTCTAATGCCACCATGTCCTTGCTCTTCAGTAACGATGATCATGATTTTTGCCTTTATGTCATCATTGCTATGGCAGTATAACCTAAAACATTTATTGGTTAGGTCACAATGCTTTTTCAATTTCAATTAGTAAGAATGACTAACATTTGTACAGTGCCTTTCACAACCTCAGAATGCTCCAAGTGAGCAACTAGGCATTTTTCAAGTTCAGATGTTGTTACAGTGTAAGAAATACAGCAGTAATTTGTGCAACATAAGAACTCTGATATGAGCAATGGAATGATGACCAGACAGTCTGCTTTAGGTATGGTTGAGGTGAAAATTGGCTAGAATGCTAGAGATGGTTACCTCCCTTTCTTTGAAATAGTGTTATTGGATCTTTCAGAGCTTCAGTATGGCACCTCAACCAAAAAAGGGCACTTTTGACAGTCCAATACTCATATCAACCAACAGCAGTGTTAGCTTAGATTTTTGTCTTCAGTGGAATGAGACTTGAGTCAAGAACCTTCTGACTTAGTGATGAAAATGCTAAACTGACTGAACTATTGCAGAGATACGACCATAGTTCATAGTGCATTCATCTTTGTGCTTTTGCAATGTTCGTACATTACTGAGCATGGTATCTTTGCATTTGTAAATGTTGTTGAGAATGGTTTATTTCCACTTGTGAGAATCTAATTGGAAAATTAATGAAGGCTGTGAGTGAAATTGAGGCAGTGAAAGACAGACAGGTCCCAACAAATTTACATCACACACAATGAAGGTTCATTGAGTTTGTTGTATTTTATCATAACATTTCAGCAAAATTTCAGGTCATGGAAATTTGCTTATGAAGTAATAACCCTGTAAAACCTTGGTGGCTACTATGTAAGTCTTCAGTTCCTTTCAGAATCAGATAGAGATCAAACTCCATGAGTCACAGCAGTAGGAAGAATGACTGGAAGAAGGACCAAAATGGCAAAATCAAATCAGCATTAAAACTTGAAAACACTATGAGCAGAAGACGAGTGAATAGAGTTTCTATATAATGAGTACTCATGTTTGAAAACTCACCTTTTTAATATAGAAACCACAATAGAAAGGGACATAATATAAAATTGTGGTGGCTATGATTTATAGATGAGATTCTATGTTCTTTATAAATCCTATCAGTCTCCTTTGAGGAAAAAAAATTATAACTATCATGCTACCTGCAGAGTCATGTTAAAGAAAAATATATAGTAATGATCTGTAGATATATATCATATACTGTAGATGTATCAATGCAGATGACAAAAACAAACTCTCATATCAGCTAAATTCTAATACTTGAATGTCAAGAGGGGAGCACCTGCAGTAGGTAAGCTGCTTGGTTGCCTTTTCCATTGACCACTTCAATTATCACATAACCAGTCATGTTTGAAATGTCTGAACAGATACTCATATAGTCTGGATGCAATGTTCAAATGATTTGATTATGCATGCATGCACAGAGCCAATGCTGAGCAATCCAGGTGTTTCTGCACCAAGGTTCAAGATGACCACAGTTTATGTATGTTTTCTTATCGGGTGTAATGAACAGCCACAGCACAATGGCCTCCAGTGGGCTGATAGTTCTATAACTGTACAATTAAATTTTGGTAGCAGCATTCCAGATACTTGGTATTGTTTTTCCAGAGACAGAATAGAATGTGAGTTTATTTTATGTGAAAGGTTTATGGAGGTGAATCAATGTTGTTTGGAGTCATCTGGCTGTTTGACAGTGTCCCTCTCTATTTCTTAATTAAATTATCTTGTGTTATTGTTTATGCTGCTGGAATGCCTGAGTTTAACCATCCAGTCTCCCTTCACATCCTCTCTGTCCCTTTGTTTAGAATGCTAATATCCATTTGTTATTTGCACATGTTTAGCTAAATTCTGCTTAATTCGAGCTCTACTATAAGACTGTGGTTGTCTGTGTATGTTTCATTACCGTGTTTCTGCTGTTAATTGACACTCTAAAGCCAAATTCTGCACCTTCACCTTCAAATTGTTAATGCACACTAGCATTGTTATATATCTAGCATTTGGAGGGATCAGTCACCAATTTTTAATCTATTCCCAGTGTCTCTGCTTTGTCAATGTTTTCAAGCAATCTGGGTGCATGAGTTCTAGAGCAAAGATCTAGCTGATATCAGAGGATACTGGATGACAAGAGTAAAGCGTGCCATATCATGAGTAGAATCTCTGATCAAACTAATCAGCATTGAACTGATTTCAAAATGCTGCTATGGAGAAATCTGGGAACTGCCAGTTCTCATTAGACAATTTGCCAGGGGTATTCAAAATTTCATGTTTATTAGGCATATTATTGGCATTGACAAGCAAGGAAACCTTGATTTGTTTTACATGAGCTTCAGGTGGTTTGTTAGTAAACATTCATTCATTCTGAGGCTTGTGAAGCTCAGAGCACAACTTTGCAAGATTGTCCTCATCTCATTTCAATTTCTCTGCCTCCAATGGGAAATTCTTTCTGGTTGTCAAGCCATGGAGATGCTGTGTGCAGTGGTGAGGTCCCTGCCTTTGAACCAGAAGATCCAGATTCAAGTCTTACTCCATGACTTGATTTGCATAGTGGTTGTATTGATAATGTTGCCACACATTTTTCCAACATATGCCATTGGTAAATAGTAAGAGCAGGAGAGATTCAAATTGGGAGTGGGGAAGGCATGGATTAGGTTGACTGACTGAGTTGGCTAAATTGCTGGCATGGATCAAAATGGCACCAATAGTAAGGGTTTTAATCCCTCTTCTGGGTGGCATAGATTTAGAGTCTGCTTTTGCCTGTGATGGAGATTGTGGTGCTGTGAGTCAGACTACCCTTCGAATAGAGAACTGAAGACATGATGCTATCTTCCACAAATACTGTTTTTTCAGAGAAGTGAAGATATTGTGTATATTATTAGAGCAGTAATCTGGAGGCCCAAGCTAATGTTTTGGGGATATGGGTTCAAATTGCTCTGTTCTTGGAATTTAAATTTGATTGATAAAACTCTTGAATTATAAAACTAATTTAATCAATGATGATGCTCGTTTAAAAAAAAAACAATCAGGCTCACTCATACTGTTTAGGGAATGAAATCTGACCTACAGCCAGATCCACAGCAATTCGGTTTACATTTTATAACCTTCTAACATGGACTAGCAAGCCGCTCGTGTCAAGGTTAAGGTCAATTAGAGATGGGCAACAAGTGATGGTCTTACCAGTGATACCCAAACCCATAAAAGAGCAAAGAAAACAAAACTTGCATTTTGTTCCAGATTTCCTTGGACCTTTTTCTTAGCATTTAAGTTGAACAAAGTAGCACTTCTGAGAAGTATCTGTCCTTCAGGTTGTTGAACTTATAATTGGAAGTTAGGTGATCAACCATGGAGACTATTTGTCCTAGTAACTAGGTTTGTACAGAGTTAAGCATTACAATATGGCAGCAATTTTTATCACAATGATTGGTGTTTGCAAAGTATAAATTTCGAGAAAATTCCAGCGAGCCTTGGCTTCCTATTTCAGATATTCATCATCTCTAAAGTCGCACTTGTTCATTCCAGAATCCTATACATTATTTCTCAGCTTTGTCAAATAACAGGCTATATTCAAGTGTCACTGTAGCTCTGCCAAGTCATTTTTAGCTAAAAATTTGAAAGCGCAATCTTTGGAAAGAACAGCTGAGACATGAAGTACATTAACCAATAGTTTTCCTTTGAGTGATAGGTAGTATTACAAGAGCTGAAATACCTATTATTGCCAATTCTAACAAAAAGTAAGTGGGAGAAGCAAGAGATGAAATACCACTCATTTTTCATTTTGTTAAAATTAACAAAGACAATGAATTTCAGGATCATGCAGACTTGATTTATTATTCCCTTGTTTATGAGGAAATATTGTACATCTGTTCCATTTTTGACATTTTTATGTTTTTTTGAATCCACAGAAAGCCATGATGATAATTGACAATTTAATTGCATAATTGTGTAAACAAATTCTTTCATTTGGGCCTCCTGCTTCCATTAGTAACTTAAACTAATTAAATGGGAACAGCAGTACTCAGAAGAGCCTTCTAACTATACTGACAGCTGTGATCTTCAATTACTTCAAAATCTGTCATGTGTGCCATCTAAATTGGTGAACTATATAATAGAATATCTCATTTATTTAAAACTATAGCATCATTACAACATGAGCCATTTTTTGTCATCAATCTTCCAAGTTTAAACTCTTAAAAACAAGGATGGTCAACATTGGTGTACTCATCACAGTTATCTTCCATAGTTCTCAGTTTCTTAGATGCTGAGAAGTGTGCATCCTTCCCAGAAACACATAAAACCCATGAAAGAAGAAACAAAAACAGTATAGTTTGTTTAGGATTTAGACAAATGGCAGAGTAGACTTGGATGCACTTAGAGTCATAGAGATGTACAGTATGGAAACAGACCCGGCCCATATCCCTCCAAACCCTTCCTATTCATACACCCATCCAAATGCCTCTTAAATGTTGCAATTGTACCAGCCTCCACCACATCCTCTGGCAGCTCATTCCATACACGTACCACCCTCTGCGTGAAAAAGTTACCCCTTAGGTCTCTTTTATGTCTTTCCCCTCTCACCCTAAACCTATGCCCTCTAGTTCTGGACTCCCAGACTCCAGGGAAAAGACTTTGTCTATTTATCCTATCTATGCCCCTTGTAATTTTGCAAACCTCTATAAGGTCACCCCTCAGCCTCCGACGTTCCAGGGAAAACAGCCCCAGCCTGGTCAGCCTCTCCCTGTAGCTCAGATCCTCCAACCCTGGCAACATCCTTGTAAATCTTTTCTGAACCCTTTCAAGTTTCACAACATCTTTCCAATAGGAAGGAGACCAGAATTGCACACAATATTCTAACAGTAGCCTAACCAATGTTCTGTACAGCCGCAACATGACCTCCCAACTCCTGTACTCAATACTCTGACCAATAAAGGAAAGCATACCAAACGCCTTCTTCACTATCCTATCTACCTGCGACTCCACTTTCAAGGAGCTATGAACCGGCACTTCAAGGTCTCTTTGTTGAGCAACACTCCCTATGACCTTACCATTAAGTGTATAAGTTCTGCTAAGATTTGCTTTCCCAAAAGCACTATTCACTTCCTCACTATGGCGGAAATGCATTAAAGCATCCATTTTGAGCTCCCGTTTTAGTCGTCATCAAAAAGTGAAGAGTAGCACAGCCACTTTGTAAATGCAGTTAAAAGTCTGCTGCAGAACCGCCATATTTTGACACATACTATATTGCTATGTCCATTGTTAAAAATCACACAACACCAGGTTATAGTCCACCAGGTTTATTTGGAAGCACAAGTTTTCGGAGTGCTGCTCCTTCAGGTGTTTGTGGAGTACAGGATCATAAGATGTAGAATTTATAGCAAACGTTTACAGTATGATGTATCTGAAATTATATATTGAAAAAGACCTGGATTGTTTGTTAAGTCTCTCATCTTTTAGAATGACCATGTTGGTTTCTCAAGGGAACTTTAACAATAGGTGCCATGTCAGCCCAGATAATGCATTAAAGGTGTGAGGTGCCCTGTGTATGCTATCATTTCTGTGAACATGTGTCAGTCCAGTTCAATTTCTGTTTTACCACAAATATTCATTGACTAACAGTCTTTTAGATTACATTTGGACACGGTGTCACAGTTTAACAGGTTGTTTTTCTGAGCATAAAATCTAGAAATTTGGATTTTCTGTGGCACAAATAGGCAGAAAGGACGTAGCATAATGTGCCTGAAAACACAGCCCTAAGCGGTGCCTTGTGCCTGAACTGCATAAAAGCAGTAGGTTGCATGTTCCTCAATTCCACTTCCTGACTGAAGCCTGGACAAGTTATCCAGTTCCATGTTGAGTCAAACCACAAGTTGGCATGTGGTGTTAGGCAATAGGAGGGGGTGAAGACTGGGCCAGCTGAAATCTGCAGTGTACCGATAGAGTTAGGAGAATTCGGAAAAGTAAGTAAATAAAATCTTTAATCAACTTTCTTTATGTGTCTCGAAAGGTTGTTTAAGCATCTGTAGTTAGATGGTAGTAAATCTGGAATAGTTGTCTGATGCAAGTTTCACCTTATCTGCTGCAATTAGCATTTGTTTTTAATATTGGGTGCTGACTCTCATTGGCGTAGTAACAGAATTATTTCCTGTTGTAGGCTTGTGCCGATGACAATGAGAAATCACTATCTTCTAAAATTGGCAGCCAATACACTTCTAGAGAAAATCAGGCACATTAAATTGCTCCAGGAACTGGCACATTCAATGAAAATCTTTGCCTAAAAATGGGTATAATGGAGACTGATTTTAACTACCTATTTGAAACTAATTCCACTTGCTTTTGCCAGTGCATGAACGTATGCTGAGAAAACTGACTAAATATTGGCCATTGTTTGCAAAGTTATTCATAGAGCATCTGGACTTTTGTCTTTCATTTGGGATGCGAATTGGGTCAAAAAAGGCTGAACTTAATGAAAGAAAACTATTTTCCTCAGTATTCCCAATACCATACCACTTTTATGTGAAAAATCACACAACACCAGGTTTTCGTCCAACAGGTTTAATTGGAAGCACACTAGCTTTTGGAGCAACGCTCCTTCATCAGGTGATTGTGCATCAGGTGACAATCACCTGATGAAGGAGCGTCGCTCTGAAAGCTAGTGCTTCCAATTAAACCTGTAGGACTATATCCTGGTGTTGTTTGATTTTTAACTTTGTACACCCCAGTCCAACACCGGCATCTCCAAATCATGACTTTTATGTGACCCTTTCTCAGGACAGGTAAGTCGTGGGTGCATATGCCCCTTACATGGGATTGGGTCACCATTGTAAGGATCACCAGTAAGCTACATTTCCTCATGCATGTTTCATCTGCTGATGTGAGTTTTGGAAGCTCTCTAAACTGCGTCTTCTTTGAGAGTTCATGACTACTGAGTGAAGACACCCCATGCGACCCAAGGCAAAGTGACATGTTGGATCCAAAATTGGCTGAGAAACAGGAAGCTAAGGGTGATTGTAGTTTCCGTAACTGGAAATGCATTTCCAGTTTCCCAGGTCTCAGTGCTGGGGTCTTTGTTGTGTGTGGTATGGATATGTACCCCAAGATTGCTCTGTTCCTTTGAGCTTCCTAGTTTCCTGCCATTCATTGAGTACAGCTCTTGTTGCTTCTTTCAAAGTGCATCACCTCACATTTATCAGGATTAAATTCTGTCTGTCACTGATCTGCCCAACTAACCAACGCATCTACATTTTCCTGTAACCTAAGACTTTTGGACTATCGAGACTATACTACCAAAAAATACACTCTAACCCTCACTAATCCCACTTTCCTGTACTCGAGCCATAGCCATGAATATTATGATCATCCACGTACTTCATAAAGAATGTGAGCTTTCCTGTCTCAACTACCCTCCCAAACAGTGCATTCCAGAACTCCACCCCCCCCACCATGGAAAAATATTCTCCTTATTATCCTCTCTAAACCTCCTCCCATACTTTTCAAAAGCGTACCCCCCTTGTTCTTAAACCTTTTCTCAAAGGGGAACAGCTGTTTTTTATCTACCCTGGCCATACCCCTTACAATCTTATGCATCTCTATCATGAAAACAATCTGATTTTATCCAGCTTCTCTTCATGGATGAAATACTTCAATCCAGACAACATCCTGGTAAAACTTGTCTGCATCCCCACCAGTGCAATCACAAACTTCCTACAAGATGGTGGCTAGAACTGGTCACAGTACTCCAGTTGTGGCCTAACCAAAGTGTTGTACAGCTCCAACATAACATCCCAGCTCTTCTAAACATGCCTGGACTGGTAAAGGCAAGCACCCCATGCCTTCTTAACTATCCTATTAGCCTCCCCAGCCACCCTCAGGGATCTGTAGACATACACCTCTAAGGTCTTTCTATTCCTGTGAGCTTCCTAGTATCTTGCCATTCATTGAGAGCTCCCTTGTCTTGCTACTTCATCCAGCCTATCACCTCACATTTATCAGGGTTAAATTCCATTTGCCAAAGATCTGACCATCTGACCGTCTGTAACCTATGGCTTGCCTCCTCACTGCCAACGACCTGGCCCTTCGTTATGTCATCTGGAACTGTATTTATAATCGTCTTCACATTCTAATCTGCATTATTTATGAATATCACAAACAATGGGGACCTAGCACTAATCACTGTGGAATGCCCCTGGTCACCAGTCTCCAGTCACACAAACAGCTTTTTACTATCACCTTTTTTCTCCTGCCACTAAACCAATTGTGGATCCAATTTGCCAAGTCACCCTGAATCCCATGAGATTTAAATTTCTTTATCAGTTTCCCAGGTGAGACTTTCTTGTACAGTAATCATTTTGAAATGATCAAGAAGTTCATGGATGATGCAAAAATTAGTAAGGTCATAAAAAATTAGGAAGATAGCTGTAAATTGCAAGAAGATTTCAATGGACTAGTCAGGTGGGCAGATCAATGGCAAATGGAATTCAACCAGGAAAGTGTAAGTGGGGATGGCTAACATGGCAAAGAATCACATTATGAATGGTAGAACCCTGAAAGGACCTTGATGGGCATATCTACAGAACCCTGAAGGTAGCAGTGCAGGCTGATAAGATTGATAGGAACATGTACGGGATACTTGGCTTTTGTTTTTGAATGATTCTGTCCATTTCAGGCAACTTAGCTGGAAGTTTTGGTTATGGAAGCTGTAGCCATAATGAATGGTTAACCTGGTTACTGCTTGTTTCAGCTTAGCAGGTGGCCTATTGATCCTAAAATGATTAACACATTTAAGATGCTGGAATAACAAAATATGTCTTTGAAGCATTTCTTGTTTATTTATAGATTTAATAGGAACTTAAAAGTTTATCATATTTTTCACTGGAGTAGATTTTGTTTTCTTTCCAAGATCAGAGATACTGGGTTGGAATCAATGGTTTTATTGGATTGGGAAAAAAAAATTAAATTTTTAACAATGATTTTAAGATAACTGTCATCACTGCTGCATATTTTCTAAGGTATGTGCATAGTGGGTACTGAGTGAATGAATATGGAGGGTATGTGCTGCGTAAAGGGAGTGGTATGGATAATCTAAGGGCGGTAGGGATGGAGTAGTATGGGCATGAGATGGGGGGTGAACTATTTTTGCAATAAGGTTTGGAGGATTTTCATAAATAACATGAATTTGGCTGCTATTATGAAGAACTGAGGCAGGCATTCTAACCTGCCGGCTTCAGTTCTCACACTCTTCACACAGTCCGTCGTGGTTTGCAAAATTCACTGTAAATGGATCACTGTGTGAAAAGGCAAAAATCGTAAGCAAAGTCATACTTGCATCATTTCAGGAGGCAGAAATATACGCAGTTCAGATTTTCCTGTGAGTTTTTCCTAAGGGAAAATCTGAGCCAAGGTCTCTTGAATCATTTTTTTTTAGCTAAATGTATATCTACAGAAGGTATTTAAACATTTACAATTAAGGTATTGAGTCACCAATCCCAAGACAATTTTTAATAGCTCTGACAATGATTTCCATCTGTTGAACTAATTATATCAGTGTAATATGGTATAGTACCCACTCAGTCTTTTATACTGACAGTGGAGGGCATATCGACACAATAAAAAAGCAGATTTATTCTCGAGCAACTTAATACTAATAATTTAAATGTCAAATAATATTCATTGATTATGTTGATATACTTAGATTCAATCAACAGATTTATTAAAACAATGGAAAGAAGACAGAGTACAAATTAATTTGCCAGTTCTGTAGTTGTAAAATCAGCACAACACCTTCCAATTTTCAAGCCCAACATCTGAAAGGCTTTCAACCCAAAGATTAAAACAAAATACATAACTATATAAGATGACCCAGAAGTCTATGTTAAACTCCCTGGAAAAATTGGAGCACAAGGAGCAGTGCCTAGCCTGCTCAGTTTAATTTTGCCTGGTCTAAAATTCAGCCATGGCAAGAAAACTACTGACATACATTTTAAACGTTCCTTAAAGATTCCTCTCCCAGGCCCACAACATTCCCGATGGCCACAATCAGCTAACTTTTACCCTGCTCCTATGACCCCAGCACTTAATTGAGGGCCATCAACTGTTTTGCAGAAGATTATAAAATTCAAATCCCCAAGAAATCAAGCTGCTTGTGAGTGTGAGACCTGAAGCCTAGCTTTGAGCTGGAAAAGTTGGGGTCAAACGCCCAATGATGTGCACCAATATGTTTTCAGCTCTGTGTATTTATATTAGAGTAGATTCTGACAGTTAAATACTGCAGTATATTTTGTTTTCAGCTCTGAATTCCTATAGTCATTGTCATGAATGAGCTAGTTGTGATATTCTTGTAATATTGGGGGAGACAATGTCAGAACAACAATGGCTATTATTGCTGGACTATTAATCCACAGAACCAGAGAACATTCTAGGGACCTGGATTCAAATCCGACCAGGGCAGATGGTAGGATTTAACTTCAATAAAAATCTGGAATTAAGAGTCTAATGACAATCATGAAGCTGTTGTTGACTATTGGAAAAGCCCATTTGGTTCACTAATATCCTTTAGGGAAGGAAATTGTCATCCTTCCCTGGTCTGGCCTATATGTGACTCCAGATCCGTATCAATGTGATTGTCTCTTAACTGCCCTCTGGGCAATAAATGCTGATCTAGCCTGCAATTGCCACATCCCATGAATGAATAGATAAATTCTTTGAAAAGCTAATCTGTCTTGAAATAGAGAAAAGAGACCTTGAAAAATAATTGCCAGAAGTCACCGGACCTTCCAACTATAATGTTGTCAAGCTCCTCGAAGGCTCCAAGCTTATTACAGACAGACATACCAGACTCATGTGAAGATCATGTTTATTTCCACAAAGGGAAACACAAACAAAAACTAATTGAAAGTGGCTTCTCAATTGTACATCCAGCTTTTACTTTACCTACCTCACCAAGTGCCTAAAATGGGGAAAAAAATACCCCAAAGAGCTGC
This sequence comes from Chiloscyllium plagiosum, assembly GCF_037043375.1. Taxonomy (NCBI): domain Eukaryota; kingdom Metazoa; phylum Chordata; class Chondrichthyes; order Orectolobiformes; family Hemiscylliidae; genus Chiloscyllium; species Chiloscyllium plagiosum. Next base: position 37,847,477 of record NW_028270157.1, read on the forward strand.
AGATGCTGGAAATCAGAAACAAAACACAAATTGCTAGGAAAGCTCAGTAACATCTATGGAGACAAAGCAGAGTTAGTGATTCAGGTCCTGTGACCTTTCTTCAGAATGAATGCATGATTTGTCAAAGTTAACGTAGCAGCTACCTTAAGTTTTGATCTGGACAAGTTAACAAACATCATTGGAAACAGAACACCAAGAAGAATTCTGGTAAGACAGCATCAGAAAGAGGATTCTCAACAGGCAAAGGAGAAAAGGGCAAACCAGTCAATGATTGCTGTACTGAACAAGGATGCCAAGGGCCACAAATTGCATTGCCATGGAAATAAAAGGAGCCTGCACTCCCTCCCAGAAACAAACACAGAGAATGCTGGAAAAACTCAGCAAATCTGGCAACATCCGTGGGGAGAGAAACAAAATTAACATTTTGACTCTGCTTCAGAATTGAAAGGTGTTGAAAAATAGATTCATATTTATGCTTTTGACAGAGGCAGAGGAAGAGCCAGAGGGCAGATGGTGGAGAATGGCAGTGCAAAAAACAAAGGTGTCTTTTGTAGCTTTGAAAGAAAAAAAGAGATGGAAAATGGATGTAAATTTAGGTGTGAAAGAGTGTGAAGTGGTCCTCAGTACTACGTACAAAGTAAACAAGACACAAACATGACATGGCTGAGAGTGATTTGGGAAGAGAAACTGTAAAAAAAATGTAGACAAATATCATGTGGTCAGTTTCTGAAGTTATTGAATTCAATTCTGATATGTTGAGGCTATTGAGTGCCTAAGCAGAAAATAAGGTGCTGCTCCTCAAGCTCTCATTGTGCTGCATTGGAAGATTGCAACAGGCCCAGGACAGAAATGTTAGCATGAGAGCAAGGTGATTTATTCAAACAGCAAGCAACTGGGAAGTCAGGGTCATTCCTATGGGCAGAATAGGGATGTTCTGCAAAGTAGTCATCCAGTCTGTATTCGTCTTGCCAAAGTAAAGGAGACCATATTGTTAGACGTGAATGCAGTGGGCTATATTGACAGAAACAGAAAGTGAGGATTGCAGATGCTGGAGACCCGAGTTAAAAAGTGTGGTGCTAGAAAAGCACAGCCGGTCAGGCAACATCCGAGGAGCAGGAGAGGCAGCGTTTAGAGCATTAACTTCATTCCTGATGAAGAACTTATGCTCGAAGCGTCCACTCTCTTGCTCTTCAGATGCTGCCTGACCGGCTGTGCTTTTCCAGCACCACACTTTTTGACTCTACATTGAAAGAAGTACTGGTAAAATGCTGCCTCACCTTGAAAGTATGTTTGGAGCCTTGGACAGTATGGAGACAGTAGATGAATGGGCAAGTGTTAAACCTTCTACAATTGGAAGGTACCATGGTGAAATGAGGAAGTGTTAGAGAACTTAGAGTCACAGGTGGACAAAGAAGGCATTTGCCACACTTGCCGACATTGATCAGAGCAATGAATATAGGAGTTGGGACATCATGTTGTGGCTGTACAGGACATGTGTGAGCTACTTTTAAAATACTGCGTACAATTCTGGTCACCCTTGAAAGGGTGTAGAGAAGATTTACAAGGATGTTGCTGGGACTGGAACATTTCAGTTATAGGGAGAGGCTGAATAGGCTGGGGCCTTTTTCCCCAGAAGCATCGGAGGCTGGTGGGTGAGCTTATAGAGGTTTATAAAATCATGAGGGGCATAGATAGGTTGAATATCTAAAGTGTTTTTCCTAGGGTTGGGGTGTCGAAAGCTAGAGGGCATAGGTTTAAGGTGAGAAGGAAAAGATTTAGAAAGGACCTGAGGGGCAATAGTTTCATGAAGAGGATGGTACATGTATGGAATAAGCTGCCAGAGGAAGAGGTGAAGGCAGGTATAATTGCAAAATTTAAAAGGCATCAAGATATTTATATGAATAGGGAGGGCTTATAAGGATATGAGCCAAATGCTGGCAAATGGGACTAGGTCTGATTGGGATGTCTGGTCGGTATAAACCAAAGGGTCTGTTTCCATGCTGTATGACTCTATCACTCTTCTGCTCAGTTCACCTGTGGGCAATACTTCCAACTATTCAACTCTGTTGCCACTGTTGAATCCTAACTTCAAGCTTCCAAATTTTTTTGTCAGAAAGAGAAATCTTCAAACAAATAACATGCCTGTAATGATAACAAACTGATTTGATTGTCATCTTTAAAAATTTTTTTTAATCTATTTCTACCTATAATCTTTGTATCTTAATTAATAACAATTATCAATCTTTTATCTAGTAACTTTAAGCAAGACTCGTTTAATGAACTCACTTATAACCTTATTTAAAACTAAAGCTTTGCTGTTGGCTTTCTAAATTGTAACACTCAAAAACTAGAAGGAGATTTAAAAGAACTACATGATTTTGCAGTTCTGCAGATATACCTGTTGTAGACGAGACAGTAGTACATTTTCAGCACTTTAGATTGACTGGTATTTGCCTTCACAGTGTTGCAATAGTGTATGCATGACGGTATTATAGATCTTGAAAATCTTATTTTAAAGGTTGCATTTTTAAATGGACTCTTAGTTGACGTGAACTCCTTGTGAATTCAACCATTTCCCTTGTCTCACTAGGAGACAAAACATGACATTCTCAGACATGAAAGACATTGGAATTCAATAGATGTTCCTCCAGTGTAAACAGAAGCCATTGACTTTGATGGTTTACTTCCAGACACAAAATACATTAACTGATAAGAAATTTTAAGGCATGAAAGTCACCACAGCAGGTGAGAAAAATACTTCAAAGTGCTGATTAAAATTATCTCAATGCTTTATTTGGAAGCTGACTTGGAATTTTTTCCATGTCACATGATATAGTAGCCTCTCTACTCAAAGTTTGGCAAAAAAATTATGAGCTGTAGACAATTAGTCAGAACTTCCATTTCAGAGTGAGAGAAGATGCTGAAAGAAAAGTCATGGCAGCATAGTGGCTCAGTGGTTAGCACTGCTGCCTCACAGCACGAGGGACCGAGCTTCAACTCCACGCTTGTCTGCGTGGGTTTCCTCCGGATGCTCCGGTTTGCTCCCACAGTGCAAAGATGCGCAGGTTAGGTGAATTTTATATAGGGATAGGGCAGGGAAGTGAGTCTGGTTAGGATGCTCTATCGAGTGAGGGCTGGGCTGAATGTAGGGATTCTATGGACTGCTGTGGCTAATTGTGCAACTGAAGTGTCTCACCGCAGCACCATAAAAAAGAGAAAGTCTACTTTAACATCTTCAACTTTACCTGTGAAGACATTCTATGACAGATTAACTAAAGAAATCATTGCAACTATTGAGACATCTGTTCAAAACAACAGGCCTGTACTGAAATAGAGATTCAGTCTTTATAAGTATTGTTTTTATTTTCATCTGTACCTAACCAATGTGTGTGAACGTGTGAGAGAGATGTTGTTTTCTTTTGTAACCTCCTTAATAAGAATGTGGAAAAATAAACTAATTTTTTAATGTTGCTAGATTATTTAAAATTGACTGACTCGAAGCACAAGAAATCATAGAGTCCCTACAGCATGGAAAGGGGTTATTCAGCCCATTCCCATTGAGTTTGCACTGCCCCTCTGAAGAGCATCCCACCTAGACCCCACCCTAACCCTACCCTAACCCTATAACCCTGCATTTACTGTGGTTAATCCACCTAATCGGCACACTTCTGGACACTACGGGCAATTTAGCATGGCTAATCCACCTAACCTGCACATCTTTGGACTGTGGGAGGAAAATGGAGCACCTGGCAGAAACAAGAAGTAGGTGCAAACTCCACACAGACGGTCGCCCGAGAGTGGAATCGAACCTGGTCCACAATGCTGTGAGGCAACTGTGGTAACTACTGAGCCACTGTGCCACCCACGTACACAAGGACATGTCAAATGCAAATATATCGATCAACTTTAAGGAGATACCTTAAAACTGTGACAACAGAAAAATGCAAAATATTAGCAAAGATTCGTTATTGATTTGAATTCGTAATAATTCAAAAATATAACCTGAAATATTTGTGGGTTTTTTTGACATTATCTTAGATTGCCAGTCTAATTAGAATGTACTCAGGGATGTATTAAACCCATAGACTCCAAGATGATTGTCACGCAAATTAATGTCGTCAGACCCAGGAGATGGATGATATGTTCTATGTTTCACCATACTTATTTCAAGGACAATTTACCCCCTACAGATACTCTGATGCTTTAAATTACCTTAATGTCTCAGATTGGATAATTTGCTAATGCAGTGTGATAATTTTCACCTAAGGCTCAATTGTGTGCAATGGTTGACCAGGCTCTCTTTCAGTGCATAATTCTGTATAAATGTGAATCTCATTTTAAAAACACTGTGAGGATTTACATTGGCAGTGTCTGAATTCCTTCCTCGAGCAGTAAATGTTACTGATCTTACCATAATCGTTTGCCAGTACTTTTTGTCAATTTGATTACAATTCAAAGTTGCAGAATGAACCAAAGAGTCTTTCTCTAAGTAGAATAATTCAGGTATTAAAGTGAGAAAATGTCACATTTCAGTAAAGTTTCAGTTATTGCAAAAGGAAATAACACAAGAAATATTTTAAAAAGTGGTTTATTGCCAGTACCATGGGAAATTATGTGTGCTTAGTGTCCTATTCAAAATGTCAGTTATACTACAGCACTCATTCAGATGATTGATTGCATAAGCATTGCTGATGACAGTAAAGAAATGGCTGATGTGGTTTTAATGTTTTGAGGTAATTTTAATGTTGATTAAGGTCAAAGATTTCAATTAGATGGACGGAAATCATTTCCAATTTTTGGACAAAGTCCACGTTATCCCCTTGTAGGTAAACCACAGTGTGCGTTAACTGCCAGCTGAGCCACTGCAATAACATAGTCTGAACATTACTTGAACTGCTAACCTTTCCTGCTTCCTATATTAGTTTGCATTGTGATTTTTTCAGGTTCTGCTGGTTGATTAGTCCCAATTTATGCTGAACAGTCAGCAGCTTTATGCAGTGTGTGATGTACTCTATGAGTCATACCCTTTGGGGTAAGAGACCCTTTGGCCTACTGGGCCTGTGTCAACCTACCTTCACTAATCCCACTTTCCAGCATTGACCCCCAGCCTGTAATGTTATGATATTTCAAGTGGTCATCCACATACTTTTTAAATGTTGAGGTTCCTATCTCTACTGCCTTCTCAGGCAGAGGATTCTAAATTCCCAGGCAGAGGATTCGAAATTCCCACTACCCTCTGAGTGAAAATATTTTCACTCAAATCATCTCTAAACCTCCCGCCCTTCATCTTAAAATTATGCTCCTTCGTTATTGACCCTTCAACCAAGGGGTGCAACAGCTTCCTATCTACCCTGTCCATGCCCCTCATAATCCTATATACCTTAATCAGGTTCCCCCTCAGTCTTCTCTATTCTAAAGCCATGATGTGGAGGTGCCGGTGTTGGACTGGGGTGGACAAACTTAAAAATCACATAACACCAGATTATAGTTCAACAGGTTTATTTGGAAATACTGGCTTTCGGAGTGCTGCTCGTTCATCAGGTAGCCTTGGAGCAGGATCACAGACACAGAATTTATAGTAAAAGATCTCAATGTCATGCAGCCTAGATTGCTGATAAGTCATTCATGGGTTGCAGGTTTCGATTCATTAATATGTAAATTCCAGAATTTCTTTTAAGTCACATTCTTGAGATAACTTAAGGATTTATTTTTAAAAGGCAACAACTCAGCTCAGGCATTGCATTAAAGGTGTGAGGTTCGAGTCTGTCTGTGTCCCAGTCTTGAGTCACATTGGTTCTATTTCCATAGTAGGAATTTATAAAATAATACATGGATTGACTGCCTGCAGCTTGTATGCTTTTTGAGCAAAATAGAATGTGTGCTTAAGTTATCTCGAGAATGTGACTTAAAAGAAGTTTTGGAAATTACATATTAATGATTCAAAACCTGAAACCAATTCCAAAAGATGAAAGACTAAACAGCAATCTAGATTTGTTCAATATATTGTTCCAGTTGCAATATGTGATCTTTTGCTATAAATTCTATGTCTTAAGATCCTGCTCCACAGCTAAAGATGAAGGAACAGAGCTCTGAAAGCTAGGACCTCCAAATAAACCTTTTGGACTATAACTTGGTGTTGTGTGATTTTTAATTTTTTCCTATTCTAAAGCAAACAACTGGAGTCTATCCAGCCTTTGGTCATAGCCAAAATGTTCATTTCTCGGTGACATCCTGGTGAATCTCCTCTGCATTCATCCAGTGTAATCAGTGTAATCACATCTTCCCTATTGTGAGAGAGCTAGAACTGCACACAGTATTTCAGCTGTCGCTTAAACGAAGTTTTGTACAGCTCCAGCATAACCTCCCTGCTATTATAATCTAATCCACATCCATTTAGCACTTCTGACTGAAGATTGTTGCGAATGCATCAGCCTTATCTTTTGTGCTGATGTACTGGGCTCCTCCATCATTGAGTATGGGGATATTTGTGGACCCTCCTGCTCCAGTGAGTTGCTTAATTGTCCACCACCATTCACAACTGGATGTGGCAGGACTGCAGAGCTTAGATCTGATCCATTGGTTGTGCAATTGCTTAGCTCTGTCTATCACTTGCTATTTATGCCATTTGGCACGCAAGTAGACCTTGCTCTGTGCAAATCGACTCTGACATTTCAGTGACCAAATTTCCAAAGTACTTATTCACTAAGTGATTGGATTGCTGTGTGATTGAAAAATTCTATATAAATAGAACTCTTTCCTTACTATTCGAGAAAAGTTATTTTCTTTTCATCAGGCTGAGTTAGATTCAAACTGGATCTTGGAAGTAAACTAAAGGTGTTCTTGCCCCCCGTGACAGTGACAGCTTGTGACCACAGAAAAGTGGAAAATAGGTGCAGAGGTAGGTCATTCAACCCATTGCATCTGCTGTAACATGATCATGGTCCTGCTCCCTCCCCAAACCCCTTGACACCTATAGTTTCTAGCATAACTGTACATGCCTAACCAAGGCAACAATGTTACCATGATAATGTGTCCTTTATGCATGTGTCATTTTATTTTTTTATTCCAAAGCTAGCTTTTATTATATGAAGAAGCAAGACCAAAGTATACAGTAAGATGGGAACCAATGAGCAGATGGCAGAAGTGAAAGCCAACCAACACTTGGCAAAGTCAGCTTCCTTTCTTGAATCCATGATGCACATATCCCAATATGCACATTATAAACCTCCACTGCTCCCTGTAATCCCACAGCCTCGCAGCTCCCGCCCATTCTTGTTCTGTCTCTTTTCACCACAACCACCAATCACGTCCACATTGCCCCCTGCTCCGAACTTCAACTCCAGTCCCAAGCCAAGCCACTGCTCACTTAAATAAAAACAAAATAGTCCAGAAATCCTAAATAATAACAGAAACTGCTAGCGAAGCACAGCAGGTCTGGCAGCATCAGTGGGAAGAGAAATCAAGGTAAAATTTGAGTCCCAAGATTCTTCTTTGGAACTGTTCATTTGGCACCTCTTCTTGTGGAATTTTCCAGCTTTATCCTGCTCACCTGGTGCTCAAGCTGCTGCTGACCAGCACACAGAAGTCCAAATGTGGCTGAGCCTCAGCTTTCTGAAATCTGGATATACTTTTGAAATGCTGTGCTGAGTTATGCATTAAGTCTGGCCACAATGGGAATGGCTGATTTACATGCCAAGAATTTCAAAGCAGTCTAAAGCATGAAACAAAGGTCTTCTTTCAACTTGTTTCATGCTACACAGCTATTTACCAAAATTGGAACCTGTTCTCTTTAAGATTTGATTGTAATAAAGCAACTTTATAGCAGCATTGAGGATTTTATTGTAGGATTGCATTAGATTACTGCTTGCATTTATGTTGTTGTGAGCTTCAGGGGAAATATATATTTCCTGTATATTCTTGAGTTAGGAGAGGTTGAGGATACATTTATTTTACTGCAGTAGCTTCAGTTGAATGGTTCAAATGAAAATCATATGAAAAATCGATTATAAATCTAGAATCAGAGTTCAACGTGACTGAAGCAGAGTTTCTCAACTATCAATTGCAAGTGTCAGAATATTGTTGTTGAAATATGAAGTAGCATATTCTAAGCTTATACATTTGCATTATTTGTTCACTATATCAGTGAAATTTGTTGCTGAGGAGACACAGGAGAAAGTTTCTTGAATTCTATTTTTATTCACATACATTTAGTAGGTAATCATGTATATTTTTCATATACGTTTTCAAATTTTGATCAATTTTGAATTTCGAAACACAAATTCTAGATGTGACGTTAAACCAACACTCCAACTGCCTTAACAGATTTATGTAAAAGACACTGTTTTGAGTAAGGGCAATAGAGTTATCGTCAGTGTTCCAGCCAATGTCTTTCGCTCAAGCAGTGTCAGAGAAACAGATTATCTGATTAGAATTAGAATTAGCTTTATTGTCACGTGCACTCAAGTACAGATGTACAGGAGTACAATGTCACCACACATGTCACCACCTTAGATACAAAGTACCTAGGTACAAATCTTAGATATAACATAGGGAAATAAAGGAAAAAAGTTACATGACCTTACAATTATTCATAGTATATGTTGGAAAGATAAGAAATACAGAGAGGAGGAATGAAAAAAGAAAAAAAGAAAGAAATGGACGGATGGATGGTCCCTGGGCTGAGGAGTCCAGATGCTGCCTACTCCACTGCTGTCATCTGGGAACCTATTGTGTGTAGTTTTGTTGCTGTGCTTCCAACCTTACAGTTACTCTTCAGAAGCACTTTGTTGAATGTAAAACACTTTAAAACATCCTGATGTCTTGAGAAGCATTATGCACATGCTGATCTTTCAAGTCTCTCTGAAGATATAATCGATAACCTTCTAAAATGCAAGATACTTTCCAATGTTTCATGGATCATTTGTGTACTTCCTGGTCATCAATGTGAGACTAGTTATTTTACAAAATCAAAAGGGCTGATTTTTTCCACCCTCTAAATAATATGGGCAATGGTGAGCCAGGTATATGGCAAGGATAAAAAATCGAGTCTCGATGTTGTGAAAAGAAATGTCAGATTATTAATTTATGATTTTCATAGCTAAATGAGACTCTTGCTAATGAGCAGTGAAGAACCTATTTGCATGCAGTTTTGATTAACATAATACAGCTCAGTGCTTCAGTACTGCACTTTGGATGTCACTGACACCTTACATTGCAATTGCTCTTAGCTTGTTTTCTTAGTGTTCACTTTCTTTGTGGTTACTTGGATGCTCACAGCATCCCTTCATTGCGTTGTGTTTCAGTGCAGACAGAACACCAGGCAGTTGGGTCATGTTTGCCTAAGATGAAAAATCAAAGGAGTGGACATGTTGCTGTACAGAACCCTGCAACATCAGTACCTCAGCCACAACATGTGACAGCAGTTACTGTAACAAACACACGGCATAAGCTTCAAACAACATGTCTAGAAAAAGTGAAGTAGTCTTTAGTCCAATTAAGGGGGATTATGACCACTCAGGGGCTTAGTGGTTAGGTGTCCCAGGTGAGTGAGTAGAAAGTGCAAAGGCTATTGATTTGGAGAGGAATGAGGTGGGTGTGAGACATTAAGAGAAGATGAAGGACTCATGCCCGAAACGTCGATTCTACTGCTCTTCGGATGCTGCCTGACCTGCTGTGCTTTTCCAGCACCAAACTTTTCAACTATAATCTCCAGCGCTAAGGCGTGTTGGTCACAAGTTTCCTGTTCTCGAGTTAGACCCTAGTTTTTGAAGCTTTCATTTGTCAGCACTTTCAATTCCTTCATAATTATTCAAACATATTCAGAAAATATGGGGTTTTTTAATCCTAATTTGGATGAAGCTTTGTACATGACAAGGTGCAGGAAATTGGACATCTTTCATGACTTAGTTTCCATGTGTCAGCAATAAATATCAATGTCACCTCAGCTTTGGCGTTCAGTTCTTTTGGCCAAAGATGGTATGAAGTTCTGTTAGAGCAGAAACTGAAGATTGTGACTAGGACATTGATGAGTGCGTCCCTCTTGATAGCATTATTGAGACTCTTTCCATCACTTTGCCAATAATTGAGAATAGATGGCATGGTAATTGGTTAGATTGGATTTATCTTGATTATTATGTTATGTTTGCAACCTACACGGGCAACTGCTCCTCCCCAAAATGAATATTTTGATACTTTGGAAACTGATGAATATTATGTGCAATTTTTTGTCTATCGTACTTCAGCTGAAATACGTAATCGTTTCTACAACTGATAACTGTTCACATTAAATGTGTTTGATTCATGACGCTAGTAGTACCATGAAGTACCCAAAGGATTCATTACTGTACTTAAGGTCGGCATAATCATAAGAAAATTATCAAAGGCAAGAAAATTTACTGACTTGAGCAAAAGGAATTAAAAATCGACATTCCATTGGAAAATTATGCAGTTTTTATTTTTTTCCATCTTACTCATATAACACTTGAACATTCAAAACTGCTAAAATGTACAAAAAATCTTGCAAACTACTTTACACATGGCAGCTTATGTCTAAGTGATTTGGATGATTTAGCTTGCTTACTCCACAGCTCATTGAACAAAAAGAAAAACAACTGTAAAATTGAAACTCTTTTTTTGAAGTGGTGAAGACTCTATTCATTCGCAATGTTCAGCAGTTACTCACTGTGCACCTGACCCTCCCATTTAGAAAGCTTTACACACTAGTCAAATTGATAGAGTGAAGGAGCAAAACAGAATTTTGGAATATGCTTTTCTCATAAATGCAGTTTAAAAATATTTATTCTTGGGAAGTCAAGAGAAATATTTTACCAGAAGTCATGATTAGGAGATGCCGGTGTTGGACTAGGGCGTACAAAGTTAAAAATCACACAACACCAGGTTATAGTCCAACAGGTTTATTTGGAAGCACTCGCTTTCGGAGCACTGCTATTTCATCAGGAGTTGTGACCAGCAGTGGTTACAATCTGGATCTGTGGAGCCAAATTGAGTTGAATAGGTGCAATAAAGAGGAAGCTAACTAAGCAGATAGGAGAAAAGGGCACAAAATGTTGATTGGGGTTAGTTGAGATGCCAAGGTACACAAGACTATGGGCCAAGTGCTAGAAAATGGGATTAGAACAATTAGTTTGAATGGCACGAACCTGATGTGCTGAAGTGCCTTTTTCTATGCTGTCGACCTGTATGACTCTGTGTCAAAGGCAGGAAATGGCTTTTGTGGAGTATAAACACCACATGAACCTTTTGGGCCAAATTACTTTTTGCCATGCCGTGAATATTTTGTAGTTCATATGTTTAAAAGTCTCTCTTGTTCTTTTAGGCTCTAGAAAATGGTTGAAGCGGCAGGTAACTCAAATTAGGCAATCTTGTAACTTGATAAACATACTGTTGGATGGTGTCAAGCCTGCCGCGCCCAAAAGCAGAGTGTAGGCAGCCACAAGTAGGCACAGTTGTGACATGGGCTTGTTAGATGGCCCTCATCAGTTCAATGTGCCTTTGTCCCAGTTGTTTTAAAACATTTTAGGCCCACTAGCCTTCATCCCCAAACTCATCCAAATGTCCCTTCTTATACTCCAATACATCGCCACAGCCATCATGGGATCACGTTCAAATAACAACTGTAATCGGTAAGTGGTGAAAATAGCCTCTTTATTCAGCAATCGCAGTAGCACAGTTTGAGGCGGAAATAGAATCCTGAAATACAATTATTATAGTAGCCTGGATGTCGGTTTGCTCGCTGAGCTTGAAGATTCATTTCCAGACATTCCGTTACTTTACTAGGTAACACCTTCAGTGGGCCTCAGGTGAAGCACTGCTGAAAATTCCTGCTTTCTATTTATATGTTTTGGGTTTCTTTGGGTCGGTGATGTTATTTCCTGTGGTGAAGCCACTTCCTGCTCCTTTTCTCAGGAGGTGGTAGATGCGGTCTAACTCGATGTGTTTGTTGATAGAGTTCCGGTTGGAATGCCATGCTTCTCGGAATTCTTGTGCATGTCTTTGTTTGGCTTGTCCTAGGATGGATGTGCATGAGACATGCACAAGAATTCCTAGAAGCATGGCGTTCCAACCGGAACTCTATCAACGAACACAAGTTAGACCCCATCTACCACCCCCTGAGAAAAGGAACAGGAAGTGACTTCACCACAGAAAATAACATCACCAACCCAAAGAAACCAAGCATATAAATAGAAAGCAGGAACTTTCAGCAGTGCTTTGCCTGAGGCCCACTGAAGATGTTACCTAGTAGGGTAATGAAACATCTGGAAATGAACCTTCAAGATCAGCAAGCAAACCTACATCTAAAACCTCAATCTGAGCTACAAATCTTCTCAAACCTCGCTGTTATTGTAGCCTCGTTACACTGTTCTTACGTGTATTAAAGTTCCATCACTATGATGTTAAATTTTTTTATCTATAGTACACAAAAGTTTGAGGAAACAGGACATGGCCTAAACATTTGCTAAGTGCTAGCTGTTACTGCTGATAGGAGTAATTAAGAAATCTGTCCGGTCTGTTTGCATAATTAAGCGGTGTTAGTTCTTTTGTCTTTTAAGTTAGTAAATGTTCGTAAAAATGCTAAGCCTATATACTCTAAATAAATTAGAAATTATACCTGTACTCAATGAAAGAATAAAGGATATTAAACTGATTACTGCAGTTGGGTTGTGAGATTTGTTTGCTATTTGCCAATATAGTTTCATTCGTTTGTGCAGTTTCACGGAAACACTGATTTGTCAGTTAAGGGGATAGTGGCCTTGTTGAATGGTATTCAACAAATACATACTAATTCGGGAAACTGGTGTTCTGTAATCTATTCAGGTCCGAGAGATGGTTGGTAAGGGCTGATTAACATTATAATGTTTCGTGGAGACTTAATGGGGATGGTATTGTTTCCAATATTGACACCTATTCAGAGGTAGTCATGATTTGGAGTTGCCGGTTTTGGACTGGGGTGTACAAAGTTAAAAATCGCACAACACCAGGTTATAGTCCAACAGGTTTATTTGGAAGTACTAACTTTTGGAGCGCTGCTTCTTCTTTAGGTAGCTGTGGAGCAGGATCATAAGAGAATCTAGGTTTGTTCAATATATCGTTTCAGTTGCATGACACTGTCGTCTTTTGCTATAAATTCTGTGTCTTATGATCCTGCTCCATAGCTACCTGATGAATGAGCAATGCTCGGAAACCAGTACTTACAAATAAACCTGTTGGACTATAAGCTGGTGTTGTGTGATTTTTAACATTGTCCACTCCGGTCCAACACCGGCACCTCCACATTAATCTACATTGTAACAGTAAAATATACTGCAAGTGCGGTTCTATGAATAAATTAATAAAGCCGGGTTATAGTAAACAACTGGTTAGTACAGGGTTATGAATGAATGAATGGGAACCCCGTATTCATGAATATAGTAAGCTGGTAAGTGAGTTGGTAAAGATAACCTATAACACAATATCTCACTCCATTTACCTAGTATCCACCATTGTCAGACCTCTGCTGCAATGTGGAGATGAAATAAAATGAGCTTCCAGCAATCTAATACAACTTTCACTATACAGTCTACATATTTGAAAAAAAATCCCAGTCGTGAAATCATCAAAGTTTTTAAATTTCCATCAGTAAAAAAACAAACATCTCTCACCTTGCTTCTTTAATAGCATCTTCAAGCATCAATCAAACCTAATTCCTAGTGGAGATGATAGGAACTTTTAAAACCAGACACACATAAATACCCTTAAAGAAACATAAATAAAGAACTCCTGCGAAACTATTCAAACTCATGCTATAACAGATGGCCTTTCAATCAAAGCTACCAAAGCTACACAATCACTGACAACTACAATTAGTTCTCTTTTGCAATTTAAAGAAAACTTTTAAAAATTATTCCGATAAAATGTGTTAAACATACCTTTTCTTCCCTGAAAGAGCATTTACATCTATTCCATAAATTTGTGACTCTGAACTCTAGGTTAAGTCCCCTACAACAGCCAAAATTCAGCACAGAGTTGAAGTGGCCTTGCTGAGTCCAGGTTTTCTCTTCTACATAATCCGGACACCATCATTTTTCCTCTATCAGCAAACATTATATGTGTCTGGACTACCTGTGACTTCACTTTTAAGGAACTATGAACCTGCACTCCAAGTTCTCTTTCTTCAGAAACACTCCCCATGGTGTAAAAGTTCTGCCCTGATTTACCTTTCCAAAATGCAGCACCTCACATTTATCCAAATTTAACTCCCTCTGCCTTACACAGGATCACAGTGCTGGGAAATGGGCATGGGGTAATAGATAAAATTAGACTTTTTGGGTGTTCTCCGCTGTTGAAAAGCCTGCTAAGAAATCGAAGCTTCTAAACCCAAAAAGGAGTTAATTTTGAGGGGAAAGCCAAATGATGAAACTGGTAGCAAAATGAAAGAAAACAAGAGGAGTGCTATTTCACTTTCAAAGATAGCATTATGCCAACTCAAGTAGCCTTTAATTTCAAAGAATTCTGACAGGAAATTGTTGAAGCTTTAACATTGTAATAATCTGGGTTTAATATCTGTCCATGGAAGATGTTGAGTCATAGAAATGTCAGAGAGGAAGTCTTTCTTAGCTTGTCAATTGTTCATAACGGAAAGTACAGCTGTTTCTTAGTAACATTAGTTACTGTTGCATTAAAACAGTGACTACACTTCCAAAGTAGTTAATTGGCTGTAAAAAACTTTGAAGGGCATTGTATAAATGTAATTTATTTGACACTCCAACTGAGTTTATTACTTTCTGTGCATCTCTTGCTGTATTCTACTCTTCCATCTTCTCATTGACCTCCATGTACAACATGATTACCAGTATAATGGTTACAGAGAACTACATTTTGAGTTTCATGTTCATTGTACCTTATCATCAAACATTTATTTCTCAGTAGAGATATGCAAAATATTTCAGTTTTGGATAGTATCTTTCAAATAACACCTTCTGAATTTTCATGTTATATCCATGTCTGATTCCTGAGGAAGGGCTCATGCCCGAAGCGTCGCTTCTCCTGTTCCTTGGATGCTGCCTGACCTGCTGTGCTTTTCCAGCAGCACATTTTCGGCTCTGGTCCAAAGAAGAGTCAGAGTAGACTCAAAATGTTATCTCTGATTCTCTTTCCACAGATGCTGCCAGGCCTGCTTAGTTTCTCCACCATTCTTCTTGTTTGTTTCAGTTTATCTAGTTTATCTTGTCTTGGCTTAAGTCTCATGATTTCTTGGAAATGCTGTTCTGCCCTTCTAAAGAAAAGGGTGACCTTCACAGCAACTAAAACCAAAAACACATTTTCCTCTACTTTGGAACCTGAATTCACAATATAAACTTTCATCACAATGTGCAGAAAGTCTTTACAATGGCAGTCCATTCATTTATAATAATCTTAACAAAGTGTGAAAACAGATGGATCACCTGGCATTGTCTTGGCACCAGAAATAACAACAGTAAAAGCAGCCCTGATGATCCTCCAAAGTCCTCCTTACTAACATCTGGGGATCAATGCCAAAACTGAGAGAACTGTCTCACAGATTAGTCAAGCAACAGCCTGGCATGGTCATACTTACAGAATCATGCCTTGCAGTCAATATCTGAGACAACACCATCACCATTACATCCTGTCCCACCAGCAGGACTGGCCCAGCAGAGGTGGCAGCACCGTCAGGAGGGGGTTGGCCTGGAAGTCCTCAATATTAACTCTGGACACCATGAAGTATCATGTCATCAGGTCAAATATGGGCAAGGAAACCTCCTGATGATTACTACCTACCATCCTCCCTCGGCTTATGATTCAGTGCTCCATCATGTTGAGCACCACTTGGAGGAAGCACTGAGACATAGGCCTAGAATGTGAGAGATTTCAATGTCCACCACTCTGGGCATCCATGAGGCACTCTGGGCCATTAGTAGCAGCAGAATTATGTTGTAACATGATCTGCAACCTCATGGCCATCATATGTCCCTCTCTACTATTATCATCAAGCCAGGAGATCAACTCAGTTTCAATGAAGAATGTGAGAGAACATGCCAGGATTAGCATCAGACACATTTAAAAGTTAGGGGTTAACCTGGTGATGTTACAAGACAGGGCTACATCCCTGCCAAACTGCATAAGTAGTTAGTGATAGACAGAGCTAAACAATCCTACAGCCAGCGGATCAGATTTAAATTCTACAGTGCTGCCATATCCCGTTGTGAATGGTGGGGGATCCCAGAACATCAGAGCAAAGAATAAGACTGAACGATTCACAAATCTTCAGTCAGAAGTAGCGAATGAATGATCCATCTTAGCCTCCTCTAGTCTTCAGCGAATTAAATTCACTTCACCTGATATCAAGCAACATTTGGAGGCACTGAATGCTACAGAGGCCCTCATAACATTCCAGAATAGTACTGAAAACATATGCTCCAGAACTTACCACTCTCCTAGCCAAGCTGTTCCAGTACAGCTACAACGTTGACATTATACCCAATAATTTGTAAAAATTCCCAACTATGTTCTGAAATAAAAAACAGGACAATTCCAACCTGGTCAATTACCGCTCCATCAGTCTACTCTCGATCATCCCTAAAGTGATGGAAGGTGTCATCAACAGTGCTATCAAGCAGCACCTGCTCAGCAATAATCTGTTCAGTCTTGATTCAAACATGGACAAAAGAGCTCAATTCCAGACGTGAGGGTGAGAGTGACATCCCTTGATATCATGGCGAAATTTTGACCAAGTATGGCATCAAGGAGCCCTGACAAAACTAGAATCAATGTGAATGAGGGGAAAAACCGTCCACTGGTTGGATTCATACCTGCCACATAGAAAGATGGTTGTGATTGTTGGAGGTCGGCCATCTCAGTTCCAGGACATCTCTGTAGGAGTCCCTCAGGATAACCTTTTCTCCATCATGAGGTCAGAAGTGAGGATAATTTGGAGACGCCGGTGTTGGACTGGCCTGTACAAAGTTAAAAGTCACAACAGCAGGTTATAGTCCAACAGGTTTATTTGGAAGCACTAGCTTTTAGAGTGCTGCTCCTTCTACCTGATGAAGGTGCAACGCTCCGAAAGCTAGTGCTTCCAAATAAACCTGTTGGACTATAACCTGGTGTTGTGTGATTTTTAACTAAGTGGGGGTGTTCACCAATGATTTCATAGTGTTCGGCACCATTCACAAATTCTCAGATACTGAAGCAGCCCATGTTCAAATACAACAAGATCTGGACAATATCCAGGTTTGGGCTGACAGGTGGCAAATAACATTTGTGCCACACAAATTCCAGGCAGTGATATCTCCAACGAAAGGCAATCTAACCACCATCCCTTGACATTCAATGCTAATATCATCACCAATATCCCACTATCAACACAGAGTCATAGAGGCATAGAAATAAACAGCACAGAAACAGACCCTTCGGTCCAGCTCGTCCATGCCGACTAGATATCCCAACCTAATCTAGTCCCATTTGCCAGCACTTGGCCCATATCCCTCTTAACCCTTCCTATTCATATGCCCATTCAGATGCCTTTTAAATGTTGCAATTGTAGCAGCCTCCTCCACTTCCTTTGGCAGCTCATTCCATACACGCACCACCCTTTGTGTGAAAAAAATTGCCCCTTAGAATATGTGATTTCAAACAGCAAAGGCAGTAACTGAGCAGATTCACTGCTGTGTCAGTTTTCTTTCTTTCACTGACCATGTACTGCCTATTGCCGTCCTACTCCCTTATAAAAGTGTTGTTGGTTTGACATTTTTTCTCCAAAGTTCCAAAACAATGCAACAGCATATGAAACTGTAATTGCTGCTCTTGGAATTTGAGGAAATCACCTCTAACACCTAAAATACCTCAAAAAAGAAGCATCTCTTAAACCACACATTTTGCTGTCCTCCATCTTGGATTACCCAGAATCTTTGGGATAACCATAGACCAGAAACTGATCTTGACTCATCACATAAACAGAGTGGCTACAAGTGGAGGTCAGAAGCTAGGAATACTGTGGGGAGTATCTCACTTTCTAACTCCCTAAAGCTTGTCCACTATCTACAAGGCACAAATGGGGAGTGTGCTGGAATACTCTATGTTTGCCTGGATAAGTGCAGCTCCATCAACACTTACAAAGTGTCACATCAACTAGGACGAGGCAACCAGAAACATCCATATCCACCCACTGACACTCAGCAGCAGTATTCTATACCATCTACATGTTGCTCTGCAAAACTTCAAGGCTCCTGAGACATCACCTTCCAAACCCTCAGTGACTACCATCTAGAAAGACAAGAGCAGCAGATACATAGGAACATCACCACTTGCAACTTCCCTCTAAGCCACTCTCCATCCTGACTTGAAAATATATCACCATTCTTTCACTGTAGCTGGATTAACTTGCTGAAATTGTCTCCCTAAAGGAATTGTGGGTCTACCTGCAGTGAGTGGACTGCATTGATTTAAGAAGGCAGCTCACCATCACTTTCTCAGGGATCATTGAATTGAATCCCTACAGTGTGGAAGCAGGCCATTCAGCCCATTGAGGTACTATGAGGCAGCAGCGCTAATCGCTGAGTCACTGTGCCCTACCAGGCACAGAGTACATCTCATAGGGACGAGCAATAAATGGGAGCCCAATCAGCTACGCCTATGTCCTCAAAATCAATAAAAGTGACTCAGGGGCTGTCATGATAGGACCAAATCAAAGTGATTATTTTGAACATTCTGGGAGCTTTGCTGTTTCGATACAGAACTCTACAGTGCAGATAGAAGCCATTCAGACCATTGCATTTACTCTGACTCTCTGAAGAGCATCCCACCCAGACTAATTTCTCACTAGCTGCCATTTTAATTGCTCATTAGTTTTGGTTGGTTCAGGTACAAGCCAGAGGCAGGCAATAGCAACATGGACTATTGCAAATTAATCTGTAATATTGTTAAGGCTCACTTTTGCTTTAATGTAAAAAACATTAAAATCTCATCGAACCTCCACATTTCTGATAAAAACTAATGGGATTGGTCCTGTCATGTTGTTTGGATGATCAGGGACAAGTAATCTTTAAAATTTGAGAAAGAAGCCATCTTCTGGATAAAATGATATGGAAGATGTAAGCTCACAAACTGTGACAAATGGCATTGAAGACCAAAATGCCTAACATGATGTCAAACATAATTACCTTCTGATTGGTTATCCTAAACAAGAAGACATAATCTGAAAATTAGAGCAAAACCATTCGACCCAATAGAAATTATTTTTGTATATGACAGGTAGTGAAAATCTGAACCAAAATGCTGGGCCATTTGAAATTTTCAAGACTAAAATTGACAGATTATGGTTCAGCAAAAACATCTTGGGATTTAGAGCAAAGACAGGTAAGTGTTCCTATGGCAGTGAGCTGATCTCTGGTTGCACAGTTATAAATAGAATACAATTGGGATCAATGCCCTAGGGCTGAGGAAAAGAAAATATCTCAAGTTATTACTTCTGATGGCTGGAAAATCCATGCATTAAATTCCAAGTCAGGTCAGGATTTTTTTTTTTCTGTGCTCCCTGCACCTCCCAATTGCATTGCTTACTGTGACACAAGAAGAATAATTATTAGGGAAAGATAATAGAACATAGCTGGTGTCTATTCAACAAGTAGTTATCAGCTTTAAAAGAAGAGGCTAGGACATTGTCAATGAAAAACCAATTAGTAAAATATATGCAGTGTAAGCAGATATGAATGGAAAGGGCAAAAGTGCAAATATAAAATAATTTTGGAACTGCCGAGTGGAACAGGTTCCACTACCCACATTCTACAACAATCCTACCTCTTGGCACATTTACTGGATGCTGCAAACAACAGCAACCACAACCTGCTAACTGACCCAAGTGGTGACATCCCAAGTTTCAACCTTCCATAGATAATATGGGGAACTTTCAACCTCTTGAGGATGGATCAGGTAAAATATGACCCCATTTGCTTCTCAAATGAGACATGCACGGTAACTTAGTGGTTAGCACTGCTGCCTGACAGCACCAGGGACCTGGGTTCAATTCCAGCCTTGAGTGACTGTCTGTGTGGAGTTTACACATTCTCCCTATGTCTGTGTGGGTTTCCTCTCGCAGTCCAAAGAAAAGCAGGTTAGCTGGATTAGCCGTGGGAGGAAATGGAGGGTTATGGGGATAGGGTAGGGGGCTGTGTCTGGGTGGAATGCTCTTTGGAGGGTCGGTGCAGACTTGATGGACTGAATGGCCTACTTCTGCACTGTAGGGATTCTGTGAGGAAAGTTATGCAAATTATGACTGTAGCCATCTAAGTTAGACTATCAGCCATTAACTGAACACTTACCTCAAAACATTCATTCAGGTAGCATCACAACCTTCACATTGGATTAAGACATGAGTGAATGGTTAACATTAAACTATAACTCCTTCCCTAGCCATATGACAAAATGTTTTGGAATTTATATAATTTTCTTTCAATTTTACACTCTAGTTATTTATAACATACAAGTTTCAAGTGTTTATCAATGTTATATCATTTTTAAAACAAAAACATAAATGTTAGATATCAACCAATTATTGTGAAAATATAATGTTTGAATATAGCACATTTTAAAACTTAAATTTGCAGTAGATCTGTAGTGTACTCAACCATATTAATTTATGCTATCTTGCTGATCATCTGCATTGAAATCTGTTTTGTAAATTTTGCCTTATGATCAAATTTCTAGCATTAAAATTATGCAGATGTAATTGAGACTAAATTGACATGGCACCGAGCTAATTTTTTTATAAATTATAATTCAACTGAACATTAACATAATGAGCAATGAAATAGTACATAACAGTAGAAAAATGAAGCATTAATGCAGAGATGTCACCGAAATATAGAGTCACAGCAATGTACAGCATGGAAACAGACCCTGCGATCCAACCAGGTATCCTAAATTAATCCAGTCCCATTTGCCAGCATTTGGCATCTATCCCCTCTAAACTCTTCCTATTCATATACTTATCCAGATGTCTTTTAAAATATTATAATTGTACCAGCCTCCACCACTTTCTCTGGCACTTCATTCCATAAATGCAAATATGTCGACTATTGCACAAATATTTACGTCTCCTGGAATGCAAAGATAACCTGGCACCAAACATTTCCCCTTCCTCCACACTGAACTCTCATCTCCAACAACAAAAACAGTTTAATGGGCAGACTTCTCACTAAGATGGAGATTATTTAGCTGCCTCTGCTATAGATCCTGACCCCTCCTCCTTGCCCACAAGCTAGATGTGCCCTCTAAGATAGGCATCAAATCACAAATGCCATTTTCTGTGACTGTAACTGATTATTATCCCTCTTGATGCTTCTCAACCCCGCTGCAACCATTAACACATTTATGAGTTAAAAATCACACAACAGCTGATACTTCAGAATAAACCTGTTGTACTATAACCTGATGTTGTGTGATTTTTAACTTTGTCCACCCCAATCCGACACAAGCACCACCATATCATGACATTCATGAGTGGTAGTGAAATTGCTTCAAATGAAATTGAAGGTGAAGTTCTCCCAGCAATCAATTCTCTTCTGGGAAACTCTAAGCATCTATTCTTTCCCTCCTTTTCTCATTCACATACTGACTGTCAGGGAGGTGATGGCCTAGTGGAATTATCATTAGATGACCAATCCAGAGATCTGGGGATAATGTTCTGGGGACCAGGGACTGAATTTAATAAAAATCTGGAATTAAGGTTGTAATGATGATCATGAAACCATTGTCAATAGTTGAAAAAAAGCCTTCTCATTTACTAAAGCTTTTTAGGGAAGAAAACTGTCATCCTTACCTGGCCTGGCCTACATGTGAATCCAAAACTCTAAACCAGGGAATTATAGACCAGTCAACCTGACATTGGTGGTGGGAAAGTTGTTGGAGGGAATTCTGAGGGACAAGTTGTACATGTATTTGGAAAGACAATGACTGATTAGGGATAGTCAACAGGATTACAACAGGATCTTGATCAGATGGGCTGGCAGATGGAGTTTAATTTAGGTAAATGTGAGATGCTGCATTTTGGGAAAGCAAATCTTACCAAGACTTATAAACCTAATGGTAAGGTCCGAGGGAGTGTTGCTGAACAAAGACACCTTGAAGTGCAAGTTCATTGCTGCTTGAAAGTAGAGTCGCAGGTAGATAGGATAGTGAAGAAGGCTTTCCTTTATTGGTCAGTGAATTGAGTACAGGAGTTGAGAGGTCATGTTGCGGCTGTACAGGACATTGGTTAGGACGCTTTTGGAATATTGTGTGCAATTCTAGGCTCCTTCCTATTAGATGGTGTTGTGAAACTTGAAAGGGTTCAGAAAAGATTTACAAGGACATTACCAGGGTTGGATGATTTGAGCTATAGGGAGAGGTTGAATAGGCTGGAGCTGTTTTCCCTGGAATGTTGGAGACTGAGGGATGACCTTATAGTGGTTTATAAAATCATGAGGGGCATGGATAGGATAAATGGACAAAGTCTTCTCCCTGGGGTGGGAGAGTCCAGAACGAGAGGGCATAGGTTTAGGGTGAGAGGGGAAAGATGTAAAAGAGACCTAAGATAGCTTTTTCATGCAGAAGGTGGTACATGTATGGAATGAGTTGCCAGACGAAGTGGTGGAGGCTGGTACAATTGCAATATTTAAAAGGCATCTGGATGGGTATGTGAATATGAGTGGTTTGGAGGGATATGGGCCGGGTGCTGGTAAGTGGGATTAGATTGGGTTGGGATATCTGGTTGGCATGGACGAGTTGGACCAAAGGCTCTGTTTCCATATTGTACATCTCTACATCTACATATAACAGTGTGATTGACTCTTAACTGCCCTCTAGACAATTAGAATTAAGCAATAAATGCTGGCCCAGTAAGTGATGCCTTCACCCTGTGAATAAATAGATAAAGTAATTGGCAGGCATGGGGTCTGGGTCTGCTTGTGCCTAGTGATAGAGAGGGGACACCAGGCTCTACATTTCCATTACAACAGATTTCCATGCCATTTCCTCTGTACAATCAACCTGCTCATTCAACATTGATTCTTGGATAATCTACGGTTTTCTGCAATTGAACATTGAAAAATCCAAAACTACAATCTTTGGTCACATTTGAAACATTCACCAACTGACTTCCAGTTCCAGTAATTTTCTTGATTGTTGTCTCAAGTTGAAACCAGTTGTTCAAACCTTTGGTATACACTTTGACCCTGACTTGACCTTTCCTCATTTTTAGCAAAAAGATCACCTATCTCCATTAAAACGCTTCTCTCCATGACTTAGTTTGTTGCAAAATCACTCATTCATGTATTTGTCCAATGTAAACCTGACAAATGGTCAACCTGCCTTGTCCTGCCCCTGTTCATGGAGAGAAGGAAGGGGACTAGGAATGGTAAATATGACTCAACTCTAGGTTTCTCAACAATTCAGGCAGCATCCAAGGACAGGCTGCCTGAATTGCTGTGCTCTTCCAGCGCCACTGATCCAGAATCTGGTTTCCAGCATCTGCAGTCATTGTTTTTACCTCTAGGTTTCTCAAACCCATTTCCAGCACCAATATTCTTTGCCACTGAGAGATAATGGTGTACCCTGCACTCTCAACCTAGCTGTTCCATTACAGGGGTAAGCATCTCATACCTCCTCCCCACAATGTTCATGGAGTTCTATCAACTTCTAATGGACTCATAGTTCAGGGCACCTCAGGGAAACCATGAGTCCTGGTCTGGATGTTGGACCCTTTTGAAAGATTTGTTTAAAATGGTTACTCATGGTTAAAATGGTTACTATCCCTTCAATGCTCCCCCCATGCCCTCTTTGCTAGTATGCACTATATACAGAACCAAAGGCTCAAGTCTTAAAAGGTCCCATAAAAAGAAACACTCAAACAGAAGTCTTCTTTGAAAAAAGAATGATGCTCTTAGAAATTTATAAAAGTTTCAACCAGCCAATGTTATTCAAAGTTCAATAACAACATCTTTGACCCACTCCGTTCCTCCTAACCTTGTCAAAATAACTGTACGAATGTTGAAAGGGAAAAAAAGTCAAAGAAATAAGAAAAATATATATATTCATAAAGATGTCAGTCAATCAAAACCAAAATTCCAGCTTGCATCAAACAGATCTGTTGAACTAATTCCAGTGAGACCATCTAGAGAAACAGATGTCTGGCCATTTATTTCTTCCGACACTTGTGCCAGACAGTCGAATGATGAATGTTTGGTTAAACTCCAAAACTCTCGTAGTGATCTGTTCAGATAAATAGAAGGTGAGCTTTTCTGCTGACTGCATCTTTAAAAGATTATAGAATATTAACTTTCTTTCAACTGCTTTTTTCAATGTATGGCTATTTGGTCAAGACTTAGAGATGACAAGTAAGGTAAAGATTCTGTTACTTTATAGAACATAGAACAGTGCAGCCCTTTGGCACTCAATATTTTGCTAGCCTTTTATCCTACTCTAAGATCAAACTAACTTCCATATCTTTCATTTTAATATCTTCCGTATGCCGATCCAAGAATCGCTAAATGTCCCTAATGTATCTGACTCTACTACCACTGCTGGCAGTGCATTCCCACACTCACCACTTTCTGTGTAAAGCACCTACCTCTGACATCTCCCCAGACTTTCCTCCAACTACCGAGATCGCTGTGGGAAGCTAGGGAAGTGATTGCTGGGACTCTTCGTGAGATATTTGTATCATCGATAGTCACAGGTAAGGTGCCGGTAGACTAGAGGTTGGCTAATATGGTGTCACTGTTTAAAAAAGGTGGTAAGGACAAGCCAGGGAACTATAGAACAGTGAGCCTGACCTCAGTGGTGGGCAGATTGTTAGAGGGAATCCTAAGGGACAGGATGTACATATATTTGGAAAGGCAAAGACTGATTAGGGATAGTCAACATGGCTTTATGCTTGGGAAATCATGTCTCACAAACTTGATTGAGTTTTTTCAAGAAGTAACAAAGAGGATTGATGGGGGGCATAGCGGTAGATGTGATCTATATGGACTTCAATAAGGTGTTTGACAAAGTTCCCTATGGGAGACTGGTGAGTAAGGTTAGATTTCATGGAATACAGGGAAAACTAGCCATTTGGATACAGAACTGACTCAAAGGTAGAAGTCAGAGGGTGGTGGTGGAGGATTGTTTTTCATACTGGAGGCCTGTGACCAGTGGAGTGCCACAAGGATCGCTGCTGGGTCCACTACTTTTCATCGTTTATATAAGTGATTTGAGTATGAGCATAAGAGGTATAGTTAGTAGGTTTGCAGATGACATAAAAATTGGAGGTGTTGTGGACAGTGAAGAAGGTTACCTCAGGATCTTGATCAGATGGGCCAATGGGCTGAAAAGTGGCAGATGGAGTTTAATTCACATAAATGCGAGGTGCTGCATTTTGGGAAAGCAAATCTTAGCAGGACATATACACTTAATGGTAAGGTCCTAGGAAGTTTTGCTGAACAAAGAGACCTTGGAGTGCAGGTTCATAGCTCCTTGAATGTAGAGTTACAGGTAAATAGGATAGTGAATAAGGTATTTGGTATGCTTTCCTTTATTGGTCAGAGTACTGAGTACAGGAGTTGGGAGGTCATGTTGCAGCTGTACAGGACATTGATTAGGCCACTGTTGGAATATTGTGTGCAATTCTAGTCTCCTTCCTATCAGAAAGATGTTGTGAAACTTGAAAGTGTTCAGAAAAGATTTACAAGGATGTTGCCAGGGTTGAAGGATTTGAGCAATAGGGAGAGGTTGAATAAGCTGGAGCTATTTTCCCTGAAGCGCTGGAGGTTGAGGGGTGACCTCATAGAGGTTTATAAAATCATGAGGGGCATGGATAGGATAAATAGACAAAGATTTTTCCCTGGGGTGGAGGAGTCCAGAACTAGAGGGCATAGGTTTAAGGTGAGAGGGGAAAGATATAAAAGAGACCTAAGGGGTAACTTTTTCACGCAGAGGGTGGTACATGTATGGAATGAGCTGCCTGGGGAAGTGGCAGAGGCTGGTACAATTGCAACACATAAAAGGCATCTGGATGGGTATATGAATAGGAAGGATTTGGAGGGATATTGGCCGGGTGCTGGCAGGTGGGACTAGATTGGGTTGGGATATTTGGTCGGCATGGACGAATTGGACTAAAAGGTCTGTTTCCATGCTGTACATCTTATGACTCTATGACTCTACCTTAAAATTATGCTCCCTCAGTGTTACACATTTAAACATAGAACATTACAGCACAGTACTGGCCCTTTGGCCCTCAATGTTGCACCGACCTGTGGAATCAATCTGAAGCCCATCTAGCCTACACTATTCCATTCTTGTTCATATGCTGATCAAATGACCATTTAAATGCCCTTAAAATTGGTGAGTCTACTACTATTGCAGGCAGTGCATTCCATGCCCCACTATTCTCTGAGTAAAGAAACTACCTCTGACATCTGTCCTACATCTATCACCCCTCAATTTAAAGCTATGTCTCCTCATGCTAGCCATCACCATCTGAGGAAGAAGGCTCTCACTGTCCAACCTATCTAACCCTCTGATTATCTTGTATGTCTCAATTAAGTCGCCTCTCAACCTTCTTTCCACCATGGGAAAAGGTCTCTGGTTATCCACTCTGACTATGTCTCTCATTATCTTATACACCTCTATCAAGTCATCTCCTATCCTTCTTCGCTCCAATGAGAAAAGCCCTGGCTCCCTCAATCTTTCTTCATAAGCCTAACAGCATCCTGATAAATCTCCTCTGCACCCTCTCTAAAGCTTCCACATCTTTCCTATAATGAGGCAACCAGGACTGAACACAATATTCCAAGTGTGGTCTAACCAGGGCTCTATAAATCTGCAGCATAACCTCGCGGCTCTAAAATTCAATCTCCCTGCTAATGAAAGCTAACACACCATATACCTTCTTAACAACCCTAATAACCTAGGCATCAACTTGGAGGGATTCATGAACATGGAACACAAGATCCCCCTGTTCATCCACACTGCTAGGAATCCTGCCTTTAACCCTGTATTCTGCATTCAAATTCGACCTTCCAAAGTGAATGACTTCACACTTTTCCAGGTTGAATTTCATCTGCCATTTATCAGCTCAGTTCTGCATCCTGTCAATGTCCTGTTGCAACCTACAACAACCCTCCACCCTATCCACAATTCCACCAACCTTTGTGTCATCAGCAAACCTAGTAACCCACCTGTCTACTTCCTCATCCAAGTAATTTATAAAAATCACAAAGAACAGAGATCCCAGAATAGATCCCTGCAGGACACCACTGGTCACTGAGCTCCAGCCTAAATACTTTCCATCGACCACCACCCTCTGTTTTCTGTGGGCCAGCCAATTCTGGATTCGGACAGACAGATTTCCCTGCATCCCATGCCTCCTTACTTTCTGAATGAACCTACCATGAGGAACCTTATCAAATGCCTTGCTGAAATCCATGTGCACCATATTCACTGCTCTACCTTCATCAATGTGTTTTGTCACATCCTGAAAGAATTCAATAAGGTTGTGAGGCATGACCTGCCCCTCACAAGGCCATGCTGACTATCTCTAATCAAACTACGGTTTTTCAAGTAATCATAAATCCTGTCTCTCAAAATCCTCTCCAATACTTTGCCCATCACTGACACAAGACTGACTGGTCTGTAATTCCCAGGATTATCCCAATTCCCTTTCTTGAACAAGGGAAAGCCAAAGGCACAGCAATCTCTTCCCTCGCTTCCTGTAGTAACCTCGGGTATATCCCGTCTGGCCTAGAGTGTTTATCTATCCTTATGTTTCCACCTGTTCGAGCATATCAGTCTGTTTCACATTGTCCTCAGAAAAGACAAGGTCCTTCTCAGTAGTAAATACTGAAACAAAGTATTCATTAAGGACCTCCCCTACCTCCTCCGACTCCAGGCACAAGTTCCCTCCACAATCCCTGATCGGCCCTACCCTCACTCTGGCCATCCTCCTGTTCCTTGTTTAAGTGTAGAACGCCTTAGGGTTTTCCTTAATCCTACCTGCTAAAGCTTTTTCATGCTTCTAGCTCTCCTAAGTCCATTCTTCAGTTCCTTCCTGGCTACCTTATAACCCTCTAAAACCCTGTCTGATCCTTGCCTCCTCAACCTTAAGTAAGCTTCCTTCTTTCTCATGACTAGATGTTCCACATCCCTTGTTATCCAAGGTTCCTTCACCCTACCATCCCTTCCTTGCATCAGTGAGACAAACCTGTCCAGCACTATCAGCAGGTGCTTCCTAAACAACCTCCACATTTCTGTTGTGCATTTCCCTGAGAACATCTGTTCCCAATTTAGACAGCCCAGTTCCTGCCCAACAGCATTGTAATTCCCCCTCCCCCAACTAAATACCTTCCCATGCCATCTGCTCCTATCCCGCTGCATGAGTATGGTAAAGGTCAGGGAGTTGTGATCACTAAGACCGAAATGCTCTCCCATTGAGAGACCTGACATTTATGCTGTGAACTATTCCATCTGACATTTCTATCCGGTTGTAACTGCATGATCCCTTTTTGCCAACTAATCCAGTGTGCATTATGTTTACAACCAATCAGCAAAATAACAAAAATGACAAGCCTTGAAATGCTCATGAGAAAGAAAACACCCAATCAGAAACTTGCTTTGAGAAAAATGAGCGCAATGAGTAGGCATGGCGAATGAGTTGGGTGAGAGTGGTTCTTAGAGGTGAAGGTTAGAAAGTCTAACAGTCTTTAATAGAACCAAGAACCCAGAAAACGAAGATGGGGCTTCTAAACCGCCTGCCTTAACATTTGCTTGACTTCACAGTCACTTCGAAACTGCTTCTGGTGGCTGATGGGCCTAACTGAATCCTGCCTTCATGGTGGTAAAATATCCCATGTTCGCGGCATTTATATTGAGTCAGACTTGCTTCATTAGCAAAATGTGCATTGTAAAGAGTGGGCAGGCTTTTGGAGTCAGGAGGTAAACTCCTTGCATCAGAATGCCCTTCCTCTGCCTGTTGCTGTAGCCACAGTATTAGTAGAGAAGTTCTTGTTAGATTTCTAGTGACCGTGATACTAAAGATGTTAATTGTTGTGTGATGATTGCAATGCTATTACTTTGAAGTCTTAAGCCTGAAGTTAGTTTTTGCCTTAGTTTTAGACTTTGCCTTTTCCTCAACCAGTCTGTCTTGCACCCAAAGTCACAGTGTGTCATTGAGCCACACGATAAAAGAGTGACTACAGTGACATTGATTTGTAAAGAGTGACAGCTAGACTCTTTCTTGCTGGAAACATCACAGTCTAATATATATACATCAACCCTCCTAGTTTCTTATCAGCCCAAATATGAATCTTATCCAGATCTTTCTACATGTGGACATGAACTGCTTCATTAGCTGAGGAATTGAATCTCTTCACCCAGCTGTGCTCCTTCAAGACCCTCCTTAAAATTACTTAATTTGACCAAACTTTTAAGAAATCTACTCAGTTACTTTTTTTTCTCTCTTAAATTTTGTTCAATTATACTCCCTGTGAAGAATTGAAAGCCTTCTTAAAGACATTAAACAAATTTTAGGTATAATTTCACAAGCAGGGAAAGTCTATCTGACAGATAAGCAAATCACGGAAACTTAAATCTAATTTCGGCAGTGTGTTTAGTATAATTTGTTAAAAATTGGATGGAGTTAGACAGATAATACATAAATAAATAATTAAAGTGAAGACGTCAACCATTATAATCCACTATATACACCATCTTGTTTTCATTTATTATGCAGATTAGTATCCCAGCAAAATAACTGCTACTTATTCTTTTCAACACAATAACATCTGGAAATGTTTAACAGAATTAAGGAAAATCCAAAGGGTTTTACAAATATATTAAGGACAAAAGAGTAACTAGGGAGAGAATAGGCCCCCTCAACGATCAGCAAGTCAGCCTTTGTGTGGAGCCGCAGAAAATGGGGGAGATACTAAACAAATATTTTGCAACAGTACTTACTGTGGAAAAGGATATGGAAGATATAGAATGTAGGGAAATAGATGGTAATACCTTGCAAAATGTCTATATTACAGAGGAGGAAGTGCTGGATGTCTTGAAATGCATAAAGGTGAATAAATCCCCAGGACCTGATCAGCTGTACTCTAGAACTCTGTGGGAAGCTGGAGAAATGATTACTGGGCCTCTTGCTGAGATATTTGTACCATCGATAGTCACAGGTCAGGTGCCGGAAGACTGGAGGCTGGCTAACGTGGTGCTACTGTTTAAGAAAGGTGGTAAGGGCAAACCAGGGAACTATAGACCAGTGAGCCTGACGTCGGTGGTGGGCAAGTTGATGGAGGGAATCCTGAGGGACAGGATGTACATATATTTGGAAAGGCAAGGACTGATTCGGGATAGTCAACATGGCTTTGTGCGTGGGAAATCATGTCTCACAAACTTGATTGAGTTTTTTGAAGAAGTAACCAAGAGAATTGATGAGAGCAGAGTGGTAGATGTGATCTATATGGACTTCAGTAAGGTGTTTGACAAGGTTCCCTATGGGAGAATGGTGAACAATGTTAGATCTCACAGAATAGGGGGAGAGCTAGCCATTTTGATACAGAACTGGCTCAAAAGTGGTGGTGGAGGGTTGTTTGTTTTTCAGACTGGAGGCCTGTGACCAGTGGAGTGCCCCAAGGATCGATGCTGGGTCCACTACTTTTTGTCATTTACATAAATTATTTGGGTGTGAGCATTAGAAGAACAGTTAGTAAGTTTGCAGATGACACCAAAATTGGAGGTGTAGTGGACAGCGAAGAAGGTTACCTCAGATTACAAACAGACATTGGAGTGCAGGTTCATAACTCCTTGAAAGTGGAGTCACAGGTAGATAGCATAGTGAAGAAAGCATTTTCTATGCTTTCTTTTATTGGTCAGAGTATTGAGTACAGGAGTTGGGAGGTCATGTTGCAGCTGTACAGGACATTGGTTAGGACGCTTTTGGAATATTGCGTGCACTTCTGGTCTCCTTCCTATCGGAAAGATGTTATGAAACTTGAAAGAGTTCAGAAAAGATTTACAAGGATGTTGTCAGGGTTGGAAGATTTGAGCTGTTGGGAGAGGCTGAACAGGCTGTGGCTGTTTTCCCTGTAGTGTCGGAGGCTGAGGGGTGACCTTATAGAGGTTTACAAAATTATGAGGGGCACAGATAGGATAAATAGACAAAGTCTTTTCCCTGGGGTTGGGCAGTCCAGAATTGGAGGGCATTGGTTTAGGGTGAGAAGGGAAAGATATGAAAAAGAGACCTAAGGAGCAACGTTTTCACACAGAGGGTGGTAAGTGTATGGAATGAGCTGCCAGAGGAAGTGGTGGAGGCTAGTACAATTGTATCATATAAAACGCATTTGGATGGGTATATGAATAGGAAGGGTTTGGAGGGATATGGGCTGGGTGCTGGCAGGTGGGATTAGTTTGGGTTGGGATATCTGGACGGATTGGACTGAAGGGTCTGTTTCCATGCTGTACCTCTCTATGACATTAGAAGGTAAAGGAAAAGCAAGTTGAGTGCATCCCAGTTTATGAGGAGAGAATCAAAATTGTTATTGTAATATTATAGGTAATGTTTAGGAGGTCTGACCAAGTCTGAAAAACAGTTTAAAACCTTATTTTAGCTGGCGTGGTGGCTGTTCAGCCAGTTTTGTCTCGAAGCCCATACATTTTATCTTGCAAGCCCCATTTAAATTTATCTGTCCTGTCTCTCACTCTAACTGGGAGTAGATGATGTGAGAACCAGTGGATGACTGTCAGACCCTTGGCTGGAGAACAATTCTTTTGGAGACCTAACATCATGACCCTTGATGTAAGGATCGTGCTGGTCTCTGAAAACAATATCAGAATAAAAGGAGAGAATAAATGGGGAGGCCCAAGGATCATATAGCACGACCCAAAGGAGCTCTCCAGCTCACAAATATTTTAAAAACTAACTTTCGCCCAGCAAATTCTGGCCATTGTTGTTGCCTACCACCAGATTTTACTGGTGAGTTCGGTACCAAATGGTTTCATGCAGTTGTGTTACAAATACTCATCATCTGATCAGGCTGAGACTTGGACATCTTCATTAAGAGCACTGCTAATCTTGGGCAGCCTCCACACTACTGACATTCTGGCAATTTAAATGGTAGGGGTTTCCATCTTGTGCCATTTGGCCCTGTCCATTTCTACCAAGTGGACTAGGTTCAAATCAGAGCTGAAAGTTGATTAAACTAGAACGTTTTCTATAAAACATTAATTTTTCAAGGTGTGTTACATAAAACGTTTATAAAGTTCAATTGTAGCTACATCTTATGTGGAAATGTAGGGTTAACTTCTGAATAATTGAATTTCATAAATAACAGTTTAACTGTATTCTTTAAAGCATTCAACTTCTGTCGAATTCTTTGCATTTTTGTCATTGAATAATATACTCTAGAAATATTAATGTAGAAAGAACCATAAAAAATCTTAACTTGCAATGTTCTTTGCATAATCTGTGAATTGCTATTTTTATTTTGAGTACAATATAATGTTATCCATTTTCCAGAATTTTAACCACGATAATAAAACTAATACATGTCATTCAGTTCCTTGTATAAATTTTGCTGGAAGAATATTTTTGAAAGTCATTTCAATGCCATGCTGCATGTTGGAGTAGTGCAAATGTAATCTCCCTTGAATTAATATGTTTACACTACACAAGGTAATCTGAATTATTATTAATCTATAATGACATCAGATTAAATGTGTAATTGGGAACATGACGAGTTAGAAAATGTCCTTGAGGCAAAATCTAAAGACAGTTGAGTTTTTGCACTCTGTATTTGCAAAGTGGTGTTTGGGATGGAATAGTTCTATTCTTTATGGGGCTAGACATTTAGTTTTGTGAGACCAGTGTTGTGATTTTATTATGTACAATAGCATTTCAGTAAGTACTTAATACCTGCAAACACTAATATTATAACATAGATAAATCTCAAACCAAATATTGAAAAAAACAAAGATGACTAACCAAGTTGCTATTCTTTTTCATTGTCAGTATTTCAGTTGATTGACACACTACATACTCATAAGTTGCATCATCTGCAGATGCACTGAAAAAGTTCACCAAGGCTCTTTAGACAGTACCTTCTAAACCTGCAGCCACTACTATCTATAGAGCAGAGTTAGTAGATACATCTGTAAGTTCTCCAAACCAAACCACACACCATCCTGACTTGGAAATACTGTTCCTCCAGTATCGCTGGGTCAAAATCCTAAAACACTAAAACACCCTCAAAATTGCGTTTTGGGTCTACCTATACCAAATGGGTTGAGCGGATTAAGAAGGCAACTCAATGCCACCATCTCCAGGGCAAACAGAGATGGGCAATAAACAGTGATCCCCATACCCCGTAAATGAATAATGACGTTTCATTTGAATCTTTAGCTTTTCAACAAAATATTTGAAATCTGAACCTATACCTGAATGCATGGTATTCAGGAGAGATAGGGAAGGAAAGAAAGGAAATGCAAACAAAGTACTACAGATTTGGAAGATCTGAAATAAGAATATGAAATGTGAGAGAAACTATGCAGGGTTGTGGCAGTATTTTGGGAGAGCGAAACAGGGTTAATGTTCAGTTCTCTGCTACTGAAAGGAGGTAGATATTTGATGGTTTTTAAGCTTTTGAAAAGGGGAAAGGAACAAGTGAAATAAAAAAAACTAGTGAAAGACTAGAAAGCAGAAGATTAAATTCAAAGGTGTCATGAAACAAAAGGCAAAGGGAGTGTAATGGTTGCTCCAGGAAAAAGGTTAATAGCAGAATGCATGTTAGCTCTGACTGAAAGCAAAAACATGGAAACAATATACAGACTAGCACTTGAGAAAAGAGAAAAAAGTAAAAATGGTGTACAGAGTTCATGGAGTGACATTTTGAACTTTGAGAAGAAGGCTGCAAAATGCCTAACTGGAAAATGTAGTGCTGTTATTCCAAATTGCAGCAGACTTCACTTGAAACATGGAACAGGATTGGGTTGGAAATGTGAACATGGAACAAGATGGTTTATTGGAATGGCATGCAGGCAGAAGTTTGGGGTTATGCGTGCTGACAAGGTGGAGGTGTTCCTCAAATTGGTGACTGTCTGAATTTTATCTTCCCAAAATAGTGGAGACTGCATTTTGAACAACTAATACGGTAATCTGAAATGGAAGAAGTAGAAGTATATCACTGCTTCGACTGAAAGGAGTGTATGGGGTCATGCACAGCGAGGGGGGAGAAGGTAAAAGGTCAACATTTACATCTCCTGTGATTAGATGGAAAGGTGCCATGGTACCAAATTGAGCTTTGTGAGATGTGATAGAGGAGTGGACAAGTATATCTCAGACAGAAATGTACCTGCAGAATTCTGACAGAGGATGGGAGGGGAAGTGAAGATGTGTTTGGTTGTGGCATTGTGCTGGAAATGGCAGAACAGGTACAGAATGATCCTTTGAATGTGAAGGCTGGTGGGGTGAAAAATGAAGTCAAGGGGAACTCTATTCTGTTCTTAGGAAGGATGGGAAGGAGTGGGGTTCTAAAATTCATTGCATGAGAATGTGGTGAACGTAGGGTCATAAGGAGATTAGGCAGTGATTTAAAGATAAGATATTTGCAGTGTAACAAGGAAAGGAAAGAGGACTGAGACTAGCTTAGTTCTTCTTGCAGAGAGATGATACACTACAAATATTTTATCTTTAGATCACTGCCTAATCTGGTGGGCTGAATGGTCTCCTCTGCTGTAACTATTCTGTAAGTCTACATTGGACAAATTATAGCAGAGACTTCAGTTCTAAAACTGTTAGAGCTGTTTTTAGTGGAATAAACTTCCCTGTTAAATTTAAACAATGTACTTCGTGAAGGAATGAAAGTGTAAAGCAGAAATTGTTTTGTTATTGTGTTTTATTGTCAGTGAGGATTTCATCAGTTCTGAAGGGAATAATGGATACCCAGGGGTTATTAGTGAATAACTTCCAGAATATTTTTTAGATGGTATCGTGAAATGCAAGTATGAAACTTCATTTTGTAAGCAATATCTGAGCAAAGCGATGAGGTTAAATCAGCGGTTGTACTGGCACTTTCATGTCAATATAAAGCAGTTTTAGATGCATATTGAAAGGGGTTCTATTTGATGTAAGATCCCATTGTAATCCAAACTCATTTTTAAGCTAGGCAGTCTGAAACATATGCATGGGAAATTTCTCACATCTATTTGCAATCATGCAACCTACAAAATAGCTTGGGAACTTTTACGAACATTGTCAGTCCACTTCCAAATGTGTGCAAGTTTCATTGAAGATGATTTTCTTGCATAATGGATGGATGTTGAGCTGGTATTATAAGTGCAGTCTGGTGGTTATGCATCACACTTTCCCGATATGGGATTGATATCTACAGTATAATTGCAGCCACGTATACAGACATGTTTATTTTTTGTCTATTATTTTTGCTATGTCATTGAAGAAGATGGCTGTTCAGTGCCTCTGCTTCCTGCTTACTATCAGGTATTCTCAGCCAGGCCTCTCCATTTATACAAACTCATTGAAGAATTAATCATTATGATGTGTCAATTGAAGGCATATTGAGTGACAACTTTCTAATTATGTAAAAGTGATATCTGTTATGAAATAATCACTGAAACAAAACTGAGTGTTTTGGGACTATCACAGCTGTACACTAATTAGATTGGTAACTAAATTTGCTTGGTAGAACATGACTATTGAACTAGATTAACAGGACCATCATGCAATAAATTGAAATGAAAATGAAATGACTCAAATGTTGTCATTTTGAGCTTATTTATGAATACTTTCAATTAGCATAAGTTCAATTCATTTAAGAGTTATGGGCACCAGTAAAGAGTACATTCTTTCTGTGCACTACTATTTTTTCATTTCATTCAGGATGTGGTGGCTGATATCTAATGAGCAGCAGAGTGCCAGTATTTTTGGATTCAAAAAGAAGTTTTAATAATATTTTAGATTGAGTGTTTCAGTACCAGAAGCTGGCATTGCTGCCTTTACTAATTTTAATGAAAAATGTAGTGTCAGATATGAAACAGTGAAATTCCACTACTCTGTTCCCTAGCTACTTGATCATTTTTTGGTTCTAAGCTCGTTCCTGCCAGATTTACAGAACACAAGTGTTCTTAAGGTGTCAGTAAAGATCTTAAGTGAAGAGACTTTGATTGGACTTAACCAAAGTTTGTAATCAGCATAAATATATAGTATATTTCTGTTAATTTGGGACATAATAGCAGACGTATAGGATGACATATAGGAAATTATGAATCCAGTGGTATCATAGCTTAAGATCAAAATCCACTATGGAGTAAATTTTGAGAGAATTCCAAAATTAAGATTGTTTGATAGTGATGTTTGGTACTGAAAATAGATCAGTTTCACTTTTGATGCCCTGCATTAGGAAGAAGTTATGGTCCTGAATTAAGAGGATGAACAGTTTCATTTCTGATGCTCAATACACTTTCCTTAGAAGGCAAACACTTAGGGATATGGGCCATGAACAGCAGGTGGGACTAGTTTAGTTTAGGATTATGTTTGGCATGGATTGGTTGGGCCGAAAGGTCTGTTTTCATGCTGTATGACTTTATGGCTGTATAACAGCAAGCATTATGCCAAAGGCACTACTCCATATAAAGATTTTAACTACAGTTTCTTTATTATTCAGACATCAATTCTGTCAAAGCTAAGAGTCTTAACTTGATGTTTCAAGGACTTTTATTGCTATTGCATTGGATCGATCATTGATTAAAATAGTAGCTGATGAGAAATTTAATTAGATATATATGAATAATAATTATTTTGAATGCAATAAATGTGATTTATGTGCAATGAAAATACTTTTCAAACTGAATATTAATTGTAATAATATTTTTTTAAAAATATTCAGCTTTAGAATTCAACATAACTGTAAAATTAATGAGATACATTTTTCCCTCAGTCTTAAGTGAATGGCACCAGCCATTCATTACACTCACACATACCCGTAAGATTCCCTATCAGATTTTTACTGAAACTTACTGCAATAAGAGAATTAACATAACAGAACCACAACCATCTGATGGAGGAGCAGTGCTCCAAAAGCTTGTGCTTCCAATTAAACCTGTTGGACTATAACCTGGTGTTGTGTGATTTTTAACATGACAGATGTTTCACGTTTTCATACATGCAGTTTTCCATTATGGAGTCATACAGCATGGAAACAGACTTTTCGGTCCAACTTGTCCACACTGACCATGTTCCCAAACCAAACTAGTCCCACTCGCCTGTGTTTGGCTCATATCCCTCCATACATTTCCTATTTCTGTACCTGTCCAAATGCCTTTTAAATGTTGTAACTTCACCTGCATCTACTACTTCCTCTGGCAGTTCATTCCACTTATGCACCACTCGTAAAAGTGTTGACCTTCCAACATGTCCTTTTTAAATCTTTCTCCTTTCGCCTGAAAAATGTACCCCTGGTTACCCCATCCTAGGGAAAAGACCCTTGCCATTCACCTTATTTGTGTCCCTCATGATTTTATAAACCTCAATAATGTCACCCCTCAACCTCCTACACTCCAGTAAAACAAAATCCCAGCCTATATTTATAACTCATATCTTCCATTCTGGCAACATCCTGGTAAATCTTTTCTGAACCCTCTGCAAATTAATAATATCCTTCCTATTGCAAGGCAACCAGAACAGTACACAGTACTCCAGAAGATGTCTTACCCAAGCCCTGGACAACCTCAATATTACATCCCAACTCCTATACTGAAAGGTCTGAGCGTTGAAGGCAAGCATGCGAAATGCTTTCTTAACCACCCTCCACCTGTTACGCATATTTCAAAGAATTATGTAGCTGAAGCTGTAGGTCTCTCTATTCTACAACATTACCCAGGGCCCTACTATTCATTATATAAATTCCGTTTTTGTTTTACCAAAATGTAATATCTCATATTTATCTAAATTAAACTCCATGTGCCACTCCTCAGTCCATTGACCCAATTGATCAAGATCTCTTTTTAAGCTTAGATAAGCTTCTTCACTGTCCACAATATCACCAATTTTAGTGTCATCCACAAACTTACTAAACAAATCTCCTGAATTCTCATGTAAATCTGTTTAAAAAAAATGACAAACCAAAGCGGACCCAGGACTGATACCCGTGGAACACAGCTGGTCACAGGCCTCCAGTCTGAAAAACAACCTTCCAGCACCACTCTCTGTCTCCTAACGTCAAGCTAATTTTGAATTGAATTGGCAAGCTCACCCTGAATCCCATGTGCTATAACTTTACTAATTAGTCTACCAAACGAAGAGATTCCTGTTTCAAGCATGCAAACAATGAAAACTAGAAAAGCCAGGTTTGAGATAAAGGAAAAAAAACCATGAGACATTCTCACTACATACTAAAAGTGAATAGAAAAGAAAATGTAACGGCAACATTAATATTCATAAATTATGTTGTTTATTTTACAGGTTTCCCTTGGACTAGTTCATGCCCGTGCTTCACACATCATCTGGCCTCCCAATCGTTGGATGAAATTACAAACAGATCTCCCCGTGGAGCGAAGGCCTTTGTTGATTGAGGGCAATGAATCGGTGGATGGGACGTCCATTTAGCACTGAATGAAGAAAGCAAGCTTCCAGCTTGAAATTGAATTGATCCAGTAGCTGCTGGAAAAGGAAGATTGCATTGTGTTGTTCTGTAGCGTTGTATATTCCATACACTGGCCTTTCCCAAGCCATAAACACTTGTGTTCTACATTGCAAAATTCATTATTACACAGACTTTATTGAACACTTGCCATAATTTTTAGTTGTTTTTCTTACGTGTTTTGAATGATTTCACTGCCTATTGAGCCAAAACTCATCTTGAATTTAGGATGAAATATAAATGAAAGAGTTAATTCCAGTGGAGACCTGGGAGGACACACTGCAGTTTTACCAAGGAAGCCATTAATATACCCTTGATGTTATTGAGATGATGTCAGTCTAGAACCAATAGATTAGGGCCTGAAAATCTCTTATGATCAGTTTGCCAGCGTAAGTGTGGACAATTACAGTTAGCACCTTTCCTCACCTAAAACAAGGAATCTTGTCTCAAACTTCTGGGAAGTTAAGTTCAAAGAATGTCATTTGCATAACTGGACCAGACTGAGATACGTTTACGTTAAAAGAGCAGGGTCCTCTATCATGCAAAAGGCTAAACAAGTTTTGATCTTATATGTAATACAGGACCCATTCTGATGAGAAAATGTAAGAAATATTTCTATTTTTGCATTCTTTAGAAGAGCTCAAAACATGTCCCCCGCACCTCACCCTGCCCATTGGAACTGGCATCTTTTTCATAGCACCACCATTCCTGATGTAAGTAAAGTAGATGCATGATATGTAAGCAGCCCACCAGAACCGAAGGTCCAATCTACATCTGCATGAATCCTGGTAGCATCAGGATCAGACCCAAATTCTGTCTTGGGCATGAAAGAAAACTTAGTTTCACTGCAGCCCCAAGAATATCATGGTCTGGGACTTTTGGGAGGATTTGGTTTTAGCGGACTTTATATAGAAAGTCATTTCATTCATGGCTCCTAGCTCAAAACCTAACTTAGGAGGAAATGACTATTTTCTCTCTCTCTACTGCTGATGAAGGTTTCAATCCAGTTCATCATGGCTGTAGGTTTGCAACTCACAAAGGTCTGGAGTTTACTACAAATTGGCATGCATTTTGGTATCTTATAACAAGATTTAATTAGGGAGTAGGTAAAGTAGGATACTGCTGTTGGGACATAATTGAAAGAACCTTACTTTCTTTGAAATATGCAGCTTTGAAACCAAAGATTACTTAATATTGAATTGACATTGGGTGATACAAGGGAATAGATGCTCCATCCCCCAGCACTGACACTCCAATTTCCTACCCTATTGCCACTGATACAAAGTGTAACACTGAATATTTTTAATTTTTGTCACATCAGAGCAGATCTGAATTAGACTCCACTGCAAGATGGGGTTTTTTTCCACTATTTCAGGCAACTACCCTATTCAAGTAAAATGTTTCTTCAGAGCTTAGAATGTTGTGGCAGTGAAGGCAATATGCTTGACTCAAAAAAACAAATAAGTAAGAATGAGCCCTTGCAATCTTTTATCAAGATAACCAAAAGCATAATTCTTCAAACAGAAACTTCCTTGATCGAGCAGATTCTGAATGACAGTAACATTGAAAAGGATTTGCAGGCTCCTAAGTCATGACATTTTTTAGAAACAGAAGATTTGAGGCACAGACAGAAGTCAGTCAGCCCATTGTGCTCTGAGCCACCCAAGAATGAATTATGTGACTGAATTCCACTGACCATTCCTTGATCCGTAATTATATAGCTTGTGATATTTTATTCCTTTTTAATGTAGTAATGGTTTCTATCACCCTCTCAAGCAATGAGCTCCAGATCTTCACCACCTTCTGGATTCAAAAAAATGTCTCTTTAAACTTTTCCTGTCTGTCCAACTATTATTTTAAATCTTTGTCCCTTCTCATATTTGACTTCCCTATTATGAGATCGAGGTTCTATCTACTACAATTTTTTTTATAATTCTATAATATCTTGCCCCAGCATCCTCTGTTCAAAAGAAAATAATTCTAACTTTTTCAGTTTTTCCACATAACTAAAATTCTTCATTTCTGGCAACACATTTTAAATCTTTATATACCTGAACCAAAAGTATTTCATCCTTCCTGTAATATGGTGACAAAGTCCCTGTAGTACTCTGTATGGTGTATTCTAACTTGTCCTTGATCAGAGTCGATATTTCTATAATTTGAAGCCTTCTTGATTTTGCATTATCTGTATTTTATTCAGTGTGAGCTCAATTTATTAATATGTTCTGTTCTTTACTTAAAATTCACTGGATTGCCACGTATTCTCAGTGGTTCAACTATAAATCCATGAGATGTCATGGCAATCTTTCATACAGCTTGGAAAGATGCCAGGTTTGATCCCTGTAGTCTCAGCTGATGACAGCAGTGCAAAATCATTCTTAACATCACCCAGGGAAAAAATAACCAGAGCAATAGAAACCAGGATTCCTTATTGTCTAGCAACTCCTGCTGGAAGTTTGCATGTTGGATGCAACTATAGTGAGACCTGCTATGGTGGTATTCTTGTGTTTCATGTTAGGATCTGAACTACAATTGTCCAATAAAGAAGGTCATACTTTAGACATGTCAACACAGCTAAATATAATTGTTCATAGATTTGTTCTAACTTTTGAAATGCAAATTTGACTTAAGAAGTAAACTCCATGGAAAGCCAGTGAAACCTTGAATGGCATTTCACATTAGGTCACAAAGGAGTTACATAGAAGCACTATGAAATTTTTTTTTGTGTTCCTTCTAAAACTGGCAAACTAAGGAAGGTGCATCAAATCTTTTATTCCCCTTATGAGAAAGTCAAGGCTAAGGCAGATAAGATAATTACAGTTAAGATAATTGGTCTGGGACAGATCAATGTGAGATCTTTACCCATCATAAATTTTGCAGGGAAGCAAAGTATCTTTGTATTGTAATTGATATCAAATTATTTCTGGAAACTTTAGCAATTAAAGTGGTTAAATGGCCTAATGCTGAATTGCCCTATTCAAGTAGAGCAAGTGGGGCAGCACAGTGGCTCACTGCTGCCTCACCGCCAGGGACCCAGGTTTGATTCCTGCCTCAGGCGACTGTCTGTGTGGAGTTTGCACATTCTCCCCGTGTCTGCGTGGGTTTCCTCAAGGTGCTCAGGTTTTCTCCCCCAATCCAAAGATGTGCATGTCAGGTGAATTGGCCATGCTAAATTGTCCATTGTGTTTGGAGCATTAGGCAGGGGTAAATGTAGGGTAGTGGAATGAGTCTGGGTGGGTTACTTTTCAGAGAATCGGTGTGGACCTGTTGGGCCGAAGGCCTGTTTTCATAATCTAATCAAAAGTTATTCTAACCCCATTTTCCTACTATGTAGAGGTTCTGGTCTTGGACTGGGGTGGACAAAATCAGAAGTCACATAATAGCAGGTTATAGTCCAACAGGTTTATTTGAAATCGCACAAGCTTTCAGACCACACCACCCTGTTCTGTATCTGTAAAATCTTCCGTACTTTTCTGTTTTGATAGCATCACCTTGATAAATTGTCATGATCTTTCTATTTTATTTAGTTTGTTCAGTATTGAATTACTTATTACACTCTCTCATGCACTCTCTCTTTCACACATGCACACTCTCTACAGGTGCACTCTCTCACACACACACAAACATGTGATCTCTCATACTCACACACTCTCACATGCACTTGGGGTGAATCATTTCATCCAAATC
This sequence comes from Chiloscyllium plagiosum, assembly GCF_037043375.1. Lineage (NCBI taxonomy): Eukaryota > Metazoa > Chordata > Chondrichthyes > Orectolobiformes > Hemiscylliidae > Chiloscyllium > Chiloscyllium plagiosum. The sequence goes on from NW_028270157.1 coordinate 37,889,839, forward strand.
GTTTTGTTTATTTGCAGATACATTCTATTTTGTTCAAAAAACACACAATTTATCATCACAGTCAGTCAATATGGCATCTTATAAATTCCAGCTTTCGGAATAAAACCAGCTTGATTCCAGGTTAAAACTCTGAGACAGATTCTGAACAAAGCCCCACACCTACAATTCAGTGTCTGACCTGAGATGTCACCTTTTGTGTGTTCCTATCGCTCTGCCTGATTGTCATGACAGCACAGCACTGACATTGACTTTACGAACACATTTCATACCATCTAACACTCTTGGTCACCTGCAGAGACTTATTATCTGACACTCAACTCACACCAGTTGTGTGATCTTTTGATCTCTCTGCCCTTGATCTCTGCCTATAAACTCTGTGTCTGAGTGTCCTTCTCTCTCATTGAAGGACAAATAGACAAAATATTTTCCTTGGGGTGGGGGAGTCCAGAACTGGAGGTGTTGGGCTTAGGGTGAGACGGGTAAAATATAAAAGATACCTAAGGGGCAACGTTTTCACTTAGAGGATGGTGCGAGGATAGAATGAGCTGCCAGAGGAAGTGGTGGAGGCTGGTACAATTGCAACATTTAAGAGGCATTTGGATGGGTAGATGAATAGGAAGGGTTTGGAGGGATATGCGTCGGGTGCTGGCAGGTGGGACTAAATTAGGCTGGGATATCTGGTCGGCGTGGACGGGTTGGACGGAAGGGTCTCTTTCCGTGCTGTGCATCTCTATGACTATGACCTCACAAAGGGCCTATGCTCTGAAAGCATGTGTGATTTCAAATAAACCTGTTGGACTATAACCTGGTGTCATGTGACTTTTGATTCTGCCTTTTTCCTTGGATTGAACTGTTCTCAGACAGGGAGAAGGAAACACAGGATCACCAATTCACTCTGCAGTGGGGAAGTACATTTCCTTTAGGTTGATCATGGACTGGTTTGCATACTGGCCATCAAACTACACGATGTATGGTAATGAATTAATGTTCAAGGGAAAAAAAACTAGTGTTAAATTTAATTATGGTCTTTTCAGAAATTTGAAAACTAAGATTAACCATTTAAATGTACCAGGTAAAGTTTCATAAGTTTATCTAATATGTTAAGTATATGGTCAATTGTTTGAAACTCTAAAATTGAGGCATATCAATTTTGGAAACAGAGAATAATCGAAGGTTTTTCTTTGAAGATGTAATATTGAACAAAGAAGGAACTCTGATTTTACTTTGCCCAGAGCTCTATTAAAGACATTGTGGCACTTACGGATTCCATAAAGTGCTTTGTACCAGGAAGCTCATGCAAAATAATGTTATCTCTTATCATCAGTCTGAGTTAGGAAATTTTGCAGCCATACTTTGATATTTTTAGTAATCTTATAATGGTATTTTTGAAGTAATTGATATTTTTAATCTCATAATTTAATGCTATCAGATCATGAGCATATCCTTGGCATAATGAAAGTTGCCTTTTCTTTAAGTATTGCTTAAAAGTACACATTTTGCAGATGCTTTTCATCTTGCATTCATTGAGATAATTTGAAATATCAATTTTTTGGGAGTGAGGGAATGAATATATAAACTGTAAGAGAGGAGAATGGTGATTGGAAGCATTGCCATGGAAAATGCACCAGCTAATAATGATTGCCAGTTAAGTGCCAGACCTTGTTTAAATTTTAAAGCAGGCAGGTTCACTCTGATTAGACATGGCACTGTCCTAAGAATGAACCACCGAATGAGTTGAAACAGGCACAGTGCATCTACATGCTTGTTCTATCATTCCAATGTATTCCTATCCTGTGTAGCTTCCAGTACACAGAAATGTCCCATACTGCGAGTCCAACTAGCAATCTTTAATCAATAGTCAGAGTAATGCTTCACTTACTCAGGATTATCCAGCACGATATTCCTCTCCTATTTTTAAGTACACATACATGGAAGCAATGACCAGTACACAAAAGGTGATTCACAGGGTATGCAAGAGGTGTTTGCCTATGTTTACAAATGAATATTGAAAGTCAATGCAATTCTTGGAAACTTCATGCAATTGTAAATAAAAATGTGAAAACAAACTGATGTTTCATTGTTGTACACCATTCTACTTTAATATGTTTGTGAAAAATATCTGTGATGGCATATAGGTAAGTATTATAAATTAATAACCCAAATGTTCCGATGGCAGGTAGTCATTGGAACAACACAAACTGAAGTTATCTGTTGGGAAGATATGGAACCCTAAACACAACAGACTGCACGGAAATTGCCTGGGAAATTAAAGATCTGATTGGCAATTTTACATCTGGAACCCTCTTAGAAAACCCTTAAGATCAAAGAATTTGGAGGCTTACAGCTCTATTAATAGTTATCCAGGAAAAGATACATGATTAAAAACTTAGTTTTAATACCAGGGTAACTGTTAAGATGACATCCCAATTATCAATTTATGACCAGTGCTCCTCCCCTAATCGATCACCATCACCCTATCACTCTCTTCCCCCCCCCCCCCCCCCCCCCCCATAGCACTTACCTGAGTGTCTGGCCCTGACACTATCATGCCTACCAGCCCTGACAACTCCTCACCCCAAACCCCAGCAACTTCTTTGACCAGTGCAACCCCAATAATCCATTCTTCCCACTGCAAGTCACAAGGTACAATCTTGTGATCCAACAGTGAGAAAATCCCCAAAAAAGACACTAACGCTACCCATGCTGTGGCAAGATTAATTTACTTGAAAAGCTCCTTGAAGATACTAGATTCAAAGACATTATAACAGCGATTATAATGAGGTCAGCCAGATGGACCTCACTGAACAGGAATTCCCTGACTGGGGCTGTTAATATGGTCCAATCAGGGAGCCCTGGCTGACAGACATAAACAAGCATGTCAGAGGTTCTGTTCATTTGAGGAGTTAGCTCTGAGGGAATCGGTGTCAACAACTCTCCATGTAAATAAGGGGTGAGTTGGTGAAGGCCTACCAGCCACTGGAGTAATTTCAGTAGCAACAAGAGTAAACCACGATCCTGAAGAAATTCACTTCCAACAGTCATCTTTGAGTTAGGGTAAGCATTTCTGACGTCATGTCATTATTTGGGAAGTTTGACTCATTTGATCATGCCATAAAAGACTGGGCCCAGTATATGGAAAGAATATGATTTTTTTTCTGGGCTAATGACATTGGGGCAGATGAAAAGCAATGATTAATTCTCTTGATAGCTTGTGGACCCACAGCTTTTTCAGTTATTAGGAACCTAAGTTTCACTGAGGCACCAGACATGAAAACCTATGAAGAGCTGGTGGATGTGGTTAAGAAATATTACAACCCAAGACGCCTTTAATTCTGAGGTGCTATCATTTAACCTTGCAATCTGAGAACCAGAGGAATCCCTATTGGGATTTTTTTCACAAGGTTAAGATAACTGAAAAAGTGTGACTTTGGTTTAACTCTTAATGAGATGTGAGAGACTGGTTAGTACATGGGAATACTGATGTAACTGCAAAATCGTCTAATAGCTGAAAACCAACTGGACTTCAAACAGGCACTACAACTGGCTTCATCATTGGAAAATGCGACAAGTGGAGCATTTGAGTTGCAGGGTATTCCAATGGAGGGGGACACCCTCAGGAGTACTACTGAGCTTAGGGAACACCACTTGAGTGAAGGTAATTGCACAGCCTCACTCAGGACATATACTGAACAGCCCATAGCAAAACCCCAAAACAAAACCAAATGGTAAAACGTTTTCTTCGGATCCGGGTCAGAAGGCCAATGTAGTTGCTGCTAGTATGCAAATTCGAAACAGCAAAAGAGTTCCACCAGACCTAAATTGAGTAAGTGAGCTCATCAGCCGGTATCCAGGCGAGTGCACACTCTGGAAAGTCCATCTTCATCTGGTTTGGAACAGTTACATTGCTTAGCAACATCTGAATCAGAACCAATCAAAATAAGCATCTGGTTCTAATGAAAGCCATAAAGTCACAGAATCAAAGAGATACACACCACAGAAACAGACCCTTCTGTCCATTTTGTCCAAGATTGACCAGATATCCCAACCTAATCTAGTCCCATTTGCCAGCATTTGGCCCATATCCCTCTAAACCCTTCCTATTCAAATACTCATCCAGATTTCTTTTAAATGTTGCAATTATACCAGCCTCCACCACTTCCTCTGGCAGCTCATTCCATACACACACCACCCTCTGCATGAAAGGGTTGCCCCTTAGATACCTTTTACATCTTTCCCTTCTCACCCTAAACCTATGCCGTCTAGTTTTGGACACCCTCACCCCAGGGAAAAGACTCTGTCTATTTATCCTATCCATGCCCCTCATGAGTTTATAAACCTCTATGAGGTCACCCCTCAGACTTCAATGCTCCAGGGCACACAGCCCCAGACTATTCAGCCTCTCCCTATAACTCAAATCCTCCAACACTGGCAACATCCTTAAAAATCTTTTCTGAACCCTTTCAAGTTTCACAACATCTTTCCGATAGGAAGGAGCTCAGAATTGCATGCAATATTCCAACAGTGGTTTCTTGAGACTGTACTCTTAACATCTATTCACAGTCACAAGTTGAGCTCTTTGCAGTCAGCTGGGCTTCATAAAGCTGACTCTATTCTTTGATTTTTCTCCACGTTCAAATATTGCTCAGCTTCCTTTATCCCATTCTCAGTCACACTAAGCAAATACTGTTTAAACATAGCTGAAAGGAGATAAGAGGTTGAATCTATTCATCTTGCACTCATCCGATCCAGGACACAAGATACAGACTTAAACAAAGAATCACCATGCTATGCAATGGAGAAGAAGGCAATTTGTTGGGCTGTCATTAACACGGTGATTCTGGAAGAACAGTTACCTATCAATTTTAAATAAAAGGCTAGGCAGGTAAATTCTGATTGGTCAGGATGTTGGAATGGTAATTAATCAGAGATTGGCTATTTCCATGACCCCTACAAGATCAATCTTATTGGTATCTTTATGATCCTAGTCATCCACTTGTATTAAGCTTGATGCTGAGCTAAATGCATTGGAACCATCCTGCATGATAATGGCTACTCCGATTGAATCATTACTCAAAGTAAAAAAACTCATGACAGGTTCATTGTCCACTACGTTTGGCCCTGAACAGAGCCCAGTGTGCCTCAGATTGGTCTGGATGGGAAAGATGTCTCAAATATTTGAATAACAGGTATAGCTAGCTATCTCACACTGCTACTATTTAGTAAATCAGTGAGTTGTTTTCTCTGATAGCAGGATGCTGCATGAAGTTCTGTACTGCCAAGCAATTTTAAAAATATTGCTTGTGGGCTTACTTCATGGACCTCTCAGCTGCACTGTACTATCAAGGGCTTCCCAGGACTTCTCCTGCTTTAACTGTCTGGAGTCTGCTAACAATAATCCTTGTGCTGCCTGAAGTCAATTCTTTGCATAATACTCTCTCAGCTTCAAACTGCAACTAACTTGGCCCAGCAAACACACCCTCACATAAATTGTAACCAGAAAGTCATCTTACTCTCCACCCATCGTCATGAAGGCTTGGCCTGCACTGAGCTTATGCATGTTGCTTCCTTTTAGAGTTCACTCAATTTAATTTAGCTTTAACCCCCAAACAATCTCTCTCAACTGTCATTATTACAATATACAGCACATGTTTCTAACTCAGCAAGCCTACCAGCTATGATGATCCAACCTTTATAACTCTAACCTCAAAAACAATATGAGCATAATCTTTTAAGTGTGCTTTAGGATGTAGGTTTGCTCGCTGAGCTGTAGGTTTGATATCCAGACGTTTCATTACCTGGCTAGGTAACATCATCAGTGGCGACCTCCAAGTGAAGCGAAGCTGTTGTCTCCTGCTTTCTATTTATATGTTTGTCCTGGATGGGGTTTCTGGGGTTTGTGGTGATGTCATTTCCTGTTCATTTTCTGAGGGGTTGATAGATGGTATCTAGATCTATGTGTTTGTTTATGGCGTTGTGATTGGAGTGCCAGGCCTCTAGAAATTCTCTGGCATGTCTTTGCTTAGCCTGTCCCAGGATAGATGGGTTGTCCCAGTCGAAATGATGGTTTTTCCCTCCGTGTGTAGGGCTACGAGGGAGAGAGGGTCGTGTCTTTTTGTGGCTAGCTGTAAGCTTTAAATGTGCTCAACTTAAAGGTGCTTCTGTTGTCTTATCCAATTTTCTACTGTTAATCTGTAATATCTCTTTGTAACCAATCAAATGATTCTTCAGATTTGGCTGATGACAGCCATATTGTCTACTGCTCAAGTGTTGGTTCTGATCCTGTTTGCCACAGCTATCAAAATTCAGGACCCATCTGTTGCAATTCTATTAAGGAAGATGGGTTGGGCATGTCAGCCTCATTCTCTTTGCTTTCATTCTTTTTTATTAAGTTTTCAAAGATAGTGTTAGGCAGCTGAATTTACATGTCACCTCCCTTTTTATAAACAACAACTCTTGGCTAATACAGTAAAGAAGCAACACAGGAAGGTCCTCCTGTAGCATCTCAGTTTCATGACTTCCAATGATTGTTCCAACACTCTCTGTGAGGCTAATATTTTTGAATCAACCAGGTCACACCAGAGGATAAATGCAGTTTATTCTATATAGTATCTATAACTTCTCCACTTACTTATTCATTCCTTAATCCAACTCTACACAATAAGGTCCGAGGGAGTGTTGCTGAACAAAGAGACCTTGGAGTGCAGGTTCATAGCTCCTTGAAAGTGAAGTCGCAGGAATATAGGATAGTGAAGAAGGCATTTGGTATGCTTTCCTTTATTGGTCAGAGTATTGAGTACAGGAGTTGGGAGGTCATGTTGCAACTGTACAGGACATTGGTTAGGCCACTGTTGGAATATTGCGTGCAATTCTGGTCTCCTTCCTATCGTAAGGATATTATGAAACATGAAAGGGTTCAGAAAAGATTTACAAGGGTGTTGCCAGTGTTGGAGGATTTGAGCTATAGGGAGAGGTTGAATAGACTAGGGCTGTTTTCCCTGGAGTATCGAAGATGGAGGAGTGACCACATAGAGGTTTATAAACTCATGAGGGGCATGAATAGGATAAATAGACAAAGTCTCTTCCCTGGGGTGGGGGAGTCCAGAACTAGAGGGCATAGGTTTAGGGTGAGATGGGAAAGATATAAAAAAGACCTAAGGGGTAAGACATTTTTCACGCAGAGGGTGGTGCATGTATGGAATGAGCTGCCAGAGAAAGTGATGGAGGCTAATAGGATTGCAACATTTAAAAGGCATCTGGATGGGTATATGAGTAGGAAGGGTTTGGAGGGCTGGGTGCTGGCAGGTGGGACTAGATTGGGTTGGGATATCTGGTCGGCATGGGCGAGTTGGACCGAAGGGTCTGTTTCTGTGTACCTCTATGACTCTTATAATGGGCCTGGATTGTAAACTCCAAGTATAATTCCAATTTTTTTTCTCTTCAGCCACTCTGGAAAGAAAATCATACTATCAGCCAGCATCAGTGGTTGATTTGCTTCAATATCTTTATTAGTTTAGCTCTTTGAGTAACTAATAAGAAAATAGCTCTCCCTTTGAACTAAAATATTCAGAAACTCCAGTGGTCTGATTGTCTATCAATGATAAAGGAAGAATTTATCTGACTATCCTGAAACTTGTATCCCTTCTGAGTTGGTTCTGAGGAAATACATGATACTGCTTTAAATTTAATACCTATCTCTTCTCCAGATGCTCTTTTTCCTATTGCTGTTATTGGTCTCCCATTTAAATTCTAGTCAGTAGCTTTAATACATCCAGTTTTATTACAAAGGAAGGACATTATTTTCTTTATTTCACTTTTAATTTCTAGCCTTTTCCTTTATTAATGTGCCATGGTTTTGTTTGTTACCTAAAAGTAATACCATTTCCACTTATAGATTTTCTATTCTTCCAATTTCATTGTTGATTCCAGTATGACTATTTGCCTGCATGTAACTGTTTATGTGAGATATCAGAGCTGACTGCCAGAATTTCAGTTTTCAGATCCTTGATGCTTACTTAGATGAGTCTTAAGATTGCTGGAATACTACTGTGTTAATTTTCCATAATCATGATATCTCTCACATTTTCAAATTTCTTCTCTGATATCAGTCTTCAAAATCATTGATGACATTTATTTTACTCATGCAAATTCTGCACATGTGTTATTAGGTTTCTTTCTGATATTCCTCAGCTTTAAGGAATAAACTTTAAGAATACACCCATAACTTGAGTATTGCACTTTTTACAAATTTCCCTACAAATATATCCAAATAGAGTCAAAAAGAATTGTGGGTGTTATGGGCAGAAGCCTGGAAGGACAGTTCAATGTCCCTGTCTACAAGATCCATTGAGGTGATTCCTTTTGGCTTGTCAGTTCCTACTGCTGCTTTATCTTCCTTTTGCAACTGCTTTCACTTTCTTGCAGGAGGTACAGGTAATTGGTTCATACTTGTAAGAGCTTACAAATGATGAGGGTAAGCAAACTAGCTTTCTTCAGGTTTGGGGTGTTTAATCATGCTGCAAAAGACCTTCTTTTCTGGAGGTCCAAAGGCTTTTGACCGAAGATTCACCCCCAAAAGCTGTTCAACTACCTGGGAGCCAATCAAACTGTTGTTGGCAGACAGCCAGCCTTTGACATTGATAACTGTTAACCACTCCACAGACCAATCAACTGCTTGTTGTAAGCCGAATCTCCCTTTGTCCACAACCCCAGCTCCAGGCTGTCTATAGTTCTTCCCCCACCACTTCAACAAGTGGCAGTGTAAAAAACATTTACAGTGAATGTGAAGTAACTTGTTTTTAAAAACTGCAGCAATCCCTTCCCAATCTTCAGTTTTAAAATCAGTCCACAATCAAAATACAGAAAAATATAAAGATACTGTCTTTACACAGAATTGAAAACCAAAAGGCTATTGACCTGTACTTTGCAATCCAAGTTCCCACATAATGATCATTGTATATCATAAACTTTTAACAATATCTGTGATGTAATATATGAATTATTTGTTAAAATGTTTTTTGTTGACATGCTAACTCTCAGATAGACTTTGAATACCTTATTAATTCATGCAATGGCACCAATTGCTTGTGAGTTTTACCTCAATGTAAAATAATGGTAGGTTCTGTAGGTTGCTAGAAACGCTGTAAACTGGCTGAGAACATATGGCGATCCATTACCTATATCACAAGTCTCTGGCAAACTCCATTTTGTAAAATGTAAATGGGTCATTTTGCGACTGTACAGGACATTGGTTAGGCCACTTTTGGAATATTGTGTGCAATTCTGGTCTCCCTCCTATGGGAAGGATATTATGAAACTTGAAAGGGTTCGAGAAAAGATTTATAAGCATTTTGCCAGGGTTGGAGGGTTTGAGCTGTAGGGAGATGCTGAATAGGCTGGGGTGTTTCCTGGATGTGCAGAAGCTGAGGGATGACCTTGTAGAGGTTTATAAAATCATGAGGGACATGTATAGGGTATATGGATAAGGTAATTTCTCCAGGAAGGGGGAGTCCAGAACTAGAGGGCAAAGGTTTAGGTTGAGAGGGGAAAGACATAAAAGAGACCTAAAGGGCAACCTTTTCATGCAGAGAGTGGTGCATGTATGGAATGAGCTGCAGGAGGAAGTGGTGGAGTCTGGTAAAATTACAACGTTGAAAAGACATCTGGATGGTTATATGATAGGAAGGGTTCAGAGGAATATGGGCCGAGTCCTAGCAAATGGGAATAGATTAGTTTAGGATATCTGGTCAGCATGGACAAGTTGGACTGAAGGGTTTGTTTCCATTCTTCACATCTCTATGGTTCTATGACCTAAGTGATGGTTATGAAACCTTTTGTGTTGATTTCCAGCCATTTGCCATGTAGATCATGAACAAGAAGCAAAGAAAATTATTGCTGCAGGCTGGTTGCATTTCTCTAAAAAAATCTACTTGGAGTAGTTGCCATGATTCTGTTGGTAGTGGAGTTGATTGGACAGATGCAGGATGCAGTTAAACAGATTTTTCGCTGAGTATTTATGCTGCACTGTTTCTGGCAAGGTCTTCTATTTTAGAATTCAGCGCTATCCATCAGACTGCTTCATGCGATGATTGTGTAATCTGAACAACACCCAGATGTTATTCATGGACAAGTTGCAATATGTGTTGCTGTAACACTCTTGGATAATTGCTTGAGTTCTGCGTAGGATACAGCTGTCATCAAACAATGTGAGCACATTGAATATGCTGTAGTACAAGACCATTTCTTCTTCTATTTTGTCAGGCATCTTGAGATTTAGGTACCATTTTACTTTCTGCGGTCCACTGTCACAAATTCTGCAATCAACTCCTCTCATGTAACAAGATTCACAATTGTATGTGTGAAATCATCACATTCACATCTCAAATTCCGTTGCTATTGGTAATACTCCTGTGATAGTTCTATAACTACTGAATGTGCATACATTTACAAAGAACCGATGAGATACTCAATCTCAAAGTTCTACTGTGAAGAAATTCTGTCCACCTTTAGAGGCAGAGAGGTCAATGTTGAGCTCCTGAAACAGATGGTAATGTAGTCAATGCTTGTTGGTCAGTGCAGAGAGTGAAATTTCTACAATAGGGATGCATGTGCTAATATGCATAAGCATAAATCGAGGTAAGTGCTTCCTGCTTGTTCCTCAAGTATTTGTATTCATTTCCTAACAGAGGGTGTGACACTTAAGTGATTTCCATTTGCTTCCTCCAATATACTATGCAAGTACAATTTCAGTTGCACTTCCTAACACGTCTGTTATAGCTTGCATTTTCATATGTAATAAAATGTTGAGATGCTAGCTTTGCCTTTAACATGTCCCATGCTGTTTGCTGTTACAATGCTCCATTTCCATATTTTGCACAGCAGCTTCTGAAAAACTTCTGCGACCTTTGTGTATTTGGATAGGAATTTATGGTAAAAGGAATGATGTCAATTCTTTCATGTTAGTTAAGGCTATTCTTGTCAGCCGGCTTCACTCCAGCTGCTGTCACTTTGTGCCTAGGGAACTCAATGCTGTGAATGTGCATTTTTCCCGATTGAGCATCAAATTGTGTTTTGTAAGTCAAGTGAGTATCACTAATAACTGCTGATTTTGTTCTATTTTGTCCCTTCCATGAATAATAACTAAGTAGTGTGGATAGGTTTAGTAACCTAAAATTTGCTGGGTTAGTAATATTTAAAATGAAAGCCTATAAAGCCTGGTCTTTTGAAAAGTCAATGGTTTGATAATGATGACCTAATGATTAGAAAATCACTGGTCTTAATGTTTATATGTCTAAAAGAATATGTGTGTAAAAAGCAAGTCTCTTCAACTCAGCAGTAACGGACAGGAACTCTGAAAGGCTGGCGTCTTGTTAAAAACAGACCTGGTAGTGTGGACTATTTATCAGCTAAACAGAGAGTGTTTGATCTCAGAATTCTGCTGTGTAAATATCGTATGGCTGATTAGGTCCATAAGCATGACAACAGCATGAGCAATAAGCCTGAAATCAAAGTTTATTAAAACTAAAAAAAAGCCTCTTTCTGTGAAAACAAGCAAATGACTTCATGAGTAATTGATCAAACCAGTCATTGTAGATGACACATTATGAAGTTTGCCAATGATCAAATTAATCAAATTGCTGGAGACTGGACAATGTCAAAGTTGGAACACACAGCCTGTCTGAATGGAAAAGAGTAAAAGAAAGGTTCCCTCAGAGCAATAGTTAGCTCGCTCAGGACAAAGTAATCTCAACAGCAACTTGGAGATTGAAACAGAGTGGACTGCTCACCAGTTTCAGTCTGATCTTTGGAAAAGTCCATGTAAACTGGGTCACTTGAGATTGTAAACCTTGTAATGTATAATTATTATTGCACCATTTAGTAGTGTACTTTGCTTTAATAAAGAACAATTGGGTATACCCCATTGTTAAATGAGATTGACTAAGAGAGGAAATATAATACATGAGAGTAAACTCGCAAGGAAAAATAAGTCTGCTTGTAAGACCTTTTATAAATATATAAAAAGAAAATATTGGTGCAGACAAATGTAGGCTATTTACAGTATGAAGCAGAAGAATTAATAATGGAGAACAAGGATATATCTTGGTTCTGTTTTTATAGAAGAAGACATAAATAACTTCCCAAAAGTGCTCAGGAAGCAAGGATCTATTAGGAAGGAGGAATTGAAAAAAATAGTACTAATTAAAAAAGGTGGTGGAGCAATTGATTTGTTTAAAAACTGATAAATCCCCAGGCTCTGCTAATCTACATCCCAGGGTACTAAAGGTATAGCCAGAGAAACAATGGACTAACGCAAAATTCTGTAGATTCTGAAACAGTCTCCACACATTGAAGTGGGGCAAATGTTACTCCACTATTTAAGAAAGGAAGTAGCAAGAAATCTGGGAATTACAGATCTGTTGGCCTAACTTCAGTGGTAAGGAAAATGCTGGAATCTATTAAAAAGTATGTGACAATAGGATACTTAGAAAATACCAACAGCATTACACAAAGCTAACATGCATTTGTGAAAAGGAAATTGTATTTTAAGTTGAGTGAGTGGGCAGATGCAGCATAATAGGATATGTGTGAAGTTATCCACTTCAGTATGAAAAAGCGAATAGCAGAGCTTTATTTAAATATTGATAGATTGGGAAATGGTGGCATACAAAGGACCTGGGCATCTCTGTACACCACTCACTGAAAGCACGCAGTTGCAGCAAACAAATAAGAAGGCAAATGGTACATGGTCTTCATTGCAAGGCGGTTTCAGTACAGGAGTAGGGCTACTCTTATTACAGCTCAACACTTCACCCGATGATGCAGCAGTGCTCCGAAAGCTTGTGATTTTAAATAAACCAGTTGGACTATAAATTAATGTCATGTGACTTCTGACTTTGCAGTTCATCAAAGCCTTGCTGAGATCACAACTAAAGTCTTTTGTGCAGCTTTGATCTCCTTATCTAAAAAAAAGATATATTTGCAATAGAGGGAATGAGCAAAGTGCAGTAGACTGATTCCTGCATTGACAGAATGTCATATGAGAAGAGATTGGGTCAACTGAATTCACTAGAGTTTAAAAGAGTGAGAGGGGGCCTCATTGAAACTTTTAAAATCCTGAATTTAAAGGACTGAACAGACTGAATGCAGAAATGATATCCTCTTTAGCCAGGGGTATCAGAAAAAGGGTTCACCGCTTCAGGATATGGGCTAGGTCATTTTTGATTAAGATGAGGAGAGATTTCTTTAATTAGAGTGTGGTGAACCTGTGGAATTCTCTGCCACAAAAGGCTGTGGAGGCCAAGTCTCTAAATATGTTCAAGAAAGAAGTAGATAGATTAGTAGAGACTAAACATGTCAAGAGGTCTGGGGAGAGAACAGGAGTATGGCACGAGGATAGATGATCAGCCATGATAATGTTGAATGGTGGAGTGGACTCAGTAGACCTAAATGGCCCATGCCTGCTCCTATTTTCTATGTTTTAAATTGATCACAAATTAACTTTTTGATCACTGTACCAAATTTATATGTAGAATATCGGAACATAGGAACAGAAACAGGCCTTTCAGGCCCTCAAGCCTGTTCCATCATTTAATGAGATCATGGCTAATCTGTGGCCTAACTCCAAATAGCTGCCTTTGGCCCTTATCCCTCAATACATTGGCTTAACAAATGCTTATCTATTTCAAATTAACTATTGATCCAGCATTCATTGCTGTCTGTGGCAGAGAGTTCCCAATATCTACCATCCTTTGTGTGTAGAAGTGCTTCCGAACATCTGTCCTGAATAGTCTGGCCTTAATTCTCAGACTGTTCTAGATTCCTCAACAGTGGAAATAGTCTCTTTTTATCAACCTTGTCTTTTCCTGTTAATATCTTGAAAAGATAAACTTCCAAATTCGAGACAAAACAAGCCTAATTTGTGTAATAATTTCTTATAACTTAACCCCTGAAGTTCAGGTAACATTTTTGTACACGTATGTTGCACTCCAACCAACAACCTTCCTAAGGTGAGCTTGCTAGATGTGCTCATAGTACTATTGCTACAGCGCAGTCATGTATTGTTTTATGAGCTCACCATTTCACCTGGCATCTCCAGCGGGAAGAGTATTTCTTTAACCTGAAGTATCTGTCATGAACTCTTGGTGATGTATTAAAAGTTCACATGTCTTCTGTGAGCTGTTCAAATCTTGACTGTGCTTCAGTTCCAAGGCTATGGATAGTATCACCTTACTGTGGGTTGCTGCTATCTGTGGATCATCCATACCATTAGAGCCAAGGTTTTGAACCACGAGATCCGTTGATCCCATGGCATGCATAGATCTCTCTGTGAAGAAGGAAGAAGTGCTGGAACTGGTAAGCTTAAAATGTCTTCCATTCTCATTGTCAGATATTGTGTTTCACACCTCAGAGACATTCAGAGATAACTTGCACCAGGTTCTGTGTATGAACAAGAACTTTATTACAATGTTTTTTATAATGTCTGCTTTCTCATATTTACTGCTTGCATTCTGTTTTTCTAACCACAGCCGCAGGCTTGACTCACAGCACACAGCACAGTGAGCAGTCAACATTCACACCAACCAAACAATTGACTCCAAAAGCAGGCATGGGTAAGAGCTTAATGACAGGGTAGAGAATAGCTGCATCAAAGTAGCATTTGACAGACTGATGAAAACACATTCCCTTTTCTGCGTGCTGCTTATGGTTTATAATTCGACTTGTGTCATTTGGCATGAGATGTTTACTTTGGGTGACTCTTGTATAAACGATATTCTAATATTTGAGGAACAAATTTAATGCAGTTTTATTGTGTTATTATTTGTGTTCATTCTTTTGTTTCTTGATAGTATTGAGTTTTGTACTATCAGTGTTCAGATTTATTGCACAATTAATTATGCTTTCAGTATTTGATTAACCAGTTTGACAGAGCTGTAACTTCCTCTTAAAATAAAACTGCGTTAGATTATTGCAACAATGAAAGGCAGGGAGACCAAAACATTGTACAAATGGTGGAAGCAGAATGTCCACAGGCTCAATAATAAGTCTCTGAGGGTGATCAAAGGTATGAGACTAATAAGTGTTGACTGAAGTCAACATTAGGGCAAGGGGCACCCCTTCCAATGACTGGAGTCACATTAACAAACGTAATTTGAGACTCATTTTCTTGGATTTCTGAGCTGTACTAAATACTAGAATATTGCACGACAAAACTGCATTGCGGTTATTGTCCAGCTAATAACAGAAATTTCCTAGTACTATTTTGACCAGGGAGACAGAAATCCTACAGCCAAATCAAGTTCCATGTTATTTTCTTTAAGTTCCAAAATATTTCTGTGTAGAATCTTTTTCTGAATATAAAATTAATTGTGAGTTTAATTCTGGGATTCCAATTAAGAAAGCAAGTACTTAGGTTTATGTACCATTCAACTTGACATCCCAGAGCACTTCACAACCAATTGAGCATTTTGAAGGGTATTTACCATTGTGATGTTAGGAAAGATAGTAGACAATAATGGCACAACAAGGTCCGACAAACAGCAATGAGATAAACAACCAGATAATCTATTTTTGTGGCATTGGTGAAGGAATAAATATTGGCTAGGATAACCTCCTCTTTGAAATGGCATCATTTACATTCACTTGAGGGAGCTGGTATCTCATCTGAAAGATAGGTTAATAAAAAAAATTCTAAATTTACCTTGTACTTCAGTGTCTTTTGACACATTTGTGCTCTTTTCCATAATATATGTTTCTCAGTAAATTCAATTTTGAAGTATGATCTTGGTTAGGATCATTCATACAGCTCCAGTTAATAATAGTCCAGGAAAATGTCTTGAAATGACCTGAATAATTGAGCCCTATTCCCACAACAATTTACTTTTTAATCTCAAGAAATATAGTTTAAATCATATTAGAACTTAAGCAGATGAGATAGTTGTTTCAGATCATACTTATAGAGCAGTTTTTATTTCTGCAATTGTCTCTGAAAGCCCATATTTTGAAAGATGGAGATTCAGCACATCCTTGATTCGAAATCAAAGGTTCATAGGATTTCTCCAAAGAGAGAAGGTTATTGATTCATTGCGTTCACACAGCTATTGTTTATTTCTGATTCTGTGTGGAAAAATGACTAAGATCACTCTCAGGGGACAAGTAATATGCTTCACCTTAACCCGAGGGGGAGAGAGAAATTGATATTGAATTCCTTTCTCTCCCAAGGTGCAGTAAGACAAATAACTTAAACATTAATTAATCAAGTCTTGCAAGGTGAGCTGCCCACTGACAGTTAATTTTCAGATACTTTTTGCGTAGTTGTAGTTTCAAAACATACTCCAACTTAGAAACTTTTTTCAGCAACTTTGAACATCTCTGGGTCAATGACAAAACGCAAGATGGGTATCTGTGCTCTTTTTCTCCAGGGGTTTGCATGGAACCTGCAGGGTGTGATTTTGAGCACGCTTATGACAATAACAATGAAAACAACCCACATCCATGTTGCACTTTTACCACAGAAAAATTTCCTATGGTGCTCGAGACACAGGATGAAAATAGGTGCCCTTGGAGATTTTGAAGTGATCAAAAATTTGATCAGAGAAGTGATTTTTATTACAGATCTTAATGGAGTAAATCAATCTGGAGATGCAGGGCACTTAAGGTGAGAAATCTGGAATATTTCACCAAGGTTATTCAAAGCCTGGCTACCAATGGAGTGGGACTGGGAGGAGGGGCTTACATAAAGGGCCAGAGGTTGAAAGAAAGCGAGCGGTAATGTCACAAATAAATGTAAACACAAGAGATGACAGTTTTAAATTTGAATAGCTGGATTATTGTGAGTCAAGGGCATGAGGGATATGGCAACATCATCCCTCCGGGTTCTTGTTCAAATCGCACAGCATTCTGACATCAAAATATATTACTTTTGCTGTTGAGTCAAAATCCTGAATCTCTCCAACAAATAGCACTGTCGGGGTGCCTTTGCCACACCAATTATAGTGGTACAAGAATGTGAGTCACCATCACCTTCGCCAGCTAAGGATGGATAATAAACATTAGCCCAGTCAGTGACATCTTATCCCAAGAATGAACTTTTAAAAGCTTCTGTGTTTTCCTTCTTCATTTATTGATATGACCTCACAAATCTTCCATCACCTACTTCTGACATATAATCCAAAGCCCTGACTGGACGTATTAAAATTATATTCACAGCTGAATTTATGTTTGTTGAATCATATTGTACATATGCCTGCGGGAATTTATATCTTTCTTCAACTAAGGAGATTGTAGGGCAGCTTGCCGTATGCTCGAGGAGAAAAATAAAATGCAAGTTATTAATAAATTAGAAAGCAGTTAAAATATGTCAGCAAAAATAGATTTTAAAAGCCTGCATTTCAGACAATGAAGACAAGGTTGAAGTTCCTTGAGGTATTCCAGACTTCTGAGGTCCAGAGCAGAAATGGTATTTGCATGAAATGAAAGAGACCTAGAATTGATGTTCCCCTGATTGAAGTTCAGTGAAAGCTGAGACATTGACCACCATACGGAGTATCACAGCTTGGTTTGCAAATGTTATCTTGTAGTTGACAACCACTACCACACTCAAAAGGATAGCCTCTAAATGCTGCATGAGGCTCTGTGCCAAGTTGGATCCAAACTCTCTAAGATCCTTCTCAGTGATAAACTACTGTCTGGCAGGCCTATCAATGCATTAGGCTTTTTGATGAGCATTCTTGTCAGTGTTGTCCCAAACCTTGCCACATCGAAGCTTTTATTTAAGTCTCCTGCAGTAGAGCTTCATATTCAAGGGAGCTGATGCACAAATTGTCTCATCCCTGTGTTTTGACTGTAGCCTTTTTATGCCTGGTGACTAACCAAATTCTATACTCCACGTCTTAACGTATATGAGTTTAACTTGGTGGATGTATTTGTCCTTGCAAGTGATGGTGACCTTTCTTCAGTAATGTGGTGTTACTTTCTCCCTTATGAGGCTGCAGTGGCTAAGCAAGTGGCTCATTCCCTTGATTGACCTAACCAGACAGCCCCAGATGAGAAGTGCCCAGACCTTGGACTAGTGGCTTATATTTCCCTACTGTATTATCCCATTCCCCAGACAAAAGTTGATAGTTGGGAGGATTGGTGGTAGATGACATTCAATGCAGAGTAGTGTGTGCTGATTGACCTTGGTTGGAAGAACACTGAAAGACAATATAAAATAGGGCACACAATTCTAAAGGGACTGCAGGAGCAAAGGGACCTGGGTACACAGAGCATTGAAGTTGGCCGAACAGATGGAGAGAGCAGTAAATAAAGCAAACAGTGTTCTCAACTTTATTAATAGGGGCATAAAGTACAAGACCAAGGTGATGATGTTGAACTTGTACAAGACTCTTGTTAGACCTCACCTGGAATATTTTGTAGAATTATGGATGCCACATTGTGGGAAAGATGTGAATGCATTGGAATGCAGATGTGATTTACTCGAACGATTCCAGGTATGAGAAACTTTCGCTATGAGGATAGATCGAAGATGTTGGGACAGTTCTCCTGGAAAGAAGGAAGCTGAGAGGAGTTCTGACAGAGGTTTTCAAAATCATGAGTGTGCTGAACATTGTAGTTACGTAGAAGCTGCTTCTGTTTTGTAAAAGAGACAAGAAATTACGGCATAGATTTAAAATTATGTGCAAATGAAGCAAGGGTGATGTGAGGAAGAAACCTTTTCACACAACGAGTAGTTAGGGTGTGAAAAGCACTGCCTGAAAGTATGATGGAGGCAGGTACCATTGAGAACATTGGATGGGTTTTGGAAAGTAATGTGTGCGTAGGTATGGGGAACATTTAGGGGATTGGCACTAGATAATAGAACACAATTAGGTAACAGAGCAGTGCAGGTACAATGGGCTGAATGGCCTCCATCTGCACCATAATAATTCTGTGATTTTGGTCAGGGGTGCTGTGTCTTTGCAGTCCATGGAATGGGTCATGGTATGTCCTGTTGTTCCAAAGTGGTTGAGAACACTGTTTGCTTTATTTACTGCTCTCTTCATCTGTTCTGCCACCTTCAATACTCTGTGCACCAAGGTCCCTTTGCTCTTGCACTCCCTTTAGAATTGTGCGCCCTATTTTAAGGTCAATCAGCACACCTTACTCTGCTTTGAATGTCATCTACCACCTATCCTCTCAACTACCAATGTTTGGAGTTCATCGTTGTCCTCTCACAGTTTGCAATTCTTCAAATTTAATGTCATCTGCAAACTTGAAAGTTGTCCCCTAGATACCAAGATCATTGATGTGTATCAGGAAAAGAAAGGTCTCAGCACCGACCCCTTGGCTACTCCACTATAAACTTGAAAAGTATCCCTTACTCTCTGTTTTCTATCATTCAGCTAATTTTGTATTCACATTGTCACTACCCCTTTTATCCCATGATCTATAACAGTCCTCACAAAACAATTGTGAGATACTGTATCAAATGACTTCTGAAAATGCATGTACAGGCCATTCTGTTATAACGCATGTTACGTTAAATGAGTTCGCTGTAACATGATTAACAAATTGGGGACATTGTTTCTAAAGCACAAACTGTGTGTGTTGGCCGTAACGGAATTACATCACCAACACTTTACGTGCTGCTCCTAAAGCGCAGATTTTCTGTAATGTGATGTTGTACAAGAACGCAACCATTGTGTTATAGAAGAACTATCTGTATACCACTTCATAATTGTTACCTTCATCAACCCTTTTCATTCAAAAAATTCCAGCAAGTTAGTTAAACATGATTTCACTGATTGCTCCTAATTAACCCACTTTCTTTTATGTGACTACTGATTATATCCCGAATACTTGTTTCTGAAGGTTTCCCCACTACCAAAGTTAAACTGAATCTTTTTATTGAACAAGTCCAAAGGTACATGGTGTGAAGGCAGGCCTCGGAGAAAGGAGGGGAAACATCTCCAGCAGTTTTTGCAGCCAAGAACTCTTCTCCTGCACCAAATTGATTTCCAAGTGGAATCGTGCTTGCAAAGCAGTCTTACAATTTTTAGGACAATAATGTTGAGTTGTCCTCGAAGGAAGAATTAAGAAGACATAAAAATACCTTATGAGATGGTGCAATCACTTAACTTCAACCAGCTGATAATGTAATGAACAGGAACAGCATGGAGGATGTTTTATATATGAACTAAGAAGTAAATTTCATCAGACACCAACTCATTCACATTCATTCATTAGAAAAAAACTGTTGAAAGACTCATCTTGTAGAGGTAGGACTTTTCAAATGGGAGATTATCCACTTACTAGACGACAACATTTTAGCTGCTGACTTTTCAGAACTGTGAGAAGTATTATATTTGCAATTGAAAGAAGGGGTTATACCTTAGTAGCCATTGGTATGTATATGGAAGTTAAGGAATCTAGTCATGCAATCAGCTTGTTATTGGTCATTCAGAAATACTTCTGGATGCTTATGAGAAAACAACTATAATAAATTATGATATAAAGTATTTTATTATTGGATTTGTCTTGAATCAATGAAATAACAAAGTGTAACATTGTACTGTAAAAACTACTTTCAACACTTGTGGTTAGCTCAGTATAGAATTATTTTAGCTTGGGATGGGAAGATGTAGATGCTGAAGACAATTCAGTGGATTTGGACAACTCCAGCCCTACAAGTGGTGGTCATTCTAATGGTAGGTATCTATAAGCAATCCCTTTGATATTGTGAGCACAGAGCTACTTTTGTCACAGTAATGATGGATCTATTTTATCTCTGTAACTATTATTGCTTATTTTTATGTATTTTAATTATCATTTCTAATATACTAAGCAATCGAGAGAAATGATAAGAGAAAACTAACACCAATAACAATCACAAGAGAAAAAGTACTAACAAAACAAATAAGGATAATGTTGGATAAATCCCTGGAACCTGGTGGTTTGCATCCGAGGATTTTAAAGGAAGTAGCTACAGAGATAGTGGTTGCACTCGTAATAATTTTCCAGGAATTATTAGATTATGGAAAGGTCCCAAAGGATTGGAAAAACACCAATGTAACACCCTTATTCAAAAAATAAGATAACTATCCATCAGTTAGCTTACTGTTTACTATAAAGAAAATGATAAACTCTATTATAAAGGATATAACAGTACAGCATTTAGGAACATGTGTTATAATCAAGCAGGGTTAACATGCCTCCATGAAGGGGAAATCAATCCTGAAAAATGTATGAGAGTTCCTCGAAGACGTAACAGGCAGGATAAAGGGGAATGAGATGAGGAGGATTTTTTTCTCGCAGAGTTTCGTGAATCTGTGGAATCTTTTACCACCGAAGGGCGAGAAAGGTGAGGTCATTAAGCATATTCAAGGATGAGATCGATCTTTCATCAGTAAAGGAATTAAGGGCAATAGGAAAAAGGCAGGAAAGTGCGGTTGAGGATTATTAAATCAGTCATGATCTCAGTGAATGATGGAGTAGACATTATTAGCCAAAAAGCCTACGTCTGCTACTTTGCATTATGATATTTTCTATGTTCTATAAAAATGTGAATTATGCATGCATTGTCAAGTTTGTATAGTATTATATTTTCAAAGTAATTAATCCAATATTGGGATTGAAAAACAGCCATGAAGATTCCATTTCATGTAAAGAACATGTTTAGACTTGTTTTGCTCATTTAGAGAATTCAAGATATCAACACTGTTCTATGTCAAAAGTTAATGGGTGGCACTTCCTCTAAACACTTGAGATTGCATTTAATTATGCACCCTGGTACGGACCAGGCCAGGCTCCCTCAAAACATTTCAGGAAAGTGGCTCAGACCCTAACTTTGCAAGTTCTTTTAAACAGATATAAAGTGGATATTCCAAGAGAGATGCAGCTGGTCAAACCACTTAGTTTTAAACAAAACAGAATTTATTTACAAGACTACCACATGAAATACAAACAAAAGAGAAGAGGATACCAATCTGAAGATACTTATCCTATCTGAAGACCCAACAGATTATCTCAACTTAATGATGCTGTTCCAAATACTTGCAACAATCCCCATAAACACCCCGTGGCACAAAAGGTAAAATCAGGGTCTTACAGGAGAGAAATCAGAGAGAGAGTACCAGCATGGACCTGCTTCTTTGGATTCAGCAGCTTCACACTACTGCTAAAAACCAAACCAAACCAGAGAAAAACTGAGCTGGGAGAACTGGCCACCCCCCTTTCATTGTACAGTTTGTTTTAGACTTGAAAGCCTGTTTCCTGAGGCAGTATCTGTTAGCTATAATCAAATTGGCCCTAAAACCCTTCAGCCACAGACTTTTTGGAGTCTGTGTCATTTAAAACCACTCTGAATAAAAAGCCAAGGGCAGCATAACAGGATAGCCCCTTGTTAAAGGAACAGCTTTGTCACAACCCATTTTGGAGAAAGTGAGGACTGCAGATGCTGGAGACCAGAGTTGAAAAATGTGGTGCTGGAAAAAGACAGCAGGCCAGGCAGCATCCGAGGAGCAGGAGAATCGATGTTTCGGGCATAAGCCCTTCTACAGCTCATGCCCAAAATATCGATTCTCCTGCTCCTCGGATGCTGCCTGGCCTGCTGTCTTTTTCCAGCACCATATCTCACAACCCATATTATCAATATCAGTTCACACTTAAATTTCCCAGGTGATTTTATTACTATAAGACAAAACACAAAGATAAGTAAGCAGAAATCATATAAATTGGAATGTGAGAAAATAAACTTGCACCCTATACTTGACCCACAAAAAGGTAGCTCCCAGACATTTTGCATTTGGACAGCTGTTAATCAGCCATTCATACCTCATTTAGATACATAAACCCAAAAGAAACAAAATCAGAAATTAATGGAAAAATTCAGCAGGTCTGGCAGCATCTGTGGAGAGAAAGAGAGTCTATGTTTTGGGTCCAGTAATTCTTCTTCAGAACTCACTGTGTTGCATGTGTTTGGAGGATGAAGTGGAACTGGGGGTCAGGGCAGTTATGAGCCAGTGTGAGGTGGTGCTGATGGAAAGAGAGCGTGAGAGTGTACATACCACAACACATGGCACTGAATGTGGATCTCAGAATATCCCAAGAACAGCTATCTGAAGAACATTGAGTGCCATCTAAATAGATCTTTTGTTCTTTAATTTAGCCATTACCACTCTCATTAGGCAGCTAGTGCAGGAGTCTTTTGTGGATATACCCATTTCAAACAGGTATGCTGTTTTGGAAAATGTAGGGGGTGATGGATTCTCAGGGGAACGTAGCATGAACAGCCAAGTTTCTGGTATTGAGACTGGCTCTAATGCAACGAGGGTTACATCAGCTTCCAAGAGATCAATTGTGTTAGGGGATGCCGTAGTCCGAGGTACAGACAGACGTTTCTGTGGCCAGCAAAGAAAAAGTAGAATGGTGTGTTGTTTCGCTGGTGCCAGGATCAAGGATGTCTCAGAGAGGGTGCAGAATGTTCTCACGGGGGAGAGGAGCCAGCAAGAGGTCATTGTCCACATTGGAACCAATGACATTGGAAGGGAAAAGGTTGAGATTCTGAAGGGAGATTACAGAGAGTTAGGCAAAAATTTAAAAAGGAGTTCCTCGAGAGTAATAATATCTGGATTACTCCCAGTGCTACGAGCTAGTGAGGGCAGGAATAGGAGGATACAGCAGATGAATACATGGCTGAGGAGCTGGTGTACGGGAGAAAGATTCACATTTTTGGATCATTGGAATCTCTTTTGGGGTAGAAGTGACCTGTACAAGAAGGACAGATTGCACCTAAATTGGAAGGGACTAATATACTGGCAGGGAAATTTGCTTAAGCTGCTCGGGAGGATTTAAACTAGTAAGATGGAGTGCTGGGACCCAGGGAGATAGTGAGGAAAGAGATTGATCTGAGACGAGTACAGCTGAGAACAGAAGCAAGTCAAACAGTCAGGGCAGGCTGGGACAAGGTGGGACTAATAAATTAAACTGCATTTATTTCAATGCAAGGGGCCGAACAGGGAAGGCAGATGAACTCAGGGCATGGTGAGGAACATGGGACTGGGATATCATAGCAATTACAGAAACATGGCTCAGGGATGGGCAGGACTGGCAGCTTAATGTTCCAGGATACAAATGCTACAGGAAGGATAGAAAGGGAGGCAAGAGAGGAGGAGGAGTGGCATTTTTGATAAGGGATAGCATTACAGCTGTGCTGAGGGAGGATATTCATGGAAATACATCCAGGGAAGTTATTTGGGTGGAATTGAGAAATAAGAAAGGGATGATCACCTTATTGGGATTGTATTATAGACCCCCTAATAGTCAGAGGGAAATTGAGAAACAAACTTGTAAGAGTAATAGGGTGGTTATGGTAGGGGATTTTAACTTTCCAAACATCGACTGGGACTGCCATAGTGTTAAGGGTTTAGATGGAGAGGAATTTGTTAAGAGTGTACAAGATATTTTTTTGATTCAGTATGTGGATGTAACTACTAGAGAAGGTAGAAAACCTGACCTACTCTTGGGAAATAAGGCAGGGCAGGTGACTGAGGTGTCAGTGGGGGAGCACTTTGGGGCCAGTGACCATAATTCTATTAGATTTAAAATAATGATGGAAAAGGATAGACCAGATATAAAAGTTGAAGTTTTAAATTGGAGACAGGCCAATTTTGACGGTATTAGGCAAGAACTTTTGAAAGCTGATTGGGGGCAGATGTTCGCAGGTAAAGGGATGGCTGGAAAATGGGAAGCCTTCAGAAATGAGATAACGAGAATCCAGAGAATGTATATTCCTGTTCGGGTGAAAGGAAAGGCTGGTAGAAATTGAGGGTTTGGTTAAGAAAAAGAAGGAAGCTATCTAAGGTATAGGCAGGATAAATAGAGTGAATCCTTAGAAGAGTAGAAAGGAAGTGCGAGTATACTTAAATCAGGAGGGCAAAAAGGGGACATGAGATAGCATTGGCAAATAGAATTAAGGAGAATCCAAAGAGTGTTGACAAATATATTAAGGACAAAAGGGTAACTAGGGAGAGAATAGGGCCCCTCAAAGATCAGCAAGGCGGCCTTTGTGTGGAGCCGGAGAAAATGGGGGAGATACTAAATGTAGGGAAATAGATGGTGACATCTTGCTAAATGTCCATATTACAGAGGAGCAAGTGCTGGATGTCTTGAAACAGGTAAAGGTGGATAAATCCCCAGGACCTGATCAGGGGTACCCTAGAACTCTATGGGAAGCTAGAGAAGTGATTGCTGGCCCACTTGCTGAGATATTTATATCATCGATAGCCACAGGTGAGGTGCCGGAAGACTGGAGGTTGGCTAATGTGGTGCCACTGTTTAAGAAAGGTGGTAAGGACAAGCCAGGGAACTATAGACCAGTGAGCCTGACGTCGATTATGGACAAGTTGTTGGAGGGAATCCTGAGGGACAGGATGTACATGTATTTGGAAAGGCAAGGACTGATTAGGGATAGTCAACATGGCTTTGAGCGTGGGAAATCATGTCTCTCAAACTTGGTTGAGTTTTTTGAAGAAGTAACAAAGAGGATTGAAGAGAGCAGAGCGGTAGATGTGATCTATATGGACTTCAGTAAGGCGTTCGACAAGGTTCCCCATGGGAGATTGATTAGCAAGATTAGATCTCAAGGGAGAACTAGCCATTTGGATACAGAACTGGCTCAACGGTAGAGGACAGAGGGTGGTGGTGGAGGGTTGTTTTTCAGACTGGAGGCCTGTGACCAGTGGAGTGCCCCAAGGATTGGTGCTGGGCCCTCTACGATTTGTCATTTACATCAATGATTTGGATGCGAGCATAAAAGGTACAGTTAGTAAGTTTGCAGATAAAACCAAAATTGGAGGTGCAGTGGGCAGCGAAGAGGGTTACCTCAGATTACAACAGGATCTGGACCAAATGGGCCAATGGGCTGAGAAGTGGCAGATGGAGTTTAATTCAGATAAATGTGAAGTGCTGCGTTTTGGGAAAGCAAATCTTAATAGGACTTATACACTTAATGGTAAGGTCCTAGGGAGTGTTGCTGACCAAAGAGACCTTGGAGTGCAGGATCGTAGCTCCTTGAAAGTGGAGTCGCAGGTAGATAGGATAGTGAAGAAGGCGATTGGTATGCTTTCCTTTATTGGTCAGAGTATTGAGTACAGGGGTTGGGAGGTCATGTTGCAGCTGTGCAGGACATTGGTAAGGTCACTGTTGGAATATTGTGTGCAATTCTGGTCTCCCTCCTATCAGAAAGATGTTGTGAAACTTGAAAGTGTTCAGAAAAGATTTACAAGGATGTTGCCAGGGTTGTAGGATTTAAGATATAGAGAGAGGCTGAACAGGCTGGGGCTGTTTTCCCTGAAGCATCGGAGGCTGAGGGGTGACCTTATAGAGGCTTACAAAATTATGAGGGGCATGGATAGGGTGAATAGGCAAAGTCTTTTCTCTGGGGTCAGGGAGTCCAGAACTAGAGGGCATAGTTTTAGGGTGAGAGGGGAAAGATATAAAAGAGACCTACAGGGCAACTTTTTCACACAGAGAGTGGTACATGTATGGAATGAGCTGTCAGAGGAAGTGGTGGAGGCCGGTACAGTTGCTACATTTAAGACGCATTTGAATGGGTATATGAATAGGAAGGGTTTGGAGGGATATGGGCCAGGTGCTGGCAGGTGGGACTGGATTGGGTTGGGATATCTGGTTGGACCGAAGGGTCTATTTCCATGCTGCTCATCTCTATGACTCTATCTAAAAAAATTAAATTCCAATGAGCTGTTAAACTTTAAACCTTTCCACCATGAAACCTTTTGTCGTTTTAACTTTGTTTTAATTTCCACAGATGTGGTATAAACAAATCAGAATTTCCAGCATTCCCTGTGTCTATTCCAGATATTCCTTCTTTGGTACAATCATCAACAATCATGCCATTTGGCAAATATTTATGCAAGTTAAGCACAAGATATTAAAAACATGCAATCATGGAAGGTTTTTAGTATTTATTGGTATTTATACTGATGGCATTCAAAGAATCAAAAATCCAGCGCAATCTCTGAATGACGCAATCACTGAGAACAGTACCCACTTACTTAAAAATCACACAATTACAGGATGGGGTCCAACAAATTTATTTGGAAGCACTAGCTTTCAGAGCACTGCTCCTTCATCAGGTGGTTGTGGAGTATAGGATCATAAGACACAGAATTTATTGCAGAAGATTACAGTGTCATACAGTGATATGTTGTTCTGCAAAAACTTGATGTCTGTGTCAATATACGCAATCTTCTTCTACCCACCTATCTACTGGGCTGTCTATTGCAGCAAATTGGTGGCCCTCCACTCAGTGCAGATAAAGCAATGCCATACACTGCATGATGCCAGTGGAACTGGGAATGTCCCCTAAGTGGAGCAGCAGACACCATCGGGGTTTAAACTGCAAAGCAAATTGATTTCAACTTCTCTAACATTTTTAAGTGATCGCATAGTTTCTTTCTTACTTTTTCCTTTTTCCTTTTAACTTGTAATATAGTTAGTATTGTGAATGTCTTTCTTTTTACTTCTTATAAACTTTTAATGCTGTTATGTAATAATTCTAAGTCAATTTTTTCTCTTTGATTCTGAGTAAATGAGTGTCACTGAGGTAGATAAGCAGTTAAGGAGGTAGGGTAGTGGTGGGTGGGGAGACGGGCTGGGTAGATGGTGGGGGGTGGAGTAGGGTGGCAGGTTTGCAGGTGGATAAGGTGGTAGCTAAGTAGGATAGCAGGTAGATAGGGTGGTAGATGTGTAGAATGGTAGATTGATTAGGGTGCAAGACTGGAATGGTGGTAGTTGCATAGGTTGAGATTAGCATATGTTTAGGGTGGACAAGAGGCAAAGGTGGAATGTTAGTGGGTGAGGATGGTAGTGTGGCAGGTGGGTGAGGGGTTGAGGTTGGTCATTCAGAGTCAGGTGGTGAGGTTTGGTTCTGAAGATGGACACAACCTGAAAATTTAAAATGGGGGAGCCAACTGAGAGGAGGCAGGATCATTGCAAAAATCTATACTGAAGTGTGGGAAGCCACGATCAGCACATTATCCACCCAAAGTATCTGCACAACTTGTTTGCATGTGCATATTTGTTCATAGCAGAGATTCAGCTTTCAGATCATCTTTTATTAATGACCCTGATTCTATTTTTGCTGGCAATAATTTTTGTCTTTCTGCCTGCGAATTTCATTGTTACTCTTGAATTAATCTTCATTCTACTGGTGATAAATCACTTTCACTCCTGGCTGCATCTTATTAATTTAAATTTATTTAACCTTTTATGATCATCTTCCATTCCCTCTTTCTGGATTTCTTCACAATTCGTTCCAACCCTGCTTAAACAACCTACCACAGGTCCTTGCCCATGCTGCTCTATGACCAGATGTCAGGAGATACCAGTTCCCCATCCTTTCTTTTTTATTGGGAAATGCCAACTCCCACTTGTTGTGTTACCACTTGTAACTAATAATACTGTAAAAAGTATTATCAGAAAAAGTAGACACAAGCCACAATGCTAATACTCAGTGCCACTGTACATTAACCTAACATGCAAATATATGACACAAGACCTTTCAACATTACAACAAAGCCAATGTTTCTGTTCCCAACATTAAAAAAATTTCAATATTTGTCGGAGAGCTCAAGATCAAAGGAAATAAAATCAAAGATGTTGTTTAACATATCTTTCAAGAATTAAATTTTACCGGTGGATCTTTGAGAATAATTTCGGAATGTAAAAGACATTGAACCGACACTGTAAAGTAAAATTTGGCTATTAAAAGCCTGGACTTTGGGAAGAGGAGAAATTCAATTCCTTTTTCACATTAAAATGAGTGATTCTCTATAACAATCCTGCTGAGCTAATGTTTTCAAGGAAGTAATTATCAGTCCTTTGTTTTCCAAAATTATAGAGATAAAGTAGTTTTGCCAAATTGTATACAAGATAATTAAAACAAAACTCTTTTCATATTGACAAGCTTTGTTTCATATGTTAATGGTTTACATCTTGGCCAACTCTGTGTTTAGGATCAGATTGAGCAGCATCTGTGGAAAGAGAATATTTCAGGTCAATAAAAATTCTCGAACTGGAATGTTTAATCTGTTCCTTTCCTCGAAGATGCTACAGGGCGTGCTGAATATTTTCAGCATTTTCTGTTTTTAGTTCAGGTTTCCAGCATCTTCAAGACAATATTTTACACCTGTGTGGAATGGATCAGCAGCCCCATGCTAGCATGGAGTCTCTCCTGTATTTACTGCTGCAAAGACAGTGGGATAGAGGACTCAATGGACTCTGTTTTCTCAGAGCCTACTGCTCAACCAACTGTGCTTTCTGTTTCTGCTGAGTTCTTCCAATACCCTACAAAGTGTCAACTTCAAGGCATCATAGCTCTCAGTTTACAGTGTCAAAATCTTGATATCTCATTTGCAGGTTTCCTTCTAATGGGAGTACAACTGTCTAGGACTAGTGGCCAGTTCGCTTTACAAAAAGTCTTTCGATACACAGCATGATCCATTCAAACAGTGTGACTGAGACAGCATACACATTGTTGGTGTATTAAGGAAGACATTCTGATGAAATCAACACATTCCAGACTCCTGTATTGGTGACCTAATCCTGCCAAGAATACATCCGAGACAGTAAAAGCTGAAACTATTCAGTTTTTCTCCTGCCTAGCGCATGTTGTCAGGTCTTCTCCCTGACAGAGGTTCACTTGGGACAGAGGTTTGGTGGATTCCTGGTTTGGTGAATTCCTAGTTTGGTGTCCCACACCACACACTTTGACTTTGCTTGCAAAGAACAGCTGTAGCTTCAGTGGTATGTGTGTTGTATGAACAATGTTCAGCAGTGACCATCTTGTGTGATAGTGTCTGCACTATGCTCAATATGGAGTGAGTTCACTGCCACCATCCTCATTTACATTAGAGATCCATAGCCCCTATGGAGCCTGATTTGGTGGAGGAAACCACATTAGTCTATGAGAAGATGATCTTAACTTAAACAAAATGTAGTTTATTGCCTGTTAGCAACTATATACAAATCATACTGGATGTGATAGAGATTGTTAGGGAGGCTATGAAGAGGGCCTGGATGGTACAGTTTCCTGCTTTGAGATACTGTGTTGCTCTCCCACCATGTCTGTATAGCATCATGGTGAGTTTGCTTAAGACACTCCTCAGTATTAAACCTTGCAGAATAATATAATACTTATCTTCAAGTTTTTTTTCCCATTATTAATAGTTATGAGTTTGTATATATGATTAACTCTACCACTACTCCATCCCATCCCCCACCCCCACCACCCCAAGTCTTTGACTTCAAACTTCAGGCATTCTGAGGTTTCACTATTTTCCAAGAATGTTTTTCTTTGGTGTTGGAGGATTAGTACATCTCTGGATTGAAAACTGTGACTTCGATCCTGTTCCTACGAATATGAAGGGCTGAAAGTCCCTTTAGACTGGACATTGCTGAATCTCTTGTATTTCCTTCATGGAGGTTGTCTTTCCTGATGAAATAGACATTTTCTCCATTGCAACAAGTTGAGGACCTTCAATCTGATTTGTTTGCTTCATGGAGGATGGTGGCCCTGTTGAATCAAGTTTAAAATCACACAACATCAGGTTACAGTCCAACATGTTTATTTGGAAGCACTAGCTTTTGCACCGCTGCTCCTTCATCAGGTACTGTACATCAGGTACATACGCAACCAGATTAATGGGTTCGACATGCGTTTCTTCTGCCGTCTCCGCCTCCAGGCCCACTTTTTCAATCAAGGCTCCTGCCCACCCACCGAGGACCCCTTCTCCCACCTCCAACACACCCCATCCACCTGGACTTCCTGTACTGGCCTGTTACCTGCCTTTGACCTTTCATTTCTATCTGCCGCCATGGCATAGACAGCCTCAAGCTGTCCACCCCCCTCACCCACTACAATCTCCTGCTCTTGTAATGCGCAGCCCTCCACTCCAACGCCAGCATCACCATCAAACCAGCAGACAAGGTGGGGCGTGTGGTTATTTGGGGGACCAACCTCTACACTGCTGAAGCCAAGCGCCAACTTGCAGACACCTCCTCCTACTGTCCCTTTGACCACGACCTCCCCTCTCATCACCAAACCATTATCTCCCAGATCTACAACTTCATCACCTCTGGGGATCTCCCATCCACAGTCTCCAACCTCATTGTCCGCGAATCCTGCAACACCCAATTCTACCTCCTACTGAGGATTCACAAATCTGATTTCCCCAGCTGACTCATTTTCTTGACCTACTCCTGTCCTATTTCCTGATGAAGGGCTTATGCCTGAAATGTCAATACTCCTACTCCTTGGATGCTGCCTGACCTGCTGTGATTTTCAAACACCACAGTCTTGACTCTGATCTCCATCATCTGCAGTCCTCACTTTCTCCTACTGTTGAATGAAGGACTGTCATTTTTACTTTCTCCTACTATCAAATCAAGGCATGTCTTTTTTTACCGTATTCTAGATCACTAACTCAGGCAATTTTTTTGTATACTCCTGGATCTCTAGATAATGGTTGGCCCCTCTGAGTTTTGACTTTAAAGTGGTTGTAAGCTCCACATGTTCAATATGTACCAGCAGACTTTTACCCTCAATCTGCTTGTTAGTCTTTGTTGAAGTGTGTGGACTGTTTATTTTGTCTTTTTAATTAGTTTGGACATTTCTATTTGATCTCAGTGATTTCAATATTGGTGAAATCACAATATTACTTCCTTCTGTCTGCTATTTAAGAATTGTTTCTTCTTGGCTTGATCTCTGTCACTGTTACTGAGGATTCTTCCCATTTGGGTGGCACGGTGGCTCAGTGGTTAGCACTGCTACCTCACAGCACCAGGGTCCCAGGTTCAATTCCAGCCTTGGGCGGCTGTCTGTGTCGAGTTTGCACATTCTCCCCATGTCTGCGTAGGTTTCCTCC
Organism: Chiloscyllium plagiosum; assembly: GCF_037043375.1. NCBI lineage: Eukaryota > Metazoa > Chordata > Chondrichthyes > Orectolobiformes > Hemiscylliidae > Chiloscyllium > Chiloscyllium plagiosum. The sequence continues at coordinate 37,921,758 of NW_028270157.1, forward strand.
GGGTACTCCGGTTTCCTTCCACAGTCCAAAGATGTGCAGGTTAGGTGTGTTGGCCATGCTAAATTGCCCATAGTATTTGGTGCATTCGTCAGAGGGAAATGGGAGTAGGTGGGTTACTCTTCAGAGGGTCGGTGTGAACTTGTTGGACCGAAGGGCCTGTTTCCACACTGTAGGGACTCTAATCATTAATATAATAAATGAAATTCTCTGTTAGAACTTGTGCTTTCCAAATTACCTCAGCATCTGCCATCGGTCTTAAATCTCTCAAACTGATTTTTCACCAAGCTGTGCTGCACTCTGAGCTCCCTCAGTGCAAGATATATTAATGAGCTCAAGTACTGCTCATTGGTTATGTAGATGTTAGTATTCATTTGCAAACCTGGCTGAGCTTTGCAATCTGAATTCTCTTTTGTGTTGATACGCTTAGAAAGTATTTCTGCCAATCCAGTATAGTCACAGGTTCCCATCTTGTTTATAGCACAAAACAAATATTTATGCCAACATAATCAATCTCAATGGATTCCCTCTTCAGTTTGGGATCTATTATGGATCAAGGGAGCCCAATGAAATCTTCTACGCATTGTTCTTGGACCGGCCAGTTGTTTCTTAATCGGATGTTCCTTAATATATTGTGCCATGACTGGTTGTTCATGCACCAGTTGCTTTTTGACCGAAACAATTTCATCTGTTTTTGAGGAAAATTAAATTAAAGACATGCATTTCATACTCAAGAGTGAGAATTATTTATTGTGAAGTGTCTATAGTTTTTCTGCTCTCTGAGTCATCCTTTATGCTTGAGAATTATTATAGCATACCTTGAATATTAAGTGCTATATCTCCTATATCATCTAATCACAATTTCATCAGCTGTACACAGTATGTTTTCAACCATGGAACCTTATCTGATGATATAGTGACACAAGTCCCTGAATCATGTTTCAAATTAATAAGATGCCCATTGATATAAATATGCTTTTGCAAAAAAGCTTTTTCTATATCATCAATTCTGCTCAGAACACTATAGGCTTTTCTTCAATTGTAGGTTGTTTTACTTCATTAGTCACTTCATATAGAGAACGGTTTGACTTCCTGCTTTTCTGTGACTGTGTCCTAGTTTGGTACGTTTTCTGTAAGTGGCTTATTGTGTTACAGATAAAGCATTCCTTTTTAATAGCTTTGCATTAACTGAGCCTTTAATGTTTGATGATCCACAGACCTGACAAGGATCCTTTGAATCTGGTGTCTATCCTACTCACTGTTCTGGTTTCTCACTTTTGTCTTTTGTGGTTTCATACCTTAACAGGTGAATGAATTCCACTGATTTCCTGTGATGAGTATGATCTTCTCCTCTGAAGCTTAATCGTGCTGCTTTTGGACTTTGGCTTTGTTCACCATTTGAATGATTTTCTTTAGAATGAGATCTTCTTTTATCTTCAATAAATTTAACAAAGGCTTATCAGCAATTCCGAGAACAATTTGATAACTTAAGGAATATATCTTTAAATCACCAGAGTTGTATTCCACATCCCCCCCCCCCCAATTTGTAGTCACCCTAAATGAACTAATCTATTGATTAGGTGATGATCCTACTCCTTTAACAAGGTTGTGTTGTCCTTGGTGTTCTTTAAGGAGGTTGTAAAAAGCAAAGATTCCCATTTGTCTGAGCTAGGCCACTTTGATTATAGCTAACAGATACTGCCTAAGGCAACATTCAGGGAAAAGGGCATTTAGTTCTTTTTTAAAACACTTGTACAATGAAAGGGGAGTGGCCAGTTCTCCCAGTTCAGGGATTTTTCGAGTTTGGTTAACTTTTTTTTTAGTTGGGGATTTAGAGAAACAGAAGCTGAAGTGAAAAGTGGTTCCATATTAAATCTCTCATGGACATCTCTCTTGTAAGAGTCTGGGTTTGATTACCTTTTTTGCAAAGGGATGTGTTAATGGGGATGTTGCAGGAAATTAGAACAGCATCATTAAGTTAGGATAGAGTTGGTTGGGTTTTCAGATAGGCTATGTTATTCTATAGGTAAAAACAATGACTGCAGATGCTGGAAACCAGATTCTGGAATGGTGGTGCTGGAAGAGCACAGCTGTTCAGGCAGCATCCGAGGAGCAGTAAAATCAACGTTTCGGGCAAAAGCCCTTCATCAGGAATACATGTGTTCTCTTTTGTTCGTGTTTCATTCAGTAGTCTGTAAATAAATTTTGTTTTGTTTAAAACTGTGTGGTTTGACCAGCTGCCTCACTCCTGGAATATCCACTGTACACCTGCTTAAAACAACTTGCAAAGTTAGGATCTGGGTGACCTTTTTGTCATGTTTTGAAGGGGTATGGCCTGGTCCATAACAATTATACCAAATGTTATTAAATCTTGTTTTTTCAACAATGCTATTTGTTCTGAGGTTGAAATAATTGTCAAAGGTTGGGGTACTTCTTCAAATGTATATGTTGTTTCTTTCACACCCTGTTAATCTATAACATCATCAACTATACTCCTAAACAAACATAGCGAATGCTAGAGAAACTCTGCAAGTCTGGCAGCATCCATAGAGAGAGAAACTGAGTTACTGTTTTGAGTCCAGTATGATTCTTCTTCAGAGTGCTATAGGACTACTTTCTATGTAGAATGTATTAAAGTATTCAGCTTATGATTTCGCCTCTTATTCTGTACCTTAAGAATTGTTTTCTCCAAGCTGCTCAATGCTGTGTTTTATTTGGCCCATCTCTGAAATGAAATCTTCCTTAGAATATTATTTCTGTTGTCATGTATTTTTATTTCTTTGCTTAGTTTTGCAGTAATGGCAGTGCTGCTACTTTATATTGCTACTGCAGGGTTTTTCCACATTCTTCCAAGGTGAAATGGAGGATTACCATCCTTTTCCCAACGTCTCTGGATGAATCCTACTATTTGTGACTTTACTTCATGCCTGGGTCTTCAACCTCAAATTGAATTGCTTCTGTGGTGCCTGATTTCCCTTATTCCAGCCCTGCCTCATGGTACTTGCTCACTATGGTGACTACATTTGGTTGGAGGTGAAATTGCTCTTCTTTACTTGTAGCTGTTCCAGCCTATATTTATGTATCATTTGTAAAGCTTTCCCTTGACTACAAAGAATTTTGATTTTACTCACAGATCTCTGATGTCTGTTTACTTTCCTACTGAATCCTGATTTGAGACTCCCTCAATCTGACATGTGTCCTTAAAGCAGGCTAACACTCTTGGAATGACTAGTGGTACCAGAACAAAACTCTGGTTGATTCCTTTGCAGATCTCAAAGGGCTGCAATGTTGCCTTATCATAGCTGGTCATATTCACCATGTTGTCAGGAAAAGAGGAAGCCACATTGTGCAACTTCAGAAGTCTATTTTCTTGAGCAAATTACCATAAAGTAATTGTGGAGAGTGTTTTGCTATAAATTCTTATTAAAACAGTCATTGACTTTAATGGCTACAATATAGATAACAACTAATTTTGCAAATTGTAATATATTTGTAATACAGATTCATTGAAAATTCAGATTGTTTTTCAAAATAGTTGAATATGTAAAAGCAGGTCTTAATTTCTAACTTATTATAGAGTATATCAGTCAGCAATGCAGAGCATCATGCAATTTAGGAAAAGTCCCTTTGTCTCACCATGTCAATGCAGACGAGCAAACACCAAATTACACTAATTCCATTTACTTGCACTTGGTCAATAGCCTACTAATCCCCAGCATTTTAGACGCTCATCCAGATGCTTCTTAAATGTTGTGGGGGTACCTACCTCCACCACCCTCTCAGGCAGTATGTTTCTTATTTCTACCGCCTGCTGGATGGTTTTTTATTTCTCTCAGATCCCCTCTAAACCACTTCCACCTCACCTTAATCTCATGCCCTCTGGTCTTAGACACATCTGCCGTGGAGAAGACATTTGCATAATCTACTCTGTCCATGCCTCTCATAATTTTGTATACTTCAATTGGGTGCCCCCTCAGCCTCCTCTGCTCCAACGAAAACAAACCCAGCCTATCAAGTCCCAACTCATAACTGAGCCTTTCATTCAGGTAACATCCTGGTGAATCTCCTCGATACTGTCTCCACTGCAATCACATCCTTCCAATAGTCTAGGGCTATAGTGCCTTAGTTCTGATATGCAGTGGGGGAATGCTACTGCATCACCAACTCATGAGATGTGCTTTCATCAGGAACTAATCTGCAGTTTTAATTTGGGTTCATGGGGTACTGGAACTCTTAATTCACTTTCCTGTTTACATAGAGGATTTCTAACACTTGGCTACCCAACAGAAGGCTATAGTCACTTTGACTGATGGGAAAACATTGAGCTGAGAATTTCATTACACTTGTATTCCACAATATTTAGTTATCTTGAGTACAAGGAAACATAATGATACGATCAGCAAGCAATTGTATCCAGAAGTAAAAGAAAATCAGGATTTTTGCAAGATTTGTGAAGGTTTGTAGCTCAGGTTGAGTTTAGGGCGTAGGTTTGCTCGCTGTGCTGTAGGTTTGATATCCAGACGTTTCATGACCTGGCTTGGTAACATCATCAGTGGCGACCTCCAAATGAAGCGAAGCTGTTGTCTCCTGCTTTCTCTTTATATGTTTGTCCTGGATGGGGTTCCTGGGGTTTGTGGTGATGTCATTTCCTGTTCATTTTCTGAGGGGTTGATAGATTGTATCTAGATCAATTTGTTTGTTTATGGCGTTGTGGTTGGAGTGCCAAGCCTCTAGGAATTCTCTGGCATGTCTTTGCTTAGCCTGTCCCAGGATCGATGTGTTGTCCCAGTCGAAATGGTGGGGTTTTTTTCTCCGTGTGTAGGGCTACGAGGGAGAGAGGGTTGTGTCTTTTTGTGACTAGCTGGTGTTCATGTATCCTGGTGGCTAACTTTCTTCCTGTTTGTCCTACATAGTGTTTGTGGCAGTCCTTGCACGGAAATTTGTAGATGACGTTGGTTTTGTCCATGGGTTGTACTGGGTCTTTTAAGTTTGTTCGTTTTTGTTTGAGAGTGTTAGTGGGTTTGTGTGCTACTAGGATTCCGAGGGGTCTTAGTAGTCTGGCTGTTTTTTCTGAAACTTCTTTGATATATGGTAAGGTGGTTAGGGTTTCTAGCTGTGTTTGGTCTGCTCGTCGTGGTTTGTCCTTGAGGAATCTGCGCACTGTATTTTTTGAGTATCCGTTCTTCTTGAATACGTTGTATAGGTGGTTCTCCTCTGTTTTCCGAAGTTCGTCTGTGCTGCAGTGTGTGGTGGCTCATTGGAATAGTGTTCTGATACAGTTTTGTTTGTGTGTGTTGGGATGGTTGCTGGTGTAGTTAAGTATTTGGTCAGTGTTTGTCGGTTTTCTGTATACGCAGGTTTGTAGTTCTCCGTTGTCCTTTCTTTCGACTGTGACGTCCAGGAATGCGAGTTTGTTGTTGGTTTTTTTCTTCCTTGGTGAACTTTATGCCTGTGAGGGTGTTGTTGATGATGTTAAATGTCTCTTCTATCTTGTTTCGTTTTGTGATTACAAAGGTGTCATCTACTTGGCAGACCCAGATCTTTGGTTTGATGGTTGGTAGGGCTGTTTATTCCAGTCTTTGCACTACCGCTTCTGCTATGAAACGAACCAACGGCACACCCATGGGATCTCCGCTATCTTTGCTTATTGGGACAGTTGTGTATATTTGGAATAGCATAATTAAGTCTAGTTTAGGTAGACTGAGTTCTATAGGGGTTCTTTATTCTGTTCTTCGTGTTCATTGTGTAATTTCATGAATAAATTTTTGTCTGTTTTAAAACCTGGTACTCCACCTAGTTACCTCACTCTGCGTAATTTTCACTGTATACATACTGAAACAAATTGCAAAGTTTTGGTCTGGATTGCTTTCTTAAGAATGTTTTGAGTGGTCTGGCCTAGTCCATAACAGAGGCTAGGAATGTTAGACAATAGACAATAGACAATAGACAATAGACAATAGGTGCAGGAATAGGCCATTCTGCGCTTCGAGCCTGCACCACCATTCATTATGATCATGGCTGATCATCCTCAAATAGTATCCTGTTCCTGCCTTATCTCCATAACCCTTGATTCCACTATCCTTGAGAGCTCTATCCAACTCTTTCTTAAATGAATCTAGAGACTGGGCCTCCACTGCCCTCTGGGACAGAGCATTCCACACACCCACCACTCTCTGGGTGAAGAAGTTTCTCCTCATCTATCCCTTATTTTTAAGCTGTGTCCTCTGGTTCGGGACTCACCCATCAGCGGAAACATGTTTCCTGCCTCCAGAGTGTCCAATCCTTTAATAATCTTATACTTCTCAATCAGATCCCCTCTCAGCCTTCTAAATTCATGGGTATACAAGCCCAGTCGCTCCAATCTTTCAACATAAGATAGTCCCGCCATTCCAACAATTGACCTTGTGAACCTACGCTGCACTCCCTCAATAGCCAGAATGTCTTTCCTCAAATTTGGAGACCAGAACTGCACACAATATTCCAGGTGCGGTCTCACGTGGGCCATGTACAGCTGCAGAAGAACCTCTTTACTTCTATACTCAATCCCTCTTATTATGAAAGTAAACTGGCCAAAAATATAAAGGAAGATAGTAAAAGCTTTTTTAGGTATGTGAAAGGGAAAAAAATGGTTAAGACTAAAATTGGGCCCTTGAAGACAGAAACAGGGGAATATATTGTGGGGAACAAAGAAATGGCAGAAGGGTTGAATTGGTACTTCAGATCTGTGTTCACCAGGGAAGACACAAGCAATCTCCCAGAGGTACAGTGGCTGAAGGACCTGAACTGAAGGGAATTTATATTTGCCAGGAATTGGTGTTGGAGAGACTGTTAGGTCTGAAGGTTGATAAGTCCCCAGGGCCTGATACATCCCAGGGTACTGAAGGAGGTGGCTCGAGAAGTCGTGGATGCGTTGGTGATTATTTTCCAGAGTTCGATAGATTCGGGATCAATTCCTGCAGATTGGAGGGTGGCTAATGTTGTACCACTTTTTAAGAAAGGAGCGAGAGAGAAAGCAGGAAATTATAGACCAGTTAGTCTGACTTCAGTGGTGGGAAGGATGCTGGAGTCAATTATAAAGGATGAAATTACGACACATCTAGATAGCAGTAACAGGATAGGTCAGAGTCAGCATGGATTTATGAGGAGAAAGTGAGATCTGCAGATGCTGGAGATCAGAGCTGAAAATGTGTTGCTGGAAAAGTGCAGCAGGTCAGGCAGCATCCAGGGAACAGGAGAATCGACGTTTCGGGCATAAGCCCTTCTTCAGGAATGATTCCTGAAGAAGGGCTTATGCCCGAAACGTCGATTCTCCTGTTCCCTGGATGCTGCCTGACCTGCTGCGCTTTTCTAGCAACACATTTTCAGCTCAGCATGGATCTATGAAGGGGAAATCATGCTTGACTAATCTTCTGGAATTTTTTTGAGGATGTAATTCTGAAGATGGACAAGGGAGATCCAGTGGATGTAGTGTACCTGGACTTTCAGAAAGCCTTTGATAAAGTCACACATAGGAGGTTAGTGATCAAAATTAGGGTGCACGGTATTAGGGGCAAAGTACTGACTTGGATTGAAAATTGGTTGGCTGACAGGAAACAAAGAGTAGTGATAAACGGCTCCCTTTCAGAATGGCAGGCAATGACTAATGGGGTACCGCAGGGATCAGTGCTGGGACCGCAGCTTTTTACAATATATATTAATGATATAGAAGATGGTATTAATAGTAACATTAGCAAATTTGCTGATGATACAAAGCTGGGTGGCAGGGTGAAATGTGAGGAGGATGTTAGGAGATTACAGGGTGACTTGGACAGGTTAGGTGAGTGGACAGATGCATGGCAGATGCAGTTTAATATGGATAAATGTATGGTTATCCACTTTGGTGGCAAGAACAGGAAGGCAGATTACTAACTAAATGGAGTCAAGTTAGGTAAAGGGGTAGTACAAAGAGATCTGGGTGTTCTTGTACACCAGTCAATGAAGGTAAGCATGCAGGTACAGCAGGTAGTGAAGAAAGCTAATAGCATGCAGGCTAGGAATGTTAACTTGAAGGCACTGGATAACCAATGGATAACTGCATCAGAGGCAGGTAAGGCAACAGTTTACCAATATAATTAACTTTTCCAATAATGTTTTATTAAAATCAATTTATCTAATACATTTCACATATATGAAAGTGTTGACAAGGAGATAGCAGAGGCCCTATTACCTATATAAACAAATTCATTAAAGAAACATAACAAAGTCAATGATAGCTAAATTCATTTATACACTTAAAAATCAAGACAGAAGAGGTACTTTATGTTAGTGGTGGAAAAATGTGAAATCCCGATTCACTAACGTAAGAGAAAAATGTCTAGAAACTAAAAACATAACAGTTGGCATGGATTTCAAAAGGGAGTTAAGATTAGGGTGGTGCTGGAAAAGCACAGCCGGTCAGGCAGCATCTGAGGAGCAGAAAAGTCGATATTTCGGGCAAAAGCCCTTCATCAGGAAACCCTTCATCACTCCTTCAAAAGGGAGAGTTGTGTATAACCTGTTTTGTTGAATCAGACGAGTAGCAAAGTGTAGTGAAGAGAAATGTGGTAGAAATAATTGGATTTTTAGATGGCTTCCATATGATGTGGAAGACATGTGATGAAGATCTAAATATATGGAGGCAACATAACAACCTGGCTATGAAATAAAACAGTATATAGATTAGAGGTTCTTTTTCAGACTGGCAAAAGGTGTGATGTTGTTTTCTACAAAGATAGGTGCTGGGCCACTATTGTTCACTATCTATTCAAACATTTGGATGCATGAACCATAAATAAAATTTCAACATATTTAATGGATGATATCAAATTGTGGGGAAGAGTTAATAAAGGGGAAGATTGCAACAAAGTTTGGGAAGACATTAATAAACTTGCCAATTAGGCATATAATTGCAAATGAATTCCAATATAAATAAATGCAATGTGGTATATTTTGACAGGAAAATTAATAATGTCTGTTTCTCCGTCTCAGATTGTATCTACGTGAATCACTAAAAATAGAGACAATCCCGTTTATAAGGCCACTCAATAATGAACTAAGGACTGGGGTTCACTCCAAAGGAATATAACTGAAAATAATTTGAATTAATTAAATAAATTAATAAAACTAAGAATACTTTTCCTGATGAAGGGCTTATGCCCAAAACGTGGATTCTCCTGCTTCTCGGATGCTGCCTGACCTGCTGTATTTTTCCAGCACCACATTCTCGACTCCGATTTCCAGCATCTGCAGTCCTCACTTTCTCATGAAAATAAATTATGTTAACCTTTGATAGAACATTTGCTATATCACACTTTAAATGCTACAAATAGTTCTATCTCCATATTGTAAAAAAAGGATCCAGAGGCACTGGAAAAAGTGCAGAAATGATTTGCTGGAATTATGCCAAACTGATAAGTTTTGCATTGCAGAAAAGATTGAATTGGATAAATTAGGGCCCCTTTTTCTGCAAAACAGAATACACTGAGGAGGTGTAGGGGTGGTGCATATCACATTAATGATAATGAACCAATAATTAATTGCTCATCAGAGATTGATATCTCTGTTGGTTTATTTAATACAGTAAAACATACTTTAGTTTGTAAAGCAGAGACTACAGCAGCCAACTGATTTCTGGGTGTGCAACTCACAACACAAAGCAGATTAACAGCCAGGAAGAGTTGCATCATCATACACATTAATCTTATGATGTTCTGAAAGGTGAATTTTCTTAAAAGTGTGACACACCTCTCCTGTCCAAAAGAAAATTTAATTGTTTACAGTGTCAAGTGAGAATATGAACTTTTATTATGTATATGTACTTTTTGGATATGTTCAGATCTTGTGATTCTGTCGAACTGTTATCAAGGACTGCAGTTTTCATGGACTGCAGTTACTGATGCATAATTTGCTTATCCTGATGCACTACAGTCAGGCTTCATTCCAGATTAATCACTAATTGATCTCAGTCTTAAACGTTTCAAGTAGTTCAAAGCTCTTGGCATTTATTGTTTTGTTTCTTAAGGGCTCCCAATTCATTTGGAAGCTTCTGCTTTGACACCCTAGATTCTTCCAAATCCATCAAATGTTTTGCCTTATGTCAGTCCACTATATTTTCTCCTTCAGAACCTGTTGTAAGAACTGTCTGGCATTTTCAAAGTTTTTTCTTTTTGTCTTCTTTGAAGCTTGGACCAATTGCATTTGCTACTTCGATTGTTGTTCATTTTCGTGTCTGTCCTGCTTGAGATTTTTCAATAGAACATCATTGTTGGCATTTATTTCTAAAATAAAAGGAATTAGAACATAGAACATATAACATAGAAGATAGAACAATACAGCGCAGAATAGGCCCATTGACCTTCAATGTTGCGCTGAGCTGTGAACTATTCTAAGCTCATCCCCCTACACTATCCCATCATCAACCATGTGCTTATCCAAGGATTGTTTAAATCTCCATAAAATAACTGAGTTAACTATATTGGCAGGTAGGGCATTCCAAGCCCTTACCATTCTCTGAGTGAAGAACTTGCCTCTGACATCTGTCTTAAATCTATCACCCCTCAATTTGTAGTTATGCCCCCTCGTACAAGCTGATGTCATCATCCTAGGAAAAAGACTTTCACTGTCTACCCTATCTAATCCTCTGATCATCTTGTATGTCTCTATCAAATTCCCTCTTAGCCTTCTTCTTTCCAATGAAAATAAAACTAAGTCTCGCAGTTTTTCTTCATAAGAGCTTCCTTCCAGATCAGGCAACATCCTGATAAATTTCCTCTGCACCTTTTCAATGCTTCCACATCCTTCCTGTAATGGGGCGACCAGAACTGTACACAATATTTCAAGAGCAGCCACACTAGTGTTTTGTATAGTTACAGCATGACATTGCGGCTCCGGAACTCAATTCCTCTACCAATGGAACCTAACACATCGTATGACTTCTTAACAGCACTATCAATCTGGGTGGCAACTTTCAGGGATCTATGCACATGGACTACAAGATCCCTCTGCACATGCACACTACCAATAATCTTTCCATTGACCCAGTACTCTGCCTTCCTGTTATTCTTACCAAAGTGCATCACCTCACATTTAGCTGCATTGAACTCCATTTGCCACCTCTCAGCCCAATTCTGCAGTTTATCCAAATCCCCTGCAACCTGTAACATTCTTCCAAACTGCCCACTACTCCAATAGCTTTTGTGTCATCTGCAAATTTACTAATCCATCCACTAATGCCTGTGTCTAAGTCATTTATAAAAATGACAAACAGCAGTGGTCCCAAAACAGATCCTTGAGACACACCACTAGTAACTGGACTCCAGGCTGAATATTTTCCATCAACCACCACTCGCTGCCCTCTTTCAGAAGCCAGTTTCTAATCCAAACTGCTAAACCACCCTCAATCCCATGCCTCTGCATTTCCTCCAACAGCCTACCATGTGGAACCTTATCAAAGGCTTTACTGAAGTCCATGTACACCACATCAACTGCCCTACGCTCATCTACACGCTTGGTCACCTTCTCAAAAAGCTCAATGAGGTTTGTGAGACACGACCCGCCCTTGACGAAACCATGTTGACTATCTCCAATAAAATTGTTGCTTGCTAGATGATTATAAATCCTATCTTTTATAATCCTTTCCAAAACCTTTCCTACCACAGAAGTAAGGCTCACTAGTCTATAATTATCTGGGTCATCTATAATGCCCTTCTTGAATAAGGGCACAACATTTGCAATCCTTCAGTCCTCTGGTACTAAACCTGTAGACAATGACAACTCAAATATCAAAACCAAAGTCTCCACAATCTCCTCCCTAGCTGTCCAGACAATCCTCAGATAAATCCCATCTGGCCCAGGGGACTTGTCTACATTCACTCCTTCTAGAATTGATAACACCTCGTCAAAACTAACCTCGATCCTTTCTAGTCTAATATCTTGTATCTCATTTGTCTCCTCTACAATATTCTTCTTTTCCTGAGTGAAAACTGATGAGAAATGTTCGTTTAGCACCTCTCTGTTCTCCACAGGGTCCACACTCAACTTCCCACTTCTGTCTTTAACTGGTCCTACTCCTACCCTAGTCATCCTTTTATTCCTCACATACCTATAGAAAGCTTTAGGGTTCTCTTTTGTTCTATCTGCTAAAGACTGCTCATGTCCTCTCTTTGCTTTTCTTAACTCTCTCTTTAGATCCTTCCTAGCTAATCTGTAACTTTCCATCGCCTCATCTGAACCATCTTGTCTCACCAACACATAACCCTCTTTCTTCCGCTTAACAACAGATGCAATTTCTGTAGTAAACCATGGTTCCCTTACCTTATCACTTCCTCCCTGCCTGATTGGGACATTCCTACCAAGGACATATCTGTTCCTTAAACCAGTTGCAGCCGATTGTTGTGTATATTGTGCATCTGCACTTGTTTTTGCAGGTCTGTACGTTTTTCCAACACTGCTCTGCGCTCAAGCCAAATTTTTCAAAGTTGTTTTCCGATTTATTTTATGTACAATTTGCTCCAGATCTTTCTGTAAACCTGCAACTTTTTCATTGGATTCATCCTACTTCCTTTCTTTCTCCTTCAGCTCTTCTGAGCTGAGCTGAGATATCCCCTAAATATTTCATCACCTCAGAAATCATGCTCTTGAGTGTGAATCGTTTCTGAGCTAGTAGTTCAGCCTTTTCCACTTGAACTTACATTTTTCATCCCACAACAAAGAATTGAGATTTTAGCCCTACCCATTCAGAAGAAAATGTTCATCCTTCTTTCTTATTCAGTTCTGCAAATGTTTTTTGAATAGTCTGTAGCAATCTCTGTTGTACTTTCAATGTCTGATTGATTCCATGGATTGTGACTCGTGCAAGGTTCTGGCATGATGGTATTAGCAGCAATTACTGATCCAGCAGATGGCATGATGTAGAACATCTGTAATATCCAAACAGTTTGATTGTATATGCACTCCAGCACATGGGAATTGTAAACCATTGTATGCTGAGGGTTTTGTATTATATTTATATATTTATATCATAGCTTTCCATGTCTGTGGGTACATGTGTCTTAGCATTCATAGGGGTAGTATATTGGCTCTGGAACCCTGTGTCATGTTAGTCAATCGTGAATAGTCACTCTTTTCCTGAGGACAGATGCATTGAATTTTTGCAAACACTTCAGACAGTGTATTGGAGAGGGATTTTAAAGAGGAGCCTGAGTCCTGTGTTCAGAAGCACAAATCAATCTTCATTTGGAGCTTCTTTACCACACATGTGGGAGAGGTCAGAGGTTCTGAATTGGTGGCCGAAAGTGGTCCATGTCTTGTGGGGATCTTTTAGCTCTTTGGCTATTAATCCCAATGTGTTAACTCTGTATAGACTGTTCTTTGAAGTTGCCAAACCAATCATATTGGCTTGGTTTTCTTCATTGGACACGTATCAAGGTATAGACCACAATTCTGAATGCTGTTTAAATATTTCAAATTCTGTTAGGAAGTTTCCTGTGTCCCAATTTCAACCAGGAAATTATGTGGGCATTCTGACAATATCCTTTGACATTCACTTTCCTGCTATTAATTAGACATGCAATCTGCTCACTAGCCTTTCTCAAGTGAGTTAAACTGGTCCATCAGTCGGGATTTGGCTTCCTTTTAACCAGCTGTATTTTCAACACTCTCTAATGCAGTGCTGAACAATGATATTGAGGGTTGTCTCATACACATTACACCTATTGACCATGTATTTTACCTGTATACACTTAATGGTAAGGTCCTAGGGAGTGTTGCTGTACAAAGAGACCTTGGAATGCAGGTTCATAGCTCCTTGAAAGTGGAGTCACAGGTAGATAGCATGGTGAAGAAGGCGTTTGGTATGCTTTCCTTTGTTGGTCAGAGTATTGAGTACAGGAGTTGGGAGGTCATGTTGCGGCTGTACAGGACATTGGTTAAGCCACTGTTGGAATATTACATGCAATTCTGGTCTCCTTCCTAGCGGAAAGATGTTGTGAAACTTGAAAGTGTTCAGAAAAGATTTACAAGGACGTTGCCAGGGTTGGAGGATTTGAGCTATAGGGAGAGGCTGACCAGGCTGGGACTGTTTTCCCTGGAGCGTCAGAGGCTGAGGGGTGACCTTATAGAGGTTTACAAAATTCTGAGGGGCATGGATAGGGTAAATAGGCAAAGTCTTTCCCTGGGGTTGGGGAGACCAGAACTAGAGGGCATAGGTTTAGAGTGAGAGGGAAAAGATATAAAAGACTCCTACGGAGCATCTTTTTCACACAGAGGGTGGTACGTGTATGGAATGAGCTGCCAGAGGAAGTGGTGGAGGCTGGTACAATTGCAACATTTAAGAGGCATTTGGTTGGGTATATGAATAGGAAGGGTTTGGAGGGACATGGGCCGGGTGCTGGCAGGTGGGACTAGATTGGGTTGGGATATCTGGTTGGCATGGACGGGTTGGACCGAAGGGTCTGTTTCCATGCTGTACATCTCTATGACTCTATGACACAGCACATACGGCACTTATGCTGGTAGTGTACTTACCTCTGAACCAGGAGGTTCAAGTCTCACCTGCTCCAGAGGTGTGTAATAAAATCCCTGAACAGGTTGATTAGAAAATATTTACACACAGAACATGGAAACGTTAGAGGTAAATTCTCCAAAAGGCATGAAACAGTGATCTATTCAAAGTCTCTAAGATTATGAAATAGTGAGGCAGAGGAGAGAAGACAGCTCTACATGTGAAATATTCAGTAATTCATCAAGGTTTCTTCATCAACAAACCCACAACTTCTACCAAATCGAAGGATCATGGCAACAGGTAACTAAAAACACCATTTCCTTCCAAATCACCCATTATCCTGGTGTTGGACATATACCATAAATTCACCATTCTTTTCTGACCACTTTCCTGAACTGTTGTAATGTAGAGAATGATAGATTTTGACCAGTGACAGTGAAATAAGGTGATTGACTATCACCTTCTCAAACTGTTATGGTTCATATAAAGGACAACGTTTCAGGATTTTGAATAATGATGAAAGACTGGTGATATATATTCAAACACCACCTTCTCAATGGCAATTAGGGGATGGGCAATAAATCCAAGCTTTGTCCACAGCCCACAAATATGTAAAAAAAAGCATAATTTTGCTAAGTAAGGATGCTAGTACTTTCATCAACTTTATGTACCTAGTGGAATTCAAATAAGATACATTTCACAATGTGACAAGTGATGCACGTCTCCTACACAGTTGAATAGAAAATGTATTAACTTGAGGATTCTCAGACCTATGTATCTGATTTATAGATTTGCAACAAAGCTCTTCATTTGAAAAGGAATTTTCTCTTGTAATGAATGAAGTGTATGATAATTATTGTCACAATGTATGCACACCAGCTGTTGCAGTCTCTTGATTGCACTGGCTTTCATCAGGTACTAGTTATTTATTATTTTTCTATGAGCTTCCTTCTATTATTTTCATGTTTTATTCATTAGGTTACTGTACTGCATTTCGTATTCATAACTACCTTTTGTTGTATTATTTAGGTGCTACCATTTTGATATTTGTATTAGCATGAGAACACTCATTAATAAAATTATAAATCTGCCTGTATATTTCTGTATGTGAGCCAGTTTTCATTCTTAGATGGACGACTGTGATTAGATCAATGACTTCTCATGGTGTGTATTTATGTTAAAGTCTGGAATAAATTTCTTCCAGCATTTAGAAATGTGATTTTAATTCTATTTTTACATGCAGAGATATAATTCTCTCTGAGGGACTTGATAAGGAATAGGTATTCAAACAATATTGTTTTACCACTATTCAGGCCTCATTCAACTGATACAAAACAAATTTGTTTGCAAGGACAAAAAAGTAGGATTTATAAAGAAGTGATTCTTCAAAAACATTGATAATATTTATTTGCATATGAAAAAAGGCCATTTTAAATACTGTGCAGTTATAACCTTTTGGGGATATAAACAATTTGCTGCAGTTCTGAGATGTTCAATGTGGTTGTCACAAAAGTGTCTTACTGTGTTGTTTTCATAAAAAGCTATGGGAACTACTAAACAACTGAGAAATATTCCTCATGGCAATGAAACATTGGGCATGAGTATCAGAGCCTACAAAATAAAATTGTTTTTAATTCCCCAACGTCATCCAAAGCAATCAGAGCACAGGGCTGAGCAGGGGCCCTGAACCCCACAAATTCTTCCAGTGTCAGAGACCTTGGCTGTTACAGTCTCCTCCATCCACAAGGAGGTGTCTGTAATGTGCTTCCCAGTTCTAAAGCTGCAGACCCTCTCCAACCTATGCAAATGTAATTCTGCAGGTGGAGAATTACAATTGATAGAACATTCTTTAGACTGGGGCATTGTCCCTAGAGGTAGAGTCTTCAGTTCTGTTCAGTGCTGGCATTGTGATCAGATGATAGGATCCACCAGTGAATACCCATCACTACAACATAATCACACGTCTCCCGTATTCACAGCCAGGCCTTCACATTTTAACTTAAATTATAGGTTGCCAACAAACAACATTAGCAGAGCTGAAATCTAATCTGCCATCAGGATGCATGCACTCCTTAACAAATCTTGTTCATGAAATATTTCAGTTCGGAAGAAGCAGTTCAGTACAGGAAGAAGCTGGTCAGTCCATCTGGCTTATGCTTGTTCTCTGAAAGAGTCATTGTTTGTCTTTTCCCTATATTCTGTTACTTATTTTCCCTTTTAGATATTTACATTTTGTTTTGAAAGCTTCTGCTTCTATCACTTCCTAGTGCCCTAACAATCTTGTGCCTAAAAACGTTATCCGAGCTTCTCTGTTCTTGTCATATTGATCCTAAATATATGTGCTCCTGTTACTGATTTATTTGCTGGTGAAAATTTTACCTTAGTACTTCCTGTATTCTTATTAAAAATTGCTCATTTTGATTACCGTTGCATTGCATCGTATTTCTATATATTACTCTGAAAAAATAGTGTTATTAGAATTAAAGCAACACTGGGAATTAGTATCTGTTTATGAACACATCAGATTTTTATTGACTCAGATTTTATATCGTTAGGTTGTAAAGGCAACATTTGGTTTTCTTTTGTACTGATGAAATTATGTTTATCAACAATTAGGGCAAGAAGTAACAGACAACGTTTTCTGGGTAGAAGCTATTAATACAATGTCATCTGATGCTTCATGGCATGCGAATGTGTTATCTTCCACTTGTGGTTAACGCGGCTGTAAACTGGGTACGGCTCTGTGGTCACAAAAACAGAAGAGCAGATGTATGACAGCAGGACACTCTGCACTGGCTATAGAGCAGTTCATAATCATTTTTCGTGTGTCTCACATAGATAAGGCATTTGAATAAACACGTATTTACTTAAAAAAAAAATGCAAATACATAGTTCCTAATATACCTGAAACAAAAGCTAAAATTACAAAATACTCATGATTTTGCTGACCTGTTACCCAAAATTTGAGAGCACTGAGCCCCAGCCTTAGTAATCAGAATTTTTATAATATTATTCATAACAATATTCATAAAAAACATATCTGTTGAAGATTATATTGCTTCTTGAATTTGTGGTTTAGCAGCACAATGTGCACACTGAGGGTTATTTATTCTTGTACCAGTAAAAGATTACTAGTGAAGGAAAGTAGATTATGTAACTGTTTTTCCATTCTTCAATGAGATGCGGGTATCACTGGCAAGGCCAACATTTGTTGTCCATTCCTAGTTGCCTTTGAATTGAATCATTTGCTCGGCCATTTCAGAGAGTAGTTAAAGACAATCACCTTACTATAAGCCTGGAGCTACATTTGCAACAATCAGTGATAATTTCATGCTAACTAGTACTAAGGTCAGTTTTCAAAAATAATTATTTATGGAACTTAAACTGGGATGCTGGGATTTGAACTCATGACCTCAGAGCATTAAACTGAGATTTTGGATTACTGGTGCAGTGACATTACCACTACACCACCAGTTCCCTACTTGTACCTTTGCTAACAGGTGGTCACTTGTCGTAGGTCAGGTCTGCTGCCAGTTTAATCCTAATGGCAGCTGGATGAGATTCTTAAATACACCTTAATTGAAGAGGAAGCATGGAGCAAGGGTTTTGGGAAAGGCACACTGTCTGATGGATTAAAGGCACCTTGCTGCCCTCAAACCTGCCAGCAGGAGAGCATTAAATGCAGTTCTTATGACTTGCTTGAAGTCACAGTCTGGGACATTGCTGTCACTGGTGCTGCTGAGACAATAGGATAGACAGCCAATCTGATAGGCAGCTGTCAGAGGAAGAGGCAGAAGTTCCATCTTCATCCAATTCTCATTCTTTTGATGAAACATGGCTGTGGGGCTGCTGTGAGCTCTGGGACATGAAACCCTGCTATCCAAAAAGCACTGCCCCTTGTATGACTGGCTGGCAAATTGGCTAATGTTCTTGGGTTTGTTGGTAATTGCTGGAATTTAAGTTCCATAAATAATTCTGTTGAATGATAATCTAGTCCTAGTTACCTTGAAATTATCATTGACTGTTCAAGTTTTACTGTCATTTTAGGAAGAAAATCTGCCATCACCGTGTCTGGAGCTCCAGACCTGCTGTAATGTCATGTCATCGACCAGTATCACAATCAAGGACCAGTTTTATTTCTAACTTGGCATAAATGGCTCCAATTTGATTAAAGGTAACAAGCCAATTGATAACATATTTGAACCATAATGAACACACTATAAAGTAAAATATTCTCATCTCAAATCAAGCTGTTGTCAACCTTTGTAAACAGGAATTGTTATTTTTCGGTGAGAACAAAACAGAACATTACCAATTTAGTACATGTTTTCCCCTATTGATTGTGTGTTTAGCACTATTGATAGCTCAGAAACTGTAACAACTCCAGAGTAATGTACATTCATGTTTGACAGACCAAAGCACTAGAGACTTCACTTGCGGAGAATTCGTGGAACAGCTTTTTGGTGCTAGGCGAAAGTGAGAACAGCAGATGCTGGAAACCAGAGTTTAGATCAGAGTGGTGCTGGAAAAGCACAGCAGGTCAGGCAGCATCTGAGGAGCAGGAAAATCGACCTTTCGGGCAAAAGCCCTTCATCAGGAATAGACTCTATTCCTGATGAAGGGTTTTGCCTGAAACATCGATTTTCCTGCTCCTCGGATGGTCCCTGACCTGCTGTGCTTTTCCAGCACTACTCTTACCCCAGCTTTATTTTGCATTCTGTCAAAAATTTCTTCCCATCCTGATGATGCTTTATTCGCAAAAAGAAACATTAATATAGATAAGTGCTACTAATACAGTTTAGGAAAATATTAGCAAATGGCATATGCAGAAGTTTACTGTCTCTTTAAAATGTTATTAATGTTAGCAGCAAGTGGACATTTTCACAGCTGGTATGAAATAGTATTCTCTCTGTTTTTATGTCTTGCATGGATATTGAGCCTAGCCTGACCTATCAGCTTGTTAACTATGTCTTTACATGCACCAGGCAACTTTAGTGGTTACATCTTTTTATTCTATATTGAAATCACTTAGTTGGCATGCATATGTCAGCTGAAAGATGTGGCCCATGCAAAGTCATAAAATTACCCCTCACTCCACAGATTCAAAATCATTGCTACATTTAATTACCCATTAAACACACACTGCAAGTCAGCCAAGCTAAGTATCAATAGGAAACATCATTGTGAAATGCTCACATAATATTTTAGGTTTATAATTATGTGAAAAAAGTATTGAAGGTGAAGTACAAATGCTAGTGCAGAGTTGGAAAGTGGAAGAATGCAAATTTGATTTTAGCTACTCCAATCTGTGAGTTTCTAATCATTTTTTTCAAAGGGTAGATAAGGTGTTGATTGTAGGAAACATTATTTTGTTGCTTTAAGGAAGATAAAAAGGAAACAATATTGTTACTGTGTCGTTGCCTTGTACTATTTGGCGTGGATCAGAAAGATGAATCTGTCTAACCCTTAAACCCTTAATGGGATTAAGAAATTGAGGGAATCTCTTATTGTCTGTGGACTGAATATCCGAAAAGCAAAAGAGATTACATTCCTTGGAATAATTCACTTAGAAATCCATTTGATTTGCATTCAGTATTGAAATTCAAATGGTGTTACAACAATGATAAATATGGGCTATTGAATTTTAGCTTCTCCCATTTGATTGTTACACCTGAGACTGTCAATGGAGTACAAGGACAAAGCAACATGGACACAAAACAGTTACAGTGGCCACCTGACCACTGATTGAGGCAATATTTGGGTGATCCATAGAATAATCCAAGCCGTCTGCTCTGAAATTATCATTTTCATCAAAAAAAGACAAACAACTGTGTCAGTATCAGGAAACACACAATTCTCACATTTTAATTCACACTGGTATGATAATTTCACATATCAGAAGATGAAAGGCTCACATATCTGTTTGCCTGCTTGGAAAGACAGTACAGCTTCACTCAAAATTATACAATGAACTATTTTTCAACAGCTGCATTTGAGCAGTGGAAGGAAAGCAGATTAGTAAGCAAGATCCTGGAGACTCTATCTTGCCCTGCCTATTCATCTTGGAATACAATGTATCCATCACAATTGAAGCATCAATTACCAAGATTTTCTTCAGTGAAAGAAAGAGGAATTTTATTTCCTACTAACCCTGAAGAAATTATAAAGTAGAACTTCAAACATGCATTTAAATGTAAGAAGTAAATGTAGAATGATTTGGTACAGACAAGGTTATAACTAAGGTTACATTGTTTAAAAGTCCTTAAGAATCCTTGAAGTATTATTATCTGTGAACATATTTGCTTAATTATTGAATGATTTCCTCAGCAGTAGTGAAATCTTAAATATGTTTGAGTTCTTGGTTATTGGCTATTTTCCAAATTCATTTTCCTATAGCTTCAGCCACCAGCAGTCAACTGAAGTCTTGCCCAGGTCTGTTTCTCATTCTGATGCTAGACTTACTTCAAATTCAGTTAAAGTTAGTTCAGAATTATTTACTTGATCTGTCCTTGGTATATGAGACATGTTGTCAGTTGTCAGGATGATTGATTGATTGGCATGTTTCTTCAGCTGTACCAATTATTTGAACACTTTTTCAGCTTAAATAATTTAAGTTTCGTTATCTTGAACCTCCTATGTCAGGTTCCAGTTGATTTGTGATCAATAACGCTGCTTGATTGCTTCGATTCATGACAGATATTACATTTAGGCTTATATTACTGGGTGGAACTTAATCCTACAAGAGAGGTGGTGCAGCATCACATTTCAGATGCAATTTAGATACTTAATTGCAATTCAGTATTAAGTGCAATTTAGATACTTATTTAACCAGTGGCAGGCCTTCCCCAGGATGCAAGGTGCTGCTGGCCAGTCAGAAGCTGATAATTTATTATAGGCACTACCAGCACTGAATCCAGGTTACAAGTGAGTGAAGGCATGATGGAGGCCATAGGAAAGGAGTGCAGTGGTCCAGCAGCAAAGGGAAAGCAGTAGTTTTCTGTGGCACAGCCTTTCTTGATGTCATGGAATCAGGCACCATGTGATTTTGAACAAAGGATCCCTTCATTGGATATTAGATTAGATTACATTACAGTGTGGAAACAGGCCCTTCGGCCCAAAGTCCACACCAACCCGCTGAAGTGCAACCCACCCATACCCCTACATTTACCCCTTACCTAACACTACGGGCAATTTAGCATAGCCAATTCACCTTACCTGCACATCTTTGGACTGTGGGAGGAAACCGGAGCACCCGGAGGAAACCCACGCAGACACGGGGAGAACGTGCAAATTCCACACAGTCAGTCGCCTGAGGTGGGAATTGAACCTGGGTCTCAGGCACTGTGAGGCAGCAGTGCTAACCACTGTGCCACTGTGCTGCCCAAGTATATCTACAAGTAAATCCAATTGGGTTTTGATTTCTGAGTCCCCTGCCCACTGCTGGTTAAACAGCAGTGGCATTGGGATTTGCTCTTTAAGTAGCACTGCCTACTCAGTTGGTGTTGAGGTGATGGATGGAGAGCTATCATGCCCTGGACTTAATCAAGACAGAGATGGAAGTGAGTGGGGTTTCCACCCTGGACTGGCTCCTGACTTCAAATGTGCCTTGAAAAAAGGCTTTAAATTCCATCCAATTAGTTTGATCAATATGCAGTGTATTAGCAATTATACTATCAGGATTTCCAGGCCAAGGAATGGAGTACATGTGCTTTATCCTTTAAGATATTTCGAGTACTTCATAGGAACCCTATTCTGAATTTTTGTTTTCTTCCATTTTGTGACTCAAAGTGTGGATCTTATGCTGTGGGTGAACCCACTGAACACCAAGTGTTGCTGGATCCTGGAGATGGAGGAACCATTAAAGGTGTTATATAATTAGAAGTTGTTGTTATAATTTATTAGTCAACTGTACTAGGTTTCTGTTATGGCTTTTCTTGTATTGTCCTAAATCATAGCAATGAAAGAGGAGGAAGGCTCAGAACTGAAACAGTTTAGATATCTCTGTATGTTGTTTTTTTTTAAAAATGTTAATATAGTCATTGGTAACCCATTTTGAATGTGTTACTTCCCTTTTCTCACAAAGAAAATTTGAATACTTACTTCTGCATTGTTTTAAAGACCTTACACTTGTACCTGAACTACTGAAGTTGTGGTGTCTGGGGTAACTTTGTCACTGAGCAAACCAAGATTCTCTTTCCAGAAATACAATTTTAAAAAAAACTAATCCCAAAACTATTGGTTATGAAGGTAGCTTCTCACTGTAGTGTTTACTAAATTTAGCACTTTGTTCACAATGCTAAATTCATTAATACCAAGGCTGTTCAAAAATGTAAAACCATCCTCAAAATTCAAGTTGGAGAAAAGATTAGTCCCTATCATGATAGGAATGGCATTGTGGTGTGAATAGTGTCATCGTACACATTAAACATTATTGTTTATGTCTCCTGCTGATGTAATGTGAATCTTTGAAACAATATGAATGACATTATAAAGTTATCAGTCAAAAAAAAATGATTTAGGTATTTTAATGCTTGTACATTGCTTATATGCAACTTAAAGTCTGCTCCAGACTCAAATATGTAATGAAGTTGTCAGTGTGACACTAAATGATGTGTGCTGTTTTGTCAGAACTGCTGATTTTGCAGTGTCACTATTTGAAGAGAAGCGTGAACTTGGTGCAGTGTCCTGTGCAATGTTTACTTCTCCACAATCATTGATAAAAACGGGTTAACCTGTCAGTTGTCTCATTGCTTTTTGTATACTCTTGTTCTGCAGAGACTGGCTGCTACATTTTGAAAATAACAGTGACTGCACTTCAAATAATTAATTGGCTCTAAAGTGCTTTGGGACATTCTGTGGATGCTATTGCAATATATTTTTGTCCTCAGAATGTGGTGATGCTGGCACAGCTGCGTTTATTGTACATCTCAGTTATGCTGAGAAGGTGGTGATGAGCTTTCTCCTTGAACTATTAAAGTTTTTGTGATGACGATGTTACTAAGTAGGGAATTGCAAATAAAAATGCACTGACAATGAAAGAATATTTTATATATGTCCAAACCATGAGTTGAAGGGGAGCCTGGAGGTGATCATGTTCCTATGGTATTGCAAATCTGTATCTCTGTGGTAAAAGGCAGGGGAAGGACATGCTGTTGTTGTAAACTTTCTTTATTCACAAACAGGGTGAAACTTTTTTAAGGAGTCAAATATGTTCTGTCAGGAGTTACTAACTCACTTACCCTCTGGACCAAGCATTTTATTTACCTGACAAGATCTTGATGATTTTTGTTTATCTCAGAACACCTCTCTCAAAGATTTTTTACTATTTTGTTATGCTGATCAAATAGATAAACAGGTGAGGCAGCATCTGAGGAGTAGGAGAGTTAACCGTTCGGGCATAAGCTCTTCATCTAGAATGTTTTACTCAGGAAGCGGTTATGCCTGAAACATCAGCTCTCCTGCTCCTCAGATGCTGCCTGACCTGTTGTGCTTCTTCCAGCACCACACTTTTCGAATCTGACTCACCAGCATCTGCAATCCTCACTCTCTCCTGATCAAATAGATAAAACTACTTTAAATATGGTGCATGGACAGACAAGTATGTCTCATATTAAATAATTTTTTATTGAAGCATGAAAATAACAGCAAGCCTGGAATGAATTGAGATGATAGTAAAATAATGTGGATAAATAACTTGGTTGAACTGGAGGTAAAGAGTAATCCTTTATGATCTAGCAGTTGTGATTTATACACATAGATATTTCCAAAGAATTATCTATTTGTGGGAATCAAGGTTTCTGATAAAATATTAATTAAGCAATGTTAAGGTTACCACAAGTAACAAAGCACACAGGGACAGAAGACTGTTGGCAACAAGCTAGCTTAAGATCGGTCCTCTGAATTCCTTAAAAGAGAATTATTCTATTAAGATTACCCTGTGTGTTGTGGCATTTATTGTAAATGGGATGAAAAGTTGTTATGACTTATTAATGTGTTGTGAAGTGGCCATTTAGTTATTAATTATACTTTCAAGGCATAGTTATGGTTTCCTTATTCTTCGTGTTTTTGTGACTAAATACAGGAGTATCTCTGCAGCTAACCTCTGTTTATGCTGGGACTGCTGTACCATGTCCTTGTCAAACATAATGTAATGAGCTCTGGGGGATAGAGGCAGTCTGGCAGTTAGAGTAGCTGGAAGTCTTAAGATTGAAATTGCTTTGCATTTGACCTGGTCGTTATACAATAAAGTTATTTCTGTTTGTTCTAACTGTGTGGAACAGATCTGCCTCTTCTGTTGCACACCTCCTGAATATAATCCTTCAACATTTCAATAATAATTACTCTGCCTGTGGTTTGTTCCAAAACAGACTGCTCTTAATTTAGAATTCCTGTGGGATCTGAGTCCATGGCTTCAGAATACAGATTTTGCTGTGAACTGAAATGAGCAGGTGTAATGAATAGCATAAGTTGCTTGCATCTGCTGTACTATGACTTGGGATAAACAATTGTGAATAAAGAAATACCAGGACACAGGGTTAGGAATCTCACTTAACTGACTAACAATATTAATAATCTGTACATCAATATTTAGGCAATGGAACAGCTTGAAAGCTAGACGTAGGTGTTAATTACACAAAAGCAGTCCTAAGCTTCTTTACAGACCTTCAAATATAAAGGTATTCAGGAAATTATACATGTGTCTTTTACATTTTCTTGGAAAAAACATCAGCTCCTGACAATATAAAAGGTAAGTAAGCATTTTGTCTCCTAATCATTATGTCTTTCTTTTCAGATGCTGGCAGTCCATAATTTTCTCAAACTGTATTCATGCAAAATTCTAAATAATAGCATTCTATGGTGGAATATTATTGAGGCAGTGAGGTCTTTTCAACTGCCTTGAGATACCCTGGAAAAAATAGGTTTTTCACTGTGTGTCATAAACCTAATATCAATCAGATATTAACAACGCCATTGCTGTGCCTTTGACTGGAACCAAGACCCTTTAACAGGGGTACTGCCTCGATCTTACACACAGGAGTGAAACAGTTCCACAGAAACCAGTATCCTGTCACCAAGTCGCCCATTTTATTTACGCGGGCACAATACTTGACACTGGTCCAGGTTCCTCAGATAGCTCTGAGTGAACAGAACCTCTAACACTCATGTTTATATCCGTCAGCCAAGGCTCCTTGATTGGCCCAGGTTAACAGCCCCAATCAGGGAACTCATGCAGTCCTCCTGGCTGACCTCGCTACAATCACTACATCTTCCCATCTAAGTCCAGGAATGTAGGCCTGTTCTTTCTCTTGTAGCATTTTTGCAATGGGTCCAGTTCCTCTGACTCAGCCTCGGATATGGGAACACATACCAGACTGTAGCCTGCCTCTTCCAGCTAGAGCATCTCGAAAGAAATTCATCTTCTTTTTCAGGCAGTGAAAGTGTCGAGGCTACGACACCCACCATGTCCATCTCCGACTCCGAGCTTCTTCGATGTTAGACAGAGGGGGAGAATTCACTGGTTTTGACAGCTCTTCCGGCAGTTCTCAGGGTTCGGATATGTTTTGCTTCTGCCCTGTTTGCAGTCTTCATGTGATTCACGTGCTTATTCAGAATGGCCGCACCTACCCAAATTTTGTACATCATGGAACCAGACCGTGTGCCGACCACACCTCTTGCCCATGCCAGTCCATTCCTGTGGTTTTGGAACGAACCTTTACCCCCTGAAATAAACTCTCATGCTAAGAGGAATCTTGTGTCCAGCATTGGCATTCTGATGCCATTACACCCCCCCCTACCCCAAAGTCCAGGAAGATCAGATTTAACCTGGTGCAGTCTTTTCCCCCATTAGCATTTCTGCTGGCGCTGACAGATATAAACAAGAATGGCTGACAGACCTGTTAGCCAGGGCTCCCTCATTGGACCAGGAGAACAGCCCCAATCAGGGAACTTATAGTCTGAGGTCCACTTGGCTGACCTAGTTACAATCACAACAGGGAGTATCACTGAGGGAGCCATAGCTGCTGGGAGAAGAGCAATGAGGTTCACAGTGGAGCAAGGTAAGTAATTTCTAGGGAAGGGGGTTTCTGTGGTTGATGGCCCTGGAGGTATGGGCTACAGGGTTTGGAAATAGGACAACAGTGTGGATCCCAGCAGACAATCTCTGCCCTAGATCCAGTCCCTAAATCAAGTATTTCTTGTCTTTAATCAAGGCCCCACTCCACCCCAACAACCTGCCTGCACAGTTTGACCAGTTGGACAGGCTGCATGGCAACAGGCTTACTTGTTGATTGCTGGTGGTGTACTAAGGCCTTTAAATAGTCAATTGGCCTCTTGAGGTTCTGAGAGTAATTGGTCAAACATGGATCTTCCTGCCTCAGTTTTATTTCTAGTGGAAGTAGGAAGACAGGAGTTTTGGTTACACCACTTCCCCACCTACTCAAGTGTCCTTTTTTATCTCCAAGCCTGTGACGTGCAGGAGACCAGAATTCTGCCCCAACATAAAACATGCAGAGCAGATTCATATGCTCTTCCTTTTAATTCAGAGTAAGTCGCATCCATTTTCCTAAGTGACAGCATTAGTTGTTAACTATTAGCATTATATCTAATGAACCCAGCATCATTTTATTCATGATAGTGAGCTTATTAAAATAAAGTTCCAGAATTCAATCAAACAAAGTGTTACATTAAAAGTAAAATTATCTTTGGAAGTGGATTTGAAACTGCTTGGAGAAATGAGTGAAAGAAAGTGTTGGCAATATGGTTAACAAATGCAGTCCAGTAGCTGTAATTCAATAGTCAGTGAGGCAAGATCACAATTAACCGGCCTGGCTGCTGCCTGACAGGAACTTTAATGATTTTGAGAAATGGAACCATGCTGGAATATCGTGTAAGCAGTGTTCGCATTGATAACAGATTTGTTACAAAAGTGAGGAGAGAATCCCTCTTCTCAAGTTATGAGTTTAAGAGAAGTTAATGCATCAGAAATCAAGTCTATGGTGAACTTTGAGAGCCTACTAATCAAACCAGATTTGACACCACTCTAACTTTGTACTGCTTGTGGTGTCATACAAAGCAAAGGTGAACAACTCAAACACACAAGTCTGATTTTACAATTAATAATCAATGAGACCAACTAATTAAACTAAATAAAAATGCTATTTCCGTAGTTTTCATTGCACAATGAAATACTAGTGAGTAGAATGTTGTGCATGTGGCTAAATACAACATCCTGATGAATATCATTGCTACCCAGTTTGTCTCTGTAGTTTTCACTTTTTCTGGGTTTGATAATGTAAGTGTGGCAACTGATCTGGGGCAATCTGTTTGATTATTTAAGCCTGGTTGTAGACTCAGAAAAGTAAGCAAACCAGAGGAGTTGCAAGAAGAGCTGGCCATCACAGCTGAAACACAGAAAACATTTCAAAACCATTACAAATTAAAGCCTGTCACACACACACAGGGACTTGTTTCATCTTTACAAAGCTCACAGATACAAATATATAAAAATGGCAGTATAGTGATTACATATCAAAATACTTTAGACAGGCTCAAAACTGAAGGATTTTTTAAAATCGTCTTATAAAATTGCATTGTTCTTTTCTCAGTTAGGTAATCTATGATCCTTTTGCCAATTATCTTCCTGTTTGCTTCTCTGTAGATATGTCCGGAATCATTTGAATACATGGTACCAGGCTTGGGGGATTATAAATGTTATACCCTTCAGAAAAGGGAGAAACAGAAGGCTGGTAATTAGATGTTAGTCTATTTAGTGTCAATGGTGAGGAAATAATAATTATGATTGGATTGAAGTGCAATCATGTACAAATCTTCTGTCTGCTCTGTTACAGTTATGTGATCTGCACTGAGGTGCACACACTGAGGACAGCCATCTTTGAAGCACTTGCAATTTAGGACAGACCAGTCTGCTGCTTTGTGTACATAGAACATGGTGCCAGAAGTGGGGTTGAAATTAAGTGTTGAAGAGCTATTTTAAAAAAAAAAGAAAATGTACATCTACAGACAGTGAGACACAAGAATATTCAGAACTATGAAAAGTTTAAGAAACAGTCCACAGCTGAAACACTGGTAAGAACCAAAGAATGTAACTTTTTCTCTCCTGGGTCCAGTCAAAATGAAAGGTGACATGAAGCAAAACTAGCTGTTCTTCCAAACATAATGGCAAAGTTACAAAATAGCAGTTTTGTTTGACCAAGCCAGAGCAGCTCAGAATAGCCACACTTGTCACTGTTGGGAAGAGACTGTGTGTTTCAAAGTGTAGTCCACCCTAAATATCTCTTTAAGAATAGAGAAAATAGACTACAGAAATGTTGAAAGTTTTGAAGGCATGCTTTACACTCTTTGAATGTAAATTACGAATGACAAATGTTCAATATTAGGGCTCCTAGGTTTTAAAAAAAAAATCCACTGAACAGCATGTAAATTCATTAATTCAGCTCATGAAATTCTATGAATTTGCATGATGAAAAAGTGATACAATTAAAGAAGGATTACGTTAGACATAAGAGATCCTGCAATGAGAGCAAGTGTACTCAGGAGAAACTTATTCTGAGGAAAACATTTGACAGGTGCTGTGGTTATGATTTAGCAGCAAGACCATATTCATGGCAGAGCAGACTGGCGTTGCAATGTGCTGATAGATACTCCAGGGCAGAATGGACAGGGTCAAAAGACAGGATGTAATTTTACACAGAACAACAAGCAAAAGAGTAGAATACATGTCTAGTGTGGGGAATCAACCTTCTGGTTGTACAAATGTTTAACTAGAAGCAAGTGCAAGAGGGCAGCACGGTGGCTCAGTGGTTAGCACTGCTGCCTCACAGTGCTAGAGACCCGGCTTCAATTCCCGCCTCAGGCGACTCTCTGTGTGGAGTTTGCACATCCTCCCTGTGTCTGCGTGGGTTTCCTCCGGTTGCTCTGATTTTCTCTCACAGTCCAAAAATATGCAAGTTAGGTGAATTGGCCATGTAAAATTGCCCGTAGTGTTGGGTAAATGTAGGGGAATGGGTGGGTTGCGGGTCGGTGTGGACTTGTTGGGCCGAAGGGCCTGTTTCCACACTGTAAGTAATCTAAAATGTTGGAGATTCTGTCAACCATTCTACATTTAATAACAGGTTGGTTCAGTCCTATCGATAAGTATTGGAATGATGACTTCCAAAGGAGAACGTCATGTCTGATAGACACTGATAAGTCATGTAACATTTGAACTTGAGCAAAGTGGCTCAACTTGCAATCCAAAAATGAAGCCCTTTAAAGTGAGGTTGAGAGTAGGTGATGGTACCATTCTCATGCTGAAGAACAGATTATTTTATTTGAGCCCACTGCAATGACATTAATAAAGGTCTGGAGTTCCAGATCATATATAGCAAAAGTCTGTCATCTTAGCTGAAGCAAGTTAAATGCTTGGACTTGTAACCTTCTATGTGCCAAAACAGATTTGCAATGTATCTCTGCACACTAAACCACTGATAGAGGAATACAATTATGTGTTTACAGGCTTACTGTCATCCTGGAGAATATCCGCTTGACGTAAATGAGTGCAAGACCAATTTGATGTCTGCTGAGGAAATGTCCAGCTGTCCTGAAAGACCAGAGAAGAGCTGAAAAAGAAAAGAGTAATCCAAAAATTGTTATCACCAGTTGTTTTTTGGGAACATGCTAGTTGAACTGTGCCCCAATGTCACTGCATGTCCTTGGCTGTGAGTTGGCACAATAATTGACACAAACCTGGCAAGACATGTTGATGAATCCGTCAAATGTTTGCACTGCTTTTAACTCTGGTCGCCACATTACTTTTACAGTTCTTACTCTTGATCAGGTAGAGTGCTAATCCTGTCAATACATGGCTTACACACTTGGTTTTGGGCATTTTAATTTGCAATTTATTTTCTTGTTCAGCTTCAAATTCTTCTAGCATGCTCTTCCTAGCAGTCACAAGTGAAAAATGCAGCCGCTTCATCCAGGTTTGGGGAATTCAACCCCACACATTGCCACTCTATCTCCAGTCAAATAGAAAGGCTGAGGTGGCAGTGAAAATCTTCAAGAAATTAAGCAAAACCAGCCCAGATGTATATAAGGTAATCATCAAGTAGAGAGAGAAACTTACTGAAGGGATGGAACGTAGCCAGTCCAAAGATTAAGCCATGCTCCACTGAATATGTTTTCAATAGTGAAAAATATACTAAAACCCAATGTCATAACAGGTTGGAATAATATCAAATTAGAACAACAGAGCCAAATTTCACTTTTGCCAAGACTGCCAAAGCTTTGCCAGAGTTAAGCATTGGAGAGTCGGTCATGAAGTTGTAAACTTACCATTTGCACAGATCAAACAGCAGAGCAGATGTCCACAATAACCCAACAACAGAAATGGACCAACACAAGGTATCACAGCAACAGGAGAGGAGCTTTGGCATAGTGGGAACGTCATTAGACTGGTAATTCAGACCCCAAATGAATGTTGGGAATCCCACCAAGACATGTGAAATTTGAATTCAACAAAAAAACCCTGAAATTAAACACTAGCCTAAGATTAGTCATGTTACCATTATTTTTAAAAGGCTTGCTAATGTCCTGCAAAAGAAAACATCGGCCTTGGTCTGGCTAGATATGACTCTAGTTCTACAGCAAAGCTGGTTGACTTTTAATGGCCCTCTGGGCAATTAGGAATGGGTAATAAATATTGAACCACCAGCAACACCCACATCCTGGGAAGTAATAATATAAAAACAACATGTGATAGAAAGGATATGCCAAGGGGAAGGAACGTTGCCCAGATTAATGGCCAAAAACAATGTGCATGGATCGCACTTAAAAGACCAACATGATTTAAAGACTATGAACTGAGTTTTACCAGAAATTGGCTACGTGACAATTTTAGGGAGTTTCATAACATGCTGCTCTCCATGAGCTCTAGCAAGTAATCTCTCTCAATTCTTTGCTGCTCATCTCATTATTTAGGGTAGACAAGCACGAGACTGGAAGACACAGCAAGCCAGGTAGTATCAGGAGGTGGGGAAGTCAACATTTCAGGCATAACCCTTCTTCAGGACAAGTTGTTTTTCTCCATCTCTGTTCTTCAAGCCTTCAGCTTGTCTACCTTGGATTCCTGCATCAGCAGGTTTTTTTTTGTGTCTCACCTCATTATTTAGGCACTACATTGCAATGGTGGCAAGCTATCTCATGTTCACCAATAGTTGTACTCCTCACGGTCAGGACCTTCCTGGATTTCCACTATCAGCACAATTTTTGAATTGCAGCTGTGCACCAGATCTATTGCTGCCAGCCAGCATTAACACTTTCTAGTACACCTAATAGGGAAAAAATAATGTTAAACTTCTGTGGGCACATAGGTGGCACAAGTGATACTTAATTGGATATTGAAGCTCACTTTTGGGAATGTTTTGCTATTAAACATCAGCTGTCTGATTGACTTTAATTGTAACTGAAGCTACATAGGCCACCTAAAATTAATACCATACCATGTTACAACCCTGTCTAAGGGACTGTGACTCTTAGTAACATTCAATATGGGAGCATCACATGTTGGAAAAGCTTGAAATGACACACAAATAGAGACTACATCCTCAGAGGAAAAACACTTACTCTGCTTGTGTGGAATATGCGCAGCCACCCAAGGCTGGAATCGAACCTGGTGCTGTGAGGCAGCATTGCTAACCACTGAGCCACCATGCCATCCTGACAGTCATCATCACCCTTCTTTTAACAGGGGTCAGTCAGTGTCTCATGATGGTTGGCATGGGTCAGTTGGAGTTCAGGGATAATGGTGGGAAATGAAGATCTCTGTGGAAGAGTTGGATGGAAACATGTGGAAGCTCAAAATGGAGATGATAAGGAGTACAAGAAAAACTAACTGAACAATCTGCAAAGTGGGACCTACTCTCATCCAAATTACAAAAAGGTGCAATAGAATTGGAAAATGCCTAAGGAAACTCAAGTTGTTATCATCTCATCCCCTGGTCCTAGACATAACAATTATTCAGCTTTCGCTGAGTTCGACTATCGCAAGGTCGAATTGAATGTTTACAGAATTCAAACAGAGATAAGTTAACATCAAACCTT
Source organism: Chiloscyllium plagiosum (assembly GCF_037043375.1). Lineage (NCBI taxonomy): Eukaryota > Metazoa > Chordata > Chondrichthyes > Orectolobiformes > Hemiscylliidae > Chiloscyllium > Chiloscyllium plagiosum. The sequence continues at coordinate 37,954,372 of NW_028270157.1, forward strand.
CATCAAAGCATCGTTTACAAATCTCAGTACAGCATTGATTTAAAATTGACTCATTCTCTTTAAATTTCACAGTAAATGGATAATTAATTTCACAGTAAATGGATAATTTTCCATTACATTTTCCCCCTTTTTGTCATTTTATGACAACAAGGACAACTACAGCAACAATTAAAAAAAATACAGAGCCAGATTAGCTATACATCAGAAAATGTTTAGGAAACACCAGGCCTTTCCTCAGATACCATCTCCATGAAACACAGCTTTGTGGTGGTATCGTCACTTGCTCTGGTGTGCCCTGTACGTAGTCCATGTTCACATGTCATACTCATCAAAGCCATGGTAGGGTGGGGTCCACGCAATGCCCCTGCCCTTACGAATAGTCTTACCAGGGCGCTTGCTAAAAGTGTGAGCTGGGGCAGCCCCATATTCGTATGAGGCTTCTAATCACTACTTGCACTTAATTGGTTCCGGTGCTGTCCGATGTCTCCTCAGGCCCAGCTACACGCTTGCAATGGATGGCGTGTATCCACGTGGCTCTTTCTGCAATCTTAACTGCTGTCTGTGTTGTGAGGAGCATTTGAGACGGTCCCAGCCACCTCTTCGCCTTCCAGTTTTTCCTCCTGAAGTCTTTCACCACTACCCAGTCTCCCGGTTCTAGATCGTGCAGCTTCCCTTTGGCTGGTTGGGATAGTGCTGCTTTCACTTGATTCTGTATTTGAGATAAAAGTGTATACAGTAACACAACATCTCATCCTCACAGTGGCCTGTTATCTGTCTTACCTTAGGTGTTGGGCCAATTCCTGTGTTGGGCGGCATACCAAACAAAATCTCAAATGGGCTAAGATTAGCTCTTCCTCTCCTCCTAGATCTCATATACATTAGCACAATCGGAAGTGCCTTTGTCCATGTCACCCCTAGGTCCTTACAATGTTTTGTCAATTTATTTTTTAGGGTAGCATTTTCTCTTTCCACTGCCCCACCACTCGCTGGGTGGTAGGCACAGTGTTGTCTCATATTTATTCCCAAGTAATCTGTTTGTCATTTTTATAAATGACCTGGAAGAGGGGTTAGAAGGTTGGGTGAGCAAGTTTGCGGATGATACGAAAGTCGGAGGAGTTGTTGACAGTGAGGAAGGATGTGGCAGGTTACAGCAGGATATAGAGAAGCTGCAGAGCTGGGCAGAAAGGTGGCAAATGGAATTCAATGTAGCTAAGTGTGAGGTGATTCACTTTGGGAAGAATAACAAAAAGATGGGGTACTGGGCTAATGGTCGGATACTTGGTAGTGTGGATGAGCAGAGGGATCTTGGTGTCCATGTACACAGATCTCTGAAAGTTGCCACCCAGGTAAATAGTGCGGTGAGGAAGGCATATGGCGTACTGGCTTTTATTGGTAGAGGAATTGAGTTCCCGAGTCCTGAGGTCATGATGCAGTTGTATAAGACTCTGGTGCGGCCGCATCTGGAATATTGTGTGCAGTTTTGGTCCCCATATTATAGGAAGGATGTGGAGGCACTGGAACGGGTGCAGAGGAGGTTTACCAGGATGTTGCCTGGTATGGAAGGAAGATCGTATGAGGAAAGACTGAGACACTTGGGGCTGTTTTCATTGGAGAAAAGAAGGTTTAGGGGTGACTTGATTGAGGTGTACAAGATGATTAGGGGTTTAGATAGGGTTGACAGTGTGAACCTTTTCCCGCGTATGGAGTCGGGTATTACAAGGGGGCATAGCTTTAAATTAAGGGGGGGTAGATACAGGACTGAAGTTAGGGGTAGGTTCTTCACTCAGCAAGTCGTAAGTTCATGGAATGCCCTGCCAGCAGCAGTGGTGGACTCTCCCTCTTTATGGGCATTTAAGCGAGCATTGGATAGGTATATGGAGGATAGTGGGTTAGTATAGGTTAGGTGGGCTTGGATCGGCGCAACATCGAGGGCCAAAGGACCTGTACTGCGCTGTATTCTTCTATGTTCTATGTTCTATGTAATCACTGATCTGCTGTAAGGCATTATTGACAAATGGTGTCCCATTGTCACTACTAAGCCTTTCTGGGATGCCCCATCTCAGAATTATCTCACTTAGCAAAGCTTTGGTGACTGCACTGGCATCCTGTTTAGTTGTGGGGAACGCTTCCACCCATTTGGAAACCATATTAACTATTACCAGACAATACCTTTTCCCTTCACTGGGCGTTAGTTCAATGAAATCCATCTGTAAATGTTCAAAAGGTTTTGGGGGTTGGGGGTGTGCTGCCTGACTCATCTGTATTCCCCATCCCACATTATTAGTGGCACAGATAAAACAATGCTCACAATATTTCTGGGAGTAATGAGTAAATCCCTTAGTGTACCAGTGTGCTGAAATACTGTCGTACATCCCCCCTTTTGATGCATGGTCCTTACCGTGTGTCAGTTTGGCATAGAATGGAAATAATGATGGTGGTAGACAGGGTTTACCATTGGGGCCACACCATACTCCTTCCCTCACATACTGCATCCTGCTTTCGTACACTCACGCTTTTCTCCTGGTGTGGCCTGTGACTGTAACTCCCGTACGTCTGCTGTTGGGGTACAAATTTTTGTCATACGCATGTCAGTCTGCTCACCTATTGGCTGCTGGGCTGCTGTTTTCACTGCCGAGTCTGCCCTTGCATTGCCTTAAGAAATAAAATCATTATTTTTTGTGTGGGCTTCACACTTACACACAGTGATTGATTTAGGCAACAGGACCGCTTCCAGGAGGTCAGAAATCAGGCCACGGTGTGTGATGGGCTTTCCGGTGGAGGTCAAGAAGTCCCTATGTTTCCACAGGGTTCCAAAATCATGTACAACCCCGAATGCATATCTGTTATCAGTGTAAATATTCACTGTATTTCTCTCAGCCAATTTACAGGCCTCAGTCAAGGCAATCAGCTTCGCTGCTTGTGCTGACAGATGAGAAGGGAGTGATCCCGCTTTGACTATCTCGTAGGTAGTCACTACAGCATACCCATGAATGCTGACTCGTCCACAAAAAAACTCCATATTCGGATTCTGAAGTGGTGAATCCTGCAAATCTGGTCTAGGGCTGCAAATTTCATTAGTTACAGTGACACAATCATGTGGGTCTCTGTCTCCTGTGGGGAGAAGGCTAGCGGGGTTAAGGATGTAACATTGCTTTATTGTAATGTTAGGCATTTCCAAGAACACAGTATTATAGCTGAGCCAACGTGCTGCTGACATGTGTGCGGTCCTTTCCTCGGACAGCAGTAAGGATACTGCATGTGGGACCAGTAGGGTTAATTCACCATAGTCGACTATATCCCTGGACGCTACAACAGCTTTTTCAGCTGCAGCCACGGCACGCAGGCATTTAGGCAATCCTGCCACTATGGGGTCTAGTTTAGCTGAAAAATAAGCTACTGGCCTCAATCATCCCCCATGATCCTGCAGCAGCACCAATGTCATGCAGCCACGCTTCTCATCCACCGTTTGTACAAAAGGCTTGTTTGGGTTCGGAATCCCCAGTGTAGGTGTAGTTTGGAGCACCTTTTTTAATTCAACAAAGGCACTCTCGGCCTCTGGGGTCCACTGCAACGGACTCTGGTTCTGCAAACCTTTGCCATGGGCTATATCACTTAGGGGTGCCTCATGGGTTGCGTAATGTGGGATAAATATTCTACAGTAGGAGCACATGCCCAAAAAGGACAGCAATTGTTTCTTCGTGTGAGGCTTTGGAATTTGCTGGATTGCTTGAACTCTGTCTTGACCAATAGCTTTCCCTTGTTCGGATATAGTATAGGAGTTAGGAACATTTGGGGCGCGCGTAACAACAGCGCTATTGACTGCCTGCAGGTCTTGAACAAACCTCCATTCCTCCGGTTCACCGGGAATGTTTGCCTTTTTGACCGGAACAATAGGGGTTCTCACCGGTGAGTTTTCACAGGGAATTATCACTCCAGCCTTTAGGAGAGATTCAAAGACTGGAGTAATTCCTTCTATGGCTTCGGGTTTTAACAGGCATTGTGCTCTGCAAGGACGATACTCAGACTTCGGGGTTATCCTTATGGGCTCACAGCCCCGTATGAGCCCTACATCATGTTTGCCCTTTGCCCACAACTCAGTAAGGACCATTTTTAATTTTGAGTCCGAGACTTCTATCTCAGGGAAATGCTAAGCTACTCTCCTAGGCTTTTCAGGGCTAGCGGGGTTACCTGGACTGTCCTATCTGCCTGGGTTAGCCAATTTAGTTTCTTCTTATATGTTCACATATCTGCATTGAACCAAATACCCACATCATCCCTGAAGACCCAACCTGCTACCTGTCACCAGGCACCTTTGCCAGTGACACGTGAGGAGCAGAGCCTTCCACATCAAAAAGATAGGGTCTGCTTGCTGTTACAGATACCTTAAATAAGTTCACACTGACTGCACATCTGTGATCACTCCAATAAAATTCGCACAATAACAACTAATCTGATCTAACCAATCTCCTGAACCACTCCTTCTCATATAGTTCGTCAGGGCCATCATGGTGTATGTGTGCTGTGCAGTGCAGCATATCTCCAGCAAGAAAATCTGTGGTAATCGGATTAACATTGTTGCTTGCTTCCAGGGTGAGTGAATCGCTCACTGAACTTATCGCTCTCTGGCCTAATCGTCAATCATAGACATACATCAGGGGTCGTGGGTCATATTTTACAGCCTGCACTGGTAAATCCTCCCTTTGAATTACCTGCAAGCCCGTCGGAGTACTGACCAAGTCCAACCCCAGTCTCACTATGACATCCCGAGCCATCAGATTTAAAGGACAAAATTCCGATAACAAGAAGGAGAATTGGAATGTTTCCCCGTTTTGCACAATAGGGGCGCAGAAAATCTCTCCCGCACCACAACTCCTGATACACCCATTGTATTCAGGAACCTTTCACTCATCTTTATTTGTGTCGATTGTCTAAACTGGCTTAATGTAAGGACTGAATATGTTGCCCCTGTATCTACCAAAAAGGTAACTGATGTACTTTCCACATATAACATAGAGATGGGCATTGACTTATACACCTCATTGTGATATTGGACATACTGTCCACACTTCGCAATCTCAGTGCTCAACGTAGAGGTGTGACATGTCTCAGTGCCCGTAAGGTTAGTAGAAGAGATTAGCATAAACGAGTCTTTGTTGCCAAGCATAAGGGAAAGAGGCTTACCTCTACCTTGTGGGCTGCCCACCTCCACGTCAGCCTTCCCCTGTCAGTCACCCTGCTGTCTAGCCTCCAGGGCCGATTGAGGCTGTCTGTGTGGGCACTGTCTCGCCCAGTGGTCCATTGCTCCGCAAATAAAGCACCCGCCGGATCTACCTCTGCCCGCGCCTCTTCCGAGACCACTTCCATGACTCTTCCTCTTCCGCGATCTCCACCTCTGCCTCTCTCTCTACCTGCAGCACCTCCGTCCAACGGCTGGGTGACCATTTGCATCAGAGTAAGCTGAGCTTTATGTGCTTGCTGTTCCATCTTTAGTTTCCGCTTATCCTTCTCTTGGGTAAGTAATTTTTCAGCATGGATTGCATGTTGTTCTATCAAATTCAGCTTTCCTGTGTCCCAGGTAATATATGTATCTTTTACCTTTTTCACTATCATCCTTCATTCCATTGATGAAGCTTTTCCTCAGGTGTGCCTCATACGGCGTGATTTCTGCTGCCATTATGACTTCCCGTTGTTTGCACATTGCTATTTTGGTCATGTCCATTCTCACTGGGAATGCCTCCCTACAGGCGGTTGCCAGCACTGCAACAAAAGAATTAAAGTTTCCGTTCTGCTCCGCTTGCAGGTTGGCTACTCTGGCATGGACATTTGCAGATGGCCAGGTATACTTGATTTTGGTGACATCAGCAACTAGTTTTCATCCCAGGAGACGTCTCATCTCATGTGACATGGGATGAAATTCAGTACAGAACTTTGTCACTTCTTCGACAAACTTATTACCTCCAACTTCGAGTGGGTCAGGCAACTGCCCATAGGCACCTTCCAGATCCCTCATGGTCCATGGCCGGTGGACCAACACTGGGCGCCCTTCTGGACCTGCAACTTCAACCATCAGGGCTTGCAGAACTGCCTGGTTAGATGATCGTGCTCTAGTATCCTCGCTGTCTGACTCATCATCCGTCGGGGGGTAATTACGAACAGGCCTTGGATGCCTTTGCATCATGAAGTGGCCATCTTTCTTTTGGGCTTCTTGCTTCAGTTGGTTGCTGGTGTGGTGTGCTATCGGTGATCCAGCAAGCCCTGAGGCGGCGGTCGCTGATGTGGAACCTTCACCAGGCGGACATCATCGGGGGGCTGCAGGTCTCGGAGGGCAGTCATCAAGGTCAGGATCTGAAACAGACTTAAGACACTGTACAGCTTCATTAGGTTGTTTGCCGCGCATCTGCATGTGTGCTGGTGTTTGCACGTATATTTGATCTATCTTTCACTTGAGATTTCCTTTCTCTGATATCAGCCTCAGCCTTCCACATGTTATAAGCACTCCAATTCACAGGTTCTATTTTTCCCTTCCTTTTCTCCTTTTCTCTCTCCTCCAACCTCGACTTCAATATTTCCAGCTGTCTCTTACTAAAACTTCCTCCCTCCGGAAAACCACATTCCTTGATCCATAATTCTAACTGCTTCACAGACTCTGGGCCATAATTATTGAGCATGTATTGTATTTTTGGTTGGCCATTCCAAGTCCTGTGTGGACACTCCCTTTGTTTGCTCTTGCTGCAGCCCATTTTTAGTGTCACTGGAAAAGTGTTCAGTTCTTTCTCTCTCTTGCGGTACCATTACCTTTTCTTTTTTGACTTGCTTTTTACCTCCGGAGGTCCCATCTCACATTGGGCGCATCCGCCTCAATACCTTGGTTTTCATAAACCAAGAAACCATGTACCCAGTACGTCTTAGGCGAGTGCACCTCAGCCAGTGGTGGTTCCAAGTCTAAAACCACCCTTAACCTTGCTGTCTCCTAAACACTCTTGAGACTGCAAGCCCCTTCCCTTGGGGTTTTACTCTAACACCACGCGAGAGTTCACTGAACACTTTTCCTGCTGTATTTATTCTCTTAGAATGAGTCTCTTTACAGGATTACCTTACCCACGACTCTTACCCCGATCTTATTTGATTCAAAACCCCGGCGCTAGGGTGATCCACAGATTCCCAGTCCTCTCACGCAAAAGGGCCAATTCAGTGCTCGCGATGAAGTGAAATACCTTCAAGGTGCTCGCGCGTGCGCCTCCTTAGAATCTTCAGAATCTCACCCAGTCGCGGGATCCCGGACAAGCCCCCGGACAAGTCGTGGAAATTAAATTGACTTAACTCAATAATTAGCAAGAGCAAAGCAAGGGTCTTTATTAAAAGTCTTACAAGATTGACTCATTACACTGTCAGATGCCTCAATGCAATGAATAACGAAAAATTACACAGACGCCTGCCATATAGCGTTCCTTATCACACTCTCAAGGGCAGAGACTGGGGAAACTCAAGTTGTTATCCTCTCATCCCCTGGTCCTAGACATAACAGTTATTTAGCGTTCGCTGAGTTCGACTATTGTAAGGTCAAGTTGAATGTTTTCAGAATTCAAACAGAGATAAACTAACTGCAAACCTTCATCAAAGCATTGTTTATAAATCTCAGTACAGCATTGATTTAAAATGGACTTATTCTCTTTAAATTTCACAGTAAATGGATAATTTTCCATTACAGTAACCCACACATTATCTCTACGCATCCTTTTTAAATGTTGAGTTCCACTAGTAACAATCATTGTTTCCTCTGCATTGCTAATAATCTGTCTCCAATCACCACAATTGACACTCTCTGGAAACAACCATTTTAGAAATACTTTGATAAAGTACAGACCAATCTACTGCCTTGTGAACTTAGAACAAATAACGTCCGGGAAAATCCATTTTGACCACAATGGGCTAATATAAGAAAGCAGACATGATCTTGTTAAAGGCAAGCATTGTTTGACTAACTTAATTGAGGTTTTCTTGATGAGGTAACAGTAGATGGATAAGGGCTTTACGATGGATGTGTGCATTAACTTTCAAAATGTTTCTAAAACTATGGATTACACTTGTTAAAAAAATTGAAAGCATTGGATAAAAGGGGCAGCAGCAGCACGCATTCAAAATTGGTTGAGAGATTAAAAAATAGAGTTGGTGTGAATGGCTGTTTTCATACTGAAGGGAAGTAGATGGAGGAGTTCTCTAAAGTTCAACATGAGGATTACTGCTACCTTTGATATACTTTAATAACATGGACTTGGGATCCAGGGCATGATTTTAAAATTTGCACGTCTTTATTTTGAATCTCTAGTTTCTGGATTATTTTGCATTTATCTTAGCTAACTCTGTTTTACCATCTTCAGCAACTTCAATATCCTTCCTTCTCTCTATCATAAAATCACAAGTGGGGATGTTCACCAAGGTTTGCACATGTTCATCACTATTCATGACTCCCTCAGATTTCAAAGCAGTCCATGTCCAAAGGCAACAAGACCTGGACAATGTCCAGGATTGGTCTGAAAAGTGACAAGTAACAATTGTGCCAAACAATGGCCATCTCCAACAAGAGACAGTCCAACTACTAACCTTTGACATTCAATGATGTTTTTGTTACTGACTTCCCCACTGTCAACATCCTTTGAGTTACCATTGATCAGAAACTCAACTGGAATCTCCACATAAACATAATGGCGACAAGAGCAGGTCAGAGGCTAAGAATTTTGCAGTCGGTAACCCACCTACTGACTCTGCAAAGCTTGTCCACCATCTACAAGATACAGGTCAGAGCTGTACCCCCCACTTGCCTGGATGATTGCTTCTCCAAACAACACTCAAGGAGACTGGCACCATCCAGGACAAAGCAATCCACTTGCTTGGCATTACATCCATAAAAAGCTAGTCACTCTACCACTGACGCTTTGCATCAGTGGTGTTTTTGTTCTACACTATGCCCTATAAAAATTCAAAGATCCTTAGACAGCACCTTTCAAAACCATGGCCACTTTCAAGTCTAAGGACATGGGCAGGAGATAGTACATGAGACCACGACCACCTGCAAGGTGCCCTTGAAGCCACACACATCCTGACTTGGAAAAAATATCACAGTTCCTTCAGTGGTACTCGCTCAAAATCCTGGAAATCACTCCCGAATGGCATTATAGATTAACTTAGATAACATGGTCTGCAGTGGTTCAAGAAACAGATCACCACCATCTCTTCAATGGCAACTGGGATGGGCAATAAATGCGGACTCATCCAGTGACACCCACATCGCACGAATGAAAATTCTAACTCAGTTGCCCAGCACTTTGAACAAGCATATACATTGAATAATGTAACGACCTTCAATAGTTCACATGTAATGTATTATTGACTCATTTTCATCACTCAAGCTCATGGTCAGTACTGTGTGAGAATGAAAGGCAGCTATATCAGTTCAACGTTCATAAAAATACAACAAGCTTGAAAATAGTTCCAAGGGAGCTAAATGCTGTTGTACCATTTGGGGTTCAAATTGACAGATAAACGTATCAAGCTATGGTCTCACAGTTTGATAGCAGGTGAATCTCTTGACTATGTTGTGGTTGAATAATTCCCACCAGCTTTCCATTCTTCTTTACACATCACTGCGTTTGAAATGTGACAGAATGATAATTCACAAGTTATAGAGAATCCTTCTACTTTTTAAAAATGGTGCAAGATGGGACAAACCCAAGAGACCAATAAAGAGCAGGTCACTAAAGTACGTTCTTTTAGAATTTTTAAATCAGTTTGTATTTCTGCTATGATGGTACAATGCTTTCTGGTTTCAGGAACTGTATATTCTGCATAGGAGTTAATTTCCAGAAATAATTAAATTTGGAAAGCAGATACATTTTCACGCAGGTACATTTGTATTAATAAAGTATGAGATATGGAAATTTTAAAATAAATGCTTAAAATTTTCCAAATAGGATGGTATATCATTCTTAAGCTGCAGAAAGTTAAACAGATTTTACTGTCACTGTTCATTAGCAGTTACATTGTTAATTCGGTAAAATCTTATTGGAAAATGGTGTGCATATTTTAGTTCTATTAGCTGTCTTCGGCCTTCAGCTGATGGTAAATTCAGCTTTTTGTTCTCACATAATATTAGTTCTCATCTTTATTTTAGACAATAAGCAAGTTCTAAGAAATAATCATTACATTTCTGACTGGACACATTTTAGAGCAATTTGTTTAATAGGTAGCATTTCAGTCAATGCTTTAGCTTTCTCTCTTTCAGTGTCACTAGTATAATATCAATCACTATTTTTGCCATTTGTGTGGAAAAGGCATGTCGAATTGAGTGCCAGCTCCAAATCTGATGGATCATTAGCATATTATAATGTGTCTCTACATAGTTCTCAATTTCAAGTAGATTTCAGGCATTAAAAGAAATCCAACAAATTACTCTGTACTGACACACAAATGTAACTGAGCAATAAAGAAGTAATTGTTGGTAGTACAGAACATAAACTTTGCTAAAATGAGCCAAGAAGACTAAGATTTTTATCTTGCACTCAACAGAACTCGATTGCATGAAACAGACTTAGAGAAAAGGATACCAATTTCTACAGCATGAGAAGAGGATGCTGATTGGTCGCACCATCACTGACTTGGTGATGCTGCAAAAGCAGTTAACTATCAGCTTTAGTTCTCAGACCAGACAGGTAGGCACTGGTCAAGGCATGCCCAAGGCAATACAGCAGATATTGGTAGTCCCCATGCCCCCTAATATTTTCTTGCAAAACATGTATGTACAAATTTCTTTCACCTGCATAAAACAAACCTGTGAGCCCAACTGATAACCTCTTATGTCTGGTGGAATTCTTAACTTCACATTTTCAGAGAGAATATGCTCTTTTTCCCCCCTCAACGTTGGTGAGCCCTCATCTTCTATTAAATGGAAAGACGTGTTCACTGAGTTTTAACTCCTTCAATACTAGTTAACTCATCACAAACCAACATGCGACAAGTCTACTGAGACCCTTAAAGCACACCTATTGGACCTGGCACATTCACATCGTGAAGCACCTACTGATTTGACAGATTTTTCTTCTGCAACACAAATGACTGGTAGCGTTGCATAATCTCAAGGCAAACGCCAATATAAATCTGACAAAGGGACTGAAGTAGTCATACTAAAAAAAACACCCCACAATTGCATTAACAAAATGCTGCTGTACTCAATGATGGTTCCATGTTTATATGAAAACCTGCCATTACAGATGATCAGACAGCTACATTTAATATCTTAAAATGATTTTACAATCAACAGATTACAAGTAGACTCTTTATTTCGGATGTTGCATGCCTTCAGTTCGAACTTTTTACTTGGTGCAATCTCCTCCCTGTTTAAAGAAAGAAAGCTTGTGTTTGTCCTAAAGAAAAAAAAATCCTATATTTCAATTTACTTGTGTTTGACAGTGTCTGATAATACATGTTCTGGACAAGTACAATTGTCCATCCTTACCCACTTATTAAATGTTCTGATTCTTTTAAAATATGCAACATCATCAAAAATTTGCACCCCCTTCAGTGTCAGCATATGCATGATGAACCTGGTGGATATCTGGCTGATGGTAACAACAATGGCTGGATGTCACATGGACACATTGTCAAAAGATGTATAACAATGCAGGAACAATAGTGGTAATACAGAGTTGTGTACACTAATTGTATGGGGAATGTCTACATGACACAAAGTTAAAAGTCATCCTGTTATAATTAGTTGTGACTCAGAGCTATGTGAACAATGGCACCATTGTCAGAAATTACAGTTATATGGCTCTTTTAGAAATTTGAACAATGCCAGTCAGCATTTTATTTTGGTGGTGACTCAGCTGGGACTAAAGTGCAAACACACTGATTTGTTTTATTTCAGTCTTGCTGCTAAAACATTTAAGACATTTGTAACCATTGCTCCAAAATGGGAAATAACATTAAATAACATCAGTGAAACAGTTTGGTCTTACTAAATGTTTTTAGGAATATAAAAACATAAATGCCCCATCATTTAACAGGATTGTGGCTGATCTTCTACTTAAACTCTGTCTTATTGTAGTTTTGCTATACCTTTCTCAAACTCAAAACCAATTATCCTCCATCTTGAATATATTCAATGACCATTCTGACAATTCACTGTAGCAGTGAATTTCAATGAGTTAATCCTCTTAATGAAGAAATTTTCCTTTTATTTCAGTCCAAATAACTTCCCCCATATTCTGCAACTCTCACTTTGTGGTCTAGGTTCTCCATCCCCAAGGGAAGTTTTTGCTCAACATCTATATCACAGGCCTCTTAATGTTATGTTTCAATTAGTTCATCTCTCATTCTTTTAAACTCCAGGGAACACAGCTCCAATCTCAATGTCTCCACATAGGATGACTTACTCATCCCAAGAACCAGTCTACTCAGCAAATCAAGGGAACCCTTGCTACATTCTCTCAAGGCAAATATATCCTAACTTTGCCAAGGAGATCAACTGCATACTGTTCTCTAGACAAATTATTTTTGAGAGTTAAAATTCACACAACACCAGGTTATAGTCCAATAGGTCTATTTGGAAGCACTAGCTTTCGGAGCACTGCTCCTTCATCAGGTGGTTGTGGAGTATAAGATCATAAGACACAGAATTTATAGCAGAAGATTACAGTGTCATAGAGGGATAAATTATTCTAGATAAACCTGATGTCTGCGTCAATATGCGCAATCTTCTTGTACCCACCTACCTGCTGGATTATCTATTGCAGTAAGTTGGTGGCCCTCCACTCAGTGCAGGTAAAGCAATGCCATACACTGCATGATGCCAGTAGAACTGGGAATGTCTCCTAAGTGGTGCAGCGGACACTATCGGGGTTTAAACTGCAAAGCAAATTGATTTAAACTTCAAGGATATTTAAGTGATTACAGTTGTTTTTTCTTTTTCCATTATCCTTAACTTGTAATATTATTGTTATTATTGTTAACGTCTTTCTTATTGCAAAAATTATTGCCAGCAAAAATAGAATCAGGGTCATTAATAAAAGATGATCTGAAAGCTGAATCTCTGCTATGAACAAATATGCACATGCAAACAAGTTGTGCGGATACTTTGGGTGGATAATGTGCTGATCGTGGCTTCCCACACTTCAGTATAGATTTTTGCAATGATCCTGCCTCCTCTCAGTTGGCTCCCCCATTTTAAATTTTCAGGTTATGTCCATCTCCAGAACCAAACCTCACCACCTGACTCTGAATGACCAACCTCAACCCCTCACCCACCTGCCACACTACCATCCTCACCCACTAACATTCCACCTTTGCCTCTTGTCCACCCTAAACATATGCTAATCTCAACCTATGCAACTACCACCCTTCCAGTCTTGTACCCTAATCAATCTACCATTCTACACATCTACCACCCTATCTACCTGCTATCCTACTTAGCTACCACCTTATCCACCTGCAAGCCTACAATCCTACTCCCCTCACCATCTACCCAGCTGCTTATCTACCTCAGTGACACTCATTTACTCAGAATCAAAGAGAAAAAAATGGACAGAATTATTACGTAACGTCATTAAAGGTTTATAAGAAGTAAAAAGAAAGACATTCACAATACTAGCTATATTACAAGTTAAAAGGAAAATAGTAAGAAAATAATTATGTCATCACTTAAAAATGTTCGAGAAGTTTAAATCAAGTTGCTGTAATCTTCTGCTAAAAAGTCTGTCTTATGATCTTATTCTCCACAACCACTCCAGAGCAGTGCTCTGAAAGCTAGAGTTTCCAATTAAACCTGTTGGACTATAACCTGGTGTTATGTGACTTTTAATTTTGTACACCCCAATCCAATACAGGCATCTCCAAATCATAGTTTTGAGAGAACTTTTACCACTGAGAAACCAGCAGAGCTCCATCTTAGAGTAAACTGGAATTAATTTTACCTTAAACAGAAGCTGGCATCTAATTTCGCAGTTGAGGTAGACCTTGAACCCAACCCCCCCCCCCACCCACTTAGGACCCCTTCTCCTGCCTCCAACACACCCCATCCACCTGGACACCCTGTGCTGGTCTGTTACCTGCCCTTGGCCTCTTCATTTTAAACTGTTGCCATGACATCAACTGCCTCAACCAGTCCAACCGCATCACCCACTCCCACTCTCTCCCTCTCAACGCACAGACCTCTGTTCCAACCCCAACCTCACCATCAAACCTGCAGACAAGAGCTGGGGAGTGCAGTAGTAGTGTGGCGCACCGACCTTGACACTGGTGAAGCTATGTGCCAACTCACACACCCCTCCTCCTACTACCCTTGTGATCATGACCTCACATCCCATCACCCATTCATCATCTCCCAGACCAGCCATAACCTCATCACCTCTGAGGATCTCCCACCACAGCCTCCAACCTTATTGTCCCTGAACCCTGCACTGCCTGATTCTACCTCCTTCCTAAGATTCACAAACCTGACTGGGTCGACTGTGGCATTGTCTCAGCCTGCACCTGTCCCATCTGAACTCCTATCTTCCCACCTTGACACCATCCTGTCCCTGTTAATGTGGAAACTCCCCACCTATGTTCGAGACACCACCCACGCCCTTCACCTCCTCCAAGATTTTCATTTCCCTGGCTCCCAACACCTCATTTTCACCATGGATATCCAGTCCCTGTACACACCGATCTGCCATGACAAAGGTCTGTTTCTTCCTCTCACGCCGTCCCAACTAGTACCCTTCCACTGACACCCTCATCCGCCTGGCTGAAATGGTTCTCACCCTCAACAATTTCTCCTTCCAATCCTCCCACTTCCTCTAAATCAAAGGGGTAGCCATGGGCACCCGGATGGAACCCAGCTATGCCTGCCTGTTTGTTGGCTATGTGGAATAGTCCATCTTCTGCAGTTACATTGACACCATCCCCCACCTGTTCCTCCATTGCATCGATGACTGTATCGGCGCCGCCTCGTGCTCTCACGAGGAGGTTGAACAGTTCATCAACTTTACCAACACCTTCCACCCCGACCACAAATTTACCTGGACCATTTTGGCAACCTCCCTCCCCTTCCTGATCCTCTCCATCACCATCTCTGGCGACCGACTTACCACAGACCAGAAGCCCACCAACTCCCACAGCTACCTGGACTACAACTCCTCCCACCCTACCTCCTGTAAAAACCCCATCCCTTATTCACAATTCCTCTGCCTCATTTGTTCCCAGGATGACCAATTCCACCTCAGAGTACCAGAAGGCCTCCTCCTTCCACGATCTCAACTTCCCTTCCCACGTGGTTGACTATGCCCTCCAGCACATAACCTCCACTTCATGCACCATCGCCCTTGAACCCCACCTCTTGACGCAACAAGGACAATAGCCCTGTGGTCCTCAACTTCCACGCCAATAACCTCCGCATACATTGCATCATGTTCTGCCACCTCTAAATGGACCTCACCACCAGAGAGATATCTCCCTTCCCACCCCAATCAGCGTTCCGAAAACACCATTCCCTCTGCAACTCCCTCATCAAATCCACACTGCCCCTCCCCCCCACCAAACCATACCCCTCTCCTGGCACCTTTCCCTGCACAAAACCTGCGCCCACACCACTCCCCTCACCTCCTGCCAAGGTCCCAAGGGATCCTTCCATATATGTCAGAAATTTACATGTACCTCTATCAATGTCACGTATTGCATCTGTTGCACCCGGTGTGGTCTTTTCTACATTGGGGAGACAGGATGCCTTCTTGCGGATCATTTCAGAGACCATCTCTGGGACACCCGCACCTAACAACACCCCCCCCACCCCTCCACCCCCACCTGTACACTTCAACTCCCCCTCCCACTCCATCAAGGACATGCAGCTCCTGGGCCTCCTCCACTGCCAAACCATTACTACCTGACACCTGGAGGAAAAACAGCTCATATCCTGCCCTGGGACACTGCAACTACATGAGATAAATGTGGATTTCAACAGCTTCCTCATTTTTCCTCCCCCCCACCCCCCACATTATTCCAGTCCCAAGCCTCCAACTCGGCACCACCCTCCACACCTGTCCATCACTTTCCCCTCCCCCCACCCCCAACCTATCACCTTCTCCCTCACCTTCATCCATTTATCACACTCCCAGCTACCTTCCACCCCCAACCTCATTCCACTCCCATTTATGTCTCAGCCCTAGCCCACAAGCCTCATTCCTGATGAAGGGCTCATGCCCGAAACTTCGATTCTCCTGCTCCTCAGCTGTTGCCTGACCTGCTGTGCTTTTCCAGCACTACACTCTTGACTCTCACTTTTTCTTATAAGGATTAAGCAATCCAAGTTAGATTCATTGAGGTATACAGCAAAGAAAAAGATTATTTTGGTCCATCAAGTCTTGGCCAGTCAAAAACAATCAGCTAACTATTCTAATTCCATTTTCCAGCACTAGGCCCATACCCTGGTATGTCTTGATATCACAAGTTCACATGTTTTAAGGGTTACTGCCTCTACAACTCTTGCAGGCAGTGAGTTCCAGATTCCCATAACCCTCAGAGATAAAAAGGTCTTTCCTCAGATCCCCTCTAAACCTCCTGCCCCTTACATTTAAATCTATGCCCTCGATCACTGATTCTTCCATGTAGAGGAAACATTTCTTCATGTCTCCGCTATCTGTGACCTTCATAATTTTATAGATTTCCACCATGTCTCCCCTGAGTTTCCACTGTTCCAAGAAAATATCACCCTAAAACTCTTCAGCCCAGGCAACATACTGGTAAATCTCCTCTGCATCCCCTTCAGTGCAATTAAATCCCTTCTATAATGTGTATTCCAGAGGTGCACATACTATTCTAGCTGTGGCCTAACCAATTTTAATACAGTTCCAGCATAACCTCCCGGCTGTCAAAGTCAATATCTCGTCTAATAAAGGCAAATATTCCATGTACCTTCTTAGCCACTTCACCTGTCCTGCTACTTTTAAGGGAATGGTGGACAAGAACACAAAGGTTCCTCAGATCCTCGTTGCTTCCCGGGGTCCTATCATTCATCATCTATTCCCTTACCTTGTTTGTCTTGCATTATGGACCAGACCAAATGCCCTGAAAATATCTTAAGAAGATAGTTTGCACCCTAACGTTTTCTTATTTTAAAGGTAAGTGTAAGGCATTGTGGTTCAGATGCATTTTGAATGGTCAAACTATTGACTTCAGTCAAAACACTTTTTATTTTTACACTACAGTTAACATACAGACAAAATAGAAAATTTGGCTTAACTGTGTAACTCTCAAAATTCTTAACAAAATAGATATTAACTACTACGAATTAACTGTTCTAGTATGGCAACATTCCATAAACATATCCTTGGCAAAGCAAAATAGATTGTCTCACATGTAATTCTAGCAACAGGATAAGAATCCCAGCTTTTAGGTGTAACAGAGGAATAGGAATTCCACATCCAGCTTCAAGACTCCAGCAACTGCTGAAAGGTAAAACTAAAAATCTTGGTTCTGTGGGAGCTTGACCCCAGTCATGCAGGCTACTTCTATTGTTCCGATTTAAAAAAAAATCCCAAGGCCTCATAAGCTGTTTGTTTTTTGGCTTTGGAGCAGGCTGTTTGGCACCTCTATTTCAATCTTTCTTCTTCATTTTTTTTAAAAAACAGGACAAAATAAACCTCTTAACCATAGTATCGTCACTCTGCCCAAGTGCATCATCTCACACATACCTGGACTGAATTTCATTTGCCATCAATCAGTCCAACAGATTAGCCTGACCAAATCCTTCCATAATCTAAGACTAACCTCCCCACTGTTTGCCACCCCACTAATTTTCATATTATCCACAAACCAATTGATCAATCCTCCTATATTCTAAATCATTTCTACACATAACACAGACAGCAAGTGCCTCAACACTGATTCCGGTGAAATCCTACTGGACACAGGCTTCCAGTCACACAAACAACCCTTGACTATCACCCTCTGCTTCCAACTGACCTATTTTCCTTGGATTCCATGGGTTTTTACCTTTTGCTATCAGTTTCCCATGTGGGAACATCAAAAGCCGTGCTGAAGTCCAAGTAGACTATATCGAATGCATTGCCCTCCTCTGTATGCACAGTTACCTCTTCAAAATATTTAATAAAGTTGGTCAGACATGACCTTAACAAAACCATGCTGATTGTTCTTGATTATTCCGTGTCTTGCCAAGTGTCTCTGAGAATATTTTCCCTGCCACTGGCATTAGACTGACTGGCATATAGTTTTCTGATTTATCTCTTACTCCTTTACTTGAATAGGGTGCCATATGGTCAGCCTTCAGTGTTCTGGTACCTTTCTTATAGCCAGAATTATTGCAAGCAGCCCTGTAATTTCCTCCCTTGTCTCACATAACAGTCTGCAACACATTTCATCTGGTCCTGGAGATTTATCTACTTTTAAGCCTGTCGGTCTATGCAGAATCTCCTCCTCTGTCTGTGCTAATTGCTTTAATTATATCACAGTTCTTCCAACCCTCCCTACCAATTTCTATACCTACATCATCCTTCTCGCTGGTCAACACTCAAAGTATTCATTTAGAACCTTATCCATGTCCTCCAGCTCCTCTCATAAGAACCACTGTGGTATGTATTTGGAACTGACCTTTCCCCTAGTTTTCCTTTTATCATTAATGTACTTGTAAAATAACATAGGATTTTTATTTATTTTACCTGCCATTGCTCTTTCTTGCCCTCTTTTTGCTCTCCTAATTTCTTTTGAAAATTTCCCCCTTGCATGTTCTATATTCCCTCTCTGACTTCTGTTTCGTGTTTTCAGCATCTGCCATAAGCTTCCCATTTTCTCTTTATCCAATCCTCTATGTCCCTTGCTATCTCTATATATCCTTGTTCTTTATTGAAACATGTTGACCCTGTATTCTTCCAGTTTCCTTCTTCAATGTGCCCCACTGTTCTGACACAGATTTACTTAAAAGTAACTACTAGTTCCATTCTGGCCAAAATCATACCTGCTCTTGTTAAAATCAGCCCTCCCCTCTGTATGGAAACCATCCTTTGTCCTTTTCCATAACAATTGTGAATCTTATGATCACTGTCTGCCAAATGCTCCCATGCTGATATTTCAACCACTTGCCCAGCTTTATTACCTAAAATTAAGTTCAAGACCACCCATCTCTCTTCTGGAACCTTCTACATGGCTGAAAAAGCTCTCCGTGATACAATTTAAGAATTCTGCCCCTGTAATACCTTTTCACTGGGATTGGTGTACACATCTGCTATACCTTTTCTGTCAGACTATTAGGGGGTCTAGAATGCACTCCCAGCAATGTGATTGGTCCTCCTTTTGGTTTTTAAGTACCACACATATGGCTTAATTTGAGGACCCTTCTAAGAAATCATCCCTCCTTACTGCTGTAATTGATTTCCTGATCAATATTGTGACACTCCTCCATCTTCCCCGTCTTGCCCCTCTTGCTGTGGGCAGCACGATGGCTCAGTGGTTAGCACTACTGCCTCATAGCGCCAGGGACACAGGTTGGATTCCTGCCTCGGGTGACTGTCTGTGTGGAGTTTGCACATTCTCCCCATGTCTGCGTGGGTTTTCTCCGCTTGCTCTGGTTTCCTCTCTCAATCCAAAGATGTGCGGGTTAGATGCATTGGCTATGCTAAATTGTCCATAGTGAAAGGTGCATTAGTCAGGTGTAAATATGGGGTTTAGGTCTTTTTGGGTTACTCTGCGGTGGGTCGGTGTGGACTTGTTGGGCTGAAAGTCCTGTTTCCATACTGAAGGGAATCTAATCTAATTTCTCTCAACTGTGTCTCAGTGATAATAATTACATCATATCCTATGATTTTAATTTGTACCCTCAACTCCTCTGTCTTGTTTGTCAGATTCCTTGCATTAAAAGAAATACCATTCAAACTTCATAAACTCCCTTGTGCCTTAACTGGCCTATAACTTCTGTGCCTCCTTGACTTCCTTGCCTTCTCTTCCATGCTTGGTTGTGCATTTTCCCCTTCTGTATCTTTCCTCTGGATCCTACCCTCTGCTAAGTTAGTTCAAACCCTCTGCAATAGGAAACCTCCCCACAAGGATGTTGCCCTATTCTGGTCCAGGTGCAACCCATCCACCTTTGACATATCCCACCTACACCAGAACCTGTCCCAATATCCTAGAAATCTAAAGCCATCCCTCCTGCACCATCTCTCCAGACGTGTATTCAACTGGGCTAACCCCTTATATTTACACTCACTCACTAGCTAATTATTTTAAAAGAATATTTGTTTTAATTCAATAGAGTCTGCAGTGGTGGTATTTTAACATTCTAAGAGAGTGCAATAACTTTTGAACACTCATTAAAATGTTAATCATTTTTGATGCTAAACCCAGTGACGGTGCCATAAATATTAGTTAATTAGTGAAATTAAGTCCTGTCAATGGCTGACCAATTTCAATTTAAATAAAGTTCAACTCTTGACATTTATTCACAACAGCTGCTTAATCTATTGATGCCACCTAATTTTTTTAATGATTAATTAACATGAGAATAATTAATTGCTCAATTTTCGTGTTGGACAGAAAAGAATGACAATTTTTTTAGACATGTTTGCATAAGTAATCAATCAGTTGGGAAAAAGAAAACTGATCAAATGCTTCTGACCTTTCATCATAAATCTAAAGAACAGCTAAAACAACATCATCAAACAAATTGAGTTTGTTTTTTTGGTGCCCAACCACAAATATGTCAAACATATCTTAATTTATGGTAAAAACACGACTTGTGCTTGTCATATTCCTAAAAGAACTTTTGTAGTTATGTTAATGCTTTATTTCCACAAAAGTTTTGAATAGTGCATCATCACATACCATTTCCTTGTTATCCAGTGGTAAATACATATCACTTCACTGAGGACTTGGGACAAACATTAAAATGATTAAAGGCAGTCAGCATACCTTTGCCAAAGGTAGATTATGTCTCTCTACCTGTTTTTATTTTGGAGCAGGTAACCACCATGGTGGATTATAAGGAGTAAAATCTTTGTGACTTTTATGGACTTAGCGAAGGCACTCAGCAAATTTCCTCAGAGACTGCTAACAAAAATGACTGCATGCCGAATTGTGTATGGATATGGAATTGAGTAGGATCATAGAGTCAAACAGCATGGAAATAGACTCTTCGGTCCAACCCGTCCATTTCCAAACTAAACTAGTCCCACCTAAATCCATCCAAACATCTATTATTCATGGACTTATCTAAATATCTTTTAAACATTGTAACTGTACCTCCATTCACCACTTCATCAAAGTTCATTCTACACACAAATCACTCCGTGATTTTTCAAAAAAATTGTACCTGTTTAAAAAAGTTTTTCTCCTCTCACTTTAAAAACATGTCCCCTCGTCCTAAAATCCTCCACCCGAGGGAGAAAATATCTGCCATTCACCTTAACGATCCTCTCATGATTTTATAAACCTCGAAGGTCACCCCTCAATCTCCTAAGCTGCAGTGAAAAAAGATCCCAGTCTATCCAGCCTCTCCTTAAGACTGAAACATTCCATTCCCAGCAATATCCTGGTAAATCTCTCCAGAATGCTCTGTAAAGACAAAAGAGGTAGTATTAATAATACTTTACTGACCAGTGGAGTTCAACTGGGGCCTTAGCTTTTCATTGTATTCAGGTGGAGGACTTGGTGAAAAATAATGGTAATATTATTGGAATAATTAATCAATTTAATACAGGATTAACACTCTGCAGTCAAGGGTTCAAATCTTACCAAGACTTAGTGGTTAGCATTGCTGCCTCACAGACCTGGGTTCGATTCTATCCTTGAGCCTGCCTGTGTGGAGTAACACACACACTCTCACTGTGTGTAGGTTACACATTGTTCCTGTAGCTGCGTGGGTTTCCTCCAGGTGCTCCAGTTTTCTCCCACAGCCCTAAAATGGGCAGATTAGGTGGATTGGCCATGCTGGATTTCCCATAGTGCACAGGAATGTGCAGGCATTTTTGGAATATTTAGGGTTGTAGGGATGGGGTGGGTCTGGGTGGGATGCTTTTCAGAAGGTTGGGATTGGCCTGCTTCCACACTGTTAGGATTCTATGACTGTCCAGTGATTACATACTTCCAGAACACTGTAGATAGTTAGTTGTTGGACTCATGGAGAGCTTTTCTCAGGCCTAATTTAAACTAACTGACCATGCTGAGTGCCTTTCACAAAGTAATATTCCCACTATCAGCTTTCAGTTCCAGTGAATACAAGTCAATCAGCACACAACAGAGCCAAACTGGGCTGTTGGGTTAGGATGGACACTGTAATAAAAGTGAGCCAATGAGGTTCACACGATCAGGAACCACTGAGGTTAGCTGTCCTTTAGGTTAACTGCATCTTTGTTTCACTGAGGTCATGTTCCACATTTTATCTGTGATGTCTGTATCATTTTGTTTTGTGCAAAATCAACACTTAAAAATTGGAACAATGGACCTTTGAGCACCTCAATGGATTTTAATTTTGGAAGCGAGCATTTTTCTAGCCTGTGAGTCATGTACTCAGAATGTTGCTGATTAAAGATAAGTTTCAATTCCTCTAATGTAAGGCTGGCAAGACCTCTGTTCTGGCAAAATTCTGGTGTGTTTTTTTCCCCATCTCACTGCTGACCCAGGTTACTGAACTGTTCATTCGTCACTGCTCTTGATAGCCACAAATCCTGTGACTGTGCAATTTCGAGATGCTAGTTCGAGCCAGTTGCTGAAGGTGGAGAATGGAACACGTCTGTTAAATATAGCTGTTCCGAAAAGCTGCACTCATTTACCTTGCAGTTGCAGACAGCGGGTGGCACAGTGGTTAGCACAGCTACCTCACAGCGGCAGAGACCCGGGTTCAATTCCCGCCTCAGGCGACTGACTGTATGGAGTTTGCACATTCTCCCTGTGTCTGCGTGGGTTTCCTCCGGGTGCTCCTGTTTCCTCCCACAGTCTAAAAAAAACGTGCAGGTTAAGTGAATTGGCCACGCTAAGTTGCCCGTAGTGTTAGGTGAAGGGGTAAATGTAGGGGAATAGGTTTGGGTGGATAGCGCTTTGGCGGATTGGTGTGGACTTGTTGGGCCAAAGGGCCTGTTTCCACACTGTAAGTAATCTAATCTAATCTTTCCTTCACTCCCTCAAATACGATAGCTTAAATTTGCTCACAAGTGCCCAAAAGTGGTATTTAAATCAAAAGTAAATGGATTATGATCCCTGAAGAGATAACCAAATTTATGTTGAGGTCTGGCTAGTGACTGGTACCTTTTTTGTTTTGTTTAAAGTAGTGAAAAGTTTAAGATTCCAGCTGGTTAGCAAGAAAATAAACACTCAGCATTTAATGCTTTTGAACAAACAAAATAAACTTTACTATTCAAAGTTAAAAGAATAAAATAATCTGTCATATGCACAAATGCAACTACTCAATATCCAGAATTAATAGTCAAACACCCCATGGAACACATTAAATAGTCAATGCACAGACTTCTCAGCAACCTCTAGATGTTAATGGCACTGAGTCACCCAAATCTTGTTAAATTTTTGACTCTTTTACAACAGATTCCAATTAATCACGTTAATGATTGAGTCTTGAAACTCTCTGAAAAGCTGCTTTGTCACAGACTGCCTGAATAACTGCTTACATCCGAGTAGTTCAATCTCTTCCTGAGGAGATTGTGTTCCACTGGATTCTCAAGACTGCCTTTCAACATCAATATACTGGCTCAATTTCAGTTATTTTGTGGACAGCCAACAAGACTCCCCCTGGGCTTTCTCCAAGCTCAGTAATTTTCAACTGCACCAAGGAAGTGGTGGGTGCGCTTCGGCGGGTCGGTGTGGACTTGTTGGGCCGAAGGGCCTGTTTCCGCACTGTAAGTAACCTAATCTAATCTAGTACACTTGTGGATTTCCTTCAACTGCATTCTCAGCTGTATTGATCTGTCAATGGCTTTAAGTGTATTCTCCTGTCTAACTAACTAGTGTCCGAACATCAGCATTCATTTGGCTTGAATGTCACTTTGTTCTGCAATCGCCCAGCTTCAAATGACAACTAATTGCTCCCAGCAAACCCACAGATAAATTGAAACTAACCAATTTTCTTAAGCTCCACCTATCTCCACTATATCCAGGGCTGCTCTGAGTGCCTTAACTTGACCTTTCAATTTTAAGTCAGCTCTATCTAAGACTGGGAGTGTTGATAGTGCACAATTAGTAAGCTTCATATGAGCAGTTGGGGAGGGCAACTCCTCAGTGAGACACAACAAGAGTGAACGTGTCTTTCTGGAAATTTGGAGCACAATGGGAATTTGGTGCAAAGAGGAAGAGGAGCTCTTTGCTATTTTTTGTGGATTCTAGTTTATAAGGATTATATTCTACAAAAACGAGGACCAGGAAATAATGGCCCTGTAGTAATTGATGTTATTTGATATTAAGCATCTCACAAAAGTTTTAATTGGAAACAGGTAAGTCATTTCAGGAGAGTACAAAACTATGGTGTGTACATCCTGCTCCACATGGGACATCAGAGACATTTCCACAGCTCGGCACCAGTGTGTGTACAGCATGTGTTTCCAGCTGCTGCTCCTGAACGCCTAGGTTTTGCTGCAGGAGCGAGGGCGAGGAAGCATCCACTAGGTGGACCGTGTCATGGATAACACTTATTGAGAAGTGGTCATGCTGCAGGCAAAGACTCCACAGACAGGAAGGGAATGGGTAACTACCAGTCAGATCAAGCAGAACAGGCATCTCCTAGGGCTATTCTCCTGAAAGACAAATATACCACTTTGGATACTGTTGAGGGGAATGGCTTCTTCGGAGAAAACAGCAACAGCCAAATTCATTGCATGATGGTTGGCTCTGCTGTGCAGGGGAGGAGTACAAAGAATGGGAATGGAATAGTTATTGAGGAATAAGGAGAATAGTTAGGGGTTTCTGTGGCTGCAAACAAGATTCTGGGTTGAATTGTTGCCTCGCTGGTGCTAGGGTAAAGGATGTTTCAACATGACTACATGACATCTAGAAGGGGAAGGATGAGCAGCCAATGTTCATGGTACACATCTGCACAAATTGCAGCGGTTTTAAAAATAGGAAATGAGGTCCTCAGGTACAGACTAGAGAGTTAAGAAGTAAATTGAAATGTAGGACCTCAAAGGTAGTGATTTCAGGATTTCTACCAGTGGCATGTGCTAGTCAGTGTAGAAATAGTAGAATCTATCAGATGAATATATGGCTGAAGAGATGGTGTGAGGGGAAGGGTTTCAGATTCTTGGAGCTTTGAGACTGGTCTGGGGAGGTGAGGCCAGTACAAACTGTATAAGGACTGGGACTGATATCTTCGGGAGACTATTTGCCACAGTGGTTGGTGACACTTTAAACTGACATGGCAGCGGAATGGGAACCTATGAAAGGAATCAGAGGTAAAGGGGAGGGGAGGGGGGAGTGAACAATAGGGGAAGATAGACCACAGTGAGCGAAAACAGCAGTTGGACAGGCAAAGGAATAGATAAAGGTCAGCTTGGGGAATGAATAGCTGCTGACATGGACAATTAGCAACTGACAATGGGTTGGTTGTGGAAGCTGCCCGTTGACTTAACAAGACCTGGCATGTGGAAGTTGGGGTAAGGATATGGGAGAAGTGCTCAGGCTCTAAAAATTACTGAACTCAATACTGAGTCCTGAAGGCTGCAGTGAAACACGAGATGTCGTTCTTCCAGCATGTGCTGAGTTTTACTGGAGCACAGGAGCAAACCCAAGACAGAAATGTTGGCCAGGAATGCATTGGTGTGTTGAAGCTCTGGGTCATTTTGCAGATGGAACGTAGGTGTTTCATTCAAGAAGGAGTTAGGTATAGCACTTGGGACTAAAGGGATCAAAGGATTGGAGGGGAAGAAACAGGAACAGGCTATTGAATTGCATAATCAGCCATGATCATTTTGAATAACAGAACAAGCTCGAAGGGATGAATGACTTACTCCTGCTCCTTTTTTCTACGTTTCCAAGTTAACTATCAATCATTTGTATTTAAACTTTAATCTGCTTAAGTAAATTAGTGTTACCACCTTCAGAGTTCATTGAATGCTTTTAAGTTAACTTAACTCTAACTTTCCAAAACTGTCTTTTCTATTCTGAGTCGACCTTTCTGGCATTTAAACCTCCTAAAGCAATATGATCTTTTTTAAGTTTAATAGATTTTCATGTGCTTCAATTTCTTGTATCCAATTTTCCACAGTTAAACTTTATTTCTTAAAATTATCTATTAAAACACATTTACCGGGAACTAGATATTCACAACTACAGCATTAATGTGACCCAGTAAATGAACTGGCCATCTAATCACTTTTCCCAGCAAAAGAAGAAAACAGCAACAGAGTGCTGGTGTCAGTTTATCTGTGGTGAACACCAAGCCGACAGCCATTGCATGCAGCACTTGCTTTGAGCATTTGGGTTTATACAAAATGAGGGCCAGCCCATCAGCCTCTCTCTGTGGATGATCAGTTCCACTGTATCTTGAAAAGAGTACTCCCAGTCTATCCACTCTCACAGTGGGGGTGGATTGGGTGTCAGGTCTGATCTCATGTTTAGGGAGAAGGGACAGATATGTTAGGTCTTGTCCCACAGTAGGCACGTTGGGTCAGGTCAGATTTTAAAAACTAAAGGTGATTTTTTTAGGTAATTCAGAAAGACTGAAATAAAACTCTCAGTGGCTTTACTGTCCTTCCACTTCATATCCTCCCAGTTATTGGATGAGGAAACAGCGCAAAATAATTTTGAAAATAGGAAAAGTAATATAGCTGAGAACTTAACAACAGGAGAAACTGTCAGCATGGAAAGAAGAAGACAATTAAGTAATTGTTTAGTAATAAAAGGATCCTGAGTGATGAATAGTTACTGTAAAACTATTGCTTAGGAACTGATTGAGGAAGAAGTCAACTGAAAATTATTCTGCAACACTGGTTTTCTGTTGCTAAAGTTATGATGTGTTAAGTGCTTTATGTATAACTAATAATTCACCTTTGACTTCCAGTTGAATTTGCCTCATTTTAAGTATATACAGAACTATTGATGTCACTGTACATTTCAGATTCATTCTTTGACTAATTTGCAATTACAGGATAGAAAAGATAGGCAATTATGTTTAATCCAAAACTTAGCACTATAGCAACTGGAGATGAAGATAGTTGCAGATTTCAGCAGAACATAGACAAACTAGTGAAATGGGCAGGCAGATGATAGGTACAATCTAATACTATAAGGATAAAATGATACACTTTAGGAGGAATAACATAAGACAAGGTTGGTAGTGAGTGAATGCAAAAGCAAAGCCAGCAAAATGTATGAAGGGCAAGTTGGGAAAGCAAGGTGGTATTGCTAGGTTATTAACCCAGAAATTCAGTTAATGTTCTGGAGACCTTGATTCAAATCCACCCATGGCCAACGTTGGAATTTGAATTCAATAACGAATGTGGAATTAAGAGTTTAATGATGACTATGAAATCATTATTGCTTGTTGGGAAAAACCCATCTGATTCACCAATGTACTTTAGGGAAGGAAACTACCATCCTTACCTGGTCTGGCCTAAATCTGACTTCTGATCCACAGCAATGTGGTTGACTCTTAACTGCCCACTCAGCAATTAGGGATGGACAATAAATGCTGGTCGAGCCACATCCCATGAGTGTATACACAAAAGGGTCCAGGATAGAAAAAAGTACGTTGTAGTAAACTTTTTACAAAATACAGTTTGACCATGGAGAGTTTACCAGGATGTTATCAGAAATGAAGAACTTTTGATAATGTAGAGAGATTGGAAAAGCTGATATTGCTTTCCTTGGAATAAAGAAAATCAAGGGGTGACCTAATATAACTATTTCAAATTAGGAGGGGATTTGATAGAGTAGATATGGAGAAACCATTTCCTTTGGGAGTGGATTGATAACTAAAAACCATAGCTTTAGAATAATTGCTAAAAGTAGATGGGAATTGAGGAGATTTTTGTTTTCTGTACAGAATTGTTGAGCAAAGAGTTGGAAAGCACTACCTGAAAAGCTGATGAAAGTAAACTGCCTCAGTAGGTACCAATTAATAAATGCACATGAATTTGGAAAAAAAAAAGAATTTGCATTTATAGGGAAGAAGCTGGAATTTGAGAGGATTTGGGCAGCTCCTTTAATGCATAGGACATTCATTCTGAGATTCCTTCTGTAAGGTGTGATGTGATGGATATTGGATGTAAAATTGCTCTTGGATACTAACTTTTATTGGGAGTTCTTTGATGCGAGAATATCTGTTCAATGTTTGGGTTTCTGCTATGGAGCTTTACGTGTCTGAACATGCTGATTTTCAACCAACAGGTCTTTGAACACACTGGGCAGGATATCCACTAGGCAATAGGATCCAGAGAGCAGAATTTGCCTCTTTTTCTTTCCTTCTCTACCTCACCATTAAGGCATTTGGATTTCAATTATGATGCAGTCTAATGGACAAGTTGCTGCCATGCCAAATGATTGGCTCCCCCTAGCCATTACTGCCAGTGCTGTGGTGCTCAAGGAGAGATTCAGAGTGCCTTGGAAGGTTTTGTTTGTCCTCCCCTGGAATGCTGGCAATCTGAGAGTTGGAAACGTATCACCTAGTGAAGTAACTTTCTTCCTGCGTTAAAATAGGGAATGGGCAATAGGAAATTAGGAGCTAATTATACTGCATTGCTTTGTGTTCTATTCCATTGACTTCAATGAAAATAGGATGCTGATTCATTGCCTCCTATTTTCTGCTGCTTGACAAGACTAATTTCACCCATAAAGCCAAGCTATCTCTTCCCAGTGGTAGGAATTTAAAATGAAATATAACCAAACTGACGGAAAAGTGACAACAGCTCCTCTGATAAATTAATGAGAAGTATGTGATGTTTAAGCATAAAATAGATCAAAACAAATAAACCAGTCACACTTCAGAGGGTTTGTTTCATTTTTGGTGAATTAAATTTGTTTCAGTTGAATTCAGGTTAATCAGATAAAGTGGTCGAAGTTCAAAGATTAAAAAATACATTCACAGTCACATTGATCCAGCATGATTGCAATGATTCAACTTGATGCAACACCTCATTATCGAGTATTTAACTTAAATCTGAAAAACATTTATTTTTATCATTCCATTCAGGACTTCCTATTAAGTGTGTAATATCGAGTAACTGCAATAACACATTCACTGAAATTTCAAAATGAATGTATTTTGAGTTGCAATGGAACTGTGCAATGTTTGCAAGTCACACTGTCAATAAAAGCTGAAAATGTGTTGCTGGAAAAGCGCAGCAGGTCATGCAGCATCCAAGGAGCAGGAGAATCGACGGTTCGGAAATGAGCCCTTCTTCAGGAGGGCTTCTTCCTGAAGAAGGCCTCATGCCCGAAACGTCGATTCTCCTGTTCCCTGGATGCTGCCTGACCTGCTGCGCTTTTCCAGCAACACATTTTCAGCTCTGATCTCCAGCATCTGCAGTCCTCACTTTCTCCACACTGTCAATAAAAGGCTGCTATAGTTTATCTGATACACTGTGATCAGTCTCCTTTGTGTCAGCATTTTAAGTGTGGGAAGTGTCATTCTTTATTTGAGATTTAACTTTCTCCAATTGGATCAATAAGGCTAACTGGAAGGTCAGGGATAAACCCCAACAAATCCAGTGAGACAAAGGTTGGTTTCTTATGCAATGTATGGGACAAATATACTGCAGGTGCTGGAATCCAGGGTAGACAATCAGGAAGCTGGAAGAGCACAGCAAGCCAGGCAGCACCTCCTGATGCTGTATGAGGCAAACCAACAAAGCAGGGATTTGCTGTTCAGTAAAACACTCCAAGCAGGTTGGTAGCCTGGAGATTGGTGAGCATCTGAGATACTGGTGGTAATTTTAGGCAGAAAAGTTGGCCGGTGTGTTTGCCTTTGCTTAACTGACTTCCCTGACAGCAAATTAATGACCATTGGTTTGCTAATTGGCTCATGACAGGACGTCTGCCCTCATCTGGGAGGAAATCCCACTTTTGAGAATTGCCAACCAAGCAAATAGCTTCTTTCCAGCAGTGTCACTGGGAGCAATGCCCACTGTTGGGATTGCAGGGAATCCTCCCTGAAGAGGATTCCCTGCAATGGTGGTAAGTCTAGGGAATTGTCTTGACAGTAGGGAGGCTACAGGCATGTCTGGGTAGGCATGTCTAAGATGCTACAGGAGATTACCTTGGTGGGAGCAAAGCTTTCCTGGACACAGGTTGCCTAAACTGAACACAGACATAGACTTGCCACATGGCATGTCTACCTGCTGCTGGTAAAATACCAATCCGTGCAATGATAATGTTTTTAAAAAGAAGTAAGATAAACACATGAGGGATGACATAACAGGAGGATACACTGAAAGAGTTAGATGAATCATAGAATTCCTACAGTGTGGAAGCAGGCCATTCAGGCCATCAAGTCCAAACTGACCCTCCAAAGAACATTCCACCCCATTCCTGCAACTCTGCATTCCCCATGGCTAATCCACCTAGTCTGCACATTCTTGACACACTGGGCAATTTAGCGTGATCAATCCACTTAACCTGCCCATTTTTGAACTTTGGGAGGAAACCGGAGCACCCAGAGGAAACCCACACAGACACAGGGAGAATATGCAAATTCCACACAGACTGTCACCTGAGGGTGGAATCAAACCCAGGTCCCTGTTGTTGTGAGGTAGCAGTGCAAACCACTGAACCACCATGTCACCCGAAAGAGCTGGTGAAGGTAGGCTCACGTCGAGGATAAATAGTTGCATGAACAAGTTCTGTACTGTGGATCCAATACAACTCAATATATAAGGAACAAGAGTTTTGGATCTTTGAGAAACGTTTGAGGATATGTATTTAAGACATCATACTTCAAAATAGGACAGAGCAAAGCATAAATTAAGGGGATGTTGAATAAGACCTAAAAATGTGAATAGTTAATACATGGCCATTCGTTCTGATCCAAAAAACCTGATTGCAACATGCAGCCTTCACTATGCATGCTAGAGAATAGCTGCATGCCTGAAAAGGGACCCCTCAGTGCTGAGAGGCTAGCATGAACTCCAGCTGCATTCTGCTACTTAAATCAAGCCTGTACCACATACAGGGGAAATGCAATTTAGCTGAAATATGCTGAGGTAAAGGAATTGCTTGCTGAATATCTTGGGTGGGTCTGGCGTCCACTGAGAGCCCTCCCCTCCTATTTCTTTCCTCCCTCCTTTGCAGAATGCTGTTCATTTTTATTTAATGTCCTGAAAGTTGCATGCCAGCCTCAGCACCTTACATTTGTTCATATTGACTCTATTGCAATTCACTTCAGTACATCAATTCCCTTAGTTTTCTGGGCTGTACTCTCTCAAAGTCATAAGGTTATATAACAGTGTTCAAGTTTGATTGGAAATATTTGACACTGGACTGTATTGTAATTGAATATTTCTGAAAGGAATGCCAGTGTAAGACTTTGTGTTGATAAATTTCCAATTTTTGCACCATTTACACTTACAACCACTTGAGGTAGAATCAATATTCCACAGTTATTTCATTTATTGACTTAAATACAGTAACTAATATTTGGTGCAGCTGAGAAAAAGAGGGACAGAAGCAGAGTGAGTGGAAAATGAAAGCATGTCTAGCTAATATTTTTCAAACCAATCCATTACAAGACGCTTTTATTTTTTTGAGAAAGATTAACAGGTTTAAAAGGGAAAACATATGGAGCCAAACAAGTTGTTGACAATTTTTGTGGATGATCAGTGCCCAGGGAGATTTCCATTTGAATGGGTAGTAGTTTCACTTTTCAATATTTTGTGTTTTACGTTTTTGATTTTGTGTTGGTAATTCAATTTGCAAAAATTGCTGTCTTTGTGACATACTGGATAAGTCACAACTTTACCCTTCTTAAAACTAGTTAAAATGAAAGGTGATAGATAAGAGCCCATGGTGTTAGGGATAAGGTAATGGCATAGTTAAAGGATTAGCTGACTAGCAGAAGGTAGAAAGTGGAAATAAAGGGGTCTTTCTCAGGAAGGTAGCCTGTGACTAATGGTGTTCTGCAGGGGTCACTGCTAGGACTGCAACTATTCACATTATGCAGTTACAATCTGGATGAAGGAACTGAGGGCATTGTTGCTAAGTTGGCAGATGAAACAAAGGAAGGTGGAGATGAGTTAGACTGGAAAAGGGTATTGAAGGTGAAGGAACCCTTAGGAGGCAGTGGTCATAATATGATTGGATTTATTTTGCAATTTGAGAGGCAGAAGATAGAATTAAAAGGTAATGGTATTACAGATGAATAAAGGCAACTACAGAGGCATGAGGGAAGAGATGGGTAGAATTGATTGGGAGAGGAGCTTAGCAGGAAAGACACTGGAACAGCAATGGCAGGAGCTTCTGGGAGTAATTCAGGAAACACTGTGGAGATTCATCCTGAGGAAAAAGAAACAAGGCACGGGGAAGGTGAGGCAACCATGGTTGACTAGGAAAGTCAGGGATCGCATAAAAACAAAAGAGAAATCATATAATGTGGTGAAGGGCAGTGGGAAACCAGAGGATTGGGAAGCTTAAAAAGACCAATAGAGGGCAACAAAAGAGAAATAAGGAGGGAGAAGATTAAATATGAGGGTAAGCTAGGGAGTAATATAAAGGAAGACTGAGAGCTTTTTAAAGTATATAAAAGGGCAAAAGAGAGGCAAAAGTGGACAATAGGCTGCTGGAAAATAACACTGGGGAGATAGTGGGGAGCAAGGAAATGGCTGTTGAACTGAATAATTACTTTGTGCCAGTCTTCATAATGGAATACATGAGTAATATCCTAAAAATTCAAGGAATTGGGGGGCAGAGCTGAGTACGGTGGCCATTACCAAGGGGAAAGTGCTAGAAAAACTGAATGGCCTGAAGGTGGATAGAATTAGGGAAAGTCCCAGAGGACTGAATAATCACTATTGTGACAACTCGGTTTAAAAAGGGAGTAAGGCAAAAGACAGAAAATTACAGACTGATTAGCCTAACCTCGGTCATGGGTAAGATCCTGAAATCCATTGTGAAGGATGAGATTTCTGAATACTTGGAAGACTATGGTAAAATAGGGCAAAATCAGCATGGTTTCATCAAGGGGCGGTTATGCCTGACAAATCTACTAGAATTCATAGAGGAAGTAACAAGCAGGTTAGACCAAGGACAGCCAATGGATGTTATCTACCTAGACTTCAGGAAGGCCTTTGACAAGGTGCCGCACAGGAGGTTACTGAGTAAGATAAGGGCCCATGGTGTCAGAGGCAATCTGCTAGCATGAATAGAAGCTTGGCTGTCTGACAGAAGGCAGAGAGTGAGGATGAAAGGGTCCTTCTCAGGATGGCACCTAGTGACAAGTGGTGTGCCACAAGACTTCGTGTTGGGGCCACAACTTTTCACTTTATACATTAACAATTCAGAAGAAGGATCTGAAGGCATTCTAGCTACGTTTGCAGATGATACAAAGATAGCTAGAGAGACAGGTAGCATTGAAGAGGCAGGGAAGCTGCAGAAGGTTTTGGACAAGTTAGGAGAGTGGGCAAAGAAGTGGCAGATGGAGTTCAATGTGGGAAGGTATGAGGTCATCCACTTTGGTAGGAAGAATAGAGGCATGGAGTATTTGCTAAATAGGGAGAAAATTCAGAAGTCTGACATACAAAGAGACTTGAGAGTTCTAGTCCAGGATTCTCTCAAGGTAAACTTGCAGGTTGAGACAGTAGCTAAGAAGGCAAATGCAATGATGGAATTTATTTTGAGAAGACTTGAATGTAAAAGCAGGATGTACTTGTGAGGCTCTATAAGGCTCTGGTGAGACCACATTTGAAGTATTATGCACAGTATGGGCCCCATATCTCAGGAAGGATGTACTGGTCCTGGCATGTGTTCAGAGGCGATTCACGAGAGTGGTCCCAGGAATGAAAGGCTTAACATTTAAGGAATGTTTGAGGACTCTGGATCTATACTCTATGGAGTTTAGAAGGATGAGGGAAGATCTAATTGAAACATACTGAATGGCCTGGACAGAGTAGATGTTGGGAAAGTATTTCCATTGGTAGGAGAGATTTAGATCCGAGTGCACAATGTGCAAGTAAAGGCCAGCCTTTTAGAACTGTGATGAGGAGGAGCTATTTCAGCCAGACAATGGTAATTTGTGGAACTCACTTCCACAGAATGTTGTGGAGGCCAAGTCATTGAGTGTATTTAAGACAGTGATTGGTTCTTGATTAAAGGTTTTGGGGAAAAGACTGGACAATGGGATCAAGAAACATATGGCCATGATCCAATGGTGGAGAAGACTCAGTAGGCTGAATGACTAATTCTGCTCCTATGCCTTATGGTCTTATGGTGATATGAAACAGAACTGGCTGCATTTCCATGCACACTCTTCATAAAAGAAGAGGCTAATGAAGTAGTCGATGCATTGATTTTAATTTTCCAAAACCCACTTGATTTGGGGAAAGTCACATTAGATTAAAAGATAGGAATTTTGACTACTTTATTGAAACAACAACCAAAACAAAAGCCAAAGCAGGAAACTGAGGGACAGTTAGCTCAACATCTGGGATAGGGAAAAATTACAAGCTGTTCTGAAAGAAGTCCCAGCAGGCCACTTAAATAAGTTCAAGGCAGAGTCAAATGCTTTGTGAAGGGCAACTAATTTCAATAAATGTTTAAACATTATTTGAGGAAGTAAGGATTAAGGGGAACTGAGAGACATACTGTACTTTGATTTTCAGTAGGTATTTGATCAGTTCCACATCAAAGATTATTGTGGAAAACCAAAGCTCACGGTATGAGGGTCAGAATATTTACATCGAGAAAAAAATGGCTGGATAATAGGAAGAAAAAAGTTGGCATAAATGAATCCTTTTCAGGTTGGCAAGATATAACAACTGGTGGGGCATTGTATCGTTGCCGGGATCTCAACAGTTTAAAATCCCACAGGAAGAAAGAGAAAACAAATTTACTCCCAGGAAAGCAATCGTCATGTGCACAGGCTGTAAATGACCAATGAAAGCAGTATCCTTGCAGAACAGACTAGGCTTTGCATTATGCTGACAGACATTACAGGCTGATAGGGAGCAGCAATTATAGACATAAATACGATGGATAAACAGGGACAGTGACAACAGTGTCACTCCCTGACGAAGGCACATTATCCAGAAAGGAATGCAATACTATATAAATGTGCTTCTTGGCTTGCTGTAGTCAGGTGACCTCTTCCATAAGGCAAACACTTTATAGCCAGTTCAGTAAAGACACAGTAGAAGCCAAGTGTTTATACCATGAGCTCATAACACATTTTGCTCAGTGCTGTACTGGAATATCAATTTTGATTTTTGTGAATGGGTTCTGGAATGCTGTTTGAACTCATAATATTCTGACTCTGAGACAAGACTGATATAACTGAACCACTGATTATACACTTTGGGGTGGCATGGTGGCTCAATGGTGAGGACTGGTGCCTCACAACACCAGGGATCTGTGTTTGATTCCAATCTTGGGTGACAAATAAGGGCATGACTTACTCAGCTAATGTTAGGGCCCTGGGGAATGTTGTCAAACAGAGAGACCTGGGGTGCAGGTACATAGTTTCTTGAAAGTGACATCACAGGTAGACAGCGTGGTGAAGAAGGAGTTTGGCACATTTGCCTTAATCAGTCAGAGCGCTGAGTACAGGAGTTGGGATGTCATGTTGCAGTTGTATAGGATGTTCATGAGGCTACTTTTGGAATAGTGTGTGCCATTCTAGCTGCTTTGCTATAGGTAGGATATTATTAAATTGGAAAGGGTGCAGAAAAGATTTACAAGGATGTTACAGTGACTCGAGGGTTTGAGTTGCAGGGAGAGGTTGGATACTCTGGGATGTTTTTCCCCTGGAACTTGAGAAGCTTGTGAGGTGATCTTCATAGAGGTTTATTGAATCATGAGGGGCATAGATGAGGTGAACAGAAAAGGTCTTTTTCCCGAGGGTAGAGGAGTTCAAAACTGAGGGGCATAATTTTAAGTTGACAAGAGAAAGATTTAAAAGACACCCGAGGGACAACTTTTTCACACAAAGGGTGGACCGTATGTGGAATGAACTGCTAGAGGAAGTGGTAGATGCAGGTACAGTTACAACGTTTAAAAGACATTTGGAGAATTACATGAATAGGAAGGGTTTAAAGGGACCTGGGCCAAGGGTGGGCAAATGGAAATGGTTTAGTTTGAAAAATGTAGTTGGTGTGCATGGTTTGGACCAAAGAACTCTATACATCTATGACTGAATATCTGTCTCTGTGGAATTTACATGTTTTTGCCCATGTCTGCATGGGTTTTCATCCAGTGTTTCTTCCCATAGTCCAAAGATGTGTAAGCCAGGTAGATTGGTAATGCTAAATTGTCCTATAGTGTCTATGGATGTGCAGGCTAGGTGAATTAGCCAGAGCAAATTGGCCCATATTGTTCAGGGATGTGCAGGTTAGGTGGATTAGCAATTGTAAGTAAGGGGATAGAGTGGGGAGTTGGGTTTGGGTGGGATACGCATTGGAGAGTTGGTGTGAACTAGTTGGGCGAATGGCCTCCTTACACACTGTTGAGATTCTATAAGAGATTACTGTGTTATAATTTCTGAATAAAAAATGCTTTCATCCATACCAAACTCTACTCAGCCTGACTTTAGCATTCACAAAGTTTCCTTTTCCTATTTAAATTAAACTGCACAAATTCCAGATTGAGAATTACAATGATCAGAATTAAATAATTGTTGGAAAATAGCCTGGCCACCCTCAAGGATATTATGACCACAATGAAAATTTGACCTTTATCTGCCACACTGGTTTTCAATTGGCTGAATTCATACCAATAAAACACAATCAAAATGGAAGCATAGATCAGACTATTAAATATACTCTAGATAATGCCAATAGGAATGTAAGTAATTTTTCAATAAGTTCAAATCAGTTGCTCTCCTGCAGTTTTATATATTAAGTAACCTTAATTATAATGTGCATGCAAGACATCAAAGCAATTGAGGATGATCACTTTATTTGTCAAACAAAATGTTTAGCTCCTATGTGAGAAAATGTGTAACAACTGATTCAGGATTTCCTGGAGTGAGGAAAATTGCCTCATATCTCTGTAGGAAGCAAATAATTTCCTTCCCAAACTCCTCACTAAGTACTAGATACTGAGTAAGACAATAAAAAAAAATTGTAGTGCGTAATAATTTTAATCAAGCCAAGCTTTGAACAGAATGTCAAACATAATAGCTGATGGGTTTAAGAAATATGACTTTAATCATTTGGAATATCCCATATTTCTTTTCAATTTGGCCGAGTCATTTAATGTTTACTGACTAATCCATTTCTCTCAGGTTTCCTTTTGTTAGGATGCACATTACTGGAGATGTTGTTTTGTTTTCTTAGCAGTGGATAATGAATTTTCAGTTGGACATAAATCCTATCTTGATAAATGACCAATGTGTGTACTTATACTAGATTCTTGCACATTCTCAGCTAAATTTAAAACTATTAACCTTCCAAGAGATCAGCCATCCTATAAAATTTCCATTGCTCATTAGTCTATGGTTGAATGAAACTGAGGAATCTAATTGGCTAGCTAAATAGTTTCTAATTATCATTAAGGATTATCACATCTAAATTAACCTTTATAAAAACATTTAGATATATAAGTGATTCCACCCAACTAACAACTGATAGGATTAAGTAGAT
This sequence comes from Chiloscyllium plagiosum, assembly GCF_037043375.1. Classification (NCBI taxonomy): domain Eukaryota; kingdom Metazoa; phylum Chordata; class Chondrichthyes; order Orectolobiformes; family Hemiscylliidae; genus Chiloscyllium; species Chiloscyllium plagiosum. Next base: position 37,992,129 of record NW_028270157.1, read on the forward strand.
TCTATTATAATTTAATAATTTCAATTAAATTAATAACAATTACAGCCATAAAAAATACTTTTGCTCAAATTTGACAATATGCTGTTTTACAACGAGCCACAATTCACAAACAAGCTCAGGTTCTGATAAAACCTTCGTTCTCAAGGCTAATTATGGACAACACACTACAACCCATGAAAAGAGTTTTAAAACAACACTTTGAATCTAAAGAAGTCTATACATCTTTAATACAAGTTATCTTCGACTTTTTACTGATGGTGGTTACTTTTCTGAGCAAGGTTTAAGACTGCTTTTGTCATCTATGTAAATGATTTGGATGTAAATATGGATGGTATTGTTAATAAGTTTGCAGGTGACACCAAAATAGTTGGTGCAGTGGACAGTGAAGAAGATTATCTCAGATTACAATGGAACCTTGATCAGGATGGGCCAATGAACCAAGGAGTGGCCGATGGAGTTTAATTTAGATAAATGTGAGGTGCTGCATTTTGGTAAGGCACATTAGGGCACAACTTCTACACTTAATGATAGGGTCCTGGGGAGTGTCGCCAAGCAAGAAGACCTAGCCTAGGGTGGGGGGAGTCCAAAACTAGAGGGCATAGGTTTCAGGAGAGAGGGGAAAGGACCTGAGAGGTACCTTTTTCACACAGAGGGTGGTGCATGTATGGATCAAGCTGCCAGAGGAAGTGGTGGGGATGGGTATAGTTACAACATTTAAAATGCATCTGGATGGGTATATGAATAGAAAGGATTCAGAGGGATATGGGCCAAATGCTGGCAAATGGGGCTCGGTCAGAGTGGATGTCTAGTCAGTGCGGATGAGTTGGACTGAAGGTCCTACTTCTGTACTGTATAACTCTACAACTTTATGGCCTCTTCCCTCTGACCCTCTTGTAAGGATAAGCCTCCCTTCAGACCTTTTTTAAGTAATTCAAATCTACATACTAGAAAAGAGACCCAGTCATCTCTTGAGAGCGCCAACTGTTAAACGTGTCTGTTAATTTCACCTTTGATTAAATCGTGGATGATGTCTGTTGAAATGAATGTTGGACATTACTGCATTTGGTGCAAATAATTTGAATTATTTGGAAGGAATAGTATTTACATGTGTTTTCTTTACAGTCCATATTTCACTTTGGAGGAAGATTTCTTTCTTTAGCATGTGGAATTGAAATTCTGTTCAGTTTTCCAGTTTGCATTTGATTCGTCCTAAGTTCAATTTTAGAAAGAAATTAAGTGAGTAATTAATTATCCTTAGTTCCACTGAGAATTTGGAAAAGATATATTTGCTAAACTCAGTAGCGTAAATGCACTCTTCTGTTTTCATGGCTGTTTTAAAATATGTAGTAAAAGCTTAAGGTTAAGATAGGTTCTGTGGGGTATATAATTTGAAAATTAAAAAATATTCTATATCTGTGAAATGAGAATTTATTTCATACTTTCTATATTTAATATTGTATTCTTCATATCACTGTGGGCCACAGTAAAAATGAACACAAAACCAAACATTGCTATAGAAGTTTATGAAGTGTTTAAAAAAAAGAGCCTTTGACACAAAATGTTGTCCAAAATGCAGAAAATTCTGCCACCCTAAGTTTAGGTAACATTAATAAACGTACTTCTAAAGATTAACCTGGTAGAGATGATAAAACTTAGGAGATTAGTTTCCTGGCGCAGTCCTTGCTTCTCTATTCTCTTGACTGTGTTCTTTGCCATGGCGTAACTGGGAGTTTAAAAATTAATTGTGCCATTTATTTTGCTGAAATCATTATAAAGATATCCAGAATAGATGGGTGCGCCTGTGAAGACTAACAGGGGTTTTAATTATATTGTATTCTTTTCTGAATTTGCATACAAACTAGCTGATTGTTCATTTCAATATGCAATCTATCAGTATATCTCTTTCAGTATTTACAATTAAAGTAAAAGCTTCACAATATGAAAATGCAGTTCCATTACTAGTTAAAATGTACCCTTCCTAACATTTAATTTTAATGTAACTTGTGGGCAACCTGATATGTTTCTAAAGAGATTCATTTCATACAAGTTTGGATTTTAACTTGAATCCATAAAGCATATTATGATATAAAGATGCTTTAGGCATGCAATAATTTCAGGAGATACAAACAGTAATTGTTTTGTCAGCAGGGGATATTTGATCAGGTCAGATGGTGATGAGTAGGGACCCTATCACTGCCCCAGTTGTGTCAGTGATGGGAAGGCTTGTAACAGCCTTTTCACCCTGCTGCTGATTAATATGTGGACAATTTACTATCACTTAAGGACTTCATCTTTTCTTCACCAGTAGTAGGGGCTCTTGTGGTGTCCCTATCACTGAATCAGGAGACCCAGGTTTAAGTCCTAATTGCTCCAGAAGTGTGTAAAAACATCTCTGAACAGGTTAGTTAGAAAGTATCTTTACCTACCAGGAGACAGAGTGGTTTGGTATGTGGACGGGCCTGAAAAGTGAACCTTGTCAGGGTTGCTTGTGGTGTCCCAAAGGAAGCCTTTCATTTAGAATTTCTTTCCAAGCACATGTTTTTCTCCCCTATGCCCGGCCATCAGCATGTTTTGGCAGGATTTGCAGATTGTTAATCAACTTGTTTGGCTACATTCGTGCCCAGGTGTCCGTGGAGAGGGAGCACGCAGTGCCCACTAATACTCTTGATGCCTTTAGAGAGAGGACACCGCACGGAGTACAGGGCTTTATTTCCCCTTTCAACTCGATTTTGATTTAGCCTCCTGCCCTTCACCCTACCTCTCCCTCACCTTTGATAGTTTGCATTGCCTTTAATGGGCTTTATATGTCAGCAATGTTTGAGAAGATTTGTAGCTCAGGTTGATGATAAGTATGTAAGTTAGCTCGCTGTGCTTGAAGGGCTTTATATGTAAATTATTCCATTGGAAACATGACAATTAACTGGTATAGGCAGCACAGTGGCTTAGTGATTAGCACTGTTGCTTCACAGTACCAGGAGCCTAAATTCGATTCCAGCCTTGGCTGACTGTAGGTGTGGAGTTTGCACATTCTCACCATGTCTGTGTGGGTGTGCTCCAGTTTCCTCCCACAGTCCAAAGATGTGCAGGTCAGGTGAATTGCCCATGCTAAATTGCCTATAGTGATAGGTGCATTAGTCAGGGGTAAATACAGGGTAGGAGAATGGGTCTGGGTGGGTTACTCTTCGGAGGGTCGGTGTGGACTTGTTGGGCCAAAGGGTTTGTTTCCATACTGTAGGGAATCTAATCTAATTGATGTTGGTTACTAGATAGAAGAAAATACTACGGGTGATGAGGTGATAGGGAAGAAAATGTTCACTTCAGCTTAAGAGCACTTCTGCATATATAAAATAAAGAATCAGCCTGTATGATTATATCATGATTGCAAATTCCTTGGCCAGTGGTCCTGGGTGGGATTTGAACTTCCGAATGAGAAACAGTAGTACTACTCCCTACACCACAGCCATCAAATAATACATCACAGACCTTTAAACTGAATGGGTGAGATACAAGGGATGGTCTGCAGACACTGCCGGGAGATATGTAAGACCCTTGAGCCTAAATTATTTGGTGTTATTTGATTTTTTGATAAACGGAAATACAAGTAATGTATGTGGTTAAAAGACTTTGTTTTTAAATGGATGCAGGACTGACCCAAAATCATCAAGCTTCTGATTCAAAACTAAAAGAAGCTTTGCTAGATTCATGTTCTGTAAGTAATGGCTGTGAGAATTGCAATATAGTGAAAACAAGTTCACTGTAAAAATAGAAAATGACCATGAAGTGACAAAGAGCATACTAAATTGGAAAAGACACCTGCAATGGGTGGAGAAGAGATTGTCCCAAATTGTATAGCAACACAACTAAAAGGTAATTTAATAGACTGTCAAGAGAAATGTTCAAACATGAGATGGATAAAGTGCAAACAGCACATTAATGTAATTTGAATAAGAAACACATCAGAAAATAGAATTACTGGAGAAACATGGATTAAAGTTAAACTGAAATTTAAAGAAGGAACATATCACAACATTAGGGCTGACAATGGAAGTCAGTCATCTCAGCTCCAGGACATCTCCACTGGAGTTCCTCAGGGTAGTGTCCTCAGTCCAACCATATTCAGCTGCTTCATCAATACCTTCTCTTCATCATTAGGTCATAAGTGGGGATGTTTGCTGATGATTGCACAATGTTAATTCAATTTGTGACTCCTCAGATACTGAGCGGTCCGTGTTCAAATGCAACTAGATTCTGGCATTGTTCTGACTTTGCTGAAATGTGGCAAGTAATATTTGTGCCTCACAAATGCCAGGCAATGACCATCTCAAAAAAGGGACAATCTACTACTACCCTTTCGCATTCAATGGCATTACCATTACAGAATCCTTCACCATCATCTCCTGGGGATTTCTATTGTCCTGAAACTGTACTGGACTAGCCATATAAACACATTGGTTACAAGAACAGGTCAGGGCTAGGAATACTGCAGTGTTCTGCAGTAACTCATCATCTGACTCCCCAAATCCTGTCTGTCATTTATAAGGCAGACATCAGGAACATGATGGGATACTCCCCACTTGCCTGGTTGGGTGCAGCTCCAAATGTAAAATGTTTTTCATTCACAGATCCTACAGTCAAGTCAGAATGTTAAATCCAGGATCTTTTTATTCTTACTCTAATAAGATTTCTCCTTGCCATTACCATTCAGTCCACTGACATCTGTTATTTTCTTCCACAGTTAACCAGATTAGATCTCGTTTGTGAACCCATAGGCTATGCACAAACTCCATCCATTTAAATATACTCAGCATGCAGATTTTCAGCTAGACATCAAGCAAACACCATATATACCAAGCCCTGTGATGATGAGCAAGTGACAATTGGGACACTAGGTAATGCTGCTGTCAGTCTTCAGCCATAATGCTCTAAATAGGCATTCTGAGGATGTCTGCTGTTCTCCGCAGATAGGGACAGACTTATATTCTCCCGAGGTTACAGAGCAGACCTTTTCAGGCACAGCTCCGCTCCCTACAAACCAGAGAAGAAGAAAGACAGGAAGCCTAAACACTGTCCACTCTCCCTCTACCTGCTGATTGACTGACTGCAACAAATTGATCTGCACATGAGCAGTAAAATGCAAAGAACAAGTCTACAAGCCATTGTCTGAAGCGATCTTCATGGAATGTCAGAACATGCCACAACAATGAGTTAAAACTAAAGTACAAAACCCACTATGACATATGTCAATGTTTAAAAGAATGGAATTAAAATCTAGCCTAATGGTGACAATGTAACATTGTTGTCAATGCCTCTGTTTTATTAATGTCCTTTTAAGGATGGAAATCTGCCAATCTTATCTGGAGGGCCTACATGTGACTTGAGACCGATGACAATATGATTGACTCTTAACTGCCCTCTGAAAAGTCCTTGCAGGCCATTCAGTTCAAGGCATTTTGAATTGTGCAGCAGAGATGCTCACATTCCGTGAATCAACTTCGAAAAGAAATGCAAGAGCCATTTCCTCACCTAAAGTGGTTAAAGTAGGTGATGCAATACAATACAACCTTGCTATTAGGTTGCTCATCTCAGTTTGGGCTTTGCTGAGTTTTGCTGAAAACTGAGTTCTAACAAAGGATTATTGTACCCAAAACATTATCTGTTTTTCTCTCCACAAATGCTGCCAGACCTGCTGAGTTTTTCCAGCACTTTCTGTTTTTATTTCAGACAGCCCACTGCCAATTATACTTTGAAACCATTAACATCTTCTTCAAAGGAGGAGACATCTACCATATTATCATTGCTGGAGCAGCACAGTTTCATAAACACTTGCATATGAACTAGAAGAGCTGGGATTTGAATAAGAGGAGTTGTCTATTGGAGTAAGAATGTCTTGGTGCAGTCATACAGGGCCTTGGTGAGGCCACACTTTGAGTACTGTGTGCAGTTTTGGTCTCCTAGTCTGAGGAAGGACATTCTTGCTATTGGGGGAGTCCAGCGAAGGTTTACCGGACTAATTCCCAGGATAGCGGGACTGACATATGAGGAAAGACAGGATCAACTGGGCTTGTACTTGCTGGAGTTTAGAAGAATGAATGGCATATCATAGGAACATATAAAATTCTGATGGGACTAGACAAGGCTATAGACATGAGAAGAATGTTCCCAATGCTGGCAGAGTCCAGAACTAAGGGTCACAGTCAAAGAATAAGCGGTAAGCCATACAGGAAGAATTTCTTCACTCAGAGTTATGAACCTGTGGAATTCTCTCCCACAGGAAACTGTTGGGCCAGCTTGTTAGATACATTCAAGAGAAAGCTGGACATGGTGCCTGTGGCTAAAGTGATCAAGGGATATGAGGAGACGGTGAGAATGGGATACTGAGATCAGTCATAACCATATTAAATGGTAGTGTAGGCTTGAAGGGCTGAATGGTCTACTCTGGCATCTATTTTTTATGTCTCTAGCTTCAGAAATATCAGCCAGAGTGTGCTAAGGAAACATCTTTGGTTCATTCCAGATTCCTGCTGAATGCTGAGGCTACTCTTGATTCTACATCTCCTAACAGTAATATCACTACCTCTATTAGTTTTATTGATTCAGTCACTTGCCTATCTACTAATAATGATGTAATAAGTCTAATAAGCACAGTTTGTTTTGTTAGGTAGGCTGAAACACTATTGTGTAGGCATAAAACAATTGTGAGGATCTCATGAATAAGATTGTGAGTATTAATCCAGAGTCTGATGATAAAGTAAATAGCTATTAATAGAAATACATTTGACAAGGATTTTACTTATTTGTTCCTCTTGTCTGTTAATTATGTCATGCAAGAAATCCCATGGAAGAGTTGCTAAATCTAACATGGAGGTAACTATATTAAATGTCATTAGGTTAAAGGTTATTAAATATATTATAGTAAGTGGAATCTTCCAACAAATAATTCAATATTTGGAGCGATAACAATTACATTTTGGATGGCAAACTTGAATTTTAAAAATGTTTTTTGGAATTATCGGTTACACAGAGGCTTTGGAATGATACTATGATTGAATCAGACATCGCAAACATTTGTTCAGCCATAAAATCAATGAAATGTTTTTACTGACAATCCTCCATTATCCCTGTGCTTGTCAATCTACATTGTCTCCCAGTTAAACAGCACCTCAATTGTAAAATTTCCTCTTTGTTTCCAGTTAACTTCATGGCTGCAATCCTCCATATCTTGTAGTTTCCAGTCTCTCTGAGATGGCTGCAATACATCAGTCCTGGCACCCGGTGATTCCCCAATTTCATTGATCTATCATTGGTAATGCTGTTTATTGTTTACCATATATTAGACTGCATAAGATATATCATGAATTGTTGCATTCTGTTGAGTTGGATATCTTACAATTTATTTACAATGCTAACTATTCAGAGGTTATAATATCAGACTGAGTTTTATGCCTACTGATGGACTGTACAATGCACTAACACAACAACTGACTGCATTGACCTTATTCACGGAGAACTAATGTGAAGATGGAGCGTATACCTTTACACTGCAACATTGTGTTATTATGTCATGTAAATTATGAAAGGTGACTATTCTGGAATATCTCCTTAAATGTTTGCCACTGCGTCTCTACCTAACTCTTAACCTAATTACATTGTTCACTTTAGCCAGTTCTGTCTTCATGCCCTAATAATTTACCTTTTACATCAGTTTAAAACACTAGCTTTTAATACACTTTTTTTCCCCTTAAATTGAATGCGGGACTTAATCATATGATCACTGCCTATAGGTGCCTTAACTATGATCATTCATTAGTTTTTACTCCATGCACATTATCAGATCTAGTCTAGCCTTTTGACTGGCTCATTCCAGGATGCATTGCTCTAAGAGTGTGTCCCAAAATTGCTCCATACACTCATCATCCAGGCTACCTTTTTTAACCTTTTAATTCACTCACAGAATGTGGGTGTCACTGAATAGGCCAATATTAATTGACCATCCCTAATTGTCCAATGGCAGGTAAGGGTCAACCATCACTGTAGGTCTGGTGTCATATGTAGGCGGACAGGGTCAGGACAGCAGTTTCCTTCCCTCAAAGATATTAGTAAATTTTTCTGAATGACAATGTTTTTTTTGACAATGATTTCATGTACATCATTAGACTCTTGCTAGCAGTTTTTAAAAAATTGGATTCAAACTCCACTATTTGCCAAGAAAAGGACTCCAACTCCGATTCCCAAGGGGACTGGGTCTCTGCACCAAATAGTGTAGCGATAATACCACTAGGCCATCACCTCTGTGTTTATCAGTGCACTGTTTCTCATAAGCTTCCACAATTTTGTGCTGTATACCTACAAAGTTGTTACTATTAGGAAGCTTATACATCACTTCTGCAAGTGACTCCTTACATTTACCTTTCACCATCTCTGTCCAAACTGATTGTACATCTTGATCCCCAGAAATAAGGTCATTTTTCTCCAATGTGCCAATGTCAAACTTAATTAACAGAGCCACCACTATCTTTTCTTAGCTTCCTGTCCTTCCTACATGTCATGAATATTCAGGTCCCAGTCTTTGTCATTTCTATTTTACTGTCAAAGTTATCAGGTCATATTTATCTATTGTAATTTGTGTGATCAATTAAATTGTTTTGTTGCAAATGCCAAGTGCATTCAAGTATAAAGCATTCACTACTTATAAATATTTTTATAACCGTTAGCCTTAGCTGCAAGTGTAAATTTATGGTGTAAACCACCCAGTTAATACTCTCACCTTACTTACCTTGTGCCAACTTGCTTGTGGCTCAGGAAGTAATCGTGAAATTATTACCTTTTGAGGTTCAGCTTTTTTTAAAGTATAGCACAACTGTTCATTTTCTGTTTGAATCTCTTTATTTCTTCTACTTATATTATTGATACCTACTTGGACCATGATCACTGGATCTTAACCCCCCACCTCCCATTGTAAGTTTCTCTGCAGACCAGTACTGGCATCCTGAACTCTAGCACTTGGCAGGCAACACACCCTTCGGGACACTTGCTCTTTCCTATAGACAAAGCTGTGTCTATCCCCTTGTCTATATATTCCCCTGGTCCCACTTCATTCCTAATAATTGTCTTCATCTGAAAGGCTTCCTGAGTGTAGTACTAGGATCAATATACTCATCCACCCTGCAACACTACTTTCAATCATACGGATTGCTAAAACCTCAAATCTATTCCCTGTTAAGACAATTGCAAAGATTGAGTCTCCTCCTTTTGTACGTGTGAGAATGACATAAACCGACTCTGCTGTTGCTGAGTTCTCCTTTTTCTGTGCAGAGAATTGGGTAAGCTGCGTTTATAGGCCTGAAATCAGTAACATTCCATGTGAATAATTACTTTATCATTTTTTTGGCACAATGTTTTGAAGAAACTAAATACAATTGTATGTTGTGTTCCCAAGATCAAAGAAAATAGGTTGACACCTATCTTCACCCTTCAATGTACTTTTTAAATAAATTAAACTTACCTTATATATCGTCTGAAAGTTGGGATTCTTTTCCTGTACTCAAACATTGGCCTGGAGAGTCTGAGGAGTGGCAATCAGTCAGATTGACACTCGATCCTATTTCTTCCTGTTCGGATTGAGCTCCTCATTTCTTGTTGGCAATTCCAATCCTGGCTCCTTCAGAAATTGGGGAGTATACCTCAAATCAAACAGCTCGCTCTTGGTTCAGGAACATCAGAGCATGTCAAACCATTGGCAACTCCTTGTAGTAGTCAGTGTGGCATGTTGTGAGATTTCCTTGTGCAGTGCACAGACAGCCACTTTGACAGGTGCTGTGAAAAGATAAGCATGTGAGGGAAGTGTGGGGTCAGGGTGCCATTGATAAAACGATGGGTACTGTTATGAGGTTGACGGCATGTACTGTACCTTTTAAGAGAGAGTGAATGCTGTTCTGAACTGAGAGCTTACAAGCACCTGTCATATGACTAACGAGCAATCTCAGTGTACTGCAAAATTGAAAATATGTAACATTTGGCTGTGAAATAGATAGGGAGGGAGGGGTTTGTTTCTATTGTTTGGAGTGGAGGATGTTGGGTCTTGGAATGATATTGCAACTGGTGGGTAGTGGTAGCAAATCAGGTTTGGGGAATGGGAGGAATTGGTGAGTTGATACCTGGCAGAGAGAGGGAATTGTATCAGGTGATGGGGATTCAGGCCGGAAGTAGCATGTGTTGATCCCATGTGGTGAGTAATATTGTACTGGTTGCAGAGATTTGTGCATGGGGATGATTGTGAGGGGTCCAGAGGTTGGAAGGAGTCAGAGAAATGTGAGGTGATGCATTTTGAAAGGTCGAATTACAGACCGAACTATACTGTTACCGGAAGAACCTTGGGAAAAGTTGATGAACAGAGAGGTCTGGGAGTTCAGGTCCCTTGTACCCTGAAGGTGGCTGCACAGTTGGAGAGAGTGGTCAAGAAGGCATATGGTATGCTTGCCTTCATTGGATGGGGCATTGAGTATAAGAGTTTAGATCAGAGTGGTGCTGGAACAGGTTGGTTGATGAAGGGCTTTTGCCTGAAACATCGATTTTCCTGCTCTTCGGTTGCTGCCCGACCTGCTGTGCTTTCCCAGCACCACTCTGATCTAAACTCTGGTTTCCAGCATCTGCAGTCCTCACTTTTGTCTTATTAAGCATAAGAGCTGGCTAGTCACATTAAAATTGTACACAACTTTAGTTTGGCCACATTTAGAATACTGTGTGCAGTTCTGGTCGCCAAAAGGATGTGGATGCTTTGGAGAGGGTGCAGATAAGGTTTACGAGGATGTTGCCTGAGATGGAAGATGCTAGCTATGAAGAGAGGTTGAGTAGGTTAAGATTGTTTTTATTAGAAAAAAGGAGATTGAGGGGGACCTGATTGAGGTCTACAAAAAAATGAAGGTGAATAGGGTGAATAGAGATAAGCTTTATCCCAGGGTGAGGGATTCAGTAATGAGAGGTCATGTGTTCAAGGTGACAGGAGAAAAGTTTAAGGGGGATACATGTGGCAAGTACTTTACACAGAGGGTGATAGACAGTGGAATTGGATCGGCACAGGCTTGGGGGCCAAAGGGCCTGTTGCTGGGCTGTAAATTTTCTTTGTTCTTTGTCGGGAACATGTGGTTGTCAGAGTCAATGATGAGTTTTGGGATCAGCCTAATGGTTATGCAGGAGTTAGACTTGGTTTTTAACCCTCTAAATCTTCTTGGTTAACTAAAGGCTTAACTGAGGTGGACCTTTGTAGATTGTCTGACATCGATGGATTCTTTTGGAGAGTTCCAGATGCAGGAGAATTACATGCTAGAATCTTTAGTTTCCCCAGTGATTCACACAGAATTTACTGGCTCTGCAATTCTACATGGTCCTGAAGTGTATAACTGCTCCAGCGACCATCTGGCCATCCGAGTATCTGGCTCAATGATTCATCATTAGCATTGCCTTGAGCACAGAATTGGATAGGAGCTCTGGAAGGTATTGTGAACCTAACTTTCTTCATCCAGGACTTGTCCCACTGGTCTTCTGCAGCATCTCTCCCATGACTGCAGCAAGATCTGCAGCAGGGACAGGGACAGTCAGAAGCTTTGCTGAACCATTCCTGTCAGAGAGGTGCTGCATTAATTGATCTCAGTTGGGTCAGCAGTAGGAAGTCTCATAGTTGGCCTTTATCATTTGCATTAGGGAGCAGCAAGTAAAACTGAAACATCACACTCAATCTCAACCATGTTTTTTTATTGTTGCCTGTGTTACTTAGGTTCAGTTTTCAGGGGTCACGAAATAAGGAGAAAATTGCAGATAAAGTTGGAGCCCAGATTAAGTAAGAGACACACAAGTGAAAATCTGATTTTATTTTATTTGTAACATGATTGGAACTCAAAGTATGAAGGGGACTGAAATTAAAGAACATCTGGTGATTAGTACAAGGTTCACATCGATATACCTCAATATTTACAGGAGAAAACATTGGAAATTTATTTTTGAAACATATAGCTTCAAGGTTTTTCACTCTTGAACACTGGAAGTGACAAAGCAATTGCAGTTGATTCTGTTTCCAAGGAAGAAAACTGTGAAAATTGTCAGGCTACTGTAATTTAAATCCTCTGAAACATTTCTTAAAGGGTCGTACAAGATTGGATCCTCATAATATTGTGTAGGATTGCCAAAATGCAACACTTTGTGGATGTAATTTATGCTTTTTATATCTCTTTGCCACAGTGCAAATGAAATATTCAATTCTTGAAATAGCATTGAAGATTTTGAATATAATCTTTCGAAGAGGCAATCACTATCAAAATTCCAGTTTTCTCTGCTATATCTGAGCCATGCTTATAAGAAGCAGTCTTCAAATGTCACCTTTTCATCTCACAGGATCATTGGTGGAGAGAGTGGGAAGACCCCTTTTAAGAAGTACCCACTCATTAGTGCACTGGAAAGGTTTGGGACGTTGAAATATTTTGGTCAAGATCCTGGAATTCCTTTCCTAACAGTACTGTAGATGTATCCATTCACCCATGGTCTGTAGAAATTCAAAAGAACATCTCATCCCTACCTTCTTGCCCAGTTATAGTTGTGTAATTATTGCTGGCTTAGCCAGCTACAGTCACGTAGAGTCATAGAGACCCTTCCGTCCAACTCATCCATGATGACCTGATATCCTAAATTAATCTAGTCCCATTTGCCAGCATTTTGCCCAGATCCCTCTAATCCCTTCCTATTCATATATCCATCCAGATTTTTAAAAATGTTGTAATTGTACCAGCCTCCACCATTTCCGCTGGCAGTTCATTCCATACATGCACCACCCTCTGTGTGAAAATGTTGCCCGTTAGGATTCTTTTAAATATTTTCCTTCTCACATTAAACCTACACCCTCTAGTTTTGGACTCCCCTACGCTGGGGAAAAGACGTTGACTATTCACCATATCCATGCCCTGTTGATTTTATAAACTTCCATGAGGTCACCCTTCTGCCTCCTTCAGGGAAAATAACCCTAGCCCATTCAGCGAACAAGAAGAAAAAACAAATCAGCTTAATTTGTGAATGGGTGAGTGGGTGAATGTGTAGATATGATTGGGAGTTATGTGAGTGAGGTAAGTGGGTGAGAGGATAAGGTAGAAGGGTGACAGGTTGACAGCTATTCAGAAGGAATAGCCAGTAAAAATTTGTGAATGATGCATCCCTGTCCACCTTGTCTTGTACACATCAGAGCTGTGCTCTGGTACATCCAATACTTTCATTTCCAAGTATTACTTTTTTTTTTTAACTGTGTTTTCCCTCTGGGCATGATAGCTATGTTGTTCAGCTAGCTATCATTGATAGTTAACTGATCCAGCTGCATCACCATGCTAACCCTGACCCAAACAATCTGCACCTCTTTTCATGCTGTAGATATTGGTATGGCCTTTTAAAGTTTCTTTTCTTGCATCCCAGTCATGATGACTGCGAGACAAAAGTGCTTCAATATTGTGTCTCTTGTTGGCAATGTTTAAAAACACATTTCCCGTGTAAATGTTAAAATGCATTTTTAATAAATACTCAATTCTGATGAACACGACCAAAGTTATAGAGTCATAGAGATGTACAGCAAGGAAACAAACCCTTCGGTCCAACTAGCCCATGCTGAACAGATATCCTAAAGTAATCTAGTCCCATTTGCCAGCACTTGGCCTATATGCATCTAAATCCTTCCTATTCATATACCCATCCAGATGCCTTTTAAATGTTGCAGTTGTACCAGCCTCCACTACCTACTCTGCCAGCTCATTCCATACATGCACCACCCTCTGCATAAAAAAGTTGCCCCGTAGGTATCTTTATTTCGTTCCCCTCTCACCCTAAACCTATGCCTCAAGTTCTGGACTCCCCCACCCCAGGGAAAAGGCTTTGTGTATTTATTCTATTCATGCCCCTCATATTTTTATACACGTCTATGAGGTCACCACTCAGCCTTTGACGCTCCAGGGAAAATAGCCCCAGCCTATTCAGCCTCTCCCTATAGCTCAAATCCTCCAACCCTGGTAATATCCTTGTAAATCTTTTTGAAACACTTTCAAGTTTCACAACATCCATCTGATAGGAAGGAGACCAGAATTGCATGCAATATTCCAAAAGTGGCCTGAACAATGTCCTGTACAGTCGCAACATGACCTCCTAACTCCTATAGTCAATGCTCTGACCAATAAAGGAAAGCATACCAAACGCTGCCTTCACTATCCTATCTACCTGCGACTTTACTTTCAAGGAGCTATGAACCTGCACTCTAAGGTCTCTTTGTTCAGCAACATTCCCTAGGACCTCACCATCAAGTGTATAAGTCCTGCTCTGATTTGCTTTCCCAAAACGCAGCACCTCGCATTTATCTAAATTAAGCTCCACCTGCAACTCCTCAGCCCATTGGCCCATCTGATCAAGATCCCGTTGTAATCTGAGGTAACCTTCTTCATTGTCCACTACACCTCCAATTTTGGTGTCATCTGCAAACTTACAAATTATACCTTCTTTGTTCATATCCAAATCATTCATATAAAATGAAATCTTATCTGCCATTGCCTTCTGTAATTTCCCTTTCTAAAGCTAGTACCAAAGCTGCCTTTCATGGGGAGAGTATTACTGGAGAGCTTTCTACAAGTGCAAGGCAGGCAAATCTTGTAGCTTCATTTCAATTTCTTTTCAATCCAGGTCTGAGCATCCACCTACATTCTGCTATGATGAAACATAACAAACGTTTGATCTCCAGCTACGCTTTCTCTTCTGAATCCTAACACACTAACCTGTCAGTAATCAGTTCCAGTTCCAGTCCCAGTTCTGAAGAAGGATCACTGGACCCAAAATATTAACTCTGATTTCTCTCCACAGATGCTGCCAGACCTACTGAGATTTTCTGGCAACTTCTGTTTTTGCTGTTGAACTTGTCAGTAACACTAAGTGATATCTCAGTGAAGCTTATAACCCAATATTACAATAGGTTTCTCTGTGCTCTTCCCAGCTCCAATCCCATTAATATGGCAGTACAGATCACATTGACCTTGTATCTATATAGAGATATTGATTATCAATCCTTGAGACCAAAACTATATTTTATCTTTGAAATAAATGGACAATTTAAAGCATAACTGTTTTCTACCAAATACTGTCAACACTTTTCTGGGACATTGGCGACTCTCAGTGTATTCATTGTTAACACACAAACTACAGCCATTGTCTCCAAGCATAAACATCTTACATCTCCAGTAAAATAATTTGTGCTCCCTTCAATTCCAAAAATCAAACCATTCAGGCTTGCTGTCAGGCAGACTTCAGAACGGGTCACAACACTCTTCCTTTATCCCTTAAATAGACAGAGTCTTCTCAGGTAGAGAACAACCTGTGCTTTTGAGGAGATGTTTGGGAGAATCATATGAAATTAGCAGTGAGGAGCCTTTCACCATTGACAAGGTGAAAGTCACATTTTTCCAACTAAGTGTTGAACTGCGAGATAGGATTCTCTCTAGAGAGGCCGAGTTATAAATATTAGTATATATTAATATCTTCATTATCATGTCATTTCACCTC
Source organism: Chiloscyllium plagiosum (assembly GCF_037043375.1). Lineage (NCBI taxonomy): Eukaryota > Metazoa > Chordata > Chondrichthyes > Orectolobiformes > Hemiscylliidae > Chiloscyllium > Chiloscyllium plagiosum. Next base: position 38,007,696 of record NW_028270157.1, read on the forward strand.
ACTGATATGCAGTTTCCCATTTGCCCAACCACTGTCAAGAAACCAGCAGCAACAACTTGTGACATGAAAGTCAGGGTGGAAACCTGGAGACTTCAGCTTGCTACTTGCTCTCTCAGACTTCCATCAGTCACCAGACTATCAGAACGTGCTCCATGGACAGCAGCAACTTGCATTTCCCAACATCTAGGACCTCTAAGTTCAGTATTTCAGGGGCAATAACATGAACTGTGCAGGGCAGCTGCAGACTACCAGTGCAGGCACAGCTTGGCTTTAAATAAGGCACCAATGCCAGGAATCATGGCAAGTTTTGGCATAGGCAGTTACCTCTGCCATTGAGAAGTTTGAGCATATTACACATGGGATGCTACAGGGGTGGGATGCGTAGGTGATATAGCAAATTTGGGAAGATAATTCTCAGGGATTGTAGAGAGATTCCCTCCATGAAACTGACACAGACAAATTCTGATAAGATTCACCCCAGAGTCCCAAAACATAAGAACCTTACCAACCTCATAATATGCATGTTAATAATTCTTGTGAATTCTCTGTAGGATTGTGAGCTTTGAATGTGATACTTCACATCCACATTGAAGCAAAGGAAACTTACAGGCTCTCTCATCTCCATATTACATCAGATTCCTGATGAAGGGCTTATGCCCGAATCATCGATTCTCCTGCTCATTGGATGCTGCCTGACCTGCTGTGCCTTTACAGCACCACACTCTCGATTTCATGTCTTCCATCCATGAAAGAATAAAATAAATTATTATCTACCTATGCAAATAGTATGGCTTTCCTGATACTGTATACAAAATTGATCTGTCGAGACACTTCATGCTCAATTTCTTCACACTTCCCTCACCAGTGATTTGAATTTAATTTTTATTGACAGGATTTAGTCTAACATTTCCCAAATAGAAGTTAAGTGACAAGTTATGATTGAATTTATCATGGTTTCCAAGCCCATTTTGCTGATCAGCACTTTAAGGTATTAGTTTGGGGGAAATGGTGGATTAATACGGTGAAACAGTTATGAAGTATTTTTATGTCCAGAATCAAAGAACAGTTAAATTGTGTTGGAGTGTAAACCAAGCAGCAGATCCGTTCTCATTCATTTTACATCAAGTGAATTAGGTTAAAATGACTTGTGTAATTCCTAAGGTTGTTGCTTAAATACTAAATGTAGGTTCAGTATTCTGAAATAATAACTGAGAATTGCCAAGGTTTTATAGCTTGATTAGACCATTGTTACATTTAAAATTTATGGTGTTGAAGCCTTACTTTTTTCAATGAATGACTTATTTAGCTCTTTTAAAGGAGCAAAATTTGTTTGCAATTTATGTGTTTTGAGGAGATTTTCCTTCAGGAATAATTGAGTCGAGGTATTTTGTCACAGATGTGTTCCAGTAACACAATGGGAGCAAGCCTCGGAGAGTTAATGGACAAATGAAATGGTTTATACTTGCCTGACAAAAGACAATTTTCTTTTCAATGAAGAAATGTGGAAGTTTTTCAAATGAATGTGAAGGCAGAACCTAGAATTTGACAATGCTTGAAACTCTGGGCATAAAATATTTGCCTTTTCCTTTTATTATGCCTGATATATGCAATAAATCACCAAACAGTCAAAATGCTCCCTTTCAATTTGCATTTAAGGCTGACAGTTCTGAATGGCAAAATCATCCCTTGAAAAAGCAATGGCAAGTTTTGTTTATCAGGACATATTTAATGATGTTGACTGGCAATGAAGAACAACAGGCTGACAGGTAAATGTAAGTCAGATCCAGGTCCCCAGAGCATTACCTGAGTCTCTGGTTTAAAAAGCCAACAATATTACCACTAGGTTGAAGTTGTCTTTCATGGAACTTGCCTATTGTGGTTTGTTTCCCTCAGGAGAATCCATCAAGGTGTAAATTATACATTACTCTTGAAACAAATAGTCTTATAGTTGAGAGAGAATGTTATATTTAAAATATGAATATTTATTTACACAGGCCAGATCAAAAGTGAAAGTAAAATTCTATGATTCCATGCTATTTTGCAGGAATCGTGCAAAAGATAGAACATGTTGCAGTAATAACATCTATATTTCAACATTGGTAAATAATTTTAATTTGTTATTGTTTTAATGGTTTGAGTTGGTCTACATTTACCTGTCAGCCTGTTGTTCTTCATTGCCAGTCAACATGCTGTATACAAAATTGATCTGCCTTGACACTTTATGTTTAATTTCTTCACACTTCCCTCACCAGTGATTTGGATTTAATTTTTATTGACAGGATTTAGTCTAACATTTTCCAAATAGAAGTTAAGTGACAAGTTATGATCGAACTTATCATGGTTTCCATGCCTACTTTGCTGATCAGTACTTACACAATAACTTGCATCAAGATTTCTCATTAAGAGAAATGCTAAGGTACAACAAAGGCGTAAGTTGCAGATCAACCTGCTGTATTCCCTTTTAAGTCCCTATTTATGTATGAAAATTAAAAATTGAAGCCATAACACCATCATTTATGTACATAGGCAAACTGTGCTCAAGAACATGGAAGCTTTTTCATTCTTAGTTCAATTTTGCTGATATTCAGTATATTCATGAAGGAGACCAATAGATTTAAGGGAAAAAAAGGGAATTAAACAATATGCAAATGGAACAGAATAGTGAGGATTATGGAGAAGATCAGACTTAAGTGAATAACAACAAGCTCAAAGATCTTAGGGCCTACTCCTGCTCTGATTTCTTATATCCTTACAATTTTGTCAAAGATACAGAAATCACAGTGTAGTTATCAGTGAAGAGCTTTTTTTGAAAAAAATCACTATATAATGCTAGAAATATGACTGTGTTCTGCAGCACCTAAACTTTGCATTTAAATTTACTACTCATTCAAATTGGCTTAAATGCTCTGATGTTATGCATAAGGGAGGCAGAGAACTATTTAATGAGCAGAAAAGTGTACTGCTAGATGTTTCGCTGACTCAGTGTAAAAGATATTGAGGATGTTCAAGCACAGTGCAAGAAACTAATACACTAATTTTCTCAATCTTTCATGCAGAAAAGTCGCCATTTTGTCTGTTTAACTATATTGCACATGTCACACACACCTTAGCCTCCCAGATGATGCTTGAGAGTTTACAACATTATGGGAACAGGAGGATTCTAAAACTGAGAGAATATGAAAGAATCTGGGTAAGAGTTTAGAAATTTTGACATAGATTTTATACTATTTTTGATTGGTTTCTAAACAAAAAAACTATTCCTCAACATATCCCTCAGTGAAAAGCTAGCTATTTAGTAGCTGGACAAGAAAGACAAGTATTCTGGATCAGTGGTGCTGGAAGAGCACAGCAGTTCAGGCAGCATCCAAGGAGCAGCGAAATCGACGTTTCAGGCAAAAGCCCTTCATCAGGAATAAAGGCAGACAGCCTGAAGCGTGGAGAGATAAGCTAGAAGAGGGTGGGGATGGGGAGAAAGTAGCATAGAGTACAATGGGTGAGTGGGGGAGGGGATGAAGGTGATAGGTCAGGGAGGAGAGGGTGAAGTAGATAGGTGGAAAAGGAGATAGGCAGGTAGGACAAGTCCGGACAAGTCATGGGGACAGTGCTGAGCTGGAAGTTTGGAACTAGGGTGAGGTGGGGGAAGGGGAAATGAGGAAACTGTTGAAGTCCAGTTGATGCCCTGGGGTTGAAGTGTTCCGAGGTGGAAGATGAGGCGTTCTTCCTCCAGGCGTCTGGTGGTGAGGGAGCGGCGGTGAAGGAGGCCCAGGACCTCCATATCCTTGGCAGAGTGGGAGGGGGAGTTGAAATGTTGAAAAGACAAGTAGGCATTTAAAGTTTTATTGTACTTTATATATCAGAACTTATCAATGATATGACAGCTCCATTTTTAAGTGCTCAGGCTACTTTGCAAACCTCTTATTGATTACCATTGCTGCTAATGAAGACATATATCCTTTGTTCTTTTATCTGTATTTATCCTTCTGTAGTGAAACCAGCAGAGACAAAATGAAGTATGAAATTAAAAGGAAGAATGACCCAGATTTTCTGATCAGGATCAGAAATCTAATTTCCAATCCTAATCATACAGAAAAAAAACACAAAAATAAAATAAAGAACTGCAGATGCTGGAAATCTGAAACAAAACCAGAAATTGCTGAAAAGACTCAGCAGGTCTGGCAGCATCTGTGGAAGGAAGGCAGAGTTAACCTTTTGGGTCCAGTAACCCTTGTTCAGAACTGAAGAAAATTGAACACTTTGTTTTAGAGGAGGTCTTCCCTCACATTTTCTGACTAGAAATCTTCCTTTCCAAAAGTAGCATGAACGATGCTACATGGCGGCACGGTGGCACAGTGGTTAGCACTGCTGCCTCACAGCGCCAGAGACCCAGGTTCAATTCCAGCCTCAGGCAACTGTCTGTGTGGAGTTTGCACATTCTCCCCATGTCTGTGTGGGTTTCCTCCTGGGGCACTGGTTTCCTCCCACAGTCCAAAAATGTGTGCAGGTTAGGTGAATTGCCTGTAGTGTTAGGTGAAGGGGTAAAATGTAGGGGAATGGGTCTGGGTGGGTTGCTCTTCGGCGCGTCGGTGTGGACTTGTTGGGCCGATGGGCCTGTTTCCACACTGTAAGTAATCTAATCTAATTCCATGAAGATAGGAGTGGAGAGGTTAGCATGAAAAAAAAATGTAGAATGTTTTAAAAAGGACCTGAGCAGTAATGCAGAGGGTGGTGCATGTTTGGAACAAGCTACCAGAGGAAGCGATAGAGGTGAGTTCAATTGCAACATTGTAAAGATATCTGGATGAGTATGTAAATAGGAAGGGTTTAGAGGACCTTGGGTTAAATGCTGGCAAACGGGACTAGGTCAGATTGGGATGTCTGATTAGTGAGGGTGACTTGGACTGAAGGGTCTGTTTCCATGCTGTATGACTCTGCGTTTCATCCTGTCACCGAAAGACTAGCCATTTGAAAAATGTCAGAGAGAAATTAAGTGTAAGGGTTGGGTATTCAGTAGATGAATTGTATTGGATGCCAGCTGGGCGAGGGGTGAGGGTGGCAAGTGGACGAAGAGGAAGAGTGCCAAGTAGGTGGTGGATTAGAGTGTCAGATTGGGGAAGGGGTATGATGCCAGGTGGGTTAGGGGCTAAGATGGCATGGAGAGGATAGGATACCAGATGGGTGAGGGGTTAGGGTGGAAGGTGGGTGAGGAGGAAATGTATAAGCTGGGGAGGGGGTAAGCTGAGTGTTGTGATAGGGTGCCAAGTCTGGGGATCTTTGGTGAGGAGTGGGAAGGGGCAAGTGTGAGGTCTGATGGGAACGGACCAGAGGAACCAGGTTTGGGGGTTAATTTTTCAGGGTCGGAGGGATGTAGGGATAGTCTGGTAAAGGTGTTAGCAATAAGTCAGGATTTCAGTTTAATACACACTCAGGACTTCAGCAACTTTTAATCCTCCAACATTTGAGTGGGAGCAGCGTCGAAGTAAAAGTGAACCCGGGAGACTACAGCAAAGGTAAGACAGTTTGTTTTAAAATTGCTTACCTGTAGCGGGCAGCGGTGTGTTTTTTTTTACTCTCTCTCTCCACAGAAAGAGCGGGAGCAGCAGAGGAAGTGACGGCAAGCAGACGGGCAGCTGGGAAGGAAAAGTGAGTATATACGTCAGGAAGGCTTATATACGAGATTCTTGCTCCCTGTTCGGATGAGGAAAAGGGCTCTGGACAGGATGAGCCAACTGACCAAGGCACCATGGTGCAGAAGGCCATTCAAGAGGGGGGAGCTAATAGACAAGTAGTGGTTATAGGGGATTCTATAATTGGGGGACAGATAGTATCCTTTGCAAGCCGGATCGGGAGTCTCGCATGGTGTGTTGCCTGCCCGGTGCCAGGGTGCGAGACATCTCCGACCGGCTTGAAAGGATATTGGAGCGGGAGGGGGAGGATCCAGTTGTTGTGGTCCACGTTGGTACCAACAACATAGGCAAGACTAGGGTGGAGGACCTGTTTGGGCATTACGAAGCACTAGGCAGGAAATTGAAGCACAGGTCCTCAAGGGTCATAATCTCCGGATTACTGCCCGAGCCACGTGCCAATTGGCATAGGGACAAGAAAATTAGGCAAGTAAACATGTGGCTAAGGGATTGGTGTGGGAAAGAGGGATTCCACTTCATGGGGCATTGGCATCAGTTTTGGAACAGGGGGGATCTGTACCGTTGGGACGGTCTCCACCTGAACCGATCAGGTACCAATGTTCTAGCGAAGAGGATAAATAGGGTGGTCAGTAGGACTTTAAACTTCTGAGTTGGGGGGAAGGGAAAGTGAAAGTGACAGGGAGTATGGAGGTAAATGGCAAGATAAGCAGCAGGATAGCATGTTTCCAGGTGGATTTAAAATTGAGGCAGACTGAGAATGCAGTAAAAAGCAAGGATAACTTAGGACATATGACTTCCAACATCTCTAATGATAAGGAAGTTAGCATTAAGGCACTTTACCTGAATGCTCGTAGCATTCATAACAAAGCCGATGAACTAATGGCACAGATAATAGTGAATGATTATGATGTAGTAGGCATCACAGAGACTTGGTTACAGGGGGGTCAGGACTGGCAGTTAAACCTCCATGGTTTTTCAACTTATCGAAAAGACAGAGAGGTGGGCAGAGGGGGTGGGGTTGCCTTGTTAGTTAAGAACAAAATTAAATCTATGGTATTGAATGACATAGCGTCGGATGATGTGGAGTCTGTGTGGGTGGAATTGAGGAACCACAAAGGCAAAAAAAACATAATTGGAGTTGTGTATAGACCTCCTAACAGTGGTCAGGACCAGGGACGCAACATGTACCGGGAAATAGAGAAGGCATGTCAGAAAGGCAAGGTTACATTGATCATGGGAGACTTCAATATGCAGGTGGACTGGGGAAATAATGTTGCTAGTGGATCTAAAGAAAGGGAATTCATGGAATGCTTACAGGATGGCTTTTTGGAACAGCTTGTCATGGAGCCCACAAGAGAGCAGGCTATTCTGGACCTAGTGCTTTGCAATGAACCAGACTCTATAAAAGATCTTAAAGTAAGGGAACCCTTAGGAAGTAGCGACCATAATATGATAGAGTTCAGTCTGGAGTTTGAAAGGGAGAAGGCAAAATCGGATGTAATGGTGTTACAGTTGAATAAAGGTAATTATGAGGGCATGAGAGAGGAACTGACTAAAATAGACTGGAAGCAGAGGCTAACCGGGAAGACAGTAGAGCAAAAATGGCAGGAGTTTGTAGGTATAATTGAGGACACTGTACAGAGGATCATTCCCAAGAAAAGAAAGATTAACCGGGGAGGGATTAGACAACCTTGGCTGACAAAGGAAGTCAGGAAATGTATTAAAGAAAAAGAGAGATCCTATAAAGTGGCTAAGAACAGAGGGAAATCAGAAGATTGGGAAGGATACAAAAGCAAACAGAGGATAACAAAGAGTGTAATAAGAAATGAGAGGATCAAATATGAAGGTAGGCTAGCCAGTAATATTAGAAACAATAGTGAAAGTTTCTTTCAGTACATAAGAAACAAACGACAGGCAAAAGTAGACATTGGGCCACTTCAAACTGATGCAGGAAGCCTAGTGATGGGAGATAAGGAAATAGCAGGAGAACTTAACAAGTACTTTGCATCAGTTTTCACAGTGGAAGACATGAATAATATCCCAAAAATTAAAGGGTGTCACGGGGCTGAGTTGAGTATGGTTGCCATTACGAAAGAGATAGTGCTAGAAAAGTTAAAAAGTCTTAAAATTGATAAATCTCCTGGCCCCGATGGGATACACCCTAGAGTTCTGAGAGAGGTGGCTGAGGAAATAGCAGAGGCATTGGTTGAGATCTTTCAAGAGTCACTGGAGTCAGGAAAGGTCCCGGATGATTGGAAGATGGCTGTTGTAACCCCCTTGTTCAAGAAAGGATCAAGGCAAAAGATGGAAAATTATAGGCCAATCAGCTTAACCTCGGTTGTTGGTAAAATTCTAGAATCCATCATTAAGGATGAGGTTTCTAAATTCTTGGAAGAGCAGAGTCTGATTAGAACAAGTCAACATGGATTTAGTAAAGGGAGGTCATGCCTGACAAACCTGTTGGAATGTTTTGAAGAGGTAACAAGTAGGTTAGACCAGGGAAACCCAGTGGATGTGGTCTATCTAGACTTTCAAAAGGCCTTTGATAAGGTGCCACACGGGAGGCTGCTGAGCAAGGTGAGGGCCCATGGTGTTCGAGGTGAGCTGCTGGGATGGATTGAGGATTGGCTGTCTAACAGAAGGCAGAGAGTTGGGATAAAAGGTTCTTTTTTAGAATGGCAGCCGGTGACGAGCGGTATCCCGCAGGGTTCAGTGCTGGGGCCACAGCTGTTCGCATTATATATTAATGATTTGGTTGAGGGAACCGGGGGCATTCTAGCGAAGTTTGCCGATGATACGAAGTTATGTGGACAGGCAGGTAGTACTGAGGAAGTGGGGAGGCTACAGAAGAATCTAGACAGGTTGGGAGAGTGGTCCAGAAAATGGCTGATGGAATTTAACGTGAGCAAGTGCGAGGTCTTGCACTTTGGCAAAAAGAATAAAAGCATAGACTACTTTCTAAATGGTGAGAAAATTAATAAAGCCAAAGCACAAAGGGATCTGGGAGTGCTAGTCAAGGATTCTCTAAAGGTAAACATGCAGGTTGAGTCCGTGATTAAGAAAGCGAATGCAATGTCTCTTATCTCAAGAGGGTTGGAATATAAAAGCAGAGATGTACTACTAAGACTTTATAAAGCTCTGGTTAGGCCCCATTTGGAGTACTGTGTCCAGTTTTGGTCCCCACACCTCAGGAAGGACATACTGGCACTGGAACGTGTCCAGCGGAGATTCACACGGATGATCCCTGGAATGACAGGTCTAACATATGAAGAACGGCTGAGGATACTGGGATTGTATTCGTTGGAGTTTAGAAGATTAAGGGGAGACTTAATAGAGACGTACAAAATAATACATGGCTTGGAAAAGGTGGATGCTAGGAAATTGTTTCCGTTAGACGAGGAGACTAGGACCCGTGGACACAGCCTTAGAATTAGAGGGGGTCATTTCAGAACAGAAATGCGGAGACATTTCTTCAGCCAGAGAGTGGTGGGCCTGTGGAATTCATTGCCACGGAGTGCAGTGGAAGCCGGGACGCTAAACGTCTTCAAGGCCGAGATTGATAGATTCTTGTTGTCTAGAGGAATTAAGAGCTACGGGGAGAACGCTGGTAAGTGGAGCTGAAATGCGCATCAGCCATGATTGAATGGCGGAGTGGACTCGATGGGCCGAATGGCCTTACTTCCACTCCTATGTCTTATGGTCTTATGGTCTTATTTTCTGGGTAGCAACTAAGCTTGTCAGTCACAACCCTCTAAATTCTAATTCTTTTGAGACTTCTTTGGCGGGTAATTGCCAAGGAACATTCAGTTCCCTGGACAATACATGTAGAATCAGTTGTGTCTGGACTTTAGCATTGCCTCAAATCACAATTTCAGTCTTTGCTACTGCAACCAGTCTCTTCCTATCACAAAATCCGGGACGATATTCCAGTTGTATTCTTTGACATTTCAGTGTTTACTCAGTTTTCATCTGCATTGGTATTGCTGGGAGATGTTAGTTTTGGTTTAAACTAAATAGCGCAACAAATTAAATCCTCCATAGGAACTCCTCTGATTTGCTGAGAATATAAATGTACAGGTAATAAGTGTAGATATTGAGTTGTAATATCGTTAACGAAAATAGCACACACAATTGACATTTGGGAATTAGGGTTAGTAAGAACTTGAGCTCTCTCTCTATCTGTCTGTCTCACTCTGTGCCTGTGTCTCTCTCACACTGTGTCTCTCTCTCTCTCTCTGTCTCTCTCTCTCAGAGGGAGAATGCACCGAATTAAAAGCATGCAACTGAATTCCCAAAAAGGGCCACTGATCAATGAAATTTAAAAAATGCTAGCTGCCTCAATATCACATGTTGTTAATGTCACTTAAAAACAATGGGTACCTCATAAAGGGAGTATGCTTCGACTGTGGCAACTATAACTGAAGATTGTGAACAGCGATGCATACAGGAGAATACACAAATACTCTTCACTTTTCTGAGTCTGCATTGAAGTATTAGATGGAGTGTTTAGCAGGGGGTGAAATAAGTTCTATCATCTAGATAGCAAGAAGAATTGCTGCCAACTACTATCATCCGAAATGAGTATTCAAACCTCTTACCCAGTATTTTTCTCTTATGTGAAACACAAAATGCAGGGAGGTGACCAATACTTTAATCAACAAACTCACATTATTTTAACTCTAAGTATTAGTACTCAATATAAAACATATATTCATTGCAAAATTTATTTCTTAATTCAACCTAACTTAACTTCAAATTTAATTCACTTGATTTAACTTCATTTTAGTTTAACTTTAACTAAATCCCCATTTAACCCCAACTCTTACTTTAACTCTGTAAAGTTAAAAGTCACACAACACCAGGTTATAGTCCAGCAAGTTTATTTGGAAGCACTAGCTTTCAGAGCTCTGCTCCTTCATCAGGTAGTTGTGAAGATTAAGATCATGCTCACAGAATTTATAGCCAGAGGAGTCCAGTGTCATGGAGATGTGATACAGTAAACAATTTGAGATTGATTTGGAGATGCCAGTGTTGGACTGGGGTGTACAAAGTTAAAACTCCAGGAGCAGCACTCCGAAAGCTAGTGCTTCCAATTAAACCTGTTGGACTATAACCTGATGTTGTGAGTTTTAACAATCTGAGATTAAAACTTTCATCTTTTATAATGCAATATGCTGGTTTCTGTTCTTTGATATCCCAGAACTTCTTTTGAATTACATTCTCAACGCAGCTCAGGTTTTTAAACAATAGTTGTGAAGTCTGTCGGTGTCCCAATGCTATGTCAGACTGACAAACCCTCTGCATAGTTTTACCCCGTTTTACATGGAATCATGCAGTTTTTGAGCAAAATGAAATGTAACTCTGCAAAAACAAATTCACCCCATAAGCTTATATGTGTGCATGTGTTGGAGTGACAGATTGAATGTGCACGTGAGTGTGTGTGTGCGTGTGTGCGCATGATATATGTGTGAGAAGGTGTATGTGTCGGGGTGAGTGCAGGAGGTGTATGTATGTGCATATGGGAGAGAGCTTGTGTATGAGGGAGGATCTGTGCGAGTGTGTGTGCGAGTGTGTGTGTGTGTCATGCATTGGGGTGACCTGTAGTGTGACATGACACCATTCCCATGGGAATCAAATTTTGCTATCAGCTTCTGCTCAGCCACTCTGCATTGTCGCTTGTCGCGAAGTCAGCCTTAAGGGATGGTCACCAAAAGGTCCGAGGCCGAATGTCCCAGACCGCTGAAGTGTTCCCTAATGGGGAGGGAACACTCCTGCCTGGTGATTGTTGTGCGTTGTCCATTCATCCGTTGTCGTAGCATCTGCTCTGTCTCGCCAATGTACCATGCCTCAGGGCATCCTTGCCTGCAGTGTATGAGGTAGACCATGTTGGCTGAGTACCTTCTGTGTGCATGGTGGGAGGTGTCTCCATGTGTAATTGTGTTACCCAAGTTGCTTCTCTGACATGTCTTGCAGCGGCTGCTGCGGCAGGGTGTATGGTGGTGTTGTCCTCAAGGCTATGAATCATGATCTGTTTAAAGTTTAGTGGTTGTTTAAAGGTGAGAAGTGGAGGCGCAGGAAGGTCTTGGTGAGATGCTCATCCTCATCAATAATGTGTTGCAAGCTGCGAAGAACATGGCGTAGTCGTTCAGCTGCTGGGAAGTACTAGACAACATACTAACTCTATAAGTTTTAATTCTATAGTTTTAACTCTATAAGTTTGACTTGAAACAAATACTACTCCAATTTGAGTGAAGTGGCCAACTTGTGCTCTTGTTGTGGACCTGGCCTCGTGGTTCTTTATCTTCTCTGAGGATAAATTCAGGGCATGTGTTTCTCAAATGTTGGTCCTAAAGTTTCACTCCTGCAAACTGCTCTGTCTTGTGAACTTTGTCCCAAAGTGTGAACACTCTTTAGAAACTCCTCTGGTATTCAGGCAATGAATTGATCAAACCCGATGGTAAATGTAAATGTGGGAGTTTACTCCCAAGTGCTTATACAAAGTCATGAGCCACGTGCCATGCTCCATATGAAATGAAAATTGAAAGAATTGCGGTTGCTGTAAAACCACCTGATGAAGGAGCAGCGCTCCGAAGGCTAGTGCTTCCAAATAAACCTGTTGGACTATAAACTGGTGTTGTGTGATTTTGACTTTGTCCACCCCAGTCCAACATCGGCTTCTCCAAATGATCATTCTGAGGGCACCAATCTCTATTTAAACCAAGATCTGCATTCAATAGAAGACATGAGCTGAATTTTCCGAGGAGTGACGATCCCACAGACTGCACTTCAGTCCTTTTCAGAAAAAGAGAGAACTCAACAATTCTGACAGGTGATTTCAATCAGAGGTCCTTCAGAAATGCAGAGCCATTTGACAGTTCTTTCATAGTGCAGAACAGTCAGAGGAAAGCAAACAATGCTCCTTTTTTTCACAGCAATCAGTTGCTGTATTCTGAAACTTAAATGTTTGGAATCACAGACAACTATTTCAAGAGCTGTGGTCAAACATTATGTGCTGAGTGTAAGGTTAGAATTCCAGGAAGGTAGGGTGCTCGATGGGTAGGGAGGTTGGATGCCGATTAAGTAATGCGGCAGGTGGGATGGATGTCAAGTAGGTAAGGGGATGGGGTGCTAGGTGGTTAGGATGCCAAATAGATACAGTGGTAAGTTTCCATGGGATAGGGTACCAGGTAGGTAGGATGCCAAAAGGATGAAGGGTAGGTATTTATCACTCTTCATATTTGACAGATATAACTAGCGCATATGCTTCTGGGTTTCAGCATGTGCAGCTGAGAATAAATGTGGGCAGGACATGGGTGGGACCATATTGAACAATTTTGAAGCTGATATTTCCTAAGATAGGTTGTGGTTGTTGCCACTCCTTTGAAGCATGGTATAATTTAATAAGATAGGACAAACTGCATGGCATTATGCAAAAGAGTTTCTGCTAGTGTTGCTTGCTATTGCTGCACTACATTGGCGTACAGCAAGATCTAGGTATACAATAGCTGTTGTTGGCAATTGGACATTGAGCAAATTTAAGGAGGAGGTAGACATATTTAAGGAGGAGGTAGACATATTTAAGGAGGTGGTAGACATATTTAAGGAGGAGGTAGACATATTTAAGGAGGTGGTAGACATATTTAAGGAGGTGGTAGACATATTTAAGGAGGTGGTAGACATATTTAAGGAGGTGGTAGACATATTTTTTATTTTGTAATGGGTTGGGCAGGAAAATGAAGTTGACATCGAGGTGAGGTCAGCCATGATCGTATTGAATGACGGAGAAGGCTGGAGGGACTGGATTGCCTACTTTTGCCTGTGCTTCTTAGGTTCTTATGTAAAGGCCAAACGAACATTCTGTGGCAGTTTGCTATTATTTAGCATATTTTTAATGAGACAATCCAGCCAATGCCCCATCCACCCTTTCAGATGGCTATAAAAGATCCAAGGACAACAGCTGTAGAGTTCTTTCCAGCATCCTGGACAAAATTTATCCTTGAATGACAGCATTGTAATAGATTATTTGACCATCATCACATTGCTGTTTAAGTGCTGCAGGTAGATTAGTTTCCTGCACCATAGTTATTTCGACAGTCCTTCTATGACTGTAATGCACCTTGGGACAACCTAAGGTTGTGAAGGGTGCCATCTAAATGCAAGCTATTTTGTTTTCTTTTAATATTCATGATGTGGAATATTCATAAAGGGGCAATAAGCAACATTTCAGATGGTAAACTAAACACTTATTTTCATTTTATGCCATCTTTAATCAGGCACCAGGATACACATGCCCACATACATACACATTTAATCATCAATATTCTTTTCCCATGGAGCTGCAAGAAGAATCAGAGGCCTTGTCATCAGCACTTTCGGAGTGGGACAAAACTGCAAGGATATACTTAATTTCATACAGTTTTTCTGTCAGGTGGCATTTTGCAGACAGTACTTTCTAGGCTGAATCATAATTTAAAAGCTGATTTTGAAAGCCTTGCGAATCAAGAAGTAAAGTCACTTCCTGAGAAATTGATACCTTCAGCAGTATTCACAAGGAATGAGCTCAGATTTAGTTAAAAGGCTACCTTTAATTAATCTTTCAGAAAAATGTGGTACAAGAGCTATTGCTGTTTCTAATTTCGAAAAAAAAGCTGATCAGTTTTTTTTAATCAGCAGATTTGCTAATAGAGTGGAACTTTAATACATTGTTCTTTTGTGCAGTCTGCATTTGTGATGTTCTGCCATTGCTCCCAGAAAGTAAACAATCAAATCCACACTTCCCACTCTTAGCAACACAAACACTGTTTTGGCATTTGCTGCAGTCTTCCTACCTCACACTTTCCGCCTTTCATTACAATATCAATTTGCATTTATACAAATATCTGTAGTAAAAAATGTCCCAAGGTGCATCACAGAAGTGCTATCAAACAGAATTTGGGATTGCACAACATGGGAGGTGTTAGACAGATACTCAAAGCTTGATCAAAGAGGTAAATTTTAAGGAAAAGCAGCAAAAGACTGCGGATGCTGGAAATCTGAAATTAATGCAGGAAATGCTGGTGAAATTCAGAACTGGCAGCATCTGGGGAATCTTGAAGAGTGCCCTAAAAAGAGACAAGTAGAAAGACAGGAATGTTCATTTCGGGAATTCTGGTGTTTAGGGCCTATTCAGCTGAAAGCACAGCTGCCAATGGCGGAGTGATTAATCATAGGGATGTTCAAGAGGTCAGAATTAGAGGAGCATGGAAATCTCAAAGCGTTGTGGTACTGGAGGAATTTAGAGTTACAGTTAACAAGGGCAGAACCTTAGAGAGATTTGACAACATGGAGGAGAATTCAAAAATCATACCCTCATATGTGTAGCCAGTGAATATGATTTTTGAACAATTAATTGTAGGTGTCCCCTGGGAAGTAAAGTCACCATAGTCCCAGAGCACTGCTCTCTCTTTGGAGAGAGAGAGATAACTGCTGCTGAGTTCAACCTTAGGGTTACCACAACTCAACTGAGGTTGAGAAACCTCAGTTGGTGTGGGAATTAAACTCACTCAGTATCACAAACCAACCATTCAGGCAACTGGCACATTTCATTGGATAGGCATATGGACGAGAATGAAATAGTGTAGGTTAGATGGGCTTCAGATTGGTTCCATAGGTCGATGCAACATCGAGGGCCAAAGGGCCTGTACTGCGCTCTAATGTTCTATGTTTTATTCCCCTCTCCTCCCTTGTCAGCCTTCAGCAAGAACCATTCCCTTTGGGACAAACTGGTCCAATCCTCCTTCACTCCCAACAACAGCAAAACCACCTCCCTCTGCACACCTCCCCTACCCCCCCAACACCCACAGCACCTTCCCCCTGCAACCGCTGAAGGTGTAACACCTGCCCATTTACTCCCTCCTCAGTATCTAAGGGCCGAAACAAAACTTCCAGGTGAAGCAGTGCTTTACTTGCACTTCACTCAATCTAATTACTGTATTCACTGCTCACAGTGCTGTCTCCTCTACATTGGGAAAATGAAGTGTAGACTGGGTGACCGCAACATACCACTTTGTTCCCTAGCCACCAACTCTGTCTTCCAAGCTGGGAGAACAACACTTCATTTTCTGCCTGGGAACTGTACAGCCCTCTGGGCTCAAAATCGAGTTCAACAATTTTAGGGCTTGAGTTTCACCTTACCCCAACCCCCACCCACCAGGACTTGTTATCAAATGGTCTCTATTATACACAACACATTGTTAGTTACTAAAAGCCCATTTAGCAGCTATTTGTTTTTCTAGTCTGACCGTTATCCATTGCTTTGTCTGTCCAACTGTTCTTCTCTCTTTGGCTGTATTTCTACTTGTCATGTACTCTTTACCCACTTCTTCACCATCTTCTGCATAAAAAACAACAGTTTCCTAACTACCATCAGTTCTGAAGAAGGGTCACGGGACTGGACCTGAAACGTTAACTTTGATTTCTCTTCACAGATGCTGCCCAATCTGCTGAGCTTTTTCAGCAAAATTTGTTTTTGTTTCTGCTTTCCAGCATCAGCAGTTCTTTTGTTTTTTTTAAAGTCAGTCAACTGAGTTAACCAATTCCATTGGTGCCCATATGCACGCACACACACGTACACACACAGACGTACACACACACACACGCACATACACGTACACACAGGCACGTATACACACACGCACACACACATACCAGCAAAATAGTCTGTGTTCTATTGGAGCAGAATGATTGAATGAATCATGTGACCATTTCCAGCATTGAAGAGTTGATTGTTTTATAGTGGAGTGATTCCACTATACAAAAGAAAACATACACTTTTTATACATTTTGCTTTTTGCCTGCCCTGACTCTTACAAACCAATTGTATTATTAGTTGATTTTAATGATGGGACTGCAAGATCAGTTTATGGACAGCTCGAGACCGACTCATGATCTCACGATGTTTACCGGATCTCCTGAACAATTATCCTTGGGCCTTCACAATGCATCTTCTTCAATTTCATTCTAGGTTTTAGCTCTTGCACCATTTATTCAGTATTCCCCTTTAATAACAAGGGGCTTCTCCTATCTAAGAGTGTATACACATGGAAATGCAATTAAATCCCTTAATGCCGATATAATTAAAACTCCATTTTTTATATAACCTGTGGCAACCATTACTTGAGGGTCTTCTATCCCATGGCCAATATCAGACAATGGACCAGCCTAGTACGGCGGGGGCTTGTGTCAGTATTTCTCAATGACATTCCTTATTAAATTGTCTCTATGCAAGCAGTGCTGCATTTTTCCTTCTTATTCAACAGGACTCTTCTGTCTGCATTTCACAAGATCCTTTGTGTGTTATTTTAACTTTGTTACTGTGGGTATACTCCTTCTATGAAGACAGCTAGCTACTCTAGTTTGTAACTTAGCTTCAAACATCGGACTACAGATGCTGCTGTGTCAGCTAAAAAAGCCTTCCTCAACCGAAAGCCACTTTCAGCCATTTTTATGCTGCTTCATCCATGGACAGTCCCTATCAGGCTGTGGTCTGTTCTATTAACTGTTCATCCATGTTTAAAGTGTTTCATCTAATTTTTCAGTTGGTTTTTGAATTAGTGCTGAAAGGATCTAATAGTTCCCAGTTAATTCAATGATAATCAAGGAGTGGAGTTTGCATCAATGGTGGGAAACATGACTTTGGAATGTTTCTGGATTCCAAAGCTGTCCTAAAGAAAACTGTACCCTCTTGGGGATTTTTGTAGAGATGTTCCCTTGATTAGTATGGAGACAGATTTCCCTGTTAATTAAGGGAGGTCACCAGCCTCTTCTTAATATTGGTTGGCCATTTAGAGATCTTTCAGCTTGCGAGGAACAACAGGCTGTGTTGACATTGTTATGGACCAGGCCAAACTCCCTCAAAACATTTCAAGAAGGTAGCCCAGACCCTAACTTTTCTATTTGTTTTGAGCAGGTATATAGTGGATATTCGAGGCATGATGCAGCTGGTCAAAACCTCTCGGTTTTAAACAAAATACAGTTTATTTACAGAGTACCGAATGAAACACAAACAAAAGAGAATAGAATACAGAATAACTTAACCTATCTGAAACCCAACAGATTATCCCAACTTAATGATGCTGTTGCAAATTCCTGCAACAATCCTCTAAAGACCCCTTGGCAAAAAATATAAAATCAAATACAGGGTTTTATAGGAGAGAGAGAGAGAGAGAGAGAGAGAGAGAGAGAGAGAGAGAGATTTAGAATTCAGCACCTTCTTCGATGTCACTGTTCCTTTTGGATTCCCAGCTAACAACTGACCAGCAGCTCTGAACAAGCAAACTGCTAAAAGCCAAACCAGAGAAAAGCTGAGCTGGGAGAACTGACTGCTCCCCTTTCATTGTACAAATTTTTTTTCTCTAAAAACTTGAAAGCCTTTTTCCACAGGCAGGATCTGTTACATATAATCAAATTGGCCCTTAAGCCCATCAAAGCCAGACACATTTGAACCTGTGTCTTTATAAACCCTCTGAAAAAAACCCAAGGAGAGCATAACCTTGTTACAGGAGCAGCATTGTCACAACATGCACAGAAAGGGCACTTTACCAAGGAGTGTTTCTCACAATCTAAAAAAAAATTCCTGCAGCCAGGTTATTGTGGCAGACAGGGAAGGCCTATAGGCTTGTTTGAATCTCTGACTCACTCCCCCACCTGCCTCCAATTACATTGGTCCCTTGTTGGCTCAAAGAGCAGGCGTCCAATTGAATTTCCCAGTTGCCATCCTTTAATTGCAGTTGATAAAGTTCTTAATGAACCTAATCAGGTATCAGCCTCAGGAGGTCCCCGTCAGGCCTCAAGCCTGTCGGTCATATGGAGTTAGCACCAGTATTTTTGGGCTCTTCACCATTACACAGGGCTTGAAAATCTTGCCCTATTTCTCTGATGATATACTTTTGTTGTGTTTGCTGTGAATTGCATTTGATTGCTGTTCTTACCATTAGAACTGCTACTTGATTGAAACATTTGCGCTGATATTTTGAAGTTCTTCTTGAATTGCTTATGTACTTTCATTTTGCCTATTTCCTGTTTCCATTTAGAAGTTGAGTTGACTTTGTTAGAGAAATGGGTTTTCTAAAGGCAGTCCATAATTATTAATATGCTTTTGGTGTAACTTAACTAGAAACCATCATGCAATATAAGGCAGGTTAATCTGAGCTGACCTCCCCTCCATTGGAAATACGTAGCTGGCATACATTTTGTAAAATTGACTTTGCAAACTTTGATTCAGAAGACAGCACTAGCTGAGCTCACAAATTTTCCACTATCTCCTTCCGTCATACTGTCTTGTTAGTAAAATACCTTGGAATAGTAAGGAAGGTCAAGCTTCTTCTTGCGTTATGAGTTAGAATTATTGTATCAGCTGATCCTTAAAAATATGTTGATGGTAACACCATTATGAACTGAAGGTATGAATGTCTTCGACTCCATCTTAACTGAGGTTACTTGAAGCATGACACTGAAGTATGCAACTATTTGTAACTGGAATAGCTTAATGTCAAATTTCACTGAAGTGTTTGTGAATCTAATGTTTGTATACAACCATAAATTGGAATAAATGTCCTTTTTAATTCTTCAAAGTATTACCCGCATTACTCTTATGATATGGAAGATAAAAAAGCACTGTCACACTGAATCAAAATACCCTGCATGAAACAAAAGACACATCACTCCTTACTATCACCTCATTCTACACCATATTCCAATTGCTAGCAATCAAATAGGGATTGGATCGTTACTCTGTCTCTTCACTCAGTTACAAACTCTGTTTTCTTTTTTTGTTGTTGTACAAGATTTTCCAAAACATTTTATTTATTCATTTAGCCACTGCAGCTTAAAAAATAATTAAATGTATTTGATGTTGTTATCCAGATTTAGGATTCTAACACACTGTCAGAGCTGCAATTTTCCCTCTAAGCTGCACAGCCCTCTGAATGTGTCACAAAATGTCAGCTGGCGTGTGGACACAGTGGTTTCCAATTCTGGAAGTAGTTGCTGTGTGTGGATTTTGGAGATTCGCACTGCATGTATCAGAAAAGATTTGAAGGCCACTGGTCCTTTGACTGTTCAATAGATTCCAGCAGTCCTCTCTTTACAATAAACCTCCCTTTACAAAGATGCTCTTATGAATCTTCAATATCTTCATGGTGAACATCACCTTAAAGTAAATGAGAGTGAGAGACCAACTCCGTGTGCCCAGGAGAGTTACTGCTGCCCTCAAGGACAGCTGGAAAGGTAGGATAGAGGAACAAGTGGCCTCACTAACCTAGGAGGTGGTAACCAATCAAAATAATGATAAATAAGTCAATAAATAGCTTTTGTTCTTGAGGAGCTGGCAGCTGATGATAAGCAAGTTAAAGCAGAAAACACAGTCAGCACACAGCAACAGAAAGAAAAAAAAAGGCGAGAAAAAAAAGAATAGAACAAGAGAAAAGGATGCAAATGAGGAACTTTAAGTCTACTAAATAGGTCATATACTGTCAGTGGATGGACTTAAGCCAGATCCTGACAAGGTGAGAGCAGTAACCGAGATGTCCCAACAACAGGTGTGAAAGCAATGTGATAACATTTTAGATTTGTGAATATCTAGCAAAATTCTTGACTAATTTGTCATCAGAATGTGAACAGCTCACTGTTAACTGTATACATTAATATTGAGGATCAGAACAAGATGCACCATTCACCCGAGTCAAATAAAAACTAGCCACAATAATGAAATGATTTGCAAGCATAGCATAGCAAGCAAATATGATGTTAGAAAGACCTTTTTTGCAGAATGAGCAGCTTGCATCTAGAATCTAGGAGCGTAGTAGATGTTTATGCCCGAAATGTCGATTCTCTTGCTCCTCAGATGCTGCCTCACCGGCTGTGCTTTTCCAGCACCACACTCTCTTCAACTGTAATGGATGCAGAATCAATTGAGGCATTAAGGAGGGCATTGCATGAGTACTTGAATAAAAATTATATGCATAGGTATGGGAAAAGGCAAATGAATGGTATTACATCATAAATCTTGTTGGAGAGCAGGCTTAGATAAGATGGGGATAAGTGACCTCCTGTGCTACTACAACACTATTAATCATATGAAAGTCATCAACCCAGCTGACTCACCGAATGAATATATCAATAATGGTTTGTAGCTCACTCAATGCGCACACACAGGCAACATCTGTGTACTGAAGACTGGTGACAGAAGTTGGGGCAGTCTTGGTTCTGGCTTGAAGGCAAAGGTTGAATAATTCCCATTTATCCTTTAGGTTAGCTCCACTCCGGCAGAAAGCTTCATGGAGATGGAGGTGAAGTGTTGCAAGCAAGGAAGTTGGAGAAGAGTATTGGTACATCGATGCAATCCTGCTTGACTCTGGATTGCACTTATGCCAAGTCTATGGTGGATTCTTTGGTGAGATCAGAGTTTGCATGTCATCATTAAGCAGCCAGAGAATGGTGATTAATTTCTGTAATGGCTGAATTTGAGAAGGACATTCCACACATTCCAACTGTGTCCAGTTCTGGTCTCCCTGTTACAGGAAGGATTCATTAAGATGGAGAGGATTAAGAAATGTATCACCATATTGCCAGGAGTGGAGAGTTTGAATTGCAAAGAGAAGCTGGATAAGCTGAGACTTTTTTCACTAGAGCAGAGGAGGTCTTGAGGTGACCTTGTAGAGGTCCTAAAATAATGAGGGGTAAAGATGAGGTGAATGGCTTATCCCTGGAATGTGGGATTTTAAGACTAGGGGCATATCTTTAAGGTTAAAGGAGAAAATTTTAAATAAGACAAGAAGGGCAATTTCTTTACACAGTGGTTTGTGAGTGGAATGAACTTCCGGAGGAAGTGTTGGATGTGGGTACAGTTACAGCATTTAAAAACATTTAGTTGAGTACATGAATATGAAATGTTTGGAGGGATATGGGCCAAGTGTAAGCAGGTGGGACAATTTAGTTTGGGATTATGGTCAGCATGGATTGGTTGGACCAAAGGGTTTATTTCCACACTTGTATGACTCAATGACTCTATCTGAAAGATAAACTTCGTGCTCTTATCATGTTCTTACCATGTGAATATCATCCCATGGGAAAGAGCATCACCCTGGAACAAGCAGATCAACTAAAAACAATAGAAAAGTTATTAAATGATCTGAATGCTTTAGAGATAAAGGATAAAATGTATGTACAGAAACTAAAGAAAATAGGACTGCACTGAATCAACTCAGAGTTTTGCTAATAAATAATGACTTTCTTTGTTGGCCATGCATATTGGGAAATGGCTAATTTGTAGTGGTATATGGGAGTGCATATTTTATTTTCGTAAAAGGTAGGATATTTGGAGAAATGTACTTGAATGTAGCTTACTGGTTGGCTTGCTGTAATCATACATCTCTACCTCTGCTGTGACTTCATTTTCAATTCAGATTGTGGCAGCAGTTAAACATATTACTTGAAAAACACACTCATTTGGTTTCAAATGCCACGATAAGCAAAAAAAAGCATAAAAGATTCTATGCTTCCCTCTAACATGTAGAGACTTAGTGACTATAAAAACAAAAATGTATTTTATCCTTCTTTGATTGAAGGGTGCCAGGTGTCTTCTAACCTTATGTTGGAGGTGCTTTAAGTGACAAGTGTAGCCCGTTACCCTTGAGAGATGTTTACATGCAGTGTAAAGACCTTTTAAAAGTGCTGCAGTAGCTCATTGATTTTATCAATGCAGAGTATACTGCATTAAACTGCATGATATAAACATCTAAAGATCAATAACCTTCAAGCAGACTGCTTTCCTGTCTATCCAGTCAGCAATGCCTCATTGATAATAATGAAAGAATATTAACCAGTGTGCCTAATTGAGACAGTAGCTTTAAGAACAGCATAATTTGACCACTTTTTAAATTCTGAAATTGTTGCAATGTTCCATTTAATGTAATTTTTGGTAATTACTGCTTTTGGCAATCCTAAACACTTATGTTCTTATCTTTCTCCTTGCTGCTTATGTCATTAGGGAGAGAGGCTTTTCTTAAAGGATTGGATGAATATCAATTTATGTGACACTCATCAAAACTTTAATAATGTTAAAAACAAAGTAAAAAGGTCTTATATTTATACATTTGTACAGTACCTTTCACGACCGACAGATATCCCAAACAACATTTTAATGAATGAAGTACTTTTGCAGTTGTTATTCTAATGGATGGAAAACAGCAATCAAGTTGGATACAGCAAGCCCCCACAGACAGTAATGCAATAATGAATAGATGATTTTCCTATAACATTGATTCAAAGGTAATTCTGTCGAATTACAAAGATGAGGAAGTCTGGCATATCTTGTTAATTCAAGGGGATTTATTCAATTAAAATAAAAGCAACTATGAGAATGAAACATATTTCTTTTGGTACTCCTTGTATAAAACATTTAGAGTCATAGAGATATACAGCACAGAAACAGACCCTTCAGTTCAACTCGTCCATGCCGACCAGATATTCTAACCCAATCTAGTCCCATTTACAAGCACTTGGCCCATATCGCTCTAAACCCTTCCTATTCATATACCTATCCAGATGCCTTTTAAGTGCTGTAATTGTACCAGCCTCCAGCACTTCCTCTGGCAGCCCATTCCACACATGTACCACCCTCTGTGTGAAAATGTTGCCCCTTAGGTCCCTTTTTAATCTTTTCCTTCTCATCCTAAACCTATGCCCCCTAGTTCTGGACTCCCCGACCCCAGGGAAAAGACTTGACTATTTATCCTATCCATGCCCCTCGGGATTTTGTAAACCTCTGTAAGGTCACACCTCAGCCTCCGACGCTCCAGGGAAAACAGCCCTCGCCTATTCAACCTCTCCCTATAGCTCAAACCCTCCAACCCTGGCAACTTGGTTGTAAATCTTTTGAATCCTTTCAAGTATCAAAACATCCTTCCGATAGGAAGGTGACCAGAATTACACACAATATTCCAAACGTGGCCTAACCAATGTCCTGTACAGCCGCAATATGACCTCCCAACTCCTATAGTCAATGCTCTGACCAATAAAGGAAAGCTTACCAATTGCCTCCTTCACTATCCTATCTACCTGCGACTCTACTTCCAGGGAGCTATGAACCTGCACTCCAAGGTCTCTTTATTCAGCTCATTTGATCAAGGTCCCATTGTACTTCTTCGCTGTCCACTACACCTCCATTTTGGTGCCATCTGCAAACTTACTAACTATACCTCCTATATTCACATTTAAGACCATAAGACATAGGAGTGGAAGTAAGGCCATTCGGCCCATCGAGTCCACTCCTGGCTGATGGGCATTTCAACTCCACTTACCCTCATTCTCCCCGTAGCCCTTAATTCCTTGTGACATCAAGAATTTATCAATCTCTGCCTTGAAGACATTTAGCGTCCCGGCCTCCACTGCACTCCGCAGCAATGAATTCCACAGACCCACCACTCTCTGGCTGAAGAAATGTCTCCACATTTCTGTTCTGAATTGACCCCCTCTAATTTTAAGGTCCGAGTCTCCCCACCTAACGGAAACAATTTCTTAGCGTCCACCCTTTCCAAGCCATGTATTATCTTATAAGTTTCTATTAGATCTCCCCTTAACCTTCTAAACTCCAATGAATACAATCCCAGGATCCTCAGCCGTTCCTCGTATGTTAGACCTACCATTCCAGGGATCATCCGTGTGAATCTCCGCTGGACACGCTCCAGTGCCAGTATGTCCCTCCTGAGGTGTGGGGCCCAAAACTGGACACACTACTCCAAATGGGGCCTAACCAGAGCTTTATAAAGTCTCAGTAGCACATTGCTGCTTTTATATTCCAACCCTCTTGAGATAAATGACAACATTGCATTTGCTTTCTTAATCATGGACTCAACCTGCATGTTTACCTTTGGAGAATCCTCGACTAGCACTCCCAGATCCTTTTGTACTTTGGCTTTATGAATTTTCTCATCGTTTAGAAAGTAGTCCATGCTTGTATTCTTTTTTCCAAAGTGCAAGACCTCGCATTTGCTCACATTGAACTTCATCAGCCATTTCCTGGACCACTCTCCCAAACTGTCTAGATCCTTCTGCAGTCTCCCCACTTCCTCAGTACTACCTGCCTGTCCACCTAACTTCGTATCATCGGCAAACTTCGCTAGAATGCCCCCAGTCCCTTCATCCAGATCATTAATATATAACATGAACAGCTGCAGCCCCAACACTGAATCCTGTGGGACACCACTTGTCACTGGCTGCCATTCCAAAAAAGAACCTCTTATCCCAACTCTCTGCCTTCTGTCAGACAGCCAATCCTCAATCCATGCCAGTAGCTCACCTCGAACACCATGGGCCTTCACCTTATTCAGCAGCCTCCCGTGTGGCACCTTATCAAAAGCCTTTTGAAAGTCTAGATAGACCACATCCACTGGGTTTCCCTGGTCTAACCTACTTGTCACCTCTTCAAAGAATTTGTCAGGCATGACCTCCCCTTACTAAATCCATGATGACTTGTTCTAATCTGACCCTGCTCTTCCAAGAATTTAGAAACCTCATCCTTAATGATGGATTCTAGAATTTTACCAACAACCGAGGTTAGGCTAATTGGCCTATAATTTTCCATCTTTTGTCTTGATCCTTTCTTGAACAATGGGGTTACAACAGCGGTCTTCCAATCATCCATGACTTTCCCTGACTCCAGTGACTTTTGAAAGATCTCAACCAACGCCTCCGCTATTTCCTCAGCCACCTCCCTCAGAACTCTAGGATGGAACCCATCGGGGCCAGGAGATTTGTCAATTTTAAGACCTTTTAGCTTTTCTAGCACTATCTCTTTTCTAATGGCAACCATACTCAACTCAGCCCCCTGATTCCCTGTGATTGTTGGGATATTACTCATGTCTTCCACTGTGAAGATTGACGTAAAGTACTTATTAAGTTCTCCAGCTATTTCCTTACCTCCCATCACTAGCCTTCCAGCATCAGTTTGAAGTGGCCCAATGTCTACTTTTGCCTGTCGTTTGTTTCTTATGTATTGAAAGAAAATTTTACTGTCATTTCTAATATTACTGGCTAGCCTACCTTCATATTTCATCCTCTCCTTCCTTATTTCTCTCTTTGTTATCCTCTGTTTGTTTTTGTAGCCTTCCTAATCTTCTGATTTCCCAGTGCTCTTGGCCACTTTATAGGATCTCTCTTTTTCTTTGATACATTTCCTGACTTCCTTTTTCAGCCATGGCTGTCTAATCCCTCCCCGGATAATCTTTCTTTTCTTGGGGATGAACCTCTGTACTGTGTCCTCAATTATACCCACAAACTCCTGCCATTTTTGCTCTACTGTCTTCCCTGCTAGGCTCTGCTTCCAGTCGATTTTCGTCAGTTCCTCTCTCATGCCCTCATAATTACCTTTGTTTAACTGTAACACCATTACATCCGATTTTGCCTTCTCTCTTTCAAACTGCAGACTGAACTCTACCATATTATGATCGCTGCTTCCTAAGTGTTCCCTTACTTTAAGATCTTTTATAAAGATCTTGATGGAATATGGTTATTGCTGATAAGGCCAGACTTTTGTGTCCATCCTAATTGTCTTTGAGAAAATGTTTGAACCATGTGATGTTGTTACACCCATAATTCTAGTAGGCAGAGAATATTTTGCTACAGGGATCTGGGCCATAATGCAAGCCTGGCATTATTCTCACTTTGACTGATGGCACAGCAGCTGCAGAAAGCAAATGCAACACCAAATCTGTCTAAGGACTTGAGATGTGGCATCTCCCACATCATTCACATGTCATTTTTGCATTGATGGCCATTCAGAAAACTTGCATGAAAATTGCTTGCACTGGCAATACCACATTCATGCCTAACACATGAGTTACCCAATGCATTCCTGCACTAGCAGAAAAGGTGTTGGATAGGCTGCAGATCTCTTACACATAAATCTGTAGTTGGGCTTTCACCTAACTCTAAAGTGATGCAGTCAGAAGACGTCTCCTTCCTCGTGTTGTATGCGCAATAGCTAGAAAGATGGGAAAATATGGGAACAATAAAATAAGGTTCTTCTAATTGTTATAATAAAAGCAAACTACTGTAGATGCTGGAAATCTGAAATAAACACTGAGAACACTGGAGAAACTCGGCAGCATCTGTGGGGAGAGAAACAAAGTTGAGGTTTTGAGTCTGGTATGTCTTCTTCAGAACTGAAGAACTTCTTGGGACAGCTGCAGTGATCATGTCTCACTGATTCCCCAGTTTCCTCCATCTCCCTTCAATTTGCACTTAGCATATTGTCAAGGAATGCACATTAAAGATTATGGCTTCAAGTAATTGGCATAATATCATGCACATGAATTGTCTTTTTGTCATATCAGCTGAGATGACTTCATGAGAACAGGAAGCTAAAAGTATAACCTGAACTTCCTATTTTACAACCATATTCCAAAGTGAGGCCTAGAAGACGATGAATTGCACCTGTCAGATTGTCTCACTGAAATGTAAGTCTGCAAGGACATGGCGTGTTATGTGGAAACAAAGCCTTTTTTTTGCATCTGACACGTTAGTGTTATTTTCACCGAAGCACAGCTTTTCACTATGTCCCCCAGGATGAGAAGAGTTAAGTAATTTGAGTAGTGGGACTGTCCACTACGGTTGGTTTCCCCAGGCGCAGGGCACTATTGGTCATACCTGTTTTGCTTTAAGAGCACTATATCATCAATCTTCAGAGTTTGAGAACTGAAAAGACTTCCACTCCATGAATATTCAAATTAAATGTGGCCATAAGTGCCAGATTTCCTGGGAGTTGCCATGTTATTTTCATATTGGAAAACTCAGAGGTTGCTGCATCACTCCAATGTCCTCCTTCTGAGCTGGTGCCTGGTCACTGGTGCATACTCTGAGGGTTCAGTTGTTTCCTCCTTGGAGGTGGAATGGAGCTAGAAGTTTCTGCTGCTGGCCATATCCTGTAGGCATGGCTACTGGGAGACGAGGGGGCGACCCTCCAAATTTTGCTCATAACACTTTTACGAAACTCAGACTGATGCAGAAATGAAGATACAATACTTCTCAGAATTCAGCCAGGATCATTGTGGAACAGACCATAGACTCTAAAAGTTTTGATGTTTGGACAACTCTGGTAGGGTTTTGCAGTACAGCTCAGAAAGCATGTCCCACACCATTGTGGCATAGTGTGCCCTTTATAACTTGAATCAATAAATGTTATCCTGGATGCTAATGGAATGACAGCTGTCTTCTGATGATGAAGATGAGGCTAGGGATCAGGACATTGACCTGAAGGACTGTACAAAACAGCATAACAACACAATCTATTACAGTCCAAGAACCTAATTGTAACTTACTTTTAGGCTAAAAGTTGGATTTGGCGTTCCTTTCATTGTCTCAGATGCTGTAGCTAGCCTGCATAGTAGCCATTTAGAGCAAAAGAAATGTTATCCTTGTCAGTTTTGTGGGCCTTGTTATTTTTGCAGATCTTGACCATTTATGTTGCTGATTAAATGTCTCATTACCCATATGATTATATGCTTGATGTCTTTCTGTGATCTCACTTTAAAATATCTACATGTAATCTATCCTCCATGACTTACATGGGAAAAAGCAACCATCAGTGCATCAGTATTCATTGGTGCTAAGGATAGATGGCTCCTAACACATCTACCAGTATATGACATCCAAGTGTTGTGTAATGAAGTCCCTCAGAATAGCCATCAGGTTGACAGGAATCTTGTAGAGCCTCCTTTTTCTGTAATTGGTAACATTTCAAGGTTTCTGAGTTCCTGTAGATGATAAAGGTGCCCTGAAATTCTTGAGCACTGTCTAAGACAGTATTGACAGATCCTGAGAAAACACCACTTTACCCAGCTTCTCTCTGTACAACAACATGCTGTGAGTGAGATTTGACATGTAAACTGCCTATTGTACATCTTCCAACCTTGAAAGGCAGTGAGCTCTGTTGAAAAGCTCATACATAGAATGAAGAGGTATGCCGAGTCATTCACAAGGTTTGTGTAAGCTTAGAATGATGCGTGCAGGCCAGTATGAGCATTCCCCTGAACATAGCATTTAATCTCAATGTTGTCCATATTTATGTCCAAAAGCTTGGATGCAGTCCTCAGTGTCAGAGTTCAAAGGATTCCTGACAAGGCGTCTTCTGACAGTCTCCTAACCAGATTAGGGTTGCAAGCTTGGGGTGTGGGGCGTGGGGCCTGTGGATGGGTTGTTGAAGGTTGAGGAGGTGGAGTCCCTGTGTATCTCTGATGAGACCTGTGTGAGAGATCCTGTCTCTCAGTCCTCCTCCTGAGTGCCGATTAGCACAACTTTGTCTTTCTGAGATGAAAGGGTGCCTGGACTGGTCAGTGTCCTTCACCATCCCACACTTTCCCTGCCTTATTATTAATAGTGAGCAGCCATGGTGAAAATGGTGGAGCACCAAACCATCCATGTATCTGGCAGGCACTGAGTGTGTTCAACCTGGCTCAACACGGTGGATGCCAACCTCTCCATGGATACAGCCTACCAGGGGCATACTGGACTTAGAACAGCACTGATAACATTGGACACCTCAATCCTTCATCCCAGCTGAATGGATGCCTCTGGCAGTGCTGTCTGGTTTTCCTGTGTTTGTGTCCGCAGGTTGACCAAGTTATTAAGGCTGAGAATGGAGACATGTCATCTGCCTGGCTCTAAGCAGGTGCCTGGTCACTGGTGCATTCTCTGAGGGTTCAGTTGTTTCCTCCTTGGAGGTGGAATGGATCTAGGAGTCTCTGCTGCTGCCAATGTCCTATTGGAAATTAGTTGGATTCTGCTATTGCCAAAACGTGGGAATTGGTTGTTAAAGATACTAAAAAACTTGTGCAGATTAAAAATAGGCTGACACTGGTGTTAATAGGTGAGCCATTAAGTACAACTTAATGAATCTTACTGGACTGTTGCCCATTGAGGTCTCAATATCCCCAAATGAGCAGTCCTGCTCTTCTCTGGCCGGATCTACTATTCCTCCCCCATAAGGAGGTAAGGTGTGGAGACTGATGAGCGCCAGTGCTACCTCCATCCTCGCTCCCTTTATCCCCTCCACTTCTACCTTTCAGTCAGTTACATGTCTCTTTTTCTTACAATGTGGTAATGGGTGGGATTGTGTATGATGGAAGTGATGAACAAAGTTGGTAGTGATGCCATGGTGGAATAGGTGGTTAGGTATCCCCAGTTGGATGCATAGAAAATGCAGAGGGTAAGAAAAGTTAGTAGTTTTGGAAGAAGAAGTGGGTGAAAGCCCTTGAGCAGTCATGATGCATGTAACAGTGAGAGCTACAGTACATGAACCTTGATGGGATGTGTGTGCAGTAAGAAAACATTGGTCTTGTAGGTATGAGGTAGAGGATGGCAGCATTTACCCTTGTAGAATGCCGATGATCATTCATATTTTTGTGCTTCTGGGCATATCTATACAATCAGGGCACTGCACTAGCTTGGGCTTCAATATTTGTCCTGGCTGATTTGTGTCTAATGGTATGGCCTCCTTTTGCAAAGTCTGTCCTCCTCTCCACTATTCTGTCACGCCAACACCTCGAGTCTCTGTCCAGTGGGCGAGCGTGCCTTTCTTCTGGGCCATCTCTTTTGTGATTAGGCTTGAACACCATGACATGAAAGGTACTTCCAGGTATGAAGTGGTGTGTTGCTCAACTTTAAATAATGTGCCTGAGGCATGAATGCTGCAAGAACCTGCCAGCGGCAAGTGCTCCCACCTCTGTGGTCACATAGTTTCCCAGAAAATGTACCAAAGAATTTGGAAGATTGCATGAGACAACCACTTTGGCCCTTGGCAGAACGGGCACCATGAACTCACTTGGCATAACACTTTGTCTGCAAATTGGAAACCTCAGTCCAATGTGGGAGTCCCTTGCAAGGGTTAGCTCCGTAATTCGTAACATGTAACTCCAGTCTGCTGTCAAACCAGGTTTGCAACTTGGCCAGGTTGTCAATTTTAAAGCAGGTTGCTGCTCCCATTAGCACTGTTTAATTATTGGAACCTAACTGCTGGAAGAGGAGTTTTGTACCTGTCTATAATCACATACACAGAATTCTCTCCTCAGGAAAAGAATTGAGATTCCAGCCAGCGAGTTCAAATAAAGCATCATGTTGCCGGAACCAGTTCTGAAAGTGTACCTTGAGTCCTGTAACTGCAATAGATGCCACATAAACCTAGTCGACATTACATTCATAAATCTTCATGGCATATTCTGAATTTATAATCTCATTAAATTCTCATTTAAACTTTAGTTAAGTTAAAATTCAGTTTGGAGTAATCTTCTTTTGCTCATTTTGGCTCATTAGTTTGCCAAATTCCCAATTAAACAGGCTTTCCATTTCTGTGTAATCAGCTTGATTATTGAATCTTTCCATAGATGACCTTAATAGAAGTAAATAAAGTTGAGAAATAAAGTACGAGAAACTATAATGTTTCACAATCTAAATTGTGTTTTGTAATACTCACTGAAAATTTCCATTAACTCCATATTTCACTATTTACATACATTATACAGGTTATAATCATTAACTTTAAATCAAACGAAATAGATGTACTAACTTTTGATGGATATTTTATGCAGAATTATTCTATTAAACCTTGCACTTATGCAAGTATTTGGGCATTAATAGAAAACTTGACTGTTTATGGGCATCACTACTGTGAAATTTTGCCAATTTCTTTTTACTGAAGCAAATTGACAAGGAATAAATTCAACTTTCAATTTATTTAGACACAGATATCTTGAATATGAGTGTAACCAAAAAGGTTATATTTGCTGATAGTTTATTTGCTCCAAGCCTTGCAGAACCCTGACAGGGTTTCAGGAATGTCATACAGTCATAGAGTCATAGAGATGTACAGCATGGGAACAGACCCTTCGGTCCAACCCGTCTGTGCCGACGAGATACCCCAACCCAATCTAGTCCCACCTGCCAGCACCCAGCCCATATCCCTCCAAACCCTTCCTATTCATATACCCACCCAAATGGCTCTTAAATGTTGCAATTGTACCAGCCTTCACCACTTCCTCTGGCAGCTCATTCCATACACGCACCACTGTGTGAAAAAGTTGCCCCTTAGGTCTCTTTTATATCTTTCCCTTCTCACCCTAAATCTATGCCCTCTAGTTCTGGACTCCCCGACCCAAGGAAAAAGACTTTGTATATTTATCCTATCCATGCCCTTCATAATTTTGTAAACCTCTATAAGGTCACCCCTCAGCCTCCGATGCTCCAGGGAAAACAGCCCCAGCCTGTTCAGTCTCTCCCTACAGCTCAGATCCTCCAATCTTGGCAACATCCTTGTAAATCTTTTTTGAACACTTTCAAGTTTCACAACATCTTTCCGATGGGAAGGAGACCAGAATTGCACGCAATATTCCAACAGTGGCCTAACCAATGTCCTGTACAGCCGCAACATGACCTCCCAACTGCTATATTCAATACTCTGACCAATAAAGGAAAGCATACCAAACGCCTTCTTCACTATCCTATCTACTTGTGACTCCACTTTCAAGGAGCTATGAACCTGCACTCCAAGGTCTCTTTGTTCAGTCTTTCTGAGCAGAGATTTTACACCTCAATGTGTTTGAGACTGAGACCATCCAATCAGCTGCCCCTGCTTGATCTGTGCTTTCCTCAATCATTGACCAATCTTCTTCACCCTATCTCTGACCTTGCATGTGCCTGCATTCATGCCTAACAGGGAAAGACTAGTGATCTGCTCTACACAGGTTCAAATCTCACTACTTATCTGAGGGATCTTCTTACAAAATGCCTTACAGGACTGTTGGTTTGTGGCAATATAACCCACTTATTGGTTTTGTGGCCTCTGACACAAAGCTATCCAATGGAAACTACTAACAACCTACATCACAAAGAGAGACCGAATTTCAAAGCAGCTTTTGAAATGGCTACCTCAATGGAGTTGGCAGCCAACGAAGCAACCCAATTGGCTGACAACACCCGGGTACATCAAGTAATGGAAACTCAGCAGAGAGTGGTACCAACTGTAGAATGCCACCCATGTGGCAATGGTGGCCACAGGAGTCAACATGTTGGACTCGAGAAGCCTAGTACCTGTAAGCGAGATATTGCCTGAAATTGCTGATTACGGTGCAAACAACAGAAAGGGAGTCAAGAAGAAACTACTCCAAGGGCAAGGCAAAGGGTACTCACTGCCAGCCAGGAAGTAGACAGAGAGTCAGCCAGGTCTGCGGGTGAAGTAGAAGGCCCAGAAACATCAGAGTTTTGATTAATCATACTGTCGGTGCAGAATGGCTGATTGATTTTGAGTTTTTCCCAAAATAGAAGGGAAGACAGTAAAAATGGAAATGGATACAGGTGCGTGGTGTCCCTGATTTCCGAAACAGCCTTTCAGGAGAAGTTCAAGGCACTGCCATTGAAGCCTGCTAAGATTGAATGACAGACATATGTGGAACAAGTGGTGCCACCAAGGGGCTATGTACTGTTGAAATTACCATTAAGGATCAGTGTGCAGAATTGTCAATTAACATACCTTGCATTAGTCAGATGCTCCTGGTTACAATAAATAAGTTTGAACTGGGTGTGGCTAATAGGCTGGTGGATTCAAAAATGAATTTGCAAAAGATCCTGGACAAGTACAAAGACGACTTCAAAGGAACCTTGGGAGGTACAAAATGAATCAAAATTGAAATGTAGCTGATGCCTGAGGCTTGTCTGAGGATTCTGAAGGCACGTCTAGTACTGTACATTATCCTGCCGAAAGTGGCTGTGGATCCAGATCAGCTGGTGAATGTGGGAGCATTTGAACCATAACCACCAGTGAATGGGCCACTCCCCTTTTTCTGGTCTTAAAAACATATGGTGCAGTGAGGACTTGTGGTGACTTTAAGGTCACAGTCAACCCAGCCCTGAGTGTAGATCAATACACCTTTCCACTCATAGAAGACCTACATAGCGGACTGGCCAGGGGAAAGAAGTTTGTAAAAATGGACTTACAAGTAGGGGTCATAAAGAAAAATTGCAGCTGACGGTAGTGACACCCTAGGGGTCTATTCTTCTATAAGTGACTTGTTTTAGGCATCATGTCAACACCAAGTCAGTTCCACAGGGACATGGATCAACTTGCAGAACGTTTCAGAGAACATCTCCGAGACACATGCACTAAACAACTCCACTGCCCTGTAAGCGAACACTTCAACTCCCCATCCCACTCAAAAACATGCAAGTCCTGGGCCTCCTCCACTGCCAAATCTTAGCCACTCAACGCCTGGAGGAAATATACCTCATCCTCTACCTTGGGACCCTCCAACCACATGGAATCAATGTCAATTTGACCAGTTTCCTAATTTTCCCTCCCCCTACTTTATCTCAGATCAAACCCTCCAACTTGGCACTGCCCTCTTGCACTGTTCTATCTGTTCATCTTCCTTCCCACCTATCCACTCCCCCCCCCACTCCGATTTATCACCATCACCCTCCAACTTCATCTACCTATCGTATTCCCAGCTACCTTCCCCCCAGCCCCACACCCCTCCCATTTATCTCTCAATCTCCTTGGGCCACCTCTTCATTCCTGATGAAGAGCTTATGCTCAAAACATCGACTCTCCTGCTCCTCAGGTGCTGCCTGACCTGCTGTGCTTTTCCAGCATCACACTTTTGTTTCTGGATTAAAGGTCCAGTGAGATTATCACTAGGCTGTCACCTCTACTTAGTGATAGTGAAAATCCTGTGTATTAGTAAGAAACGTGTCACCATTATTGCACTTTCACTCATGGGAATGGCCTCAATCACCATGGCAGCAGTTTCACATTGATTTTGTGGGCCTGTGGAGGGGTGGATGGTTATGATATTGGTAAGAGTGGAAGCAATGATAGACTGACTGGATGAAATGCTAGCAAGTTGTGAATGATGATTGTCCATAGTTTGTTGTGTGAGAGTTTGAGGAGTATCTGGAAAGTCATGGAGTCAGTAGTCTATGAGTGGAATATCTTGTATAAGGGGGGACTGGTCATCCTTCGATGTTTGTCATGCTCTATAAATATTCCTGACTATGTACATATGTTGGCTATAATGCCCGTATAATCTGTATAATTGATGTGTACATGTTTATTATTGGGAGCTTTCAAAACAAAGGCGTGGACGTGTTATGTATGTAGTTGGGGATGTGACTCTTTTAAGAGAGTTGGCCAGGTGATGCAGAGGGTGAAGTTTGGATCCAGTTTAGAGCCAGCTGTGGAGGTGTGAGTGTTCTTGTTTAGATTTACCATTTGTCTACCTGGTGTATAATTCCTGGTTCCAAAGGAGGCACCAAGATATCACGTAGGGTTATGAGTGAACAAGCAAAGTCCCAGGGTCGGACATTATGTGGCAGGTAGTTGAGGAGAGAGTGTGGGAGATGATTAAGAGTATACATGTGGCAGGTAAGTTCATGAGATAATGAGTGTTGGGAAATGTAAGGTTGTAAGCTAGTTGGCTGTTCTTGGGGATAGGATGGGGTAGGTGTGTCTTCATTGTTGTTTTGAGGCATCAGTTTCATATGTAGGCTGGATTTAGAGCATTCTTTAATGTCTCTAATTTTTCCCTGTGCAACTATTAAAGAAAGTAAGTCAGAGCACTTTAAAGTTTACAACTCTAACTGAGAGCTGAGGAGCTTTTCTGAGATTCTAAATGCTGGGTAGTTACCCATTGGAAGTGTAAACTTCCTGGGCATTTACTGCATAATCAGTAGTTGGAATTTCCAAAAGGTACTGTCGTGCATCTGTCATGCTGTGTCTTGTCTCCAATAAATTGAAAACCTGTGCATGATGGGGGAGTTTTGTGATGTGACACTCACAGTATGGAGTCATCGTTTGAAGCATGAGGTAGAGAATTAATATCTAGTTCATGTTGTCTATTTCCACAATTTTCTCCCTTCTGGGAGAACAGAAGATCACCCCTAAAATACTTCCAGAAACATTTGAATATTCTGAAAGCAGTGTATTAATTAATGAGTATTGTGTCACAATGATGGACATATCCACATTATGGAGTGTTGATAGTGACTCCATAATGATTGTTGAAATTATTAATGCATTCTCAGATTTATAAAGGTATTAATTAATACATTTAATTTATGTAGATAATATATATCAATACCATTCTTGAACAGGGGGGATTACAGACACAGACTAATTAACAATGTTCACTTATTTTAAAGAAACAAAAAAATCATGTCTTCTTGAAACTGATTCTAAATTGACATCTTGAAATGTAGCTAGAATGTAGAATAATACAGCACAGTACAGGCCCTTCGGCCCTCGATGTTGCATCAACCTGTGAAGCCGATCTGAAGCTCATCTAACCTACACTATTCCATTATCATTCATATGTTTATCCAATGACCATTTAAATGCCCTTAATGTTGGTGAGCTGAAAGTGTGGTGCTGGAAAAACACAGCAGGTCAAGCAGCATCCGACGAGCAGGAACATCGACGTTTTGGGCAAATGCCCTTCATCGGGAATGAGGCTGGGAGCCTTGGGGATGGAGAGATAAATGGGAGGGGGGGCGGGGCTAGGTGGAAGGTAGCTGAAAGTGCAATAGGTGGAAGGAGGTGGGGGTAAAGGTCGGAGGGGAGGATGGAGCAGATAGGTGGGAAGGACATGACCTAATGTCCAGCATCTGCAATCCTCACTTTCGCCTAGTTAAAAGTTGGCGAATATACTATCGTTGCAGGCAGGGAATTTCACACCCTTACTACTCTCTCAGTAAAGAATCTACCACTGACATTTGTCCTAGATCTATCACCCCTCAGGTTAAAGCTATGTCCCCTTGTGCTAGCCATCACCATCCTGAGGAAAAAGGCTCTCACTGTCCACCCTATCCAATTCTCCGATTAGAACATTAGAACAACAACAGCCTGAAGTCTCTCAGCCTTTCCTCATAAAACCTTTCCTCCATACCAGGCAACATCCTGGTAAGTCTCCTCTGCATACTTTCCAATGCTTCCACGTCCTTCCTATAATGCAGTGACCAGAACTGAATGCAACACTCCAAGTACAGCTGCACCAGATTTTGTACAGCTGCAACATGACCACATGGCTCCAAAACTCAATCCCTCTACTAATAAAAGTTAACACAGCTATCAACCTGGGTGGCAACTTTCAGGGATCTATGTACATGTGCACTGAAATCTGTCTACTCATCCACACTACCAATTTGAATTGAACAATTCTACTTTTAATTATTGAGGATTCACAATGCCTGGAATTGATGACTCTGTCACCTTGAAACAACTTTTTGAGCATGTCAGGGAGTGAGTGGCTCAGGGAGTATGTCTGCTCAGCCAGATAGGACACTGCCTTTCTTGCAGGGACAGAACAGTCTTGAAAGCACATTCAACATTTATCTTCATTGAGAGCAGATGAGTTCATGGAAAAGTAAACATCAGTATTATCAGAAATACAAAACAGATTAGTGTAGAGTGGGAGAGCTCCTTACACATTTGATGGGAACTGCCATTAATTGTATCTGTATTATTCAATTTTATCCTATCACAAATTGCTAATGCATAAAATATGAATCAATGGTTTTCTTTTAAGAAATGTTTTTTCCAGGTAATTGTACACTACAATTAAAACCAGCATAAGTTAATAGGCTGATCATAAGATTGATTATAATTGGTGTTTTTCTCACTAACAGAAAATAAGTTGGTTTCTTTCTCATTTGAAATACTAAGTTGGTGAACAAAATAAATGAAAATGGCCTCCCATTATAATCTGTTTTATTTAAAGGAATTAACTTTTGAAGATTTTAAATCTTTGTTTCAAAATTGTACCCTTTTATTCATTCATAGGTGAGAGCATTGCTGGCTAGATCAGCATTTCTTGCCCATCCCTAATTACCCAGAGGGCAGTTAGAGTCAACCACATTGCTACAGGTCTGGTGTCATATATAAGGCAGACAAGGTAAGGATGGCAGTTTCCATCCCTCATGGATGTTAGCGAACCAGATTGGTTTTTTCCAACAATCAACAATGATCATCCTTAGTCTCTTAATTCCAGATGTTAATTGAATTCAAATTCCACCATCTGCCATGGTGGGATTTGAAGTTGGACCCACAGAACATTACCTGGGTCTCCATAATAACAGTCCAGTGGTAATGCCACTAAGCCATTGCCTCTCCAGCATCCATATTTCTGTGATTTCTTGGAGTCCCATAATGAGCAAATGGAGCATATGATCAGCAATTTATGTAAAATGGCAAAATGCAGGCGGGGTGGCAGGATGTGGTAGTAAATGTGTTCCAAGTGCTGTTGCTCACTGAGACAGTGAGGCACAAGTCTGTCATTTCCAGAAAGCTGTAAAGAAGATATCCTAGCTCAAAGACTCAACTATATGGCTGTGAATTTCTTTCAGAAAGCAGTAATCGAGTGGCAAAGCATAAGCTGTCTTCTGTACTCTTGCACACCAAATCTATCTTGTGCACTGAAGCAAATTTTCAGCACCCCATTTGCCCTACCCTGCCCCCTCTCCCAACTTCCACCTTGTTGCCTGTGTCAGGTTGTAGTTTTCCTGTGAAGCAATGTTCGTGAGGCAGGACTGTTATAAACTGTTGTAAAAGATGTGCTCAATTGGCACCAGATTATTATAGGATCTTCTTCAGATAGGATTCTTCAACTATTCTAACATCAACTCCTCTTTTAATATTAGTCTGTGATGTTTATTAATATGAAGTGGTGAAAGGTTAACCACAAACACCTTGAATCACAAGAAGTAGTTTATTACATAATAGTAATATAACAGGTTACATTAGCTTTAGACTGGGTAATTACATTAACACTAGGTAAGATACATTGCTTTCTCCAACGCCATATGGCTGTAGACTGTATAGCAGATTAACAAGCTGACCAGCATATTCCAGAAATAGATATTCATTTACCAGTGGAGAGGACTATTCTAAAGCTTCTAAGTAAACCCTTTCAGGCCAAG
This sequence comes from Chiloscyllium plagiosum, assembly GCF_037043375.1. NCBI lineage: Eukaryota > Metazoa > Chordata > Chondrichthyes > Orectolobiformes > Hemiscylliidae > Chiloscyllium > Chiloscyllium plagiosum. The sequence goes on from NW_028270157.1 coordinate 38,046,332, forward strand.
TGCTTTAGACAACTTTGCGAACTTAGCTATTTTCCCTTGACTAGTGCATTGTGTAATTATTTACAGAAATATATCATGTTTACCTTATCCCTTCGCTCATCCAAGTCTCTAACTTTGCAAACTTTTCTTTAGTTGGATGAGTCAGTAATCATTTGCTTGAGGGTGATCTGCAAAAATGCTACTGTTTGTCATCCTTTCCAATTGATAGGTCTTTCATTTCTTGAACGTATTCCACTGAAGATGTTCATTGGTGCTCATGTTTCTGGGGTCTGTATCCTATTTGGAAGATCTTTAATTTCTTCAAAGCATGCAATATAAGACAATTGAGTTGGTGGAAGATGTAATCTTCGTTTAACTTTATCACAGGTAGATTATGAGAACCTTTCACAAGGTTCTTTTTAGAGTCTTTTTAGAGTCATAGAGTCATAGAGATGTACAGCATGGAAACAGACCCTTCGGTCCAACCCGTCCATGCTGATCAGATATCCCAACCCAATCTAGTGCCACCTGCCAGCACCCGGCCCATATCCCTCCAAACCATTCCTATTCATATACCCATCCAAATGCCTCTTCAATGTTGCAATTGTACCAGCCTCCACCACGTCCTCTGGTAGCTCATTCCATACACGTACCACCCTCTGCATGAAAAAGTTGCCCCTTAGGTCTCTTTTATATTTTTCCCCTTTCATCCTAAAGCTATGCCCTCTAGTTTTGGACTCCCCGACCCCAGGGAAAAGACTTTGCCTAGTTATCCTATCCAAGCCCCTCATAATTTTGTAAATCTCTATAAGGTCACCCCTCAGCCTCCGACGCCCAAGGGAAAACAGTCCCAGCCTGTTCAGCCTGTCCCTGTAGCTCAGATCCTCCAACCTTGGCAACATCCTTGTAAATCTTTTCTGAACCCTTTCAAGTTTCGCAACATCGTTCCGATAGGAACAAGACCAGAATTGCACGCAATATTCCAACAGTGGACTAACCAATGTCCTGTACAGCTGCAACATGACCTCCCAACTCCTGTATTCAATACTCTGACCAATAAAGGAAAGTATACCAAATACCTTCTTCACTATCCTATCTACCTGTGACTCCACTTTCAAGGAGCTATGAACCTGCACTCCAAGGTCTCTTTGTTCAGCAACACTCCCTAGGACCTTACCACTAAGTGTATAAATCCTGCTAAGATTTGCTTTCTCAAAATGCGGCACCTCGCATTTATCTGAATTAAATTACATCTGCCACTTCTCAGCCTATTGGCCCATCTGGTCCAGATCGTGTTGTAATCTGAGGTAACCCTCTTCGCTGTCCACTACAACTCCAATTTTGGTGTCATCTGCAAACTTACTAACTGTACCTATTATGCTCGCATCCAAATCATTTATGTAAATGACAAAAAGTAGAGGGCCCAGCACCGATTCATGTGGCACTCCACTGGTCACAGGCCTCCAGTCTGAAAAACAACTGTCCACCACCACCCTCTGTTTTCTACCTTTGAGTCAGTTCTGTATCCAAATGGCTAGTTCTCCCTGTATTCCATGAGATTTAACCTTGCCAACAGTCTCCCATGGGGAACCTTGTCGAACGCCTTACTGAAGTCCATATAGATCACATCTACTGCTCTGCCCTCATCAATCTTCTTTGTTACTTCTGCAAAAAACTCAATCAAGTTTGTGAGACATGATCTCCCACGCACAAAGCTATGTTGACTATCCCAAATCAGTCCTTGCCTTTCCAAATACATATACAAATACACATGTCCATCAGGATTCCCTCCAACACATTGCCCACCACCGAGGTCAGGCTCACCTATCTATAGTTCCCTGTCTTGTCTTTACCACCCTTCTTAAACAGTGGCACCACGTTTGCCAACCTCCAGTCTTCCGGGACTTCACCTGTGACTATCGATGATACAAATATCTCAGCAAGAGGCCCAGCAATCACTTCTCTAGCTTCCCACAGAGTTTTCGGGTACACCTGATCAGGTCCTGGGGATTTATCCACGTTTAACCGTTTCAAGACATCCAGCACTTCCTCCTCTGTAATCTGGACATTTTGCAAGATGTCACCATCTATTTCCCTACAGTCTATATCTTCCATATCCTTTTCCACAGTAAATGCTGATGCAAAATATTCATTTAGTATCTCCTCCATTTTCTGTGGCTCCACACAAAGGCCGCCTTGCTGATCTTTGAGGGGCTCTATTCTCTCCCTTGTTACTCTTTTGTCCTTAATATATTTGTAAAACCCCTTTGGATTCTCCTTAATTCTATTTGCCAAAGCTATCTCATGTCCCCGTTTTGCCCTCCTGATTTCCCTCCTAAGTATATTCCTACTTCCTTTATACTCTTCTAAGGATTCACTCGATCTATTCTGTCTGTACCTGACATATGCTTCCTTCTTTTTCTTAACCAAACCCTCAATTTCTTTAGTCATCCAGCATTCCCTATAGTTACCAGCCTTCCCTTTCACCCTGACAGGAATATACTTTCTCATTTCTGAAGGCTTCCCATTTTCCAGCCATTCCTTTACCTGCGAACATCTGCCTCCAATCAGCTTTTGAAAGCTCTTGCCTAATACTGTCAAAGTTGGACTTTCTCCAATTTAGAACTTCAACTTTTAGATCTTCCATCACTATTTTAAAACGAATAGAATTATGGTCGCTGGCCCCAAAGTTCCCCCTCCACTGACTCCTCAGTCACCTGCCCTGTCTTATTTCCCAAGAGTAGGTCAAGTTTTGCACCTTCTCTAGTAGGTACATCCACATACTGAATCAGAAAATTTTCTTGTACACACTTGAGAAATTCCTCTCCATCTAAACCTTTAACACTATGGCAGTCCCAGTCGATGTTTGGAAAGTTAAAATCCCCTACCATAACTACCCTATTATTCTTACAGATAGCTGAGATACCCTTACAAGTTTGTTTCTCAATTTCCCTCTGACTATTGGGGGGGTCGGTAATACAATCCCCAAAAGGTGATCATCCCTTTCTTATTTCTCAGTTCCACCCAAATAACTTCCCTGGATGTATTTCTGGGAATATCCTCCCTCAGCACAGCTGTAATGCTATCCCTTATCAAAAATGCCACTCCCCCTCCTCTCTTGCCTCCCTTTCTATCCTTCCTGTAGCATTTGTATCCTGGAACATTAAGCTGTCAGTCCTGCCCATCCCTGAGCCATGTTTCCATAATTGCTATGATATCCCAGTCCCATGTTCCTAACCATGCCCTGAGTTCATCTGCCTTCCCTGTTAGGCCCCTTGCATTGAAATAAATGCAGTTTAATTTACTAGTCGTACCTATCCCTGCCTGTCCTGACTGTTTGACTCACTTATGTTCTCAGCTGTAACCATCTCAGATTGATCTCTTTCCTCACTATTTCCCTGGGTCCCACCCCCCCACCTTACTAGTTTAAATCCTCCCAAGCAGTTGTAGCAAATTTCCCTGCAAGTATATTAGTCCCCTTCCAATTTAGGTGCAATCCGTCCTTCTTGTACAGGTCACTTCTACCCCAAAAGAGATTCCAATGATCCAAAAATGTGAATCCTTCTCCCTTACACCAGCTCCTGAGCCATGCATTCATCTGCTCTATCCTCCTATTCCTGCCCTCCCTAGCTCGTAGCAATCCAGATATTACTACCTATGAGGACCTCCTTTTTAAATTTCTGCCTAACTCTCTGTAATCTCCCTTCAGAATCTCAACCTTTTCCCTTCCAATGTCGTTGGTTCCAATGTGTACAATGACCTCCTGCTGACCCCTCTCCCCTGTGAGAACATTCTGCACCCTCTCTGAGACATCCTTGATCCTGGCACCAGGGAAGCAACACACCATTCTGCTTTTTCGCTGCTGGCCACAGAAACGTCTGTCTGTACCTCTGACTACAGAATCCCCTAACACAATTGATCTCTTGGAAGTCGACGTACCCCACATTGCATTAGAGCCAGTCTCTGTTTGTGCTACGTTCCCCTGAGAATCCATCATCCCCAACATTTTCCAAAACAGCATACCTATTTGAAATGGGTATATCCACAAAAGACTCCTGCACAAGCTGCCTACCTCTTACCCTTCCTGGAGTTAACCCATTTATGTGACTGTATCTGAGACTTTCCCCCCTTCCTATAACTGCCATCCATCACATACTGTTGCTATTACAAATTCCTCATCGCTTCTATCTGTCTCTCCAACCGATCCACTCGATCTGATAAGATTCGCATCCAACAGCATTTATGGCAGCTATAATCCGCAGTAACCCTTAAACTCTCTTTAAACTCCCACGTCTGACAATAAGTACACATCACTGCAAAGGCCATTTTTGCTCTTTCACAATCTACAGACCCAGAAAATAACACCGTCTTATTCCTCTACAAACACTGCCCAGGTTAAATTAATAGCTGTAGCTTATATTTTAAATTTAATCTAGAGACTTACTTTCTTTCTTTATTTATTTCTTTCTTTCTCTCTTTCTTTCTCTCTTTCTTTTCCTCTCTCTCTCTCTCCTGCAATGACCTCACCATGTGCTTCCTTTGTCTGCTCTTCCTTTTAAACTGCTGTTGTTTTGACTTTTTTTTCCAAAGTTCCAAAACAATGCAACAGCATATAAAACAGTAATTGCTGCTCCTGGAATTCGAGGAAATCACCTCCAACACCTAAAATACCTCGAAAAAAGGAGCAGCTCTTACAGCCAGAAATTTTTCCTGTCCTCCATCTTAGATTCCCCAGAATCCAAATTTTTGCTAATGTTATGATTTGTTTGGTTCACTATTGTTAGTGACGCTGGCTGTAGAGTATTATAAATTCTTTTTCTGAATAGTTATGCTTTCTGGACTGAGTATTATAAGTTCATCAATGGTTTCAGATGGCATTCATGATGTGGAGGTGCCAGTGTTGGACTGGGGTTTACAAAGTTAAAAATCACACAATACCCGGTTTATTTGGAAGTACTAGCTTTCAGAGCACTGTGCTTTGAAAGCGAAAACTTCCAAATACACCTGGTGTTGTGCGATTTTTAACTTCAGATGGCATGTCCATGAGAGTTTTCTGAAAGTCAAGGCCTAAAGATTTTTCCATACATGGGATCTAATAAATCGGTAGTTCTGCCTAGTGAGATTGGTAGTTTCTTTTATGTTGGTAATATGAATAGTTGTTTAATACCAGCAGAGATGATCCCAACTGATGTGAATTTCTTTCTGGCTTCAATTAAGGCCCCTCTTGTGGTGCACTAGTAGAGTCCCTACCCTTGAACCAAGAAACCCAGGATCAAGTCTCACCTGCTCCAGAGGTGTGTAATAGTGTCTCTGATTTCAGCCAACATTCCTGGAGATCAGTGAAGCCTTCTTACTGTTGATCTATGCAAAATGGGTCAAAACAAATGACTGAAATTCTTCCTAAAGTAACCAGATTTTATTGGGCAAAACATGCTCTGCTGCTCAGAAGGCAAGTCTTCTGGCTCTGGGAGACATTTGCATGTTCTTCAAACTTAATTGTATTTATAATAGACTAATCTCTTGAACACAAGAATGGTTCAGTTGCTTCAGCAATGGAAAAGGCTGTAGGGTTCAGTTGGTATGACATCACTTTACAACATTGGATTTTGTAAACACTAAGAGATAATGCAGAATGTGTTCCCCCTACATAGTGGGGGATGCGTAGAAGGGAGGGTGATCAATAGGAAGGGGGTATGTTGGGGGTTAGATTCATGCTGCACAGGTAGGACAGGATGCAGTGGGGATAATGTCGTGATTCTATCAATGATGATCTTTATGCCTTAACGAAACTTTGAACATTTCATTATTTTTCCCCCTGTCCCTGTATCTTACATCATTAGGTTGTAACTTTGTTTTTCAACAAAGGATTTTATAGGATAATGTAATGATGCTCAGTCTTGTATTAAACTGTATTGATTGGATGTCCGTTGATGTGGATGACCTCTGATACGGGTGATTCAGATGGGTCACCTATTCCTTTAGGGCTGTGTTATTTTCTGATAAAGAAGGTACGTCAACATCTAAGAATGCACATTCTAAGAAAATAAGCTTGGGATTCAGGACATTTTCTAACAGTGGTTGGTAGACCATGTTGACATCTTTGCAGATGTAACCAACATTTTTCTATTGTTTCAGGGTTGTTTCTGGTTTTTGCCCATTTTTGAAAAAATGTCAGACTTGCTTTGAAAAGAATGGCATTCATGTGATAGAGCTGGATATTGCTGCTGTTTATTTGCTGTACACTTTGGACAATAACTTCTAGCTTCAAAAGAATTGAACACTTTGTTTTAGTTTTCCTCATGATTATTTGTAATATTTGTACACTAGACAATCAACTGGTACTGATGGTTTTCTGAAGTATATTTGTCCATGTGTTCCCCAGACTATTGTGTATTTTAGAATTTCAGATATAATAGAATTTTACAGTATAGAAGGAGGTCGGTCAACCATTGTGTCTATACTGGCTCCTGAAAGAGCTACCCAGCTAGTCCCATTCTTCATCCCTATCTCTGTAGCCCTCTAAATATTCATCATCTTCAAATATATAACTGTTTCTCTTTTGAAACCATCTGTGGAATCCACCTCCACCACTCTCCCAGGCAGCGCATTCCAAATCTTAACAAATCTCTGAGTTAAGGAGTTTCTCTCTGTCCTTCTAGCTTTCTTCCTGATGGTCTTGAAATTGTGATTCCTAGTTACGAACTTTCCAGCTAGCGAAAACAGAATTACTTTGTCTACCTTGTCAAAATTGTTTGTAATTTTGAACACCTCAATAAGGTCACCTATTAATCTTCACTAGTCCAAGGGGAATCAGCCCAATTTCTCCAATCTTTCCTTTTATCTAAAATCCTTCATTCCCAATATCATTCAAGTAAATCTCCATTGTACTTTCTTCAGGACTTTGACATTCTTCCATGAATAAGATGTTCAGAACTGAACACAATGCTCCAAATGTGGTCTTATCAATGATTTATAGAGGTGTAGCATCACTTCTTTGCTTTTATACTCATGCCTCTAGTTATAAACTCAAGGATCTTACAAGCCTTCTTGACAACTGTTTCAACTTGTCTGGCCACTCTGCTCCTGTATTCCCATCAAAGTTGTAACATTAAATTTATGCTGTCTCTCGACTAAAATGCATTACCTCCGAATCGAACCTAATCTAGACAACCTTTTCCTGTGTAAGATCTTTTTGTGTTTGTAAAAGATCTGGAAAAGATGAATCAGAAATTCTGTTGAAAATTACGTCTTCCATTAGACAGGTTACAATGCTTGATGTTCGCAAGATTTGGGAAATAAAAATCATTCAAGCTGTTAACATGCTCACCTAGTCGCTGAATTCATTTTTTGAAATTTTCTCCTTCCAAGATTGGTTCTTAAAGGAAAATTGTTGTGAAATCCTTTTAAAATGTCAAAGTTAAAAGTATTTTCTTTAGCATTTTGTCTGTTATTAACATGGTCTGCTAATCATCTCATTGAACAGTATGTTGATTTGCTCTGCTTGTGACTTTTTGTCTCAACCTGAACCAAAGAAGTTCCTGAACACTGGAGGTTGGCTTATGTGGTGCTATTACTTTATAAAGGCTGCAAGGAAAAACCAGGGAACTGTAGACCAGCGAGCCTTGCATCAGTGGTGAATACGTTGTTGGAAGGGATTCAGAAAGATGGGATTTGGAAAGGCAAGAACTAATTAGGGACAGTCAACATGTCTTTGTGTGAGGGAAATTGTGTCTCACTAACTGGATTGAGTTTTATGAGGAGGTGACAAAGAAGATTGAAGACAGAGCCATAGACATTGCCTATACAGACTTAGCAGGGCGTTCAACAAGGTTTCTGCATAATAGACTGTTTAGTAAGGTTAGATTACATGGGGGTCTGGGGGAACTAGCCAATTAGATACAAACTTGGCTTGAAGATAGGAGAAAGAGGATGATGTTAGAGGATTGCTTTTTGGACTGGAGGCCTGTGACCAATAGTGTGGCACAAGGATTGGTGTTGGCTCCATTGCTTTTTGGCACTTTTATAAAGGATTTGGATGTGAATATTAGGAGGTCTGGTTAGTAAGTTTGCAGATGATACCAAAATAGGTGGTGTCATAGACAATGAAGAATATTATCTCCAAGGATAACAGGACCTTGATCAGATGGGCCAACGGGCCTAGGAGTGGCAGTTGGGGTTTAATTTAGATAAATGTGAGGTGTTGCATTTTGATAAGGACTTATACAGTTAATGGTGGGGCCCTGGAGAGTATCGCTAAACAAACAGACCAAAGGATGCAGGTGCATAGTTCCTTGAAAGTGGAGTGACTGGTAGACAGGGTGGTGAAGAAGTCATTTGGCATGCTTGCCTTCATTGGTGAGAACACTGGATATAGGAATTGGAAAGATATGTTATAGCTGTACAGGACATTGATGAGCTGAAAATGTGTTGCTGGAAAAGCGCAGCAGGCCAGGCAGCATCCAAGGAGCAGGAGAATCGATGTTTCGGGCATGAGCCCTTCCTCAGGAATTCTGCTCCTTGAATGCTGCCTGGCCTGCTGCGCTTTTCCAGCAACAAATTTTTACTTCTGATCTCCAGCATCTGCAGTCCTCAATTTCTCCTAGGACATCAATGAGGCCATTTTTATAATGCTGTGTACTATTCTGGTGCCCTTGTACAGGAAGGATGTTGTTAAACTTGAGAGATTGCAGAAAAAAATTTACAAGGAAGGTTCGAGTTATGGGATAAGGCTGGATAGGCTGGGGATTTTTTCCCTGGAGCGTCAGAGGCTGAGAGGTGACCTTACAGAGATTTAAGAAATCATGAAGGACGCGGATAGGGTAAATAGCCAAGGTCTTTTCCCTAGGGTGTGGGAATCCAAATCTAGAGGGCATAGGTTTAAGGTGAAAGGGGAAACATTTAAGTAGGATGTGAGGGGTAACTTTTCTACACAGAAATGTACAGAATGAGTTACCAGAGGAAGTGGTGGAGTTAGATACAATTACTACATTTAAAAGCCATCTGGATGGGTATGTGAATGGGGAGGTGGGGGGGCGGGGAGCGGTTTAGAGGGATATGGGACAAATGGTGGCAAATGGGACCAGGTCAGAATGGGATGTCTGGTTGGTGCAGACCAATTGAACTGAAGGATCTGCTTCCATGCTGTCTGACTCTATGACCTAATTCTGTTTCTCACTTAATGTTTTTTACATGCTGACCGATTGAATATTCTATCTGAAGAATCTGTCACCTTGAATCTCCTGGAGGTTTAATAACATTCTCAATTTTTGCTTAAACTAAATTGAAACTTAAATTTCTGCAGGTTTTATAAAGTTATTTAGATTCTGCTGTACTTGCAGCTTTTTAGCTTTAGGTTTGAACTGTGGTTGCAATTAAATATAAAGGTTGTCAGAAATATTGTTGGCTTTGAGAAAATCGCAACTGAAAATATTCCTTCTCCTTCTGCCCCACACTGAACTGCAGCCATAGCATCCTTCTGCTCACTTTAACACTGAACCCTTCTGTTAACTGTGTCACTTGATCTGTTCTTTTCTGTGACCCTGTTATCCACTCTTAAAGCAATCAATCATCACCCTGGAGTGAATCCTGCTCTTCTCTTGGGGATTGTTCCCGTTCACCTTTTATAATATTATTTGATTATCTATGCATTAATATGTAACCTTAATTAATTAACCAACTATTAAAAATTGATTGTGTAAATTTAATCTAAGGAATCCCTTTGGTTCCTCTAGACTAATTTAGTGCATAATATCTTTTAACTAAAAACTTCTGTCTTTAAATTAAACACTGGCATGTGTTCAACAAGCTGCAGGTAGCACCAGCAACTTCCACACAGATGGCGTCCATCTGTTGGGATCAAAGATTTTTACATTAACAATGTGCAGTTGTTGCAATTTCTTTTAAACAAACTTCAGAAATAAACGGCCGAGCCTAATTTGATCACTGGAAATCTTTAACTGCTGACAAATGGACTATAATTCACTCAATTCTTTAGTCAGTCAATCAGACCTGTTAAACTCTCGGCTCAAATTTCATCCTTGCACAAATCTAATCAGACCAAATAATTATAGTTCTCGCATAACTGATTTTTAAAAAGCTAATCAAATTATATGTTTCTGTCCATGCTGTGGCTAATCACAGCCCCTGTATTTTATGTCCGTTGAGTAATTTATCCATTTTTGAAAATGATCATAAAGTCCTTTCAAAGAGATGCATTTCACACAATAAATTAAGTCAAAATGGGGAGTCAACACGACATTAAAAATTAAAGCCAAGTGACTCAGGAATCAAGTCAAAAAGTACTTCTTCACCAAAACAATATGGAACTTCCTTCTCTAAAAATATGTTGAATCTCGATCAATTGTAATTTTTAATAGATTTTTGTTGGGCACAAAGATATTAAGGGCTTCAGAACCAATGACAGAGTTGGAAACAGATCAAGCGTGATCTAAGGGAATAGGTAGCAAAATTGAGGGGTTGAATGGTTTATGTTCATTCATTCACAGCCTGCCAGCATTTATTGCCCATCCCTAATTGCTCAGCAAAGGCAATCACATGGCTGTGGGTCTGAAGTCATAGATAGGCCACACTAAGTAAGGATAGCAGTTTCCTTCTCTAAAGGATGTTAGCGAGCCACTTATGTTTTTCTGACAATCAACAACGATTTCATGGCCTCCAGACACTTAATTCCAGATTTTTAAAAATTGAATTCAAACTCCACCATCTTGTCATGGCTGGATTTAAACTTGATTCACTAGAACATTATGTGGATCTCTAGATTTACAGTCCAGCAATAACACCACTCCGCCCTTGCCTCCCCACAATCTAGTCTCAGTAAAGAGCTTTGCCCTTTAAAGGAGATATAATTGTCCCACAAGAACATATGTCATGAATATTCCAGGGTTCCACTGGAAAACAAAGAGACAGGAACCCTAATTGGATACAAGACTATTGATACAATTTACATTGTTAAATAATAGAAATTCAGTAAGATTTAGAAATAAATTTTTAATGTGCTTAAACTGTTCAAATTAGAAAAAATAATCATTGGCCATAACACATCTTATGCATATTCAGACAGCTATTCTGTTGAAAATCGAGAAGAAATGTTGACAAATCTGGCTCACGTTTGAAAGTTGAGCGTGTTAATTTATTCTGAAGCCAGATGGTTAAGTAGGAAACCAGACCCCAACCTTTCACTTAGTAGTCGACTTATTTTCAGAATATGCCATTATACATGACTGCTTCCCACCTAAACAATACCCAGTTTTTATTTTCTTAAATGGAATCAATATACTAATCAATCAATGTCTTTCACCTCTCTATCCTTAACCTCGGTCATACAATTAACATACCATTAGCAGAGTCAAGGTCAAATTTGGTTTTGTTTGTGATCATTTCATGTAAGGTTAGATTATGGAACTAATTTGTAATAACCCTCTGGGAAAACTAGATCAGGAATCATCTGCCCATATCCTCTTTTTAAAATAAAAGCTGTTCTGCAGTCGCAAGAACCTTTTAAAGACCTGTTTACAGAAAAGAGATATTTTGACAATTGCAAGTATTTTAAAAATCCAGCACATGTACTTTAAAAGAAGAGATGTGGAGGGTTCCAATGGCACGTTGGTAGTATCCCCAGCTCTAAACCAGAAGGGTTAAGCTCAAATCCCATTGGTCCAGAGATGTGTAATAACAATTTAATTAAAAATATCTTAAAAAAAAGTAGAACCTGCTGACTAAAACATGCTTAGTGTTTTAGATCTAGCATCAAATGATTTTCATAGAATAAAATTGAGTAGTATATGCATAAAATGTGATGTGACTACGGATGTAGTGTGTTTTCTGACATTTTCATATTTTTAACAATTTAAGTACATTAAAATGCAATACCAAATCTTACTGATTTTATAAGATTGATTTGTAAGATTTGATTTTGTAAGATTGGAAGTAGAACCAAGAAGTTACATGTTACAGGTCGATAATAAGTTATTGCAAGTCAATGATTCAAAGGCAAAGTTTCATTTAGATTAAAGTCAAGCTTACTTGGTATCAATCTGGGAAGGGTGCGAGAAATATTTAGAAACCATTTTGTGTGTTCCGAGTGCATGAAACTGATTATGTAGCATTGATTTGGTGACTTTACTTTACATGAAATCAATATTAGATTGATATTAAAAAATCATTTGCTTTTATTTCCATCTTTACTTCAGTTCATACTCTGTAATGCTGCTAGAGACAGTTATAATTAACTTTGGGAGACAAGGAGAAGATCTCATTGTGAACATCCTGTCAGCTTCCTTACAATTCCTGTGGAGAACTATTAGACTTTTATTGGTAGATCTCGCTAATGCGTAGTTAATGTTATAATATTACAATCATGAGATACTTAAGGTTGCTATGTTTTTGTATTGAGCTTTAATTTAGGGGGAAAATGAGAGAGTTCATATGACATACTCTGCAGTCTGCCTGGTAGTATGCTGGTTTGATAGGTTGAAGAGGGCCCAGATTACTTTAATCGGAAAAAAAAGTACAAACTGTTTACACCTGGAGATAATAGCCACAGACTTTGTACTAACAGCAAGGCCATATGGCTAATGTAATCCTCAACTCAAATTTCCTGCCTTATCTCCATCTATCATACAATTCGCTCATTGATTAAACATTTGTCTATCTCAGCATTTAATACACTTAATGACCTACAAACTTCCACAGATTCACTATCCTCAGAGGGAAGAAATTCCTCATTCCTATTTTCAAAAGGTGCCAATTAATTCTGAGATTATGCCCTCTGATCCTCAACTCTCCCACAAGGGGAAACAACTACTTTGAATCTAACCTGTCAAGCTCCCTAACAATCTTGTGTGATTCAATAAGGTCTCCTCTTTTTTTTTCTGTACTAAAATGTGTACAGGTCCAACATATTCAAGCTCTCCAAATATGAAAATCTCTGCACACCTGAAATCAACCTAGTGAACAATCTCTGGACTGCCTCTAATGCCAGTATATCATTCGTTAGATAAGGGGACAACAACTCTTATATCCCTCTGTGCTTCAGCTTTCTACAGTCTTTCTTCACTTAAATAATATTCATCTCTTCTATTCTTCCTGCCAAAGTGCAAAACCTCACATTTCTCCACAATGTTATTCCAGCTGCCAAATTCTTGCCCAATCACATTACCTGTTTTTATGTCATCCTCACCACTTGTCTTCCCATCTACTTTTTATGTACATAGATAGACTATGCGCCTCTAACATCTCAGAAAAATATTGAGAATATTGGATTGTTTTCATAGAATCCCTATAGTGCAGACATAGGCCATTCAGCCCATCAAATTTGCACTAACCCTCTGAGGAATATCCAACCCAAGCCATGTAACTTCGCATTTACCAAAGTTAATCCACCCAGCCTGCATATCTCTGGACACTATGGGCAATTTTAGAATGGCCAATTCACCTAACCTGCAAATCTTTGGTCTGGAGAAGAAACTGAAACACCTGGAGGGTGACATGCAAATGCTGGGAGAAGGAAAAAAAACAGGCAGTCAGCTGAGGATAGAATCAAACTTGGGTTCCTGGCCCTTTGAGGCAGCAGTGCTAACCATTGTGCCCCAGTGATAAAATTAATTTTATTTTCAAGATAAAAGGCAGTTAGCTTTCGAAGGATAGCTACTTAGCATACCTCCCCAGCTAGTCCAAGGCCAATGTGATACATATTGCTAGCAAGTTGGACCCTGAGAAAGAAAAGGTGCTGAAAATTCACGTACAAGGTTAGTTTACCAGGATCAAGAGAAGGAGACCTCCATGGTTCACTACCAGAATGTGGACTCAAATCTGCTTGGATCAAAAAGGCCAAATTCATGATGAGTTAAATTGAAAGGTGGAAAATTCACCTACTTGTGGGTTGAGGAAAAATCTCCAGGGGAAAGAAATGAAAAGTCCTCAGGTTAGGGAAGCGAATTAAGTTGAGTGCTTACTTAAAAAAATAATATAAAGTATGTTTTTGAATTGAGTTTCCAACTGTGCAAGCAGAAAAAAGATGAATGTTTGTTTTGTGGTTTAAAGTATGTGTTACCTACCAAGATAGTGTTTATTTTAAAGTGCTTCTAGTTTTGTTTTCTCATTGTCAATGTCTTAAAACATGAAATCTTGTCAATTGTTCCTTTTCAGCTTTCACATGAAAGCACATTTTTTTTTTGTTTAGAGCTACAGTTTCTATAGGGATCATAAAGAAACCTCTACGTTTTGTTCTCCAAGTTAAAATTCAGATTAAATACTGGATGACCCAAATTTACAGCTAATAAAATATTGTTGAAATGTAATCACTTTTTATTCTTTTGCTGGTTAATTAACCAGCAATTATATCAATGCGTAAGCTTGCAGCTATTTGAGGATATGGACATTTTTTGTTTTTCCCAGTGCAAATGGATTATGCAGATATCATCTGCCAATATTAGCTTTCCTCTCATTTAAGGGAAGTTGTCATTCAAAGATGGTTTTCAGACTGGAGAGATGGAAATAATTTTGCGCTGCCTTCCACAGCATTGTAAGAACCCTCATCAAAGTTGCAGATAATATCCCTAGTAACACTTTGCACAGTGTATTCTCCCTTCTTGTATGAACATATGAGCTTGGAACAAAAGTAGACCACTTGCCTTTTGCGCCTACTCCTCCATTCAATAAGAAGACCCTGGCTAATCTGATTTTTAACCTCAACTGTATGTTCCTGGATACCCAATGATCTTTCATCCCCTTGGTAATGAAAAATCTATCTACCTCTGCCTTAAAAATGTTTAAAAGTTCTTCATCCACTGCCTTTGGAGGAAGGGATTTCCAAAAACTCACTCCCTCTGAGAGAATTTATTTTCCTCATCTCTGTTTTTAGTAGGTGCCACCATTCTTGCTGTTTTCAATCTCTATGCAATCTTTACGTGGCTAACTATACTACTGTCATAGAAAATAGGAGCAGGAGGAGACCATTCAGTCCTTCAAACCTGATCTGCCAGTCATTTTGATCATGGCTAATCACACAACTTAGTAATCGGTTCTTGCTTCGCTCCCACATTCCTCAATTCCTTTAGCCCAACGAATGAGATCCAACTCCTTCATAAAATCATACAATATTGTTACCTTGACTGCTTTGTGTGGAAGTGAATTCCCAGGCTGACTACTCTCTAGATGACAAAACCTCTCCATATCTCAGTAGGGTGGCACGGTGGCTCAGTGGTTAGCACTACTGCCTCACAGTGCCAGGGACCAGGGTTCGATTCCTGCCTCGGGTGACTGTCTGTGTGGAGTTTGCACATTCTCCCCGTGTCTGCGTGGGTTTGCCTCTGGGTGCTCTGGTTTCTTTCCCACAATCCAAAGATGTGCAGGTTGGGTGAATTAGCCAAGCTAAATTGCCCATAGTGTTAGGTGCATTAGTCAGGGATAAATATAAGGTTGGGGAATGGGTCTGGTTGGGCTAAGCTTCGGAAGGTCGGTGTGGACTTGTTGGGCTGAACGGTGTGTTTCCAAACAGTAAGGAAACTAATCTAAATGATGTCTTCTTCAACACAGTCATCTCACAGTCAGCAGAGCCACAAAGAATCCTCCTAGCACTAGTTTCAGCTCAGCCGAGTAAACTGATAGTCTGTGGGGAATGTCATAGGAATATATTGAATGAGCTGCCAGAGGAAGTGGTGGAAGCTAGTATAATTGTAATATTTAAAAGGCATTTGGATGGGTATATGAATAGGAAGGGTTTGGAGGGATATGGACCAGATCTGGTTGGCATTGACAAGTTGGACATCTCTATGGCTCCATATATGTAACAGTATTTGGGCGACACAGTTGCACAGTGGTTAGCACTGCTGCCTCACAGCGCCAGAGACCCGGGTTCAATTCCCGCCTCAGGCGACTGTCTGTGTGGAGTTTGCACATTCTCTCCAAGTCTGCGTGGGTTTCCTCCGGGTGCTCCAGTTTCCTCCCACAGTCCAAAAATGTGCAGGTTAGGTGAATTAGTCATGCTAAATTGCCCGTAGTGTTAGGTGAAGGGGTAAATGTAATGGAATGGGTCTGGGTGCGTTGAGTTTTGGCGGGTCGGTGTGGACTTGTTGGGCCGAAGGGCCTGTTTCCACTCTGTAAGTAATCTAATCTAATCTAAATGGTTTACCCTATACCCTTGGGTTGTGATGCCGGGTCTGGATTTCCCTGCCATTGGGAACATCCCTCCTGTATCTAACATGTCTAGTCCTATTCACATTTTATAAGTCTCAAAGTAGTGCAATTCAGTCAGTCTCATTCCCTCTGTTCTTCTCCCATTTAGTTTGCTATTTAATTCCCTCAAGTTCCTATATAACTTTCTTTTGAAATCATTGAAAGTATCTGCTTTCAATATGTATGTAGTGTGATGATGCTGTTCCTTTAACAATGTTATGCTGTCCTTGGCTATTTTCCAGAGAGGTCATAAAAGCAGTGAGTCTGAAATATCTGGCTTGGATGGGCTTTAGGGCCAATTTGATTATTGCGAACAGATACTGCCTCAGACAAAAGGCTTTCAAGTTTTTGAAAAAGACTTGTACAATGAACGGGGAGTGGCAAGTTCTCCGAGTTCAGCTTTACTCTAGTTTGATTTGGTTTCAGTGGTCTGGCTATTCACTGAATGTAATCAGTTCAGTTTGAGGCTGCTGGCCCAAGAAACAGCTGCATGGAAGAGGGCATTCCATGTTGCTATCTCTCTCTCTCCTGGAAGACCTTGTGTTTGATTCTACCTTTTGTGCCAAAGAGTGTTTATGGGGATTATTGCAAATGTTTGGAACAGTGTCATTAAATTGGGATGATCTGTTAGGTTTTCAGATAGGTTAGGTTAGAACATGGAACATAGAACATTACAGCACAGCACAGGCTCTTCGGCTCTCAATGTTGTACCGCCCTATGGAACCAATCTGAAGCCCAGCTAACCTACACTATTCCATTTTCATCCATATGTCTAACCAATTACTATTTAAATGCCCGTAAAGTTGGTGAGTCAACTACTGTTGCATGCGCCTACTACTCTCTGAGTAAAGAAACTACCTCTGATGTCTATCCTATATCTATCACCCCTCAATTTGCAGCTATGCCCCCTTGTGCTAGCCATCACCATCCGAGGAAAAAGGCTCTCATTGCCAGTCGATCTAACCCTCTAGTTATCTTATATGTCTCAATTAAGTCACCTCTCAACCTTCTTCACTCTGACAAAAATAGCCTCAAGTTCCTCAACTTTTCTTCGTACCAGACAACATCCCAGTAAATCTCCTCTGAATTCTTTCCAAAGCTTCTATATCCTTCCTATAATGCAGTGACCAGAACTGTACGTAATACTCCAAGTGCGGCCGCACCAGAGCTTTGTGCAGCTGTAGCATGACCTCATGCTTCCGAAGCTTGATCCCTCTACTAATAAAAGCTAATACACTGTATGCCTTCTTAGCCACCCTGTCAACCTAGATGGCAACTTTGAGTGATCTATGCACATGGATACCGAGATCTCTCTGCTCATCTACACTACCAAGAATCTTACCATTTGCCCAATACTCTGCATTCCTGTTACTCCTTCCAAGGTGAATCACCTCACACTTTTCTGCATTAAACTCCATTTGCCACCTCTCAGCCCAGCTCTGCAGCTTATCAATGTCCCTCTGTAACCTACCATATCCTTTGGCACTATCTATAACTGCACAACCTTAGTGTCGCCTGCAAATTTACTACCCCATTCCTTCTGGGGATCCCTCATCCAGGTCATTGATTAAAATGGCAAGCAGACATTATGAAATGATACATAGGTTATTCTGTATTCTGTTCTCTTTTGTGTTTCATTTGATAATTAGTTTAGATTACTTACAGTGTGGAAACAGGCCCTTCAGACCAACATGTCCACACTGCCCCGCCGAAGCGTAACCCACCCATATCCCTACATTTACCCCTTACCTAATACTATGGGCAATTTAGCATGGCCAATTCACCTGACCTGCACATTTTTAGACTGTGGGAGGAAACCGGAGCACCCGGAGGAAACCCACGCAGACACGGGGAGAACGTGCAAACTCCACACAGTCAGTCGCCTGAAGCGACTGAGGGAATTGAACCCGGGTCTCTGGCGCTGTGAGGCAGCAGTGCTAACCACTGTGCTACCGTGCCGCCCACTTGTAAATAAATTCTGTTTTATTTAAAACTAAGTGGTTTGACCAGTGACATCACTCCTGGAATATCCACTTTACACCTGCTTAAAACAACTTGCAAAGTTAGGGTCTAGTCTACTTCCTTGAAATGTTTTGAGGGGGTCTGGCTTGGTCCATAAGAGATTAGGGTCTTGTCTGGGATTTGGTCCATAGTTCCAAATTATGGGTGACATGGTGGCTCAGTGGTTAGCACTGCTACCTCACAGTGCCAGGGACCCGGATTCGATTCCTGCCTCGGGCGACTGTGTGTGTGGAGTTTGTACATTCTCCTTGTGTCTTCGTGGGTTTCCTCCGGGTGCTCCGGTTTCCTCTCACAGTCCAAAGATGGGCAGGTTAGTTGAATTGGCCATGCTAAATTGTCCATATTGTTTGGTGCATTAGTCAGGGGTAAATGTAGGGGAATAGGTCTGAGTGGATTGCTCTTTGGAGAGTCAGTGTGGACTTGTTGGACCAAATGCCCTGTTTTCACATTGTAGGGAATCTAAAGAAAAGTTGGGATTAAGGTTGTTGGACTCGAAGGCAGCAAGTGGTAGCTGTTAGTGTCCCTTTGTTCCAGGTATTGAATTCAGCTGGTTTAAGCGATGCTTGGGATTGCAATAACTCTTTCAGTCACCAGGGGTTTTCTGGAGGTAGGCAAAGTGACTTTGGGGGGGTTTTCAAAAGGTGATTAAGGCCAAGTTACTGAAATTGGCAGATAGGCTGGAGCTGGAGCTGCCTCCTTTCATGAAGGAAGGAGAGATAATGACAGCAATAGCCAACATTTACATTTGCTGGAAATGCCACCAGAATCTTTAGAGATTAAAATGAAAATGACGTGGCTTGAGTTAGAGACAAAAGACAAGGAAAGGGCAACAGAAATGAAACAGTTTGAATTACGATTAAAAGCAGAAGGAGAAAGACAAAGAGTTTGAGCTAAAGGAGTTGCGACTTAGTCAGGAGTTCAAAAATTCACTCCCTGAAGTAGAGAGAACTTGAGGAAGAACAGAGAGTTAAAACAGCAAGATTAGCAGCTGAAACGGCTGATGAGTATGACTTGGTCCATCAATCAAAGTTTGGCTTCCAAATCAGTTTCAATCCATGAGGGATACAAATTGGGGAAATGAGAAATCCTCCGGTGGAAAGGGAAAGGTAGATCTCGGTGAAGATCATAAGGATAACTTACCACAGGGTAAAAAGAAAACCCTTTATTGGGAAAGGGAAGTTAGAAAACTCCAGTGTATTCACTGCAATAAAGTAGGCCCCATGATATTACAGTGTTAATGGGTTAGGAAAACAGGATAAGCCAGTGAAATTTGTTAGAGTGGTAATAGAAAGTACAGTGGAGGTTAAAAAGGCTACACCAGAATGGTCAGAGGTTGGTTAAGGATAAACTACATACTTGCATAGGCTGGACCTGAAGGTAAAGAGGTAGCAATATTAAGAGATACAGGATTCTCTTAATATATGATGTTGAAAGATGAAGAGATATGTATCTCTGAAGGACTACTGCCAAAAAAGGTATGAGTAACAGGAATTCACAATGCGTTAAGAAGTGCTCAATTATGTAAAGTGAGGTTAGGGTGTTCAGTGAAGAGTGGAGAAGTTGTGGTAGGAGTACTAGACAAAACTCAGCTTCAGGAATACAATTTGCCGTTGCTAATGATATAGCTGATTCACCAGTATGTTTGCTGCCTACTGTGGTTGAAAAGCCAGTGGAAACTCGGGCAACTGAACGATTCCAGAATGCATATCCTAGGGTTTTTCCGGACTGTGTGGTAACAAGGTCACAATGTCACCAATTGAAACAGGAGAGATCAAAGAGTACAGATAAGAACGTTGAAATGGAATTAGCAAAAACCCTGTTTGATCAGATGATTGACACAAATCAGAAGCAAATAGATGACAAAGCAGACATTCTTAGCTCAGATAAATTAGCTAAGTTACAGCAGAAAGATGAACATTTAAAGCAATTGTATCAAAAGGCACACACAGAAAAGGAATCAGAATGTATCCCTGAATGTCACTACCTTAAAAATAATGTCTTAATCAGGAAATGGAGACCCTCACATGTTCCGGCAGATGAGAAATGAGCAGAGGTTCATCAGGTCATATTGCCAGTGGGATATAGAAAGGAGGTCAAGATTAGAGTGGTGCTGGAAAAGCACAGCAGGTCAGGCAGCATCCAAGGAGCAGGAAAATCGATGTTTCGGGCAAAAGCCCTTCATCAGGAATGAGGCAGGGAGCCTCCAGGGTGGAGAGATATATGGAAGTGGGGTGGGGCTGGGGAGAAGGTAGCCAAGCGTACAATAGGTGGATGGAGGTGGGGATGAAGGTGATAGGTTGAAGAGGAGAGTGGAATGGATAGGTGGGAAGGACGATTGGCAGGTAGGACTGGTCATGAGGATGGTGCTGAGCTGGCAGGTTGGAACTGGGGTAAGGTGGAGGGAAGGGAAATGAGGAAACTGGTGAAGTCCACATTGATGCCTTGGAACACTTTCTGCTCCTTGTATGCTGCCTGACCTGCTGTGCTTTTCCAGCATCACTCTAATCTTGACTCTGATCTCCAGCATCTGCAGTCCTCACTTTCGCCTGTAGAAAAGAGGTGTTGCAGGTGGTGCATGAGCTACCATTAAGGGGGTCATTTAAGAGTGAGGAAAACACAAGCTAAAAAACAGAAACATTTTTAATGGCCTGGACTGCACAAAGATGTAGTTGAATTTGCCAGACATGTCATACATATCAGGTAATTGGAAAACTACAGGCAGTAATAAAACCCACACATTTAATAACTATTGCTGCATTTGAGGAACCTTTTACAAGAATCGTAATTGATTGCATAAGACCCCTATCTGAAAGTGGAAATCAGTATTTGTTATCAATAGTAGCTGTGTCCACTAGATTTCCAGAGGCTGTTCTGTTACGCAATATCACAGCTAAAAGGATTTTGGGGGAATTAACCAAATTTTTCACTAGATACAGACTACTCATAGAGATACAATCAGATCAAGGGTCAAACTTCACATCAACATTATTCAAGCAAGTTATGGACAGCTAAGGAATAAAACAATTCTAGTCTACTGCATACCAGCCAGAATCACACGGAATGCTAGAAAGGTGGCATCAGACATTAGGACCATGTTGATGGCTTATAGTCAAGACTACCAAGGTGGTTGTGATAAGGGAATTCTGTCTGTGCTTTTTGTGATCAGAGAGGCATCAAAAGAATCGACCAAATTGAGTCCATTTGAATTAGATTTTGGGTATGAAGTGAGAGGACCATCAATGCTGATTAAGGAGAAATAGGTAAGTCAGAATTCAGAGACCACATATTTGAACTATGTGTTAAATTTTAGGGAACAATTAAATAGTGCTGGGGAGTTGACTAGACAGCATTTAAAAGTATCACAGCATACAATGAAACAGGAAGCAGACAAGAAATCAAAACTCGCAATTTTGCTATTGGAGATAAGGTGTTAGTGTTACTTTCAGTGATAGGTGAACCTTTAAAAGCTAGATTTAGTGGACCTTATCAAATCGAAAGGAAATTGAGTGAGATGAACTATTTGATAAGGACTTCAGACAGAAAGAAATCTCACAGTGTGTCATGTGAATATACTCAAAAGGTATTTTGACAAGGAAGGAAAGCCAAAGGAGACTGTGTTATTGGTTACAGTACAGAGGGAAGAACCAAGTTCAGAGGATTCTGAATTAGTCATTGGACAATGAGGAAGTTGTCAAAAATTGAGATAAAGTATTAAGTTACCTTCCAGTGGAAAATCAAAATGACCTGAAAGAGTTATTAGATTTGATTCCCTACAGTATGGAAACAGATCCTTTGGTCCAACCAGTCCACACCAACCCTCTGAAGAGTAACCCACCCACACCCATTTCCCTCTGACTAATGCACCTAACACTATGGGCAATTTAGCATGGCCAATTCACCTGACCTGCACATCTTTGGATTGTGAGAGGAAATCCATGCAGACACAGGGAGAATGTGCAAACTCCACACAGACAGTTGCCCGAGGCTGGAATCAAACCTGGGACCCTGGTGCTGTGAGGCAGAAGTGATAACCACTGAGCCACCATGCTGCCCCACTGTCACATTGTGAGAAATGTGGAAATAAGCTGGGATGTACCAACCTAATTATGATCCAGATATAGGAGATGCTGTTCCCATTAAGCAACGACCTTATAGGCATAACCATCTAAAGTTAACACAGGCTCAAAAGAAGATTGAATGCATGCTGCATGGCAACATAATCGAAGTGAGTTAGTGACTGAAGGTCACCCATAGTGATGGTGCCAAAACTAGATGGCACTCAATGGTTATGTGTGGACTATCGCAAAGTCAATGCAGATATAAAAACTGATGCAAATCCAATTCTGCTTTTGGAAAACTGTTCAAAAGATGGGACAAGCAACTTATATTTCAAAGTTGGACTTGCTCAGAGGGTACTGGCAGGTACCTCTGTCTGAAAGAGCAAAGACAATTTCGGCTTTTGTAATGCCGAATGGGCTATATCAGTTTAAAGTCGTACCATTTGGTATAAAAAATGTGCCAGCCACATTTCAGAGACCAACCAGTAAGATCGTTGCCAGATTACCCAATTGTGTCATATATATAGATGACCTAGTGATTTTTAATTACACATGGAAGGAACATTTGCAACATTTATCAGACTTGTTCGGTCAGAAGGCAAGCCTGGTGATAATCCTGGCTAAAAGTGAATTTGCCGAAGTCCAAGTCATCCTCCTGGGCCTGATTATTGGACATGGACAAATGGCCTCAAGAAATGCTAAAGCAAAGGTAATTGGGGAGTTTCCCATACCATCAATAAAAAGAGCAGTACAACAATTCCTGGGATTGAGTGGATTTATCAAAACTTTGTACCAAATTGTAGCAGTTTGGCTGCTCCATTCACTGAATTGCTAAAGAAAGGCAAGAAGTTTGTCAGAGGCATTTGACAGCCTGAAAGCTGTGTTAACTGCTGCCCCAGTATTAGTGACACCTACTTATGCAAAGTGATTCAAGATGGCTATCAATGCAAGTGGTGTGGGTGTCAGTGCTGTGCTCTTACAGGAAGATGACGAGAAGTTAGAAAGACCGATTGGGTATTTATCCAAAAAATTGAACATTCTTGTGAAGGAGACTTTGAGCTTAGTGTTGGCATTGCAACATTTCAATGTTTATGTTATCAGTAATAAATCTGTGACAATTATATATACTGATCATAACCTATGTTCAGTGCCGACGAGAAAACATGATTGCCGATGCATTGTCAAGACTTGAATGAGAAACTGAAGAGTTCAGTGGCAGGCGTAAAACAGAATGTAGTAGTACATGTTTGCATGATTATTGTCAATGTAATGTATATGTGTGTTGTAGAGTACTAACAATTTAAGATTAAGGAGTTTTAAAATGAAGCCATCTTTGGATATTGATGGTTCCTTTTTTAAGGGTGGAGGCATGATTATTCTGCTCCTTTTAGCAATGTTATGCTGTCCTTGGCTTTTTTTTTGAGGGAGGTCTTAAAAGCAGAAATTCCGAAAACTGGCTTGGTTGTGTTTTAGGGTCAATTTGATTATAGCTAATGGATACTGCCTCAGACAAAAGGCTTTTAAGTTTTTAAAAAACTTATGGAATGAAAGGGGAGTGGTGAGTTCTCTGAGCTCAGCTTTTCTCTGGTTTGACTTGGTTTTAGCGGTCTGGCTGTTCACTGAATGTAATCAGTTCAGTTTGAGGCTGCTGGTCCAAGAAACAGCTATATGGAAGGGGGGTGTTCCACGCTGCTATCTCTCTTTCTCTCTCCTGTAAGACCCTGTGTTTGATTTTACCTTTTGTGCCAAGGGGTGTTTATGGGGATTGTTGCAAATATTTGGAACAACATCATTAAGTTGGGATTATCTGTTGGGTTTTCAGGTAGGTTACATTATTTGGTATTCTGTTCTCTTTTGCTTGTATTTCATTCAGTAATTTTGTAAATAAATTCTGTTTTATTTAAAACTAAGTGTTTGAGCCGTCTGTATCACTCCTGGAAAATCCAGACTCACCTGCTTAAAACAACTAGCCAAGTTAGAGTCTGGCCGACCTTCTTGTAATGTTTTGAGACGGTCTGGCCGGGTCCATAACAGTAGGCTGTGAGCTACAATTCATTATCACTTGTGACCTAAAAAATATCCTTTCATTACATTTGCCCTTGCCCAAAACATTAAATCTGTCTTTGTACCATCAGTTAATGACAATATATTTCCATTACTCACCTTGCCTAAGCCTATCTTAATCTTGTACACCTGGCTCAAATCTTTCCTCAACCATTTTTGCTCCAAAGAGAACAACTGCAATTGCTCCAACCGAGCCTTGTGGCTAAAAGATCTAATTACTGAATATCTTAGTGAATTTCTTTTTGAAGGACTGTTGTATCTTTCCAAAATTGTGGTGAGCAAACTGCATACAATACTCTTGTTGTGGTCTAAGCAGAGCTTTATGAATATTCAGCCTGACTTTCCTGCTTCTGTACTCAATATGTTTTACTTATGAAGCCCGGAAACCCATATGCTTCATGAATGATTCTCTCACTGTGTCCTAACACCTCCAAAGTTCTATGTGCTTGAACCCGCTGTCATTTTTTAGATCTGTGCCATTGAATTTTCATTAGCTATCCCCATTCCTTTTACCAAAATAGATCACATCACATCTCTCTGAATTAAATTCATTCTGTCACATTTTTGTCCATTCTGCTATCTATCTATATCCTGTGGCAACTTGTGGATACATCTTCACAGACTGTTACAGCTTCAAAATGGGTATTGAAATTTTACTTTGTATTCCAATATCCAAGTCAATTATATATACCCAATTTTAAAAGTGGTCACAGAACTAACCCATAAGGTCATACATAAAGGTCAACTACTTGCATCTCCATAATGTCACCCACCACCATCTTTAAACTTGACTATTCAAACATTTTCCTACCTAGCTTCTGATCTTTCACACATCCAAAATTCTGCTTCATGTATCTTACTTCATCTATCCATCAGCCATATTCTCACTGAGCTACAATAGCTCCAATTTCCCTGGCACCTCACATTTAAAATTGTCATTCTTGTGCTTAAATCTCTTTGAATGTACCTCTCTATTTCTGATCTCCTTGAGCCCTATAACCTATTCCTTATGTTCACCTGCTTCAACAATCTTGTGTATTCCCTTATTCTTGTTCTATCCGCATTGGTAGCTGTGCCTTTGGTACAGTAAGTTTAATAATCTCTATTTCTCTTTTTGTCTTTCTGGCTTCATCTCTTTCACAAATCTTGATTAAATAATACCTCTTTGACTAAACATTTCATTACATCTTTAAAATTTCCTTCACGGTGGTTTAGTGCTGCCTCACAGCACCAGGGTCCCAGGATAGATTCCAGTCTCGGGCGACTGTTTGTGTGGAGTTTACACATTCTCCCCGTGTCTGCATGGGTTTCCTCTGGTTTCCTCCCACAGTCCAAAGATATGCAGGTTAGGTGAATTGGCCATGCTAAATTGCCCATAGTGTTAGGTGCACTAGTCAGAGGGAAATGGGTCTGGGTGGGTTACTCTTCAGAGGGTCGGTGGGGACTGGTTGGGCCGAAGGGCTTGTTTTCACACTGTAGAGAATCTAATCTAAATCCTTTTTCCAATTACGTCTCTGTGAATTTCTTTAAGATATTTTACTACATTTAAAGGACAACATAAATTATTGAAGTCAACTCGAAAGACTCTGGCACTGGCGTAATGATGCCTGGCTTGGAACTAGGGGCTAAGAAACAGTTTTCTAAAATGCATGCTTATAGTGGGGAAGCTTTCCCAAAGTTGAATAATGACAGGGATTAGCTGTTTGCTCTGTGCGGGCTGACAGCAATTAAAATTGTTAAAATCCCCACTGGGCTGATTTTACAGGCTCAATGGCATTTCCCCACCAACAGAATGGCTCCCTGTTGAGTGAAGAAGCTGATGGCTCAATGGAGATGATTTCCCTATGGGAGTGGGTCGGGGAAACCACTGGATACCAAGGTTTCATTCTCCACTGATGGGGACAGAGCCAAGAAACTCAGTTAAACTGATAGCATCTTCATAGTCTGTAGCAGGCTGACACTGAAGTAATGAATGGCAGTTCTAACCATTGGTAATTGATGGATGCAAGTAGATCCAGCGGGTAACCCTTCATTTCTACTTGACTCTAACATTATTTCTGGAAATATTCCTCAGCGGATCTGAAATATGACAAATAGAGATCAAAGCTAAAGATTAAATCTTAATCTCGTTTCCTGGGAAATATATCCAGTTTTCCATGTGATTCATGGGCTTTTTTGTGAAAATTGTTGAACTAGTCAATCTCCCATGGTATTGCTCTGAGTAAGTTAGAGGATGTGTCATTTTATAATAATAGATTGTGTTTCCACTGGTTTCTGAGTAAGTCAAATTCTATTTGTACTAAATGATGCATTGGGATTTTATTTGTGCTTTAGGGATCAATTTTCATGATTTCCCTATTATTCTGTGTAACCTGTAACTGAGTAGATTATATTTTACATAGCTTATCTTGCTGTTGTAACAGATTATGATTGAATACAATGCTGAGACTGAGACCGGTCACTAATTGGAGCAAGGTGCCTGGTACTTAGTGATACTAAGCAGTGAGACTTGTTGTTATATTGTCCCTGTGATCACTGGTTCTGAGAAGCTTGTATTTGAGTAAGAAGCTAATGGCTGAACTCTTGAGAAGGATATGAAGTACAGGAATCTTCCGGCCATCAGACTAGGTAGAGGAAATTTGGTGATCCAAAGAATGGTGGCACACACATAAAAAGATTTGCAAAAGAAGAAAAGAAAAGCTGAGAGTGAAAAATTTTACACGATGAGTGGTTTTTGTGTCTGGAATACACTGCCTGGAAATATGGTGGAGGCTGGTTCAATTCAGGCTTTTAAGAGAGCATTGGATGATTATTTAAATAGACATAATATGCACAAATATGGGGAAAGGCAGGAGAGTGGCACTAAGTCACAATGCTCACTTGCAGTGCTGGTGTGAACACAATGGGCTGATTGGCCTCCTTCAGCACTGAAACACTTCTATGGTTTTGTGATTTCCAGCTGATCTGGGAGAACAGGAAGTGAATTTTGCAGGTCTGTGCTTACTTTCTGGGTGATTGTCATGATTCCTTCATCATGCAAGAAACCTATGTTCTGTAGAGCTTCCCGTCAAAATCCTGACCCTGTGGATGACTGTAAGGGGAAGTGTTATCCTCTTAACACTCACCCAGACTATTTAGCAGGGGGCTTTCAGGAGACGAGGGGTATCTTTGGGGAACCAGCATGTATAGCATCTGCGAAGTTCAGGATGCAAAAGTATAAAACTATGCCCCATAACAGACAGTGTATAAATTAATTCTCTTGCAGTGTGCCTCCCCACCTTTATCAATGCTGTGCATATTGTGTCCACAAGGCTTTGCGCTGCTCTCCAAGTGCCCCATATTGTTTCATACTGATCCTACTGTCCTTTTCTCCTTTCAAATGGACAATAATTGCAACCCAGCTAGGCAGCATGGAAAATGGAAAAGGAGAAGACAATAATTCAACAGAAGCATCATCATCTCTCCAATTTACAGGCACCAGCTCAGATGCTAACACTGTGCATACATTTAGGGGATAGCGTAAGTCCCCTGCATACAAGGGGACACCAGGCATGTGTAACATGTGCCAGGGCAGAGAAAAGAGTTGTGAGGGTACTGTGCTTGATGAGACACTGCAGAAAATGTCTTATATAATGGATTAAATTTAAACTAATCAAGTCCACTGTGACTTGTCAGGAATTGTCCATGGAGATGGAACTGTCACCATAGCCCTTTCTTCAGTGAAAAAAATGCAATGTATGGACATATTCCTCTTGCATACAAAGCACAGGGCACTGTGTGTAAATAAATATAGCTTCTAACATGTTTAAATGAATCACATGGTTAGTCCAAGTGATAACCTTACATTAATTTCTGGTGTCATTCTCAACGCAGTTAGGATTATTTTAAAATGTTTTCCAATAGCTGAATCACATTTATTATTGGGTGTTTTTCAAGCATAACTGTTTGCGTACATTTGGCACACTGCCCACTGCAGACAGTCAAAGACATGTGTTGTCTGATTTATTCTGCTAGCCATTGAGATGTACACCATACATAGCTGTCATCACACACTGACACTGAAACACATAATACCCATTTCTGTGGTTGCTGCAGCCCATTCATCTCATCCTGTATTAAATCTGGGCTATCCACTTGCTAGTGTCCTAGACCTAACTATCTGTAGCTGCTTCATGAATGGCCTTCCCTCCAACTTACGGACAGAATGGGGTTCTTTGCTGATGATTGCACAATGCATTTGTGACTCTTCAGATACTAAAACAGTTTGTGCTTGCAAGTGACAAACCCAGACAACCCTCAGAATTGGTCTGATAAGTGGCAAGTAACATTCGTGCCATAAAAACCCTACCAGAAAATGTTGACATCATTTTGTACTCAATAGCCTCATTCACACTCATTTGCGATGATCTGTATTAAAAGCCATCAGTCACCATTTAATAACAATCAATTGAATTCATCAATCTAAAATGAAATCAAAAATGAATTATCTCAGTTGCAAACATTATTTGCCTTCAGAGTGGTCAAAGCTGTTAAATGAGATGGAATCCACAGTCAAGCTGAAAGAAAAAGAAGCCATAGCATGAAAACAGTCTACAGAAAGGTTCTTCTAACAACTAGAAGCTGTCAAGTGGCAAGTGATGATCATCTTCAACAAGAGAGAATCTAATCATCTCCCCTTAACATTAAATAGCTTTAGCATTAGTAGGCACTGTAGTGGGACATCTTATAAAACATTTCACTGTATTTTTCATGTAAAAGTATGTAACAATAACTTTCTATATTCTATTCTATTTTGTTAATTACTGAAATCCTGCTATCAACATCTTGGAAGGTGACCATTTACCAAAAGCAACTGGGCCAGCCAGATGGATATCTGTGAAGATACACTCCTCTTTAATGGTGTATTGTCAAGCTAAGTACTCCTTGAGGTAAATGACAGTTACATCTTACAAGCACTCTATGTGTGTAAAAATCAATTGGAGAAGGTCAACATTCAACAAAGTCAATATTGATATTCTAGTGTTATTGCAGACTCTATCTTAAGTTAAATCTCAACTTTTTTAATAGGCTCTAATCTTATTGAACGTTTGATTGTCAGCTTAAATTGTATTAGTTTTGATTCCTTTGATGTACTTATTTAAACTGTTTCTAAGTTTCAATGTCCTTCATGTTGACATCTAACTTTTGGTAAAATTGATATAAATTATGTTTAGCTAAATGTTAATTTTCAAACTGTAAAAAAAAAATCTGCTCCTTATTCATCCAACACCATCATTTGCAAATATGTTTTATGATATGCCCATGTAGATAGAGTCATGGAAACAGGCCCTTCAGCCCAACTCATCCTTGCTGACCAGGTTTCCTAAATTGAACTAGTCCCATTTGCTTACGTTTGGCCCATATCCCTTTCCATTTTATATATTTGTCAAAATATCTTTTAAATGTTGTAACTGGATCTGCCTCTACCACTTCCTCTGGCAGCTCAGATCTAAAATGAATTTGCGAAGCGTTTTCAAATGGGCAGTTTGAGCAAAAAAGGGCCTAATTCCAAAAGTCTTTGAGCTTTATTAACCTCGCGAAAAGCAAAAAGCTGTTATTTTCAAAGATCCAGTTGATTTAAAAGCACATTAATTTTTATAATTTTAACTAAAGCTTCTTTCAAGTTGTGACTTATAAGAATTTGCTGAATTTTCTCAATTTTTGAGAACAGAAAATGTTGGACCCTGCATGCTCTTGAGATCATTACGCAGCCAGTTGATTAATTCTGTGGTGATGGAAGCATTGACAAATTCAAGAGTTTACTTTGAAAAATACAATGATAATGAAGTTCACAACTAATCCACAATGCAGTTCTGTTAGCCTAACTAACTAATGCCTTTTAAAGTTATAAGCATAACCGCATGGAATGGCACAAGAAAGTGTTACTAATATATCAGTGAAGGACCTGAAGGCATTTGGATTCATGATTTTGAATTTAGAGAATATTATATGGGGCAGCTGACAGATTGAGGATACAGCAGATGGCTGGCAATGGGTAGTGTAATAGCAGACATAGGCGTCTTATGCCAGAGACTGAAAGAGCGATCCCTGGCACTGTGCTAAGTGTATAGGAGGACTTTCAATTTGGGACTTTAAAGCAATGGAATGTGATACGTGGTTTTTCTTTTTGATTAGATTAGGTTCCCTACATTGTGGAAACAGGCCCTTTGGCCCAACCAGTCCACACTAACCCTCCGAAGAGTAACCCACCCACACCCATTTCCCTCTGACTAATGCAACTAGCACTATGGGCAATTTAGCATGGCCAATTCACCTGACCTGCACATCTTTGGACTGTGGGAGGAAACTGGAGCACCCAGAGGAAACCCACGCAGACATGGGGAGAATGTGCAAACTTCACACAGACAGTTGTCTGAGGTTGGAATTGAACCCAGGTCCTTAGCACTGCGAGGCAACAGTGCTAACTACTGAGCCACCACGCTACCGCAACTCAATCTTCCTATTTGAGGAATAATTCTACTGTCTCGCTGATCTTGAATTCAAAATCCACAAGAAAACAGGGGGGCGTCAGCACATTTAAAAAACCCCTGGACTGTTTAAGGTTAAGTTTGCCCTTGAAGTGTCATAATCTCTCATTCATAATGGTTGGTCAAAAAAGCATTCAACAAATGTGCAAAAACAAAATAAATTTTAAGTAAAACTCAAATTGATGAATAACTGACTTGCTTCAGTGAAATAAATGTTTTTGTAGAAGACCTAATTGTAGGATGTTTGATATTCTACCACAAAAATGGGGGTATAGAATATTAATTACATTGTGATGGAGTTGATGCCCATTTAATTATCAGGCTTCCAATTACATCCTCTGAATAATATAAGAGAATTTTCTCAGTAAAATCATATGCAATCATTACTAAACAGCATCTGTCATTACCATTGTATTGATAAAAGGCCTGCAATCCCATAAGCACATAGGTACACTAACATAGGATAAGTCAACAGGCCACAGACCAGCTGCTATTTTTATCTTTGTTCCTCAATAAATATTTCTACAAAAGAACTCTAAGCATTGTAAAAGCCAGAATGCCAAAGTTTCATAATGTAATCACATACTGGTCCCTTCATACGGGTCATTGTAAACATCCACCCATCTTACGAAAGATTTTTCCATTTCCACCATCAAGACCATCATTATGCAATGAAAGATTGAATTTCACTCCTGAAAGTAAACTTTCCAAAATGTCCAGAAAAGGCCATTGAGCACAGAACAATTCTTACAGGAAGGTTTCACTATTTATTCAATTATCTTTTCACAGGCATTCGATGATTCCCTAGGAGAAAGTGAGGACGGCAGGTGCTGGAGATCAGAATCAAAAAGTGTGACGCTGGAAAAGTGCAGCAGGTCAAGCAGCATCCGAGGAGCAGGAGAGTCGATGTTTCAGGCATAAGCCCTTCATCAGGAATGACACTCCTGATGGAGGGCTTATGCCTGAAACATCGACTCTCCTGCTCCTCAGATGCTGCCTGACCTGCTGTGCTTTTCCAGAGTGACGCTTTTTAATTCAATGATTCCCTGTTTACTATTGTCAAACAACAAGTTTTTGTGCTTTGGTAACAAAGCAAACATCACAAACAAAAATCTAATTACTTTTATAGTAGATCTAAGTTGAGTTTATTAGCATCTAAAGATTGATGTATTAAGAAATGTGGGGAATTTGGAAAAGATGTGCTGCCGCATACTCCTCCTGTCTCCTCTCAAACTTGCAAATAAGTGCAACGATGGAGTTCTCTCAAGTTTAAATATTATCACATGACAGAAGGTGGTTTATCTTAAACTCAATTAAGAGGTCCAAACTTTCATAAAAGTGATCATATAACTTATCCCCAGACATAGGTAAATTAAGAGAAACAGAAATGTGGGAAGATTTGTTTTTAGATTGGTGTTAATATAAATGGTAGCTGTTTCAGAGCTTGACTCAAATGCAAAGTCTGCTTAGGAGCATTTATTTGTTGATGTGTTGCAGAGTGCTTTGAACAGAGGGGTTACTTTGGTTATTACAAGATAGATTTTTGTCAAACAAATTAATCTGTCACTTTACAAAAATTCTAGATGTGCTACAAGTCACCTGACCATACAGCTTCAAATTTCAAATGGATTGCACAGAAAGGTGCCCAGATATGTTACTTCCGAGATGAGGGTTGTTATGAAGTTCATTGAAGACTTATTGTGCAGATGTAAATTAGGCATTAACCAGAAGAAAAATGTGGAGAAATCTCGAGAATGCCAATGCTGTCTATGAAAGATGCATCAGACACCCAGAAATATTACCCGTATTAGCTTGGCATTTAAGAATTATTTGAAAAAGCAAGCTGCCGAGACACAGGGACATTCTATCTTGAACCCTCTGGACAAAAGACATCCCTCCAAGCAGAGAGAATGAGAGGAAGAGAGAGAGAGAGACATTTCAAAACAATTAGCGGTCAATAGACAATAGACAATAGGTGCAGGAGTAGGCCATTCTGCCCTTCGAGCCTGAACCACCATCCAATATGATCATGGCTGATCATCCTTAATCAGTATCCTGTTCCTGCCTTATCTCCATGACCGTTTGATTCCACAATCCTTGAGAGCTCTATCCAACTCTTTCTTAAATGAATCCAGAAACTGGGCCTCCACTGCCCTCTGGGGCAGAGCATTCCACACAACCACCACTCTCTGGGTGAAGAAGTTTCTCCTCATCTCTGTCCTAAATGGTCTACCCTGTATTTTTAAGCTGTGTCCTCTGGTTTGGCACTCACCCATCAGCGGAAACATGTTTCCTGCCTCCAGAGTGTCCAATCCTTTAATAATCTTATATGTCTCAATCAGATCCCCTCTCAGTCTTCTAAACTCAAGGGTATACAAGCCTAGTCGCTCCAGTCATTCAGTGTAAGGTAATCCCGCCATTCCAGGAATTGACCTCGTGAACCTACGCTGCACTCCCTCAATAGTCAGAATGTCTTTCCTCAAATTTGGAGACCAGAACTGCACACAGTACTCCATGTGTGGTCTCATCAGGGCCCTGTAGAGCTGCAGAAGAACCTCTTTGCTTTTATACTCAATCCCTCTTGTTATGAAGGCCAGCATGCTATTAGCCTTCTTCACTACCTGCTGTACCTGCATGTTTACCTTCATTGACTGGTGTACAAGAACACCCAGATCTCTCTGTACTGCCCCTTTACCTAAATTGATTCCATTTAGGTAGTAATCTGCCTTCCTGTTCTTGCCACCAAAGTGGATAACCATACATTTATCCACATTAAACTGCATCTGCCATGCATCTGACCACTCACCTAACTTGTCCAGGTCACCCTGTAATCTCCTAACATCCTCCTCACATTTCACCCTGCCACCCAGCTTAGTATCATCAGTAAATTTGCTAATGTTATTACTAATACCATCTTCTATATCATTAACATATATTGTAAAAAGCTGCGGTCCCAGTACTGATCCCTGTGGTACCCCACTGGTCACTGCCTGCCATTCTGGAGTAAAGCAATTGGGCAGCCAGTTTAAATCAGGGAGGCAATGACCTAATGGTATTATTGCCAGACTGTTAATCCAGAGACACATGTAACGTTCTGGGGACCCAGGTTTGAATCCCACCATAGCAGATGGTAGAATTTGAATTCAATAAATATGTGGAATTAAGAGTCTAACGATGACCATGAATCTGTTGTTGATTGTCAGGCAAAATCCATCTGGTTAACTAATGTCCTTTAGGAAGGAAACTGCCATCCTTACCTGGTCTGGACTACATGTGACCCCAGACCCACAGCAATGTGGTTGACTCTGGGCAATTAGTGATGGGCAATAAATTCTGGACCAGCCAACAATGCCCTTATCCCGTGAATTAATTTTAAAAAAGCAAAATGTGCCATGCCTCTAGAACCAAAAGCATGGAATCTTTGCTCTCACCCAAAATCTGCTCCCCCCGTCCAAGTCTGTTTTTATAAGAAAATACCAACTATCAAATTAAAGAAACCATTAGACCTACTTGATCAAAGTTCATATGTTAATCTCTTCACTACAATAATAAGAAACCCGGGCGATGGCCGCAGTGGTATACCATAGGAATTCACAGGGACTTCCTTCTTATTTAGTTTTGGTTTACTTGTCTATTTTGGCTTATCCATTCTTGGTATTCATAATTTCTTGTTAATAACATCAATGATGTCAACAAGATGGTTGTGTAAAAGGGTTCCTGAGCCAGGGCTCATCTGCTCTGACTGCTTCTCTTTTCTCCACCTTTTTTTACTCTTTCCTGGTATTTCTTTTGTCTTTTCCTTTACTTACCTCTTGTCCTGAGCTTGGATGGCATCAGCAATAGCGAGGGATCCCAATGCAGAGGTTGTGTCAGCGGTGATTGAGCCCAGAATGGACTTGTGTGAGCTTTTACTTGCAGGGCGAACATGGGACCTGACATAGGAATTGACAGCTGCTACATTGGCAGAGATGACGTCGACAAGGTAGGCCCAGCAGTGAAAGATGGCGCCTGAGGATCAGCAACTTCGTCATTGGTTGTGTTCAGTGCTTGTGATGGTGGAAGGTCATCATGGTGACATTGAGGTGGGCCCAGTGATGAGGGTTGCATCTCTGATGTTTGTGAGCTTTGTGCAGGCAGCAGCGAGGCAGTGGTGGAGAAGAATTGACCTTGCAGTGAAAAGGTCCCTGAAGAGTGGTGACTGTAACATTGGTTGGGTCTAGTGTAGATGGCGGCGAGGCAGTGGAGGAGAGTTGTTGATAATGATCTGGATCAGGATTGATGGACTCTCTTTCTTAAGGCTATATCTTTCTATTAATATTTTCTTCTTAAACTATTCAAAATGGCACTAGATCATGGCGACAGTGGGAAAGCTTTTCATTGTATTTTACTGTTTTTATCACTGTTAAATACATATGACAATAAAATCATTGATATTAATTTTCTTCCCCTCTAAGGAGCCCAGTAACATAATAAAATAACCTTTAACTTGTTTAAACCAAAAGCTTAATGATTAATCTACTTTAACCTGAATCATACAAATTAAAAGGGACTAAATGAACTACATTAATTTAAAGGAGAAAGTGAGGTCTGCAGATGCTGGAGATCAGAGCTGGAAATGTGTTGCTGGAAAAGCGCAGCAGGTCAGGCAGCATCCAGGGAACAGGAGAATCGTCGTTTCGGGCATAAGCCCTTCTTCAGGAATGGGGAAAGTTTGTCCAGCAGGCTAAGATAAAAGGTAGGGAGGAGGGACTTGGGGGAGGGGCGTTGGAAATGTGATAGGTGGAAAGAGGTCAAGGTGAGGGTGATAGGTCAGACTGGGGTGGGGGCGGAGAGGTCGGGAAGAAGATCTCAGGTTAGGAAGGCGGTGCTGAATTTGATGGATTTGACTGAGACAGGGTGGGGGGAGGGGAAATGAGGAAACTGGTGAAATCCGAGTTCATCCCTTGTGGTTGGAGGGTTCCTAGCCGGAAGATGAGGCGTTCTTCCTCCAACCGTCGTTTTGTTGTGGTCTGACGATGGAGGAGTCCAAAGACCTGCATTTCCTTGGTGAAGTGGGAGGGGGAATTGAAATGTTGAGCTACAGGGTGGTTGGGTTGGTTGGTCCGGGTGTCCCAGAGGTGTTCTCTGAAACGCTCCGCAAGTAGCCGGCCTGTCTCCCCAATATAGAGGAGGCCACATCGGGTGCAGAGGATGCAATAGATGATATGTGTGGAGGTGCAGGTGAATCTGTGGCGGATATGGAAGTTTCCTTTGGGGCCTTGGAGGGAGGTGAGGGGGGAAGTGTGGGCGCAAGTCTTGCACCTCCTGCGGTTGCAGGGGAAGGTGCCGGGAGTGGAGGTTGCATCCTCTGCACCCGATGTGGCCTCCTCTATATTGGGGAGACAGGCCGGCTACTTGCAGAGCGTTTCAGAGAACACCTCTGGGACACCCGGACCAACCAACCCAACCACCCTGTAGCTCAACATTTCAATTCCCCCTCCCACTCCACCAAGGAAATGCAGGTCTTTGGACTCCTCCATCGTCAGACCACAACAAAACAACGGTTGGAGGAAGAACGCCTCACCTTCTGGCTAGGAACCCTCCAACCACAAGGGATGAACTCGGATTTCACCAGTTTCCTCATTTCCCCTCCCCCCACCCTGTCTCAGTCAAATCCATCAAATTCAGCACCGCCTTCCTAACCTGAGATCTTCTTCCCGACCTCTCCGCCCCCACCCCAGTCTGACCTATCACCCTCACCTTGACCTCTTTCCACCTATCACATTTCCGACGCCCCTCCCCCAAGTCCCTCCTCCCTACCTTTTATCTTAGCCTGCTGGACAAACTTTCCCCATTCCTGAAGAAGGGCTTATGCCCGAAACGTCGATTCTCCTGTTCCCTGGATGCTGCCTGACCTGCTGCGCTTTTCCAGCAACACATTTCCAGCTACATTAATTTAAAGTCCACTGGCTATGTGTGGACATGCCAAATAGTTGTAACAGGGAGTTTATCTAATTTGTATTTAAAAGTAAAGGGCATTAAGGGGATATGAATACAAGTTAGCTATCTTCTTTTTATTAACGCAACTTGTAAACCAATTTAAAAATGATAAGTAGAAAGCGTGAATAGAATGTGCCCATTTTGGAGAAAGTTCATTAATTATATCACTTCCCAAGAATTATTAGCAGAAAAAACAACCTAAGTCTCATAACTTCCTAGAATGTTTTCTTATGAACAAGGAGAATTATGCCATGATTTCCTCAGGAAATTTTTATATAATTGGAATACACTGATTTTGTGTTGAACGTGTTTGATATTTTGCAATGCTCTCAAGTCTTGTGCACCTTTGACCGAATAAGGTAGTTTTGCACCCACGCCAAAGAACAGACAATAAGAGTTTCTGAGTGAGTGTACATATACCTTTCACGTTTTAGGACTTGCAAGACTCAAAGTAACTATTTCTAGTGTTTTATTAAATTTTTCTTCCAACTTCCAAGGCTCCTCTTTCATGTCACTTTGTTTAATAACTCTTTGAAAGACACTAATTCTCACCGCACCTTTGAAGTTCAGCACTTTTGTCCATGTTTTGGGCCAAGCCTTGAATAAAGTCAGGGGTTGAATGATTCTCGGCGAACCCAAACTGAGCATTTGTGAGCAGGTTGAAATATTTTAGATTGTGCTAATGTTGAAGTCTTAGTGGGCAAGTTTTAGAAAGTTTCTCTTATCAAAAGAGTATGATATTTGTAATATTCAGTCATGTTAAATCATGTCATAGACAAAGAACTGGACACCTTTATTAATTTTACTTATTTTTGATAATAGCCCCATTACCCCACCAGACCTACATCTTGCCTGCACAACATAGTCCAGCCTATTCTTTGGGCAATGGTTTACTACGTATTGAGGACAGGCTTCTGGATCATACATGGCTTTGCTGTGACATCTACTGCAGCGGGGGGGGGGGGACTTCAGAATCATATTGTTCTAACTCAAATTGGCTAACATCACCTGAAGACATTACAATATGCAAAATTCTACTTTCCAAAATCACCATTATGATAGAGGAATTCAGAATGGTATATTTGAATGGTTTTTCTGTTCATTTCTTTTCTCATAATAGCATAGACCTCAATTCCCTTTGAATCTGACCATCTATTGATCTCAGCCTAACTGTACTCTAGAGATTCACAACCTTCTAAGTAGTTATGATCCGAGCTGATGGTACTACTGGATTGGTCAGATCCTGGAATGAAATCTGCACTGACAGATGCTTTTTAACTTATAGTTAAAGTGGAGGTTATTCACTGAATCTTGGTCCTACAAGGCTGCAGAGCTCTTTTGATAATATAATAAGTTCATTGCACAAAATACAATAACAAAACTAAAAATCTAGTTATAGAATGCAGCTAGAAAAAGAATTAAAACACTCAGTAATACCAAGTTTCCACAGAAAAAAAATCATATATTACTACTCCTGAATGTCTCTGATACATTAGGATTTAGGCACTATTCTGAAAGGACTTTCTGAAGAAGTTGTTATTTTTTTTAAAAAACCTTCAAAAATGTTAACAACTACATGTCACTTTCATTAAATCCAAACTATGAAAGCGTTACTCATAGATACAAATCAAACACCTTTCATCGTAGCATCCTTAATGAAGAATGAAAATGTATTGTTAAGAGGAATTTTCATTTCATCCTAAAAATGTTTCCAAACTATTTCCATGTTACATTAATGGTAATAATTTATTGGCATTAAATATACAATGAGTATTATGGCAACCATATTGTTTGGGATCCCAGCATTCAGTTTCCTTTATATGCTCTAGCTAAAGCATCTGCTACGACATCAACTTTTACATTGTATTCACATTTGTCCTTTGAACATAAATGGGTCATTAAGTGGTAACATTATCAGAGAGACAACTTCTCCTAGTAAATCTTCTTCTAGCCCTTCTTCTGTGGCAAGGTTTCATCTTTTGTGTCCTTGTCATAGCTTACATTTACACCAAGTTTTGTATTGTAAGGAAACTTCTATAAATTACACTGGTCTCTTCAACTGAATCATTAAGTTTGGGTGTAATTGAAGATCCTGTTGCATGCCTACTAGTAACACTCTACCAACCTGAAAGTTAGTTATTCGTAATCTCTGTTTGCTGTTTCATCAAACTTCCATACATGATAATATATTAAACTTAATTCCACAAGCCCTCTACAACAATTTTTGAGTGACAACTTATTAAATACTTTTTGAAAATCCAAACATACTTCATCTGCCCCTTTTTGTACACTGCTCATTAAATTACACACTCATTTAGCATATTACCATGGAACATTGGCGATTCTTATGTACAAATACTAAATCAATAGGATTAAAGCTATGGTTTGTTCCTAACATTTTGGAATGTATTCATTTGGAATAATGGGTCTCATCTAATACAGTCCCAAGTGGAGGTGATTCTCATTTGCTGATGCCCTGAATTTTAATGATTTTAATGATCCTGGTGATAATGCAGCTTTATGGTTTGCAAGAAGTTGAGCTGAGGGCTGAGAAATCTACATGCTGGATTGATGTTAGGCACTAATTTGTTATTCTAATGACACACTAATTCCTCATATATGCCTCAACTAAAGCATTTGCAAATGAAGGTGCAAGTTAGGAGGGTAATGAGCAACCCTTTCCAATTTCCTCTAATGACATTTTTAGGCTACTGGCAGCAATGTGTTTGGGTGTTCTCATCACAGTTACACCTACAGGTTTGTGGTATTATTATATTGTGGAACTACCTTGTAATTTCAGAAAAGTGGAGGAATGAAGGGAGTGACATGCTCTGACATTCTGCCCAACAACCAACGTGGGCAGCTTAGGAATTAAGAACACAAGAACTCGGAGCAAGAATAGGCAATTCAGCTCCTTGATCGCACTCTGCCACTTCATATAATCATAGCTAATCTCATCTTGGCCTCAGCTCCACTTTTCTCCATAACCCTTCGAGCCACAGCTAATTAAAAATCATTCATCTCCTCCTTAAATTTACTCAATGTCTCAGCATGCAACACACTCTAGGGTAGAGAATTCCACAGATTCACCACCCTTTGAGAAAAGTAACTTCCTCTCATTTGTTTTAAATCTGCTACCTCTTAACATAAAACTGAGGCCTCTCATTCTGGATTGCCACACATAAGGAAACATCTTTTCTATGTTTACTTTGTCAGTCTTCTGAAGCATTTTATATACCTGAATTCGATCTCCTTATTCTTCTAAATTCCAGAGAGTGTAGACCTAAACTCCTCATTTCTTCTTCATCTCTGGAATTAATCTAGTGAACCGACTGTGAATTGTCTCCAATGCAACTACATACCTCCTTGAGGGTACTCCAGGTGTGGTTTCACTAATGCCTTGTACAATTGCAACACACTTCCTTACTTTTACACTCTGTTCCTTTCGCAATAAATGTCAAAATTCTATTTGCTTTCCTTATTACCTGCTGTACCTGCATACTACTTTTCAGTGATTCATGCATGAGGACACCCAGGTCGCTCTGAACTGAAGCACTTTGAAGCTTCTCTCCATTTAAATAATAAGTTGCCATTCTACTACTCCAATGAAAACCTCACATTTATCTACATTAAACTTCATCTGCCAAATTTTGGCACATTCACCTAATCTACCCATCTCCATTTCTGTGTTCCGTACCATGAACTCCCCAGTCTCTTACTCCAAGGATCCAACATTCACTTTAGCTACTCTCTTCCCTTTCATATACAAATAGTGGCTTTTGCTGTCCATTTTTATATTTTGCACTAGTTTTCTTTCATAATTTACCTTTGCATAGAGTCATAGAGATATATAGCATGGAAACAGACCCTTCAGTCCAACCCGTCCATGCCGACCAGATATCCCAACCCAATCTAGTCCCACCTGCCAGCACCCGGCCCATGTCCCTCCAAACCCTTCCTATTCATATACCCATCCAAATGCCTCTAAAATGTTGCAGTTGTACCAGCCTCCACCACATCCTCTGGTAGCTCATTCCATACACATACCACCCTCTACATGAAAAAGGTGCCCCTTAGGTCTCTTTTATATCTTTCCCTTCTCACTCTAAACCAATGCCCTCTAGTTCTGGACTCCCCGACCCCAGGGAAAAGACTTTGCCTAGTTATCCTATTTATGCCCCTCATAATTATGTAAACCTCTATAAGGTCACCCCTCAGCCTCCGACGCTCAAGGGAAAACAGCCCCAGCCTGTTCAGCCTCTCCCTATAGCTCAGATCCTCCAACCCTGGCAACATCCTTGTAAATCTTTTCTGAACCCTTTCAAGTTTCACAACATCTTTCCGACAGGAAGGAGACCAGAATTGCATGCAATATTCCAACAGTGGCCTAACCAATGTCCTGTACAGCTGCAACATGTCCTCCCAACTCCTGTACTCAATACTCTGATCGATAAAGGAAAGCATACCAAATGCCTTCTTCACTATCCTATCTACCCGTGACTTCACTTTCAAGGAGCTACGAACCTGCACTCCAAGGTCTCTTTGTTCAGCAACACTCCCTAGGACCTTATCATTAAGTGTGTAAGTCCTGCTAAGATTTGCTTTCCCAAAATGCAGCACCCCGCATTTATCGGAATTAAACTCCATCTGCCACTTCTCAGCCCATTGGCTCATCTGGTCCAGATCCTGTTGTAATCTGAGGTAACCCTCTTAGCTGTCCACTACAACTCCAATGTTGGTGTCATCTGCAAACTTACTGACTGTACCTCTTATGCTCACATCCAAATCATTTATGCAAATGACAAAAAGTAGAGGGCCTAGCACTGATCCTTGAGGCACTCCACTGGTCACAGGCCTCCAGTCCGAATAACAACCCTCCACCACCACCCTCTGTCTTCTACCTTTGAGCCAGTTCTGTCTTAGCTTTTTTTAAGGTTTCTTTAACTTCTTTGCTTAGTCAGGGAAAAGGTTTATTCCTCTCTTATAATCTTTCTTCTTTTTTGGAATATATTTTAAATTATGAGCAATTGACAATGTCAAACATCTGCTATTGCTCATCAACTATTCTACCTTTTAGTCTTCCCGTTCAGTCCACTTCGGGTCAGATCTGTCATCATGCCTATGTAATTACCTTTGTTTAACTCCAGAACCTTACTGTGGGATTCCAGTTTCTCATCTTCCAACTGGATTTGTAATTCTACCATGTTATGCTCACTGCCTTAGGTAAATCCTTTAAAGGTTAAAAGTAGGACCTAAGTTGTTTTACAAGGAAGAAGATGCAAGAAATCACACTTAGTTAGAAGGCATCAATGTAAGTCTGAGATGAGGAGGAATTTCTTGTCTCGGGGGTTGTGAGTCTTTGCAATT
Organism: Chiloscyllium plagiosum; assembly: GCF_037043375.1. NCBI lineage: Eukaryota > Metazoa > Chordata > Chondrichthyes > Orectolobiformes > Hemiscylliidae > Chiloscyllium > Chiloscyllium plagiosum. The sequence continues at coordinate 38,088,522 of NW_028270157.1, forward strand.
CCTTGCCACTGGGAGCTGTGTGCATATAGGACTGAGACAGATTGTTGATCACTAGGGGAATCAATAGCTGTGCGGAAATTGGAAGGAAAATAGATGCGAGGAATGCCAGATCACCCATGGTTCTTTGGATGGCAGAGCAAGCTCAAGAGGTCAAATGGCCTACTCCTGTTCCTATTTCTTATGGTCTTGCATTCTGAGTCACAGAAATGCTTGGAGATTGTAACACATGAAAGACTGTTTAAATGTAAGAGACTTTCATTTGGAATTCCATCTGCACCTGCATGGATGAGGTTTTAAGGGGTTAGACATTTTCCAGTCTTGTCTAGATGATATTTTAATCATGGGCAGAAATGAGAGACAGCATTTCCACAATTCAGACGCTACTCTGCAGAGGCTCAAAAAATGTGGTCTAAGAGTCAAGGAAGGCACGTGTCAATACTTTCAACCTTCCACTGAATATTTAAGTCATGCCATTGATGTTCAATGACTGCACAAATCATCTTCAAAGCCACAGCTGAGGCACCAGCAGCCAGCCACCGGGAAAGTATTAAAATGGCAAAATACAGCCTAAGGAGCCAAGAGGCAAGAGGTCGTCTTATGCTTACTTGTTCAGACTTCCTGTGGAGAACACAAGAAGAAAGGATTTAGATGCATTTGGAGAGGCAAGGACTGGTTAAGGATAGTCAACATGGCTTTGTGTGTGGGAAGTCATATCTCACTAACTTGATTGGGTTTTTTGAAGAGGTGACAAAGAAGATTGATGCAAGCAGAGCCATAGACTTTGTCTTTATGGATTTCAGCAAAACATTTGACAAAAATCCACATGGGAGACTGGCTGGTAAGGTTAGATCACATGGGATTCAAGGGGAGACTGGCCAATTGGACACAAATTGGCTTGAAGATAGGAGCCAGACTGGAGGCCTGTGATCAGCGATGTGTTACAAGGATCAGTGCCAGTCTCTCTGCTTTTAGTCATTTATAAAAATTATTTGGATGTGAATATAGACAGTATGGTTAGTAAGGTTGCAGATGACACCAAAGTAAGTAGTAGAGTGAACACTGAAGAAGAGTAAACAATTAATAATAGAGCCCTGGGGATTGTTGCTGAACAAAGAGGCCTAGACATACAGGATTTGGAGATGCTAGTGTTGGACTGGGGTGTATAAAGTTAAAAATCACACAACACCAGGTTATAGTCCAACAGGTCTATATTTGAACAGTACATGTGAAAGAACTGAAACCAACATGGTCATTCTAAAAGATGAGAGACTTTACAAACAATCCAGGTCTTTTTGAATATATAATTTCAGTTACATCTCACTGTAAACTTTTGCTATAAATTCTGTGGCTTACAGTCTTATACTCCACAACCACCTGATGAAGGAGCGGCGCTCCAAAAGCCAGTGCTTCCAAATAAGCCTGTTGGACTATAACCTGGTGTTGTGTGATTTTTAACTTTAGACATCCAGGTGCATAGTTCCTTGAAAGTGCAATCGCAGGAAGACAGGGTGGTGAAGAAGGCATTTGGCATGCTTGCCTTCATTGATCAGAACATTGAGGATACGAGTTGGGATGTCATGTTTCTGCAGTATAGAACGTTGGTGAAGCCACCTACTGCATAGAAGTCTGGTCACCCTTCTATGAGGAAAGATGTTGTTAAACTTGAGAGAATGCAGGAGAGATTTACAAGGATATTGCCAGGATTGGAGGGTTTGAGTTATAGGGAAAGGCTGAATACCCTGGGGCATTTTTCCTGGAGCGTTGGAGGCTGAAAGAGGCTAACCTTTATAGAGGTCTATAAAATCATGAGGAACATGGATAGGTTGAATAGCCAAGATATTTTTCCTGGAGTGGGGGAGTCTAAAACTAGAGGGCATAGGTTTAAAGTGAGAGGGTAAAGATCGAAAAAGGACCTGAGAGATAACTTTTTTGTGCAGAGGGTGGTGAGTGTATGGAATGAGCTACCAGAGAAAGTGGTGGAGGCCGGTGCAAAACAACATTTTAAAGGCATTTGGATGGGTATATGAATAGGAAAGATTTAGAGGGACATGGGCCAAGTGCTGGTAATACATCAGATTGAGATGTCTGGTCTGCGTGGATGAGTTGGACTGAATGATCTGTGTCCGTGCTGTATGATGCTATAAGCTGTTCTGGTTGTGGACAGATTTTTAGTTCCACAGGGTGTGTAAAGAATGCCAGTTGTTATAAATATTTGCACGTTAAACTTTTTATTTAATTCAAAGACAGGATGGAGTTGAAGAATTGGAGATTTTGAATATAATTAATTATCATTTCCATTTAGATAGAAAGCCTGTGTGATTTAAACATTTTTCGAAATGTTATTGGTCTCTACAGAGATTGTCCAGTCACAAAGATTCAACCCGTTCAAATTGGCAGGACACTGGTGCATAAAAAAATTTCTTTTTTGAGAAAAAAAAATTTATTAATTCCTGCCCCAGAGCATATTCTGTGCAATATAAATCATGCATTTATAATAAACAGCAGATGGACTTGATGTGAAAGAACTTGGCATGTTTTGTTGATCGGTTTTCAGAACTTTTTTGTATACAAACTGACTGTATGACATTCAAAACCACCTTGCTGGGTACAAGGTGCCCTGTAACACTGGAAGTAGCTATATCAATACATATCCTTTCTTCCTGTTTGACCTGCTTATGTGGATGTAAGAAAAGGAACAGGATATTCAGCCGTGAACTTGCTCTGCCATTCAAAGATATCTTGGCTGATCTGTATCCAACTCTATCCATCCATGTTTACTCCATATCCCCAGTCTCTCAAATTTGCACTTTTCTTGATTTTTTGTACGCATTTCTGTTTCAATTTATGATATTTTTCATCCCTTTGTTGACATAGTTTTTTTTTGATTGGTTAAGTTCTTAGCTGTTAACGTATACACAATCCTGTATTAAGTTAAATTATTTTTGAACAGCTCCCACTGTTATTTCTGAGTTAAATCTACGAACAGTTTTTGTTGTCAGTTTCCATCTAATCTCATTAAAGTTAGCCTCAAACAAAATTACTGTCTTAGTAACTGTATTAAATTTTCCCTTTCTCTTTCTCTCAATAAAAAGCCTGCCAAGTCATTTTTTGAAAGATCCATTTCCATGGAAACAGAATATCTGGAGATTTTTTTTCCATCCTGAAAATAAATGCGCTGTTATCTCAATAAAGCAAATGCTAGAGTTGCTTGAACTTGCAATAATTTAAGGACAGTAGATTATAGCATGCTGCATTAGAGTTTTCGACAAATATGAATATACGATTCAGGAAAAGAAGAAAACTATTGGGCCGCTTGAGCCGGCTCTGCCATTGAAAAAAAGTCATTGTTGACCTGTTTGTATTCTGAATACCACATCTCTAACCTCATCCAATAGCTTTTAATACCCACGCCTAACACAAATCCATCTTCCTCCTCTGTAAAAATATTCAATGATCCTGCCTTGACTGCCTCCAACGTTGTGCAATTCAGAGATAAACCACTTCTACCTGTCTCTGAACTAAAAGGGTGTCCTCTAATTTTAAAATGGTTTCTCCTCATTCTGCATTCACCCACAAGAGCAGACAACATTTCCACATCCCCCTCTTAAAGACTATTTAAATTTTCGTATACCTTAATGAAGTCGGCGCTCAGTTTTCTAAATTCTAGTGGAAATAAGCCTAGTCGGTCCAAGCATATAAACATTTTCACTAGTTCCAGGTACCAATCTGGGTTACTGCCTCTGCATTCAAATACTTCCTTAAATAAGGGGATCACAACTGCACACAAGATGTTGTTTCACCAATGACCTGTCTAACTGAAACATAACATTCTTACCTTCAGTTCAATCATCTCATAATAAAGGAAAGCTCTCCCTTAGCTGCCTTAATTATTTGTTTTACCTGCATACTAGTAATTTTGGAACTCAGGCATGAGAACACATGGATCCCTCTCCATCTTGGAATTGTGCAGTTGTTTTCTATTTAACTCTAACTTTGTTCTTCTGATCTTCCCATGCCATATTTTATCTGCCAAATTTCTGCCCATGCATTCAACCTACCTATATCCATGTGTATCCTCTTTAAGACCAAGTCACAACATAGTTTCCTGCCCGTTTTTGTGCCATCTGTAAAGTTAGCTACAATTTTGTTTCCCTTAGCTAAACCATTGATATTTATGCCATGTTTTCTTTGATAAAGTATAATTATGTTTTCCTTTGAATAGATTTAACTTTTTTATCAGTTAATTAAAAGGAATAGAAATGCATGTGATTAAAATGTCTGGTGGCTTCTGCTATGAGTGGTTTGCTGTAGAATGGGATCAGAAGGCTTATAGTTGGAAGATATTACTATATACCAATGATTATGTTGAACCAAGTTATTGTAGATAATAAATGAAGTGGAAAATTAATAAACCTGTGCCAAATTTGGCCAGCATTATACTCTGGGTTTCCAAGATAGCATTATTAATACTAATAATTTGCCAAAAGCAATGAATACAACCATTTTGCTTGTTTAAAAACGAATGGAGGGAACACGATGGAGAGTTTGTGGCCTCCATTCTAGAGGAAATGAGATACTAGCATCATGATAATGCAGCAATATGCCTTGCATCCATTCCTATTATTGCTCTGGTGACTGAAGTCTTCCTAAGATTTATTGCAGAGTAGTTAGAAAGCCTGCCTGAGTCTGATGGTGGCCTGCTTTACTTGGTAAATTGCATCCTATGATGTACATTGAACCCTCTATAGTTCATGATCAGCTGGCAGTGCAGGTGAAGAGAAGGCCATAAATATATCTTTCTCAATTTTTGTGGGACTGTGAGGATTAGGAAATTCCATACTGGAAAAGTGAAACCAGCCTTACCCATTGTAGTAGTAAGGCCTACTTGCAGAATGTTTCAGGGAACACCTCAGGGGACACCCGCACCAACCAACCCAACCGCCCCGTGGCTGAACACTTTAACTCCCCCTCCCACTCCGCCAAGGACATGCAGGTCCTTGGCTTCCTCCATCGCCAGACCCTGGCCACACGACGCCTGGAGGAAGAGCACCTCATCTTCCGCCTAGGAACCCTCCAACCACATGGGATGAATGTAGATTTCTCCAGCTTCTTCATTTCCCCTCCCTCCACCTTATCTCAGTCTCAACCCCCGGATTCAGCACCGCCCTCCTGACCTGCAATCTTCTTCCCGACCTCTCCGCCCCACCCCCTCTCCGGCCTATCACCCTCACCCTCACCTCCTTCCACCTATCATATTCCCTGTGCCCCTCCTCCAAATTCCCTCCCCTCTACATTTTATCTCAGCCCGCTTGGCACACCAGCCTCATTCCTGAAGAAGGGCTTATGCCCAAAACGTTGATTCTCCTGCTCCTCGGATGCTGCCTGGCCTGCTGTGTTTTTCCAGCACCACACTTTTCTACACGAGTAGTAAGTCCATGCCAAAGTATATTCTGCTTGCTCTCCCCTTCAGGTATAATGCAAACACTATTATTATTATCAAAGTGAGTCATCATGCACATCATACTCCAAAATCTGTAAAAGCAATTATGTCGTTATCATTACTAATAGAGCTATTCTAGTGATAATTTCACTATTTGTGGTGTGAAGCTGCAGTGATCAGCATCAACAATTCATTATTGAACTATATTTTCCTCCCAAGTCAGTTTTCATATTGCTACCTTCATTTCAGTTGCTTTGCTTGAGGCAGAGAGCTCTTATTTAAGGTTCACATTAAACTGAGGTGCACGTTAAATGAGGCTATGCTAGGGTACCTACTAAACAATGAAAACTGAAACCTTTTAATTTAGTCTGTTCCCTAAAGCAAGTGTAAACCTTCCCTCCTGGCAGCATTTTTTGGGCAGCTGGCTTGTAGACTCCACTCAGTGGTTCTCAGGAAGGGTCACTGACTCCAATACATTTAACTCTGATTTCTGATGCTTCCAGACTTGCTGAGCGTTTCCAGCAATTTCTATCTTTGTACCCAACTGCACTGACAGATGGCCCTGTCCATTGAGAGGGCTAGAGCTTGTTAACATAGTACCTGTCTAAAGATGAACACACTGGAGAAACTTGATACATTCAGAATGGATTAAGTATTCAAAGGGATTCCAAGGGGAGGGGGAGTTCTGTTCTTGGTGATTACCACTATAGTAGTTTGCTCTTGTTTTAGAATCTATCAAGGTCTTCTCTACACTTTGAAAGAAAGTAGTCATTGTGGTGGAACAAAGGATGGGGAAAACGTTTTCACAAAACAACACAAATATGAAGCACAAAACATAAACAATGGTAAAAACTTGGGCATTGTCTAACTTCTGAATCAGAAAGCTGTGTGTCCAACTAATGCTGTGATATTCATATGAGTAATGTTGTGAGAACTGATCTCCTTTATACTTGCAATAAGTTCAAAAAATCCACTGGGAGGCTTTCCAATACTTCATAAAGATGCCGTGTGAGCCCAGCTCTTTTATTTTTATGGTTCCCTGATGTGTCCATTTCTGTCCTGCTCAGAAAACCTTTGGGAGGACCTTCGTCACCATTTCCCTGTCACCTGCAGATGTACCCACACCATGTAACAGACATGAACTGCCATCCTGTGTATTTGTGTTTGGGAGGGATGGAACATTTAATAGTGCATCCTCAAGATTGTTACCTTCCTCTGAGGGTTTTTTTCAGGAGGGCTTTATTGCTGAGAAGGTCCTAAAGAAAGGAGGAAATGTCGAGAGGAAGAATTGCATGAACGGACTTGACTTAAGCAGTTAGTCTTGAGAAGGCAGATTGAAACTGTCAAGTTGGTCAGATATGTAATATGCTAAGGTTAATGAAGGGTTATTACATTAGGCGGCCACCCTGATATGTTACCAATCTCACCTTCCTCAATGCTGTTATCTTTTTCTAGGCTATCTGTATTCAAATCTTCATGCTGCATTTCAGTGAGAATTGCAATGTCAAGTGCCCATCCCTCAGTCTTTCCATTACCCCTTACGTGATGTCTTGTTCTATAGATAGAGAGGATGAGAGTTAACAGTGAGTGGCTTTTCAAAGGAAAGTGGAGAGATCAAGCATTTGTGCATGTGCTGCATTTGCTGAGAACTGCAGGAAAAGCACGATGGAATGACAATGGGGAGAAGATGGATGGAAAGTCAAGTGTGCAGGAAATGAAATAAGGAAGGTGTCCTGGGAGCAGCTGCAAGTGTTGGGATGTGAGAATCGAATTCTGCTAATGTGTGATGTGGAGAGCGTGCACGATGAGGTGAGTGTGTTTAGAATCAGAAAGATTTGGTGTTATGTCCTCTTGTGATTGTCTAGTGAAGGATGTGATAGAGGGGAATGAATTGTTGAAAGTGCTTGGTGGGGGTGAAGCTGAGTGTAATGAAGTGCTCCTCAGACATGAAAATAAATGTTCATACTGTTCAGAGGAAATGTGAAAACAGAAAATGTAACTTGGCTTTTTTGAACAACCTGCTGGAAATTGTACCTTGATCTGGATAGACAGCATTATTTATAATGGAGTAGTGATTTGACTTTTAGATACCAATGAAAATGGTGCTCTATTTTACAGATACCAGGGAAAATTTAATCTCCAAGCTGTCTGTTTATTCATCATAAAATGGTTGTAACACTACCACCTTTCACAGCATTATCTACTGCAACAAAGCTATACCATAATTTATACTGGACACCACATCAGCTGGACAATTTTTAATCATCAGGACAGCTGGAAAAACATGCAAGCTCTTTAAAATGCAAATCTTACATTGGTTTTATCCCAAATGCAGGAAAACTAGCCTAATCTACTCTGCACAAAGACTGTATTGGAGAAGAGATGGAGCAGCCTAAGTAATAATCTCTAAAGGGACTGAGTTCTGGAGGCTGCTTAAAAAGTCATTGTCTAGCAAATTGTCAGCTTTTGCTTTTAGTGGGAGAAGCTAGAGAAGCATGAGATCTCATACGAATCCAAGCATTTTAGGAGCTTCAGGCAGGATTACCTGACGAGCACTCAAAAACCTTAACTTTGGCTAGTTCATTTAAGGGCTGACAATTTCTTGCTCTTCTTGAATGGTAAGCTGCACTGGACCATCTTTTTGACATGCAAAAACACCCAAAACCATTTCTACATCAGACTGAGACAGGCTAGTATCAGCACTGTTTCTAGTTCAGTAAGATAAATTTCTTGATAATCTTAAAAGTGAAATACTGCAGCTGCTAGAATTATGAAGTAAAAACAGGAAATGTTAAAAATACTCAGAAGCAATGTACAATGTTGTTTGTACCACATGGCTGATTTGTTTCTGTGCATGGTCCCTTTAAATTCTTTTGTGCAGTCATACAGACCAGTAACTTAAAAAGGGCCAACTTGTGCACAGTATGCAAGGGAACTCTTGGGTCTTTGAGAAGAAAGGACTTTGTCGATCAGGTCAGACAGCAACTGTTAAAAGAGTGCCACAATTAATAGATGAGACTTTACCAGCAACGGTAGTTCCCATGGTATAATGCGGTTAATGGAAGTGAAATTGTAATGCTGTCAACTATTACTGTCATGATTAGCTGGCAAGGTGGTGAGCAGACATGGAGTTATCCCAAATATTGAACCGCAGTGTAAGATGAGGATCAGTCACCTGATACAGTCTGGTAAGTCAGGCAAAATACACTCAATCGTGGATGAATCTGATATAGTCACCAAGTTTGGCCATCCTCCAGATTACCAATATAGAAAGTTCACATTTGATGTGTGGCTGCCTTGACTTGTCTTGACTTCAAGTAAAACAACTTTAAGTGAATCATAGGTTCCCAAAGAATTCTGTGTGAAAGCAAACGTTAGTTGCTTCATACGTTTATCAGCTGGAAAAGACAATGTACCTGTTGAAAGACTGTACTATACACACGGAGCACTGGATATTCTGAGCTGAGATAACTTTAAAAATAAATTAAGTCATTAAATATTAAAGAAATAGTGTATTATTTGAAGGGAACATTGCAATTTGCATGGTGGGTTTGAAAATGGGCATTTCTGGTAACTTAGCAGCTTTTCTACCAAGGCGTATGTGAAATACAAAGTGGGCAGTAATTATTTTGCCATAATTTGGAAATCACAGCCCGACAAATGCTATCATTTAATTAATTACATTAGTACCGCACTTCAACAGTAAGTAAGAAGGAAGAGCTAAAATTGAAGGAAGTGAACTTTTTGGAAGAATTGTTGGTGTTGTGTTGATGTTGTCTCTTTTTCTGGGAGTGATCTTTTCCGGCCTACTTCATGCCTAGTGGTTGTCAGAAATTCATATTTGGAAAAACAAGAAGGGTCCATATTTCCTCAGATTGAATCAGCAAATCATAAAACTATAACGCTACAAGCTATAGGAGTAGAGTGAAGCCATTCAACCTATCAGGTCTGCTCCACCATTTGATCATGGTTGACATGTTTCTCAAATCCATTCTCCTGCCTTCTCCAACTAACCCTTGATCCCATTTTCAATCATTATCTTAAGTAAATTCAATGTTTGGCCTTGACAGCCCTCATGGCAATGAGTTCCACAGATCCATCACTTCCTTGCCCAACAAATGCCTCATCATCTCAGTTCTAAAGGGTTGCTGCTTTACATTGAGGCCGTGCCCTCAGGTCTTAGACTCTCTGACCAGTGGAAACATCTTTTCCATGTCCACTCTTTTCAAGGCCTCTCAGTATTCTGTAAGTTTCAAGCAGACCCCCCTTCATCCTTCTAAAATCCTGTCTAGACTCAAAGTCCTCACCCATTCCTCACAGACAAGCCCTTCATCCCTGGAATCATTCTTGTAAACATCCTCTGGATCCCCTCCAATACTGACAAATCCTTCCCCAGATAAGGGGCCCAGAACAGATCACAATATTCCAAATGCAGTCTGACCACAGCTATATACAGACTCAGCAGTACCTCTCTGCTTTTGTATTCTAGCCCTCTCGAAATGAACGCTCACATTGCATTTGCCTTTCTAGCTGCCAACTGAACCTGCATGTTAACCTTAAGAAAATCCTGAACTAGGACTCCCAACTCCTTTTGTGCTTTAGATTTCCAAAACAGTTCCCTGATTTGAAAATATTCTACTCCTCTGTCCTTCCTACAAAAGTGCCTAACCTCTCACTTTCCCACACGACCTGGCCCTCCACCTATCTTGGTGTCATCTACAAACTTTGCAACAATGCCTTCAGTTCCTTCATGTTAATGTATAATGAGAATAGTTGTAGACCTAATACTGACTCCTGTGGAACTCTACTAGTCACTGGCTGACATCCTGAAAAAGACCCCTTTATCCCCACTCATTGCCTTCTGCCAGTCAGCCATTAGTCCTTTATCCATGCCAGTGCCTTGCCTCTAACACCACTGGGCTCTTCGAGTTGATTTGATTTATTATCGTCACACACTTGAGCTTTTTTTACTTCTCTTTCCTCTCATGGGTTTCTTTTTGTAATTCTGTCATAAAGAGTACTTATTTTTGGAATTTCCAGTTAAATTATCTGCTTATCCCTAAACCTCATTGGACCTGTCTTGTTTCTCGTTTTTCAGCATTCAAAAAAACTTGCAGCCTTGCTTTCTTCGTCCGAAAGTTATCACATTACATTTTTCCTGCATTGAAATCCATCCAGCACAATTTTGCCCATTCACTTCATCTGTCAACATCTCTTGTTTAATTTTGTGCTCCTCTCTGCAAAATTTACTGTACCACCAATTTTTGTGTCAGCAGTGAGCTTGAATGTATAGCTGTCTATTGTGTTAACTAAGATAATTCTAAATATAATGAAGAGTTGAAGCCTCAGCACAAACCCTTATGGGACACACCAAGTCACTTCTTTCCAATTCAAGTACATTCCAATTATCCCTCCTCTTATTCTTTGACTACCCAACCATTAATTAAACCAGTTCAATTTTACCTTCAAATCCATGAGCTTTCATGACTCTCTCTGCTAAAAGGCTATTGAAAATTGAAATTTTCAAGACTGATATTGACAGATTGTGTGTGTGTTAAGTAAGAGTTTCAAGGAGACTGGAAAAGAAAAGTTAAATAAGTGGAGTTGATGTTCAGATCATCTATGATCAAATAAAACAGACTTAAAGGAATTAATGCATAATAAAACATTGGAAATCCATATAAATTAAGTTTCAAGTCCACCATCTACTGCTTTTGTTACTTCCTCAAAAATATCAATTAGTTTCTTCAAACATGACCTAACTTTTATGAAACAATGTTAGCGAAATGTGAAACAAGATCAGGAAGTATTGGAAAAACTGAACAGGCCTGGTAGCATCTGTTTCTGACAAAGGGTCACTGGACTCACAATGTTTACTCTGTTTCTCTCACCACAGATGCTGAGTCTCTCTAGCACATTCTGTTTTTGCTTCAGGTTTCCAGCATCCATAGTTATTTGTTTTAGTTTAGAGCAATTTGAGCTGATTAAATCTCAAGTCACTTCAAACTTAATTGTTGGTTACAATAACTTCCCACAACAAAGAGTACACCAACAGGGCCACAAATTCCTGTTAGTTTTCACTCTCACTTTACTAACTTTTTCTGGAACGATCTACTGTACATTGTTTTAGATCAAACATCTTGTTTTTTAATTGACTTTGCTGAATACATTACTCAATATGATCTTGAAATGAAACAGTTGAGCAAATATGATCATAAGTAAATGGGATTCCTAAAATTAGGGACTTCTTATCTAGATTGACTGTGATAACCTTGGTGGAAATTAGAGGAAGCTCCATTTACATGGCTCATTTCAGATTTCAATTGAGTTTCCAGCCACATTTATGGCAACTGATTTCTTTTTCGGAAATAAATTCTCATTGTATGCTCCTGTGTCCAAATGTGTTCATTTCCTTTACAATAATTAATAGGTTTTCTAATCCATGCAAATCCTTATGTGGCTATTACAACACAAGTATAAATACTGACCATTTTTGCCACACAATCAGTTTTTCATTTGATTTTCAATTTTTTAAAAATTTAAGCAGTAACATTTCACAATGAAAAATGTGCCTTCCTCAGAGTACAATAATTGTCTCTGACCAGCTGTGAAACTGCATTTTATCAGAATTGTACAATACATAGCTCAGGCTTGAAGGAATCCCAAAGGACATTTTACATTTCCAAACAGAAATGCTGTATTAACAGCCTGATGTGTTTTTGATGTACGCTGCATTTAACCCAGAACAATATGTTCATGCCCAACAGTACTGAACATACTGATCAGTAAGAGTTGTTTATTATCTTTTCACACCGAACAATATCTTTAAGGGGAAATTTTTGATGTCCATCATTCATTGAGTGAGTGATAAATTCAGTGGGAGGTTCAAACCATTTTAACTTGCATGTAAACTGTTAGCATTACTCCTGTGTTTGGTGGGTTTGCTGCTGGAGCTGGCAGCTGGAAATCTAGTGGCTCCTGCATGGAGTCAAACTGAAAGCTTCCTATTAAAGGGAGGAATGATAATCTGGTGATGTTGGGGAAGTGGAGGGGCATGGAGGTTTCTACAGTATCTACCAAGCATCTATCAGGACCTTTCAGGATTTTGTGCGTTTCAAAGAGATTTCATCTCAGGAACCAATTGAGTAAATTTCCTGCATACCATTCTGTCTGTGACACACTGATCCTCCATCATTCCCAATGCTTCCTCACTTCCTCACACAATCAAAGAAAGTGTAGGACTTGCCCATTCACCTCCTCAAAGTCCAAGGCCCCACTTACACATTCCAGGTGAAGCAGCATTTTACTTGTAATTTACATTCAATGAAGTCCCCTGTATCCACTGCTCACAATGCAGTTTCCTTTACCTGGCTAAGACCAAACACAGACTGGGTGACTACTTTGCGGAACAGCACCTCTCTGTCAATAGGAATGATGCTGACTTCATATTTGCTTGTCATTTCAATAAACCACTTTGTTCTCACCTTAACATTTCTGTCCTGGGCCTGCTGCAATCTTCCAATGCAGAACAACATAATTTCAAAAAACAAATCTCTGCCTAGGAACTTTATAGCCTTGAGGTCTCATCATTGAATTCCATACATTAAACCTGATTGCATGATATCTGTTCTCCATTTTTTATTCTTTCCCTTATCCTCCCGCACAGCTTTGTCTTGTTTATGGTTTATTTAAAACAGAACAATACAGGCCCTTTGGCCCACGATGTTGTGCCAATCATTTATCTTAATCTAAGATCAACCTACTCTACACACTCCTCAATTTACTGCCATCCATGTGCTTGTCCAGCAGTCACTTAAGTGTCCCTAATGTCTCTGACTCTACTACCATCACTGGCAGTGCATTCCACGCACCCTCCCCTATACCTTCCTCCAATCACCTTAAAATTATGACCCCTTGTGACAGCCATTTCTGCCCTGGGGAAAAGTCTTTGGCTATTTACTCTATCTATGCCTCTCACTACTTGTACACCTCTATCAAGTCACCTCTCTACCTTCTTCTCTCCAGTGTGAAAAGCCCTAGCTCACTCAACCTCTCTTCATAAGACAAGCCCTCCAATCCAGGCGGCATCCTGGTAAATCTCTACTCCACCCTGCCTAAAGCATCTATATCCTTCCTGTAGTGAGGCGACCAGAACTGGACACAATATTCCAAGTGTAGTCTAAGCAGGGTTTTATAGAGTTGCAGGAAAATCTCACAGCTCTTAAACTCAATCCCCCTGTTAATGAAAGCCAAAACATCATACACCTTCTTAACAACCTGATCAACTTGGGTGGCAACTTTGAGGGATCTATGGACACGAACCCCAAGATGCCGCTATTCCTCCACACTGCCAAGAATCCTTTCTTTAACCCTGTGTTCAGCATTCAAATTCGACATTCGAAAATGAATCACTTCACATATATCCAGGTTGAATTCTGTCTGTCGCTTTTCAGCCCAGCTCTGTAACCTGTCTATGTCTTGTTGTAACCTGCAGCAGCCCTCTACACTATCTACAGCACCACCGACCTTTGTGTCATCGACAAACCTACTAACCCACCCTTCCTCTTTTTCCTCGAAGTCATTTATAAAAACAACAAAGAGCAGAGGCCCAAGAACAGATCTCTGCGGGACACCACTGGTCAGTGACCTCCAGGCAGAATACTTTCCATCCACTACCAGTTGCTGTCTTCTTTCGGCCAGACAACTCTGTATCCAGACAGCCATTTTTCCCTGCATCCCATACCTCCTAACTTTCTGAATGACCCTACCATGTGGAACCTTATCAACTGCCTTACTGAAATCCACATACACCATATCCACTGCTCGACCTTCATCAACTTGTCACGTCAAAGAACTCAATAAGATTTGTGAAGCATGACCTGTTCCTCTCAAAGCCATACTATCTTTAATCAACTATGTTTTTCCAAATAGTCATAAATCCTATCTCTCAGAATCCTTTCCAGTGCCTTGCTTACCACAGATGTAAGACTGACTGGTCTGTAATTCCCAGGGATTTCCCTATTCCATTTCTTGAATAGCGGAACAACATTTCCCTCCCTCCAATCATCCGGTACTACTCCCATGGAGAGGATGCAAAGATGATCACTAGAGGTGCAGCAATCTCATTCCTCACTTCCCTAGGTAACCTCGGGTGTATCTGGTCCAGCCCTAGGGACTTCTCTATCTTGATGCTTCCCAGAATTTCCAGCACATCCACTTCCTTAATATTAATCTGTTCAAGAATAGATTTACTCTGCCCTTACTAGACAGGACCCACTCTCTCCCTTTACTACACCCATTTTGTTTCTTTCAAACAAACATTAGCAACTCTTTTGTCTTTTGCACTAACCCTTAGCTTTGGTCAAAAGTATATTTTTTAAAAATCCCAACCCCTTTCAGTTCTGAAGAAGTCATACCAGGCATGGAAAGTTAACTCTGCTTCTCTCTCTCCACAGATGCTGCCATACCTGCTGAGTTTCTCCAGTTTTCTCTATTTGCTGCATTATGGCCCCCTAGTGTGATTTGTGAATCATTAGGCATCATCCCTTCCATTTAAGCTTTCAGAATGGATCACTTTCTTCATGACATCCTAGTCCACAACTCCAATACACATTAATCTTCCAACAGCACCTTTCCTGCAAGCTCAGGAGATGTTAGAGCTGCCCTTTTATCTTTGATACTCCCAGAATCCAAAGCCCCATTAAGTCTCTGCACAAGAAGCAGAAATCTACTTGTAATTCTTTTTAATAAACTATGCTGCTTATGCTATTTATAACATAGTACCCTCATTGGTGGAAACATAGAACATAGAACATAGAACATAGAACAATACAGCACAGAACAGGCCCTTCGGCCCACGATGTTGTGCCGAACATTTGTCCTAGCTTAAGCACCCATCCATGTACCTATCCAATTGCCATTTAAAGGTCACCAAAGGTTCTGACTCTACCACTCCCACAAGCAGTGCATTCCATGCCCCCACCACTCTCTGGGTAAAGAACCCACCCCTGACACCTCCCCTATACCTTCCACCCTTCACCTTAAATTTATGTCCCCTTGTAACACTCTGTTGTACCCGGGGAAAAAGTTTCTGACTGTCTACTCTATCTATTCCTCTGATCATCTTATAAACCTCTATCAAGTCACCCCTCATCCTTCGCCGTTCCAATGAGAAAAGGCCTAGCACTCTCAACCTATCCTCTTACGACCTATTCTCCATTCCAGGCAACATCCTGGTAAATCTTCTCTGCACCCTCTCCAAAGCTTCCACATCTTTCCTAAAGTGAGGTGACCAGAACTGCACACAGTACTCCAAATGTGGCCTAACCAAAGTCCTGTACAGTTGCAACATCACTTCACGACTCTTGAATTCAATCCCTCTGCTAATGAATGCTAATACACCATAGGCCTTCTTACAAGCTCTATCCACCTGAGTGGCAACTTTCAAAGACCTATGAACATAGACCCCAAGATCCCTCTGTTCCTCCACCTCACTAAGAACCCTACCGTTAACCCTGTATTCCGCATTCTTATTTGTCTTTCCAAAATGGACAACCTCACACTTGGCAGGGTTGAACTCCATTTGCCACTCCTCAGCCCAGCTCTGCATCATATCCAAGTCCCTTTGCAGCCGACAAGAGCCCTCCTCACTATCCACAACTCCACCAATCTTCGTATCATCTGCAAATTTACTGACCCACCCTTCGACTCCCTCATCCAAGTCATTAATAAAAATTACGAACAGCAGAGGACCCAGAACTGATCCCTGCGGAACTCCACTTGTAACTGGGCTCCAGGCTGAATATTTACCATCTACCACCACTCTCTGACTTTGACCGGTTAGCCAGTTTTCTATCCAATTGGCCAAATTTCCCTCTATCCCATGCCTCCTGACTTTCCGCATAAGCCTACCATGGGGAACCTTACCAAATGCCTTACTAAAATCCATGTATTATACATCCACTGCTCTACCCTCATCCACATGCTTGGTCACCTCCTCAAAGAATTCAATCAGACTTGTAAGGCAAGACCTACCCTTCACAAATCCGTGCTGGCTGTCTCTAATCAAGCAGTGCCTTTCCAGATACTCATAAATCCTATCCCTCAGTACCCTTTCCATTACTTTACCTACCACCGAAGTAAGACTAACTGGCCTGTAATTCCCGGGGTTATCCCTATTCCCTTTTTTGAACAGGGGCACAACATTCGCCACTCTCCAGTCCCCTGGTACCACCCCCGTTGACAGTGAAGATGAAAAGATCATTGCCAACGGTACTGCAATTTCCTCTCTTGGCTTCCCACATAATCCTAGGATATATCCCATCAGGCCCGGGGGACTTGTCTATCCTCAAGTTGTTCAAAATGTCCAACACATCTTCCTTCCTAACATGTATCTCCTCGAGCTTACCAGTCCGTTTCACACTCTCCTCTTCAACAATACGGTTCCTCTCATTCGTAAATACTGAAGAAAAGTACTCATTCAAGACCTCTCCTATCTCTTCCGACTCAATACACAGTCTCCCACTACTGTCCTTGATTGGACCTACCCTCGTTCTCGTCATTCTCATGTTTCTCACATACGCATAAAATGCCTTTGGGTTATCCTTGATCCTATCTGCCAGAGATTTTTCATGCCCTCTCTTGGCTCTCCTAATCCCTTTCTTCAGGTCCCTTCTGGCTATCCTGTATCCCTCCACTGCTCTGTCTGAACCCTGTTTCCTCAACCTTATGTAAGCCTCCTTCTTCCTCTTTACAAGACATTCAGCCTCCCTCGTCAACCAAGGTTCCCTCACACGACCATTTCTTTCCTGCCTGACCGGTACATACATATCAAGGACACGTCGTATCTGTTCCTTGAAAAAGTTCCACATTTCCACAACATCCTTCCCCGACAGCCTATGCTCCCAACTTATGCTCCTCAGATCCTGTCTTACAGCATCGTAATTACCCTTCCCCCAATTGTAAAACCTACCCTGTTGCACACACCTCTCTCTCTCCATAACCAAGGTGAAAGTCACAGAATTGTGGTCACCATCACCAAAATATTCACCCACTAACAAGCCCATCACTTGTGCCGGTTCATTACCGAGTACCAAATCCAAAATGGCCTCCCCTCTGGTCGGACAATCTACATACTGAGTTAGAAAAGCTTCCTGGACACACTGCACAAACACCGCCCCATCCAATCTACTTGATCTAAAGAGCTTCCAATCAATATTTGGGAAGTTGAAATCGCCCATGACTACTACCCTGTGGCTTCTGCACCTTTCGAAAATCTGTTTCCCAATCTGTTTCTCCACATCTCTGCTGCTATTGGGGGGCCTATAGTAAACACCCAAAAAGGAGACTGCACCTTTCCTATTTCTGACTTCAGCCCATACTACCTCTAAAGGCAGATCCCCCTCGAACTGCCTTTCTGCAGCTGTTATACCATTTCTAATTAGCAATGCCACCCCCCATCCTTTTTTACCACCCTCCCTAATCCTACTGAAACATCTGTAACCAGGAACCTCCAACAACCATTCCTGTCCCTCTTCTATCCACGTTTCCGTGATGGCCACAACATCGTAGTCCCAGGTACCTATCCACACCTTAAGTTCACCGACCTTATTTCTGATACTCCTTGCGTTGAAGTATACGCACTTGAACCTCTCTCTGTGTCCGCAAGTATTCCCTGTCAGTGCTACCTTCTTCACAGCCTCCCCACACACTTGGACATCCTGACAAACAGCTAGCCTACTTGCTGGGCTACAAGTCCGGATCCCATCCCCCTGCCAAATTAGTTTAAACCCCCCCGAAGATAGCTAGCAAACCTACCCCCCAGGATATTGGTGCCTTTCTGGTTCAGGTGCAACCTGTTCTGCTTGTACAGGTCCCACCTTCCTCAGAATGCAGTCCAATTGTCCAAATACCTGAAGCCCTCCCTCCTACACCATCCTTGCAGCCACGTGTTCAACTGCACTCTCTCCCTATTCCTTGCCTCACTGTCACGTGGCACCGGCAACAACCCAGAGTCTGTCCTAGCTTTCAGCTTCCAGCATAACTCCCTGAGCTCTTGAATGACCTCCCCACCTCTCTTCCTACCTATGTCGTTGGTGCCAACGTGCACCACGACTTCTGGCTGCACACCCTCCCCCTTAAGGATTCTGAAGACACGGTCCGAGACGTCTCGGACCCTGGCACCCAGGAGGCAACAAACCATCCGAGAGTCTCGCCCATGCCCACAGAATCGCCTGTCCGTCCCTCTAACTAGAGAGTCTCCTATAACTAGCGCTCTTCTCCTCTCCCCCTTTCCCTTCTGAGTCTCAGAGCCAGACCTCACGCCACAGACCCGGTCACTGCAGCTTACCCCTGCTAGGCTGTTCCCACCCCCAACCAGTATCCAAAGCGGTATACCTATTGTTTAGGGGAACGACCACAGGGGATCCCTGCACTGCCAGCTTCCTCCCCTTCCCACCTCTAACTGTTACCCAGCTACCTCTGTTCTCTGGCGTAACTATGTCCCTGTAGCTTCTATCTATCACCTTCTCAGCCTCTCGAATAATCCTCAGTTCATCCAACTCCAGTTCCAGTTCCCTAACTCGTTCTGTGAGGAGCAGAATCTGACTGCATTTCCTGCAGATGAAGTCGGCAGGAGTATCGGTGGTCACCCCTACCTCAAACATCCGGCAGGAGGAACATTCCACTGCCTGCGCTGCCATTACTCTACACATCGTCTCCAAAGCAAGAACACTGAGTCGCTTACCTGTGAACTTTAAAGTTAGGTTAGAGGAGGAGGATGGGAGGGAGGCCCTACTATGTAGGGCCTGGGGTATAGAACACACCCACTCAAATATCAATCACTTACCTTCCCGACCAGCTCTGCGCTCCAACCTCACGTCCGCCCAGCTCGCGCCGCTCTCTGCTGAGAAAAGACCGTTGGCGTCGAGGTAAGTTCTTTATATATCACTTACCTTCCCGCCCAGCTCTGCGCTCCAACCTCACTTCCGCCCAGCTCACGCCGCTCTCTGCTGAGAAAAAGTTGCTGATTATCCCTACAGTAATCACTACCGATATGATGCTTTCATTGCATTTATATATTCATCTTTTATCCTTTCCTTACTGTGATCCTGTTTCTGAGTGAGTTTCCAGGGAAAGACTGTCTCTGATAGGGTGGCACAGTGGCTCAGTGGTTAGTACTGCGGCCTCACAGCGCCAGGGACCCGGGTCCAGTTCCCACCTTGGGCAACTGTCTGTGTGGAGTTTGCACATTCTCCCCGTGTCCGCGTGGGTTTCCTCTGGGTACTCCAGTTTCCTCCCACAGTCCAAAGATGTGCAGGTCAGGTGAATTGGCCATGCTAAATTGCCCATAGTGTTAGGTGCATGGGTAAATGTAGGGGAATGGGTCTGGGTGGGTTGCTCTTCGGAGGGTCAGTGTAGACTTGTTGGGCTGAAGGGCCTGTTTCCACACTGTAGCTAATCTAATCTGATATCAGCAATCCATTCACTGACAGTGAACACCAAGGGAATTAAGACCTCAATCAAAGGCCATTTGCTGAAAGTGATGTGATACCTGTATCACATAGACCACCAGCTGTACTAGAGTCAAACAATGCTTCAGAAAGGACATCACAGCTGGAGGTGGGAGGTGCAACAGAAACTTATGCAAATTCCTGAATTGGGGAGCACAAGTCTCAAACAGGAGAAACTGTTCAAAACATATTCATGTGAAGACGTTCCCTTCCATACTGCAGCCATTATAATTCTGGGCCTTATTTTTTAATACTCCTTCAGGACTCCTTTGAGAAAATTTCCATTTGAGGTACCCTTGAACTCTCTTCCTTTCTCAGCTGTGCTCACCTCCTCTGACTGAACATTCTTTTTTTTTTCCCTAAACAAAGGAGACTTTGAATCTCCTGTTTATTTATTTTATTAAACAAATTACAAAAACAGTTTACACCAAAAGTTACATTTACAGCAATTTTACAAGGGAGAGGAGCAGCAAAGCCAGGCCCCAAACCCTACCATTCAAACAGTTTACAGGGACATGACGACAAACCTCAAATCCCAGTTTTGACTGAACATTTTTTTTTCTTTATTTTTTTTCCCCCCACACTACTGCCGAACTGCGGTAGTGCTTATTTTTTCCCCAGCACCCATGGTGTGTGTGTGCAGGTGTGAGACACAGTGAAAGGCACAAAGTGCATGAATCTTTATTCAATTTCCACCACCAGGAAGATAGGAAAACACCCGGGTGGCCAGTGACTGAACATTCTTTTTTTTTGTAACCGCGGACACTCCTGTTTTTTTTTCACCTGTTTATTTTTTTTTCTTTTTTTTGTGTGTGTGTAGGTGGACACTCCTGTTTATTTATTTTTTTCATTTTTTTTTAATTAACCCCCACACTACCACCTAAGTGCGATAGTGCTTATTTTTTCCCAGCACCCATGGTGTGTGTGTGCAGGTGTGAGACATAGTGAAAGACACAAAGTGCATGAATCTTTATTCAAGTTCCACCACCAGGAAGATAGGAAAACACCCAGGTGGCCAGTGACTGAACATTCTTCTTTTTTCTCTTCAGTGACAAACACTGCCCTTCACTTCAAAGGGCAAGCACACCTGTTTTTCTTTTTTCCCCCCACACTACCACCTAAGTGCGGTAGTGCTTATTATATATTTTTTTTCCCCAGCACCAATGGTGTGTGTGTGCGCAGGTGTGAGACACAGTGAAAGACACAAAGTGCACGAATCTTTATTCAAGTTCCACCACCAGGAAGATAGGAAAACACCCGGGTGGCCAGTGACTGAACATTCTTTCTTTTTCTTCAAAAAACCCCTGTTTATTTTTTTTTGTGAAGGGGGGGACAGCCCTTTTTTTTTTGTGTATACGTGTGAGACACAGTGAAAGACACAAAGTGCACGAATCTTTATTCAAGATCCACCACCAGGAAGATAGGAAAACACCCGGGTGGCCAGTGACTGAACATTCTTTTTGTTCTTTTTTTTAAATTTTTTTTTTCTTGTCCCATGTATTTATTTATTTTTATTTTTATTTTTTTTTTTTATTTTTTAAATTTAACCCCCACACTACCACCTAAGTGCGGTAGTGCTTATTTTATCCCCAGCACCCATGGTGTGTGTGTATACGTGTGAGACACAGTGAAAGACACAAAGTGCACGAATCTTTATTCAATTTCCACCACCAGGAAGATAGGAAAACACCCGGGTGGCCAGTGACTGAACATTCTTTTTTTTTCGTAACCGCGGAAGAGGGGCAGGCAGTCGGCCGTGGTATAGCACTTTATTTTTTTTTTCTTTTTACACTCCTGTTTATTTTTCTTTTTAACCCCCACACTACCGCCTAAGTGCGGTAGTGCTTATTTTATCCCCAGCACCCATGGTGTGTGTGTGTGCAGGTGTGAGACACAGTGAAAGACACAAAGTGCACAAATCTTTATTCAATTTCCACCACCAGGAAGATAGGAAAACACCCGGGTGGCCAGTGACAGAACATTCTTTTTTCTTCTTCTTCTTTTTTTTCTTTTTTTTCTTTTTTCTTTCTTTTTTTTCTTTTTTTTTTCTTTGGCCAGTGACAAACACTCCTGTTCTTCTTTTTTCTTTTTTTTATCTTTTTTTTATTTTAACCCCCACACTACCACCTAAGTGCTGTAGTGCTTATTTTATCCCCAGCACCCATGGTGTGTGTGTGTGCAGGTGTGAGGCACAGTGAAAGACACAAAGTGCACAAATCTTTATTCAATTTCCACCACCAGGAAGATAGGAAAACACCCGGGTGGCCAGTGACTGAACATTCTTTTTTTTTTCTTTTTCTTTTTTTTTAAAACAGTGAAGGGGAGGGTAGGGAACACTGCTGTTTATATTTGTTTTTTCTTTTAACCCCCACACTACCACCTAAGTGCGGTAGTGCTTATTTTTTTCCCCAGCACCCATAACATTCCTGTTATTTTTTTTCGGGTGGCCAGTGAACACTCCTGTTTTTTGTTTTTTTTTCTTTAATCTCCTGTTTATTTTTTTATTTTTTTATTCCCCCCCCCCCCCCCCGACACTACCACCTAAGTGCGGTAGTGCTTATTTTATCCCCAGCACCAATGGTGTGTGTGTGCAGGTGTGAGACACAGTGGAAGACACAAAGTGCACAAATCTTTATTCAATTTCCACCACCAGGAAGATAGGAAAACACCCGGGTGGCCAGTGACTGAACATTCTTCTTTTTTTCCCTTTTTTTTTCTTTCTTTCTTTTCTATCTTCTAAAGACACAAAGTGCACAAATCTTTATTCAATTTCCACCACCAGGAAAATAGGAAAACACCCGGGTGGCCAGTGACTGAACATTCTTTTTTTTTTATTTTCTTCTTTTTTTTATATTTTTTTTATATATATATTTTTTTAATTTTAACCCCCACACTACCACCTAAGTGTGGTAGTGCTTATTTTATCCCCAGCACCCATGGTGTGTGTGTGCAGGTGTGAGACATGACTGAACATTCTTTTTTTTTTCTTTTTACAGTGAAACACTCCCCTTTTTTTTCATTTTCTTTTTTCTTTTTTTTTCTTTTTTATTTTTACCACCTAAGTGCGGTAGTGCTTATTTTATCCCCAGCACCCATGGTGTGTGTGTGCAGGTGTGAGACATGACTGAACATTCTTATGGGGTTTCCTGTTGACTCTCATAGGTCCACCATCCTTAATTAGACTCAGGACTTACTAATGAGCCACCATTTTGATTCCCAATGCTTCTGGAGCAATTCGGTCCATTAGTTCTATATTTCTCTTCACAGGCGCTGCCTGACCCATTGAGTTTTTATTTCAGAATTGCAAAATTGGCAAACACCAGGAGTCTATAAATTCTGTGTTTTTGATTTCACCATGAAAGGAATACAAAACATAAAGAAATAATGGAGCAGATTGAGAAATATTGGATCATGTAGTGCAAATGCTGGAGATTCCAATCCGGCTAGATTTAGATTTGTTGATGAGAAACTCTTGCTGGAATCTGGAGAATCACACTTTTAAACCCTGTTCTTGTTCAGAGATGCTGTGTGAAACACAGAAAAGTGGTGAATTAGTCCAGTTTAGAGGATAGAGTGTCTGACAACAAAAGTCCCATTATACAGAAACGTGTCTGCTACCACTGACAGCAGAATACAGAAGCAAGCGTGTCTTGTAGCATGTGAAGAATTGAAATGGGTCAATATCTTTGCACTAAAACAATATATAATTCTGATAACTTTCTTAGTGATTTGAAATGTTTTTAATTTTGGGTGGGAATAGATTATTCTTTCCCAGTATTTTGACCAGGAAACTTGGCTGGTTGCGAGTTTTGTGTTTGTGCAACAAAATATGAAGCAAATTTATTTTATATTTTAAAGGAATATGCAGCAGAACACCAAATTTGTGCACAATCTCTGTCTCTGAGTTATGTTATGCACTAATTCTCTTTTCCACTCGCACTAACTCATAACAATAGCCATTAAAACTGTCTACAAGTGAATATAATTATAATTAGGATGTTCGTCATCTGAAATGTCTCAATGTCAATCTTTTTTCTGAGTGTTAGCTGGTGGCTATATCTCATTGTGTGCAATCTCTTAGCTGCAATGACATGTTAAAATTGGAAAGAAGATCAAGAGAATATGTTAAAGCAACCCCAGGCAGTTTTCTAATTGTCTTAATGCATATTAGTTTGCGAGCTATAATGAAGCTGATAATTAGGAGAGAGATCTAGCAGTATTAAACACTTATTATTACTGGCAAAGATTTCAAAGAGATTTATCTGTGTAAAAGTAACAGGCTTGGAAAAGAGATGCAGAGTTTAAAATGGCCTATCACACTTTGATTTGTCAGATCTTATAAAATTCAAAAGAACTGAAGTATTAAAATAACCATATTGTTTGAAAAAGGTTGTATTTATTAAGGTATGCATTACATAAGGTTGCATTAGCAATGACACTATCTCAGTGCAATGAAGTAAGTAATTTTGTTAAAATTTCCTCTAATATAGTGCATTATTCACAAACCAAAAATGTAGTCAATGCTTTGTTTGAAAAACCTTCCATGATCACAGATCATATTTATCAGCCTATTGAAGACGGGTTGAGAGACCTGAGATTTTGTTAAATACTAACAGAAGACATTGTGGTCAGGAAATATTTGGTTCCTCTCCCAATGTGATATTCCTAGAAGTGTAAACATAAGTGGCTTGATTGTTCACTGAGTAGAGGAGGCAGCACAATGAATTCAATCAAAAGTCCAATTGACATCTTCTCTATACCTTGGCTGACACCTGCATAGACCCCTGCTTTGTGGAAAGACTGTGTGGTACATGCATTTTGATTCTCTGGAGAATAGTTGGGACTCTAAACATGCCATGACTAAGGAAGGGATCTACCAATGGCAATGACTATTTCTGTAACCAGCTGCTGCGACTGGAGGGTTCATTGCTCCAATCTTAGGGGGGATGTTGAGACCTGGAAAATATTTCTTACCTAACCTTCAAGGGTGCCTCCCATTATGGAGATGCCTTTTTCTCACTGCAGCCTCAGCAATGGTTGCCATCATTGATGGTATTAGCAGTGTTGCTGAGCTGCTGGTCCTCTTATTCAAATCCCTCCAATCTTATCTCTCTCTCTCCTACCTCTAATCTCTTCCAGTTTGACAGCAGAATTGTCTCGACTAAGCTCTTGATCATGCCTTCAGTTACTTAGATCTTAAGCTCTGGAATACTTTCTTGCACCTTCTGCCTCACTCTTCTCTATTAATATTCCCTTCAAATCTACACCTTGGGCAAAGCTTTAGGTTTTGAGACTCAATCTTCCATGTGGTTTGGTTTCATACTTTGTTTTATAATGCTCCCATGAAATATCTTGGATTGTTTTCATCCTTTAACGTCGCTACATAAACACAAGTTGTGACTGTTATAAAACCTAGATAGTACTTTTATTATTAGATCCAGTTCCACTTCTGATGTGTTCTTGCACATGTACTACTCAAATGTTATGTTGCTGCAAACCAGCTCATTATTATGTATGTAGAAGATTAAATTCCAGGTATTAGTTACAACATAGCCTCAGAAAAAACTCATGATAGTAATTTATTAAGTAAAATATACAAATAAACAAACATTTCCTGACTACAAGGTAATAAATATTGTTTCAATTCAAATATTGTGTTTAACAAGCATCACATCAATAAAAAGAGAGAGTATAATCTTCTAGTTTTACAGTGTTTACAATTTCCAGGTCCCAACCCTAACAATCAGATTTGCTGAAACAGGGGCCAGGTTACCTCTGTGGTCTAAACAAGCACAAAGCACATTCAAACACCCCAATGCTCTCAGTAGTCGGTAGCCCCATTAGGAGTGGCAGGTGCTGATGAAGCAGGTAGGGAAGTGCAAAGATGCTTCAAGCTGGAAATGCCTCTGCTAATCTGCTGAAGATTTAAACCTGGAGGGCCTACTACTCTTAGGGCCATCAGTGTGAAGGGGAAGAGCCCAGGCTATGGTTTTTGCTTGATGGTGGCCAGTAAAATGTAGTAATGCTCAATTTCCTGCCAGTCTCTGCAGCCTTCTGGACTCGGCAGAGGGCCAATCCTGCAACTGGAGAATCTTGATAGCATCGCCATCTTTGCAGACCATAGCAACACAACGGCTGGAGGAAGAGCGCCTCATCTTCCGACTAGGAATCCTTCAACCACAAGGGATGAACTCAGATTTCTCCAGTTTCCTCATTTCCCCTCCCCCCACCTTGTCTCAGTCAAATCCCTCGAACTCAGCACCGCCTTCCTAACCTGCAATTTTCTTCCTGACCTCTCTGCCCCCACCCCCACTCTGGCCTATCACTCTCACCTTGACCTCCTTCCACCTATCACATTTCCAACGCCCCTCCCCAAGTCCCTCCTCCCTATCTTTTACCTTAGCCTGCTGGACCCACTTTCCTCATTCCTGAAGAAGGGCTCCTGCCCGAAACGTCGATTCTCCTGTTCCTTGGATGCTGCCTGACCTGCTGTGCTTTTCCAGCAACACATTTTCAGCATCGCCATCTTGGCCATTACAGGACCTTGGCCATTTCTTAACTGTTGCCAGTCTTTATCAGGTGAGAACTTGTCCTTTAGAGCACCAGCATGGAATCAATAGGCACAGGGAAACTAGCTCATTAGAACTTTATCCACAGCCTCGTCCACAAAGCCAGCTCCATGGGGATGGGACGGTTCTGCCCAAAGTGTTCAAATACAATTTTTAATCACTTCCATGACTTTTCCTAAAAGAAATTTACCTATCTGGGCATCCTTTTTCCTGCTTTCTTCATTCGCATTGGACTGACATGAGTGGGTTCCAGGGCAAATAAGTCTACCACGGGCTCTGACATAGTCCGCAAGTCTGGATATTGTTGTGACTTTGAGGTTTATTGGCTGTGAAGAAAGAAGACAAAACTTGCAATGATTCACAGTAACAAGTTGCAAAAGCAACTTTAATCAGAAAGAAACAGTCTGCTCATCTCTTTAATTTTCCCAAAGGTTTCCCTGTTTGGCAATAAGAATTTGGTATTTACAATATGATCTAATTACACACCAAGTTGAAAACCTTGATTTTCTACTCTGTGATTAAAATCAGGATGAAGTCATTCCTTTTGTTCCATTATATCACTCACTGTCTCCCATTTAGTTGTACAGAATGTTTGTTCCCTGGCAGTTTTTTTTTTATTTCTCATTCTAATTGAGCCTGATGTTTACTTGTCTTATTTTTCCCTACTCGTGAATCCCTTGTTGCAACATTTTCACTTGCTCTGTAAGCCGTGGCCGTTTGAACTCCAGGAGCAGTAAGTAATGTCATTTCTCGATGTAATCGTGTTGTATTGAAACATGCACTAAGCATATATCAGAGTTTCTTGCATGGGGGTTTCTTACTGACCATAGATGAGAGAGGTTATTGGAGGCATTTGGCCATCTCTAATGGTTGTCAGAAAGCTGGTGTAAATTTGGGAGCAAAGGGTGATTGACATGTCATTTTCTTCTATATCAGAGTGTTAACAGAAGGGAATGACAGTTGATCTTTGAAGGGATTCAGCAGGCTTGACAAGAGAGTGATTGATAAAAAGTATGTTAAAAGTTTGACACACTGTCTGGTGCAAGTTGACTCAATTCCCATAATTATTGAAAGACTTCAGGGGGAAAATTGAATCAAACTTGAAAATGAGCATGGGGATCATAATAAGCCTCTACGCTGTGCTCATGAGTGTCATGCAAACTAAGTGATGTCTGCTACATTAAATGGTAATAGTATGTAGCCCAGCACAACATGCTGAATGGCTTCATAATTCAGCAGAGGGCTCAATTTTGTGCACCATTTAAAGTTAATCGGCACCGTTAGCTGACTAATTCTGACTGCAGCAGCTACTGGACTTTGTTGCAGAAGACATTCTCAGCAGGAAGAATGATGGAAAAGATGCAACAAGACAGCATGCACCAGGGTTATCAGGCACACCATTGGAAATTTCACAGAGATCAGACATCCAGTGTTGTTAATCAAGAGTCATAGAGATGTACAGCATGGAAACAGACCCTTCAGTCCAACCCATCCATGCCGATCAGATATCCCAACCCAATCTAGTCCCACCTGCCAGCACCCGGCCCATATCCCTCCAAACCCTTCCTATTCATATACCCATCCAAATGCCTCTTAAATGGTGCAATTATACCAGCCTCCACCACTTCCTCTGGCAGCTCATTCCATACCCGTACCACCCTCTGCGTGAAAAAGTTGCCCCTTAGGTCTCTTTTATATCTTTCCCCTCTCACCCTAAACCTATGCCCTCTAGTTCTGGACTCCCTCACCCCAGGGAAAAGACTTTGTCTATTTATCCTATCCATGCCCCTCATAGTTTTGTAAACCTCTATAAGGTCACCCCTCAGCCTCTGACACTCCAGGGAAAACATCCTCATCCTGTTCAGCCTTTCCCTGTAGCTCAGATCCTCCAACCCTGGCAACATCCTTGTAAATCTTTTCTGAACCCTTTCATGTTTCACAACGTCTTTCCGATAGGAAGGAGACCAGAATTGCATGCAATATTCCAACAGTGGCCTAACCAATGTCCTGTACAGCCGCAACATGACCTCCCAACTCCTGTACTCAATACTCTGACCGATAAAGGAAAGCATACCAAACGTCTTATTCGTTATCCTATCTACCTGCGACTCCACCTTCAAGGAGCTATGAACCTGCACTCCAAGGTCTCTTTGTTCAGCAACACTCCCGAGGACCTTACTGATAAGTGTATATGTCCTGCTAAAATTTGCTTTCCCAAAATGCAGCACCTCGCATTTATCTGAATTAAACTTCATCTGCCACTTCTCAGCCCATTGGCCCATCTGGTCCAGATCCTGTTGTAATCTGAGGTAACCCTCTTTGATGTCCACTACAACTCCAATTTTGGTGTCATCTGCAAACTTACTAACTGTACCTCTTATGCTCGCATCCAAATCATTTATGTAAATGACAAAAAGTAGAGGGCCCAGCACCGATCCTTGTGGCACTCCACTGGTCACAGGTCTCCAGTCTGAAAAACAATCCTCCACCACCACCCTCTGTCTTCTACCTTTGAGTCAGTTCTGGATCCAAATGGCTAGTTCTCCCTGTATTCCATGAGATCTAACCTTGCGAATCAGTCTCCCATAGGGAATCTTGTCGAACGCCTTACTGAAGTCCATATAGATCACATCTACTGCTCTGCCCTCATTAATCCTCTTTATTACGCCTTCAAAAAACTCAATTAAGTTTGTGAGGCATGATTTCCCACGTACAAAGCAATGTTAACTATCCCAAATCAGCCCTTGCCTTTCCAAATACATGTACATCCTGTCCCTCAGGATTCCCTCCACAACTTGCCCACCACTGAGATCAGACTCACCAGTCTATAGTTCCCTGGCTTGTCTTTACCGCCCTTCTTAACCAGTGGCACCACGTTTGCCAACCTCCAGTCTTCCGGCACCTCACCTGTGACTATCGATGATACAAATATCTCAGCAAGAGGCCCAGCAATCACTTCTCCAGCTTCCCACGGAGTTCTCAGTTACACCTGATCAGGTCCTGAGGATAGTCAAGAGTGTGGTCCTGGAAAAACACAGCAGGTCAGGCAGCATCTGAGGAGCAGGAGAATCGATATTTCGGGCATATGTCCTTCATCAGGAATGGATGAATGGCTTATGTCCAAGCCATCGATTCTCCTGCTCCTCGGATACTGCCTGATGGCTGTGCTTTTCCAGCGCCACACACTTTACTCTGATCTCCAGCACTCCTCACTTTTTCCTAGTGTTGCTAATCAAGCTGGGGTTCATGTGTTTCAACTCTCTAATGGTTGTCAGGCCTCTCCATCAAGCCTCATTATTTTTAGATTTTGAAATATCATCATGCTTGATTGAAAACCGTAAAGCTCAGGAATGAGATTGTATATCCCAGAACCATAACTCACCCATCATTTTTCTAAAGATTTCCCAAGTCAAACTAAATTGAATGAAAATCTGCCCCATATTTCAGAACTTTTAGTGATATGTATACTATTAAAAGCTTTCACTGCCATTTTTATCTCAAGAAGTAGGTTTTAAATTCAGTATGTAAAATGATCAGGGGTCCATAAAGGTCTACACTATGTTGTTTGAAGTGATTTAAGGTACTGTTTTAACATCCAACTCATCGTTTGTATCCCTCTGTCTCCTTTAATCTCATAGATTGTGCATGACTGCATAATAATTATTTATATTGGACAATATGTCATCCCATGCTGTTTGTCATACGAGAAAGAGAATCCTTCTTTTAAGCCAAGTTGGAATTTAATCTGCATCATAAACATGATATTTTGAGTTTTCTTCACTGTTTGGTAACTTCTATTGGGATAACTAAAATCTCATATTTCTGGTATTAAATATAATTTATACACTCAGTTTATTAAGGTTTAAATTCTCCTTTTGGATTTGATCCCATTTGCTGATCTAAATGTGGTTGTCCACTAGCTAGGACTGAGCCCACCAGTCATTTGTCTGTGGAGAATCTTTAAAGTATTTTTTCCCAACAATATATGTTCCATCATTGTCTGCAGTATTGACCGCAAAGAACTTCCACGTCACTAATCATAGCCTTTAATTGCTTTGACTTTGGGGTCTCTGTTGTCTTTTAATTGTTTACTGTTTGAACAATCTTGTTCTTTGTTCAGCATCGAGGATTACAAAGTGGAAAAGCTCACAGTGGTCTGCCTTTGTTGTGCAAAAAAAAATATTCTGTTAGCTCCCGGAATGATGTCAGCATTGAAACACATCTTTTAGAATGCTAACTATTACCAAAACTTGCAAAATTGCAGAGATTTGCCTTGGTTTCTTTTTATTTCTATCACAATGCAAAGTTGCCATGATTTAGAAATTGGCTGCATAGGCTGATTCCATCTTCCTGCAAGCTTGCAATCTATTTGTATTGTATTTTTATCAGCTCCTGTGTTCAAGGTGGGTAGATTGTGTCCAGTGGACCAGAAAACTATTTAGACCATTATCACCACATGCTCATATTCTACAAACTCCCTGCTCTATTCACTGCATGGTAGAAAATAAATTTTGAATAATGTCTTGCATCAATTTTTCATTATCTTGCTTTAATAACTGAATTCACGATTTTTTTGTAAATGCTGTAATTATTTCAAGATTCACTTTCCTTCTATTATTCTACTGAATTGTTATCTATATCAAGCTTAACACCAAGGAGATAGTATGTTGAAACACTAGGTGGACACTTTCAGACCTAGTCCCCAATATCTTTTGCCAGTCAGTAGTCCAACTGGTGAAGGAGTGGGCTTAGCCATTCCATTTCAGGATATGTGTTATCATGTGTTACAAGAATTCATGAGTGCTTGGATTTTTGAGGCTGCACCAACCACAGGAGGCTGGGAAAATCTCACCCCTCAAGCATGTAACTCTTACCTGGACCTCCTCCTGTGAGATCTGACAGGCTGCTATGAGGATGTGCTTTCCCAAAGATGGGACAAAGAGGGCATCTTTTCCAAACATAGAGGTAGGCGAGATGGAAGTGGTTGAGGAAGTCAGTTGCAAAGACACCATCTCTTCAAACTGCAGACAGTGCACAGAGAGGTTTTCAGAAGTCAATGGTGTAACATTTCCAAGTATCAAGCTCTGTACTCTAACGTCCTTACATTACTTGGACCAATGCATATTCAAGCTCTTTGAGCACCTCACACCCCTCTCTGAGCAACCAATACACAGTTTCCTCCTTTGCCTATTGCTGCGATACAACAAACCTCATAATACTCTCCATAAAAGGTATCCTTTATTTCTCTATCGATAAACAATCACTTCTCTACTTTGACAAGTGAAGGAGGGAGGGAGAGGTCAAGCCCCTGTTTTTCAACAATAGCTGTGCCTTCAAGTATGTTTTATTTACAGGTTACAAGTTAGTCAATAAATGACTAATGGATGAGTGGATGAGCTGAGTAGGTAATCTGACCTGGTGGGATAGTTACTAAGATGGTCCGAGGTAGTTGGATTTTGGAATCTGTTTCACAGTCAGAAACACAAATAAACATTTACCTGCCTCACCAAATTGTCCTTAAACAGGAGATATTAGTATAAGCTATTACCTTGACTAAGATCAAGTTAAGGAGAAAGTGTGCACTGCAGATGCTGGAGATCAAAGTTGAAAAGTTGGATTTTGTTGGATTGTATTTGGGTGGCCAGGGAGCTGGTTAAACCAGGTTAGGTTGTGTTTGGATGACTGGGGATTGGGTGGCAGTTGGGCAGATGGGTGTTTGGGTCTAAAGTTTAGTAGTCAGGTGTTGTTGGGTAGTTGGGAGAGTACTTAACTTCAGTAGAGGTGGTGGGGTGTAGGGGGGTGAGGGGGACATGATCTTGTATTTAAGGGATGGTCTGGCCTGGTTGCTGTCATAGCCAGGTGGTTAGGGAGATACTGGACTTCAGTTTGGAGGCTAGTTAACTCGGGATAATTGGATCTGTTGGCTGCTAGTCAGCCAAATGGAGGAGTGAGTCAGGTCTAGTATGGGGGTGTGTAATTGACTCTGGTTGGAGGGGTTAGTCAGGTTGGGGGTTTTCTGGGGATTTCCATTGTTGTGCTCAGATGATTTACTGTTAGACTATGTAACATTTCCTGAGTAAGTATCCAGTTTGAGCTTTGACAAAGGGTCAGTTAGACTTGAAATGTCAGCTCTTTTCTCTCCTTACAGATGCTGCCAGACCAGCTGAGATTTTCCAGCATTTTCTCTTTTGGTTTCAGATTCCAGCATCCGCAGTAATTTGCTTTTATCCAGTTAAATCCTGTCTTTCTGGTCTGGAGCTTCACTTAGATGTTTGCAGAATTTACCAGGCAGCAAGGAATCACAACTTCTGCTTGATCAAGATGTTCATCTCCTGACTTAATTCCCATCTCTGATGATGTGGACACCTGAAGGTCTGAGTCAATGTCTGGTCTATGAATTGGAGACTTCAGTCCCGGAAAGAGAAAATTTCTGTTTTTAAGTTTAAATAAATATGCACTCTTTTTTACAATGTGTAATTATCTAATTTTTGTTACTTTAGTGAATCTTCTCTATTTTTGGCTATGTCTTTAATTTTACATTACCTGTATCACTTTCATTGCTTTCACTTTATCTCCTTTTTTCATCTGGTCTGATGTGACTATAGGAAATGACGGTCGACAGATGTTTTTCTCAGTACAGTTGTCATTAAGTGTGAGATTTCTGTTGGTGTGATTGTATCTGTCAGTACATAGTGTAGCGACATCATGTTCTCTTTCTCTCAAGAGGAATAGATATTGATACAGCTCACACTTTCCTGACCAGAAAATAAATCATGCATTTCTCTGTACCAGGCCCTATATGCAGAGTTATAGATTCCGTGATTTTCTTGAGTTGACCACAAACTTAGAATGTGCAAAGCTAGTGTTCTGGGGAATTATGATAAGATATGGTGCTATTGTTATCAACAAATCAAGTTCTTGTTTGGTTTTCTTGCTTAAGCAGCAGCTTGGCATGAGTAAACACTTTTGTGAAACCTTCCTGTTTCTAATTCAATTTAATTTTTCCTCCACTTACAGAACCAACATCCCAGTGAAGTGGTTTTAGACATTCATAACTGTCTGCTGAAGAGACTGTGATTTACTTGGCTATCAAAATCCTATGCACACTGTGAAAGCTCTCCTTCCCTACTTTACATCTTTCCTTCTTCCTCACTCATTCTTCATGCCCTTCCAATCCAAATTATGATGTTTCTGAGCTTCATGTTATTGGCTATTTTTATGGTTGAGTCCTTCCCATGGTCCTGAATGTCAGAGCTGAGTTCCCTTGTATTAACCTGTGTTCAAGATTTTCTTCCCTAAGTTGTATTTTCCATGGAGTATTCTATGAAACTTTGGGTAAGCAAAACCAAATTGTTTGCTCCCATTTTCTTAGGTGCTACAAGCATATGTCAAGCTCCAAAACAGCATCCACAGCATACACACCCTGGTATGAGGGGATCTGATTGAGACGTATAAGATTATTAAAGGATTGGACACTCTGGAGGCAGGAAACATGTTTCCACTGATGGGTGAGTGCCGAACCAGAGGACACAGCTTAAAAATACGGGTAGACCATTTAGGACAGAGATGAGGAGAAACTTCTTCACCCAGAGAGTTGTTGTTGTGTGGAATGCTCTGCCCCAGAGGGCAGTGGAGGCTCAGTCTCTGGATTCATTTAAGAAAGAGTTGGATAGAGCTTACAAGGATAGTGGAATCAAGGGTTATGGAGATAAGGCAGGAACAGGATACTGATTAAGGATGATCAGCCATGTTCATATTGAATGGTGGTGCAGGCTCGAAGGGCAGAATGGCCTACTCCTGCACCTATTGTCTATTGTCTAGTGTCATAATGGATGCAGTGTTGGTGAGGGCACTAACATCCATTCAGTGAACACTGATTGCATTATGCAGAGCAAGAGGATCATGGCGTCATTCAATGTGCAATTCTAATTTGATGCCAGTGGTGTCACTTGGATGCTCAATGGTTAATGCAATACCCTCATAACATCACCCAGTTAAACAAATGTTCAGCAGCAGGAAACCTCCACCCGCACTATCTAAATGGATCTTCAAGTAATTGCAAATGATTTGCTGCTTGACTTTTCTTTCCTTATGAATTCTACAGCTGTTTGGTACTTTCTAAAATTCATTGAAGATACCAATGTCTACAGGGAGTGTAAGGTAGACAAGTATGAGGCTGGAATAATACAGCAAGCCAGGCAGCATCAGAAGGTGCAATGGCAGTGATGAGGAACCTTTGCTAACTTGAAAGCTTCTACACGATACACTTTTCCCAGATATGCGTGCTATAATAGACACTTTCCCTGGAATACAGACTATGAACAGATGTCACACACAGTGAGATTTTCTGCTGGAAGAGGGAGGAAGCAAAAAGGGATGAAGACTCTCAGTTACAGACAGTTTAAGCACAGAGTTATCAGGAGTAACTCTCCAACTTGGCTCTTGGTAAGGACCAATGCGTGAGATGTTTGCACTTCAGTCAGAATGCCTTCACTGAAACTTGCTTCCAATACACTTACAAATACTGCCTTAACCCAATGCCCCAATTGCAAGTGGTTGTAAAGGTGATTGATGATAATTTTTTATGCATTTGTTTTCTTCCAGAAATTCTGATAGTCTATTGGCATACAGATTTATGATCTAATGTGACATTCTGCGAGCCACCTTGTAATCCACAATGCGGGTGGTGATAATGATAGGAGCAGTCTGAGCTAGCCTGAGAGCAAGCCCACCTTGTATCACAGAGCCCTGAGTTTCCACTCAAGCATTCTGGGAACGGCGGTATGCTATTTGTGCTGCAAAGCAACCTGTAAAATGAGCCATCAGATATTGTCTTTAAGTATATTGATGAAGTTGGCCAATACTTTCCAAACTAGACGTGATAGTCTCCAAACTCTGTACAAAGCTCTGTGCCAAGTTGGTACAGAATTCATTTAGGATTTTTGACTTTGACAGTAGCATTTCTGGTAGACCTTCAAATTCACTAAGTGTTTCATTGTGCATATGTATTTGTGTGTTCCCTTGTCTTCTGCAGCAGAATTAATATACACAGGAATCTGCTATGTCTTTGTCCCATATCCTGGCTATTCTCATCATGCTCAATGTCTCAACATAGAGAGTGTGGTGCTGGAAAAGCACAGCAGGTCTGGCAGCATCCGAGGAACAGGAGAATTGATGTTTCAGGTAGAAGCCTGATGAAGTGCTTATGGCCGAAATGTCGACTCTCCTGCTCCTCGGATGCTGCCTGACCTGCTGTGCTTTTCCAGCACCATACTCCCAATTCTGATCTCCAGCATCTGCAGTCCTCACTTTCTCCTCAGTGTCTCAACATGCTCAGGTTGCTCTTCAGTACTGTTCTCTAGTTTAGGTGCAGTGCCGGTCTTTGGGGTGGTGGCTATCAGTGTAAAATTGAGTGACTTTTTTTTTATCACTGGCTTCTTTCTCCACTGACTGACGCGACTGTACTACTTGGATAGTTGAAAGGAGAAAGACACCAGGGGATGACAGTGGTATGGAGAATGGGCTAAAGTGACAAGGACGTGCTGGCATCATCTGCTGCTTGTAAATCAGAAGAGGTGGTTGGATAGGAGAGAAGCAGATGTGAGAAGCAAATATCCTCATGTATAATCCATCCCCTTCAATGGGGTCAGTTTCTGAAAGCCATGGAGCCCACTCTCTTTCCCACTTGTTAACATTTTCTACATCAATTTGTTTTTTAGACATTCGACCTGTCCAGCATGTTATGACATACCTCTAGAGCAGATGGGACTTGAAACTGGGCCTTGTGTGGTTTAGTGGCAGGGACATTACCATTGCACCACAACAGTCCCTACCTAAGTCAAATTTACTTCCTACACTATTGCCATCATCTGCTCCATCCACATCCAGTCCACCTATTTAAGAAGTGCAGATAACCAATAAACAGCACAGACAAGTTGCAACTGGTTCTAACCACTGCTGATGTGTCTAGCTCATTGATAGCATGGTTGCTACTAGCTGGAGGTTGAAATCAATAAAATGAGTAAGCAGCATGAAGTTGGCATGTTGACCAAAATTACAATCAGTGGACCTGTTGAACATGCTTTGCAATCCCTGAAGCTGTTTTTAGGTGGTTATGAACAAATTATTTATCCATTTTACTGTTTTTAAAAATCTTTGCGATGAACTCACAAAGCATTCTTGAGCTTTTTACTTGAATTTTTTGAATTAATGGCTCTCTATGGTTAACTGAGCATTTGTTTGTACAAGGATGGTGCTATCCATCCTCTTTCCTTTGCCTGGGTGTAAAGGCCTGATTGGTTTACGGTAGCAAAGGATCACCAGCTCTGAACCTTGGTTAGCTCCAGTTGCTTGGAGGTCAATGGCACATGCTAGTGTCCCTACTGCTGGGCCAGTACCTTTGGGTTCAAGTCCTACCTATCCTGAAAGCATGCTATAAACAGGTCCAAACAGATTGATTTAAAAGTTTATTGCACAATAGTAATTAGTTACTTGATAAGATTCAGGTGATTGCTACTACGATGATATGGATCTGCATCCCATGTGACTTCAATATATTCTGCCTTATCTCCATCTAAGTCTGTATGATATCATCAGATTAGGTGGAATTTAATATTGTCTCTAACATTAAACCTGTCACATTCTTTATCTTATGCAACATGTGGCGAAGCTGCTACTTTAACAAGATTATGCAGTCCTTGGCTTTTTTTCAGAGAGGTTGTAAACAAGACAGACTCCAAACAATCTAGGGTATAGAGTTTCAGGTCCAATTTGATAATAACTAACAGAGACTGCCTCAGGCAGAAGGCTTTCAAGTTAAAAGAAACACTTGTACAATGAAAGGGAGTGGCCAGTTCTGCCAGCTCAGCTTTTCTCTGGTTTGGTTTGTTTTAGCAGTAGTGTGAAGAAAAGCTCTGGACCCACAGAAGCAGGTCCAGGCTGATACTCTCTATCTGACTTCTATCCTGTGAGAACTTGTGTTTGATTTTATCTTTTGTGCCAAGGAGTGTTAATGGAGATCGTTGCAAGTATTTGGAACAGCATCATTAACTTCGCATGATCTGTTGCGTTTTCAGAGAGGTCAAGTTATTAGGTATTCTGTTTCTGGTTGCTTATAACAATGAGCAAAGTTAGGGTCTGGGCTACCTTCTTGAAATATTTTACCTGCTATCCACCAATATTATTTATTGTATCCGTTGCTCCCGATGCGGTCTCCTCTACATTGGGAAGACTGGATGCCTCCTAGCAGAGTGCTTTAGGGAACATCTCTGGGACACCCTCACCAATCAACCACACCGCCCTGTGGCCCAACATTTCAACTCCCCCTCCCACTCTGCCAAGGACATGGAGGTCCTGGGCCTCCTTCACCACTGCTCCCTCACCACCTGACGCCTGGAGGAAGAACGCCTCATCTTTTTTCTCGGAACACTTCAACCGCAGGGCATCAATGTGGACTTCAACAGTTTCCTCATTTCCCCTTCCCCCACCTCACCCCAGTTCCAAACTTTCAG
Organism: Chiloscyllium plagiosum; assembly: GCF_037043375.1. Classification (NCBI taxonomy): domain Eukaryota; kingdom Metazoa; phylum Chordata; class Chondrichthyes; order Orectolobiformes; family Hemiscylliidae; genus Chiloscyllium; species Chiloscyllium plagiosum. Next base: position 38,126,551 of record NW_028270157.1, read on the forward strand.
CTCAGCACTGTCCCCATGACTTGTCCTACCTGCCTATCTTCCTTTCCACCTATCCACTCCACCCTCCTCCCTGACCTATCACCTCCATCCCCACCCCCATTCACCTATTATACTCTATGCTACTTTCTTCCCACCCCCACCCTCATCTCATTTATCTCTCCACCCTGCAGGCTCTCTGCATCTATTCCTGATGAAGGGCTTTTGCCCAAAACATCAATTTTCCTGCTCCTTGGATCCTGCCTGAACTGCTGTGCTTTTCCAGCACCATCTAATCTAGAAATGTTTTGAGGGGTCAGGCCTGGCCCATAACAAACATAATTACAGAGGGACAAGAATATCAGGTACCAATCAATGTATGAAGATTTATTACATGGATTTGGAGTTGAATATTCTTGTGGAAAAAGTTGTGGTGGTGTGTGAAGGGGACTAAGTGTTAAAGACAGATTTATTAGAGAGATTTAAATAAGAGATAGGGGAGAGGCAGTCATAATGGGCTTCTACATTTATGCCTACATTTTCCAGAGTCCAGTGTTGGATAGTAACATCAGTGATCAATTCAGGATCATGTATTCTTTTCCCTGAAATCATAGAAATTAGCAGCCCAGAAGGTTGCCCATCATGTCCACACCTGCTGACAAGGACTCATCTGGTGATTATTCCTTATGGTCTGCAATCTTTGGTGGTTTAAGGTTTCATTTGTGCAGGTCATCATCAAGTTTCAAAACCCTCAAATGACACTGATTGTTGGCCTGTTTGACCACGGGAAACATCACAGTCAAACTTGATCCTACCTTCTCAAAGCTTCTATACATGCACATTTTCAACATGGAATCTGTTTTACAGTCAGAAACACAAATAAACATTTACCTGCCTCACCAAATTGTCCTTAAACAGGAGATATTGGTATTAGCTATTACCTTGACTAAGATCAAGTTAAGGAGAAAGTGTGCATTGCAGATGCTGGAGATCAAAGTTGAAAAGTGTGGGCTAGAAAAGCACAGCAGGTCAGGCAGCATCTGAGGAGCAGGAAAGATCAATGTTTCAGGCATAAGACGAACATTCCTGATGAAGGGTTTATGTCCAAAGCGTTGATTCTCCTGCTCCTTGGATGCTGCCTTACCTGCTGTGCTTTTCCAGTGCCACACTTTTTGACGAAGATCAAGTTAAGTTAACAAGATCAAATTAACAAGATGTAAGTATAAACTCATCAAGCTATCTGAAGAAATTTGTATAAATTTGTAGTGAAAACTTACAATTTCCACAACTGGTAATTCAACTACTTAAAACATGAGTACTATCTGGAAAACATTTATATTTACACATCATCAGGGATAAAATAGAAGATTTTAGACTTTTTCAACATGCTGTCCATTGTAAAGAGTTTTTAACCATGTGGTTTTTTGGACGGGAAGCCAAAATATTAATATGTGCTGAAAATCACCTACTGTTTACACTGGAATCAAATGACTTTGGGAAAGCAGCTAATCAAAGCATTTAAAGAGACAAAGGATGGAAATTATTGTGTAGCAGGTCAGAGTGTAAAGTAGATATCACAGAAACTGCTCTCATGAAATCCTGTTCTCAGTAGAAGTCCCTGATAGAATTTCCAATTACCAGCCTTTCTATCCAACTGGTGAATCCCAAATAGCTGAACTGTGGCCAGATTCTGGGAGAAGTCCAAGTGAGATGGAATCAGAATTAGATCCATCATTAATCTATCATTGTCAACAATTTGTCTTTGTCAGTAGGGAAAAGTGGTTATGAGAAGTCATCTTGTTCAATCCTGTATTTCCAATCTGTTGGTCTACCGGGGTTGTTTCACAACTTTTTTTAAATAACAAAGTCATCTCTACAGAGACTCATGTGAGTTTGTCTTGTGTGGATTAAAGGGATAAAGCTTTAATTTCAGAACATAGCTGAGATGCAAATTTGTAAGTTGTCACTTGCTTGAAGAAATTTTTTTTATTTATGATAAACAGATTATTTTGACTTCATTAAAGATGTTTCTCTTATTCTGGATTGTAGTCCAAATGGTGGAATTGTCCATTTTGATAATTGAATCAACACATTTACAATGAATGGTGTGACTGATAGAGTATTGTGGTTTGATTATCAGTGCAGTCTTCCTGTGACAGTCATAACATTATCACACTGATAGCTGGTCGCTATTTATTCAAAATGTACTTCAGAAAGATATTGGAACTCTGCACATAGTAAAGAAAAAGTAATTGTAGTTAATTCATTTCCTTAGAGATGGACTAATACTTCACTCAGTTCAGAGACAGGGTGAATAGTCGAGCTTTGGGATCACTTTCAACATTTAAAGGGTGTGTCAATTCAGTTATTAGGCGTAGTTACAACATCCAAAGTAAATGTATTCTACATTCTGAGTCAATCAGCCACCTGAATAAAATGTTTATAATATGGCACAATTACTTTTGTTATTCCCTTCTCTCTCTGCTACCTATGCTCTTTATGGGCAAAATCTTAAAAACTTGAACCATTTTTGGGTCCCTTGAGGTTCAAGGGAATAATCTGGGGAAACAATCAGTTAAGAGGCTGCCTCCCTGTTCACTCTTCAGTGATGGATAGTGGGTTGGTTCTCGAGGTGGGAGCATGGACATTTCAGTATACTCCAATGGAGAGAGGCGGTCCCCATTGTGAGACCAGAGGGACTGATGCTGAACACTGGACGTAAAAAATAGCAGAGAGGCCGCTATAAGTGATATTAGCATTATTAGCATTAGCTAGCTCAGAAACTTAATGTATGTGAACAGGCAGCAATCTTATCATTTTGCTATCCCTGAGCTTTTCCATGGCTTGAAAGCTTATAAAACTTTGACATTCCATTCTCTTAGCACTTGGTTCAAGTTCTCTAATCAATATCTAAGTTACTCTTTAAGTATTTACCTGCCACTGCAAATAGGTAACTATGCTGCATTTAATTGAAAACATTCACCGTGACTGGGACACAACCATGCACAGACCTTTGCAAATTTACTATTGCCTCCATTTTGCTTCGTGCCTCAGATATGAAAAGATGACTCTCACTAAGTTCTTTGTATGAGCTTTATTAGGATGCTTGTTTCAGTTTCTTTGACCACACTCATATGAGTGGGAGTAGGCCATTCAGCCCCTCAAGCATGCTCCATCATTCGATGAAATGGTATATTTGTGGCCCAACTCTGTACACCTATCTTTAGCCTACATTCCTTAATGCCTTCACTTAACAAGAATTAAAATGAATAGCTGATCTAGCATTAATTGTCATTTATGGAAGATATTCCAAATCTCTACTACCTTTATGTCTAGAAATGCTTCCAAGCATCTCTCCTGAATGGTCTACTCGCAATTTTCAGACTGTACTCCTTGGTTCTGTAATTTCCAAGCAGTGGAAATTGTTTATCTTTATCCACCCTGTGTTTTCCTGTTAATTTCTTGATCAGATCACCCCTTAACCTTCTAAATTCTAGAGAAAACAAGCCTAATTTATAAATTCATTCCTCATCACTTAACCCCTGAAGTCCATGTATTATTCTTGCAAATCTATGTTGTACTCCCTCAAAGATCAATATATCCCTCCTAAGTACTCATAGGCTTGATTCATAGCACTGAGTAGTAAATGGACACATCTAATTAAACATTGGACCATTGAATACAAACATATTTTCCTCATTGTAAAACTAAATTCCTTTACTTCAACTTTCCAAAGCATCAAACATGATGCACCAAGTAATTTGTTAGATTAGATAGCATTCATTTTCTCCAAGTACACAAGTTATCTGTGAAATATGAAGATGGCTGATTGTGGTTCTGAGCTGTACAAACTTGAGGTTGTCTTCTGTGTATTCACATTGATAACATGCACCATCACCATTATGGTCACTTATCAGAAAAGTACTTCATTCATTCATTCATTCATTCATTCATTCATTCATTCATTCATTCATTTATTCAATCATTCAAGAGATATGGGCTTTGATGTCTGGACCTTACCTAATTGTTTTGAGAGGATAGTGATGGCCTCCTTGAAATGTTGCAGTCTGGGGTAGTTTCAACCATAGTGAGTTTAGGGAGAGAGTTCCAGTATCTTGATCCAGCAACGGTGAAGGAACTGTGATATATTTCCAATTCTGAGTGGTAAGTAGCTTAGAGAGGAACTTGCAAGAATTGCAAGAAGCAGAGTTTCCATATATCTTCTGCACTTGTCCTTCTACATGGTAGAAATCTCAGATTTGGAATGTGTTGCCTAAGGAGTCTTGCTGAATTTCTTCATTGCATCTTGTAAATGGTACACACAGCTGCTACTGAGTGTTAATGGTGTAGGCTGTGAATATGTGTGGGATGTGCCAATAAATCAATTAATGACCACATCCTGATGTGGCTAACAATGTAAATATCACTTGATTTTTTTTTCCCAAAGAGATACATGTGTCAATGTTACAAGCACAAATGGAGGTTAGTGCTTTCCACTCTGCGGTAGTGTATTTGCATTGAGTTTCCGATAATCACTGCAATATGTCAGTGATTGGTCATTCACTCCCTTCAATATACTGTAAAAGTACAGCTCCAATAGAATTTGCTGATGCATCTGTTGTGACATATGGTTCTGCATGAAAGTTGACATGAATCAGGATGGTGAAGGTGCTATCTTCAACTTCAGTGTTTTACAGTTTGTGGTGCAATTGTCTGTACTATTGTGCATCTTATGTTGTCTTTTTCAAAGGAGCTCTGAAATCTCTGCATACTCAGGAACAAATTTGTGATAGAATTGGTAGCACTGAGATATAATGCCAACTGTTTCATTGGATGGAATTGGAAGTATATGGATGACTTTGACATTATTGTTTGTAGACTTTCCTCCTGACACTTACACTATCCTAAGAAGTCAATAGGGATGTTATAGAGTTTGAAATGAGCATCAAATTGTGTTTATGTGAGGTGTGTGAGTGTCACTGATAATCATTGATTGTGTTCTGCTTTGTCTCTTCATGGACAATGACAGCATCAAGTAAGTTGAACCTTCCCTAGCTTCTGACAAAACTGAGGAAACAATCTCCTCAAAGGTGTTATCTTCTGAACTTAGTGCAGAGTTTATTTAGTGATACTGCCACAACATCACGTGTAACAAAAACTGTAAGATATCAGCGTTGATGTGCTAATAAAATCTGAAGATAACTCCATCACAAGTTGAGCTTCATGTAGACCATGGAGTCACAAAATGTTACCAATATTTCTTGAACTGTGGGAGATGGACACTTGTCTAAAACTATTATTTTGTTAACCATCTACACACCATTACACAATTCAAGTTTTCAATTTCTGAGTTGTGCATTGACCAACCTTGTTATCCAGGGGATGAGTTGATTTGTTTAATGATACTGTCTGCTTCAAGTCACCTTGGATCCTGTGGCACATCAGCATGGCTCACAAATGGCAACCATCTCACATTTTGCAACAACTAACAAAACTGCTGTGTGAAAATGAGAAACATGTCAGGACCTATTTTTCTTCCCAAATCCAGTAAATAAGGATACTGTGAATTACATGAATGTGTTCTCCAGCAGGTTTTTCAAGTTTGAAGTCACCTTACTGAACAGATTCACTTCCATTTTGCTTCTGCCACTGGTTACATACTGGAGAGCATGAATTGTAAGCATTCAATAAACATGAATGATCAAGTTTTTGTAAGTTTGAAGAGTGTCTGTTGCAGGAACCAACGTTACCAAAAATTACGATTGTACAGTTTGTCGCTTAATGTAAATACTTTCACATCAACATTAATGAGGTCTGACATTAAGGTGCCCATGATCTTGACTGAGCAATCTTTAAATGTCCTGGTGCTTTACTGTCTGTGATTGTGTACATATGCTCTGCTTCACTCTCAAGAACACATTTCTCTTTATGTCAAACTGAGGAAATTTTCTTCACTAGTCTGTACACCATGTTGAATGGATTCCTTCTTGAGCATTAGCAGTATATTTGAAATGGATGTGGTATTGTGAACTAGTGGGTACCTCCATGAGGTAGCTAACCTACATGGGATAAGTGTTGATGAGATTGTCTAGATTTCTGTCCAGAGCCTTTACATTTGAGCTGATTGAGTAAAGTGTGTCTCTAACTCGGAGACTAATGGGTATATCAATATATACTCTTTAAATAAAACATGGCAGAGACTTTTTAGAATGATATAGTCGGCATTTTTTCTGAGGTCACACCAACATTTTCCAAATTTATGGAACTGATGTTTTTAAATAAGGTGGTCATGAATTGGTTCATTAGTGTACAAAATCGACACACAGAAACCGATTGGCATGACATTGGCATGTATTGTTTAATGGGCTCACCACTTCCCTACCATGTCTGGCAAAGTGTGCTTCATGAACACTTACCATCAATGTGGACATACTTTCTATATGTTTCACAAATATGTAGTGGCCTTTAGCCCAAGACATTGGAGGAACATTGACCTCTGGCAAGCTGCTGTCACCTGCAGCCCATCCATACCAGTCAACATCCACAGTGTGTCTGGTTGATTTGTCTTGACCTCCAATGTTCTTATTTAGCGAATTTCCTTTGGGCTTTTTCCTCCCATTATGATCTTGTTTATTTAAAAGTTATCTAAGCCTTATAAATTTACTTCCCACTGCCAATCAAAATAAAACTCTAACTTCCACCAGTTCTATCTTTAAAATTATTATTTTTAAAATTACTTTTTGAGTAATTAGTTATAATGGAGATCTGTAATCTTATTAAGAATGAAAATAAAACCAATTATTCTTTTAATGGCAAGCATACTTGAAAAGATATTTGTTTTATTTGAGTGGACCTACATTTTACAGTCAAGGAAAATCTATATTACAGGACGTGGTTTGATTCTGATATTCAGTGTGTAACTACAGTAAGTGAATTTTGGAATTTGTCCTGTGTTAGATAAACTATTCAGTCAAAGGCATCAAGATAGCGTGAGACAATCAATATTGAAGTGTCAATCTGAAGGAACGGAGCCAACACCATCCAGATAACATGGGACTTAGATCCATAATAGACTCAGAATGATGTGTAGACAAAATCAGTAGATCAAAGTATGCCAATGGCATATATTCCCACAGGGTGACAGACTAGGGCATGTTATTTTGCTTAGACTCTGTTGACTAGCAGTGCTTGGAGAAACAAAATGTTGTTTCCTCTTGATACCTGGAGGTACTATACAATTGTCTTTACCTAGAGTTTGCATCTTATACTTTCTACATTCTCATTTCTTCTTCTCTTGTTTTAGAGAGAGCGCTGGAAAAAAATTAAAGGTTTAATGCTCCTTGCTAAAAATAAATGATTCTAACAGCTGGCTGACATTTGCCTTTTCATTGTAGGTGTAGTTAAAGTTATAATTATATCCGCACTTAATTATATAATGTCAGTAATCTTCTTGAAAGTGCCTCTGCTTTCTTTTTAAGCTGGTTGTATAATTAAGGGCTTGCTTTATTTTTAAAAAAAGTTTCAGGGTCAGTTACAAGGAGTAAGGGTGAAACAACATTGTGACAACTATGCAAGTATTTCTTGGAATTTAAACTTCTGATAGTCATTGGGTGACTTCATCTATATGGAAGAATAATGAAATGCAGAAATACTGGACTTAGTTTTGATATTTTGAAAATAAAAAAAATTTATAAAATAAATAAATTCTGTACTCAATTATTATTCATGTCATACTGCACAACCTTTGGTTAGGAAAGGTTTGAACAGATCTTGGCCAGGAGCAGGCAGGTGGGACTATTCAGTTTGGGATTATGGTCAGCATGGACTGGTTGGACCAAAGGGCTTGTTTCCATGCTATATGAGTCTTTGACTCCATGATACTGGAATGGAAGATGTACTTAATCCACCTTGAGTTATGCAATGGTTCATCAGCTAGTGTCAAAAGATGTCCAGGTAGAACAGAAATGGGGAGGTATTAATAAAATACTATGGACTAAACATTACTCATTAATCAGATGCTGGAATGCAAAGATAAATCCAATATATTTTTCTTTACTGCAAATCATCTTCACAAATTCTTCTTCCCTGATCCCTCCACCATTGTTCCATCAATAACTAAAAGGAGTTTGTGTACTTGTCTGTCCTCCCCAGCTTCACTGAATCAAATGCTCTCTGGTTTCACACCTAAACCCACTTTGTCTGCTCCCACCTAAGTGACAACAGTGACATTAGAAGTGTTCTCCACTAGTGATCCATGCTGATGAAGTCTTAGCTAGTCAGGTTGGGTGGGGAGCTGAAGAAGTGCAAGGTCTGTAGAGTCGACAGTGAGAGCTAGCAGCAAGGGATTTTTATGTTTGGGTGTTCACTAGCACAGAGAGACTGAGCCTGAGACTTGCTGAGGAGCAACTGCTGTTACCATCCATTGTGCTGTCAATATCAAGAATGGAATGGGGATGAAAATGGTTGCAACCAAACCCAGATTTGGACAGGGAACATGTTTTGTTCTGTGACGGGGAGTGGGGGGGGGGGGGGGGGGGGGGGTTCAATGTTGAGCAATGTGAAGCTTTTTAAAGGGAAATGGCATTACACAGACAGTGAAGCTGAAGCACACCTGAGAGTTATACGTACTTTCTAAATTATAGGCATTAGTCTACTCTGTGTAATCACTCCTGCCACTTTTGTACCTTAAAAGGCTTTCTTCATTCTTTCAGCAAGGGTGCCAATTACACTTGATGGCAACCAGCACCACCTCCCTTCTCAGTGTGACCCATTTCCCTCTTCCCCTTATATATAGAGTCACTCTTCTTCAGTGTTGTGATCCTTTCTGCATCCCAGTATTCTAACTCCAATCCAATACTGAGTCATCCAGCCTCCTCCCACAGTTGTGACCTCTGATGACCTCCCCTTGATTGTATTTCAATGCTTTCCCAGGTTCTGCAACTGAACTAGAAGGAGTTTGCCTTATAGTGGAACCCGTTGGTCTTCCAGGCTTGGTTGGGTGACCCTGGAAGTGTTTTTATCTGGAGGGCCCAGACATGCTGAGTATGTCCTGCCCGGATGCAGGTGCAGTCTCCATGACTCACTCCATTAGGGCTGATGGGTACAGACAGGGTGGAGTGGAAGGCCCCTCCATCACTGGAGTGTGCTGAGAAGAGAGTTATAGGGGGCCACTGTACAGTTCCTGCTCTGACTTTGTGCCTAATTGCACTGCCTATCTCCTTGCGAGGAAAGGGTACCAAGTGTGAGTTCAGTGTTCCTCCTCCCTCTGTAACCTTGCTGTTTGTACTGAACACCAGTGCCGTTAATTAAATTGTGCAATACTTGCACAGTAAACATTTTTCTTTATAATGTGAAATCTTGTGGTATAGTTCTTTCTGTAATATGAGGAATTTGTATTTTTCTTTAAACCATTGCTGGTCTCGATGCGGTTGTAACAAAATATACTACATTTTTCATTTATCTATATTTCATAAATGCACTCATATTTCCTCATTACGATTAGAATAAACACACTTTTCTCCACTAAAGTATTGTATAGCACCGACTTTGAGTCATAAGACACCTCTCAGTGGTTAACCTGCTTTTTCACATGTTTATTTAACTGTCATTTTCCATTGTTTCTTTATTTGTGTTTTTTGGGCTCTCTTCCAGTCAATTTGAGCAATGTGCCAGTTCAACAGTTGGTGCCATTGTGATAGTCCCAAGAGATTAGGCTTCAAAAAGATTACGTTGTAGTCCTCCCATTGTTGATGAAAGGGAATTTCACTGTATGAAGTAAAATCCATCAGGCTTTCTGAAGGAATACAATCACAGATCAGGGAAAGTCTGTAGCCATGTCTGTGGAAGTCTGAATATTTTCAGTTAAATATGGAACCTATGATTGTAAATTTGTGAGTTTGAATTCCATAGCCCTTATTCACTCTTTGATTGAACAAAAAGTAGAAAAAGGAATATAATTAATTAGAATGGGTCAAAAGCACAAGACTATGTATGTTATGTGCCACATTGCAGTATCCATTTTTGGATACTCATGATAGTCAGCAATAGAAGTGGAGATCAGCAATGAAAAGAAATAGACCAGCTGTGTGTCGAAAGGAGAGTTATCATGTGGATTAACGTATTTTAATTTCTGTTAGTTCTAAGCAGCAAAACATAGGTTTGGATAAGCACATTATCTTTAATTACTGCATATATACGATCTCAATGCTGCCCATCTCTTCCCTGAGCTCCTAATAGCAACCTAACCAATGATTTATTTATGTTTACTTCATGTCCCTTGTTTTAAAATCTATCCTTTCCTTTATCAGCTCCCTCTCTAATTTTAAAGGCACCTAATGGAACCACTATGTCTTCTATTTTTAAAAATTGTTTTACTATTTAGTGTGCAATTTCTCTTGCACTTTCACCTGAAATATATTGTCACAAGAGTTAAGCTGTTGACTGAGGTTAATTGATTAATTAAGTGACTAAGTAATTATAAAAGGGGCAGTACATTTGTGTCCCAGTGTCCATGGAGACGGAGTACATGGTGTTTACTAATATTCATGATGCTTTAAGTGAGAGATGGGCACCACAGTTGGGTGGAGTATCTTATTTTCCCCTCAATCTCCATTTTGATTTAATCCCCTCTGTAGCTCTCCCTCACTGCCCCTATTATTACACTGCTTCTGATGGGCTTTGTAGGTAAATTGATTAAATGGAAACGTAGGTGATTTAGTAGTGGTGGATAAAGATCCAAAGTAACACCTTCTTTTAATGTGCCCTGCACATAAATTGAACATTTGGAAACATTGGAGATTTAATGGTGGTGGTTAATAGGTGAAAATTGTCATAGATGATTTTGCAAAAACTATTTGATTGTGTGTACAGCACTTACACACATGAAAAAGATACAAAGTAACTCCCTTCTTCCAGATGTATTTCTTTTGCTGGGTGTGTGACCTCTGTAATGCCATGCAGCTCCTGTTCAAAGATCAGGAGGGTCTGCAGGTCTCCCTCAGGATGCTGTCTGTCTTTTATCAGGATCTGATCAACGTCTGGAACATGGTCAGCCAGGCCTCCCAGCCATCAGGAATAGTGACTATCATCAGAGAGCCACTGCCCAGGAATCAGCACCTCCACCATCGTGGGTTCAAGTGGCTAGTGGAAGGAAGGATCCTTCATCCACCTCCCAGCCATATCTTGATGTATGTTTTACCGCTAGGTGGCAGGGTCCCCAGTGGAGGGGTCTCTATGCAGAAGGAGTCCTGCTTTCCATCGGGGGCCTGGTGGAGCAGTCCTTTATAACCACAGATTGCGGCTGTTCAGGGACTCCTAGCCCATTTGTTTATTTTGTGGTGGTGTAGAGTCTGTTGATCATGTATGTATTGGTTATGGGTGGATTCATTCGCATTTTAGTTAAAAAAGTCTTTTGTTGAGCTTTTGGTTACACTTTAATTCCATGCTTCTGATGTTTGGGCATCCGGTGTGGAGGGATATGGGCAGATTGGAGGATCTTCTCGTGGGTCCCTATACCTTGTGGTTCAGTAGTAGTTTCCTTACCTCTGAGCAAGGAGGCCTGGATTTAAGTCCTGCCTGCTCCAGAGATGTATCATAACAACTCTGAATAGATTGTGGAGAAAATATTGAAAGGAGAAACAGGTGGTACCCAGTATGGAATGAACTTTGTGACTTGAGTATTCAATGAAGTCTATCCACAAGGAAACCTGCCTTGAATTCTATTTCACCATCAGGCATGGATCTGAATTGTCAATGTATCACCTCAATTTATTCTCTTTCTTCCCACTTCCTTTTTTTATTACATTTCCAACGGTTTTGAGTTTGTGTTTTTTGACAAATGAGAAGTGGAAGGTGACAAAGCATGAAGCAGATGCTCTACCAGCCCAACTGATAAATACATTCATGGATTAGCCATCAATCCCTTAAAAGGCTGGGTAATTCGTTAATGCTAAATGCATGGGGATGGGGTTGGGGATGGGGTAGGGGACAGGGTGTGGGTGGGATGCTCTTTGGAGGGTTGATGCAGACTCAATGGGCTGAATGGCCTCCTTCCAAACTGTATGGTTTCTATGATTCTAGATCAGAGAGAATTCCAATTATATATAGAAGCTAGAATTTAATGAAGTTTGCTGAATTAGAAACATTTGGATAATTATTTTGGCTTAAATAAAACTCCTAATACAATCAATGTCTATGGTGTGGTGTAGGTGGTGTAGAAACAAAACAATAAAGGGCTAACTTTTATGCTTTGGGTATTTTCGGGTCATCTTGCTACAAGACTCAGTGAATTTTCTCACCATGTTGCAAACCTGCTGCAATAATTGCCACTCCCATCCTTCAGATGACCATCACGTCTAATTTCTGTCCTATCTTACCACAAACTTTCCCCAGGGCAGCTTACCACTCAGTGGCTATCTGCTGTAAGAACAGCATCCCTTGTAGCCACACTGTTTTTGTAAGTCTGCTGCACACATGGCGAATTGCTGGCATTTGGCAGCTGCCCGGCTCATGACTGAGAAGGAGATGTTGGCATCGTGGTTCTCCAACCAGGTTCTGGAACCAGGTTAACACAATAGTGCAACAAAGGAATGTCTTCTTCCTAGAGGACCGTTGGAGGATTCTGTGCCACCAAATGATGCCAGCCTGGTCAGAGATCACCACCTAGGTCAGTGGCAACTCCAGGATGTGGAGGACTGGCCTGCAGGGCAGAAAGAAGCTTGATGGCCTTCTCTGCATATCCCCAATCCCACCCCCCCAACCTCTCCCCCCCCCCTCCCCCCACCACCCGAGTCTGTGTCATACTCTGCTCTCTGCCACCGCACACCCCTTCCACTAAGGCTTGTGCTCTAATGTCTTTCCTCACCTGTTTTCACTACCTGCATGCTTTCACACCACTAACCTTGCACCCTCTCCATGCTGCCTCCTCACTCCCACAAGATACCTCAATACCCATCCTCCACATCCCCAGCACTAATAGACCTGGAATCCACTTGAGTCATATCACTTGCTCCCTTTTATATAATCACAGGAGAAGACATCCCATGACAGGGCAGAATGATGCCTGATATCTGTGTCCTCAAACCTACGAGGACAGAATTCTTGCCCTCACCGGAAAAGACCGGGATTGATGCTGTGGTGATGCAGACATCTATATCCCTGAAACTAGCTAGGTACAACCTGTAGCAACATTCACCAGCAGTGAGTGTCATACATTAGACACCACTTCCAAACAATGGCAACAATGCAATCTGCCTGTTATGCCTTACACATGTAGCCAGCCACCTGAGTACATCTGTGGAGTGTTGCCCATCACCTCTGAAAGACACCCTCGACCTCTTTGGACAAAGGTTCTGTGTCCCAGAGGAAGTGTCAGCAAGTCTGCAGCTGCCAACAGATCCAATACTGACACCTTACTGAGATCAATGCGTTCACAGAGTGTGTGATTCTGGGAATAGCGGGGTTTGATTTCCAGCCTAATACTTGAGTGAAGTGTGGCACTGTGCCAGTGAGGTGCAATACAGAGGGAAGGTCAATGCTGCAACCTGCATGCCTGTGTCATAACCAGTGCTTAGATCCCCAGCCTGTAAAAGCCCAATGGCCAGTGCTAGCTACAGACGCCTCCCTCAAACATCAGCTCTCTAACCTGTCCATTCCCAGGGCACTTGCAGCCATTTTCCTCCCCATTGTGCACTTTCCCTTTGCTTCATGATGGAAGCCAACAGTGAGCAGTTATCAGCCAGTGACCTACAATCTCTGCCTAAGAGTACTGCTGAGCCCTGAGACATTACTGACCCCTTCCTCGGTGCCCATTCCATCAACCTCACAGGCTTCACACTTCCCTATATCTCCATTCAAACTGTACACATGTGCCTCTACTTGCCTACCGCCTCACCTACCCCAACCCAATTTTAATTCCCACAAACATAATATCCCATATTGAGATCTGCAAATGTGACATTGCAAAGAACCTCATTGGACTTCTCATTCAATTCTGCCACACACTTCATCATAGTTCAGGCCATTTGGACACTTAACAGGAGTCTATCCAACATATTACATGCTCTGTCAGAGGTAGGATCACAGCTGAGCACGGTGAGCATGTTTAATAGAGCAGTTATATATCATTCCCTGATCAAATCTAATATGGCAAAGTGCAAGCTTTGTAATTTATTACAGAATATGTCTTAATGTACTCCTGAAAGTTCTAGAATTGACCCATCCTATGTCTTTATAACAGTTTAAAAATAAAACAAGAAGTCTTTAAAACACTTTGACAATTGCTGCAATGACCTTGAATGGCAGTTAGTGAACATTTATAAAACAGACGTCAAACATAGGTGCTTGATCTGACACTTTTGTTTTTAGCTTCTTGTCAGTGTAAGGCCTTTTGGCTGAGAAATATTCCCCTATGTCCACTTGCCTTACAAATTAGTGACATTGTCAAGTGCAATAAGGATCACATTGCATGTGACATCTGATGAATTTCATACTGCTATTCCCTTAAGGCGCTTTGTGCCTTTTGGGCTAAGCAAGAAACATTATAATTGGCAACATGTAATTAAATTCCCACTTCTTAGTTTATCTTATGTCTCATTGAACTCACCCTTACTGAAGAGTTAAATTACTTGCTCAAATCTATCAGGTAGGTATGGATTTGGGCCATGAATTTTCTTTACTTTCTCCATTGCTTTGCTAAATTTCACCTCTTTCTCTTGCCTAAAGTTGCTCTCTCTTGACTGGGATACATTTTCAGTGCAGGACTGTTAAAGCCTCACCTAAGTGCCTAATATTAATGTACGAATTGTAATCGCGGGCACTGTCAAGCTTTATTGCACTGAGTTTACAGTCAAGTTTGAACTGATAGTTTTCTCAAGTTTTATCAACAGTGTTATTTATATTTCCCCACTGAACCCCAAAACACTGTGACCATTTGCATCAGCCCCATATACTGCAGACCCTTTTTATATTGACTTCTCTTAATCTGGACCACTCCTGTCATGATAGGTCCTGCCCCTCAATAAATGTATTTTGCAAACTCCCTCTTTCACAAATCTTAATCTCCAGCCCCTCTCTAAGGACTGATTTAAAGAGAATGTGGAACTTTTTTTAGTGAATGGAACCATCAACTGACTCATTGTTCCTCCAGTGTGAAAGCTCCTGAGCGGGAGACTGAATGGAAACTTTACCAAGTGCCAAGGAAAGCTGTCGCATCCTTATGCAGTCTCAATGTCCTGAGTTGCCACATGCATGCTCTTGATCTCTCTCTTGAGCAATTACTGACTCACCATCGCTCAAAGCTATCCTAATCCAGAGTTTCATTCCATGCCCCCCTCAATCAGCACTTTAATATAAAAGGTGTTTATCTTTCTTATGCATGCAAAGGATCACAAGCTTCATCAACTCATGTACCAAATCCATTTGGTTCCTTTTCCCTCATTCCTGAGTCACAGCCTTTGTGATGTATTCACAATGCCTTCTGAACCCTGAAGACTGTCTTTTGGAAAGACCTCGGCTTCATTTTATATCCCCACCTCCATAAACTTTGAGCCTGGCATGTGCTAAGCACTTCTTCCATTGCTTCAACCTCCAGGCCTACATCTTTATCAGGTCACTTCCCAACCATCCTGTACAAAACTGAGCCATTCACCCATCATCATGTTTCTCTCTAACTAGGCCCCTCTCTCTGACCTCTTCGTCCCTCTTTATTTTGAGAACTGTGAATTAAATCAATTAAGCCAACTCAATTTCTCTGTTCCTCAAAGTCACTGTTATATGCTTAAGTGCTCTGTTTTCTGAGGTCCAACATTAACATTAACATCAAACATGCTGACAAGGCTGGAGCAGTTGCTGTCTGGTATACTGATCTCTTTGGCTGATCGCCAACTCTCTGATATTTCTTACCTCCTTCTGGTCCATGATCCCACTACTGAACATCAAGCTATTGTATCAAAACCATCACTGATCTCGTATTCCGTGGAGATCTTCCATTCTCTGCCTCCAACCTCCTAGTTCCCCAACTACAAGTAAACCATTTCTTCCTTCTTCCCAAGATTCAAACAAGATTCCCCAGTTGACCTGCTCCTGTTAGACTTGAACCTATTTCCTTCTAGGAGAAAGTGAGTCTGCAGATGCTGGAGATCAAAGTTGAAACTTTATTGCTGGAACAGCACAGCAGGTCAGGCAGCATCCAGGGAACAGGAGATTCGACGTTTCGGGCACAGGCCCTTCTTCAGGAATGAGCAGAGAGTGTTCAGCAGGAGAAGATAAAAGGTAGGGAGGAGGGACTTGGAGGAGGGGAGTTGGAAATGTGATAGGTGGAAAGAGGTCAAGGTGAGGGTGATAGGTCGGAGTAGGGTGGAGGCGGAGAGGTCAAGAAGAAGACTGCAGGTCAGGAAGGCGGTGCCGGGCTGGAAGGATCCGGCTGAGACAAGGTGGGGGGAGGGGGGATGAAGAAACTGGTGAAGTCCAAGTTCATCCCCTGCGGTTGGAGGGTTCCCAGTCGGAAGATAAGACGCTCCTCCTCCGACCGTCGGGTTGTTGTGGTTTGGCGGTGGATGAGTCCAATGACCTGCATATCCTCGGTGGAGTGGGAGGGGGAGTTGAAATGCTGTGCCACAGGTTGGTTGGGTTGGTTCGTCCGGGTGGCCCAGAGGTGCTCCCTGAATCGCTCCGCAAGTAGGCGGCCTGTCTCCCCAATATAGAGGAGGCCACACCGGCTGCAGCGGATGCAGTAGATGATGTGGGTGGAGGTGCAGGTGAATCTGTGGCGGATATGGAAGTTTCCCTTGGGGCCTTGGAGAGAAGTGAGGGGGGAGGTGTGGGCGCAAGTGTTGCACCTCCTGCGGTTGCAAGGGAAGGTGCCGGGAGTGGTGGTTGGGTCGGTGGGGGGTGTGGATCTGACAAGGGAGTCGCGGAGGGAGTGGTCTCTACGGAAAGCTGATAGGGGAGGGGAGGGAAATATATCCTTGGTGCTGGGGTCTGTTTGGAGGTGGCCATCCCATTCCATTCTCCCAATTCTCCCAAAACGCCATCCCATTCTCCCAATTCCTTCGTCTCCGCCGCATCTGCTCCCAGGAGGACCAGTTCAAAATACGTACAACACAGATGGCCTCCTTCTTCAAGGACCGCAATTTCCCCCCCGACGTGGTCGACGGTGCCCTCCACCGCATCTCCTCCACTTCCCGCTCCTCCGCCCTTGAGCCCCGCCCCTCCAACCGCCACCAGGACAGAACCCCACTGGTCCTCACCTACCACCCCACCAATCTCCATGTACAGCGCATCATCCGCCGTCACTTCCGCCACCTCCAAACAGACCCCAGCACCAAGGATATATTTCCCTCCCCTCCCCTATCAGCTTTCCGTAGAGACCACTCCCTCCGCGACTCCCTTGTCAGATCCACACCCCCCACCGACCCAACCACCACTCCCGGCACCTTCCCTTGCAACCGCAGGAGGTGCAACACTTGCGCCCACACCTCCCCCCTCACTTCTCTCCAAGGCCCCAAGGGAAACTTCCATATCCGCCACAGATTCACCTGCACCTCCACCCACATCATCTACTGCATCCGCTGCAGCCGGTGTGGCCTCCTCTATATTGGGGAGACAGGCCGCCTACTTGCGGAGCGATTCAGGGAGCACCTCTGGGCCACCCGGACGAACCAACCCAACCAACCTGTGGCACAGCATTTCAACTCCCCCTCCCACTCCACCGAGGATATGCAGGTCATTGGACTCATCCACCGCCAAACCACAACAACCCGACGGTCGGAGGAGGAGCGTCTTATCTTCCGACTGGGAACCCTCCAACCGCAGGGGATGAACTTGGACTTCACCAGTTTCTTCATCCCCCCTCCCCCCACCTTGTCTCAGCCGGATCCTTCCAGCCCGGCACCGCCTTCCTGACCTGCAGTCTTCTTCTTGACCTCTCCGCCTCCACCCTACTCCGACCTATCACCCTCACCTTGACCTCTTTCCACCTATCACATTTCCAACTCCCCTCCTCCAAGTCCCTCCTCCCTACCTTTTATCTTCTCCTGCTGAACACTCTCTGCTCATTCCTGAAGAAGGGCCTGTGCCCGAAACGTCGAATCTCCTGTTCCCTGGATGCTGCCTGACCTGCTGTGCTGTTCCAGCAATAAAGTTTCAACCTATTTCCTTCTATCCTAACTCAGTTGTCTTTCATCTTGTATAGTCTTTCCAACCAACAACCATGATTTTTCTGATGCCCTACATCACTCTAATAGTTTCCTTATCTGAAACACTTTGTTACAATGAGGTGAGAAAGGGTCAATAGATTCCCATCTTTTCAATTCCCCAGTAGATCGCAACAAATGTTTAAGGTTTTCTTTTATATGTAGCTGCAGCTTTTTCCAATTCAAATGTCGTTAATTATTTTTAATTCCAGAATAGAGCCAATCGCAAGGTTGTCTTATATTAAAAAATGCAAAAAAGGTTCATTACCTGCTAAACCCAAGAAAAAGCAATGACAAAATGTCAAGTGTAAGTTCCTGTGCACTCACTTAGACCCTCAGGCATGCACACAGGTACAAAGCTCAAAGGGGATAGTGTCCAGGATAAAAGAGCATGCAGTTTAGAGACATTTAGGTGTCTTTGAGGTATACGGTTTTAACAGAACAGAGGCAGAAACAGTTCCCATATCACCACCGTGTTCCTCTGCCTGACTAAGCATGTTCTCATTCTGAGCAATTGTTCCTTCAACAATAAAAGCAAAGTACTCCAGATGCTCGACATCTTAAATATAAATAAAAAGTGCTGAAGAAATTCTGCAGACCCAGCAGCATCTGTGGAGAGAGAGAAACAGAGTTAACATTGCAAGTCCAAAATGACTCTTCTTCAGGCTGGAACAATGATAGTTTTGATGCTGTGGAAAAGCAGGGAGGAAGAATAAATGCAATATATGGAAAAGGTGCCTCAGAGCAAAATGCTGATGGAATTCTAATGGTGGGAGAGAAATCATTTCCTTGAAGTAAAGGCAATGGTGGTAGGCTTTTTTAAGCAGAAAATAGGTCAGCTCTGCTTAGAGCAGTTCTGCAATTTACATATGAAAGAACTGAAACCAACATATTCATTCTAAAAGATGAGAGACTTAACAAACAATCCAGGTCTTTGTCAAAATATAATTTCAGTTTCACCAACCTGTAAACTTTTGCTATATGTTCTGTGTCTTACAATCTTATTCTCCACAACCACCTGATGAAGGAGCAGTGCTTCGAAAGCAAGTCCTTCCAAATAAACCTGTTGGACTATAACTTGGTGTTGTGTGATTTTTAACTCTGCTTAGAACAAACTCTTTGAAACAAGACAGAGATAGGGAGGGGTATAATCAGAACAGAGGAAGGAGTTTATGGTCTGAAATTGTTGATCCATTACTGAGTCTGGAAAACTGTAAAGTGCCTAGATGGGAAATTAGATGCTGCTCTTCCAGCTTGCATTTTGCTTCATGAGAACACAGTAGCAGGCTTGAGACAGAAAAGTTAGCATGAGAAAAAAACAGTGTATTGAAATAGTAAGTGACTGGAAGGCTGGGATTATTTTTGCAGAGCAGAGGTGTTTCACAAAGCAGTTACTGAGATGACATTTTTTATACGGTCCAAAGGTTCTTTGCTACACACTTATGGGCCTACAACGATTGAGAACAGCTTGAGTAATTATGTCAAAAATTAAATCTTTTTAAACAGAGTCTCTTTGAAACTGTGTTCACTTTGTCATGTAATGGATTTCACATTTAAGCTGTAAGAGCTCACAGCAGTAGTTCGTAGCAATAAAAAACAGCTGATACTATGTGACAAAGTATGCTTTGCACGGATCCATTCCATTGGATTTTTAAACTGTAAGGTAATGGCCTTTGGCAGATTATGTGCAATTCATTGCAAATAACCAGAAAACAGAAAAATGGCCTGTATATACAAGAACCGACACAAGAGTGAACAGCGGTGTCGCAGATGGACTGCTGAGATCTGAACTGCTATTTCTGTGCTTGTCAGGTCATGTCAAAAGCAATTGAAATAGCACAACATAGTAGACAGCTTTTGGTGAGGAAAACACTTTAGGATTAAAGTAATTTTCTTAAACAATAGTAGTCCACTGTTGACCATAATCTATTAAAAAAAACTTTGTTGCTGCAGGTGATTGACTAAAAATATTTGAAGGAAAGCTGCAAACAGGAGATTATTTTCCTGTTTTTGGGGTTTAGGTCAAAAAATTAAATCATGTAGAACCTGCATTTCAGCTGAATAGCTCAGCATGTACTGGATATGCTCTATATGTCATTTTAGGAGGATGTGAGGACTGCAGATGCTGGAGATCAGAGTTGAGGGTGTGGTGCTGGAAAAGCACAGCAGGTCAGGCAGCATCCAAGGAGCAGGAGAATCGACATTTTGGACAAAAGCCCTTAATCAGGAAGCTAATGCCTAAGAAAACTGGGGCCTAACATCAATTCCAGGCCCTTTCTAATATTCAGCTGTGAGTGAACACAGTGTGTGCTCTGTTGTCAGTTTTCTCAGGAGCTACCTAAGCGCAGCAGGTCAGGTAGCATCCAAGGAGCAGGAGAATCGACGTTTCGGGCGTAAGCCCTTCTTCAGGAAGAAGGTCTTATGCCCGAAACATCGATTCTCCTGCTCCTTGGATGCTGCCTGACCTGCTGTGCTTTTCCAGCAACACATTTTTCAACTCTGATCTCCAGCATCTGCAGTCCTCACTTTCTCCGAGTTGATTTTAACCTACTGCGAATCCTCTTGCAAGGATGCCTTCGTTGAAGAAGCTCTCTTCCTCCCTCTACAAGGATTTCAGTGAGTCCCTCTCTCACTGCACCCCCCAGGTCATCTCCTCTACCCTGAAGCTCTTCAGCCACGTCCTCAAACAGACTCGCTACCACAGCCACATCTCCTTCCTCAGCACCTGTCTACGGAACCAACTGACCCTGCATGGACTCCGGACTACGTTCAGACATTCCTGAAGGAGGGCTTATGCCCAAAACATCGATTCTCCTGCTCCTTGGACGCTGCCTGACCTGCTGCGCTTTTCCAGCACCGCACCCTCAACTCTGATCTCCAGCATCTGCAGTCCTCACTTGCTCCTCAGGAGCTACCTAGCCAAACTAATGATTTTAAAGGGTCTTCTTCCCCAACAGATTCAAGTTGATGGTTAATTGTTTGCCATTATTTGGAGTAAGGCAACCTTTGAGTCATCAAGCCAACTTTACAGGACATTGAAAACAACCATCACAAATTTATTCTAAAAATAGTGGTCTTTTATACTTTCGAAAAAGAAATTGCTATCATACGATGTGTCTGTAGGTTTAGGATTGAAACAATCAGGTAAATAATCTTGCATTTCCATGTACACGTATACTAACAGCTATATTTCTGTACTTAGAAGCATAGCAACCTAGAGTTAGCAGCAGGATTCAGCCATTCAGTTCTTCAAATTCCCTCACTAGTGGGTTTTATACATTCAGGATAGTTTTGCACTTTAAATTGAGGTGTGATAGATATAGGACAGATGTCAGAGGTAGGTTCTTTACTCAGAGTAGTAGGGCCTGCAACAGTAGTAGACTCCCCAACTTTAAGGGCATTTAAATGGTCATTGGATAAACATATGGATGAAAATGGAATAATGTAGGTTTGATGGACTTCATATTGGTTCCACAGATTAGCGTAACATCGAGGGCCGAAGGGCCTGTACTGTGCTGTAATGTTCTATGTTCAGGATTTTATATGTCTCATTAAAAGTAACTCTCATTCTTCTGATACAAGCCCACCCCGTGCAATGCTTCTGATAGGATGACCTCCTCATCCCAGGAAGGAGCCAGGGGAACTCTCTCTGAACTGCTTCTAATGTAATTTCATCCTTTTTCAAATAAGGAGGCCAAATGTGATCTCACAGAGTCTCTGCACAGCTGCAGCAAAACCTCCCTATTTTTATATTCTATTTCCCTGATATAAACAATGACCGTCACATACTTCCTCATCAATTGTTGTGCCTGCAACTAACATTTTGTGATTTATGTACCAGCATACCCAGAACTCCATACCTTGGAGTTCTGCTATCAATCTCCACTCAGTATCCTCCATTTGCCAATGAATTGCTCACTCATCCAATTTATCAATATCCTTTTGCAGCATTTGCACCTCCTCTTTACCTAAATATCTTGGTATCATCAGTAAATCTAGCTACTTGTATGTTTGGCCCCTGCAGCCATATTATTGGTATAGCCATGGAGGTAGATTGTAAATATTTGAGACCCCAGAACTGCTTACTGTGACCCTTCACTATTTACATTCTGTTACCTTGTAAAAGAACTATTTATCCCTACCCTCTGCTTCCTGGTTGCTCACCAATCCTTTATCCATGCTGCTCTGTGTGCTCTTACCTTTTGGAGCATCACTGAATAGGAAGGGTTTGGAGGGATATGGGCCGGGTGCTGGCAGGTGGGACCAGATTGGGTTGGGATGTCTGGTAGGTATGGACAGATTGGACCGAAGGGTCTGTTTCCATGCTGTACATCTCTATGACTCTATTTGGACAATTTATCAAATGCCTTTTTGGAAATCCAAGTACACTACATGTACCAGTTCCCCTTTATTCCCCTATGTGTTAACTTTCTCAAAAGTCACTAATTAAGATTTCCCTTTGATTCTGTTTGATCACGTTATGATTTTCTAAGTATCTTGTTATGACTTCCTTCATGATGGATTTTAGCATTTTTTTTCTACAGCAGATGTTAGGCTAACTGGATTTTTTTGAAAATGAGATTGTAAGTTGTGTGTAATGCCACTTTCTCACAAAAGATTCTGCTGAGTCTTAACATCATGCACTTGTAATGCTGAACTGATTTATTTGGCAGTTTGGATTAACAACAAATTATATTTTGGTTCATTTAATGTGAATGTGCTGAATTGTTATTTTTTTCAATTTAGAGCATAGGTCCATGTAGACAAGATAAGAGTGGTGCTGGAAAAGCACAGCAGGTCAGGCAGCATCTAAGGAGCAGGAAAATCGACGTTTCCTGATGAAGGGCTTTTGCCCGAAACGTCGATTTTCCTGCTCCTCGGATGCTGCCTGACCTGCTGTGCTTTTCCAGCACCACTCTAATCTTGACTCTAATCTCCAGCATCTGCAGAACCCACCTCCGCCCATAAGTCCCTGTCGTCAGTTTTGTCCTTTCTTTGATCTTTGCTTCCCTTGAAGACAATGATAAGTCACACAAAGACAGTTTCCCCAAATGTGAAGTACAATATTGGGTATCAAATTCTTCTATGAGGACATAGAAATTATGCTAGTTCTTGATGCTGTGTCTAAATGGCTGCTCTCATATTTTAGACTGGCACATTTATGAGTTTGCATGCTACTTTTATGGAAATGTCACATAAAACAGATTGCTTATGTTTTGTCAATGAGCACAATAAAATGAAGAAACATTTATGATTTATTCTGTTGTCAAGGCATTAACTTCAACTTACAACAGTGGTTTTGGCATAGGGGCTTGTTCAGATTTTATGAGATATTGGTATGGATTTTAATTTCAGTTTCTTGTTGAGTGCAGTGCTTCAGATGAATTAACTTTTGTCCTTATTTGGTTCTGTTTATATGCTCGTTGCTTCAATTTGTATCCATGCTGTACAGCCGCAATAGGACATTGGAGGAGGAGTATCTCATAACTTCTCCATACGTTTAGGTGATAAATGAGGGCTGGAAGTGCAACTTTGGATCCTAGAGTGATGAATTCTCTGAAGTAGCTCAAGTCAAAATGTTCTTGACATTACTAATCTCTTCTTGACGATTAGCAAATTGAGATTCTATGCTGTTCAAACTGCAGATGTACGATGAAATTATTAGTTACATAATCCTTTCAAAGGATATTTCTTAATCTGGTATATTCTTCTCTCCCCTTGCAGATCCTGATGTTAATCCCTTTACTATACATGCACTTCTGGCAAATTGGAAATTGGAGTCTTCCAAGTGTTTGTGATGCCTGTGTAAACAGGAGTTAGCTTCTGTTAATATATAAATTCAGGTCCTTACATCAGCTTTAGGAGTCTGATTACAATTCATTGCTATTGGGTGTGCTAGTTGCTCCATGTCCCAGTTATTGCATCAACTAATGAAAAATAACAATTCCTGTATTGAATGAGTTATCAAGTTATTGCAATTTATTTAGTACTTTGTCACTTTCATGTATATTGCATCTTATTGCATTGCTCAGAACTATCTCGAAGGGCTTCATCTATAATTCATTACTTTGAAATGCAGTTATGGACTGAGCATGGCAGTCACTTTGGGCACAAAGAGTGCCACAAACAGCAAGAACGAATGATTAGAAATCTACTCTTGGCATTATACATTGAAGGGAAATTCTGTTCAACGATAGAGCAATAACTCCCTGCTTTGAGCAGTGACATGATTCTAATGTCCACAGATTTGATAGGTCCTGGATTTAATGTCTCACTGAAGGATCAAACATTCAACAATGAAACATTCCTTCAGTTTTGTACGAAGTATCATTTTAATTATTCACGTTCATTTTGGAATAATGCTTGAACCCACAATGTTCTAATTCAGAGCTAAATGAACTGATATTTCAATAATAGAAACATTGTGCCAGTGTTTAATTTGTAGAAACATTGTGTCGAAGATGAACAATTATATCTAAGATTTAGTTACAGATATGGAATAAGGATTCAATAGTGACTGTTGTGGCTGTGACTGCCATATTCATAATCACTGATTTATTTTCTTATAATAATTGGCTCCAACAACATAAAAGAATTTCATGTTTCCAATAAACACAAGTTTGGATTATTCAAAAAATATTTATGATTTAGAGAAACCATGGCAACTATCATTATTTCCAAGAATGGATGATAGTTACACATCTTAATTACATAATTTTACTGTACTACTTGTATCTGTAAGTTATATGAAGATTATATGTAAATCAAAGCAGAAGTTTAATACCCAGCATCTTTAAAAGATCACTATGATGTTCATAGTTAAAATTTTATGAATAGTGCATTATAAAAGTCA
This sequence comes from Chiloscyllium plagiosum, assembly GCF_037043375.1. Classification (NCBI taxonomy): domain Eukaryota; kingdom Metazoa; phylum Chordata; class Chondrichthyes; order Orectolobiformes; family Hemiscylliidae; genus Chiloscyllium; species Chiloscyllium plagiosum. The sequence goes on from NW_028270157.1 coordinate 38,151,571, forward strand.
ATTGCCTGGTGACACCCTATGGGCTTGATAATGACCTGAACCTGGGAAGGGAGGTAATGGAGAGTTTGCAGATGGGAAACCTAGAAGTAAGCATTTCCTGGATGCCCTGCAACTTGAACAACTGAATCTATACATTAATAAAATGAGAGGTGCTGCATTTTGGAAAGGCAAATCAGGGCAGAACAGACTTATACACTTAATGGAAAGGTCCAGAGGAGTATTGCTAAAACAAGAGACCTTGGAGTGCAGGTTCATAGTTCCTTGAAAATGGAGTCCCAGGTCTAAAACATGATGAAGAAGTTGTCTGGTATGCTTGCCCTTTTTAGTCAGAGCACTGAGAAATGGAGTTGGGAGGTCATGGTGCAGTTGTACAGGACATTAGTTAGGTCATGTTTGGAACACTGCATTCAATTCAGGTCTCCCTGCTATAGGAAGGATGTTGTGAAACTTGAAAGGGTTCAGAAAAGACTTACAAGGATATTGCCAGGGTTGGAGGTTTTGAGCTATAAGGAGAAGCTGAATAGGCTGGGTCTATTTTCCCTGGAGCATCAGAGGCTAAGGGGTGACCTTAGAGAGAATTATAAAGTCATAAGGGGCGTGGATAAGGAGAATAGACAAGGAGTATGGGAGTCCAACACAAAAGGGTATAGGCTTAAGGTGAGCGGGGTAAGATTTAAAAGGGACCTAATGGGTAAATTTTTCACACAGAGGGTGATGTGTGTATAGATGAGCTGCCAGAAGAAGTGGTGGAGGCTGGTACAATTACAAGGCTGCTGGATGGTTTTATGAATAGGAAGGGATTAGAGGGATATGGGCCAAGTGCTGGCAAATGGGACTAGATTAGTTTTGGATATCTGGTCAGCATGGACGAATTGAACAGCTCTATGACTCTAAGTTTCCTAGCCAACAGCAATTTGGGACTGTTTGTACGAACTTAAAAATATGAGAAACAGAAGCAGCAGTAGTCATTTTAACCTCTCAATGCAGCCTTGCCTTTCAGTGAGATCATGACTGATCTGCTCTCAGCCTCAACTGCTCTCTCTCATGCCACCTCCTCATAGTCCGAAACTCTGAATATTTCAACCTTCATTGTTAAAATGCTTCCAGCTGAAAAGCTGAAAGACAGGTATAAAACAAATGGCAAGGAAGTTCGATATCTGGTGAATGGAGGTCATTAGAGATTGGGGTATTGAACATTGCTGGGAGAGTGAATATCACAGGCTGATGATTAGGGGCAGGGGAATCTGGAGAACAGCATTGCTGGAGGTTTGAATCAATCTTCACAGGCAGGATTGAACATTGTGGCTGGGGATCAGAAGATCAGGGAGTTTTTAAAAAGGAAAATTTGATGATTCAGAAAGCACTTGTCCTCCTCTTGGCTCACATGAAAGGCAATAACGTTCTTGCCTCATGAACCCAGCCCTTCTCGATAGCATTTCCACTTAATAAATAGATATTAAGTTTAAAACGTTGATCAACATGGAGATACACAACTTCTTCAACCTCCTTTTAACAACTATTCTATGTTTTGAGAACAGGTTGATTGTCCTTACCCTTGTGTGTCTTTGTGAGTTTTTGTTTTCAGTCAATGTGTTATGCAATATGTAAATACTGAATTCAGCTGTGAAAGGGTGTTTGCATAGACAGCGATGCTCATCAGCTGCAATAACTGCTGTACCACAGTACAGCTAGAGTGGATATAAATTTATTTCAATTAAATCTATTTTTGAATGACCAAATTCATTCGTAGAAAATATGAATACATTACATAGCTCAGTTTTGAATCTGGGTTTGGTGTATAGGCTGCTGGAGAGTGTCTTATACTACATTTACAGATGAAAAATGTTATTTCAGTAGCATGATCTACCTTATTTGAGTAGGATCCTTCAAAGTGAACCATGTTTTCTGCCTATATTATTGCTTTTCTCTTAAACAGTTTATTAATTATTTTTGTTCTTTACCAAATATGTTTTTGAGATATGACCTCTGGACTTTATTTTTGTCCAAAAATGGCTATGCGTCCACGTAAGCTACTATGTCTGTTAAAACTGTCTTATCTTCTGTTACTGTAGCATGACAACACAATACCTCTTCCTTAAAAAGCAGACAGTATAAATCAATGCTGTCTGTTCACTTCATCCCTTAAAAAGTCAGCAATGTTGCCCATAGTATAATTGGGGTAGGAGATAGATTTTGTGTATGTATGAGGTCAGAAATAGTGTTACATAAACCAGATGTCAATTCAGTTATAAGCCAAGGTCTTGAACCTTGCAGTTCCTGTTTCCATGGTAGCAATTGTACTGCGGATATATTACTTAAGGCAGTATTGAGGCCAACAGTGAAGGTGCCCTGTTGAGAACTTGCTATGTAATGGGGTCAGTCCTTTGATTTGCAGCAACGAATGCTGAGACAAAATTGGATACCAAGAGTCCTTTTGTTCCTGCATATTGAAGGAACAACATTTAAGAATGCAAATATATGTTTAAATTACACCACCCATATCACCAAATTTAAACTTCAACAGCATACACTATTAATGAGATTTTCAACATTAAATCAATAATCTTGTGCAGTTTAACTAGTGGCAGGCCCATTAGTGTGTGTATATGTGTGTACGACGCTATGGACAGCACTAACACAGAAAGGGACCTGTTCCAATGGGAATTTCAATTAGACAGTTTACACAAGACTGTTAATTAGAATCAGTTGGTGTTCTCTTTGCTCGTGAACAAATATATTTTTTTCCTGCATAAGAGATCTTTCCGCTTATGTTTACATTAACTGTTAGATTTCTGACAGATCTGTGAATTCTGTCTTTTATAATTGATCTATTTGTAAAATATTTTAAAATGAGGAGGTTTCAGATTATGCGGTGAGGTGCTGAAAAATCTGATACAGTGATAATAGGCTAAAAGTTAATGGTAAAGCTACAGTGCTCACCGCTAACCTTGGAGAAAGCTACTTAACTAATATCAAGCAACCTCTGTCGTGTGGATTTCCCTTTTCTGTACAGTGATCTAAATCTGATCAAGGGAATCGTATCAGGATTGGCAATTCATCACATTGGAGTATTCTCATGAACAGCAAAATGAGAAGCAAAACAATTCAATTCCTTCATTTTTAATTTTTAAAAGATGGTTTGGTAATCCAGAGCCCCATGCGAATGCTCTGGGTCATAGGTGCAAAGCTCACCCATGGTAGACTCGAATTCAATAAAATGTGGAATTATTTTTTTAAAAAACTGGCTTGACTAATAGTGACCATGTAACCATTTTCAATTATTGCAAAAACCTATTTGGTTTGCGAATGTCCTTTGGGAATAAATATCTGCTGTACTTACCTGGTCTGCCGGCATGTGACCCCAGTCTGTGGAAAACTCAGTGGTGCATTTTCTGCTAAAGCATAGAAGTACTGATAGCAACCTCAGAATTTCGATCTTTGAATGCACGTGTGCAGATTTGGAAGTTACTGTCAGTTTCAGAGGGTTAACAATTGGCATTGTTGGTAGTTTCTCTGGAATTACTGTTTTTTGTGGATAAAAGGATGGTCCGACTTCTTCCCTCTGACTGGCTCTAAGGCCTAGTTGGTTTACAGTGGTCTAGAATGAACTACTATTGAGCCTTAACAAATAGAGCCCCTTCTCTTAATAATATCTAAATTATTGCACTATAGAAATTAGATGCAAGGTGAATCAAGAGTAACCCTGAGGTGGCAGGATAGCTTAATTTTGCAAAATGTTACAGCATAAAATATTAATAACTAATATAAAAAGTAAAAGAAAAACATAGCTCTTTTTTTTAGTGAAAAAGTTGTATTTCCTGTGGTTTCTCAGCCATAGTTACTGTGAAGCCGTGGATTAGTTTGCCGAGCTGGTTTTCCTGCAAGGTTTCATTGCTAGGTGACCAGCACTCTCTCATTTCCACCCATACAGACAACGAAGGACACAAGTTCAACTGGGACAATGTAACCATCTTAGCACAGGCAAAACTCAGACACGCCAACAATTAATTGAAGCCTGGCACTCCAACCGGAAATCTATCAATAGACACATTGAACTTGACTCCATATACAAACCACTCAGTTACAGAACCAGAAAAGTACCAACAAACAGAGACATATAAATACCAGGAGGGACAGACCACCAACAACTTATCAAAGACACATTGATGATATCACCTAGCGAGGCGACAAAACAATTGCAGAAAAACACACTAACTCAGCGAATGAATCCAAACTTCATCCACAACACGAGCTCCAAATCTTCTCAAGAACTCTATAGTGACTATAATTTCAACCATCACTTGCCACAATGTTAAAAACCTTATAGCAATTGTAAAGTATTTTTCAAAACCGAAATAAATTACTAAGTTAACTCAATATGCTATGAAAAGATAAATCACCAACTCATTTGCACTTTGGGTGTGCATTCTATGCCTGACAATGTTTGATGATTTATTTGTTTTTGTGGGAAGTCACTGAGCCACATTAGTTATTAGGAGGCAAGTTATTAAATTGGAGAAATCTTTTACTGCGCATTGTTGAAAGCATTCCATTTAACAGGTGATAGTGGTTCTGCAAGATAGTCACCAGGTCAGAGTTCATTGAAAAGCAAAAGCTGTTGCAATATCCAGCTAGATTTCATTTAAAAAATGAAAATATTCTGACAAATCTGCTTAACATTACTTGTTTTTACTTCAATCTGAGGACTCAATAGCATAGTAAAGTAAAACCATAGCATAGTAAAGTAAAGTAAAAACACAAACCAGAATGAGACATTGGCCAATTATGTTGAAAACAAAAAGTGCTAGAAATCACAAAGGGTCAGGCAGCATCTGTGGAGAGAGAGCAAGCTTACATTTTGAGGCTTGGTGACTCTTCATGAGAGTTGACATGAAGTGTAGAGAGGGCAGCATTTATGCAATGGTGGGATGGGGTGTGAGGAGTGCTGTGGGAGGTACAGTGTTGATAGTACAGGTTAAGTGATTGGAACATGAGAATGGCAGAGCAATGGTGTGTCTAACTGCCAAATGGGAAAGAACAGACAGTCCCACTAGGCTGGGGTGAGGGGAGAGAGGATATGGTGACAGAGAGTACAACAAGTAAAGTAAGAAGAAATGGGAGTGAGTTCACAATCTGAAGGTGTTGAACTCAATATGAAGTCCAGAAGGTGGTAAATTGCCTAGTCTGAAGATGAGATGGTGTACTTCCAGTTTGCGCTGTGATTCGCTGGAATATTGCAGCATGCTGAGGACAGACACATGGGCATGTGAGCAGGATGCTGTGTTAAAATGACTGGTTCCAGGAAAGCTGTTTGTGCATGGACTGGAGGTTTTCTGCAAAATGGTCACCAGTCTGCGTTGTGTTTCTCCACTGTAGAGTAGCGCACATTGGGTGCAGCAAATGCAATCCAATTGGCCAACTACAAATGGGTACAGGGGTCATGATTTGAGGATACCCTGCTCTCAATGCTTTCAATGAAGGCAGCATGCAAACATTGTTACCTGCTAACTTAAATGACTGTGCTCAGCATGGTGTGGAGTGACTGCACAACTGGGTAAAAACAATGACTGCAGATGCTGGAAACCAGATTCTGGATCAGTGGTGCTGGAAGAGCACAGCAATTCAGGCAGCATCCGAGGACAGGCAAAATCAACGTTTCGGGCAAAAGCCCTTCATCAGGAATAAAGGCAGAGAGCCTGAAGCGTGGAGAGATAAGCTAGAGGAGGGTGGGGGTGGGGAGAGAGTAGCATAGAGTACAATAGGTCAGTGGGGAAGGAGATGAAGGTGATAGGTCAGGGAGGAGAGGGTGGAGTGGATAGGTGGAAAAGGAGCTGGGCAGGTTGGACAAGTCCGGACAAGTCAGGGGATCGAGTTGCTGGAGGTTAGAAACTAGGATGAGGTGGGGGAAGGTGAAATGAGGAAACTGTTGAAATCCACATTGATGCCCTGGGGTTGAAGTGTTCCGAGGCGGAAGATGAGGCGTTCTTCCTCCAGGCATCTGGTGGTGAGGGAGTGGCGATGGAGGAGGCCCAGCACCTCCATATCCTCGGCAGAGTGGGAGGGGGAGTTGAAATGTTGAGCCATGGTGCGATTTGGTTGATTGGTGCGGGTGTCTCGGAGATGTTCCCTAAAGCGCTCTGCTAGGAGGCGCCCAGTCTCCCCAATGTAGAGGAGACCGCATCGGGAGCAACGGATACAATAGATGATATTAGTGGATGTGCAGGTAAAACTTTGATGGATGTGGAAGGCTCCTTTAGGGCCTTGGATGGAGGTGAGGGAGGAGGTGTGGGCACAGGTTTTACAGCTCCTGCGGTGGCAGGGGAAAGTGCCAGGATGGGAGGGTGGGTCGTAGGGGGGCGTGGACCTGACCAGGTAGTCACGGAGGGAACGGTCTTTGCAGAAGGCAGAGAGGGGTGGGGAGGGAAATATATCCCTGGTGGTGGGGTCTGTTTGGAGGTGGCAGAAATGCCGGCGGATGATTTGGTTTATGCGAAGGTTGGTAGGGTGGAAGGTGAGCACCAGGGGCGTTCTGTCCTTGTTGCGGTTGGAGTGGTTGGGTCTGAGGACGGAGGTGTGGGATGTGGATGAGATGCGTTGGAGGGTATCTTTAACCACGTGGGAAGGGAAATTGCGGTCTCTAAAGAAGGAGGCCATCTGGTGTGTTCTATGGTGGAACTGCTCCTCCTTCGCCACTGACCTATTGTACTCTATGCTACTCTCTCCCCACCCCCACCCTCCTCTAGCTTATCTCTCCACGCTTCAGGCTCTCTGCCTTTATTCCTGATGAAGGGCTTTTGCCCGAAACGTCAATTTTGCCTGTCCTCGGATGCTGCCTGAATTGTTGACTGCACAACTGAGCAGGTGGCAGCCCACAAAAACAATACTTGCATGCACCATGGACATCAGTGTGAAGAAATGGTACTCATAGTCGCAAAAACTGGACAGGAAGGCCACTCTCATTCTCTTGAACTTGCCACTAATAAGCATGTAATTCAACCATGTCACTGCAGGGCCTCAGGCAAGACTTATCACGAGATGGGAATGTAACACGTGTACATTCAAAATTAACTGATGAGGCCATCGTTGAAGCAAATTGGCATGAACAAAAGGAAAGACTTGCGTTTATATTGCAATTTAAAGAGCTGTCAGATGTCTTAAATGCTTACAGTGTGATGGAATCCCTGATTTCAAAACTAGTATTTTTTGAGACACACCCTAATTGAAAACTAAACTGAAAAAAGAAGCTGACTCTTCCAAATTCTCAGGAAACAAAGATTGAAAATAAAACTTCTGAGGAGACTGACATCATACACAAAGAGACAGGGACATCAGAGCTCAGATGATGATCCCTGTGGAGAACTATAGGCAGTTGAGAGAAGATGGAGACGAGATCCAGAAACTGAATGTATGCAGATATTTGATTTGATTTCATAGAGTCATTGAAGTCATAGAGCTGTACAGCACGGAAACAGACCCTTCGGTCCAACTCGTCCATGCCGACCAGATATCCCAACCCATTCTAGTCCCATTTTCCAGCACTTGGTCTATATCCATCTAAACCCTTCCTATTCATATACCCATCCAGATGCCTTTTAAATAATGTAATTGTACCAGCCTCCACCACTTCCGCTGGCAGCTCATTCCATACACACACCATCCTCTGTGTGGAAAAGGCCCTTTAGGCCCCTTTTATATCTTTCCCCTCTCACCCTAAACCTACGCCCTCTAGTTCTGGACTAGCCCATCCCCGGGAAAAGTCCTTGTCTATTTACCCTATCCGTGACCCTCATGATTGTATAAACCTCTATGAGGTCATCCCTCAGCCTCCGATGCTCCAGGGAAAACAGCCCCAGCCTACTCAGCCTCTCCCTATAGCTCAAACCTTCCAATCCTGGCAACATCCTTGTAAATCTTTTCTGAACCCTTTCAAGTTTCACAACATCCTTCCACTAGGAAGGAGACCAGAATTGCAAGCAATATTCCAAAAGTGACCGAACCAACATCCTGTACAGCTGCAACATGACCTCTTGACTCCTGTACTCAATGCTCTGACTAATAAAGGAAAGCATACCAAACATTCTTCACAATCCTATCTACCTGCATCTCTACTTTCAAGGAGCTATGAACCTGCACTCTGAGGTCTCTTTGTTCAGCAACACTCCCGAGGACCTGACCATTAAGTGTATAAGTCCTGCTAAGATTTGCTTTCCCAAAATGCAGCACCTCATATTTATCTAAATTAAACTCCATTTGCCATTCCTCAGCCCATTGGCCCATCTGATCAAGACCCCTTGTAATCTGAGATAACCTTCTTCGCTGTCTACTACACCTCTAATTTTGGTGTCATCTGCAAACTTACTAACTATGCCTCCTATATTCATATCCAAATTATTTATATAAATGATGAAAAGTAGTGGACCCACACTGATCCTCATGGCACTTCACTGGTCATAGGCCTCCAGTCTGAAATACAACCCTCCACCACCACTCTGTCTTCTACCTTTGAGCCAGTTCTATATCCAATAGCTAGTTCTCCCTGTATTCCATGAGATCTAACCCCAGTCTCCCATGGGGACCCTTGTTGAATGCCTTACTGAAGTCAATATAGATCACGTCTACTGCTCTGCCCTCATTAATCCTCTTTGTTACATTTTCACAAAACTCCATCAAGTTTGTGAGACATGATTTCCCATGCACAAAGCTATGTTGACTATCTCTATTCAGTCCTTGCCTTTCCAAAAACGTATAATTCCTGTCTCTCAGGATTCTCTCCAACAACTTGCCCACCACCAATGTCAGGATCACTGGTCTGTAGTTCCCTGGCTTGTCCTTACCACCTTTCTTAGGATGGTACCATGGTAACCAACCTCCAGTCTTCTGGCACCTCACCTGTTACCATATTGTTATCACCACCTTAGGAGTGAAAAGGTGCACAGTCTTCTCCATCTTCCACTTCAGCGTGGTGAGGGACTCTGACATCACTTATGGTTTGGGCAATATAATGGAGTTGGGAACACATTAGCAGACAATGTCCTGTGAAACAAGCTATCACACTCAATACCACTTAAGGAGAATGTATAAACGTTAATATTCCCTTTCCAAACACAAATGTTCCTGGAAATGAAGTTTAGATTGAAGCACTGTCCCTCATTTCCTCCAATGATTGATTTCAGGCTTTTCCATTGTAATAAAACACAATCCTTAACCTGAAATAATGAAAATTAGACAACAAAGTTAATGCAGATTTCTATTGTCATTTGGATTTGTGATAGATTTTAGTCTGAAAATTTAAGTACTTTCCTTCCACATAGCACCAGTCACAGTGCAAGTATGTCACTGCCATTGGGAACTGGAATTGCCAAAGCTGGTGTCAACTACTTGGTTTCAGATTGTAGACTCCTTTCTGCTCTGTTTGATGGCCTTTAACATGTTCATTTGTAGCAAACATAATGGGGAAAGACATTTTTTCTATCAGATTATATTTCTGAATGCAGTAAGGAAATGATGTTTAAAGGTTAAGTCACTTACACCATTTTGCCCTTGGTAATTTATCATTAACATTTTGGGAGAACATTTTTAATACAAAGGAAGTCTGTCTAATTAAATTTACAAAAGTAAATTGCCACAAATTCTAAGAAATAGTTATGTTATTTTGCTATGAAAACATCCTAATTATATAGTATCACAACTGAGAAGTTTTACAAGCTACCTGGGAGACAATCACACACAGAATTCCAAAAGCTATTCATTGAGAGATGTAATAGCCCCAATTCAGAAACATTGCCTGTATTGGGAAGTCTGTACTTTCTAACATTTAGCGCTGTGTCCCGTTGCATTTTATTTACTCAAGCTGTTGCTTTCATGTTTCTTGGACAGAAGCACATTTCTTTTTCACAAAACAATAATTGGTAGCTTAGAATCTCGATAGTGTCGAAGCAGGTTCAAACGTGTGGTGCTGGAAAAGCACAGCCAGTCAGGCAGCATCGGAGGAACAGGAGAATCGATGTTTAAGACATAAGCTCTTCATCAGGAACAAGCCTCATGAAGAGCTTATGCCCGAAACATCGATTCTCCTGCTCCTCGGATGCTGCCTGATTGGCTGTGCTTTTCCAGCACCACACTCTCGACTCTGATCTCCAGCACTCACTTTCTCAGTGTCGAAGCAGATCATTCAGCCCATTGAGTCCACACTGCCTCTCCAAAGAGCATCCCACCCAGATCCACCCCATCCCTGCAACGCCCACAGCCAATCCACTTAACCTGCACATCTTTGGACTGTGGGAGGAAACTGGAGCACCCGGAGAGGACCCACGTGGACACTGGAAGAATGTCACTCAAGAATTGAACCTGGGTCCCTGGTGAGGCAACAGTGCTAATTACATCATTGGAAGCAATGGGATTTGAACTCACACCTCTATCAAGACTGGAACTTGGGTTCAGCGCCTTAGACTGCTTGGCCACACTACCACGTCTCCTCAAGGACCAAAGTGGACACGTATATGTGGAACCACAGGATATGGGTGAGGTCCTTAATGAATATTTCTCCCCTGTGTTTACTGTGGAGAAAGACATGAAGATTTGGGAACTTGGGAAAGTTAGTGGTGATATCTTGGGGACAGTCCATGTCACAGTACAGGAGGTGTTGCACATATTAGAATGTATGAATCTGCTCCTGACCAGATATATCCAAGAACCCTGTAAGAGGCTAGAGAAGAAATTGCGGGGGCCCTGGCTGATATATTTATATTATCGTTAGCCATGGGTGAAGTCCCCAAAGACTGGAGGATAGCAAATGTTATCCCCTTATTTAAGAAGAGCTGCAAAGATAAACCTGGGAACAATAGACCAGTAAGTCTAACATATGTGATAAGTAAGTTACTTGAGAAGATTCTGAGGGATAAGATAAGTTCTTTGATAAAGTGACCAGGAGGGTAGATGAGAGCAGGGTGGAAGACATAGTCCATATGGATTTCAGTAAGGTTTTGATAGGTTTCCACATGGTAGGGTGCTCTGCAAGGTTAGATCGCATGGAATTCAGGGGAAGCTGGCAAATCGGATACACAATTGGCATGTCGGTATGAAGGGAACGGTAATAGTGGAAGGATACTTGTCAAACTGAAGGCCTGTAACTAGTGGAATGCCTCAGGGGTCGGTGCTGGGCCCATTATAGCTTGTTATCTATACTAATGAGTTGGTTGAGAATGTAGAAGGCATGATTGGTAAGTTTGCAGATGACACTGAAATAATTGGTATCATGGACAGTGAGGAAGTTTATCAGAAGTTGCAGCAGGATCTTGACCAGCTGGGGAAGTGGGTTGAGAAATGGCAAGTGGAGTTTAATATAGGTAGGTGTGACGTGTTGCATTTTGGAAAGTCAAATGAAGGTAGGAGTTTCATAGTGTGTAGTATGGCCTTAAGGAGTATAGTGGAGGAGAGGGACCTTGGCGTTCAGGTGCTTGGTTCTCTAAAAGTGGAGTCACAGAGAGACATGGCAGTGAAAAATGCTTTAGGCACACTGGCCTTTATCAGTGAGGGCACTGAGTATAGAAGTTGGGAAGTTTTGTTTAAGTTGTACAGGATGTTGATGAGGCCACACTTGGAGTATTGTGTTTAGTTTTGGTCACCTTGTTACAGGAAGGATGTTATTAAACTGGAAACTGAGCAGCAGAAATTTATAAGGATGTTGCCAGGATTCAAGGGACTGAGTTATACGGAGAGGTTGGACAAGCTCGGACTTGGCATGGATAGGGTGAATGCACTCGGTCTTTTTCCCGGTTTGGGGAATCGAGGACTAGAGGGCATCCATTTAAAGTAAGAGGGGAAAGAACAAATTGGAACCTGAGGGGCAACTTTTTGTTTGCACAGAGGGTAATACACATATAGGGTGAGCTGTCAGCAGAAGTGGTTGAGGTGGGTATATTAACAACAATTAAAAGGCAATTGGACAAATAGATAGGAAAGGTTTAGAAGGATATGGGCCAAATGCAGGGAAATGGGGTTAGTGTAGATGGACATTTTGATTGGCACGGACCAGTTTGGGCTGAAGGGCCTGTCTCCATGCTGTAGGACTCTATGACTCTAGCCATCTGTCATATTGGAATTGAATGTATGCTGGAGTTTCAGTTGGTGCACATTCATAATTCTTACATTGTGAGGGCATAGAAGAACAGATTTCTATGAAGAACTGGAATAAACAGACATATGGGCTCAAACAAGAGAGAGAAAAAAACAGCAGAGGTGAAAAGGTGGGAAAGAAATGAAACATTGTGGCAACATACAAAAGGAACTAATCCTTTGACCTGTTTTTATCTTACAAATAGAGTTTTGAACCAACATGTGGTACAAAATCTAAAACGACAGGAAATAATGATATGAACGTATTAAATTTGCATCATGCATCTTTCAAGAGTTTAAATTAATAGCTTATTAATCAACCAGAATAGAATGCCAATTCAGTATGCCAGCTGGAATATGGCTTTGTCAGCAGCAGAAAGCACAGCCAGGCATGATGTGAGGGATGGGTATTCTTTTCCTGGGTTTATCCTGCAAGTGTTTAAATTAACATAAACACCCAGAAAATCTTCTTAATCTCAACTTATTTATCAAAATGGTTACAATAGAGGATAGTGACAGCAGAAGAAGAATGGCTGGTTCAGCAGTCCTAACGTAATTTGCTTTGACATATCAGATGTAGCTTTGGTTTAATGAGAAGCTGCAACATCAGTCTTGAACATTTCACCATAGTACAATAGCAAGAAGAATACTTCTAATGAATTGTAGGTTACATCTCATATATATTTAACAAAGTCAATGTTTGGTGTTCCTGATGTGATTATTTTCACATATTGGTCATGGCATAATATTAATAGAAGAATCTCAGTATTTGTTGTTGCTTTTCTCCACTACTGTTACATAGAATGAAAATCATAAGACATTGTTGTAGGAAGTAATTTTCAGATACTCCCTTAAGGCCTATACTTGTTAGTTTGGAAACAGGAGTTTGAATTTTCATTAAACAATGGAACATGCACTTAGCACTTGATGTTTAATTCACAAACCTCTCTTTTGGAAAATAAGGAAATTTTAAATATCTTCCAATCATTCACTATAACATGGAGCTGCAGAAAAGTGGCATAAGTGACATTTTTGTCAGTGTTTCAAAGCTCCTGTAAATCTGCTGAACTTACAGCAGATGAGTGGGAGAACCTCTGCAGGAAATTACCCCATGGTTCCTTCCTTCATTGAAAGCTGTGGAAGGAATGAGAACAAAATAAATATTGTGTATTAAGAGCTTAAGAAATCAGAGTGGAAGTAGGTCATTTGCCCATTAAGCCATCCAATAAGGTAATGGCTGATCTGCCGCAGGACTCAACTTCTCTTTCATACCAGTTCATCATCACCCTCAATTCCTCAATATTTCGAAAATCTATTTACCTGCTGTTTAAGTTCTTCCACTGAGCTGCCCTCCACAACTCTCTGGGGTAGAGAGTTCTAGACATTCCAAACCCTCTGGGAGAAGAAATTCCTTCACATCTCAGTATTAACTGAATAAACCTTTATTCTGCAAATGTGTCCCTTAGTTTGAAATTACTTGCACTTGGGAAACATCTTATCAATGTCTCCTCTGTCAAGACCCTGTGAACCTTGTAAGTTTCAATAAGATTCTTCATTCTTCTAAAGCCTAATGAATAAATGGCTCATTTGTTAAGTTGCCCTTGATAAGCCAACCCTTTGATCCCAAGAATCAGCCTAATGAATTTCTTTTAAGTTGTCACCAGTGCTGATACATCCTTTTTTAAGTACAGGGATGAAAACTGTACACAGTCCTTCAGAAGCAGCCTTAGCAACATCCTCAACAGGTGTACGACAACTTCCTGATTTTAAACTGCTCCCCTTTAACAATAAAGAATAATCTGGAACTCTAATATTACTCAAATAAAGTCCTAAAGGAGCATAAAAAAGACTCATTAGCAATTCTACTATTAGGAAGCCACTGAAAAAAAGCATATATACATGATATATGCTTCAGCAACTCCGCTAGGTGTATTTAACATTGCACTTGAGATTTCTAACATTACAAGGTACTCTGCAAGACATCTGATTGATTAAGAAAGGATGCCTCTCTTGTAAAATTGATAAGTGCTTGTATAGTTGATACATTTTTAAGGAGAATCTGATTATCATCTCACCAGGGATGGTAATAATTAATTACTTTGGGACGTGCTGCCAAATGGAAAAGAACATAATGCTGCCTCATTCAACCACCAACTGTCCATGAGGAAATAGAACAAATGCTTACTCTCAGAACAAAGCATAAGTGACCTACTTTTCATTCAGTTATGGAGGTGTGCATGACTGCCAAAATTGACATTTATTGATCTTGAGAGTAGTGGTCAGTCACCTTCTCGAACCACTGAAGTCGATGTAATGCATAATATTCTTTGTAATACACTCCAATACTGTTACAGAAAGGGCTCCACAATATTAACGCACAATATTAAGTGACTATGAAATCAACTTGATTTATGGCTTATGTCTACTGTCCTCATTCTTTGAGGTGGTTAAGGTTATGAGTTTGTAGCAGTAAAAATGGTGAGTTATTGCAGTGCATCTTATACATGGTCCTACTGCAGTCACAATGCACCAGTGCTTGACATGCTGGCAATCAAATGTGCTGCTTTGTCCGAGATGGTGCCATGCATCTCAAGTGTTGTTGGAGCTGAACGTGTTTTTTGTAGATGGTGAAAACGTTTAGGTTATCAGGAAATTAATTATTTGCCAGAAATTAATCAATCATTAATGAACTCATCTAGCTTCTCAGGTGAGTTCAGTTAAGATTCGTGTCAGTGGTGACTTCCAGGCTGTTATTGGTGGGGAGTAGTGCTGCTGAATGTCAAGGAAAGGTGGTTAGACTTCCTCTTGTTGGAAATAGCCATTTCTGGAACTTGTCTGTAATGTTGGTTATTTCCCATTTATTGGCCTTTTCCTGAATGATATTTACGTCTTGCTCCATGCAGATAGAGACTGCTTCATTTTCTGAGGAGTTGCAAGTGGTGATGACAACAGTATAATCATTTGTGATTATCTCCACTTTATGATGGTGGGAAAATTATTGATGAAGCAGCTGAAGGTGGTTGTGTTTGAAGATCTCCTATAGTCTTGCTCTGAAATGAAGTCAAGTGGTTCCAACAACCACAACCATCTTTCTTTAGGCTTGGTATGATCCTTCAGTGATGGAGAGCTTTACTCCTAATTCTGATCGACTTGCATTTTACTTAAGTCATTGATGCCACACTCTGTCAAATGCTACCTTGAACTAAAAGTCACACCTCACTCATTCACACCTCTTCTCTAACATTTGGCTCTTTTTTTCTTTGGATCGAAGGTTGGAATGAAATGTGGAATGTTATAGTGGTTATTGGTATCTCAATCATTGGTTACAGAGCCAGTGTGACTCCTCTACTTTGCCTCCTTTTGGCAAGACACACTTCATCTTGTTCCACTTAGACACTTGACAGGCCAATAGCAGGCTATTTCACATGATGAAGGACCCTGGGCATGGAGGTCCCATGCACCGAGAGCTGTTTGTTGTTTTCTCACCATGGCAAGCTTCTGCCTGTCAGTGAATTAACAACATGATGTGGGATGAGGACTGTAAAATGGCATTCATTGCCTACTAAAGCCTTCAGTTGGCACCAAGGTGGGAAAGCCATCCGCAAGCCTTACCATCATGACTTTATCAGCTTGGAGTCAGGAAAGCACCAAGGTCCCCACTTACCATCCTCCAGTAAAGTTAAATGTCCAATGCCACTAAAGTTTCCAAAGGAAAAGGCTCAGAATTCCCATAGAGTCTGGAGTGGTCCTGGTGGAATGGTTGCTAAATGCAACTTGATGGCACTGTCAGTGACATTTTCCATCACGTTAGCACTGATTAGAATTGATTGATGAGACAGAAATTGGCTGGGTTAGATTTTTTCTAAATTTTGTTGATAGGCTATATCTGGATAATTTACATGTTGTTGGGTAGCTGTCACTGTTGTAGCTGTACTGGAATGCCTTAGGTAGGGGCACTGCAACGTTAAATGCCATGCAGGGGAATGCAGGTTTTAAGCACTACAGCTGGGGTATTGTCAAAGCTTTGCTGTAGGCATTAGACTCAGCTATTTCTTTATATCGCATATACTGAATGGAAATAACTGAAGGTTGGCATCTGTGATGTTCGGGTCTTCAGGAGGATGTTGAGATGAATGACAGTTCGGGCATGCATTATGGCACTGTCTTTTGGACCAACTTGCTGGGTGTGCCATCATGAGAATGAGAAAATTCATGAAGCCTCCTTCTCCCTTTAGTTATTTAATTTTCGACTGCTACTACTGATTAGGTGTGGGAGAACCGCATCACTTGCATTGCCTAAACCATTCTGTTATGTTTAGTATGCATCTAGACTTGTGTTATATCTTCACCAGGTTAGCACTTCATTATTAAATAATTCTGGTGCTGCTCCTAGCATGCTTTCCTGCTCTCTTCTTTGAACCAGTATTGGTTGTTTGATTTGATGATAATGAAGAGTGATGCTGGATGGTGATGCCAGACTATTAGATATTATTTTGTGATGAAGGATAATTCTCCACCCATGGATAGCCACCTTTGAACTATAAGATCTGTTCTGAATCTATCATTTTTAACTGGTTGTGATAGTGCTATACAATCCAATATAGGATGTCCTCAGTGTAAAGAAAATGACTGTGATGATCATTGCTACCAGTTGTAAAATGAACAATTGTATTTGCAATAAGTTGATTAAGTGAGGATGAGGTAAACTAAAATTTCCCCTTGTGTTGATTCTCTTTATCGCAGCCCCAGTCTACCATCAGCATCCTTCGGAATTCTACCAGCTCCAATACCAGCCTTTAAGCCACTCTTGATAATCAAGTTGAAGTTTCCTATCCAAAATATCCGAATTCTTGTTCCAGGTGAGACGCCACTTGCTAGAGTACCTAGGGTTAGGGTTAGCATTGACTGAAGAAGGGATTGTAACGCAGTTAGCCAGGTAGACCTCTTAAAAAAATGATTTTACGGATTGGGGTTGTTAATCTGGTCCAATCAGGGAGCCCTGGCTAACAGATAAAAACAGGAGCATCAGACATCCTATCAATCTGAGAGCTGGCTCTGAGGGAGCTGGAGCAGTGTCGAGGACTTTCCACATGCAAATAAAGGATGACTTGGTGATGGGATACTGGCCTCTGTGAGTTATTTCAGGTACTGGGCGGCAATCAACAAAAAATGTACTTCTGCAGTTTGACCTGATGCCCTGAGCCACCTTACTGCAATGTTGATGTCTCTCTGTGCCACTCCTCCCTGACTATAGACCACTGGTGCCCCCACCTCTGGTGATAGTGATTGAGAATTTAGGACATTGGCTGATTGATATGCTTCTGTGAGTAGGTTTTTTGCAACACTGATATTAATTCTGGTAAGATAGAAATACTTATATTATTTAAATTTTAATTGCAGCAACTTAAAATGCATGGCTCAACATTTTTGTAAAAATTGAACTGCCAATGCTATAATCTTCCATTAAATTGTTGGTTTAAGTCACAAGAATTCAAAGTCCCTGTTTGTCATGAAATGATGACTCTTTAAGAACAAACAGAAAGTTTTATATTATTTTTCTTAAATGTATCCACCACACTCATGGGTTCATTTTACAGCAGATAAGAAGCTGTACAGGTAATGTATAGGAAAGTATACTAAATCTGACTTGTATCACTGCTGCTTGAGACTTCTTAACAAGTCATGCATTCAATACATTATATGCTATTGGTTAAGAGATGCCTTCTTAAAGGTATATGCATATCATGTCCCAGCATCCTCCATCCCCCTTTCTAAAGAATCAAGCCAATTACTTGATAGAATAAAAGCAAAACAAAACAATTTTATGTCTACATGTGCTTTAACACAGAGCAATAAATGTAAAAGTCTCTCAAATATATTGAGCTTTGTTTATCTGCCCAAACTTATTCATGCTGATTTTTGTTTGTGTTTGCGGTGTGTTTTCAAAATGGTGGTTAGCATTGCTTTGCTCATGTTGAGACTTTGAGGGTTACCTGATGTTGCTGGTTGTGACATTGTCCTGATTTGTTATCTGCTTTGTTACATTGCAATGTAGTTTGATGTATGTAATTTGGATTTCATACTTTCATGGTTTTGGGCATTTATGAATGATTTCTACTGAATTTCAGGTGCCATAAATTGGATGCTGTCCTTGAACTCACCATCATATACTCAGTTGTGCAATTCACTAACCACATGCTGGTCATGAGGGTCCTTTATCTTTCCAAGTATCAACAATAATAATTGGAAAGGTTTATCTACATTTGGCTGCCCAATAGCGATGTCAATTTTGCAGCGGAATAAAATATGGTTATTCAGGATGGGTATGCATATTTAGTTAAAATAGTATCATGAAGCCGATGGCATTTCCCTTACAGCGTTAAGTGATATCTTTCTAGCACAAACATGGTGGTCTATGGCATTTGTCATTGTCTTGATAGTACCATGACAGGTCCTTGGACATATGTAAATTTACAATCATTGAATGGTTTCTACAATATAGGAGAGCTGAAGTGATGAGTATGAGCCATTATAGCAACTGTTGGATGTACTAGATCTGAGGGATGCAATCTCTGTTATTGATTGGTCGCTTGCCACTTTTGTGATCCTGACATATCAGTGTTTAATAGAGAGGCATTTGTACCTGAACTGGCATCTTCTTTTGAAAATATGCAATGATGTGCCCTTCATCTTTGGACATAAGAGCTGGACGATCAGGAAGACTTCCATTGATACCACTGTGTCAAATCAATCTTTGTCCACAATCCTAAATGCCTACTTACTTTGTGAGTAATGTTCTGCTCATTCTCAATATCTGACTTTGCTAGATATTTTGAGGATCTTGTCTTCAAGTTGCTTGGTATGTTCACTTTACTGGTTATAATTCAGTCACCATCCAGCCTCTGCTTGTGACATCTCAGGATGTTGGGAGTTTGTGGCCTCCTGTTTTGGTCTGTGCTTCTAATGTCCTCTAATGCATGCATTGTTTAAAAACTGGGCATTTTCTTGGTCCTTGAGTGAGACTGCACCAGCTGTACTTTCTACTCAGGTAGCCTGCATTGGCTATTGTACTGCTTGTGGATGGATTATGCACCCAACCTGTGGACTCTAACTGCACATTAGTAGGACTTAATATTTACTTTGAGAGTGTGGTGTTGGAAAGACACAGCAGGTCAGGCAGCATCTGAGGAGCAGGAGAAGCGATGTTTCGGGCATAAGCTCTTCATCAGGAATCTTGATGAAGGGCTTATGCCCAAAACGTTGATTCTCCTGCTCCTCGGATGCTGCCTGACCTGCTGTGCATTTCAGCACCACACTCTCGACTCTGATCTCCAGCATCTACAGTTCTCACTTTCTCATAGTTGACTTTATAGTTGTGTCCATTTGTAGTCAGGCTACCACAGTGTCATCTTTGAGTTTGTCCAAGAATCTTTCTGGAACTCTTCCTTTTGGGTGGACATAAGCATGAGTTTGATTATTCTGTTGGATATCTCTGCTGCTGTCAATTTTCAATCATGCCCACTGACTCTGTATCTATTTACGACTTGATCAATGTTCTTTGTTAGCTATTGACAAAGGGACAGGAATTCGAAACAATGTACTCAGAACTTGAGATGTTGTCATAGTTGATCTTCAAATGTCAACCGTGTTTTGTTGTCTAACTTCTGAAGATCAGCATCAGACAGAGCTGATTTGTTCAGACCTTTGGAAAGCTGTGTTGCCAATAGCAATTTAAGTTTTTAGTAGCTTTTTAAATTTAGTTTGAAGATATTGAGATTCAGAAAACACAGCTTGATGTATGATCAGAACAGTGTAAATTCAGAATGGAGATCCATGACATTTCAATTGAGTAATGGGAAATTGTAGCTTTTTATAGATTTTATTTAATGATGTTTGGAGCTTTTAATAACTATACAAATTTTTTTTTCAAGTTTCTACTGTTAAATTAGGTCTGAGTCACAGTAGATTTAGTGACTACCGTCTTCGCTGGGCACAGGCTACCGCTTGATTACAGTGGGTCTGTTGAGTTTTTTTTCCCAGTTCTTCTGAGGTTTACTGAAGCCGAACCCACAAAACAGTTTTTTTGACGTGAAAATCATACTGCCTGTTTCAACCGATACATTACACAATGAGTAATGCTGTTATTATATTGTTCTCTAGTAGCTGGGAGTGTTAGTAGGTAGCTTCTTCCCAGCTTAGTTTGCAGTATTTAGCTTCAACAGTAATGAATGTTCTTTTTTTTTGGAGTTCTCATTACAATGAGAGCAGACCTGCAGCCTTTTGTTTAATCTCTATTCCTGCACAACATCACGACAAATAGATTTGTACTTCCCGAGGAATCCTAAAATTCAACTATCTCACCGTGACTCAATTCCTGCTGACTGGAATGAGGTTTGATCCTGGAATTAAGATACAGTATGTAGAATCCCTACAAACCTGCTGAACTCCTACACACATTGTGATTTGATGGATGTTTCATTTTCGCACTCATTCTTTTCTCTTTCCTGCATGGATTGAGGCTTGTACGTTCTGCTCAGTCAAATCCTGAAGTCATGCTGCCGTCATGTTATGAAAGACGTCCTTAAAAGTCGAAATTTTTCAGAAACCACAAACTACCACTATGTTATATCTGCTTCTTAACTGTAGACAAACCAATCATACACAAGGACTGGTGAAACACTGATGTGGGTTATTCATTTGACGTACAATAACTTTCAGTGGGAGCTCAGTATAGTGTATCTGACTTCACAAACTGCTGCTTCAGAATCGAAAAGTTTGGTGCTGGAAAAGCACAGCCAGTCAGGCAGCATCCGAGAAGCAGGAGAATCGTCGTTTTGGGCATGACGTTCATCAGGAATGTTCCTGTCATGTTATGAAGGATGTACATAAAAATCAAACTTTTTCAGAAACCACAACCTATTACCATGTTATATCCTTGGATGCTGCCTGACCGGCTGTACTTTTCTAGCACCATACATTTTAACTCTGATCGCCAACATCTGCAGTCCTCCCTTTCTCCTGCTGCTTCAGTATATCTAACAGGTAATGAAATGAATACAGTGCATCCTATTGGTGATGATAGTTTCCAATATGTCCCCTTAAAGATATGCTCACATTATATCACAAGAGTAACCAGTGGTCATTCTGGTGAGAATCAGTGGGATTAGAATACATGCAGAACTTAATTCTACAACATGTTTTAATGTAGAAATTAAGGTTTTATCTTTGTGTTTTTTTGACTGGAGCTTTAACTTGTTATATTGCCCTTCTCTTCAAATACCTATATCTGGGCCTCAAGTTTCCCATCCATGTTTACAACCCTCCTCGTTGCCCATTCCGCACCATTGTATCCTGAGTTAGTTGTAAAATATATTGTTAAAAATCACATAACACCAGATTATAGTCCAACAGGTTTATTCGGAAGCACTAGCTTTCTGAGTGCTGCTCAGGAACAGCGCTGCGAAAGCTAGTGCTTCCAAATAAACCTGTTGGACTATAATCTGGTGTTGTGTGATTTTTAACTTTGTCCACCCCAGTCCAACACTGGCACCTCCAAATCGTAAAATATATTGTAATGTTTTGTCTCAATCACATTTGAGAAATGGTGTTCTTGGTCTTGGAGATTAAAGCTGATGCTATTAAGGAAGAGGACAATTTTTCACTTCAGTCATTGAGTGCTGGCATTGCATACCAGGTCTGTAGTAAAGTTCTCATTAATCTGCTCTATTAACATGCCTTAATTGCAGCTTTGTCTGGTTTTGGTTGATTTTCTGTCATTTGAGGTTGTTTCTATTTTTGAAACTCCATCACTACCACTGAAAACTCATTTATAATGTCCAGATTTTGCTTTGCTGGCATTTCAGTATCATTGGAGCATTTTTTGATGTTCTACCGGGACCTGCTGTGGTGAATGTAACAGTTAACCAACAAAGGTCACATTTCTGATTTGTCAAGGTATTTAACATGATTATGCATTAGCTCTGCCAATACTCCCTCCAAAAATCAACCCAAAGGACCATTCAGTCAGCAGTTTGAAAGCTATGCCCCAGATGTTTTGTTCAACCTTCAACTTGTTTTCAAAAGATTGTCTAAATTGTTTAATTACATAGGAGAAAGTGAGGACTGCAAATGCTGGAGCGTCAGAGTTGATCAAGTGTGGCACTGGAAAAAGCACAGCAGGTCAGGCAGCATCCTCGTCAGAAGGGTTATACCCAAAATGTCGACTCTCTCGCTCCTTGGATGCTGCCTGACCTGCTGTGCTTTTTCCAGTGCCATGCTTTATCAACTGCTTAATTATATGCCATAAATTTTATTTTCAAAGAGAACTAGTTGTTCAAGCTGGGATCTAAGTGTTTGGGAAGTGTCTATACCTATTGAATTTCAACAAATCCTTCTATCTTTTGCATGAGTATTATTCACCTCAACCATTGCATATGAACATTTATTTCTTCAGCTTCATAAAACTTAATACATTTATTACTGCTTGCAAAGTACATGGGCCTCTATTGTACTCCAACAGAACTGTAAATCACAGATAACAACCACTTAATGTGCATATTTAGATTCATATGGTAATTATATAGCCTAAGTATTTGGAGCAAGAATTAATATATAATATAACATATTTTAATCAGCAATTTCCCCAACGTGAGCATCTGTCAAATTGGGGAAGTACATAATTTTCTTTGATAAACATGGCCTGCACTTTACAAAAAAAAATGAATTAATCATCTTAAAAAGATTTTTTTTCTATTTATAGAAGCAAGCAGAACAATATTGGCTCATTTTAGACCTTGATGATACATTGCTTGTGTTTATGCTTTCCAAGACATTAAATTTTTTTCAGAACTTTAACACAATTTCAAAACACTGTTTTGAGATAACAAACAGATTTTTGGCTAATTGCTTTTTCAATTGATGTAACCAAGAATCCCATTTGTCATTAATTTTCCATTTTAATTGTTGCTCATGGCTGAATTTTTAAAGCTATTTTCACAACATGCAACCTTCTTGAATTAACGTGTTTTGATTTACAAGCAGAACGTGAGATCAGAGTTGTATCAAACCAAAGCCTAATTAAAGCTGAGAAATAGGAAAGATTACAGCGTCCTAGCATGTAGCGTAACTGGGATCAAAATTCTTGTTGCAAATTTAGATCTCTACTGGTGTCCACGGATATCCACTGGTCTTCAATGGTATAGGCAATTCTTTCGAACAGATTGATTACCTACCGCTCTGTGGAAGTTGACTCCTGCTGCTTTGTATCTATCAGCATGTTACAGATACCCAAGAATGTAAGAAAACTATTTTTAATTTGATCTCCATTTCATTATTGTTCAATCTCTTTTTTAATTTCTGCCAATGCAGGTTATGTTAATGATAGACAAGACATTTTTTTTGGTTTGTAAGTTCCATGATAAACACAGCACACAAAACAAAAAGTGTGATGGAAGTCACAGTGTTGATTGTAATTACTTGCACAGTCACAGTGCAAATGATCTATGAAAGTCAACTCTTTTACTCCCACAGTCTAACATGTCTTTTGGTCTCAGAGATATACACGATTATTGTTATATTTTATGAATTTCCTGCTAAATCATAACTTTACAATCACAAAGTCAATGGAGTGAGAAGTCAGGCAATTTATTTTTGCCATTGGATACTCTGTTGCTGATAAAGACAACAATTTCTACAAGGCTCTGAAAAACCACTTATTCCATGGAAGAAAATCAGTTTATGGAGGAAACACAACAATTTCATTTTCGGTTTTGGGGAAAAAAAGGATTCTGGTTACAGTGAACATCATCAACTTGAATTTATATAGTGTGTTTAAGATAGCAAAATATTTCAAGATGTGTTAAAAGTGGTTTTTAAAACAAAATTTGACACTTTTGTATATAAGTGGAAAGCAAAAGCTTGGTCAAAGTGACAGATGTTAAAGAGCATTTTAAAGGAAAAAAGAGGTCCAGAGAGGAAAATAAGAGCGTGGCTGCCATTTTAGGTGAGGAAGAGGTTATTGTTAAAATTGCTGCCATACAAGAGGCCAGAATGAGATAAACACAGATATTTTGAAGGGTTGTAGGACTGGAGGAGACTAGTGATAGGAGAGGAGAAAGTGAGGACTGCAGATGCTGGAGATCAGAGCTGAAAATGTGTTGCTGGAAAAGCGCAGCAGGTCAGGCAGCATCCAAGGAACAGGAGAAGGGCTTATGCCCGAAACGTCGATTCTCCTGTTCCTTGGATGCTGCCTGACCTGCTGCGCTTTTCCAGCAACACATTTTCAGTAGTGACAGGAGAGGCTGAGACCATAAAGGGATTTGAAACAGGGTTGGGAATTTTCAAATGAAAGGAAAGTACTACACATGCTGAAAATCTGAAATAAAAACAGAAAAAAAGACAAAGTTCTGGAGAAACCTGGTAAGTCTGGCAGCATCCAGACGGAGAGAAACAGAGACCAGTATGATCCTTCTTTGAAGCAGCATTACAAAGAATGGTCACATTGGAATTGAAGCATTAACTCTTCTCTCTCCACAGATGTTGCCAGTCTTGGCTCAGCTTATGTATAGTTGGTAGAAGATAAAAAAAACTGGACAGCAGAATGTAAATACTCAACTCTGTAGGTAATAAACCCCAATGGATGGGGGTTTCAGCAGCAGTTGAGGGCATAGTTAGGTAATAATAGTGATATTATAGAAGTGCAAATAGATGGCTTTTGTGATGACATGGATATGTTATTGAAACTCATCAACATCAAGCACACCAACAAAGCTGGAAACATTCTGGTCCAGCCTCAGTCCATTATTAGTGAGAGAAGTCGGGTCAATGACAAGGGGGTAAAATCTGTGATGGGGGTTGAAGACAATAGCTTTTGACTTCCCAGTATTTAGTTGCAAGAGATTTCTGCTCATACTGAATGCTGGAAAAGCAGACTGACGTTTCAGAGATGGTAGAGGAGTTGTGAGAGATGGTAGAGCTGGATGTCACCAGTGTACATGTAGAACCTGTTTTGCTTTTAGATGCTTCCTATTGAAGGCTAATATTTATGTGTGGAACAGAGAAAACCAAAGATCTATGGAGCACATATCAGCGCAGAGGGGAAGAGGAACAGTAGCATGAATTGAAGGTGAATAAACGACCATTGATAAGTTGGCTGTTATTCTTTTCTGGATCCAGAAAGATAATGAAAAAAAGTGAAAATTAAACAAAGGGAAGGAATATGAGATTGAAATGAAGCAATGGTTATAAATATGCATGAAAGGAAAATTTCATGGTAAGAGTCAGTACACCTATAATGGTGATCATAATATACCTCAAGACCCTGTAATTACAAAATGCAAATTAAAATTCATGGTAACTTAAAGGGAGAGATTCTACTAAATTTTACACTATCCTAAATTATTTAAACAGCTATCAGGGGAGAAATCTGTACTCTTGCAAGTATATTAACGAATCTCCTTGTTCTGGTGCTTTTTCAAACTACACCAGATGCAGCCTGGAGGCAGATATTTTATGTAGCAGTTCCTCAAGCAGATTCATGAATCTCTCTAATTACCTCGTAAATCTGAGGTGCTATCCCAGTCTTCCATCCTCCTTCACAATGACACTAGACAGGAACTTTTGTGTAAAATGTATGCTTCCTGACTGCCTCAGTTGTGCAGTTTGGAAATATAAAATGAAAGATCAGAGAAGACTGAAATATTACAAAGTATCTTCTATGTAATACGTAGAATTAAGTGAAAATTTGGTACAAGACTTTTTCTTTCAATAGGTATCAAGACACGACTGTCCCATTGGGAAAGTGGAACAGTGCTGGTGTGACATACATCCTGCCGTAGGTAATAAATGTTGGCAAAGAAATGGTTATTTACAAATCCTTTGTCATTGTGAATGGATTATTTATAAACCTAATTTGATCAAATTGATGTTTAATGAGTGAAAGCTGTACCCACGAACAGGCTCATTCTTGCATCTCTTTTCTAAGTATACCATTTCACAGCATCCACTGACTTTAATATATTGCATTCAAACCTTGATCTCTACTTTCTGGATAAAGGCATATACTTCCCCTAAATTTTTTTTCTGGCTCTTAAATTGAATTCAGACAACACGGTGTTTACTTATTTCACAATTGAATAAATAGACTATCAAGACTTAAAGACTTTTCTGAGAAAGGTGTGATTTAATTGGCAGTCAAGGAATCCTTTACAATGAGTATTGGGTAGTTCTGATTGATGGTTCTGATTCTCCACTTTTTTCATTCACAGTGGAGAAGAGTCAAAATAGTTGCACTCTTGGTTAAGCCTGCCCAGCAGAAGTGATGAATGCAGAAAATAACTGATAACAAAAATACGCTATAATAACATTTGTTTTGGAGGCAAGATTTCCAATATTGTTTCAGTTGACCAAATGTGGGCTTTATATATTTTTAATTCGACAAAAAAATTATTTGGGGACATTGCATACTTCAGAAAGTAGCTTCTGATTTACATGGAAATTTGTAACAAAATCAATATTTCTGAGCGAGATAACTCCTAAATAGCACTTCTACTGGCACTGATTTTATAGTGTGATCCAAAGACTTTGTGACTCAAATTGTGAATTGGCAAACCAGTATACTTCAATGTTTTAAAGCTTGATACTTCATAAACAGTTTATTGCAGCTTTCATTCAGTTGGTGAGTGATGCAAAATGTAATTGATCAGCATTTATTGACCATATACAATTTGCTCAAAGACTGTCAAGCCTTTAATTTCCCTGTGGTACTGTAAGAGAGAATTGCATTTATCCTTTGCTTTTCATGTAAACAGTTGAAAACAATGTATAAAGCCATATGATATATCTTTAAGTTTATGAAATGTCTTCAAATCCATTTTGATTACTGAAAATCCCTTAAAGCACACATTAAGACTAGCTGTCTCATATTTGTCATTACTTATTCAAGTTTGCACCCAGACACCAAAGATTAATAATAATAAACAAAAGGCTTGATGGAAATAATTTCTCAATAGTTTAGTATTTGCCCCCCTCACATTGTAAAATGTATTGAAGATCGTCACTTTTTTCATTTAAGTACCTATTTGCAGATTTCAATTAAATGGCAGAGTTAATGATCGCTTTTAGTGCTCAGATAGATCAACAGACAAACATTTCATCATACAATCCTTTTTACAGTCATTGTAAACAATATAATTAAATGAATTGTCAGATTTAGTGTCATCAAATCAGAATGAAAACACTTTCAATTATCCGTTCATTTATACACCCAGGAAAAAAATTGGGCTATATTTCCTCTGCTCAAATGTCAAGAGAAATGTCTGATTTCACTTGTAATTTATGAGCTACTAACAGATTTACAGGAAGATTTGAGATTTGGAACCAGCAGTTCCAGAGAGTACAGTTCCATTAGTGATAATGAAGAAAATAACAGGCTATCATAACACAGCTGTATCAGCAATTCTTTAAAACAATTTAAGCAGTTAATAAGCCACTTAACTGGTATAAAATGGAATTTTTGTTAATCCAGCTGTGCATTCTGCATGGGAAATAGCTCAATAAAAATTGAAAAAAATCCTGATTTATCCCAAAGGCTCTGTTTTCCAAATATTTATCCACTGCATTGTGAAAAGAATCAGATTTGAACGCCCACAGCTCTATTTTAATGAACCATACTCTACCACAAACTCAGTCACTACACAACTTGTTTGCATTTTACGAAGTTGTGAATTAACTTTTAATTTGATTTAGCAAGGGAAGAATATTTAGTTACTCAGTTTCAATCTAACACACAGAAACTAAGCTAGGCCTGACATCTGATTTTTGGAAATCAAATTGTTGGCAATTGAAACATTCCATTCAAATTACCAAAATCTTCTCTCCTTTAACACTTTAGTTTCTGGTTGATGTGTTATTTTCCTCCCCAAATGTCTCTGATACATGAATCTTAGCTCTGTGTTTACAAAGGAAAAATTAACTACATTTTAGATTCCCTGCAGTGTGGAAACAGGCCCTTCGGCCCAACCAGTCCTCCGAAGAGTAACCCAACCAGACCCATTTCCTTCTGACTAATGCATCTAACCAAGGGCAATTTAGCATGGCCAGTTCACCTGACTTGTACATCTTTGGACTGTGGGAGGAAACCGGAGCACCCGGAGGAAACCCACGCCGACATGTAGAAAATGCGCAAACTCCACAGAGACAGTCGTCTGAGGCTGGAATCAAGCCTGGGATCTTGGCGCTGTGAGGCAGCAGTGCTAACCACTGAGCCACCGTCAGATTTCATGCAGTATTTATTAACATTCCTTACAAACATATGGAGAGATTAAAGCACTCTTACAGTGGTGCACTCTTTCAGTAAACCACAGCAGATTGGTTTCAGCAGAGACTCTGAGGAAACTCTATGCACACTATTGTTTATAGTACAATTATTGTTGGATGGTTCCTCCTTCCGTTTGATGTCTCTCTCCGGAACCAAGGTAGTGAAACTTATTCAGATGAAGCACTAAGAGTGAATAGAGATAACGAAGACATCAGATACATCATCTTTGTTCTGCAGCAAATTATGCAAAGTAGGCTGTAACTTGCTAAATCACTGTCCTCTGTGGGGATTGAGTCACTTGTTGCTGGGGTATAGTCAGCTGTCAGCTCAAGGTGTTTCAGCCAAAAAACATTTCAATGTGTTTCAAATATATTTCAAAAGTAGGAACAGCATGTGGTAAATTGATTTTAAAACAGAAGTATAGAAGGAAGGAAGATGTTTATGAAACAGAGAAATGGTATTGGAGAAATTGAAGGCTAATAAATCCCAGAGCCTGGGAATCCACTTAACGAACTGGTCCTTGAAATAGTGGATGTATTGGGAATCATCTTCCAAGATTCTTTAGACTTTAGAACAGTTCTTACAGATTGGAGGGTAGCTAATGTAACCCCACTATTCAAAAAGGGAAACAAAGAGAAAACATGGAATTATCGATTAATGAGTTTAGAAGAATGAAGGGGGATCTCAGAAACCTTATAAAATTCTAACTAGAAAGGATAGGTGCAGGAAGAACCTGCCTGATGGTGGGTGAGTCCATAACCAGGAGTCATAGTTTAAGGATAAGGGGCAATCCTTTAAGGATTGAGATGAGGAACACCACAATCACATGCGAAAGACAAACCAAAAAAAAAATTCTTTTTAACTTGAAGTTTGAGTTAAATGAGAAAAAGGAAGTTAAGAATGACATACCACCAGGTTGTAGTCCAATAGGTTTATTTCAAAAAGGAAAGAACAAAAAGGCTAGTAATAGATAGAGGCCTGGACTTTTTCAATGGCAAAGAGCTACTCCATCATTGTGGGAAAGACAGACAAAGATGAAAATCAAAAGTTTTGCTGTACTTAAGATGGAGTAAAGCATTAACTGTACCTTTACTATGACATTGGCTAGTAAGCATGTATTTTAAGTGATATGTCAAGCTGACATTAAACCACGTGTAACTGGGACCCAAGTGTGTAGGGGTTGCTGCTTCATGTTGGAATGAAAAGACCTGTGGTAAGTGAAAGCTGACATATGGAGAATAGACGTGATAGCAAGAGCTCTCATAGCACAGTAGTAAAAACCCTTCTTCAGACCTACTACATGCCTTTCTTTGAGCACACAAGCAACATGGAGGTGGCTGTAGAACTGAAAAATATTTTCTCCAATCAGAAGGACCTATGGCACAAGTATTGGCATGAAACTTTAAAACAAATGTGAACAGCCATGTTAGTCTTGTTCCAATGCCAGGAACAAGATTGCTGCTCAGTGGGACAGGAAAACAAATTGCTGCTCAGTGGGATTTGGGAAGCAATTGAAATGAAAAGAGGTAAAGGAAGAAAGCTATAACAGAGTCTTTCAAGATGACTGGCTGGGGATGGTGGTGAACCAGTGAATGTGGACCAGTAAGTGAATCGTCAGGTTGTCTCTCTCCAGTGGTAAACGAAACCTCAGAGCTGCCACACTCCAGTAGTAGATACTATCAATAGATGATGGAGTAAAGAGAATCCATTGGCAAATTAAATCTTCATGGCAAGCAAAACCAGCAGACCATAGGGCAAATGAGCCCAATCACAAAGGAAACCAGCAGGTCTTGAACAACAGCATGTGAAAATGGCAGAAATCATGACAATCGCCCTCAACTAGTACGCAAAAGAGTTGGAAGGAAGTTTACCCTGAATCCTAAAATAATATATCACAAATAAATTGTATAATGGGGAAGAACTTCTACTATCCAAGCCAGTCCATCCAATGGAGAGCCAGGTCAATGCACATAATGGCACAACTGGTCAATGTTTCTAATGCATCTGAGTAACCCCAAGGGTCTCAAAGGAACGAGAGAGAGGTGGAGCATATATACATTCATGTTTATATATTCCATGGGAAACTGTCCTAATTATATTTTGGCAAAATGAAGGATTGCCAAGGATTCACTAAGATATGTTCAGGCACTGTAGGCTTTTGAGTACATTGATATGAGACCAAACAATGTGATTGACTGTGCTGAGTTTTACAGCTGCACTCAAGAACCAGAAGAGGGAACAGGCTTGTTTGCGAATACCTCATTCTGATTTGCAGCCTATGCAACTATTGCTCCTTGTGGGGCTCTGTGAGGAGGCTCTATCAAACTTCTTGTGGTCCAGAGAGGATGTGGGAACCATGGAAACAGAACAAGCACTAAATTAATGGGGAATGAGATTCTTCATATGACCACTTCATGAAGTCAGTACTATTCATCAACCAAATCAGCTTCAACCGCTCTCTGATATGAGTACGTATAGAGCCCTGACAGCAACCAGATGAAACCCATGGAGGAGAATATCCTCATTGCACTCTGCGAAAGGTCACTGAAGGCAGTGGCCAGGAGACCAAACCTCAAACCAGCACAGACCATATACCATCTATGAAGATTGCACAAACATACACACAGAAAGCCAGAGAATCCACCAGTTCAGTCATGGGCACACCAGGCCACAAAGAATGCAGGATCAATCTCAGAACAGGGGTCACTTCAAAGAATGATTCCATTGAGGAAATGGCACATGATGCACTGTGGGTACTTTGGGAACCAGGGAGCTAGAAGATGGCCCCTTGTCATGAGGTTAAAATCCTGAATGTTTTAATTCTCAAAGGGAAGAAGCAGAAATAGAAAATACAATAATATTTGGAAACTAATGCAGTGGATAGACTGGACTTCCATTTTGAAGTGTAAAAGATAATTTGGACTAGTGTGTCTGAATTGCAAGGCTGACTGGATGTTCCTTCTGAACAGCACTGTGGGTGTGCCCAAATCCCAATGACTGCAATAAGTGCAGAAGTTGAAGAAGGCGACTCCCCACCACCTTGACTTGGGCAATAGGTGTTTGCTTAGCCATTGATGACTACTCCCATAAGTGAATGAAAAAAATTGTTTTCATATGACTCTATGACTCTAAGAGTTACCCAAAGGTAAATCCAAGCAAGGGTTCCATGACTCTTGAAGTAGTGCCATTCCTGCTTTAGGTAGGTCTCAGGAATCTCATTGGAAACTTTGTGCATCAACTTCGTAGGCTAGTATAACAGCCCATCAATCATGTTAAAATCAGGCACAGGAGTTAAAATTGCCTTGGTGCAAGTCATAATTGTCTAACGCCCTCACCCATTTAGTTCACTCTCTGAAATTGGGGTTACAATTATTTTTAATTGTTTGCACCCATATGAGTTTAAACAGTATCTAGAATAATTCTAAGATTTACTTTTATGCTAGATACATCTTGGGCAAAAGGACATTTCTTTTAGAGTCTCCAAAGTGTGGATACAGGCAAAAGTGGGTCCTGCAGATGCTGGAGATTAGAGTCAAGATTAGAGTAGTGCTGGAAAAGCACAACAGGTCAGGCAGCATCCAAGGAGCAGGAAAATTGACATTTCGGGCCAAGGCCCTTCATCAGGAACCATGCTGATGGTTCAGGCGGGGGGAGGGACGGCAGCATGGTGGTTCAGTGGTTAGCACTGCTGCCAGGTTTGATTCCAGCCTCAGGTGACTGTCTGTGTGGAGTTTGCACGTTCTCTCCATTTCAGTGGGGGTTTTCTCTGGGTGCTGCAGTTTCCTCCCACAGTCCAAAGATGTGCAAGTCAGGTGAATTGGCCATGCTAAATTGTCCATCGTGTTAAGTGCATTTGTTGGAGGGAAATGGGTCTGGGTGGATTAGTCTATAGAGGGTCGGTGTGGACTGGTTGGGCCGACGGGCCTGTTTCGACACTGTAGGGAATCTAATCTAATCTAATCTAACCCAAATTATATTAATATCTATAGAAACACACATTTATCGGAGTTGTTTGAAAAGCAATATGTCCATTGCTACAGTATTAATTCAATTTGGTGCTGCTACAATTGTTAAAAACACTATTCCAGCAGCACTATTGTGATCATACTTTAGTCCCAAGAAAACAAATGAATACAAAATAATGTAGAAATATGAAAAAAATCACTAATTGAAAGCCATCTTGCATACTGCCTTTTGACCAATTGTGTCTTAATAAGAACTTCTGTAAAGCAAAGCACTGTGGGGGAAAAAAAGAAATAGTTAGATGGAGATTTGTCTTTGTTGTTCAACTGAATTATGCACCAGTGATGGCCACGATTCCTTCCTGAAACTGCATCATTACCAGAGCATCAATTGATGCCAATTTGATGCTCCCAGCTTTTTCTGCCATGTCATCAAAAATTCATAGCAATTTGCACAGTTGAATGCAATTGAATACTACACTTAGCCCAGAACTAGGGGGTCAAGCTAAATCATCTGAAGATTATTAGAATCATGAAACAATTTTTTCTTCTTGCGGCAGTACTCTTCAGAATTTCACCCATGGCAAGGTTGTGATGAAAAAGCATCAAATACAATTAGTGTATATTCTGTGCAGTGCAAGCATGTTGAATAAACCAACTAGACACATGAACCATTGTCTCCAATATCTTGTTCACTCCCTAGCAGGTTATGCAGTGCCTTCACCAAAGGGTTGTGGACAGAAATAATCATTCTGTAAGTACTGCATCCTTGAATTCTGTGTCTCTGGTTTGTTCAGTGGAACCAGATAATGGAATAGGCCTCTGTATTGTCATCTCTTGGCACTCCAGATCAACCCTAATCATTTCCATGCATTTGTTCTTAATGAAATGCCTAATGGGGTTCACTGCCTGAGCCACACTACCTAACACAAAATGAATGCTGCCAATGATCTGTTTGATATTAACTTTCAATACTGCATCTAATACTTGTTCACCATGTATTTTCTAGAACGTTAATATTAAATTCATTGGGAATGATGCTCTTGCATCAAACTCCAGCACAGAAATGACATTAAATATTGTTTTTAACTTAACTTAAACACATGGGGCAGCCCAGTGGCTCAGTAGTTAGCGCTGCTATTTCACAGCACCAGGGACCTGGGTTCAATCCCAGTCTTGGGTGGTTGTCTGTGTGGAGTTTGCATGTTCTTCACATGTCTCCATGGATTTCTTCTGGGTACTCCAC
Organism: Chiloscyllium plagiosum; assembly: GCF_037043375.1. Lineage (NCBI taxonomy): Eukaryota > Metazoa > Chordata > Chondrichthyes > Orectolobiformes > Hemiscylliidae > Chiloscyllium > Chiloscyllium plagiosum. Next base: position 38,185,208 of record NW_028270157.1, read on the forward strand.
TTTCCTCCCACCATCCAAAGATATGTTGTTTAGGTGGATTGGCCATTCTAAATTGTCCCTCGGTGGCCAGGGATATCCAGGCTAGGTAGATCAGTCATGGTAAACGCAGGGTTACAGGAACAGAGTTGGAGACTAGGTTTGGGTGGGATGCTTTCAGAGGGTTAGTGCCAAATCAACAGGCCAAATTGCGCCTTTCCACACAGTAGGGTTTGTATGATATGAATATCGTGAACAAATCCAACATTGATTGGTCATCACTACCTCTTGAAAATGTATTGATGGGCTTTTCTCTGGAAATGCTGAAACCCAAGTGGTAAAGCTGCTCTCATGTTATTGGTTGATAGGAAGCTCAAGGGCCAATATTTGAATTTACTCTCTCCCATTCTAACTCAAGCGTAGATAAGTAATTGAGGTGATGTAAACTGCCCATCCTCATGTTTTCCGTTGGATCACTGCTTATATAATTTGAAAGACAGTGATGGTCTACAAATAATTTTGATATAGTGGAACACGGAGAGAAGCTATCCAAGTGAAGCAAAAATGACTTGACATTCTTTCACAGGTGCTACGTGAAGCCAAAAGAAGGACTTTTCTTTTCAACTTGACACATCAAACAGTTCTTGAGCTTTATAAGAATCACTAGTTAGGATACACAAAACCTAATCTGAAACATAAATTGAAGTTTGAGTTTGACAGCATTACTTGTTAATTTTTGATTGCATGTTATGACTATAGTTATGCCTATTGCATTATGAGAATATACATAAGGCATAATATATGCTATGAACTATTGACTTTATTAACCTCATCTTTGTGAGAGCAGAAGAGTAAAGGAAGCAAAAATAAAGTAAGGAAATTCACCTGTGCAAGAAAACACTTAAACAGAAATGTATTTTTGACACAAGGTGTGCAATGTATCCAAATTTGCTGATGATATAAAAAAGGGTGGGAGAGAATGTTGTGACAAGGACATAAGGGGTTACACATAAATTGAATGAGTGTGCAAAAACTTGGCAGATGGAGGTTAACATAGAAAAGTGTGAAGTCATGCACTTTGATCAGAAGAATCAAAAGATAGACTATTATTTAAATGGAGAGAGACTCCTAAAAAAAACACAGCACAGCAGGAGCTGGTTGATCTTGTCCATGAAACACAAAGAGTTAGCACGCTGGTACAGCAGGTAAGTCCAAAGACAAATGGAATTTTGGTCTTTCCTGCTAGAAGGTTGGAAATGATAAGCAGGGAATTCTTTTTACAACTGTCTAAAGTCTTGATATTGCCAGACCTAGAGTACTGTATATAGTTTTCTCCCTTTATTTAAGAAAGGATATATTGGCTTCAGAAGCACTTGAAAAGAGAGTCAGTCGGCTGATTCCTGGGATGGAGGGGTTGACATCTCGAGAAAAGCTAAACAGGTTAGGCATGTATTCTTTAGAGTTTAGATGAATGAGGAGTGATCGTTTTGAAGCAAATAAGATTCTGCTAGGTCTTGAATTTGAGAAGATGTTTCCACTAGTGGGGGAATCTTGAACTTGTGGACATAGGGAACGAATGAGGGAAAATAAAACTGACACTCAAAAAGATTTCTTCTCTTGGAGAATACTGAATGCTTAGCATTTTCTATTCCATTGAATTGTGGAGACTAGGTCACTGAAAATATTTAAAGAGGAAGAAGACAGATTTTTGAAATATTAAGGAGTTCAGGGCTATGAGGAACTGGCATGAAAGAAAAGGTTGAGGGCTGGAGCAAATTAACTGTACGTTTGTTGAATAATGGGGCAGATTTGACTGCTAAATGGCCTACCTTTGCTCCTAATTCTTATGTTGTTAGGTTCTAACCCTTTCGTTTCCATGTTAAAGTACTTGAGGGAGTGAGAAGGGCAACGTTGAGAAAGAAACCAGTAGTTACCCTTTTCATAAAAGTCAAGACATTGAAAGGCAAGGCTCCAGTGGAGCTGTGTGAAAGATTCAGTCTTTTGGTTATCATCTAGACATCAGAATCCAAACATCTTTGATCTTTGTTTAAACACAAGGAGCCTGAGCAAGAGAGGCCAGTTGTACTGTACTTTAAAAAGTAATACATGGGCTCGATTGGGAGGACACTCATAAAATGAGGTCACAATTGAGTTGAGAGTTTATAATTTTTGTTTGTCTTGGATGATCTGAACTACAGGGAAAGGCTGAACAGGCTGAGGCTGTTTTCCCTGGAGCGTCGGAGGCTGAGGGGTGACCTTATAGAGGTTTACAAAATTATGAGGGGCATGTATAGGATAAATAGACAAAGTCTTTTCCCTGAGGTTGGGGAGTCCAAAACTAGAGGGCATAGGTTTAGGGTGAGAGGTGAAAGATATGAAAGAGACCAAAGGGGCAACCTTTTCACGCAGAGAGTGGTATGTGTATGGAATGAGCTGCCAGAGTACGTGGTGGAGGCTGGTACAATTGCAACATTTAAGAGCCATTTGGGTGGGTATATGAATAGGAAGGGTTTGGAGGGTTATGGGCTAGGTGCTGGCAGGTGGTACTAAATTGGGTTGGATATCTGGTCGGCATGGGCGGGTTGGACCGAAGGGTCTGTTTCCATGCTGTACATCTCTATGACTCTATGACTCTATTAATGGATCTTGCATCTTGTTATACACTTGCTTGATTCACTATGTATGTCCTTGAAATTTTAAAACATAGTTGAATAAAGTTAGTTTAAGAATGTTATTATCTTGTAGCTTGATTAATGTTATTATTTATTCCATTCAAGTCTGAACCTTCGAAACAGATTGAATGTTAAAATGCACCATGTATAACTTTTGCATCTGATGTGGACAGACAAATATAGCAATCCAGTGGTAGAGGAGTTGTTTTAAATGTTGAAATGATACTTGCAATCATTACATTTGGACAGTAGGGCCAACTAATGCAAGACTCAACTAATTTAGGCCTGTAGAATAAGCACAATGTGTTAAACTCTGATTTCCTTTTGTCTGCGCATACTTCCTCTGTGCAGGTAACTTAGTTTTTGTAATATTCCTTCATACCTTTTGATTCTACTTATCCATTTTAAATTTCCATGTCCATGTTTGGAATAGAAATTTCCCGCAATCATATTTTAACTGCACTCTCTGCCTGTGGTGGCTATGTATCACTTTTGTTTGTAAGCCAATTGTTATCATGCTGCAAAACACCTCTGCTTCAACCAAATCAGCTTCTTCACTTTCCCAGTTGGAATGCAGCAGTAAACTGAACATTTGGATTTTGGTTTTACAAGCTTTGTTTTGTCAGAACTAGTAAAATGTGAAAAAGTTCTCAAACTACCATAGTAGCAGAGCCGTTTGTTGCAAAAAATGTTACTTTTTTCAATATTGTATACGGTCTCATAAGTTACTGCAGAGAAAAGATGCCAGTTGTGATCGTTATCAATAGTGCAGTGTATGACACCATGTTCAGTTCTGTGGTGAATCATGTTGGTGAAAATGATGTTGAACAGCAGGACAGAGTAATGCAAAGTGCTCCATTTAACACAATGCATTGACATTTGTCTCCTATTGTTTTGCTAGGGCTCCTTGATGTAACACTCGGTTAACTGCAGCCTTGATGTCAAGGACTGTTACTCTCACCTCATCTCTGGAATTCAGCTGTTTTGTCCTTATTTGAACCAAGGATGTAATGAAATCAGGAGCTGAGTGGCCCTGCTGAAAACCAACCTGGGGGTCACTGAGCAGGTTGTTGCTGAGCAGGTGCTGTTGATGACACCTTCCATCACTTTATTGATGATGCAGAGTAAACTGTTAGGGCAGTAATTGGCCAGGTTGGATTTGTCCTGCTTTTTGCATACAGGACATACCTGAGCGATTTGCCTCATTTTGGGGTAGATACCAACATTGTAACTGTATTCAAAGTGCTTGGCTAATGGAACGGCAGTTTCTGGAGCACAAGTCTTTGGTACTATTACCTGAAAGTTGTCAAGGCCCATAGCCTTTGCAGTATGCAGTGCCTCCAATCCTTCCTGTGAATTGAACTGGCTGAAGACTGGTATCTATGATGCCATGATCCTTAGAAGATAAACCACTCATTCCAGGTATTTGTCTCCAATGCTTTTGCATACTTTCTTAAATAGGGTGACCAATACTGTACACAGTAGTCCAGATATGGTCTCATTAGTTCCCTATGTGACTGAAGCATAGCCTCGCTAATTTTCAATTCCCTTCATGATACTATTGAATTATCTTTCCTAATTATTTGCTGTTTTTGCATACTAGTCTTTTGCAATTCATGCACAAGGCCACTCAGATTCCTCTGCAACTGAGAACTCTGCAATCCCTCACCATTTAGATAATTTACTTCTTCTTTATTGTTCTTTCCAAAATGGACAATTTCACATTTCCCTCTCATTTAACCAGCTATTTTTTTTAGCCTCCCAATGTCCTTGTCACAGCTTACTTTCCTACCTATCTTTGCAGCATCAGAAAATTTGGCAATCATACCTTCCATTCCTTTCTCTGCTACTTCTGCCAGTTCCAGCACAATGCCATCATCAAATACAGTTTTAAACCCCTCTCTCCAATTCCTGTCATCATTCCAGGTGGATCATTCCTCTGTGACACCCTGACTCACTCACCTATCACCCCAACTTTTAATTCTGTTCTGTCATACTTTCTCATTCAAATGTAACACTTTTCCTTATACCCCCTTTCCCTCACTGTCCAAGGTCTAAAGCTCTCTTTCCAGGTAAAACACTGGGTCACTAGACCTCTTTCACTCTAGTCCATTGTACTATTTGCTCACAATCAAGTCTCCTGTACAGTGGGGAGCCCAATCTCAGACTGATATCCACACCTCCATTAAATAGATTAAGATTAGATTAGATTACCTACAGTGTGGAAACAGGCCCTTCGGCCCAACTAGTCCACACCGACCCTCCGAACAGTAACCCACCCAGACCCATTCCCCCTAACTAAACGGGCAATTTAGCATGACCAATTCACTTAACCCGCACATCTTTGGACTGTGGGAGGAAACCAGAGCACCCAGAGGAAACCCACTCAGACACGGGGAGAATGTGCAAACTCCACACAGACAGTCACACGAGGCTGGAATTGAACACGGGTCGCTGGCGCTGTGAGGCAGCAGTGCTAGCCACTGAGCCACCGTGCCATCTAATCCACCAGCATAACCCTGATTTCTGGTTTCTTGCTATTTTAATACACCATCTTGCTCTCACACGTAAGTCTGCTCCAGTTTTCCAGTGATGCCTGACATATGTTAGAGAAAAAAACTCCTCGTTTTCTGTTTAGGCATTTTATAGCTGTCTGGACTCAATATTGAGTTCGGTAACTTCAGACCCTGAACTCTATTCTCCATATTGTTTGCTCCACCTTCACCCTTCCCTCCCCATGTCTGATTTTCTTGGTTTTACTTTCAGCAGAGCTCACTGATATTCTGCTTTTAACACCTACTCTGGATTCATCTGTCTTCCTTACAACTGTAGCCATTCTCTTTACCTGTTGTTCTGTGACACCTGTGATTTCTAATCTCACTTGCCCTCTAACCCATCTCTGACCATCCCTCCTGTTTCACTTGCACCTCCACACCTTTTTCTTTACAGTATAAAATGATAAGGCCGCCATTTGAAGAGATTTGATTATGTAGGTGAACCTGTTCAAAAGGAAAGCATCAGAGTTGTGGCATCGGAATGGGAACATGTTGTGCAATTGATTAAAAAAGGTACAAAGTTACAAGAATTGCTGCTTCTCACTTTCTCCAAGTTATGTGGCAACTGAATGATTCATAAATGTTACTTGCTGATCTAATTCTGTTAAAACTCAGTTAGCGGTGTAATTATTTAAACAGTGCTACTAATTAATGTGAGGATAAATATATAATCTATGTGTAAGATTAAAAACGTTGGCCTTTTTGAATGTGCATTTGGATAAAAATATAAAGCAAATTTTTAAAGTGAATGAGGAGGTAGAATCTTAAATGTAATTATTGTACAATAATCATAAGCAATAATCTGCAAGTTACATTAATAATCTACAAAAGGATTTCAAAATTGCTCTTTACAAATGAATAGCACGTTTCAAAACATTATGAAAAAGCAGGCTGGGATTGAAAGGTGATGATTTTTTCAGAATTTGAATACACTTAAAATTAAATATTATCTGTGTCTCCAGGACACTTCAGGAGCAGTGAAAAATGATTGATTTGTATTATTCCAGGTAACGTTTAATGCTTCACTCTATGATCATTTAGAAGTTTAATGAAGTAACCCATAGAACCCATTCAAAATTTATTTTTTCAATGTATTACAACTATTCCTCCATTTCATTTCACTCCTGGTGCTGGAACCTGCCACTATGTTTGTTGCTTTGGCTAAATAGACATGAAGCTTTAGTTTTGGACATCACTATGGTTTGCATTGCTCTTGCGTTATTATAGCCTGAGCAATGTCCTGCAACTCACCTCTCTTTAATTTTCCAATTTAACTAATTTTACAATTATCTGAAATTTGCATTTTCATCTTACTCTTCAACAATTCAACAATTTAGTTTCTTCTGGCAAAATGTTATTCAGTTACTTGCAAAGTCAGGTGGACTGACAGATGACACACCTCACTACTATTCTACCAACAGGAGAGGGATACGTACCAACACCGTGTTAATCTTGCCTCATAGTCTAATATCTAATTCTTAAAATACTTTTTCACGATCTGAAACAAGTTCACCTTTTTATCAGTAGATCTCAAATTTTGACTGAACTGATTCCTTCCCTGTGTCCAAGACCTTCTGGACTTGTTTTGTCTTAAACCTTATACAGGTACTTGGAGAATTAGGACTATGAGGAGATGGAACACCATTCAGGACTTGTATCCCTGTTTACAGAAGTAATTGTTTCTGTCTTCCATTATGTAAACTCCTGCATTTCTCTAATTCTATGTTTGGGCAACCACTTATTTTATGGTACAGCTAATTTGTTCAAAAACTGTTCTTACCCTGAAAACTAGCAATCAATATTGATAACATAAGAAATGTAACAGTTGGGAGCAGGGTCAGACTGTCCATAGCCCTTCCAAGCTTGCTTTGCCATTCAGTGCAATTGTCGCTGAATTTTTCTCCCACTTAGTCTTCTTGCCTGCTCCACAAATTCCTAGATTCCCTGTGAGACCAAAAATCTAACTAGTGCAGGCTTAAACATATTCAATGAAGGAGCATCCACAACCCTCTGAGATGGAGAGTGCTAATGTTTATAATCGTTTGAATGAAGGAATTTATCCTCATCCTGAAACCTGAAAGATTGATACCCCCAGCTTTAGTCAGTGGCCTTATGTTCTAGTCTCTCCGATAATGGAAACAATATGTATCCACTCTGTGAGAATCTTGTTTATATTAATAAGGTTGCCTCTCATTTTCCTAAACTCTAGACAGTACAATCTCAATTTTCTCAGTTCCTCGTCATTGGATAGGCCTCTTATCCCAGGAGTTGAGAGTGTTTTGCTGGAAAAGCACAGCAGGTCAGGCCGCATCCGAGGAGCCGGAAAGTTAATGTTTTGGGCTGGAGTTCTTCATCAGGAAGAGCCAATCTAATTCAATTATTCTCATTCTATTTCGTCCACAAAGCACCTGTTGGTCACCTTATACCCAATCTCACTTGCTACTGTAAAAAAAAACAGAATTAATGGGAAGAAATTGTGATGCTTTTAATGAGATCTCAGTGAGGTCAGGTTTGGTTCCAGGCTGGGCACCTTCCATCTCAAGTCATGTAGTTTTACGAATACGTTCAGATGATTTCTCTTTGTTTCCAGTTCCACAAGTGTTAGAACTCTCATTGCACACTTGTATGTTGTTGGGGTTAACTGCAGGTGTTTTAGAGCTACGACAGTGAGTCCAGGATACTCAGGCATCACACAGAGTGACTCATCCTTCAAGCTTTTCCCTCCAATACAAGCTTTGGCATTTGGCATTTTGGACCAGTCCTACATCATCTGGAGGTCCATGGACCAATACTTTGATTAATTTGTGCACATTCCCTTTACCTCCTCCAATGCAAGCCTATCCTTCCTTAAATTGGACACCCAAACCATAGACAGTACTCCACATGTGAATTCATTAAAAGAACTATACATTTGGAGCAATACTTTCTTATTCTTGTATTCCAACCATTTGCAATACACCATTTGCCTTGTTTGCTGTAACCATGTGAGCTGAATAATCCTTGTCTGGCATGCCCCAGTCTTTCTGAACATCAAGACATAGAAATATTATGCCTTTTAAAAATATTCTGCTCTTTCTATTCTCACCATCAAAATGAATAACTTCAGTCTTCCCCACTTTATTCTCCATCTGCCATTTATTTATCCAATTCCTCAACTTATGTATATCTCTTTGCTGTATTTGTTTGATTATACTCTGTTGAAGGAGGGATGGGAAAACCACACTCAGACCAATAGGTTGCAGAGTCCCAGCCTATTACAAATCCATCTGATTAAATACTCCACCCATCCGACCCAACAAGCTCAGTACAGTGCATTACATTCAATCTTCAGATATTAAGTTAGCAAATTGTTCGAAAAACACAGTTTCCCTTTAAGCATATCAGTGAGTCACAGATTATCATCTGATGAATAAGTACTGTTAGTATTGCTCACTGTTTACTCAGGCTGCATTTATAAACTATCAGAAATATGGAAAATATCTACATTACACACTTTCTAACAGATGCTAATCAAGCAAAGAAATCCCAGACAGCATCAATAAAGAAGCTTTTTCCTCCAGAACCTTTGAAATACTTTTTTTTTGCAACATTACTGAAAATAACAAAAACTAGTTTTCAAACTTCAGGGATGCTAGATTTCCTTCTGGACATTTCAAAAAGTATTTGTCCTCAAAAGAAAAAAAAATCTGTGAAGACATCAAAAAAGAAACTTTAATTTATTTGCAGTCCACTTGCCTTCCACTTCCATTTATTTCCTGTTGTTAAGGCATTTCTTTCTCCTCTTATCTGTTCTTCTAGATTTGGTATAAAGAATTCCATAAATGCTCTGACAGTGAAAACTATCTGTCATCTGCAGAGTTTGTTTCTTCATTTCCAATTTTCTGTTGCTATTTCCCTTCCTTTATCTGTTTTTTTTTCTCTCTGTGGGAGGAAAAGTAGTGTGACTTTGTTCCTTTACAAGCTGTCAGAATTTTGGAAAGTAATATAAAAATACAAGATACATTTTTTGGAATTATATAACTATAATTTGATTCCAGTTTAGGTCAGGCATGCTATATTTGGCAAATATGACTGAGAGGTGCATATATTAATACTGTAGCCAATTCAAATGAGCATTTCACTCACCATATTAAAATATAACAATCTTGAACAAAAATATAAATATTGAAAAGTCAATATTTCACCATAAATTCATCAATGAAACATGACTAGTAAATATTTTATCTACTTTTATTTTTGATTTAATTTTGCATTAATAATGCAGTGAAATGAGTATATCGTTGTGATCCAATAATTTTTAGAAAAAAGCTCTTGAAAGGCCTCTGTGTTTTAGAAAAAAGCTATTCTGACTGTAACTCAACACAAGAGGCTAAAACCATAGTTGCTACATGTCCCCTGATTAAGTGGGTTTCCACATCCAGACATGGAGAGACTCTTGTCCAATATTTTATCGGTGACTCGTTGTGAAATGTAAATTAGGTTAGTTATTGACCAGCGCAAAACTAAGAACCTCCCAGGTAGGAGAAGAGCTGGTTCTGGAACATTCGTATTTATATACAATATGAGTAGGTCACCTAGCAACAGCAGCCTTCTTAGCCTGCAAGTTACAAATAGTAGAAAAGGCAAGCTGCTTAAACAAAGGGAGAATCTATCTTGAAACCATTTCTCACCAGACAGCGACAGAGAGGGAGAGAGAGAGAGAAAGAAAGAACTAGGTAGCTAACTGACTAACTAACTGCTCCACTGTAGAAAGTAACTGGGCAACTAAAAGTGCCATGTCTGCAGAACCATCACAGGGACTGGATCTGACTTCAAGTTCTCATTTTGACAACAAGGAACTCAAGTGGCAGGTCCCATTGAAATAATACAGGGACTTATAGGGATTTCTTTCCTATAAATATTTTTCTGCCTTATCTATACTTTATTCCTTGATTATTACAGAATCTTAAGTAATATCTTCTAATAGACTAATCTTTAACCTATTTAATTACAAAGTTTGACTGCTGGTTTACTTTAACTTATGTCATTACAATTTGAATTAAAAGACTATATTAATTTAGTTCACTGACCATATGCGGACATGTCTGGTGATGATGATGTATGCTATCAACATGTACCTTTGTGTGTGTGAGGCACACTATTTAATATGTAGAGTACACGAAAATTACAGGATAAATCTCTCATGCTCCCTCAACTGATACTATGGCCATTATTTACCAGTATTGCAGATCCATGAACAGAAATGATGAGCTGATAATGCAATTAAAAGGAAAACTGATTGCTTTCCCTCGATCTTAGGATTGATGGCATTGTACATTCAAATCCCCAAGAGAAGTATCAGCAATAATACACAATTCTGACATTTTTAGATATTTGAACTGCACGAGTGAACAGGAAAATTACAATTTCTAGACCATGTTTGTCTAGGTTAATTGGATACTTTATGTATGAAAGAGAAGTATTGACTATCATCAGGATTACTTGAAATATTTTGATTGCAGTAACCTTGAGAATTTAACCCTTAAAACAAGCAGCCTCTCTGTTCATTAGTAATGCTTTATGTTTATTGCTAAATTCACTGACAATGGAAAACACTTCATGAGATAATTGACATAAGTTGTGAAATTATGTACATTGCTTTAAATGTAGAATTTTGTTCATGCAAAATTAATGTGAAATTACCCACGGACTTTCTTATTAGGAGATGTTTCGTAATGATATAAGCTATAGCTTATAACCACACTCCAATTAATGTCTTACATGCTACTTTCAGTAAGAGATCACATTTTCATTGCTCCTAATGTAACCTCAAGACGACCAGCCATGGAATTTGAGCAAACATTTGTTGCAGAGGAATTGCTCCCTCTGATAACATTGGTGTTTCATCACTTAGGCTACATAGTTGTCTCTGAAGCCATATCTTTCTATCAGATCAAAGCTTCAAGTAAAAGGGGACATATGCATTAGTTCATTAAAAATGTGTGTTGGACTGTTCAGTGTTCGTGATTAAATGGTAATTCAATTACATTATTGCTAAGTAATAGTTTCAAGTGAATTTACAGCCAACAGTTATAACTTGTAATTAGGTTTTGCTTAAAAAAAATTATTTCATCTACTTTAAGTGATGAACTTGTGTGCTTTTTGAAGGTTAGATTGAAATTCAGGTGATAGTCATATATGTCAAGCACTTGACATTTCAAAACCTGAAAATTGATTTTCACATGTTCTTGAAAGAGAAATTTGCCATTTCACTTCAGCTTTTGAAGTAAAGCTATTCATGACCTTGTTATTCACTTTTGACTTGCTACTGATTCAAGTCGTTTTGTATTGCTTCGGAAACCCAGGTTGTTAGTTGCAATCCAAGACAACTGGATGATATTATTGGAAAAAAAATTAAGAGAGAACTTTGAAGTGAATCTCTCTGGCATATATTTGTCTAAAATATGACTACGTTGAATTCTAATAAGATCTGTAGTTCACATCATTAGTCAGAGGATTGGTTGGAACTGATTGTGGTGCAATGATAGAAGTATACAAATCTCATTCAAGTTGTCAATTAAATATGGAGAATTTGTTTATAAGTCCAATTATTTTACAATTTTAACATTCAAGAACTTACTCTAATGGAAAGATATTTCACCAGAAGTAATTTTAGGCTTTACGCTTTAATAATGATCAACCTTTAAAATTTCAATCAGCTTATAAAATGCTTTTATTAACTTCCTGAAATATAAGAAATTCCAATAAATTGTGTAGTCATTTTATATAAATTTATTCATGAATGAGAATGTCACGGCCGGGCAGCACTTATTACCCATTCCTAGTTGTTCCTAAGAAGATGCTAGTGAGCTTCCTTCTTGAACTATTGTAGTCCATTTGGTGTAGATACACCCACAATGCCGTTACGGATGGAGTTCCAGGATTTTGACCTAGTGACACTGACAGAACAGCAATATATTTCCAAGTCAGGTTGTTGAGTGGCTTGGAGTGCAACTTGCAGGTGGCCATGTTTTCATGTTTATGCTGCCCTTGTCCTTTTAGATTGTAGTGGACATGGACTTAAAAGGTGCTGTTTAAGGACTCTTGGTAAATGTTTGCTGTGTATCTTGTAGACGATCTACATTCCAGTTACTGTTTGGTGTTGATAGAGGGATTGAATGTTGTGAATATGCTAACAAGCAAGTGAGCTGCTTTGTCCAATTTCGTGTCAAGTCTTTGCGTCGTAAGAGCTGCTGTGAAGAGTATTCTATAAAACTCCTGGCTTGTTCCTTGCAGATAGTGGCCAGGCTTTGGGGAGTCAGACTGTGTGTTGCTTTCTGCAACGTTCTTAACTTCTGACCTTGCCTTATAGCTTACAGTTCTTAATGGCTTGTCCAGTTCAGTTTCTGGTCAATAATAACCATCAAGATGTTGATATCTGGAGTATAAATATGCAATTCGTACTACATTGAATCAAAGCATTTTGACACTAATTTTAGTTTTATAGAAATAAGTACCACTAGAATTGTTTTGGAAAACATGAAAGTATGGAAAAGATGATATAACTATCTCAGAACCAATTAATCAATAGAAAATCTAATTAACCTAAGAGAAACATAATTCAAAGAACTTTATGACTCACTACAAGTTATCTCATGCTCAATTCAACCATAGCCCCACCAATACGACAAATGATTTGGATGTTGCTGAGCAATTTAACTGCTCCAAACCAGATGGAGGTGGACTTTCCAGGGTGCACACTCTCCTAGATACCGGCCTTTGAGTTCTCTTACTCAATTCCCTGTTTTGAGTCTGCATACTGACAGCAACAACAATGGCTTGCTGGCCTGTATCCTATAGATAATTTTAACTGTTTGGCTTTGTTTTGGGGTTTTGCTGTGGGCTGACCTAGTATCCCTCTGTTCAGGATATGTCCTGAGTAAGGCTGTGCAATTGCCTTCACTTAAGTTATGTTCCCCAAGCTCAGTCAGATTGGTGAAGATGTCCATTTCCATTGGAATACCCTGCCATCCAAATGCTTCATTGTTGCATTTTCCAATGATAAAGCCAATTGTAGTGTCTGTTTCAAGTCCAGTTGGATTTCAGCCAATGGATGCTTTTGCATCTTTACATTATTAATCCCACATACCAAGCAGTCTCTCAGAATCTCATTAATGGTTAAATCAAAATCATATGCCTCCGCCTGTCATTTTAACCGAGTCAAAAATCCCGATACAAATTCCCCTGGTTTTTGAAATGCCAAGGAAAACTGATAAAAATTAGAGAAGGGGGAGGATTGTAATATTCCTTAACGAAATCTGTCAATTCTAGTATTTGGTCCCTTGGAGCATTAGGATCCTAATCACCAAAAAAGCCATGGGTCCACAAGCTTTCAGGGGAATTACTTGTTGCTTTTCAAGTAGCCCAATGTCATTTGCTTGGAAAAAAATAGCTCATTCTTTCCACATGCTGGGCTCAACCTTCAATGGCAGGATCAAATAAGTCAAGCTTCCCAAATTACAGCTTGATGCCAGAAATGCCTACCCCAATTCAAAAGCAATCTTACAAGTGAATCTCTTCAGGAGCCTGTTTTTTTATCATCCCCACTGAAATAATTGCACAGAGGCCTATATCCTGTCACCAAGTTATCCTTTATTTACATATGGAGAGTCCTTGACATGGATCCAGCTCCCTCAGAGCCAGCTCTCAGACTGAACAGGATGTCTGATACTCCTGTTCTTATCTACCAGCTAGGGCTCCCTGATTGGACCAGATTAAAAGCCCCAATCAGGGAACTCATATTCTATGAAGTCTACCTGGGTGATCTTGTTACAATCACTACAACGACCATTATATCTGGTTCAAACATTTAACTCAAATTTGGAATTTTAAAATTTCTTTTGAGTTGGCCGTTTGGTCTTTCTTTGAAGTTACTGAAAGTTGTGCTCATGAATAATCAAATGGCAGAATCCAGTCAGGAATGAAGCAGCATCTTCTCTGCAAAATCTCATTGTAGTAGTCAAGGAGTCAAAGATGAATTAAGATTCATAGATTCAAGATTAACTGTGAGAGACTTAGAAAATAATGCAGGGTGACTAGAAGTTCTACCTTTTTCAAGGCACCAAGAAATTGTTTTGGAGACTCTGGAAATGACAATCCATCTTTACCTGTTTTCTTGGTGTTTTCATCTATTTCCTGCTATTAGAACCTTTTAGAAATGTTGGGTCTTCGTACTTGAACAGAAAATGATGATAATGATATAATGGTGCAAGTGATTACATACAACTATTCTCACAGAGGCCACCTTCCCATAACAGAAGAGACCTATCAATACCAAAGGCCTTAGCTTTATTCATCAGTTTGTTCGATCTATCACTGTGTTGGAAATAACTAGTTGTAATGGTATAGCATTGATCTGATTCTGCTGTCTAAAATGTTTTGAAGTTATGCCTGTACATATGTTATATTTATACCTGATATATATCATGATAGACAGACAAAAAACAATTCAGGGCACAGAATGTAAAGAGATGATCAGTTGAGACCAAACCACCTTTAAATTGATGAGTTTATTGCAATGCTGCTAATTTAAATTGAAAAGGCTCATCAGAACTGACAGGCAACATTTGTTTCAATTATTGCTTTTATACAGTAAGTTATTTGTAATTCAACACATGGTTCATGGCATACTATAACTGTGGATGACCAACATCCAATTTCTGTCATCTGTTTTTAATACTTGAGACTTTCATGAACTAATATGGTTTTTAAAAAAGGAAGAAACATAGACCTAAAATGAGTGCAATGAACATTTAATCACAAATTGAGGCAAATTTGGACAGGCAATAAATATTGGTCAGCCAGTGTTGCCCATGACCCAAGAGTGGATAAAATAAATGATCGGGAAACGAATGTGAAATAAACAAAATCATCTGAACTGGCTATATTATCTTATCTAAAGACATTCAGATCAGTCAACTGAGTGAGGCAATGAGACACTAACAACTCCTTGTTTAAATTTACACTTGTATGAAACATTGCAAATGTTGGACATGAAATAGTGTCTACAATGGTACAGCTTGGAAAGATAATGTTGCCACACTTGGGAATACCCAAATTAACCGTATTTCAATCATTACTTGGCACAGTGGCATGAGAGAGAAAGATGGGGCTTTGGAACAGCTGGGACTGGAAAGTTCTTTCTCAATCTCCCTGCTTCCTTCACATCATTTCAAAAGTTAGCATTGGTGATAAAGCAGTTGGAGGTATATCCATTCACTGAGAACTGAAGGAATCTACAAATATGTTGCTGCTGAGGATGTAAATCATTGCTGAACAACAATAATCATAGGTTAATCTGCAGCAACTCAAGGATGCGAGGGCATTTTAAACAGTATGTTACTTATCTTCATAATATCCAAATTCTCCTATTTTTAGACTTTATACTAATGTTTGCATGTGTGTTTGATGTGGAGTTTTGTTATATTTCTTCTAGGCATTAAGTGATAACATTCATCTTTCCTTCACTCAAGAAAACCTTGTAATTGGTTCCTTAATGTTTACTATTACTGCATTTTAATTGGCAGTTGATATAGCTGTGTGTTCCAAAGAAAATAGAATATTTGTTGCAACTGATTGAGGGGAGTAAAAAGGGGAGCCATTCACCCTTTTTCCTTGGTGGTAACAACATCACTTCCTGCAAAATATTTACAAATATCCAAAGAGCTATTAAAATTGATTGCTATTTGATTCAGCATGTTCCAGTGCTTCTTGTGATGTTGAAAATCCAGATTGGCCCAAATCGTCTTAAGTTAAAACAAGAATCTTTGTCTATTCCTAACAGCTCACTGATTAAATCACACATTTCAGAATTTGTATGTTCCTGTGATTTCATTGGCAGATGTATTTCCAATTTTTTAAAAAAACTAGTCCTTTGACAACTTACTAAAAGATCAGGTTACAAAAATAGTTCTTAAGAAAAATGCCATGGTAACGTTAATCTCCATTTAAAAAAAATGCAACAAAGTCTGCTGAATGGGGTTCTTGTGAGATTTTGCTGTTATTTCCCAATTTTCTCCAAAGTCAACAGTGAGGCACTAATCTCTGAAAGCTAGCTTCACTCGACAGGACTTATGGGATCTATGCCTTATACCAGGCTCCCAAAGCAACTCTACTCAGAATTAGTTGAGACAGGGGAATCTCAGGTTGCAAGGCTGTCCTCAAATCATCTGTGAAATGGTCAAATGTCCCCATTGATGCATTAGAGGTACTGTCTTCTGACTGACCAAAACGGAGAAAGTCTAGTTAGGAAAGCACTAAATACCTTAAGAGGATTTGTCAGGGGCACATGGAGGTGAGGTCAAAATTTCAAAGAGAGTGCCCAAACAACTCATCTACTCAACCTTTTGTACATCTTTGTAAGAATTTGCAGCTTACACATCAGTTTCACCAGATATCTCAGAACCTTTCTAACTGGAGTGGCAGCAAGTCACCTGCAAACACAAAGGCTTGCTTTGGAAAGTGAAGGTGTTACGGCCCCACAATAAGAGAAAATGAGATATAAATATTTGCACACTCATTATAAATGAACATTTAAGGGCTGGAGAGGGAAAAACCGTCTTCCTTTGTGTTAAGTATGACTCCAATCAATGGAGAATTTTGTCCCTGATTCCCCTGGATTTCCACATTTCTAGGGCTTCTTGATGTTGCACTTGCTTCAACATTGATTTTAATGGTGATCACCCTCTCTGCTCCTCTTGAGTCAAGGTATTTTCTAATCAACCTCTTCAGAGATATTATTACACACATCTGGGAAGTTGGAACTTGAACCTTGATCTCCTGGCTCAGAGATGGGGACACTACCATTATGCCACAAGAACCTTTCCCTCTTGAGTTCAACTTTGTGTCCATATCTGCGATGAGTATATTATGAGGTCAAGGAGATGAGTGGCTCAAGTGGAACCCAAACTGAGCATCAGTGAGTGGGTTATTGCTGTCTTAGCACAACTTGGCACTGTTGACACCAATTTTCATCATTTTGCTGATGTTCAGCAGGGAGTTCATTAGCCATTAATTGGCTGGTTTGCAGCTCTACTTCTTATATTCAGGACATACCTGGGCACTTTACTTGTTAAGTAGATATCAATGTTGGCTGGTGGCAGAGCTAGTTCTACAACAAAATTCTTCAGCACTATTGCCAGGATGTTGTGTACACCTCCTTCCTGGCTGTTGCTCTATGAATAACACAGATTTGATTTATTTAAAGCCAACTTTCTACACTCCTTTAGTAAGTTGCTTTAGCTTATGACATTTCCAAAAGAAAGCTCTAAGAACCAATGAAGGAAATTGGTGGTGAGAGTTTTGTTGATATCTTTTAGTGTTTCATAAATATATGAGAAATAAGTAAAATATTAAAAGTAGCTAAATATAGCCATTATTCAAAGAAGCAACATTGCTTGAGCCTCAGGGTGGCATGGTGCCTGAGTGGTTAGCACTGCTGCCTCACAATGCCAAGGACCTGGGTTTGATTCTGGCCTCGGGTGACTATCTGTGTGGAGTTTGCATGTTCTCCTCATATCTGTGTGGGTTTCTGCCAAGTGCTCCGGTTTCCTCTCTCAGTCCAAAGATGTGCAGGTTAGTTGGATTGGCCATGCTAAATTGTCCACAATGTCCAGGGATGTGCAGGCTAGGAGGACTAGCCATGAGAAATGCAGGGTTACAGGGATAGGATAGGATGGATGGATCTGGGTAGGATGCTTTTCGGAGGGGTAATGTGGACTTAATTGGCCAAATGGCCTACTTTCACTTAATAAACAAGTGGGAAAAACACTTAAAGATAATTATAGGAAAGTATTGATAAACATTCAAAAATTAGAATTATTGTACAGAATCTTCCCAGACATTATGGGGACATTGGTGAGAACATTTGGAAAATGACTTGGTCTGTGTGGAGCTTCTCGATGTTGAAATCCCATTTTCCAACCAAGCATTGAAGGCTGAGACGTGATTCTCACTAGTGAGCAGTGAAATGTATATTTGCATGCATTAGCACATATAAGCATTACATTAGTATCTAATCTCACCTTATTTATATGCAACTGGTTAGAAACTACATGGCTACAATTCATGACATGAAAGTCAAAGCAGATTACTGCTTGCTCCTCCAGCCCTCTACCTTAGACACAAGGCATCAACATCTCAAAGTATTCTCCATGGGCAGGGACTGCCCAAATCCCTTACCCATGGACCTTGGCATCCTTCTTGTTCCAGCTTCAACATTTCTGATTGGCTTAGTGTTTTTCTGGACTTCAAGATGGGTTTTGGAGCAAACTGGTACCTTTAATTGTACTCTCTCTGCCAAGACGCTTTGTGCGCAAGTACAGCAACACAACACATGGAATGGATCAGGATGCATCTCAGGGCTCCTAACACTTAGCATTCATTCATTTTGCACTTGCTTCAATATTCCCAGCATCTCTGTCTTGCCCGATGTTGCCTTGCCTGTTTTGAGTTTAAAAGCTCAGCACATTTCTATTTTGACTTGCTAATTAGTATATATGATACTGTGCCTTTTAGAGATGTGTTCTGTACTGTTTCTGTTGGAGAGGTGTTGGTCACAGTGGGGGCAAATGGCTTTCAAACAGGCAGTTAGTAAACAGCTTTGACCTCTTCCTGGGTGTTTCTTTAAAGTAAGACTAAAGGATCATGAGTTCAGAGGGGTGGTCAGACTCACACAGACCCAAAAGAATTTTGGTTTTACTTTCATTTAGTTGGTGGGTTTTTGCTGGCTATTGGAGCTAAAAGCTTGAATTCTCTACCGTTCGAGTGAAGTCTTCTACAGAGAGGCTTCCTCTTTTTAAAAAAAATCATAACAGGCAGAACCTTTCTTTCGGGGTGTAAGACAATTCGACGCAGCCACTTTGGTACGAGCGATTCGGCGCGACCCATTTCAGCTCGAGTGATTCGGCGCAGCTCTTATTTATTCCTTTTCAGGTTTACTTACAAGCATTAATGAAAGCAATAAAAGGAAAAATAATGTTTATTTTCTTCAGTAAAAATATTTAAAAAAAAATAAAAATGAAAGAAATAAGGCAAATACAAAATTGTTGATGGCATTTTAATGGGTTTATTTTATTTTAATAATTTGTATATTAATATGTTTTATTTTAATATATTTTAATAATTTTAGTAATAGTAGTTTAATAACTACTACTGAATAACTACAAAAGAGTTCTGCGCTGAAATGGGTCTGCGCCGAAATGGGTCGTGCCAAACTGGCCGTGCCAAATCGCTCGCACCAAAGTGACTGCGCCGAATGGTCCCACTCTGTTTCTTTCAGTGTTTCTTTGTACTGGCCCAGAGAGGGACAGTACATGAGAATAAGACTTGTGTTGGGAAATTGCCTTTGCCACGGCTGTGTTTATGGGATGCTGTCTATATTGAAACAGTTGATGACTGGTAGTTAAAAAGTACATGGAAGATCTAGCACCATCCAACATTGGGTAATTTGGTGCACTTACTGAAGAAAAGCATCACTGAGAATGTTTAAAGATACATTCTCATTGAAGTCAATGCTGAATAGTGGTCAGGTTTGATTGTTCCATTTTAGAACTTGTCTAATGATTGTACCTCTAACATGCTGTAAAATCAAAAGTTTAATGATTGTCCAACTATTAATTTGTCAATACTCTAGGACTGTGGACAGAAACATAAGTGTCTCTTGATATGAATTGCAATTTCACTCAATAAGTAAGTGTTTCAAAGATGAATGCTATTTTAGCTATCTTATTATTTTCTCTGCAGGTCCATTGGGCTTCAGTATCGAGTCATGTCTGTTGAGTGCATTGTCATGATAGATCTAATTTCACAGTGCCATAGCAATTGATGCAGAGAAATGGCTCCAGGAAGGATCAGAACCCTGCTTTTATGATAATTTAGAGTACTTACTCATGCTGTCATTTGAGGTTAAATGCCTTGCATTTGAATCAGATGTTAGAGAAAGCTGAAATTCTGCTGATGGCTTTTGCTTTGTTTTATATTTCTAACGCAAGTTACACTTAGAACGTAACAGGAAGTTGAGAATTAATATGCATTTGAAGAAAATATTAGTGCATTGATTAAATGTTAATCTAATCTTCAAATTCTTTCATAAAATTAATGCAAAATACCCCACTGCAACAGTTTATGACACTGTATTAAAAATGTATATATTTTTTCCATTTCTGATGACATATTTCAGCTTTTGTAAGTAAAATTGCCAGCATCTTTTCGGTAATCCATGCTTTGAACTTCTGCAACCATCACAAATGCAGCAACCATGAATTTATTTATGAATGTGAATGAGTACAAATTAATGGATGCAATTGACAGATAGAAGTTACCTGTTTAAAATAATTAAACACTTCACTCAGTGCTGTGAGCTGGAAACAGCAGGTATGCAAAAGACTTGTACAATTAAAACAAATTACTCCAGGACGACTTTGGTTTCAAAGTCCCGTTCCTTCAGCACTGAATCTATAATGCATAATTTTTTGGAACACAACTTATGAGAGATACCCAATATAAATTCTTATGCATGGCAGGTTTGCACTTAGTTTTGATCTTCTAGGAAAATATGGGCCCCCGTGGTTTGTCTGGCTACCAATATTCATTACAAAATTACTAACTCCCGTAGTTACCTGGAGTATACATCCTCATGCTGCTTATTGTGAGGACTCCATTTTGTTCTCCAAGTTTCTCTGTCTCTGTTGCATCTGTTCTGACAATTTCACCTTCTGCCTAGGGGCCCCAGAAATGTCCACCTTTTTCCTTAACTGAGGAATCCCCAGCACCATGGTTGACAGGGCCCTCAGCCGTGTCTGACTCATTTCCTGCACTTTGGCCCTCACCCATTGTCCCCCCACCGACAACACAAATAGGATCCCCTGACTGGGGGTAAAGGTAAGAGAGCTGGGCAGCTAATGCAGAAGTCTTTTGTGGCTATACCCATTTCAAACAGGTATGCTGTTTTGGAAAATGTAGGGGTGATGGATTCTCAGGGGAACGTAGCACGAACAGCCAGGTTTCTGGTATCGAGACTGGCTCTGATGCAACGAGGGGTACGTTGGGTTCCAAGAGATCAATTGTGTTAGGGGATTCTCTAGTCTGAGGTACAGACAGACGTTTCTGTGGCCAGCAGCAAATAATCAGAATGGTGCGTTGCTTCCCTGGTGCCAGAATCAAGGATGTCTCAGAGACGGTGCAGAATGTTCTCACTGAGAAGAGAGGCCAGCAAGAGGTCATTGTCCACATTGGAACCAACAACATAGGAAGGGAAAAGGTTGAGATTCTGAAGAAAGCTTACAGAGAGTTAAGCAAGAATTTAAAAAGGAGGTCCTCAAGGGTAGTAATATCTGGATTACTCCCAGTGCTACGAGCTAGTGAGGGCAGAAATAGGAGGATAGAGCAGATGAATGCATGGCTGAGGAGCTGGTGTATGGGAGAAGGATTCACATTTTTGGATCATTGGAATCACTTTTGGGGTAGAAGTGACCTGTACAAGAAGGATGGATTGCACCTAAATTGGAAGGGGACTAATATACTGGCAGGGAAATTTGCTAGAGCTGCTTGGGAGGATTTAAACTAGTAAAGTGGGGGTGGGTGGGGGTGGCTGGGACCCAGGGAGATAGTGAGGAAAGAGATCGATCTGAGACGGGTACAGCTGAGAACAGAAGCAAGTCAAACAATCAGGGCAGGCAGGGACAAGGTATGAGTAATAAATTAAACTGCATTTATTTCAATGCAAGGGGCCTAACAGGGAAGGCAGATGAACTCAGAGCATGATTAGGAACATGGGACTGGGATATCATAGCAATTACAGAAACATGGCTCAGGGATGGGCAGGACTGGCAGCTTAATGTTCCAGGATACAAATGCTACAGGAAGGATAGAAAGGGAGGCAAGAGAGGAGGGGGAGTGGCGTTTTTGATAAGGGATAGCATTACAGCTGTACTGAGGAACGATATTCCTGGAAATACATCCAGCGAAGTTATTTGGGTGGAACTAAGAAATAAAAAAGGGATGATCACCTTATTGGGATTGTATTATAGACCTCCTAATAGTCAGAGGGAAATTGAGAAACAAACTTGTAAGGAGATCTCAACTATCTGTAAGAATAATAGGTATGTAAGATATAGACTGTAGGGAAATAGATGGTGACACCTTGCAAAATGTCCATATTACAGAGGAGGATGTGCTGGATGTCTTGAAATGCATAAAGGTGGATAAATCCCCAGGGCCTGATCAGGTGTACCCTAGAACTCTGTGGGAAGTTGGAGAAGTGATTGCTGGGCCTCTTGCTGAGATATTTGTATCATCGATAGTCACAGGTGTGGTGCAGAAAGACTGGAGGTTGGCTACCGTGGTTCCACTGTTTAAGAAGTGCAGGTTCATAGCTCCTTGAAAGTGGAGACATAGGTAGATAGGATAATGAAGAAGGCGTTTGGTATGCTTTCCTTTATTGGTCAGATTGTTGAGTACCGGAGTTGGGACGTCATGTTGTGGCTGTATAGGACATTGGTTAGGCCACTTTGGAATATTGTGTGCAATTCTGGTCTCCTTCCTATCGGAAAGATGTTGTGAAACATGAAAGTGTTCAGAAAAGATGTACAAGGATGTTGCCAGGATTGGAGGGTTTGAGCTATAGGGAGAGGCTGGGGCTGCTTTCCCTGAAGCATCGGATGCTGAGGGGTGACCTTATAGAGGTTTACAAAATTATGAGGGTCATGGATAGGGTAAATAGACAAAGTCTTTTCCCTGGGGTCAGGGAGTCCAGAAGTAGAGACGGGAAAGATATAAAAGAGACCTAAGGGACAACCTTTTCATGCAGAGGGTGGTACGTGTATGGAATGAGCTGCCAGAGGAAGTGGTGGAGGCTGGTACAATTGCAACATTTAAAAGGCATTTAGATGGGTATATGAATAGGAAAAGTTTGGAGGGATATGGGCCGGGTGCTGGTAGGTGGGATTAGATTGGGTTGGGATATCTGGTCGGCTTGGACAGGTTGGACTAAAGGGTCTGTTTCCCTGTTTCCATGCTGTACATCTCTATGACTCTATGACCATTTCACCAGCATCCAATTCCAAACGATTATTAACCACCATTTCTGTCACCTTCAGCAGGATGCCGCCATGAGACATGTCGGAAGCTGGGGGTGACCTTATCCAGGTTTATAAAATCATGAGGGGAATGGAAAGGTGAATAGTCAAGGTCTTTTTCCTCAGGTGGGGGCGAGTCCAAAACCAGACGACATAGTTTTTTTTTAGATTACTTACAGTATGGAAACAGGCCCTTCAGCCCAACAAGTTCACACTGACCCTCCAAAGAGCAAACCACCCAGACCCCTTCACCTAACTCTATGGGCAATTTAGCATGGCCAATTCACCTGACCTGCACATTTTTGGGCTGTGGGAGGAAACCGGAGCACCAGGAGGAAACCCACACAGACATGGAGAGAATGTGCAAACTCCACACTCACAGTTGCCTGAGGCAGGAATTGAACCCGGGTCTCTGGCACTGGGAGACAGCAGTGCTAACCAGGTCTAAGGTGAGCAGGGAAAGATTTAATAAGAATCTGAGGGGTAACTTTTTCATGCAGAAGATAATGAGTATATGGAATGAGTTGCCAGAGGAAATGGTGGAGGTGGGAACAGTTACAACATATAAAAGACATTTGGTTGGGTATATAAATAGGAAGGTCTTAGAGGAATATGAGTCAAATGCTGGCAAATGGGACTAGGTCAGAGTGGGATATTTTGTCAGTGCGGATGAGTTGGACCGAAAGGTCTGTTTCCATTCTATATGATTCTTTGAATCTAGAGCCTCCTCCTCTCCCTTGTCAGCTTTCTACAGAGTCCGTTCCCTTCAGAACACATTGGTCCACTCCGAACATCATGGCACCTTTTCTTGCAATCACAAAGGGTTTAACTCCTTACCCATTTTCTTCCTCCCTCTTCACTATCCAAGGATAATGAAACACCTTTCAGGTAAAGCATTGATTTACCTGCACTTCATCCAATGTAGTTTACCAACTTCGCTGCTCATAATGTGGTCACTGGGGAGATGAAACACAGACTGGGTGAATGCTTTGTAGAACATCTACGTTCTGCCTGCAAAAGTACCCTGAGCTTTCAATTGCCTGCCACTTTAACAGACCACCCTGTTCCCTGACCATCATCTCGGTCTCAGGCTTGCTGCAGTGCTCTGGTGAAACTCAGCACAAGCTGGAAGAACAGCACCTCATTTTCCACTTGGGGAACCTGCGGCCCTCCAGAATTAATATTGAGTTCCATAATTTTAGGACCTGAAAGCATTCTCCTGTGTCCTTACCCCAACATCCACAAAGCAGGCCTTGTTATCATATGAGCTGCTACCACAACCAACCCATTGTGAGCCACTAATCGTCCCCATTAGCAGCTATTGATTCTCCCAGGCTTTCCTTTACCTATTTCTTTATCTGCCCAATTGCTGTTCTCTCTCCCTCTGGGCTTCCTGTCCACATATCATTTACTCCTCCACCACCTGATCTTCAGGAAATCTACCAAACTTTTCCTAGCCACAATCAGTTCTGTTGATGGGTCACTGGACCTGAAAAATTAATTCTGCTTTGTCTCCACAGATGCTGCCAGAGTTTTCCAGGCAATTTGAGTATTTGATTCTGATTTCTAGCATCTGTGGTTTTCCGTTTTTCTTGGAGGATTGGATTGTTGTCAAAAGTAATCATTATCTTTTGCAAAAAGTCCAGCAAAGGAACTGTGGATGAGGGGTAATAACAGGCACAATCTATTTGGAATGATGTAAGGCCATGGACTGGCAGAGGAAAGCATAAAGTGGATTAATTACTGAATGGAAATTAGCTGTGGAGTTTCAACCAGAGAAAAGATTTTGGAATTTGGATAGAGAAATTGGCAAGAACTGTGTACAACTGAAGAGGGAATTTTAAATTAATTTCATTTTTACTGTAGCCACATCTGGAGAACCATATGGAGTTTGGATCTCCATACTTTAAAATGAATATTTAGTGACTCTTGGCAGTGCAAAGGAAGACTATTAGCTTAATTCGAGGACTATGGAGATAAAGCTTAGAGCAGAGCGGTGTTTATCTTCAGTTTATTTTCTCTTAGAAAATCATATGAAATGATTTTGATAGCCTTTTTTTAAAATATTTGTTCATGTAGTCACTGTTATAGAGTTACACAGCACAGTCCAACTCGTCCTTGCCAATTAGACTGATCTAGTCCCATTTGCCAGCATATTGCCCACATCTCCCCAAACCCTTCCTATTCATATACCCAGAAGAAGGTGAGGAGTGCAGATGCTGGAGATCAGAGTTGAAGATTGTGACGCTCGAAAAACACAGCTGGTCAGGCAGCATTTGAGGAGCAGGAGAATCGACGGACTCCTGATGAAGAGCTTATGCTCGAAACTTTGATGCTTCTGCTTCTCGGATGCTGCCTGACCAGCTGTGCTTTTCCAGCACCACAAACTTCAACTATTCATATATCCATCCAGCTGCCTTTTAAATGCTGTAATTGTACCAAACTCCACCACTTCCTCCGGCAGCTCATTCCATTCATGCACCACCCTCTGCATGAAAGGTGCCTTTGAGGTCCCTTTTAAATCTTTCCCCTCTCATCTTAAACCTATGCTCTCTAGTTTGGACTAGCCTATACTGGAAGAAAGAGCTTGACCATTCACCCTATCAATGCCTCTCATGATTTTATAATTCCCTATAAGGCCACCCTTCAGCCTCCAACTTTGCAGGGGAGAAAAGCTCCTATTCAGCGTCTCTCTATAGCTCAGATCTTCCAATCATGGCAACATCCTTGTAAACCTTTTCTGAACCCTTTCAAGTTTATCAAAGCTTTAAATTCAAGAATTAAAACATAGCAACATTTACTTTCTTCCAACAGTTTTGTCCTTTCACATTTGCAGTCACCCCTCTCACTTACTGTATTGAATCAGTGTATTTTTTGAGTATTTTTAATCACCAAATATATTTGTGTTTACATTGTAACTTTCTTATTTTTCAACCTCCTACTCTCAGATTGTTGGCACAGCCAGTGACGAATGGCACTCTGTTAATGCCTGCAGAGTTTGAATGCAAAGCCTTTTATTGGAGCAAGGAACAATTCTATCTCATAATATGGCACCTCATTTACTTTCTCCTTAAAATTATCTCGGTGAAAGATTATCCTCTTATGTCATTGTTGAGAAACAAATGAAAATCACTCTTGGATGAGAGAGTATAGAAATGTAGGAGCTGCTGTAGGCTAATTAGATGTTTCTTAAATGTGTATTTAGATGTAGAGCTGAACAACTGAAATGTTGACACCTGAAATTCAAAACATAAAAGTATAATCAGGAAAAAAATGTGCTCTCAATGTGGAAATTAAATAATTACATGCAATGCTGGTTTAAAAAAACACTGTGAAAATATTCAAGGACAATGTATGCCTTTGATTGAGTGTGCACATTATTTATAGTTGCTGGCTGTTAAATGTCTTCTAATCTTCGATGGGTTAGGAGTGCAAAATAAATTTTAACTATCTGAAAACACACTGGTGTGTTTCAAGAACTTCAATTGATTCATTAAATGCATTGCATTGATAGGTTTGGGACCTACTTTTTATTTAATGAACAACAAGTTTAATTTACATATATTTGTTCTGTAAATCAATCCCAAGTTATTTCACAGAAGAGGTATCACCCAGAGTTTAATATTGAGCCACTGAAGGAAATATTAAGATAGATGAACAGAAATTTGAAAATAGGTAATTTTTAAGGAATGTCTTTGATGAAAAGATAGTGATTAGGAAGGGATTCTAGCATTTAGGGACAAACAACTACGAGCACAGAGCCAACGGTGTTATCATTTAAAAAGGGATGTTCATGAGACGAGGATTTGAGGAGTGCAGAGGTCTTGGAAATGTGTAGGACTGAAGGCAATTATATGAATATGGAGGTGATATTGATTTAGTCAATGAGAACAGATGAGGGCCGCAGTGATTGGTGCAAGTTAGCACATAGAGTTTTGTATGAACTCAAGTTTGTGGACGCTACTTGGAAAAAGGTTGGAATGATCAACTTCAGAAGTTATAATGGCATGAATGAGAGTTTCTAAGACACAGCAGGAGTTAAGGGAGATGAAAATATGTGATTTTAGTGATGGTGTGGGTGTTTTGTTACTGCAGGAGTATTTTTGTGTAGCACTTAAATTTAATTTGAACAAAAGCAATTGGTGTGGGTTGAATATTGGGGTCAGAAGTAAACTTAGAGTCTAGATGAGATTTCTGGCATGAGATGCTTTACAGTTGAGTGAGTAGCCATGACCAGGATTGTATATGGTCTGTTCAAGTCATCAATTTGATTATCAAATGTACATACTGCATGTGTTAATGTGAAATCATTGCCACATAAGTATAAAGAAATATTAAGGCAGATTTCTTTAGATATACTGTACACTGACCTCAATTTTTGACATTCGCAGTACTTGTCTGATGTGAGGGATTGTAAAACAGGAATTTGCAAAGCATCTTGCACATCAGGCGATATATTCCATGATTTCTCAATGTAGTATTTGAATATTTTGACTTTCTTACAGAACTGTAATTGAATTATCAATGTACCGGCAGGTTTTCAAAAACTTCCTCACATTTTCTGTAAGTTAAACATGAATGTAAGATTCCAGCTGAGAAATCTGTCTTCTCATAAGAACCTGTCATGGCCATATTTTTGTTGTGTTTTTGATTGTTGCATGAAATAGGAAATCAACTCTCTTAAAAAAAAAACAAGTGATGATTTAGATGTGAATAAAGGAGGTATGGTTAGTGCATTTGCAGATGACAGCAAAGTTGGTGACGTCATAGACAGCCAAGAAGGTTACCTCCAGGGACTTTAATCAGATGGGCCAAGGAGTGTCAAATGGAATAAAATTTAGATAAATGTGAGATGCTGCATTTTGGTGAGGCAAATCAGGCAGGATTTACATATTTTATAGTAAGGTCCTGGAAAGTGTTGCCGAACGAAGAGACCTTGGAGTGCAGGTTCATAGTTCCTTGAAATTGGAGTTGCAGGTAGACAGAATAGTGAAGAAGGTGTTTGGTACGCTTGCCTTTATTGGTCAGTGAATTGAGTATAAGATTTGGGAGGTCATGCTGAGGCTATAAAAGACATCGGGTTAGGAAACTTTTGGAATACTGTGTTCAATTCTGATCTCCCTACTACAGGAAGGTTGTTGTGAAAATTGAAAGGGTTCAGAAAAGATTTACAAGGATGTTGCCTATAGGTTTGAGCTATAGAGAGAGGCTGAACAGGCTGGGACTATTTTCCCTGGAACGTTGGAGGCTGAGTAGTGAGTTTATCGATATTTATAAAATCATGAGGGGCATGGATAAGGTAAATAGACAAGGTTTTTTTCCCCAGGGTGGGGGATTCCAAAACTGGAGGG
Organism: Chiloscyllium plagiosum; assembly: GCF_037043375.1. Taxonomy (NCBI): domain Eukaryota; kingdom Metazoa; phylum Chordata; class Chondrichthyes; order Orectolobiformes; family Hemiscylliidae; genus Chiloscyllium; species Chiloscyllium plagiosum. The sequence continues at coordinate 38,213,875 of NW_028270157.1, forward strand.
AATAGGTTTAAGGTGAGAGGGGAAAAGAGTTAAAAGGACCTAAGGGGCAACCTTTTCATATATAGGATGGTGCGTGAATGGAATGACTTGCCAGAAGAAGCGGTGGAGGCTGGTACAATTGCAACATTTAAAAAGCATCTGGATGGTATGTAAATTGGAAGAGTTTAGAGGGATATGGACCAAATGTTGGCAAATGGCACTAGATTAGTTTGAGATAGAAGAAGGATTACACTCAAAACATCGACGTCTCCAACTCCTGATGCTGCCTGGCTTGCTGTGTTCCTCCAGCCTCCTGCCTGTCTACTTAGGATATCTGTTCGGCATGGATGAGTTGGACCAAAGGTCTGTTTCCGTGTTGTATATCTCTATGACCCTATGATAGTATGAACATCTTTCCTATAGCAAGTAGAGCAGAATCAAATGAAATATTCCAAAAGTGGCCTAACCAATGTCCTGTACAGCTGCAACACGATCTTCCAACACTGATACTTAATGCACTGACCAATCAAGGCAAGCTTACCAAATGCCTTATTCACTATGCTGTCTACCTGCAAATCCGCTTTCAAAAAGCTATTTATAGTGTCACACTATTTATATAGCTGGTCCAGTACAGATTTTGAAAACCTCTGGAATGTTGGCAATGGGGAATTCTGTGATGGTAATGCTGTTGAATTTTAAGGGTGGCTGGTTGGACTTTCCCTTGTTGGAGATGATTATTTCCTGACATTTGCTTGGCTTAGATGTTGCTTGCAACTATTAACCAAAACGGGTCTTGCTGCAAATGAACACGCACTGCTTCAATATTTTGAGGACTCATGAATTTAGTGAATATTATACAGTCACCAGCAAACATCCACACTTCTGACCTTCTGATGGAGGGAAGGTCATTGATGAAAGAGGTTCAAAATAGTTGGACCAAGGACACTTCCCTGAGGTACTCCTGTAGAGATGTCCTATAACTGAGATGATTGACCTGTAACAGCTACAAATGTTGTAGTTGTCTTGGAATAGCTTGCCTAGGAACATGACTAATTCTGGAGCACAAGTATTAGCCATTTTTAAGATTAAAGGGGATGTGGCCAATGTGGATTCAAATTCATTTTATTGCTGTGTGTCATGAACAAGGGCTCCTGGTTTCAAATTAAGGGCACAAAAACAATAACCTCATGCTTTAGAACAAGTGATAATGTAAATAGGAATTGGTAGCCTGACCATACTCTCCCGATGAAGGGCTTTTGCCTAGAATGTCGATTCTCCTGCTCCTCGGATGCTGCCGACCTGCTGTGATTTTCCAGTACCACACTCTTGACTCTAATCTCCAGCATCTGCAGTCCTCACTTTTGCCTTACCATACTTGAACACTACTGAAGGAATCATCATTATCTTACCAGTGGATAATTGAATGTCCACTTGTTTCAATTGGCAGGTCCAATTCAATATGCAGATCTTGTTCATGGCGCATTTTTGTTAGAAACAGTCAGCATGTGTGTGTGCAGTGCATACATTGATCATTCCTACAGGCTCTGCAGCCAGACATAAAATATGAAGCAAGTGTGAAGTAGCATTTATTGGCAGGCATGCTACTCACAGACCCCCTAAATAATTTTAATTGCAATTGCCCCATCTCCTGACTCTCTGCAAATTTTGATGGTAGCTGAGTTGGCGCAATGTTAGCCAACCTCAAACTAGAAATTAAGCCGCATGATACCAGCCCGATCCACCATTACACAACAGCCCGATTGATGGCAGGTTAGTTACTCAAAATTGCAGTTGTCTCTTTGCTGTGGATACAGAAAGTTGCCTAAATGGCAAAATTGTAATGTCTTATTTATTTAATTTCTAAAGCTATTCTTACCATTATTAAATATAATAGCCCAGATCTTCTGATCAGAGTTGATCTTGTTTCTGATGCTGACCTGGTAAACATCTATCCACTTACCTACCTCTATTGCTCCAGTCCAAACATCCAGTGGAGGCTCCTGAGGAAGTCCTTCTGAACATGAAACCTTGGAGGCAGCAGAAAAGAGAATTTGTGAAGCAGCTGCACTCCTTTCAAATGGTACTAGCTGCTGTGTTCTTGAAAATGGTTAAAGGTTCCCAAAGTTTCTCAGAAAGAGAGTCTGAGTGAACAGCTGAATAACAGTATAAGTGCATAGGTGTGTTAGTGGGTAGGATGGGTGAAGATAATGCAGAAGGCAATAGATTGGGTGAGGTATGTGGGTGTGGTGGCAACTGGATAGGGTGATTTGATTTAATTTATTATTGTCACATTTACCGAGATACAGTGAGAAGTATTGTTTTGCATGCTAATCAGACAAAGTATACCTTACATAAGCACATTGGGGTAATAGAACACAATGCAGAATATAGAGTTACACCTCCAGAGAGGGGGAAAAACAAATCTAATATATAAGGGGTCTGTTCACAAGTCTGATAACAGTAGGGAAGAAGCTGTTCTTGAATCTGTAGGTATGTGTTTTCAAACACTTGTATCTTCTGCCTGATGGAAAGGGGTGGAAGAGAGGATAACTGGGGTGGAAGGGGTGTTTGATTATGTTGGCTGCTTTCCCAAGGCAGTGGAAAGTATAGACGGAGTCAAGAGAAGGAAGGCTGTGTTCACAGCTCTGTAATTTCTTACAGTCTTGGGCAGAGCAGTTGCCATATCAAGCTTTGATTCATCCAGCTAGGATGCTTTTGATGCTGCACCTATAAAAAAATTAGTAAGAGTCTTTATGGACATACCAAACTTTCTTAGCCTTCTGAGGAAGTAGAGACATTGGTGAGCTTTTTTGACTGTAGCATCGATGTGAATAGACCAGGACAGATTATTGATGATATTTACTTCCAGAAATTTGATGCTGTCAACCATCTCCACCACCACACCAATGATAAAGATAGGGTCACGTCTTCCACTTTGCTTTCTGATGTCAATGATCAACTCCCTTGAGGGAGAGATTCTTGTCTTTACACCATGCCACTAAACTCTCCATCTCTTTCCTGCACTCTGACTCATCATTGCTTAAGATCTGACCCACTACAGTGATGTCATCTCAACAAATTTGTAAACTGAATTAAAGCTGAATTTGGCCACGCAGTCATGAATGTATAAGGAATACAGTCTGGGGCTGAGTAAGTAGCCCTGCAGGGCACTGATGTTGAGAATTATTGTGGAGGAGGTGTTGTTGCCTATCGTTCCTGTTTGCAGTCTGTGAGTCAGGAAGACGATGATCCAGTTGCAGAGGGAGCAGAGTCCTAGGTCTTGGAGTTTGAAGATGAGTTGTTTGGAATTATGGTAGTGAGGGCAGAGCTAAAGTCTATAAATAAGTGTATGATGTAGGTATCCTTGTTATCAAGATGTTCCAGGGATGAGTGTGTATGTGTGTGTGGGGGGGTGTGTGGAGATGGCATCTGCCACAGACCTATTGTGACGGTAAACAAATTGTAGAGAATCAAGGCAATCTGGGAGGCTGCAATCAATGTGTGCCATTACTAACCTCTCAAAGCACTTCATAATGATGGATGTCAGAGCTACTGGGCGATAATCATTAAGGCACATTGCCTGGGCAGTGAGGAGAGTGGAAGTTGGCAGGTGATGGTGGTGGACAGGGTGGGGTCAAACTGGCATTGAGGGCTAATCATGGCTTAAGGGGATGTTTGCAGCTTTTGAGGGAATGTTGACCATAGGGTGGTCAAGAGCCAGAATTGAGCCAGCTATGGTGTGTGGTCAGTCGTATTATTAACCAAGAGTTAGTCCAGGAATTTTCCACCTTTCCTGGGTAGAAATTCAAATAACTCAGAGTTGGAGACATTTTCAGAGTGACAAAGGGAGCAAGAGAATTTCTAGTTTAAACTTCTCAGGTAATTCCTGTGGTGTGGGTTCACCAGAACTCTCATGAGGTCCTGACAAGGGCTTATGCCTGAAACATTGACTCTCCTGCTCCTCGGATGCTGTTTGGCCTGCTATGTTTTTCCAGCACCACACTCTTGACTTGGATCTCCAGCATCTGCAGTCTTCATTTTCTCCACATATCTTTAATTGTATATCACATCTCCAAAGATCCAGCAACCGTAAAAACTGGACTATGATTTGTAAGGTGAACTCAGTTGAAAATAATTGCATGTTATAACCTCTTTGTGGAGGTTGACTTTAATTCTCGTTGTCAGGTGATAAATATGTGATACTGAATCAAAAATCCATTTTGTGTTTCACCAGCCTATTTTTTCTACACAGTCAGTGGGAGGAAAATCAGGCAAAATATAAAGTGTGTTCTGATTTGCTACCTTTTCTCTTTTGGCCAGTGATAACAGTTATTTTATTTTCCCATGTGGGTCATTATTTTTGGTGTGGGATATAATAAAATATAAAACTGGTTAGTAAAGGAGTTGTCATGTTTACTTTATAATAAAAATAATGGCATGCTACTGAATATGTCAAAACATACTGTGTTTACCAACAGTGTGAGCAATTGGTGAGGAGAATGTGATGAGGAGAGTTCATGGACTGAAACCCTGAGGCATAGCATAATTAAGCTTGCAGTGAAGATCCTGTTGCCAAGATGTGTGCCCTCCAGACTGAGGATTACTTTGCAACAAAGTAAGATGCCTGCTTTTGTGACTGCACTATGTATCATGGTAAGGCAGACAGGGATGTTGCTGTAAGCCTGCAGGTAGGCACTGGGAGAGTGATTGCTAACAGAGCAAAATAAGCATCCCTGAGATGCTACCTAGCTCAGTCAGTGAGTTGGATGCATGTCCCTATGTGCAAAGTGTACTCACTGCAGCTTTTCAATACTAGTTGCTGGTGTGCCCTGCAAAACAGGTTTGTGATTTTTTTAGAACCCCTACAGTGTGGAAACAGGCCCTTTGGTCCGACAGGTCCACACTGACCCCCCGAAGAGTAACCCACCCAGACCCATTTCCTTCTGACTAATGCACCTAACACTATGGGCAATTTAGCATGGCCAATTCACCTGACCTGCACATTGTTGGACCGTGGGAGGAAACTGGAGCACCCGGAGGAAACCCATGCAGACACAGGGAAAATGTGCAAACTCCACGCAAACAGTCGCCTAAGGCTAGAATCGAACCTGGGTCCCTGGCGCTGTGAGGCTGCAGTGCTAACCACTGAGCCACTGTGCTTCCAGAATGGACTGTCAGTGAAATAGGAGAAGCGCCAGGATGTTTGTGATGGGTTAGAAGGTGCCAGGTGCCTTTGTCCATCAAGGAAGGGTATGAGCAGATGGTGCTGGCTGAGTGTGTCCTCGTTTGGTCACAGGCAACATGGAGGTTGCTCGGAGCCGAATCCACCAGGAAGCTGCCCTGGTTTCCTTGTCAAGCTTTCATGACATTCAGCTTGTTTGGCAAGTCTGGCAAAATGGAGTCTGAATATTAATAAGATGAATTGTGATGTTAACAAGCCATTTAACAAATGTTAATATTCTTCAGTTGGCATCTTGCCACTGTCAAGGGATAATCACACCATGCTGCTAGTGAAAAACATAAATGATAGAGAGATGATCTTGACAATGGGAAGGTCCTCCTTGGACTCCTCATCTGATTCCGACACACATCCAGCCAGAGCCCACATTGCTATAAGATTCCACCCAGAGATATATTCATACAGGAAATTATTTATCACTTGGCCTTGGTTGTTCTGTGAAGCTAGATTAAATGATGAGTGATGATGGCTGGCAGAATAGTTACGAGGCAACATGTTACAAAATTTTAATAAGGAAGAGAAAGTATGGGAGAAGGCACCATTAGCAAGAATGGGGAGGTACATGTTGAGATTTGCTTTTTTCAATCAAATCTTTTCTGTCCAAAACATCAATAATGGAAGTGGGAGTGTTCTTTGGAGCAGACTCCACTGTGTGCACATTCAGAGTCGGTAAGCTTTATCCAAATTCTTAATGTGGAGAGAAAATGAGAAAAGCGGTTTGTAAATTGCATACAAATATATTTCTCCTTGAAATCTACCCACGTGGTAAAATGTTTTTTTTTTATATTAACATAAGAGAGATCATAAGAAATAGGAACAAGAGTAGGTTGATCAGCCCCTCGATCCTGTTCTGCCATGCAATAGGATCTTGGCTGATTAATTTTTGAAAAGAACAGATGCACACTTGCATGCAGATTAAAATACACAACACACACATACAAATGTAATAAATAAAAACTGAAAATGCTGGAAATGCTCAGCAGATCTGACAGCTTCTGCAGAGAGAGGAACAGAATTGCAGGTTAAATTTCCAATCAGCTTCAAGACGATATGGAGAATATGGGGCATGCATATCATCAGGTCACCTTCTTGTCAAACCTCCAGGAAACAGCAGCTAATTGGTTGTCTTCATATTTATTGTCCCATTAAGGACACTGAGCTGGTTCCCATGAAGTGGGACGCCCACTCAGAGAGCCCTGAGAGCATTGATGGAAATAGGGAGCATGCAGTCACCTCAAGTTTGTAGTGTCCTATGGAACAGTTCAGCAACGTTTAAAATTAAATTGTTTACCAGGGTGTCAGAACACCATAATGGACAGGTTACTCATCTTGCTTTTAGCTGTAGCTGTGTGGCTGGTGGTGAGAAGGGCACTGCCTGTGAGATCCTTTCGGCATGAACAGACTCTCTGCACCACTGCATGCTGCCCTTGAAGCGGCTGTGGAGGGGATGGGACTGTCATACGCCTCCTTCTGGAATGTACCTATGCAAAGGAAGTCTGGAGAGGAATGCAAAGATGTCTGTTGAGGTTTGTCCAGAGCAGCTTCATGATATGCCACTCCGTGCTCTACAGTTTGTTTCCCAGGATGCACGCATAGATGAACATCAACTCTGCCTGGAGATCATCAATTCAGTAAAAGACACTCTTTGGCCTGCCCGAGACTTGCCAGTCTTCCAGTTAAAGGAGTTAACCCTGACAGAATGTTGCAGACTGGCACATTCCAAGGTCCTCCTACGTGCTGAGGGACGCGCTGAAGCTTGGGGCAGCTGCCGCCAAGATGCGGTGGGGAAAGACCACCATGTAAGGTCCCTCTGCCAAACAATAAGGGTGAGGGGGGGACTCATTCAGTAATTGGGCCCCGCTGTCACCTCAGCTATAGGCCAAGAGGTTGTCTGTAAATATAGAGTATGGTGGACATCAAAGACTTAATTTGTCATCTGTAAGTGAGAAGAGTAAAGATCTGAGTGGATTCATTAACTGTCATAGATTGGTCATAGCCTCCCTACAGTGTGGAAACAGGCCATTCAGCTCAACAAGTCCACACCAACCCTCTGAAGAGTAACCCACCCATAACCATTCTCCTACCCTATTATCCTATATTTACTCCTGACTGATACACTCAGCCTCAGTGAATATTATGGGCAATTTAGCATGGCCAATTCACCTAATCTGCACATCTTTGGATTGTGGGAGGAAACCCACTGGGAGAATGTGCAAACTCTACACAGACAGTCGCTCGAGGTTGGAATCGAACCCGGGTCTCTGGCTCTGTGAGGCAGCGGTGCTAACCACTGAGCCACTGTGCTGCCCCATGTACCAAAGATTTATTTTCTATGAATAAAGTATATTTTTGAAATAAAAAGATCTTGCTTTTAGCTGTGGCTGTAACCTTCTGACTATCATGACTTTGTCATGGGTGACATCAAGGAAGTTGCCAATGTTTCCACCTCCAGTCTGCGACTGGTACGTCAGCTCCAGGTACCTGATAGGAGTTGGCTTCACTGGGAGGTGCTTGCAATGTCAGGAAGACCCTGGCAGATTCTCCCCACAATGGGCACTTAATTGTTCTCATTTATCTCCACTGCCATAACAATGTGCAACAATGACCAAAGGTCATAGTCATAAAATGTCAATTCTGCCTCTCTCTCCACAGATACTGCCTGAAGTGTTGAGGATTTCCTGCAGCTTCCATTTTAATTTCAGAATTTCGGCGCCCAGAATATCTTGCTTTTATTCACACAGCAAATTCCAATTTCTAATCCAGACTCAGATATATTCTGTTGCCTGAATTCAGTAGCACTTCAACTATCATTATCTTGTTTCTAATGTGAAGAAAAGACATTTTCTACTGTGTCGCGAAGTGGCGTCACTAAAATAAGCAAAATTTGGGAGAATTAATTGTGCCTCCAGACAAAGGAATCTGAAGCAACTAATTTAGATTCAGATGTCAGCTGGGAATGTTGCATTGTAGATAAAGGATTTTCTGTTGAAATGGCAGCTGTAATTTATCTGTCCGAAGTGATATGACAGCTTTCTGATTGCAAGAGACTCAGCTGCCCTTTTGTACTAGAAAATGATGACAAAAATCTTCTGTCAGAGCAGAGATAGCATTAATATTCAAGCAGGGTGTGCTGTACTTGGTTTTCTGGAGTCTCTAACAGTGACCATAAATGTCCGTACAAAATTTATTAATAAATATTGTGTGCTTGCTGGAAATTTTGGCAGTAAAGTTTTTCTTTCAGAAGCGATATATAAACATACTAAAAAGTCTGACCTTGTTGCCAATAACTTCTATTCATCGCACCGCAGCTCTATCCTGGAAACTGATTTACTGTGAGGCTGATTCTTACCAGAAACAGGCAAATTATTATTTTTGTGAGTTTCCAGGAAGGTTACACTCTGTGAGTTCTCTTGTTTTCTTCCAAATTTGCCTCATTACTGATGTAGCACTCTCCTACGGCAGCAGTCCCTGGCCGTGGTACATTAGTAATGGTACCGTCTTTAAAGGCCAGCTATGCACTCGGTCAAGCACTGCCAGTCTGCACTGCAGAATTTGGTTTATTTGTCCCGGACCAGTCAGACTGGCACCCAGCATTGCTGATGTGAATCTGGAGGTCCCTTTGGATGGGGAGTGCGTGTAGTCGCTGACCAAAGAATGTGCCCTGGGATGATGGAGAATGATGGAGGTCTGGAGAAGCAAATGTCAGCTGGAATCACCAGGTGACCACCCTGACTTGCATTTTGGGAATTGTTGCCATCCTGTGTGAAGCATATGGGAGAATTGCAAACTACATATCAATGAAGTGATTGATGTAATGATGATACATTACTGCATATTACTGCTTAGGCCTCTCGCTGCTCATTAATGAGACTATCATCTCATCTTTCAAAAATGGGACTTCTTTGCTTTTAACATTAGGAAGCTCCTCGCTGCTGATATTGTGTGACTCATGTACCTACATTACCAATACTCGCATTTGGAGCATGGAAACATTCCACATTATATTTGGAAGCTGGAAACAGTTATTGATTTATAAGCATAGACGTGGGACCAGAGTTTCACTACAGAAATGGGAATCTCCTGTATCCATAGGAATAACCCCTACATACAAAATGTTCACTCTTTGGGGAGGGGGAGAGTGAAACAAATAGTGTTTTGAGTCCAATATGAACCTTTAGAACTCTAAAAGTAATCAAGCTGTGTCTCTCACTTTGGAAGACAATTCAGAGGTGGTAACAGAGCCAGGTAAATGACTGTTTAGGGGGTCTACCTCAGTTCTCTGAAACTTCTGAGCAGTCTTATGAAGAAGTCTATTGACACTCTAGGAACTGATGGTAATTTTTTTTTCCCTGAGCTACACCAGAAGACCTGTCAACGAATGCCCTTCAGCATGGGATGCCTTTTTTTTCTCTCTGCTGACAGCTGCAGTTTGGCTTTTAAATCACTTCAGAGCAGGACCCCCTGGTCTTAGCCTCAAGCAACTTTACATCTACATAAATTCATATTTCTCAAAGTGCAGCTTCAGGCCATTGAACCGTGAAAATGGAGTATGTTTGAACTCGGTATTAATTTAAAATGACTCTGCTGAGTTTGAGTTTCCCACATGCATAATTCATATAGTGCCCCCTTCCCTCATGAGCAACAATGACATCTGCTGGAAATGTGGATGGAACAACTGCATCTGGGTCGTGCTTGGTCAGTTTTTAAGGCCTCCCGAGTTGATCCGATTCTGACCCATCTAAAATCTAACCCATAATATTTCAACATTCTATGCAAGTTTACCTCTTCTCTTTTCTTTACTATTCAGAAGATAAGATAATTATGAATCAAATGCTGGGGTGGCGCGGTGGCTCAGTGGTTAGCACTGCTGCCTCACAGCACTAGGGTCCTAGGTTCAATTCCAGCCTTGGGTGTCTGTCTGTCTGTGCGGAGTTTGTACATTCTCCCTGTGCCTGTGTGGGTTTCCTCTGGGTGTTCTGCTTTCCTCCCACAGTCCAAAGATGTGCTGGTCAGGTGAATTGGCCATTCTAACTTGCCCATAGTATTAGGTGCATTAGTCAGAGGGAAATGGGTCTGGGTGGGTTACTCTTCGAAGGGTCGGTGTGGACTTGTTGGGCCGAAGGGCCTGTTTCCACACTGTAGAGAATCCAACCTAAAAGGCCATTCCACCCTGTACATCTGACTTTTAAAATTGTTTTGAGAAAACTGATCTTCATTATCCTACTTGGATATTTATTCTACATGCTACAAGCAATTCTGATTAGAGGTTCCTCACACAAAAATAGGATAGAAATGCAGTGTAATTTCTATGTGTTTGCACCCTAAGCTGGCTGAGTGATTCTATTAGGCAGCTTTCATCACAGGTTGAGTAAACAATTGATTTTGTAAGCGGAACTTTTGTTACTCTCTGTGTGGATCAGAAGGTAAAATAGAGCAGTTAAACAAAATGACAACATATTTCTTGCTTTATCTGAGGAGATTGACTGATTTTTCAAATATGGGTTGAAAAGTATGGCGCTGGAAAAGCACAGCAGGTCAGGCAGCATCTGAGGACCAGGAAAATCGACACTTCGAGCATAAGCTCTTCTTCAGGAATGTAAGGATTTTTCAAATATTCTGTTTTCAGTAGTGTATGTGAATGAGTTGATAAATAACTCAAAAACAAAGCAGTAAGTCATAGATCCTGCCCTATCTTTTAGGATAATGCCACTTTGTTATCTATTGTTTGTGACAATGTTTTTTTGAAATCGATACATTAATTGTATTTGATGTTTATCACTGGAGGGTATATCCTGATTTAGTTTAACTGATATCTTCAACGTTATAGACGCCATTGTAGGGTGTCTTAGAACACTTTTAATTGTATTTTTACTGTTAAAATATATATGACAATAAATTTTAATTCTAATTCTAATTCGTGGCTGGAACTTCTTTCATTTGTAGTCTTGTGCACTTAGCAATTAATAAGAAGAAGCTGTTTTTTGCTTCTGTTCTCTTAATGTTACAAAGCATATACTTGCTATTGATGTAAGATATTACTGTCCATGAATCAGAATTTTACATAACATATTCAATTCAATTTACCTTACTTACATGTCTAGTTATGGTACAGTTGAATTTAATTTCAGCATGCTGGTGATCTGTTTTCTATGTTGTTGGAGCAGAATTTCAAACTCTGCGTGTACAGAAAGCTGATCCTTTACTTCACCACCAGAGTTACCCTCCATTGGCTAACCCACAATTAATTTCTCCAGTTCACCCTCCATGTTGTTTAATATGTTTCTTTTAAAGGAAATACCTAATTCACTTTCAAAAGAAAATACTGTCGATTTTGATATAACGCAATAGTTCCATTCTCGTATTATATGAAAATCATGGACTTGCCGCACTGTTTCAACTGAATCACGTCATAGCCAATACAGGTAAGGAAAGTTTGTGTTCTACAAGTGACGGTCTAAATTCTTCAATCGCATTGAAGCAAATTTGCGGTGAAGAAACATGCGTTACATCAGAACTGACTATATGGACATTACCTCAGTACTAATGATTGAATGTACCTTGTAATAACTACCCTTTCAAGTGTGCTTTTATTAAAGTCTCTTTTAATTCCTGTCATGAACGAATTTGTACTTTTTTGTCACTTTGCAACCCACAAAACTACCTTATTTGCGCAATACTAATCCTTCAGAATCTTAGAACTTCCTATCGCAACTGTCTCAGTGCCAGGTGAAAGACAACTTCTCAAGGGGTTGATTTAGCTGGTCAAAACCAGAGTTACTGCAGGGATAATATCTCAAAAGGAGAGGTAACTCTCAATGCTGCATTAAAGGTCATGTTCTGTGAATGAACAGCCTATTCTTTTCGATTGCAGGCTCCTCTTTAATATGTGTGCTTAGGCTCTTAATTGCTACTAAAGGATAGAACTGTTTGGAGTGTACACCATGCTAAGACTAACCAGTTCCACTGAGCAAATAGCTGAAGAGGTCCTGGAACACAAATTTTGAGCTTGTGGAGCAGGAACTGAACCAGCGTCCCTCGTGTGGGAGATGCTGCTTCAGAAAATCTAAGTGCTGTAAGATCTGCTGTGCAGTCCTCCTTTACACTATTAAGCCTAAAAACAGCAAATTTAACAATCGCACAATTCAGTTTCACATAGCAATCAAACATAAAAAGAACTTTATTTATTTTAAGAACATTAGGCATAAGCCGCCTTTTAAAAAATTCATTTGTAGGACGTGGGCATCTCTGGCTGGCCAGCACTGATAGCCCATCCCTATTTGCCCTTGAGAAGGTGGTGGTGAGCTGCCTTCTGAATCACTGCAGTCCCCTTGCTGTGGGTTGACCCACAATGCTGATAGGGAGGGAATTCCAGGAGTTTGACCCAACGACTGTGAAGGAATGGGGGTATATTTCCAAGTCAGAGTGGTGAGTGGCTTGGAGGGGATCTTGCAGGTGGTGGTGTTTCCAAGTACCTGCTGCCCTTGTCCTTCTAGATGGAAGTGGTTGTGGGTTTGGAAGGTGCTGCCGAAGGATCTTTGGTGAATTTCTGCAGTACATCCAGTAGATAGTAGACACTGCTGCTACTGAGTGTCAGTGGTGGAGGGATTGAATGTTTGTAGATGTGGTGTCAATCAAGCAGGTTGCTTTGTCCTGGATGGTGTCAAGCTTCTTGAGTGGTGTTGGAGCTGCACCCATCCAGGCAAGTGGGGAGCATTCCATAGCACTCCTGACTTGTACCTTGTAGATGGTGGATAGACTTTGGGGTGTCAGGAGGTGAGTTACTCGCTGCAGTATCCCTAGTCTCTGACCTGTTCTTGGAGCCACTGTGTTTATGTGGTGAGTCCAGTTGAGTTTCTGGTCAATGGTAACACCAAGGATGTTGGCAGTGTGGGATTCAGTGATGGTAATACTGTTGAATGTCAATGGGCAGTGGTTAGAGTGTCTCTTATTGGTGAAGGTCATTATCTGGCATTTGTGTGGTGTGAATGCTACTTGTCACTTGACAGCCCAAGCCTAGATATTGTCCAGATCTTGTTGCATTTAAGCACGGACTGCTTCAGTATCTGAGGAGTCGCGAATGGTGCTGAACACTATGCAATCATTGCCGAACATCCCCATTTCTGACCCAGAAAGAAGGCCATCGATGAAGCAGCTGGAGATTGTTGGGCCAAGGACACCTACCCTGAGGAACTCCTGCAGAGATGTCCTGGAGCTGAGGTGACTGACCCTCCACAGCCACCAGCATCTTCCTTTGTGACAGGTATGACTCTAACTAGCGGGGTGTTTGCCCCCTGACATGCATTGATTCCAGTTTTGGCAGGGGTCTTTGATGCCATACTTGGTCAAATGTGGCCTTGATGTCAAGGGCTGTCACTCTCACCTTACCTCTGGAATTCAGCTCTTTTGTCCATGTTTGAACCAAGGCTGTAATGAGATCAGGAGCAGAGTGCCCCCTGATGAAACCCAAACTGGGCGTCACTGAGCAAGTTGTTGCTGAGCAGGAGCTGCTTGATAGCCCTGTTGATGACCCTTTCCATCACTTTACTGATGATGGAGAGTAGACTGACTTGGCAATAATTGGCCGGGTTAGATTTGTCCTGCTTTTTGTGTACAGGACATATCTGGGCAATTTTCCACATTGTCCGGTAGATGCCAGTGTTCTAACTGTAATGGAAGAGCTTGGCTAGGGGAGCAGCAAGTTCTGGAGCACATGACTTTAGTACTATTGCCAGAATGTTATCAGGACCCATTGCCTTTGCAATATCCAGTCCCTCCAACCATTTCTTGGCATCATGTGAATCGAATTGGCTGGAGATGGTATCTGTGAAGCTGAGGACCACTTGAGGAACCTGAGATTGATCGTCCGCTCAGCATTTCTGACTGAAGATTGTTGCAAATGTATCAGCCTTATCTTTTGCACTGATGTACTTGCCTCCTTCATCATTGAGAATGGGGATATTTGTGGAGCCTCCTGCTCCAGTGGGTTGTTTAATTGTCCATCACCATTCACAACTGGATGTGGCAGGACTGCAGAGTTTAGGTCTGATCCATTGGTTGTGATATCGCTTAGTTCTGACTATTACTTGTTGTTTATGCCATTTGGCACACAACCTGTTTGTCCTGTTTGGTCGCTTCATCTGGTTAACACCTCGTTTTTAGGTATGCCGGATGCTGTTCCTGGCATGCCCTCCTACACTCTTCATTGAACCAGGGTTGATCTCCTGGCTTGATGGTAATAGTTGAGTGTGGGGTATGCCAGGCCATAAAGTTACAGATTGTGCTAGAGTACAGTTCTGTTTCTGTTAATGGCCCATGGCGCCTCATGGATGCCCAGCCTTAAGTTGCTAGATCAATTCAAAGTCTGTTCCCATTTAGCATGGTGATAGTGCCACACAACGCGATGGAGGTTATGCTCAAAGTGAAGGCTGGACTTCATCTCCACAGGGACAATACGGTGGTCACGGTTACCTATGCCATCATGGACAGATGCTTCTGTAGCTGGCAGATGAGTAAGGATGAGGTCAAATATGCTTTTTCCTCTTGTTGGTTCCTTCACCACTTGCTGCAGACCCAGTCTAGCAGCTATATCCTTTAGAACCCGGCCAGCTCAATCAGTAATGCTTTAGCCAAGCCATTCTTGGTGTAGGACATTGAAATCGCCCACCCAGAGTACATTTTACACCCTTGCCACCCTCAGGTGGAGGAGTATTGATTCATCAGTCAAAGGAGAATGGTATGTGGTAACCAGTAAGAGGTTTCCTTGCCCATGTTTAACCCGAAGCCATGAGACTTCATGGGGTCCAGAGTCAAAGTCAAGGACTCCCAGGGGCAACTCCTTCTGTCTGTATAATACTGTGCCACCACCTCTGGTGGGTCTATCCTGTGGTGGGATAGGACATATCCAGGGATGATAATGGTGGTGATTGGGGTGTTATCTGTACGGTATAATTCTGTAGGAATGACTATGTGAGGCTATTGCTTGACTAGTCTGTGAGACAGCTCTCCCAATTTTGGCACTAGCCCCCAGATGTTGGTAAGGATGACTTTGCATGGTCGACAGGGCCGTTTGCATTTTTGCCGTTGTCTTTTCCTGTTTCAAGGTTAATGCCAGGTGGTCCACCTGGTTTCATTTCTTTTGTGACTTTCCAGCGATTGATACAACTGATTGGCTTGCTGGGCCATTTCAAAGGGCAGTTGAGATTCAACCACATTGCTGTGGCTCTGGAATCACATGTAGGCCAGACCAGGTAAGGAGCAGTTCATCGACTTCACCCAAAGCTTCCACACCACCCTCAAATTCACTTGATCCATCTCAGTCACCTCTCTCACCTTTCTTGTCCTCTCCATTTCCATCTCTGGCAACAGTTTCCAGACGGATGTCGACTCCAAACCCACAGACTCCCATAACTACCTGTACAAACCTCCTCCCACCCAATATCCTGCAAGAACTCCATCCCATTCTCCCAATTCTTCCGACTCTGCCAAATATGTTTGAATGAAGAGACATTCCACTCATGAGCTTCCCAGATGTCCACCTATTTCGAACAATGTGATTTTCCTCCCTCCATCATCCAGGCAGCCCTCTGTCGCACCACCTCCATTTCCTGTTCCATTGCTCTAAATGATCCCCCAACGCAATAAAGACAGAGCCCCCTTGTCCTCACCTACCACCCCATCAGTCTCCGCATCCAATGCAATATCCTCAAACACTTCCGCTCACTCTAAATAGACCCCGCTACCAAGAACATCTTTGCCTCCCCACCCCTCTCTGCTTTCCGCAAGGACTGTTCCGTTCAACAATCCTTGGTTCACCCCATTCCTGCAATCGAACCCCCAGGTACCTTCCCCTGAAACCGGCAAAGATGCAAAACCTGCCGGTATAGCACCCCCCCTCAGCTCCACCCAGGGCCCCAAACAGTCCTTCAAGGTAAACAGAAGTTCACCTACCTCTCCTCCAACCTAATTTACTGCATCAGGTGCTCCCAATGTGGTCTTCTCTACATCAGGGAGACTGAATGTAAACTTAGGGAACAATTCATCGAGCATCACAACTGGTTCTGCAGGGGCAGACTGGACCTCTCAGTCATCACCCCCAACCACTCATTTTCTGACGACCATCCTTGGTCTCCTCCATTGCCAAAACAAACCTAGCTCCTATTGGAGGAACAACACTTTATCATCTACCTGGGCACCTTACTGCCCAGAGGACTCAACATTGAGTTCTCCAATTTCAATCTACCTCTGATTGGTTTATTTCTGACCCTTATCTAAACAATGGCATCAATTTTTGAACCTTCAGTCCTCTGGTCCAAATTCAGAGAATATTATGTGATATTGAAAATGGAAGATGAAGAATTTAAAACAGCTACTATTACGTCTCCAGTTTACCGCAGGACCTTGAAATATAAACCGTCAATTCCAAATGCTGCTGACTACTGTTAAACCTAAAGTAAACTGAGGTAACATTAAAAATATTTATACATTAAATGGCAATATGCAACATTCACACTTAACATTGTAGAGATTTTCAAATGACCAGATTTATAAATCTTTGAAGCATTCATGCCTAGAAATGTTTCAAAATATAAATTGAACAAAATTAATTTGTAACATAATGGTTTGAAATAGAAAGAAATATTTTGACATTGATAATCTTGAATATTATTCCGTATGTCTGGACTTTCCCTGGATGGCCAAGCACTTTCATCTAAGCCTATTCTGAGGATCTGTATTAAAATCTTTTTTGTTACTTTTCTTTTTTAATTGATGAGTTTTTTTTTGCTGTTGGCAGCAATATGAGTCACTTTAATTCAAATATTTCACTGCGCTTTACAAATGATGAGCAAATCCTGATTAAAGATATTAATCAGGACACTTGAATTCTTTTTTCTGATTCACTAATCTTCTTTCTTCTTTGCTGAAGGTGTCAACTTATTAATATGGTCGAGCTAAATTGGTGCTTTAACTCAATTGTGTGTGCTTGTCAAGTGATACTGCAAAGTATTAAAAGGGAAACTTATTTTGTCTTTCATGTGTCTTTCATGAAACAGGACCTTTCATTTACCATCTGTTGAAATACTATTGTAATCTAAGAAATACAGCAGTTAATTTCCTCAAAGAAAGTGCCCAAAATCAGGTGGGCATTTATTCTTTTGTGCCTGTTAAATAACCTAATAATCTATCGCAAATAATCCATCTTAAGTAATCGTATCCCCTGGATAGAAGCATTTAAATATGATCAAGGCTATTTTATTCCATTATATAATCCATTTGATTTATGTAATTTCACATTATTATCTAATAGTGAGAAATAATTATTTAGATAGATGTAGTATTTATGCAGTATCTTACAAGGACATATTCCTTCAGTGCATTACACTTAATATATTTTTATGAATTTGCCTTATATTTGTATGTTGAACTACATGGTCATTGCCTGCCTTGGATTGACTGTACTGGTCTTTCATACAAAGATTTGCTTCCCACAAGTATCTTCCCCACACTTTCACTCATGACAGTGATTGCTATAAACTGAACTCAGCATTTTTAAGTTTTCTGACAACCTACCTTCTGCAGACCATGAGGTCATTGATTTCCTGATAAATGAAAGTCATTGGATCATGTTTTTCACATTGTATATATGAATAAAGTTCAAACTCATTAACCATAGGTCAGATATTACTCACTATGCTACAAATGTAAGCAATTTAATATAGATTCAATGAAGTATTGCAGGAGTGTGAAAACCATCTGGGACTGTAAAACTGATGGTATTGTTCAATGCTTCTCAAAGGTGAGTAGCGATCGCGTGAAAACATGTTGTGACAGTGCAGAATTTTTTGTCTGATTTAATATTCTTATAAACAATTTGGAAAACAGAATACTAAAAATATCAACAGTCATCGACATGACTAGGATGTCAGATTTTTTTTCTTCTGTGGGAAAGTGGATTCAGTCAACTTGCTGCTGTATGCAAATATTTTTCATTATTGGTTTGATTTGAATACTCTGTGTGAAATACCATTTATCAATGAAGTCTATCTTAGTGTGATGGAGAAGACTACGATATAATTTCCATTTGCAATCACACACTAACATCGTGCAGAGGAAATGTAGAAATGTTCTGAGAATTAAATACATCAATCATAGACTATCATCCTATTGTTTACAGTGTGAAGATTTTTATTTACTTGACTTTTCCATAAATATTTACTCTGACATAAATATGGTTTAGATGGATAAATTCGACAGAGCTGAATGTGATGCTTTGTTGTATTGCTACATCGTTCTGGGAAAATAGCAGGATTCAGAAGCAATAGTAACTGTTTTGCCTTGAGACGTGTATGGGGAACTTTCAAAGTGTGTTCAAAATGGGCATTGACGGGGGGGCAATAATTGTGCCCCTGCTCAGTGTGTCAACACTCCAACAAGTTGGCTGAGTTATTGAAGCATCGATAGGATCCAATGTATAGGATCCAATGACAAAACACTTGAACCCAATAAAAACTGGTGGTGAAGCCAAGTCACTGAGACTGAAAATGAAACAAGAAGGAACAAAATCTGTATTCGATCTACACCTGGCTTGGAAAAGCAGAAGTTACTGTCAACACCAACAAACTTCAGTAATCAGCAGGACAACATCAGTAATAAATGGTACAACATACCAATATCATCAGCAACAGCAAGCTAGGAGTGACACCCACAATGTGTATCAAGTCATCACTGACAGAAATGAGTGCCAACAAGATCAAGGCAAACATCCCACCACCAAAGGGATACAATGAGTCATAATTTAAAGAAAGAAAATAAGCTGTAACAAACTCCAAGCTCAGTTTAATTGTAATAATACTTGCCAAAAAGTATAATATGCCTAAAGAAGACCAACAAAGTTAATGTTTGGAAATGTTTTATCAATGTAGAGACACTTTTCATTAAAAAAGATGGATGCTATATTGTCACATTATTAAAAGCGTAATTGTTAAGTGGATGGACATACAGAGAGCCATATTTACTACTGTTCTTCAGTTAAGGGCTGAGAGTAATGCATCATTCCACCATTTGGAGAGCAGCAAGGACACATTTGATGAAGCCCCAGCATTCTAAGTCTAAATGTATGATCTTTTTTCAAAAACTTATGGAAATCTGAAGACATAACAAGGGGTAACCAGAATGATAGTGCCCTCCCATGGTGAAGTAGATAGGATTGGGAGTACAGGAGGTGACGACTGGTCTGCATCTTCAGAAAAGGAGCAACAAGATGAGGAACCTGATATGAAGGGCACCTCTGACAATCCACTTAGCTGCCAATGGCATCTAGGCTAGATGATTCAGGCATCATTCTGAGGTTGGGAATCCATCAGCCACACCAATTCTTCGCTTGACTGACACCCAGTTTGTTGTGAAACTTGAATAGGCCTGGTGGCATTGGCACTGTTTTATACAGGGGCAAGACACAATTGGGACAGGACTCAGAATGTGATATTGCTTACAGGTGGCCATTCTAGCTAGATTTGTAAAAGATACAAAGACATGAGATATCATGGTGCTCACAATTGGAAACAAACTCCTTCAGTCTCTTCCCAGTTACGGGCAGTGTGACTGAAAATGCTGACAAAATCTCATAAATGTTCTCCTGCTGCTCCAGAAAAGTCCAGTTTAACCATGCCTCCAAAGACCTGCCTCTGAGAGCCTCACAAGGTACATGTGAACCTGGTTATTATGCTTTTTCAGAGAATGTGGCCTCCTCCGGGTGCTGCATTGTTGTCTGGCACTGGCTCCTGCAGACAACTGAAGAGCCTGTGGGAGGTAAAGGAGATGAATTAGATCTAACTATCCAAGGAATTTTCAAGTCGGTCTTGAGCAGATCATCCAATTTCAGTCACTACTGATATCAGGTGAACATGAATAACTATTGTAAGCCACATGACTTCAATTCATATCATCAATTCTGTCCCCAGCTATTTGGAGACACTCATCTTCTCATTGCCAGACATTCTGAGAACAAGCTTTTTCTTCTCCTTAGCTGTCAAGGAGGAGATGAGTGGAAGGCCGCCTCTTCTCCCTGATTCCCCTCTGTTTTCTATGCTCTTTCTTCCTGCAGCATAGAAAGAAGAGAGCTATTAGAATGAACTATGGAATGTTTAAAGGATAATATTTATGGAGGGTCACTATCAGGACGACTGTGGCATTGTTTTAAGAGAAGGGTGAATGTAAGTTTTAATGGTCAAATGGAAATGTGAAGAGATGTCTCAACAGATAGAAATGTATGTACTGTAAAACTCTTTGATCTGAGGAGTGATATGCAGGAGTAGTAAAAGGTTTGTGCTTGCTTTATCATGACACTTGTATTATGCAAACATCCTGAGTTTTTTTAGACTCTTTCATGCAATATCAATGGGCAGGCCAGCATTTATTGACTATCTTCAATTGCCCTGGAAAAGGTGGTGGTTAGCCAAATTCTTGAAACACTGCAGTCCTTGGGGGACGCAGTTATATTAGGAAAGGACTTGTAAGATGCTGACTCAGTGATGGTGAGGAAACAGTTCCAAGTCAAGGTGGTGTGTTTGAGGGAACATGCAGGTGGTAATGTTTGAATGTATCTGCCATGTATTCTTTCAGGTTAGCAGGGCTGGTGGATTTGGAAAGTGCAGTGAAAGGAATTGTGGTGAGTTACTACAGTGGATCTTGTAGATGGTACACATTGCTGCAATGGTGGGGCAGTGGTGAAAGGAGTGAATGTTGAAAGTGTTGGATGTGGTGCTAATCAAGCAGGCTACCTTTTTTTGGATTGTATCAAGTCTTCTTGAGTGTTGTTGGAGCTGCACTCATCCAGGCAAGTAGAGAATATTCCCTATTCCAATCCTGACTTGTGCCTTATAGATGGTGGACAGATACTGGGAGACAACTGATACGTTAGGCTCTGACCTGCTTTTGTAGGCACAGTATTTATTTGATCAGTCCAATTTGTCTCCTGGTCACTGGTAACACTCAGGATGCCACTAGTGGGGGATTAAGTGTTGGCAGTGCCATTGAATATCAAGGGGCAATAGTTATATTCTCTCTTGGTGGAAATGACCATTTACCTGGTACCTATGTATTGCAAATGTTACTTGCCACTTGTCAGCTCAAACTTGGATATTCTCCAGGTCTTACTGCATTTGGACATAGACTGCTACCTGAGGAGATATAAGTGGTGCTGAACATGATATAGTCATCGATGAGCACCCCCATGTCCTATCCTATGATGGAGAGAAGGTCATTGATGAAGCAGCTGAAGATTATTGGGCATAGGGCACCAATCTGAAGAACTCTTGCATCCCAAATGACCGCCACCCCAAACCTGTCTTTGTGCTAGGTATGACTCCAACCAGTACAGAGTTTTCCCACAATTCCCATTGACTTTAGTTTTGTTAGGGTTCCTTGACACTCTGTCAAATGCTGCCTCGATGTCAGGTCATTCCATTTCACCGGTCATCATCACATCAGTCCACTCCAATTTTTTGGGGAACCCAGGAGTCAGATACAGTTACAATGGCTGTGATTAAACAGAGCACTGATAAAGGAATGACTGAAACTTGCAGCTTCCTGATGCACTGTCAGGTTCCCTGAATGTGGGTTCAAAAGTTCAAGCTCAGCCGACTGAGATAAAACCAATAAAATACCTTCCTGAGTCTTTGTACTTTAATGTTTAAAACTTTGACCAATAAGAGGAGAACGTAAAATTAATAAAATGAAAGAAAAAAGCTGTAAAAGAGAAATGTGGATATTTGTAATAAGTAAATAAAACAGAAAGGAAGGCCAGGCAGTGAAATGATTGCAATCAAGGTAGTGAAAATAAATCAAACCCCAACTGATAAACACAATCCATCAACAGACAATTTAACATCTTCACTTGTCAATCAGCAGATTGGTTCACAACTCACAAAAGCAATGCAATGAAATTGAAACCAGAAGAAATACTGGCAACAGCATAGCATTTCAATTGTTAATCAAAGTCCAAACACCAGCTCAATTATACTGAAGTCTTTGCACTTCAATAGATAAGAGAATCCTTTGCAACGAGAAAGGTATCAATTTCCTAGTTAACTGATACTTTATTCATATATTTTCCTCAAATACAACATATTATTACTCACAATTAAGATTTCATGGTTTTGATCATGGTTTATTTTATTATTTCATTTACCTCCTAAACTTCAGTCGGAAAGTGCACTACTGGAAGTCACCAGGTTGTGAATGGGTGCTGTTTTGGAGTTCACTTGCAAATTGATTTGTACACAAGTCAGAACACAATGGAGGATAATATAAAGAAGTAATTTGTGAGTATAGGATATATTCAGGTCTTTAAAATTACACCCCTGTATGAGATTGCATTCTTAAGTATGAGATTTTGTAAGTCAGACGTTCATAAATTGGGGGCCCCCCGTTATGTAGCTAGTCCACACAGTTCAGCAGACTGAAAATTGGCCTTTAATCACAGCTTGACTAGCAAGAGGGGGATATAATTGACCATAACCTATTTCTTGGGGAACAAAAATTCGTGTTCCTGATCAAAGGACCCTTTCTGAAAGCTCCGATGTTTGTCCACAGAAGGGAGGAAGAGGAGGCTCTGAAAGATTGCCACTGATTCCACCAGCTTAAAAGCGACACAGTGCATCCTGAAAATCATGGAGGTGAGGTCACCATCTAACTCCCGCTCCTAATCTGGGTAATACCATCCTGAATGAAACCTACTAAGCAACCATCTATAGGAGATAGTCAGGATTACTTATTCTTCAAATTCCAGATAAAGTATCTCATATATAAATTATAGAAAACTGATATATTGCATATTTTTGTAATTATAATATTAGGCGAGAAGGATAAATAGGTTGGAATTACAATTTTGCACATGCACTGCATTTGTCCATTCAGTCAGATGTACAAGTTGGCCCAGATAATTGCCTTCATTTCAGAGATGTCTTACATTTGTGGAAGAGAGTTTGTATCTGCCTAACTGAAAATCCCACTGTAACTTGTGTAGGTGAGCTTGCAACAATACTTTGGCCTGCATAGGTGTTCTGAGAAATAATTACATTTCCAGGAAATTGATGCTTACAGAATTTTGGGGAGACAGACACTCTCAGGGTGGAGATTCACAATTTTGTTTAAACATATGGAGATGAGAATGTAAAGTGGTAACCAACATGCCATCTCCATTGATGAGAGAACTGACTCAAATAAAAGCAAAGTATGACAGATGCTGGAAAGGTAAAATGAAAATAGAAAGTGTGAGAGAAACTCAGCAGGTCTGGCAGCATCCGTGGAAAGAGAAACAGAGTTAATGTTTTGATTCCTAAGACTCCTTTTCAGAGGTTTTTCTTCAGGTTCTGTTTTTACTTGTGATATCCTTTGTCAATCAAGCTTGTGCAATTAAATTGTTTACTAGGCCTTTCCAAAGTCAACTGCATTCCTGTTCATCTGGAGTTGCATATGGCCCAAGATATTAGGAAGGAACAAAGGATAAGGAAGATATTGTTTTTCATAAAGAATATGAGTGAATCAGATATTTTTCATGACCCAATACTTGCATGGTGACTCCCTCACCTCCAAATAAGGCCCTAAAGGAGCCTTCCACATCCATCAAAGTTTTACCTGCACATCCACCAATATCATTTATTGTATCCGTTGCTCCCAATGCGGTCTCCTCTACATTGGGGAGACTGAACGCCTCCTAGCAGAGCACTTTAGGGAACATCTCTGGGACACCCGCATCAATCAACCACACTGCCCTGTGGCCCAACATTTCAACTCCCCCTCCCACTATGCTGAAGACATGGAGGTCCTGGGCCTCCTTCACCGCCGCTCCCTCACCACCAGACGCCTGGAGGAAGAACGCCTCATCTTCTGCCTTGGAACACTTCAACCCCAGGGCATCAATGTGGATTTCAACAGTTTCCTCATTTCCCCTTCCCCCACTTCACCCCAGTTCCAAACTTCCAGCTTAGCATTGCCCCCATGACTTGTCCTACCTGCTTATCTTCTTTTCCACCTATCCACTCCCCCCACCCCCGACCTATCACCTTCATCCCCTCCCCCACTCACCTATTGTACTCTATACTACTTTCTCCCCACCCTAACCCTCCTCTCATTTATCTCTCCACCCTTCAGGCTCTCTGCCTGTATTCCTGATGAAGGGCTTTTGCCCGAAACGTCAATTTTACTGCTCCTCGGATGCTGCCTGAACTGCTGTGCTTTTCCAGCACCACTCTAACCTAGACCCCTTGCATGGTGACTGGTATTGGTACCAACTTTTCATTTCATATTTATTTACTAAACTGAATTTAAATTTCTCAGCTGCCATTTGAACTTGCATCTTATGCTGAAATGCATCTATTTTGAAATTATAATTCCAATTTTCTGCGTACATGTACTTCGAGAACAAAGATATAATAAAATTAAAGTATTTATAAAAGATACGTATCGTTTTGATCAAATATCAAGAGTAAGAACTTTCTGCCTGCCTTTCATGCCAGTTTATATTTTCTGATGAACTCCAATCACTACCATTAGTATAATACAACATAGCAAAAGGCAGCCATTGAGTTTTATAGATAATTTTAATCTGGTATTACTTACAAACTTGAATTGATTAATATACTTGATATTCTATAATAGAGACCATGAAATCTGTATCAGAATATATAGTGCTCTACTCATTTTCATAATGTCCACATGTGAAAACAAAAGAAAAGTCTACGTTGGAATCAAGTGTAATTCAAATGTTTTAGTTACCTTTGGAACAAAGGAAAAATTGACAATCTATTGGTTCAAAACCAAGCCAAGAGAGATAAGATACCTTCATGTAAACAGTGTGATAAATTATACCCTGAATTTTCTCAGAGAGGCAAGGGGCTTCTGACTTAGTCAATATGTCTCTAATTTTGAAAGTTCTGCCTTTTAACATGTTAGCCAAAGGGACAAATGCACATCCATGGTTTACATAAACAGCTGCACAAATTTTAAACTGCATTTAGACATAATCACTTTTTGTTGATGAGATGTCCAAAATATGATAGATTGGTTTCAGATCTTTGGAGAGAAGGTTAAAAGCCATCAGGGCTGTTTGGAGAGATAGACCACCATGTTGAATAGATCCAAGAATCCTTTTAAGAGAGGTAAGAAGCATTTTGGGATGGGAAACATTGCCTGTTCCCTGTAATTTTTTTTTTGACACTGCAAACTCTGAGATCTGCACACAGCAGCAGCTTCATCAATAGCCAGCATGCAGCTTCGAGGGAACATTGTTGGTAAGGGACACAAGAACAGCATTCAAGAAATGCCTGGATGAATACATGAATAGGAAGGGGATGGATCCTGTAAGTGAAGATAGTTTGAGTGTGGAAGGGCAAAATGTGTTGGTGGAGGCTTAGAGGTCTGAAGGGCCTGTTCCTGTGTTGGATTGTTCTTTGTTCTTGTTCTTGAGATAGATAAGTAGGGGGATGAGCAGGACTTCTGCAGGAGGGGTAGCCTGTTCAGTGCCAGTAATAAGGACATCTCCACAGGATTAGAAAGGAACAGGGATGGATCCTGAAATATCTTTAAGGAGGGAAATGCAGTAGAAAGGCTTATGAAAGGAATTTCAGAGCATAGATCTTACGTAGCTGAAGGCAATAGTGGAGTGAATAAAATCAGGGATGCATAACATGCTAGAATTGGGGAGTCAAAAGAGATCTTTTGGACTGGAAGAATTTTCAGCAATAGGGAGAAACAATCCAACAAAGGAATTTGAAAACAAGGGTGAGTCGGGATCCAATGTGTGCCAGTGAGCACAAAGGTGATAGAATGAGGTTTTGATTGAGTTGGGAACATAGAACATAGAACATTACAGCACAGTACAGGGCCTTTGGCCCTCGATGTTGTGCCGCCCTGTCATACCAATCTGAAGCCCATCTAACCTACACTATTCCATGTACGTCCATATGCTTGTCCAATGACAACTTAAATGTACATAAAGTTGGCGAATCTACTACTGTTACAGGCAAAGCATTCCATACAAATACTACTCTCTGAGTAAAGAAACTACCTCTGACATCTGTCCTATATCTATTACCCCTCAATTTAAAGCAATGCCCCCTCGTGCTCGCCGTCACCATATTTGGAAAAAGGCTCTCCCTGTCTGCCCTATCTAACCCTCTGATTATCTTATATGTCTTTATTAAGTCACCTCTCAACCTTCTTCTCTCTAACGAAAACAGCCTCAAGTCCCTCAGTCTTTCCTCGTAAGACCTTCCCTCCATATCAGACAACATCCTAGTAAATCTCCTCTGCACCCTTTCCAAAGCTTCCACATCCTGTGGTGACCAGAACTGTACACAATACTCCAAGAGCTGCTGCACCAGAGTTTTGTACAGCTGTAGCATAACCTCATGGTTCCGGAACTCGATCCCTCTATTAATAAAAGCTAAAACACGTATGCCATCTTAACAACCCTGTCAACCTGGGTGGCAACTTTCAAGGATCAGTGTATCTGGACACCGAGTTCTCTCTGCCCATCTACACTACCAAGAATCTTACCATTAGCCCAGTACTTAGCATTCCGGTTACTCCAACCAAAGTGAATCACCTCATACTTGTCCGTATTAAACTCCATTTGCCACCTCTCAGCCCAGCTCTGCAGCTTATCTATGTCTCTCTGTAACCTACAACATCCTTCATCACTATCCACGACTCCACCGACTTTAGTGTCACTTGCAAATTTACTAACCCTTCTGCGCCCTCATCCAGGTCGTTTATAAAAATGACGAACAGCAGCGGACCCAACATCGACCCTTGCGGTACACCACTGGTAACTGGACTCCAGGATGAACATTTCCCATCAACCACCACCCTCTGTCTTCTTTCAGCAAGCCAATTACTGATCCAAACTGCTATATCTCCCACAAACCCATTCCCCTGCATCTTGTACAATAGCCTACTGTGGGGAACCTTATCGAACACCTTGTTGAAATCCATATACACCACATCAACCGGTTTACTCTCATCTACCTGTTTGGTCACCTTCTCAAAGAACTCAATAAGGTTTGTGAGGCACGACCTACCCTTCACAAAACCGTGCTGACTATCCCTAATCAAATTATTCTTTTCTAGATGATTATAAATCCTATCTCTTATAACCTTTTCCAACACTTTCCCAACAACTGAAGTAAGGCTCACTGGTCTATAATTACCAGGGTTGTGTCTATTCCCCTTCTTGAACGGGGAAACCACATTTGCTATCCTCCAGTCTTCTGGCACTATTCCTGTTGACAATGACGATTTAAAGATCAATGCCAAAGACTCGGCAATCTCCTCCCTGGCTTTCCAGAGGATCCTAGGATAAATCCCATCCGGCCCAGGGGAATTATCTATTTTCACACTCCGCAGGATTTCTAATACCTCTTCCTTGTGAACCTCAATCCCACCTAATCTAGTAGCCTGTATCTCAGTATTTTCCTCAACAACATTGTCATTTTCTGGAGTGAATACTGTCGAAAAATATTCATTTAGTGCTTCCCCTATCTCCTCTGACTCCACACATAACTTCCCACTACTATCCTTGATTGGCCCTAATCTTACTCTCGTCATTCTTTTATTCCTTAAATACCTATAGAAAGTCTTAGGGTTTACCCTGATCCTATCCGCCAACAACTTCTCATGTCTCCCCCTGGCTCTTCTGAGCTCTCTCTTTAGGTATTTCCTGGCTATCTTGTAACCCTCAAGCGCCCTAACTGAGCCTTCACATCTCAAGCTAACATAAGCCTTCTTCTTCCTCTTGACCAGAGATTCCACTTCCTTCGTAAACCACGGCTCCCTTGCTCTACAGCTTCCTCCCTGCCTGACAGGTACATACTTATCTAGGACACACAGAAGCTTTTCCTTGAATAAGCTCCACATTTCTAATGTGCCCGTCCCCTGCAATTTCCCTTCCCATCCTATGCTTCCTAAATCTTGTCAGGAAGCCCTCCTGCACACATTGGACAAAAACTGACCCATCTATAGTACTCGTACTATAGTGTTCCCAGTCAATATTTGGAAAGTTGAAGGCCCCCATGACAGCTACTCCGTCTCTCTCACTCCTATCCAAATAGTTCCTTTCGTCTACATCTCTGGAACTAGATTACATTACAGTGTGGAAACAGGCCCTTCGGCCCAACAAGTCCACACCGACCCGCCGAAGCGAAACCCACCCATACCCCTACATTTACCCCTTACCTAACACTACGGGCAATTTAGCATGGCCAATTCACCTGACCCTGCACATCTTTTGGACTGTGGGAGGAAACCGGAGCACCCGGAGGAAACCCACGCAGACACGGGAAGAACGTGCAAACTCCACACAGTCAGTCGCCTGAGGCGGGAATTGGGTCTCGGGTCTCGGAGGCCTATAGAAAACTCCCAACAGGGTGACCTCTCCTTTCCTGTTTCTAACCTCAGCCCATACTACCTCAGTTGACGAGTCCCCAAACATCCTTTCTGCAACTGTAATACTGTCCTTGACCAACAATGCCACACCTCCCCCTCTTTTACCATCTTCTCTGTTCTTACTGAAGCATCTAAATCCTGGAACCTGCAACAACCATTCCTGTCCCTGCTCTATCCATGTCTGCAAAATGGCCACAACATCGAAGTCCCAGGTACCAACCCATGCTGCAAGTTCACCCACCTTATTCTGGATGCTCCTGGCATTGAGGTAGACACACTTCAAACCAACTTCTTGCTTGCCGGTGCCATCTTGCGTCCCTGAAACTTGATTTTGGATCTCCCGACTCTCAACCTTTTCTATACTCAAACTACAATTTTGGTTCCCATCCCCCTGCTGGATTAGGTTAAACCCACCCCAAAAGCCTTTGCGAATTTCCCCCCCAGAATATTGGTACCCCTCTTGTTCAGATGAAGAACATCCTGCTTGTAGAGGTCCCACCTACCCGAGAAAGAACCCCAATTATCCAAGAATCCAAAACCCTCCCTCCTGCACCATCCCTGTAGCCAAGTGTGCAACTCCTCTCTCTCCCTATTCCTCATCTCAGTAGCACATGGCACGGGCAACAAACCAGAGACAACAACTCTGTTCATCCTAGCTCTAAGCTTCAATCCTAGCTCCCTGAATTTCTGCCTTAAATCCCCATCTCTCTACCTACCCATGTCGTTGGTGCCTATGTGGACTTTGGGCTGCTCCCGCTCTCCCTCAAGGATCCCAAAAGGATGATCAGAGACATCATGAACCCTGGCACCTGGGAGGCAACACACCAACAGTGAATCTCTCTCGTCCCCACAGAACCTCCTATCTGTCCCCCTGACAATGGAGTCCCCAATGACTACTGCTCTGCTCCTCTTCCCCCTTCCCTTCTGAGCAGCAGGGACAGACTCTGTGCAGAGACCTGTGCCCCGCTGCTTTCCCCTGATAAATACCCCCCCCCCCACCGGTATCCAAAACGGTATACTTATTGTTGAGGGGAATGGCCACGGGGGATCCCTGCACTGCCTGCCAGTTCACATTCCGTCCCCTGACTGTAACCCATCTGCCTTTTTCTTGTACCTGAGGAGTGACTATCTCCTTGTAACTCCTCTCAATAACCCCCTCTGCCTACCGAATGATCCGAAGTTCATCCAGCTCTAGCTCCATTTCCCTAATGGGCAGCAGAGTCTTTAATGGGCTCACATTTATGAGGGTGGAATATGGAAGGCTGACCAAGAAAGTATTGAAATAATCAAATCTAAAATAGTGAAAGCAAGGAAGAGGATTTCAAAAGTGGCAAGAAACTGAGCCATTGGCAAAGCAGGCTAATGTCACGGAAGAGTTGTTAATTTTAGTGATAATGCAGAGGTATGGTAGGAATCAGATCAAAATCAAAGGTGTGAACCTTTGGGTGCAGTTCCAGACGGTGGTTGGGAATGAGTGGAAATACATCAGAAACATATGGCTCCTGACAGCCTTGTACAGCCGAATCAGTACGTCTTTCAGATATATTCATGCCGTTCCCAGCATTTCACACAATGATTTTCAAGAACTGTGACTAAATCAGTTTCAAACATGCAGGACAGATATTTGATTATGTTTGCGGTTTGGAGTACAGTATTGAATTTGAAATACATGTCATTTTGCTGCCCTCAATTCTTATGTCTATTCCAATTGCTTTTGGACTAAGCAAACAAAATTAAACTACGCCAGCAGTTGTCACATGGCTCTTGTTAGCTTCCACATGCTGCTATATGGAAAGGCAAACTGTAAAGGATTTTCTTTCCTAAATTCTTACATTGATCTTGGAAGCAACCTAAATAACTCTACACCTTTCCACCAGTAGTTTGCATTTTTCAGTAACACAGAAACTCTTATATTGCAATGGATTACAATGCTCTGCTTCCCAAATTTCCATGGGTTTTGGAAAAATATTTTAATAAGGTAAGTTTGTCTGATTTTTAAATGTGGTTGGAAGTATGGCAGTGCAGACTGATCCAACACACAACTCAAATCAATTTTACCTCGAGGTTATGCTTGGGCTTCACTCCATATGAGCAGAACCTTTACAAATGTTGCAGGATAGCAAACTACCACCCCTAAACACCACCCCCCCCCCCCCCCCCACCGACTCAATAGAAAACAGTCAAGTTATAACAATTCTACACTATGCACTTGCCTGTTCAGTTTTCTCATTTTAATTTAAAACATTATTTTTCCTTAACATTCTCAGTAATCATTAAACCCTTCCAGGTTAGATCAGCAGAATCCTCTTGAGTTTCTATCCAATTGATCTCTTCTCAATTTGCTTTAGTATTTTATTACATCCTACCTTTTTAGCTTTTTCTCATTTTCTTCAATGCCCTTTCCGTTTACGTATTCATTTTCCTGGTTTGACGCTCAGCTGACTTGCAGACTTGTTTAAAGTGAACCTCTAGGTTATTCTTGCCTCCAGTGCTGACAGCAGTTTTCCCCTTGGACTTTCTATAATCACTTCCAATATCCCTCTGTTCAATGTCTGGCCAATTCACTACATTTCAAATTAATAAATATTAATCAAATTAATCCATTTTTAAGTTTAATTTCATTTTCAGATATTTAATTTATATTTTCCACTCAGCAATTTAGCATTATTTTAAAATATTCAATTCATAAATATTAATTTTAATTTACATACTGAATCATATGCATTAATATTTAAAATTATAATTTTAACATTTTACTAAGTTACCTTAGATTACTGATAATTACTGTATTTCTCATGCAATGTACCAATAACTTGATTTTCATATTTTGTCTCGTATCATTCATTATTATTTGGACACTTTACTGATTCAGATTTAAAGATTAATTTCATTTTATTATTTGTTGCTTATTTGCTTTTCTCTTATTTGTTTTGTGTTTAAGCAATAGTGGCACAGGCACATTCATTTCACATTCATAGTTCTCTGAGAAGCAATTCTGCTTGAATTAAAGCAATCATTTGATGCTTCCAAACGGGCTTCAGAAAACAAATCTCAAGGGTGCTGACCTAATGAAACTGGGGACAGAGCAAGCCATGCCCAAGTCTGAGAAGTGTGCAATTTGGAAGGACCTTGGAGGTGCTGATGTTTCCATGGCAATACAACTCTTGTCCTTTTCAGTAGTAGAGACATCAGGGAATATATTTATTGCTCATGTAACCTTTGTGAGTTGGAGTATATACAGATATATTGTCATACATGTTAGAGTTACAATGCAGTAATTATTGACAGAAGAGATTTTGAGGGGATGGTATGGCCTCTTATCAAGTAAACTACTCTGTCCTAGATGGTGGTTTTTTTTTTAGTATTAACATGCAGTTTAGTTTGCAGTTCAGCTAGCAAAACTGATGTTTGACAGTTAGGGATAGGCATTTCTGGAACCATGAACATAATTATTAAATGGCATGTTGTCTCTCAGCTGTTAGAGTTAAGAATATTGAGCAAGTGCAGGACATTTACGGAGGGGATTAGGAACAAAGAGGTCCTTGTGTAAAATGGATTGATTCTACCTGAGCAAAACACTGATATTCTTGCAGGGGGGGTAACTGACATTGTTGAGTAGAGTTTTAAACTAATTTGGCAGCAATAAGACAAGTAGAAATGAGAGGAGTGCCAAGAAGTATAAAAGAGAATAAAATCAGAAATGTCACAAAAATTACAGCAGAGTTAAAAGTGATAAATTCTATGTACGTCAATATCTGTAATGTAGCCTTAGTCTGAGTACAGTGGGCCTAACCTTTAACGTAGGCCTGTTGATAAGGAATTGCTCTGGTAGTCTTCGACATTGATTCCAAACCTCATGAAGTCACATAACATCAAATAAGACCCTTGAAGGGTCACTAGATCCAAAACATTAACTCTGATTTCTCTCCACAGATGCAACCAAATCTGCTGAGCTTTTCCAACAATTTCTGTTTTTTTTATTTCAGGGTTCCAGCTTCTGCAGTTTTTTTAAATTTTGTTTTGTCATGAGCAAGGAAATCCTCTGATTATCACTGACTACTGACCTGATGAATAAATACCCTTCCCTGTCAAGCCACCTTGGAGGAGAGATTCATGTGGCAAGAACATGATGTACTATAGATAAGACAGTTCAATGTCTACCACTAAGTGTAGCTTAGTAGCACCAATATAGACCAATTCCTAAAGGCTACAATTGCTAGCCTGAATCTGCAGCAGTTGATGAGAAAATCCAAAGAGAGAAGTATTTACTTGACCTTGTCTTCAACAATCTGTTGTAGATGCATTTGTCTGTGACAGTATCAGCAAGAGTGACCAATTGCTAGCCTGAATCTGCAGCAGTTGATGAGAAAATCTAAAGAGAGAAATATTTACTTGACCTTGTCTTCAACAATCTGTTGTAGATGCATTTGTCTGTGACAGTATCAGTAAGAGTGACGACTGCTTTGTTGTTCCATCTCCATATTGAGGATATTCTCCATCTTGTTATTTGGTACTATCACCATGCTAAATGGGATAGACTTCAAGTAGATCTAGCAACTGAAGACCAGGCATCCATGAAGTATTGTGGGCTGTCAACAGCAGTAGAATTGTACTCTAACTGGAAGATGCTGCTATATTGAATGAAAAGTAATTTAATGCATGTTGATATTGTAGACAATGTCATAGAGACAATGAGGAAAGCCTGGAAGTTCAAGGCCTTAAGTTGTTCTGCTGACAATTCCATAAGCCATAGTGGCTGATGACAATGGCACTTCTCAGCATTAATTCTTTCTGACATTTCAGAACCACATGCAACAAGAAAGATTAACGGATGCAGCACATCTGTTGTTAACATGTTCAATACATAGCAATGTGATTTGGACCTACATTTGTGGTGAACATGAAACTGCCACTAAATATTTGCTAATGAATAGGCAACTTTGATGCTTTCATCTATTTATACGCCAATGTGGTCATTCATAAAATGATGGATTAAGGTGTAAGTCTATGTTGCTAAAAATTAACCAACTGCTAACAGCTTTATTGTTGTTAACTGAGTACAATGTTTCTTCTGATCAGAAACCTGCTGTTTTGCCTCCACCTATATTCCACGTGGCCTGCCATTTCCTTTAACTTCATGCTTTTTCTATTCAGGCCTTTTTTATTATTGTTGTTTAAAGGATTATGCAAAACTCCCTATAGAATTTGCAATTCAATATTAAAATGTTCTAACGCTCAGTTATAGTTATATAATAGAATGGTAATAACTACAGGACTTAATATTCATAGTAGAGTTTTGCAGTAAAGTTTGTTCTTTAGAAAAATATAAACTAACCATCCAAGTAATTACTTTGTCCACTGTATAAAAACATTCCATGTTTCAAATTATTCTGGTTTCATTGCCTCATTGCAGACTGTATTTTAGCTAAGAACATTTCAAAAGCAACAATGTAACCATTGAATATTCTTGATATTCTGAATACCAATTTCACTGCAAGTGTCAAAACAGTCTGGTATCACAATACACTGTCTCTTAGCTTAATACCATACTGTGCTATATACTGTATCTGTTTAGGTATAATGCCTCTCAGCTTTTGAATGTGCTTGTATTCAGTCTAGGGAAACAGGTCGTTCATAATCATACTGTCACAGAAATTCAAGAGAAAGAGAGCTGAAGAGATAATTAAAGGCAGATTTGGAATTTTTTTTCTATGATTGCCACACATCTATATCAGAAAGGCAGGTGTTCATTCTTTAAATGTTGTTACCAAAATATATTTCCTTCTCATGCTGTGGCCACAAGTCTGAACTGTCAAAACCATTAAAATCTATTTGTCAAAGCATAAATGAATTTACAAGATCACATCAGAATTTTGACTTGCCTGAAGTGGAGTTACTCTGACATGTCTGAACAAATCAGAAAATAATTCATGCTAATTATTACACAATGCATCATCTGCTCGCTGCTTGGGATGGAGTTGGCAGCTAGCACATTATACTTGCAGCTACAGTTTGTCTCATGTATGTGATATTGTTTGTAGAAACAACATTTCTGTCTTAATCAAAGGGAAGGAACCCTAACCTAAATTTTTAATGTAGGAAGTGGTAATAGCTTCTTGGTATATTGTCATTGTCCGTCTCCCTGCCAGTTGTGTTTTAACATTCTAGTTATAACCAAACAGAAAAAAAAGTAATATTGTTTTAAGAATCCACACCATTCTACTGTTAGTTTGAAGATATTACCTGTAATCATTGGTTGAAAGTTAATATTACTCTGCTCTGCTACTATTCCACCTTCTGTCCAAAAATTCAAGTGGAACCCTGCGCACTGAAAACTGAACTCTATCTGTGGCAATTCAAGTAGCTGATGATATTTTTTTGAAACAGGCAAGTCACAGTGGAACTGAATTTATCTCTACTCGTCTTGAAAAGTGACAGGTAATTCTCTAATGAGCTCCCTCCTGCTCCTTTGCCTGAAACAGGTTTTTAACTTCCAACAGCAAAATCTTGCTATCTGACATTCATTTTATCATAAGCTAAAAATCATTGCGTGCATGTTGTCTGCTATTACTAACACAGAAAATATTTGCCAGTGATATATTCTCTTATGTCAATACTTTTACCTTATTGCTCATAATTTTGAATCAAACATTAAGGTAAAATTTAGTCTTCATAATGTCCATTTGACAGGCATGAAAAGGCTAAGTTCAAGGAGTGACACTGTTCAGTCTATTGTCAATGGAAACACATCCAAAACCCCAGAATGGAATCAAACCTTGTTTTGCAAGGGTCCAGGACTGCCTCCTGAAACAAGCAGTAGG
Organism: Chiloscyllium plagiosum; assembly: GCF_037043375.1. NCBI lineage: Eukaryota > Metazoa > Chordata > Chondrichthyes > Orectolobiformes > Hemiscylliidae > Chiloscyllium > Chiloscyllium plagiosum. The sequence goes on from NW_028270157.1 coordinate 38,249,356, forward strand.
TCCCTACTTTATGGTAATGTGAGGCCTAAGATCTGTTCAAGGATCTTACTTGAAACTGGATAGCCCTTTGCAGGAACTCCTCAGTACAGATCCATATAAATGTACATATATATTATATATAAAAATATACACAACATGACAACAACTGTTGTGATGGTAAGTAGACATTTTATTAAAATTTCTGTAGAATATGTGGAACAGTAATGTTCCTCTTGAACTATCTGCACTTTCAATGGCTCAAACAACCAGCCCTGATTTTGCTGGTAATCCTCTCCCATCATCTGGAACCTGCCCGTGAGGCAGATGGTGCAAAACTGCATGTTTCCATCAGCCGAGCTGGCCTTGAGTGTGTAGGCCAATGACTAATATTTTCCTCTCCTTGGACTTATTTTCCAGCATAGGGATCATTCCTGTTAATAAGCCTCAGCTATGTAATTTCCACCCTCTTACTTAAACACCAAATTGGTTTGAGTATTCAGCAATCCCTATATTTAATTGACCAAACTGAATTTATTTCCCATAGTAAGATATACTGCTCCTCAAAACAGTCGGGGTATGCTCAGCACATCAATGAGGCTGGAACTGAACAGGCAAACTACATTGGACATGATGTTATCTAATATTGGGAATTGTAGTTATCATTGAGATATGATTTTTAACTGAGGAGAAAGGGAAATATATAATAATATTTTTAGCTTGCAAGTGAAAATGCTACCCACAAGGACATAGAATAAGATCAATTTTAATCATTTATTCAAGATTCATTTTAGGTAGGATAGAAAATCCATTGAACTTGAAAGCATTACAGTTTTAAATTTAAAAATAAACTGAGGAAATATAGATAGCCATCAGTGAATACATAGTTGAGGATAAAAAAATTTGTAATCGTATTAGGTTAAACTCACATCTTGAATGCCAAAATTACATATTTTTAAATCAATTACTGGGAGTTATTAGTAAGTATGAGCTCCTGGAAAAGAAATGCAAGTGTGTAAGTAAGAAATATTAGCACCATGTTCCATCTCTGTTTGTTCTACTCCATAAGGGCTGGCAGAATGGATCAGCAGGGTTTCTGAAATGTCAGCTCAGTCTGTTGTTTGAGAATAATTTGCAATTAATGTGTAAGGTTTTTGTGGTGGGTCGTCTGGCAAGAAATGTGTCATAAAGAAAGGTATAAATAATATTTAAAAGAAGTCAGAAATATTGCACAATAGGAGAAAGTTTGCAGTCTTGAACCAGAAAAATATTGTCATACTTTCCAATTTAGGATTATTAATGAATAACTGATCATAAATGAAATCAAAAACCAACCAAATTAGCAAGTAGCACTTAGGGCATAGCTTTACCAGCAATAGACATTTGAGAGTGCATCGTATCAGTAGGAATGTATTTCAACAGCAGGAGAGGGAAATTAATGAAAACAACAACAAAGAACATGAGAATAATTGATGTTTTGTTGATATTTTTCACTTGGAACTCTTTGGTGTTGTGTTTCTTGGCATTGTATTGTCGTGTTTCTGAATATTGGCTCAATTTTTATTTGTTTTTCTTTGAGGTATGTCTAATTTTCCTTCTGACTTGGCTTATCATCTCCATGCTGTCCGGCCATCTGTTCGATCATTTATTAAATTTGTACCTCTACAGTCTCCCTACAACTTATATCCAAACCTGTTTTTTGTTCATTGCACTCAGATTGTCACTCTCTGAGCAAGGTCCTGCCGTCTCATTGGCTTGCCTCCTGGTTGTTATATTAAGGCCTGTGATATTGGCAGAAGCTTCAGTGAAAAGTAAAGAATTGACAGATAGTTGTCGGGAACAGCATGTTGTAATGGGGTGGAGCCACCCTGAAATATAACTAAACTGCTGTCGGATAGAGCTCGATTAGCAATTATAATCAGTGCTTAGATAAGGCAATGATTTTGTACCTCAGGGTAGAAATGAAATGGTCAATGTTAGCAAACAGCTCTGCAATATGTTGATAAATAAGTAATGAGAAATGAGCAGTAGCCACAATTACCATAGTGATGCTAAATTATATTGTATATTTCCAGCACACAATTATTCTATTCCACAATAATTTTTGTTTTAACAGTAAATAGGAAGGAGATAGAGATAATATACAGTATATTAGAGATGGATTTTTCTCTGTAATACAGGAATAAATTAAGAAATGGATGAGTGCCAAGACCTTTTTGTCAGTATATCTGTTACTCAATCTGCCTTGCAAATTTGCATGAGGTTCAGTGCTCATTGAAGTGGGCTACAGGAATGGGTTCGGGACAACTGATGGCTTTTTTCTTCATTATAGAGTTTGAACAACGCTTTGTAGTTCTTTTCTTCCTCCTGAAAATAACATAGTAAATTTAAGTGAAGGAGTTTTAAAGATGAATTATATTTAAAATGTGCAGATGAAAAGGTCAGTGAATCTGGTAAAATGCAGAATGAATATCATTGTCACCATGCCTAAACAGTAGCTCAATGCATTACTCAGCATACAGGCCACACAGACACTTTTACTGAAGACATTTTGTAGCATTCCATCAAAAACAAACAGATCCATCCCCCCATATTCCTACAGTCTGGTTCAGCATTCTCCTCTAATACAATATAGATGCTGCATCCATTTACTTTAGCATATTTTGTGAATTGTTGTAATGAGTGTAGAGCGAAACAATTTGTCAAAGTTGGCCTATTTTCAATAACAGTGAATTTAACTTACAGCAGGTGTCATGATTGAGCCCAAGTCCAGGGAACGTTAGCTAGGCACTCGGATGATTTGTGACACTAATACTGAGTATTTCCAATATTGAACACAACTTTTCAGTATTTCACTTTTATTTTAACATTTTTGGAAGGTTGGGAGTGCAGCCAGTCATTCGTCATGCTAGTATGAACAATGTTGATGCTGATCGGAATTTTATCTCTTTAGTTTGCAATTGGCTTTCATTACTTGAATGATAAAGTTATACTAACAGGCTTGTTGTGAGTGGCAAGTTGCACCGTTCAATCTTTAAGGAGTTAATTGTTTAAATGGTCATGATACTTACACGGATTTCTTTAACATTGTCAAACCTGTGAATGTATTTGATCAGAACAGAAATATAACATTTTGTAGCTGATCTAACTTAATCATGGCAGATTAAGGGCTGAATTTCGAATAATGTGGTAAGACAGTTGGCAAAATACCATAAAAAGCTGATAAGCACTCATTCACTTTAATGTTCACAGCATATCTGCCTTGCCTTGCCTTGCAGAGTAGACAAAATACCAGGCAGCTTGTCATGTTTGCCATCAATGAACAAAGGGTGGTCATGTTTGTAGATGATGTGGAGGTGCCGCTGTTGAACTGGGGTGGACAAAGTTAAAAATCACACACCAGATTATAGTCTAACAGGTTTAATTTGAAGCACCAGCTTTCGGAGCGCTGCTCCTTCATCGAGTAGCTTTTGCAAAAGGAACAGAGCTCTGAAAACTAGTGCCTCTAAATAAACCTGGACTAGAACCTGGTGTTGTATGATTTTATGTTTGTGGGTGGCATTGTGCTACAGTCAATGTCATGCCTACACCATGTGTCAGTAGCTTACTCAGCAAACACACTGAGTGCTTCAACCAAATGTCTGCCTCTGAAAATCTTAGGGGACCTTGGTTAATCAGCAGCTGGGCTGTCCTCGGTCAGGAAAGGTGGTGAGGTGTCCTGAGTGAGTGAGTAGGAAATGCAAAGAGCATGAGATTAATGGTTTGGGATGATGGGATGGCTGACAGCCATTGACAGAAGATACTGTATCAATATAGAGAGTAGTAGATTTTGGGATTTGGTGGGATATTGACACAGTGGTAGAGTTAGGGTGGGTGTGAAATAACAAAGAGAAGATGCCAGCATTTACCTTTGTGGAACAGAGATGTTTATCAACCTTCTTGCAGTATTGCTGCATTCCTCCTGACTATGCATACAGCACTGACCTGGGTGGCTAATACAGAATAGGCTGGCAGAGTTTGAAATGTTGCGCCATGGAGTTTTAAATATGGTGCCTGTGGTGTGAATGCCATGAGGTACCCAGCACCAGTGAGAACGTCTACTGCTGCTGAAAGCAGAATAGTGCAAGAGCAGCACCATGAAGTCCGAGTGCAGATTATTGAGGTGAGCAGCGTAAAATGGCATGAGAAAGACGCTTCAGTGACACAGTCAACTTCTGAGAGACTTGAGATATGTTGCTTTTGAACTTGTGTACAAACTTAGAAGGATTGGCATTACAATCTCTTGGAAGCATTTTTTCAAAGAGAGTAGACTTTAATGGATGGTCAAAGTCGATGGGATATAACCTTCCCATTCCTGCAGAACAGATCAGAAACAGCAACACCCTTTGTTTAAGTCCATTTGAAGCCGGCAAGAAGAGTCAACAAGTAAACATATGACCAGTCTTTGGCGATGATTTTTAATTTGCTACCACACTGTTTATGCCTAAAATTGGAGTGGCAGCAAGACCAACATTGAACAAGATGAATTACATGAAGATAAACCCTCTTATTCAGCACGACAGGACCATTGCCTGATCCTCACTGCTGCATCCTTCCCTTCTCCCACTGCTTCTTTCACTTTATCCCCCTGCCCAATCATTGCCTCTTTCACCTACCCACATTTAATTCCCCAAACCTCCTTTCTTCTATCAATGCTCCCTTCCTCATCCAATAACTTCCTCCATCACTTAGGAACATAGGAGCAGAAGTAAGCCTTTTGAGGTCTTCTCTCCTTCAATATGATTGTGGCTAATTGTCCTTTCCTGGTAGGTATCTGAAACTCTGTCAGTTTCTATTTTAAAGATACTCAATTACTGAGCTTCCAGAATCCTCTGAGAATTCCAAAGATTCAAGTCCTTGTAGGTTTAAATAGATCTTATCATCTTGGTCCAAAGTTGTTTTCTCCTTAGTTTGGAATTCCATCCCCAAACAGGTGAACCATCTGACCCTCATCGACACTGTCTATTCCTTTCAGCATTTCGGTTTTAATAACGTTTCAATGAGATCACATCTCACTCTTTGAAACTGTAGAGTATATAGGCCCAGTTTGCCCAACCTTTCTTAATAGGACAATCCCTCCAGCCTGATGAACATTTGTACACTCTCTATGGCGATAAAGGTTAGGTATCCTTTATCCAAATGTCCAAAACTAAAAGGACCAAACAACGAAAGGTCTTTTTGAAACAGAATCTTAGGGTTATACAGCATGGAATCAGATCTTTCAGTCCACCTCATTTGCACTGACCAGGTATCCCAATATGACCTAATTCCATTTGTCAGCATTTGGCCCATATCCCTATAAATCCTTTCTATTCACATACGCATCCAGGTGCCTTTTAAATACTTTAATTGTACTAGCCTCCACCACTTCCTCTGGCAGCTTGTTCCATACACGCACCACCCTCTGCAAGAAAAAAATTAACCCTCAGGTCCTTTTTAAAACTTTCCCCTCTCCCCTTAAACCTAGACCCTCTAGTTTTGGATTCTCCAACTTAGGAAAAATACCTTGACCACTCACCCTATCCATTCTCTTCATGATTTTATAAACCTCTATAAGGTCTCTGCCCAGCCGCCGATGCTCCAGGAAAATAGCCCCTGCCTTCAAACGTACTCAAATAGATCTGTAGACACGCTGAGTATAGGACCTCAGACAAAACAAAACATTGCTTGAGCTGAACAGATCTGAATGGACCAAAAAGCAAAGTTTTCTTTTATAAAGGACCCACACTGATCTGTACAAACCCAAACGGACATAAGTGGTAGCAACAAGTGGAGACAAACAATAAAAAAATGCAGAGATATGAAACAAATAGTTTACTAATATAATCAGGTTTCTAATTAAGATAATATAAATTCAGACCCCACCAGACTCGGGTACATTGAATTGAAGAGTTAAATGAATATTTTGCTTTTGGTACTGAGATGATTAGTGAGAGATTTTAGAGAGCAAGTGTCTCTGAAACCAAAAATATTAATCATCCAAAAAAAATGCCAGCCCTGAGATTTACCAATAATGGATTCCGGCCCTTCCTAAGATAAAGAGACCAAAACAGCGTACAATACTCCAAGTGTGGTCTAACCAAGATCCTGTGCAATTGAAGCAAGACTTTGCTACTCCTGTACTGAAATCATACTGTGATAAAGGCTAAAGTACCATTAGCCTTCCTTATAGTTTGGTTCACCTGTATATTAGCCTTTACTAGCAATTTATTGAAGAGGACACGCAGGTTCCTTTGTACACCTACACTTTCTAGACTTTTAAGAAATATTCTTCTTGCCAAAGTGGATAACCTCTCATTTTTCCACAGATAATCCATTTGTTATATCCTTGCTCATTCACAAAGTCTGTCCAAATCTTCTTGAATCTGCTGTGCATCTTCCACACATGTTCCTACCTAACCTTATATCCATCCACTTGGAAATATTACATTTGAATGCCACATCCAAATTAGTGATACATATTTTGAATAGCTGGGGCCAGAGTATTGATCCTTGCGTTACCTCATTTACAGTCTGCCAATGTGAAGATGATCCATTTATTCCTATTGTCACGGAGACTCTTTATATTTCATGTTGCTTAGAAGACTTAAGTTTTGAAGCATTGTGGAAAAATTAATTTATTTCAAGTTTTGTGGACACAACTGCCGTGGATTCTTCAAAAGATGTCATTGAAATTTCTCAGTAGATTTTTTTTAAACAAGGCTTCTGATAAATGTCTTGAATGATCACAACTGTTTACTTTGCTGTAGGTGATGCAGGGGCTGTCTATGATCAGTGACTGCCTTGGAGAGGTTCTTGTTTTACCTGGTGTAGTTGGAGGAAAGCCTGCTAAGAACCAACAGAGTTGGAGGAAAGCTTGCCGAGCTGATCTCTCCCATTTCTGAAAACAAAAGTCCGTGCATCACTTTGGGATCAAACCTATATGTTCTTTGAAAGAGTAATTGAAGGAACATCTCAGGAGTGTATTTCACAAACAAGCTGTGCCTGCTAGATTTTGGAGACAATTGTGTGTAATTTTTGACTAGACCGTATGTGATAAAACATCGCAGCAATAGATTCTAGCACATTCTACTATACTTTGCCTTCAAGAATAATCCATTGGCCAAAGTTACCTTTATTAGAAAGCCAGTCTCTGTAGAAAAAAATCTTTATTTTCTATTCTTCTGAAGGTTGTATGTGTTTTAAGATATCTGGCAGGCTAAGCATTTATACTTTATTTCTTTTTATTCACTTGTAGAACATTAGCCATCCTAAGTAGCCATTGAGAAGGTGGTGATTAGCTGCCTTCTTGAGCTGCTGTAGTTTATATGCTGTAGGTAGACCCACAATGCCTTTAGAGAGAGAATTCAAACATTTTGGTGCAATACCACTAAAGGGGTGTGATATTCTTCCAAGTCAGGATGGTGAGTGGCTTGGAGGCAGTGTTATTCTGTATCGGCTGCCCTTGTCTTCTCAATGGAAGTGATCATAGATTTGGATAGTGATTTGGTGAGTTTCTGCTGTTCATTTTGTAGCGGGTGCACACTGCTGCTATTGAGTGTCAATGGTGGAGACAGTGGCTATTTGTAGATGTGGTGCTAATCAAATGAGCAGGATGGTGTCAAGCTTCTTGAGTGTTGTTGGAGTTGAATTCAACAAGGGAAGTATTCCATTACATTCCTGACTTGTGCTTTGTAGATGGTGGACAGCAAGTCAGAAGATGAGTTACTCACTGCAGCATCCTAGCCTGTGATCTGCTCTTGTAGACACAGTTATTTAGATGGTTAGTTCATGGACTGCTTCATTATCTGAGGAGTTGTAAATGGTGCTGAACATTGTGCAATCATTGGTGAACATTCCAACTTCTGACTTTATGATGGTGGGAAGGTTATTGATGAAGCAGCTGAAGAAGATTGGGCCTAGCACATGACTCTGAGGAACTTCTGCAGAGATGTCCTGGTGAAAGGATGACTGACCTCCAACAACCACAACTATCTTCTTATATGCCAGCTATGACTCCAACCAGCAGACAGTTTTCCCTCAATTCCCATTGATTCCAGTTTTGCTAGGGCTTCTTGATGTCACACTCAGTTGAGTGTAGCCTTGATGTCAAGCGCAGTCATTTTCACCTCACCTCTGGAATTCAACTGTTTTCTCCATGTTTGAACTGAAGCTATAATGAGGTCAGGGGCTGAGTGGCCCTGAAAGAACCCAAGCAGAATGTGTATGTTAACCAATTATTGTATTTTTATTGATTATTAAAATAATAAATCTATAATTCTGTTAATTAAGAAATCTGGTTGATAAATATTTAAAATTTTATAAACAGGCAGTTCTTCCAGAATGCGATAGTTGCATTCCAGTGTGACCCCATGTTACATAAAAATTGTGCTATACAAATAACATTTAAAGTGTTGGTGAAGCAATCACGCTATAGCCAACAAACATTTTAAAGGTTCGCTTTTTAGAAAAAGAGTCCCATATTCATCAATCGTGTTACAGCGAATTCACGTTGGTGATACGCACATTATAGTAGAATGATAAAATATTTAACTGGCCACCTTGGGTAATGAATGAAGATCTTTTTATTTTGTATTGCAATACTGGAGTAGTGGAATCCATCTTCAGTTGGAACACTGCTCTCTGCTTTCTTCCTTTCACCAATCTTTAATCCATCTGAGTACATTACGTCACTCTTCCATGCTTTTTTAATTTTGCTAACCCAATCTTCTGTGGGAGACCTTTTCAAAAGATTTCTAAAAGTTCAACGATACTTCCCTTTCTCAACTCTGTTAGTAACCTCCTTCAAGAAATACCAGCAGGTTAGTCAAAGATGAATTCCCATTCCCACATTCATGCTGACTCTGCCAATTACATCATTATTACAAATGTCCATTTCTCACATTCTTCATTATGGATTCTAACATTTTCCTACTGCTGATGTTAGGCTAATGGGTCTGCAGTTCTGTTTTCACGTTCTCCTTGGTCGTAGATGGATGGAGTAATATTGTCACTCTCTGATCTGCAGGAACCATTCCAGACTATGGGTGGGCACAAACGTCTGGGCCTCGAAATTTTGGTCAGAACACCCTGGATGCCTGTATAGTACCAGGATTAAACAGACTGAAACCACTTTGAAACCCAGGATTAATTTAAGAAACAACAACATGGTTTGAACACCAAAATAAATGTCTGGACATGGCTCTCCAGAACCACCACAAAATCAGGCCTGGAGGTAGCAAAATAAATCATGCAATAGGGGGACACAAAACTGTTAATGAAGGAAGGGGAGCTCAATTTACTTTTAATGGTTAGGATCATTCCTATTTATTAGGATCCCACAAAAAATAAAAATGAACTTTGTTTTGGGATCTCTTATGCTCATTAAAACAGTGTGGCATATACTGGGTTGTGTTCACTGATAAACAATCAGCCTCCTTATTACGTCATTTATCACTCGAAACAGGCCAGGTCACTTGGCCACCCAGCTGTTTAGACCCCTTTAGAAATTACCGTAGACAGATAGTTAGGGTTCACAACCCCACTTGTAGGGTCTCGGTACATTAATTTGGTCAAGTTATTAATGCCTCCTTAGATTCTGTGAGAATTCTCCTGCAGAAGTGAAAGAAAATAAGATTCTTCAAGTGATCAAATTATGTGAGACAGAATTGAATATTGAAATGTGAACAAAACCCAATTTTTGCAAATAGAGATTAATGAACAGTTAAAAAAGGAATTAAATAAGATGCATTTTACAAAATGATCTAGTGCAAATATAAATTTATAAACGCAAGAGTTTTGCATGTCTGCTTTTCCTCCATCCAACTGAACTCTTGATATCATGAATAGGAGCAGTTGGTACAGAATTGATGCCATCTTGCTTTGTTTTGTAGAGTAGATTTTTAAAAAATACACTTGTGAGATGTGGCTGGCTGGCGGGCAGCATTTATTGCTTTTGCCTAGTTGCCTGTTAGAATTTGGTGGTGAGCTCCCTTTTTGAGTTGCTGCAGTCCATTTGCTGTGGGTTGACCCATAATGCCGTTAGTAAAGGAATGGCAATATACTTCCAAGTCAGGAAGGTGAGTGGCTTGGAGGGGAACTTAAAAGTGGTAGTGCTCCCACATATCTGCTGCCCTTGGCCTTCTCGTTGGAAGTGGCTGTGTGTTTGGAAAGTGCTGTCTGAGGACCTTCAGTGAATTTCTGCAGAGCATCTTGTAGATAGTACATGCTGCTGCTACTGAACAGTGTGGTGGAGGGAGTCAATGTCGTGCCAATCAAGCAAGCTGCTTTGTCCTGAATGGTGTCAGCCTTCTTGAGTGTTGTTGAAGCTACACTCATCCTGGTGAGTGGGGAGTTACACTTCTGACTTTTGCCTTGTATATGATGGACAAGCTTCAGTGAGTCAGGAGGTGAGTTACCTGCTGCTCTGACCTGCTCTTGTAGCCACTGTGTTTATGTAACAAATCTAGTTGAGACTTTAGTCAATGATAACCCCCATGATATTGATAATAGGGGATTCACTGATGGTAATATCATTGAAAGTCAGGGGGGTGTGTGTGATTAGATTGTTGTTTATTGGTGATGGTCAGAGCCTGGCTTTTGTGTAGCTGGTCATAGCCTGCTTCAGTATCTGAGGAGTCACGAATGGTATTGAACATTGTGCAATCATTGGGGAACATTCCCACTTCTGACCTTATGATAGAGGGAGGATCATTGAAGCAGTTGAAGATGGTTGGGCCAAGGACACTACCCTGAGGAACTCCTGCAGAGATGGATGTCCTGGAGCTGAGATGACTGACCTCCAACAACCATCTTCCTATGTGTCAGGTGGAGAGTTTGTTCCCCCGATACCATTGATTCCTGTTTTGCGAGGGCTCTTTGATGTCATTTGGTCAAATGCAGTCACCCTCACCTCACCTCTGGGGAATTCAGCTCTTTTGTCCATGTTTGAACCAAGGCTGTAATGAGGTCAGGAGCTGAGTGGCTCTGATGGAATCTAAACTGGGTGTCACTGAGTAGGAGCTCCTTGATAGCACTGTTGACGGTGGGTGGAATGGGGTGAGTGCCATCACTTTACTGATGATTGAGAGTAGACTGTTGGGGCCTTAACTGGCTGGTTTGGTTTTGTCCTGCTTCTTTTACACTGGACATCCCTGAGCAATTTTCCACACTGTTGAGTAGGTTCCAGTGTTGTAACTGTACTGGAAGATCTTGGCTAGGGGAACACAAGCCTTCAGTACTATTGACAGAATAGTGTCAGGGCTATAGCCTTTGCAGTATCCAATATCTCCAACTGTTTCATGATTTCACGTGGAATGATGCGAATTAGCTGAAGACTGGTATCTGTAATTATGGGGACCACTGGAAGAGGCCAAGATGAATCATCCATTTGGCACTTCTGGCTAAAAATTGCTGTGAAAGCTTCAAACTTATCTTTTGCACTTATGTGCTGGGCTCTTCCATCATTGAGGATGGGGATATTTTGTGGAACTGCCTCCTCCAGTAGCAGGATCATCCACCACCATTCATGAGTGGATGTGACAAAACTGCAGGGCTTAGATCTGATCCATTGGTTACAGGATCACTTAGCTCTGTCTATCGCCTGCTTATGCTGTTTAGCATGCAAGTAGTCCTGTTTGGTAGCTTCATCAAGTTGACATCTTATTTTTAGGTATGCTTGGTGCTGTTCCTGGCATGCCTTCCTACACTCTCCATTGAACCAGGATTGATCTCCCAGCTTGATGATAATGGCTGAGTGGGGGTATGCTGGGTGATGGAGTTACAGATTCTGCCACTGTTGATGGCTCACAGTGCCTCATAGATGCCCAGTGTTGAGTTGCGAGATTTATTGGAAGTCTGTCCCATTTGCCACTCACCGTAATGGAGGGTTTTGTCAATGTGAAGGCAGGATTTCATCTCCACAAGAACTGTGCAGTGGTCACTCTTACAGATACAGTCATGGACAGATATATCTGCAGCCAGCAGGTTAATAATTATGAGGTCAAGTATGTTTTTCCCTCTTGTTAGTTCCTTCACCACCTGCTGCAGACCCAGTTTAGCAGCAATGTCCTTTAGGACCCGATCAACTCCATCTTGCTGCCAAGCAGCTTTTGGTAGTGGACATTGAAATCCCCCACCATTTTTTTCCCTTGCCATTCTCAGTGCTTCTTCTAAGTATTGTTCAACAGGGAAGAGTGCCGATTCATCAGCTGAGGGAGGACAGAATGTGGCAATCAGCAGGAAGTTTCTGTGCCCATGTTAAACCTGAAACCATAAGACCTCATGAGATCCAGATTCAATGTTGATGACTCCTAGGGCAACACTCTCCTGACTATATACCACTACGCTACCACTCTGCTGGGTCCATCCTACCAGTGGGACAGGACATATCCAGGGATGGTGGTGGTGGTGTCTGGAACATAGCCATACTCACAGAATCATGTCTTATAGACAATATCAGGCAGTTGCTCTCTCAATTTTGGCACCAGCCCCGAGATATTAGTAAGGAGGACTTTGCTATTGTTTTTCCGGTGCCACGGTTGACGTCAGGTGATCCATCTGTTTCATTTCTTTGAGACTTTGTAAAACATTTTATAACTGATTGACTTGCTAGGCCATGTAGGCCAGACCAGGTGAGGATGGCAGATTTCCTTCCCTGAAGTGGACCAGATGGATTTTCGGGATAATCGACAATGGTTTCATGATCACCAATAGATTCTTAATTCCAGATTACTTTTTAAAATTTAATTCAAATCCTACCATCTGACATGATGGAATTAATGTTCTGGAGACCTGGGTCTGAATCCCACCACAGCAGATGGTGGAATCAAGTTTCTGGATTAATAGCCTAGCAACAATACTACTAGACCATCACCTCCCCTGTGTTATGAAAAATACAATGAACAAAATCGGTTATTAGACTCATTTGCTGTCTCTTTCTTAGTTGTTAGAATCTCTGCTTATTATCCTATTGTTCTCCCGTCTCCATTTTGTTAAGTTCTGTAAATGAGCTCATTTGTCTTCCAGTTTTAGTTCTGATGGGCAGTCTGTAACATGAGGCTTTCTTGTTTTGAGATGGTGTCAGACTTACTGTGTGCTTTCAGTCTTTTATTTTCGAGCAAAACCATGTTAAAACTCAAGACATAGAAATCAGACTGTCAAGAATGCATGAAGCTGCTCTCTCTGCAGTTAAAATCTAAATATGCAACAGCGCACAATTACAACATTATATTTCACACAATGTCAAAAACCAATTAGTATAAAGCTCAATCTTGACACTGGGTTTGTAATACTGCCCTCTTAAGTCATGTCTGCCTCAAACTTTGGATTTAAACTGCAACCTTGGAATTGGTGTGAAATCAAAATCATTTACATTGATGTTGCATTAATCACTGAGGTGATGGTTTTTCTCTCACATGAAGATTGTGTAGACTGTGGGAAAGGCTTTCATGGGAGGCAGTGGTGGAGTGGCAGTGGGGGCAGATGGAAAGTGTCATCTTTGTGACAAATGCTCATTTGAATGCAGTTGCGAAACTGTCAGTGCAAATCGCACTCCTGATCCGCAGTTTGTCAACAAGGAAGGTAAAAATCTGAATGATTTGAAATATATCATATTTCCAGTGATGCAGAGAAATCTTTGGCGACAAACACATGGGTCTTGACAAAGCAAGATTTACGCCACCTTAAAAATGGCAAATGATATTACATTCTAGTCATATAAGGAAACTGGCAACAAATGGGGGTTGATGATGAGCCTCTGGGAGACATTGATCGTGCTACTGAACATTTAAGTGTTTTCACTTTTCTAGAATATTCCTTTTGCCCAATAGGAACACTTTAAGCCTCTCTTGCTCTCAGCTCACCCCTTGCCAATTTTACTTTTTGACCGTTGCTACCCTTATGTTGATAGCTGGTAATGTCTCACTCTCTGAGATTCTGCTGTGCCCTGTAAGTGTGGCTTCCTGCTTATTTACCAATGGCACAGTGGTAAGGTAAGTGAGTTAAAATCTCTGTCAAGGTTGGAGGTTGTTTTGCGCAAGCCTTGTCCTGCTCAAATCCTTCTAAATTATAGCTCCCAAAATTGAGACTGTTGTTTCCAGTGGTCACTGAATCAGTAGCAAAGAGTGACAAAGTCAGGTTAAATACTGAAAGGAATCGATACAAAAATGTTTCTCCAGACAGAATGGGCATTAAGATAATGAATGCAGTGGTTACTGAAGCCGGCTTCTTTCATCATATGCCCAAAGAGTTGAAGAAGTTCCAGAATTTTAACCCAGCATCAAAGCATTAACAATATAGGTCCAAGTCATGATGGGTGTAGAGTCATAGATGTTCAGCACAGAAACAGACCCTTTGGTCCAACTCATACATGCCAACCAGATATCCCAACCTAATCTAGTCCCATTTCCTAGCACTTCGCCCACATCCCTCTAAACCCTTCCTATTCATGTGCCCATCCAGATGCCTTTTAAATGTTATAATTGTGCCAGCCTCTATCACTTTCTCTGTCAGCTCATTCAATAAACACATCACCCTTTGTGTGAAAAGGTTGCCATTAGGTCCCTTTTAAATCTTTCCCCTCTCACCCTAAACCTATGGTCTCTAGTTCTCGACTCCCCCACCCCAGGGAAAAGACCTCAACCATTTATCCTATCCATGGCCCTCATGATTTTATAAACCTCTATAAGGTCCCCCCTCAACCTCTGACACTCCAGAGAAAACAGTCCCAGCCTATTCAGCTTCTCCCTATAGCTCAAATCCTCCTACCCTGGCAACATCCTTGTAAATCTTTTCTGAACCCTTTTAAAATCCAAGATGGAGGATGGGAAAGATTTGTGATTGTAAGAGCCGCTCCTTTTTTGAGGTATTTTAGGTGTTGGAACTGATTTCCTCAAATTTCAGGAGCAGTAATTACTGTTTTATAAGCCTTTGCATTAGATTAGATTAGATTAGATTAGATTAGATTAGATTACTTACTTAGATTGTTTTGGAACTTTGGTGAAAATGACAGCACATTCAAAACGAGAAAGAGAGACAAAGGTAGAGACTACAAGGTCAGTGTAATTTGCAAGTGGTGGTATTCCCACACATTGGGTGCTCTTATCCTTCTAGGAGTTTGGAAGGGGCTGTTGAAGAAACTTTGGTGAGTTATTGCAGTGCCTCTTTTAGATGATACTCTATGTCTGTGCATCAGCAACAGAAGGAATGAATGTTTTGGAGCAATGGCTGCTTTTTCTTGGATGGCATCAAGTTTCTGGAGTGTTGGAGCTGCACTCATCCTTGCAAGTAATACGCATTCAATCAACTCCTCGTATGCCTTGTAGATGGACAGGCTTCAGGGAGTCAGGATATGAGTCATTCAGTGCAGAATTCTTAGCTTCTCACTTTCTCTTATAGTCACAGATGGCTGGTCCTGTTTCTGGTAGCCTCCAGGATGTTGATAATGGGAGATTCAGTGATGATAATGGCATTGAATCTCCACGGGAAAGTATTAACTTCTCAATTCATAGAGATATTCATTGCTGGGAACCTGTGTGACAAGAATGTTACCTGTTATTTATCAGACCAAACCTGAATATTGACCAGGAGCAGGATCTTATAGGGGAACTAGGTAATATGACATTTGTGACAGAATCCGAAGAGAAGTCTAGCGAAACCAATCTCAACTTCAATCACAACATTGCATCTTTTAAGCAATTGCTGGGAGTCGAGGTGAGATTCTGCCTAGGCAGTAGTGACCTGCTTAATAACAGGAAATATTGTTTTTTAACAAGCTTTATTAACTGCATATTATATCCCACAGAGCGGCAGTGGCCTAGTGGTGTTATTGCTAGTATATTAATCCAGAGACACAGTGAAGATTTTTGGGGACCTGAGTTTGAATCCCAGGCAGATGGTGAAATTTGAATTACGTAAAAATCTGGAATTAAAATCGAATGATGAATATGAAACCATTGTCAATGGTTCAGAAAACCCATCTGGATCACTAATGTCATTTAGAGAAAGAAACTGCCATCCTTGCCTGGTCTGATCTATACATGATTCCAGACCCAAAGCAATGTGGTTGACTCTTAACGGCCCTCTGAACCAACTAGGGAGGACAGAAAGGAGACAAAGCTCAGTGACTCCATCTGGTGGAAGAAATGGATGGAAATGGTAGAGATAAAAAGGACATGAAGGCTCCGAGAGTGTGTGGAGGTTGGGATGTAACTGGTGACCAGGCAGAGCTCAGTGTTGATGTCTTCACCACAAGATGTGTTCCCTCCCATCACTTGCCAATCTCTAGAAGCCAAATGCAAATGGATAATGGCTGGCCAATGCCCCATGATGGTCAAAGTATCTCTTTGATGGACAAAAGTATAGGATCCATGTTTACCAGAAGGCTAGAATATTTAAGAGATAAATGCATGAAGCATCCAGATGAAGACTGCAGCTACATTTGATTTGCAATTATTTTATTGTCAATTTGCAATGCATTTGGAGTGGTCTTAGGGTTCATACAGAGGTTAAAGGTGATTTGCACCATGCCTGTGGTGCTTGTAGATCAAACATTGTTGCTAACTTCTCCATCATTGAATTGCCAATGACTTGAAAAAAAGGAGAATACAGGCCAAAAGTGTCCCATAACCTGTGAAACTTCCAAGGTTGCGATGGGAGATGGAGACTATTGCTTTGTTATTGGTCATTAGATTAGATTAGATTAGATTAGATTAGATTAGATTAGATTACTTACAGTGTGGAAACAGGCCCTTCGGCCCAACAAGTCCACACCGACCCGCCGAAGCGCAACCCACCCATACCCCTACATTTACCCCCTTTAACCTAACACTATGGGCAATTTAGCATGGCCAATTCACCTAACCCGCACATCTTTGTGACTGTGGGAGGAAACCGGAGCACCCGGAGGAAACCCACGCAGACACGGGGAGAATGTGCAAACTCCACACAGTCAGTCGCCTGAGTCGGGAATTGAACCCGGGTCTCTGGCGCTGTGAGGCAGCAGTGCTAACCACTGTGCCACCGTGCCGCCCGGGCACGGTGCCGCCCAGTCATGTAAGGACTGCAATGGTCTCTCCTTAACGCAATAAAAAGCTAAATAATTGACGTAGCTCTGCAATGGGAAGGGGGATTGGTGAATGGAAGGCACTCCCTTTTTGGTGTAATCTATTGGTTACAGTCAACACAGCAACTTCTCCATGTTGTAACCAGACCAAGGTTGAGCAGATGATTGAGCTCCAAAGATATGGTTCCATTGCCTGAACTAATCGAGAGTGCTCTCCAGGATAGTCCAGACAATGTGTGCTATATCATCCAGGTGTGCGGTACTATGCCCAATTGGAGCAGGTAATGAGACAATGTGATAGATGCAGAGAAACTGGAGGAACAGAAAGCAGTCTCCTGAGAAGGATGAGATCAATGACAGAGCTCAGTTATAGAACATAGAAGAATACAGCGCAGTACAGGCCCTTCGGCCCTCGATGTTGCGCCGATCCAAGCCCACCTAACCTACACTAGCCCACTATCCTCCATATGCCTATCCAATGCCCGCTTAAATGCCCATAATGAGGGAGAGTCCACCACTGCTACTGGCAGGGCATTCCATGAACTCACGACTCGCTGAGTAAAGAACCTACCCCTAGCATCTGTCCTATACCTACCCCCCCTTAATTTAAAGCTATGCCCCCTTGTAATAGCTGACTCCATACGTGGAAAAAGATTCTCACTGTCGACCCTATCTAAACCCCTAATCATCTTATACACCTCTATCAAGTCACCCCTAAACCTTCTTTTCTCCAATGAAAACAACCCCTAGTGCCTCAGCCTTTCCTCATACGATCTTTCTGCCATACCAGGCAACATCCTGGTAAACCTCCTCTGCACCCGTTCCAGTGCCTCCACATCCTTCCTATAGTATGGTGACCAAAACTGCACACAATACTCCAGATGCGACCGCACCAGAGTCTTATACAACTGCAACATGACCTCAGTACTCCGGAACTCAATTCCTCTACCAATAAAAGCCAGTACGCCATATGCCTTCTTCACCGCACTATTTACCTGGGTGGCAACTTTCAAAGATTTGTGTACATGGAAACCAAGATCCCTCTGCTCATCCACACTACCAAGTATCCGACCGTTAGCCCAGTACCCCATCTTTTTATTACTCTTACCAAAGTGAATCACCTCACACTTAGCTACATTGAACTCCATTTGCCACCTTTCTGCCCAGTTCTGCAGCTTATCTATATCCCGCTGTAACCTGCCACATCCTTCCTCACTGTCTACAACTCCTCCGACTTTTGTATCATCCGCAAACTTGCTCACCCAACCTTCTAACCCCTCCTCCAGGTCATTTATAAAAATGACAAACAGCAATGGTCCCAAAACAGATCCTTGCGGAACATCGCTAGTGATGGCACTCCAAGATGAACCTTTGCCATCAACTACTACCCTCTGTCTTCTTCCAGCCAGCCAACTCCTAATCCAAACCTCCAACTCACCCTCAATGCCATACCTCCGTATTTTTTGCAGTAGTCTACCATGGGGAACCTTATCAAACGCCTTACTAAAATCCATATACACCACATCTACTGCTTTCCCCTCGTCCACCTCCTTAGTCACCTTCTCAAAGAATTCAACAAGGTTTGTGAGGCACGACCTGCCCTTCACAAAACCATGCTGACTATCCTTGATCACATTATTCCTATCCAGATGTTCATAAATCCTATCCCTTACAATTCTCTCTAAGATTTTGCCCACAACAGAAGTGAGACTCACCGGCCTATAGTTACCAGGGTTATCCCTACTCCCCTTCTTGAACAAGGGAACCACATTTGCTAGCCTCCAATCTTCTGGCACTACTCCTGTAGACAACGAGGACATAAAAATCAAGGCCAATGGCTCTGCAATCTCCTCCCTTGCTTCCCAGAGAATCCTAGGATAAATGCCATCAGGTCCAGGGGACTTATCTATTTTCACCCTTTCCAGAATTTCCAACACCTCTTCTCTACATACCTCAAAGCCATCCATTCTACTTAATTGTGACTCAGTATTCACATTGACAACAATGTCCTGTTCCTGATTGAATACTGACGAAAAGTATTCATTCAGTGTCTCCCCAATCTCTTCAGCCTCCACACGCAACTTCCCACTACTATCCTTGACTGGACCTATTCCTACCCTAGTCATTCTTTTATTCCTGACATACCTATAGAAAGCCTTAGGGTTTTCCCTAATCCTACCAACTAAGGACCTTTCATGTCCCCTCCTTGCTGCTCTTAGCTCTCTCTTCAGGTCCTTCCTGGCTACCTTATAACTCTCAATCGCCCCAATTGAACCTTCACGCCTCATCTTTACATAGGCCGCCCTCTTCCAATTAACAAGGGATTCCAATTCCTTATTAAACCATGGCTCCCTCACACGACCCTTTCCTCCCTACCTGACGGGCACATACTTATCAAGGACACTCAATAGTTGCTCCTTGAACAAGCTCCACATATCAATTACACCCTTGCCTTGAAGCTTACTTTTCCAGGCCACACATCCTACGTCATGCCTCACAGCATCATAATTTCCCTGCCTCATTTCCCTGCCCCCACCTATAACTCTTGCCCTGTAGTGCACACTTATCCCTCTCCATCACTAGAGTAAAAGTCACCGAATTGTGGTCACTGTCCCCAAAGTGCTCACCTACCTCTAATTCTAACACCTGGCCTGGTTCATTACCCAGAACCAAATCCAGTATGGCCTCACCTCTTGTTGGCCTATCTACATATTGTGTCAGGAAACCCTCCTGCACACATTGGACAAACACTGACCCATCTAACGAACTTGAGCTATAGCTTTCCCAATCAATATCAGGAAAGTTAAAGCCCCCATAACAACCACCCTATTACTTTCACTCTTCTCTTGAATCATTATGTTATGTTGGGCCTCACAAGCCAGACAGGGCCGGATTGATGCCCAGTTTCAGTAGATGACAGGTAATAGTAAAATAGTCGTTGATTATCATGCCATGGGTGAACTGCACCCTCTACCAATTTCATTTGTGGCGGATTTCACTAGCTATAAATAAAAACTTACGTTTGGAATTATCCAATTGTTTCAGATTATTGATGCTCACCTCCTGGACAATTGCAAGGTGCAGGTGTCCATTGGGTGTTGGGTAGCAGTAACTTAGTGTATTTAGATGGGATGTAGCTAAGGTCAGGTAAACTTTGTGGTTTGTTGGTTAAACAGTAACTAAAGTGTTGGAATGGGGTTATATATGGAGGGAGAGTCACCCATTCCAGTTTTGTGGTATGAGTAATGTGGCTTTGTAGCTGCTGTGCTATTACATTGCCAGTGAGGGGCAAAGCTTAATTGTCACCCTTGTCCGGGTACACAGTGACTTTTTGAAATGGCAGGGCACCAGAGAATTGGTCTTTCTGGAGATTCCGGTAATTCAGTGGATATCGGTGTTTGAATGGATATCTGGTGAATGGTGAGTTGTTCTGGAATGTTATGTGGTAAGGTAGGGACTAGAATGGGACATGAGAGGAGAGAAGGGATTGGACTGGTAGGTCTTCTTGAGCATTCCTACTCTGGATCTAATTGAGGCAGAGATAACAAAGTGGTGGGTTCTGCACTTTGGACTTAAATGCTCCCTAGCTCCAAACTCACCTTGAAGGTAGGAGATTAAATTCAGCCCAATGTTACAGAGTAAAACTGAATGATTTCTTGTTGATTTCAGTTTAAGGGGTCTTCAATGGTGCACTTATGAAGAAATATATGTAATATATAATGACTGACAGTGATTTCTAGATTTGTGTGTTTAACTACTCTAGTGTGAAATCCGGATATTGTTTCTTTTCCTAGAGAAATAATCATATTAAGCCCTGACAGTTTTGCTGTCATTATGGCAATTAAATCTGAACCATTATTTTCAAGACAGGCAATGTTAAAATGAAATAGTTTGGAGAAATGTTAATTAATACTCTTCGAAGATGTCATGATTATGGCATGAAAGACTTAGTAAGATAAAACAGAATAGTTTGAATAACTGTTTTAAAACTCTAAATGCACTCAATGTTAGAATTGAAGCTATGTGGAACTAAGGTTTTTTTTTCAAATAACTAGACTCACTGTCAAATAACTAATCCTTGTAGTATAGGATAAAGCTAATGAGGTTTCAGTCCTACTGACAACTCTGTATAATGTAAACCTTTTCCGTTCATGTACATGATTGGTATATACTGAACTGCCCAATGGGTCAAAAACGACAGCCAGAAAAATGATTAAACCAATGATGAAATTACACTATAAAGACTGAGAAATGCTCATAAAAAGAAAGCTTTTCTTCAGAAATATACAATAGCTTTTCAATCTACTATAATAAGAATTACAAACATTGGAGTGCTGGAACATTCTTGAAAGGTCATACAAGTAGGTTATCTATTTCTGCATTAAATTATTGCTATGAAAATAATTTTCCTATACCTTATGGTGTATGAGCACTTACAGCCACCTTATTCAAGGGCAACTATTTCTAGTGTTGATCTTATCGAACCAGTCATTTTTTTTTGAGTGAAAGTTAATGATTAAGATTCAAAATCTTGCATCATTCATCTGAAAAGTGGGTGTTCAGTTTGATTGCTGTCTCATTTCTTCTCACATGTGGTAACTGCTGCCAGGATAATTGTTCCACACTAGAGGTCCATGCTGTCCAAACAGATTGACTTTAGAAAACACATATTAGTACATGAAAACCACAGGGTAATTTCCATGGAATTTTCTTCAGTTTTTTCTTTATTTAATTTTAAGAGAAATGCAGTTGCTGGCCAGAGCATTGAAATACTGATGAATAAACTAAATTCTAGTTGACTGTGTAAATATCATCTTTTTATTTTTCTGTAGTTTTAAGTTGTGGGTGGCACGGTGGCACAGAGGTTAGCACTGCTGCTTCACAGCGCCAGAGACCCGGGTTCAATTCCTGCCTCAGGCAACTGTGTGTGTGGAGTTTGCACATTCTCCCCTTGTCTGTGTGAGCCCCCCTCCGGGTGCTCTGGTTTCCTCCCACCGTCCAAAAATGTGCAGGTTAGGTGAATTGGCCATGCTAAATTGCCCATAGTGTTAGTTGAAGGGGTAAATGTAGGGGAATGGGTCTGGGTGGGTTGCTCTTCGGATGGTCGGTGTGGACTTGTTGGGCCGAAGGGCCTGTTTCCACACTGTAAGTAATCTAATCTAATCTAAAGGTGGACTGAAATCAGAAGACGACTGTATTAAGAAAAGTATTGCTGGAGGATCGTGTCATGTTTTGAAAGCAAGTAACTTGACACTCATTACAAACATTATTTACACAGCTGCTTGTTGAGCAGTGTTTGCAGACTAACTGGCACTGAAGGGCTTTGGTTGATAGAAGTAGATAATTGGCCTGTGGAGTAGTGACCAATTATTGATGACAAAAGCATACTGCTTGCCTATATATGTGATTAACTATCAGGTAGTTGAACAACTTGAGGCTGTGAACAAGATATAGAGAAAATATTACAAGGTCAGAAGCTCTCCCTATTCTCTGCAGTGAAAAACATTCAAACCTGAAGAAAACCAGATTATCCTTGCTTCAATAATTGCTGTAAGCTGTGATGTTTAAATGATGAGTCAAAAAACATTTGCCAGCGAACCAAGCATCCCGTATCTCTTGCAAATCAATATAAGCTACCTCAGAAGGATGACTGAGAAGCAATATTGTAACCAGCGGAAAAATCATAAGAATCATCTTGGGATTCACCAAACTGCCTTCCCAGTCTTTCCCTCTGTCCATAACAACCATTATTATTCCCTGTCTGTGTTTGTCGAAGAGTGTGTGTGTGTATGTGTACAGCACAGTTTATAAGGGGATTATAATTATAATTAGAAGGATCATATGTGAGTAGCTCATAATTGTTTACCTATAGCTAGATTCTAATTAAATGTAATAACCTCTGTGCTTTCTGTCAACCTGGATCTGAAAGTGAGGTAAACTGGGGAATCTTTGCTTTCTTTTAAAAATCTTTCTTTAACGTTTGTGATCATTCCAGGAATTCCGGACTTTGATTTCCAGCATGCTACCCCAGTGAGACAAGATAATTGATATGAATCTTCAACTTTACTTATGTCAGGTCATTCTATTCATCTGGCATGGTAAAAGAACAAAGCCCTGGCAGGTGTCTCCTTTCATGGTGCTTGCATATACACAGAAGCCTCGATTATCCGAAGGACAAGGGCGGAGAGTACTTCGTTCAGTGAATTGAATTCTGGATAATCGAATGATGGATAACATTGTTTAGCTAAGCATGGGGACCTTGCGATCTTGCTGGGTAATTCAATATTCAGATAATCGAATGCCAGATAATTGAGATTCTTCTGTAAACCAAAGGACACCAAAAATGTCTGTCCATGGCCGGAATCTGCAAGCTGTTTGACAAGGAAATGCCATAGTTTGGGGGAGGAGAAATTACATTTTTTTTAATAAATGATTACCTGTTCTCTATAGTGTCGTCCAAAGGGTTCCTAAGCTTTTGTACAACCAAATTTAAATGGCATTTTAGTTATCCATAAGACAGTATAGAGCAGAATGTAACTTCTATCAGAAACAGAATAATCATTGAATTGAGACTCTGTCCACAAATGATGAGAGTTATCTATTTGTTCATTCTTCTGGACAATGTTCTTCACCACAAGCCTTCAACAAAACTGAAAGATGCTGGAAATCAGAAACCAAAACAGAAATTGCTGGAAAAACTCAGCAGTGTCACTAAACCTGAAATATTAAAAATACTTTCTCTCCACAGATGCTGCCAGACCTGCTGAGCTTTTTGATTTTGTTTCTCAAAATGTTCATGTTTGGGAGAAATTAATTATAAGGAAATACAATAAATGAATTAAATTAGTGAACTAAGGTGAAAACCGCAGTGACAATTTGCCGAGCCACAAATTAATGGGATCGGGTCCACACTTGTCCAATACCCCACCAATTTTATTTAACTCTGAACTCAAGAGAAGGGGACATCAGACAGGTTGTAAAGCATAGAGCTGATATGATCTATTTGTTTCCTGCCAGGCAGGATAGCTTGAAATATCTTTTGATCTTATATAACTGCATATTAAATTTAGTTTTCAGCAGCGTACAATTTCATCTGGTGTAAGCCTTCATTTACAGCTGTAGGATTGTGGATGATTGACAGATATATGAATGCCAGCAGGATTTTGGGATGATGGATTCTAGTTAAGGGCAAGTGAAGCAATCCCCTATTTTAATTAACAGATAACACCAAGAGGCTAGTAGCTGCTGGGAATGACATTTCACAGTGCTTTGGCGGCAAAGTCATAATTGGTGCCCATAAATGAGAAATTTAACTCAGTTATCTTGATTAAAGCATCTCAGCTTTCTGAGGAAACTTTTCAAGAATAAAGCATCAAATAAAAATTTACATGAAAGGTAATATTTGCCTCAATTACTGTAGTACAAATAATTTGATGTTGTTAATTAGGTCGTTTGAAGTGACCTAATTGGTGGAACTAATGGAAATTAATCTCTCTGTCATATTTACCCTAATAGACAACTTGGGCATGAGCACTATTCCATAACATATAACTCTTCTCCACCTATTCCGCTATTCCTCCCCACATCCCCACCAAATTGTGTGCTGTATCAACTTTGAAGCCAGTTGATGCATGCTACAACACCATCCAAAACATCTCAGCAGCTCCTTAGTTTGATAAGGATGATGCCCAAGGTCCAACTTCCAGTCTCTTTGGGACCAGGCACACAGACACAGATTCCAGTCATATCGCTTATTTAACCCCAGTTCATGGAAGTACACAAATTTCTCAGCTAACAACCTGCCCAGACTATGGTTATACCTAACATGGGATTAACTCTTCAAGCAATTCCAATGTCATAATGTGAAGGATATCAATCTTGGTAAGGGATTGAAAACCATCAATAAGAAAAGGCTTTGTAGAGGTGAAACCTATCAGCAAAAAATGATCTCCGCCAGCTGAATGACTATATTTATCTTCAGTAATTCCATCGATTGCAGGACCAGTGAAAAGCAACCAGGATACTGTTGCTATTCACACTAGCAATTTGTCTTCGCCATTAGAGATGTTTTTGGCTTCAGTGAAATATTGAGCCAGTTTTTGTTAAGTTTCAAGCCAATTATTTTTTCCAATGCCCTATCCAAAAAAAAATGACTGAAATGCCCTTGGCCTCCTTTAGATGTAACATTAACCTGAACAAATAAGATACTGCAAAACAATCAAAATAAATTGAAGTCAATCTCAAATATAAATTTGTGAGCAAACCTGTTGCTTGGATACTCGAGGCCAGAGATGTTGGTACAAATGTGGTGCAATTCTGGCATATGAAATTGGAATTTGGTGAATAAACAAACATGCCAACATTAAATGCTCTATAGAACAGACTCAGTTCTAGTAAAATTGATTAATGCATGGAATGTCCCAACCTTAAATTTACACAGATTACCGGATACTCAAAAGGTAAAGGCATTACAGGTGACTCCGCAATCCGCAAGTAGGGTGTTCCCATAAAACCTTTCATAAGCCAAAATGGCGAAAAACGAAGAAACAGTTACCATTAATTTCTATGGGAAAAAAATTTGACCTTAAACAAACCCTACCAAATCATACCAAATAATGCATAAAACCTAAAATAACACGAACATATAATAAAAGCAGGAAAGATAAGATAAATACACAGCCTAAGTAAAGTAGAAATAACACACATTCAGTGTAGTTTCACTCACCAGAATCGTGAAGACAGCAAACACACTGGAGGGTTGTGAGGTGGTGGTGGTGTTGATGGTATGTTCGGCTGAGTTGCCAGAGGTTGGGGTATTGGGAGGTACAGGAGACTGGGATATAGGAGAGAGAGGAAGGGGGTCATCTATTAACACTTCCAGGGAAGGCGTTTATCGGCGCTACTCTCGCTGCACGCGCTTTCTCATGGAAGTGAAAATCTTCTTTCAGATAGCGAAACCAAATACTAATGTTGGTCTTTTGTAAAAGCGAATTGGCGAAAAGCAAACATTCGAAAAGCGGGGGAGACCTGTTTCCCCAAAATTTCACCATTTACAGCAGTTTGCTCCCTTTTTTTTAGAAAAAAACTGATCTGAAGGATTTGTTAACCGAGGGAATTGGTGAGACCATAGGGTCTGAATGTGCACAAGCGCTGATTCATCGGCTTTCAGTGAAGTGGCTAGAAGAGTCCTTTCTCAGCAACACCCTGTCATTTTGCTGGCTCTGTACACTACAGAATGGCAGAAGATATATGTCATTTAGCTAGAAGTGATGATCTTTATTGACATACTTTACCTTTGCTGAGATCAAATTCTGAAAGATTGCCATATCAAGCAAGAAAACCTATTCATCCCCAGCTCCAGGACCCCTTTCTATGGATATCCCCATATGACGGAGGCAGAAGAGAACAGGAGGAGCAAGGAGTGCAAAAGACCCACTAAATAAAACTGTAGCATTGGAGAAGATTGGGGAATTATAGAATGGAAGCAATGCACGTTAGGTCCAAATGGCTGTCTACAACAGCAACTCTGAGTGCCACTCCCCTGCCCTTCCCCCATAGCTCTGTACTCTTTTCACTTTGGATGATCATCCAACTCACTTTTGAAAGCAACATTTGAATTTGTCTAATTCACAATTTCACACAATACGTTTCAGATTCCTGCCAACTCCCGGCACAGTTTGCATCATGACCTTTTTTTATTGTTTTCTTTTTGACAATCAATGGGTCCTTTGTTTCTTGACCTCCCTGCAATGGGACTATTTTCAATCTACTGTGTATAGATGTCAAAAAATGTGGAACACATCCATCAAATCTCTTCTCTGACTTTTCTACTCTGAAGGAGAACAAACTGCAGCTTTCCCAATCTAAATAAAATAACTGATGATCCTCATTTCTGAAACCATTTTCATGAATCTTTTCTGCACCTCTGTTTCATTCATGTGTGGCTGAGCCAGCATTTATTGCCTGTCCCTGCTGGTTTTTGGATACAATGGAGTGGCTTGTTAGACCATTTTATAGGGCAGTTAACAATCAACCACATTGTTGTGGGTCTGGAGTCTCCTGTAGATCATACCAGGTAAAGGCAACAGTTTCCTTCTCTAAAGGACATTTGTAAACCAAATTGTTGTTTTAAAAAGCAAGCTATCAAAAGTGGTTTCATGGTCATCATTGAACATCTAGTTCCAGGTTTCATTTCTCAAATAGGGCCCATTAGGAACCAAGAGGCAATCTGTGCATGGAGCTGAAGGACATTCCTAATGTCTAAGAACATTCAGGACTGAATAAGAAGGAACAGAGTGAGTCATTTAACACGTCAAAAGGGAGCAAATGAATGGAGGGCCTAGTAAAATAAAGAAAGTCTATGGAGAACATAGGAGAACAAATTAGAAGAGTGAAAAGGGGGCATGAAAAAACACTGGCAAGTAAGATTCAGGAGAATCCCAAGCAGAAGTGTCAGAGGACTGAAGGACACCTAATGAGGTTCTACTGTTCGGGAAGTGTGATAGAGATAAACCAGAGAATGACAGATGAGTGAGATTTCAGATTAGTGATAGGGAAACTATTGGAGAAAATTCTGAAGGAGAGAATTAATCTCTACTTGGCAGGGCAAAGGTTGATCAGGGATAGGTCAGCATCATTTTGTCAGAGGGAGGACGTGCCTAACAAATTTGATAGAAATATTCGAGGAGGTGGCCGGCTGTATAGATGAGGGTAGGACGTTGATGTAGTTAATACAGATTTCAGGGAAGCCTTTGACAAGGATCCACATAGGAGACTGATAACGAAAGTAAAAGCACAGGGGATCTCCAGTAACTTGGCAAGTTAGATCCAACATTGGCTTAGTTGTAGGAGACAGAGGTGGTGGTAGAAGGCTGTTTGTTACTGGAGGTTGAGTGCAGGTTTTAGGGTTACAGGACAATGTAGAAGAATTGGTCAGGTGGGAAGATGAGTGGAAGATGGAATTTAATCCTGATGAGTGTGGGCTGATGCACATTAGATGAAGTAACAGGACAGGGGAGTACTTGATGAATGGTGGAACATTTGGTAGCTCAGAGTAATGCAGAAATCTTGGGATGCTCATCAAAAGACCCCTAAAAGTGGTCGAACAGTTTAATAGAGTCATTTAGAAGACACACAGGATTTTTGACTTTATCAGTCATGGTATAGTTTATAAGAGGAGGGAGGTTATTTTGGAAAAAAAAACAAAAATTGCTGAAAAAAGTCAACAGGTCTTGCAGCGTCTGTGGAGAAAAATCAGAGGTAATATTTCAGGTTGAGTGACACTTCCTCAGAACTGAAGGAAGCTGTCCTCAGTTCTGAGGAAGAGTCACTTGACCCAAAAGGTTAACTCTGATTTCTCTCCATAGATGCTGCCAGACCTGCTGGGCTTTTAGCAACTTCTGTTTTGGTTCTGATTTACAGCATCTGCAGTTCTTTCAGTTTTTAATTGGAGGTTATGTAGGAGCTGTGCAGCCCACAGCTGGAATTGTGTTCAGTTCTGGTCACCGCACTGTAGGAGGGATGTGATTGTACTGGAGGGGATGCAAAGGAGATTCATAGGATGTTGTCTGTGATTGAGAAGTTTAGTGATGATGAGAGGCTGGAAATGCTGGGATTGTTTTCTTTGAAGTAGAGAAGGTTAAGAGGAGACAGGTGGGGTGTATAAATTATGAAAGGCATGGACAAGGGAGATAAAAGGCAGCTGTTCCTCTTAGTTGGAGGGTCAATACCAAGGAGGGATAATTATAAAGGTGATAGAAGGTTCAGAGCGGATTTGAGGAAAAGCTTTTTCACCCAGAGGGTGATTGAAATCTGGAAAACACTGGCTGGGAAAACTAACAAAATTAAAACTCAACAACTTCTTCACTTTTGTATGCTTTAAATCAAGAATGAACCTCAGTTCTTTCTTTGTTTCTTTATGGATTTACTGAGCTGCATTGTAACCTTTTTATGATTTGTGCAACTAAACAACACCCACCCACTCCACCCCGACTTCCCCCAACCACCTGAACCGTACTCTTCCAGTATTCCATGTGAACACTTACCTTCTTCACTGATATGTGGCCATGTTATTCTTCTTATGAAAACATACAACCGCACTGTTTCTAACATTCATTTGTTAATTGCAAGCTCATTAAATGTCTTCCTGTAATTTACTCTAGCTCTCCTCTGCATTAAATCAACTCCATAATATAGTTTCGTTAGGCCTATTTTGAAAGTGTAATTCCAAATCCTGAGTACAAATTGTTTTTGTAAATGTAAATGGTTTGATGAATTTTAGGAAAATGTTACTACCCCCTGTTGAGTGAAATAACAAGTACCTGAACTGCTTAATAGAAATCACAAGTAAAGTGCCACGCAAAGCATATAGGAGATTTCCTGGGAAGAGGTAAATAGTTCCATGTTTGTGTGTATTATGGGTTCTACATGTGATCATTAGAGTGTGTGCATGTGGTCCCTCAGTGATGTTAACTGTGTTTAGCTAAAGGAGCAAGTTAAAATTAATCATAAATTGAGCTTTATCTTCTCACAAGAAACAATCACATATCTCAGGTGTGATGTAACTTACAAATAAGCAACACATCATAAAACTAATGATAGGCAGAAAATTGCTCATCAATTCTGAGCCTAAGAGTTTGTTTGGGCATCCTTTCACACATCAGCTTAGACTGACACCAGCGAAAAGGTTTGTGGCAGCAAGTCTGCCCAAGACATCTCAGATGGTTCCAACAGAAACTGACAGATGAGATTCCAAGTTGCCAACTTGAGTAATGCATGTGTGTGCATGTATGTGTTTGAGTTTCAATGAATAGTATGTAACTTCTTCACTTGAATTCATTACGGAGTAAGCAATGTCATTGATTATAATCAGTGATGAAGTATAACATACCATATAAAATACCCCACTGCATTGACTATTTAATTTAATATTATTAATTTTTATTTCTGTTTCATTTTTCTATTATATAAAATTAACTATTATCATAGTAATTACTGAAGAAGTTCAATCAAGAGTCACTTATGTCCCCACCCTCATTATCAAGAATAAAGTATGTTGCATGTTATAATGAGATATGCGCTGTAGTTAATGGCCCATAGCAGCATTCTAAATGGAATATGAAAATCAAAATCAGGTTTCCAATTGGATTAGTTTTGAAACAAGCTACTGTTATGCTGGGGAAATGTACAGTAAGGATAAAATGTTAAGCAGCAACAATCAGTGTCATTTCACTTTTCAGCAGCTTTGGCAATAATCATTTGGATGGTTATCCTACGTTTTTTGAAAACTTTTTTTTGCTGCATTTATAATCGTGTTCTGTTTGATGTTTCTGTGAAGCATAAATTCTTCTGCTCCTTGGATGCTACCTGACCTGCTGCGCTTTTCCAGCAACACATTTTCAGCTCTGATCTCCAGCATCTGAAGTCCTCACTTTCTCCTATTACCTTCATAAAGTCCACATCAATATCACTTTTAAACTGTATTCCTCCCAATAGTGTTATCTGCTGGTTCAAAGATTTCAAACCAGTGATTGTGGATGCTAGGGATTAGCAGATTGAGCTAGTAAGTTTTACAAGAGATTTGACATTCTGAATACAGTTTACTCAAAATTCTGCTTTATATAGATTCCTGAACTATTTGTCATATTAGTACATGATTAATCTTTCTGTAAACTAATAACAGTGTTTTGGCAATGACAGCATTCTGTTTTGCTTTACTAATGCTGTCTTGTTAATAGGTAAGGCAACTGAACACTAAAGTGCTACAACAGTTCAAAATATGCATCAGATCCAGAGTTATTCAGCAGCTTGAGGTGACCAGAGATGTCATCCACATGTTAGATAAATAGCTTGCCATATCCTACTCCATAGAACAAGGAAATTAGTAAGAGGTCAGGGAAGGATAACGCAACAGATACAGAAGAAATGACTGTGACAAATTTGGTTCCGCAGTAACTACATTCTCAGTTTCAGTCAGCTCAGTTATTCATCAGAAAGATCCAACTAGTCCACCTTTAAACAGTTAAGTTATGATGTTCTCCATCCTACTTATACAATGTTGTTTTTGGATACTCCGAATGGCAATCACTGTCAGGTTGACACTTTGCTATTTTCCTCTAATAGTTCTGAGCTCGAGATTTCTCATCAGGAATTCCAATCCTGGCTCCTTCAGAAATGCAGAGCATACCTAAAATCAACACAGCTCACCCATAGAGGAGGACATCAAACCTCGCTCCTTTTTGCACCAGTCAGTGTGCTGTGTTCTGAGATTTAAAAGCCCAGCAGCGTAGTCAGACATGTTGACAGCTACTGTAAAAGGTTAAGTATGTGAGGTAAGTGTGGGGTTAGGGTTCCAGTTGATATGATGCCAGGGTGCTAAGTGGTTAGAGAGATAGGATGCCAAGTAAGTAGGTTGCCAGGCAAGTGGCAAAGTCTTTAGGGTGTGTAGGAGGTGGCAGAGTATTCTGGATCTCTGGGAGTTGGGAAGAATGTTAGGTCCAGTGGGAGGGTGGGATTTGTTAATGTAGGCAGTGACCAAGCTGATGGGGTAGGGTGTCGGTTTGAGGGGGTTGTTGTGGATGGTGGTTGTGTAAAGTATGGTCAGTAGATGAGGGGGTTTTAGAGCTGGTGGCAGTTCAGACCAGAAGTGGGACGGCTATCATTTGTTGGAAATTAGCATCCTTTTAAATCTAATTTTTTCATGATTTCCTGTATAGCATGAGATTTCATTAAACTGCTGCTTCAACAGTTACTTGTCTTCCCCAGACATTAACAATTTCCAACAACTAAGCACAAAAGAAAAGTGCCAATAAAGACCAGCAAAACCACTAAGATCCATAAACTGATGTCAAAGAACCATGACACACCACTGTTATCAATGCAATGCTTAGGAAAACAAAAAAACATGAAATAATCATGAAAAGAATGAAAACTGACTGTCAGACTAAGATGGATAAGATGGAAGTAGTTATGCTGACATTATGAGTAGTTGTCCCATGTCCATTGGATTCAAATGGGTGATTGACACAGTATAAAGTCACAGCCCCTAGAATCAGGTTAACCAACAAGTGCTCAAGGTCAGGGGGCAGTCTAAGATCCGGCCCCCTACTTGTAGGGGGCAGACCTCATTAGGAAGCTTTCTTCTTCAGATAAAAGTGGTAGGGATGATGGGAGCAAAAATAATTCAGGAAAGACCCAGGGAAGAGTTGGCAAGTACTTTGCTTATAGAGCAGGATGCCTACTTCACAACTGAAGTGAAATTGACATATTTTGTTCTAACTGCCTTGCCTGGTCACACTATGATATATGTAAACCATCGACAATTGTCACAGATTATATAATCTTCTTTGTCTAATTGGCTAATGTATTGCGTCTAAACTTCTGCCTTTTAAAAAAACTTAATGATTCCTTATGAATGGTCAACTGCTTATGCTATTTAACTGTGATTAGGTTTCTTACAGTGTGGAAACAGGCCCTTCGGCCCAACAAGTCCACACCGACCCGCCGAAGCGTAACCCACCCATTCCCGTACATTTACCCCTTTACCTAACACTACAGGCAATTTAGCATGGCCAATTCACCTGACCTGCACATCTTTGGACTGTGGGAGGAAACCGGAGCACCCGGAGGAAACCCACGCAGACACGGGGAGAATGTGCAAACTCCACACAGTCAGTCGCCTGAGTCGGGAATTGAACCCGGGTCTCTTGCGCTGTGAGGCAGCAGTGCTAACCACTGTGCCACCGTGCCGCCCCTGTGGTCAGGAACCGTCAAATCCAACTGGTTCTCCAGTGGCTCAGGCCAGCTATGGGAGGGAGTGTTGCATCTTGGGAAAGGGGTGTGGAATTAGGTTGGTTTGGGGTGTCTGGATACACTTGGGGTTGGCAGTAGAATGGGAGGTGGTTGTCAGGAATCAGGTTTACAAGGGATCAGGGAGGTATTGTTGGGTGTGGAGAGAGTCATTAGTTGGTGGTTCCATCTAATATTTCTTGAGTAATGACAAACTTTAACAGAAGCTGGGTCCTCCTAATTTTTTTTGCCTTTAAATGGATTATTTCAGAGTGTTCCAGAACTAGGGTTAATTACTTATTGGAATCTTCAGTCTCTTGTGTAATTCTAATGAGTCCTCCATATCTGGGATTCTGCACTGTCATGATGTGCTGCTCCAATGGCTATCTACTGGAATATCCAAACCATTGTTAGATCTCAAAGTTATGCTAGTGTCGCTTTGTGATCTTTCCTACTTGTCAATGTGTCATCCACAAACTTAACAACTACATTTTCAGTCTATTTATTCACGCAATCTTTATAAATTGGAAAATGTTGAGGTCACAGCATTGTTACCTGTGGCACGCCAAGTGTTACCAAATGCAACCAGACATTGACCTATTTATGCCTCCTTCCTGTTTTCTAATGGCCAATCAATGTTCTATCCACAACCATATTAACTTTTATTTTCTGCAAATAAAATTTGGTTTGGCACTTTACACAATAAGTTCTAAAAATCTGAGCATTGGTCTCTTTTATCCAAAGATGTTGCATTTGCAAAGAATGCCAAAGCATTGGCTAAATGTGATTTCCCTGTTCCAAATTCCTGACAGAGAGGGAAAGAGAGAGAGAGAGAGAGAGAGAGAGGGGGGGGGGGGGGATGGCAATGGGTGATTTACTGTATTAGAGGCACCATTTGAATACAGAATTATTGAAAGTTTGAAGAACATTTCTTGTTAAAGAAAGCTATTTTACAATTAAACATTATTTGTAACAACTTTTCTCACCAGCAAGTCCAGCATTGACTGTCTACCCCTTGTTGTTCTTGGGAAGGTGATAATAAGTCTTCATAATGAATGGTGCTATTCCATGTGAAGGTAGTTTCCATAGTGCAGCTGCAGAAGGGAGCTCCAAGATTTTGGTCAAAAGGGAAGATCATAAATCAATAAGTGATTTGGTTGTTAGTTATCTCATTGGTTAAGTCATAGAATATTTTGACATAAGCTTCAATTTTGGAGTATTGAAGTACTGAAACCTTTCAATTTTAGTGTAAGATTTACTTTGCAGATTAGCTGTGATTTTAAAATCAGCCTGCTCTTCAGTAGTAAGGTATCAATTCCAGTTGAACTCTAATCGGCATACGATTGTGAGGTACCAAGAACATTGTGCAGGAAATAGAGCAAAGATTGAATTCTTAATTAGTTAGCAAATATTGTTTCTGCTGGTTCTGGAACTTCAAGGCATACTGCATAGATCATCTAAAGCTGAGATATTGTTTCAAATTTATATTACATCAGCTGAATA
This sequence comes from Chiloscyllium plagiosum, assembly GCF_037043375.1. Taxonomy (NCBI): domain Eukaryota; kingdom Metazoa; phylum Chordata; class Chondrichthyes; order Orectolobiformes; family Hemiscylliidae; genus Chiloscyllium; species Chiloscyllium plagiosum. Next base: position 38,283,701 of record NW_028270157.1, read on the forward strand.
AAAATCAAAAACTGCATACACTTGAGTGAAATGTATTAGTATCATTTAAGAGAATCAAGATAAAGACAAAAGTAGAGAGAAGGAGGATCTAATGTTTAAAATGTGGTAAAGGAAATTACAAGTGAATTTCTGCTTCAGCAAGTTCAACCTTGTCACCAGGAGCTAAACATGCTGCTAGGGAACATTCATCAGGTTCGGAAGAAACCAGAAACCTGAGGAAACAGGTAAGAACTGTTTTTTTTAAGAAAGGTTATTGTTTGCTTGTTATGTGCTACAAGAGGCCCTGGAGCTGTAAAAGATGCTACACAAATGTAAGTTATTTTCTTATATCTGCCCATACAGAAATCTTGCTTTTCATCACTATTTCCTCCAACAAGAGAAAGTTGGTAGGATGTGAATTCCTTTGGGAGAGTGATAAAGCAGTTCTGAGTTTCAATAAAGAAGTATATTTGCGAGGACAAGAGAGGAAGATGTATCTTAGAAAGAATGGCCAAGACAGACCTTCTTATGTTTCCCAAAGAAAGCTATCACAAAGTCATCTCCTTGTGCCTTTTTCTGGGGAGAATTCTGAATGCTTGGCTGGTTGTGCCAGTGGGTGCATTAAATTTTTATAAAGCTAAATCCTTCTAAGCACAGCTGGTGAAATTTACATGAGCTGTCAGTTCAGTGTCTACAAATATTTCAAAGACGTAGCAAATGTCTTACTGCCTTCTGGACAGGAGCATCATAGATATGGTTCACTACCCAGGTGTCAGTGTTTGAGAGTGTAGATAGATTGTATCTAAGAGATCATCTGATTCATAAGTCCTCCCTCACTTGTTGTTCCTTACTCTGACTCAATCAGTCATCCATTATCTGGCTAAAGTTCAAGACTTTGAGCTTGCAATCATTGGTATATATAGGGAATGAAAAGCACCGGCAAGGTGGTGGTGAGGGGAATGAAGTCTGCTTTGGACATAAAAGTAATGGTAAACCAATAGTCATTTTCCAGTCTGGCTGATTTCCCCTTCTGTTCACTTCAGCGGAAAGGAGGATTGCAGAATGCAAAACAATTGCTGATGGGTTATTCTTCTTTTGGTGCAAAAGCCTAAGGAAAATACAGCTCCGCCCAAAGCACAATGATGCTTGCTTGTGCTTATGGGAGATTTTGTGCTTTATTTTTCATTACCCACTTTTACTGAGATACCTAAGATGCAAGGGGGTCATTCATTTGTAAGGCTTTTCTTTAATTAAAACCTGTTGTCTGCAATTTAATGTTTTTTTTGCATGAGAACAAAAATGCATTTGTGTAATTTAATGTAAGACATGTACAGTGATAGATATGTATCCAACCTGTAAACTAATCAACATGTCAGCAAAGAATAATTCAGCAGGTTGTACTTCAGAGCCTGGCAATGTGTGTGGCAAGATGCAGCCAATTCATCTTTGACATATTTCATTATATTTAAACATGCAGGGACTAGTGACATTGATACAAAGACTGTGCCAAACTCACTATTCTTAGTGAGACTAGCTCACTACATGTTAGCTCAACATAATCCAATCCGAACATTGCATACTTTAGGTTTTCATATTGTGGTCACAGTGTAAGTGTGATTTGACCATTACTTCCAATTTCATTAAGGCACAAATGTTCACGTTTGACATTTTTGTTTTGGGATGCATTTCAATCAGCATTCTTTCAAATGGAAAGAAAGTATAAGCTACTAACACAAATTAAAAGCCCACAAATTAAGTTATTGAAATATTAACATTTCATTAAAACAAGAATACTGATCAAGCAACTCTCTTATGTTTCCAATAATCTCTCATTTGATAATATGCTGCAGATCAAAATGAGGTTGATATAACTTTAATTGTCATACCAATGACTCTTCATATACTAGGATGTTGCTGGACTTAAGTGAAGAATATGCTTAATAATGTTCAGATTTGAGGGACATTTTAAATAGATGCAAAATGATTCATGAATCATTCTGATGTTTTGAAGTTTTAACATCACAGGAATTTAAAGTACACCACTGATTGACAAGAGATTTATAATTGTTCTGTCAGGTCTATTTTTACAATGTGGTTTGACAGAGTTAGTACATTTTTCTTAAAATGACCCTTGAAATACTGAAAATAAATAATTCTCAGGTAATTTTCCATTTCTTTTTATCTCCCTCATTTTTATTTTCTTTTTTTAACAACCTATCTGTTGTATGCTGTTGGTGCTATCTTTAGGTGCAGCATCATATCTGCATATGTTTGCTGGAAGAATTCTTCCTATTGAAGAATGTAGAATTAAGGGGGAAACCGTTTCAGGCCCTAGTGACATAGGCTAAAGTAAGACATTTGGTAAAACCCATCTCAACATCGAGATCATCGCATCACAGCTTGTGCACTTTTCTCAAGCTCACTAGACAGCAGCACATTCCCAATTAATGTTTATTGTTACTTATTAACAGCCTAGCCTACTTTGACTTGTGATCTTACCAAACTTGTCATAGGAACAATTTAATATGGAATTCCTGGTGGATTCAACTCACTGCTTGTTCTGATCTACCTTCATGTTGGTCACCAGGCATCAACACCTCAGAGAGACAGTCTACAGATATTAGCCACATATCCCACATCCATTGACATTGGCATTTGGCATGTGTCAGCCTCTAAAAACATTAGATTAGATTAGATTAAATTAGATTAGATTCCCTACAGTGTGGAAACAAGTCCACACTGATCCTTCGATTAATGGCACATGCCTGTGAGTAGTCTGGACATATCTATACTTCAACACAACATGCCTACAACTGGCAGCTATTGTTGTAATGCTAAGGAATGGACACTGCGCAGACACATGCACCCAGCTTACTGCCTGGGCTTTTGAATCACTATCACTGTCATGGTGCTCACTCATTGAGTGTACCTGAATACTCACAGCATCCCTGCCTTACATGGCCTTTTTGCACATTGACCCCAGCATTAGAGATATCAGGTTTATATTACTGCAGTCTCGTCATGTCATTTACCACAGACGCAAAGCCAGAAAGCTCATCATAATTGTCCAGTCAATGAGGATATGCTTCATTCAGGAGATCCTTGCACAGTAAGTCTAGGGCAGTCTCAGATACCAGTCCCTGCATGGGGTGGTAAGAATCAGGATCAGAAGGGGTGAGGAGCCAAATGACAAACAGCACACCATTTGTCTTGACTTCTGCTACCCTATTGTGGGCGGTTTTGATCCAGGAATGAAATAGAAGCAGGTCAAAGTAGATGGCACAGTTATGGCACAGTAGATGGTGTAGGTAGAGATGTTTCCTGAGCAAGTGAATAGACAGCGCAGAGGACTAGAAAGCTTAGTGCTATCGGACATTAGGTGTAGTTAAGAAAAAGTGTGGAAGATGTTGTAGTCAATTGTGAAAGTGGTAGGGCATGAACGATGGTGGGGTGGGGGGGTGCAGTAACAGAGACAGAGTGAGTGTGAGGTATAGGAGAGAAGATGGTGGCATTTAGCTGGTACGGTGAAGAAGGTCTTTGAGCTGTTTCCTACAATGTTGGGCATTCCTCCAGACACTGCAGACAGTTTTAATCAAGGCTGCAACCTCAGACTAGGCTGGCATGGCCTGGTGTCAATCTGGGGAGAAAGGAAGTCCTCCCTGCGCATCATCCTGTCAACCAGGTGCTCCAAGACCCTGCCTACAAAATTGAGGGCGGTGGGAGGGGTTATAGGGGTCCCCATTTCCCATCTGCCACACCTGGGGTATATGTCAAAATATGCGCAGGGCAGCTCCAAACTGATCTTGCTTGCTTGGGTCCCTTTTTAAAAAATAGCACCGCGGTTGCTGCTCAATTCCTCATGTGAGTGACACGTTACCCTGGAAACAGGGCATGATTAGAAGGGACAGAAATCAGACCAGGTACTCACCATAAGGAGCAATTAACACAAAGAGTTTGGTAAGATATTGAACCAATGACGAAAACCATTCCACCAAACTTAGCCAAAAAAACAGAAGATTCAGGTCAATATAATTCTTCCATGTGTGGGGATAAATGTTGACAATAAGTTGTCTTTGAAACAAACCCCTTCGAACTCTGTATCACTTGGAAGATAATGCACACATCCATCATTAAACAGATGTTTGACTTTTCTTACATTCGAGCCACCTTAATGCCAACTAAAATGCCATGACATTTATCTTTTGGTTAGTTACAGATAATCAGAACTGCCTGAATCCAGTTATCAGCTCTAATTTGTGTCATTTCTTCTGGCACCTACTGCACAGCAAAATGTTGATGCTAGCACTTCAAAAACTCAAAGCTGTAGGCAAAATATTTTTTATGCTGGAGCGGAGGATGAATGAAACATGAGTAGATAAGATAGTGGGAATTAGTTATTAAGTCAACTCACTGGGTGGTATGAATCTTATCTGTATTGTGGGCTGGGATCTTCAACTCTTGGGACAACACTTATCAAAGGAACATTTAATTGCATTTATTTTACATCATTAATGGCCCTGAAATATCATGCTAGTGATTTTAAACACTGTTTGTAAAACAATCTGCAAGTAGAGTATTGAGTAATGATAAATAAGCATTGCTCTGGAAACTGTACAAATATTAATGATCACACTAAATACTAGGTAAAAACAAAATGGGCAAATTTATGTCACTACTATGTCATTTGTACCAAAACACCTATACTTCATATTTGACAGGATATTCAAAGTGACCTTACCTGCAGTCAGGAAATACTGGATGAAGATTTGGGAGACAGTTTTATGGCAGTCTCCTATGCTTTTGAATCTTGAAAAGCTTCCAACTTTAAAGTATTCATGGTATAAGTGTAATACAAAAGATGCTTGCTATTTTGAAGTGCCAGTTGTTTTCATTTCTAAAGCTTTGCATCTCCATCTCCTTTATCTGCAGCAGGCCCTTTGATTTCTGCTTCCCTGCCTCCATAGCATTTTAATCTGAAATGGTGAATGCCCCACCTAGTCCAGCAGATCCTGGCTCCTGACACTATTTAAACAGGGACTCAGCTGCCACTCACTGGATTATAGGGTCTTTGCTGGCGGCGGTGCCCAGGTATTTCCCAGCTTCTACATGTTTGTTGCCTTCCAATCATTTAGTAAGTTTGCTTTACTTCCCATGGGTGTGTTGTTCTTTCTTCTGGCTTAGCCAAGGCAGAGCAGCCACAGTAGCATATTTAATAAAGACAATCTGGGAAGGAGTGGGAACAGCAAGTTAGGAAACTACATCGGTGCCTTGCAGACAATAGACAATAGGTGCAGGAGTAGGCCATTCTGCCCTTCGAGCCTGCACCACCATTCATTATGATCATGGCTGATCATCCTTAATCAGTATCCTGTTCCTGCCTTATCTCCATAACCCTTGATTCCACAATCCTTGAGATCTCTATCCAACTCTTTCTTAAATGAATCCAGAGACTGGGCCTCCACTGCCCTCTGGGGCAGAGCATTCCACACAACCACCACTCTCTGGGTGAAGAAGTTTCTCCTCATCTCTGTCCTAAATGGTCTACCCCGTATTTTTAAGCTGTGTCTCTGGTTCGGCACTCACCCATCAGCGGAAACATGTTTCCTGCCTCCAGAGTGTCCAATCCTTTAATAATCTTATATGTTTCAATCAGATCCCCTCTCAGTCTTCTAAACTCAAGGGTATACAAGCCCAGTCGCTCCAGTCTTTCAGTGTAAGGTAATCCTGCCATTCCAGGAATTGACCTTGTGAACCTATGCTGCACTCTCTCAATAGCCAGAATGTCTTTCCTCAAATTTGGATACCTGAACTGCACACAGTACTCCACGTGTGGTCTCACCAGGGCCCTGTACAGCTGCAGAAGAACCTCTTTGCTTCTATACTCATTCCCTCTTGTTATGAAGGCCAGCATGCTATTAGCCTTCTTCACTACCTGCTGTACCTGCATTCTTACCTTCATTGACTGGTGTACAAGAACACCCAGATCTCTCTGTACTGCCCCTTTACCTAAATTGATTCCATTTAGGTAGTAATCTGCCTTCCTGTTCTTGCCACCAAAATGAATAACCATACATTTATCCACATTAAACTGCATCTGCCATGCATCTGACCACTCACCTAACTTGTCCAGGTCACCCTGTAATCTCCTAACATCCTCATCACATTTCACCCTGCCACCCAGCTTAGTATCATCAGCAAATTTCCTAACGTTATTGCTAATACCATCTTCTATATCATTAACGTATATTGTAAAAAGCTGCGGTCCTGGTACTGATCCCTGTGGTACCCCACTGGTCACTGCCTGCCATTCCGAAATGGAGCCGTTTATCACTACTCTTTGTTTCCTGTCAGCCAACCAACTTTCAATCCAAGTTAGTACTTTTCCCCCACTACCATGCGCCCTAATTTTGCTCACTAACCTCCTATGTGGGACTTTATCAAAAGCTTTCTGAAAGTCCAGTACACCACATCTACTGGATCTCCCTCGTCCATCTTCAGAGTTACATCCTCAAAAAATTCCAGAAGATTAGTCAAGCATGATTTCCCCTTCATAAATCCATGCTGACTCTGACCTATCCTGTTACTACTATCCAGATGTGTCATAATTTCATCCTTTATAATAGACTCCAGCATCTTTCCCACCACTGAGGTCAGACTAACTGGTCTATAATTTCCTGCTTTCTCTCTCCCACCTTTCTTAAAAAGTGGTATAACATTAGCCACCCTTCAATCCACAGGAACTGATCCCGAATCTCTTGAACTCTGGAAAATAATCATCAACGCATCCACGATTTCTCGAGCCATCCCCTTCAGTACCCTGTGATGTAGACCATCAGGACCAGGGGACTTATCAACCTTCAGACCTAACAGTCTCTCCAACACCAATTCCTGGCAAATATAAATTCCCTTGAGTTCAGGTGCTTCAGCCACTGTTACCTCAGGGAGATTGCTTGTGTCTTCCCCAGTGAACACAGATCTGAAGTACCAATTTAATTCTTCTGCCATTTCTTTGTTCCCCGTAATATATCCCCCTGTTTCTGTCTTCAAGGGCCCAATTTTAGTCTTCACCATTTTTTTGCTTTTCACATACCTAAAAAAGCTTTTACTATCCTCCTTTATATTATTGGCCAGTTTACCTTCGTACCTCATTTTTTCTCTGCCTATTTCCTTCTTAGTAATCCTCTGTTGTTCTTTAAAAGCTTTTCAGTCCTCTGTTTTCCCACTTATCTTTGCTATGTTATACTTTTTCTCTTTTAACTTTATATGTTTCTTAACTTCCCTCGTCAGCCATGGCCACCCATGCCTCCTCCTAGGATCTTTCTTCCTTTTTGGAATTAACTGATCCTGCAACTTCTGCATTATACACAGAAATATCCTCCATTGTTCCTCCACTGTCATCCCGGCTAAGGTATTGCACCATTGAACTTTGGCCAGCTCCTCCCTCATAGCTCCATCGTTCCCTTTATTCAATAGATGTGAAGAATTATCTCATAACTCACACCAAGTCCCTTTCACCCAATACTCTGGTAGACCTCATCCTCCCTATCTCTGTGAACTCCTCCAGCCTCAGAACCCTCAGATGTCTGCACACCTCCACTTCTGGTTTCTTGCTTATTCTTAATTTTTAATCTTTCCTCCATTAACCATTGTGTCTTCAGCTGCATTTCCACAATTCCCCTACCCAAGGTCTGGAATTCCTTTCCCAAATCTCTCCAACTCCTGTATTAATAGAAATTGTGGTTAAATGCTTGAAAATAGAACAAAAAAGAACTTTTTTGTGATCTGCTCAACAACTGACCAGGTGGGTTGTCATGTTGATAAGTTAAACAGGGAGATATCTGTTTTGTAGCTCAGAGTACTATTGCCTACTAAGTAGTGTTTCATGGATATCACATTTTAATTTGATTGAATCACAGGCATCTTTGTGGGTGTTGGTGAAGCAGGAGATTTGCAAACCTGCAAGCATTTTGAGATACTGAGAGAGACCATTGCACCATTGCCAAAATAATACATTGAGTCTCATGACTCTTCTTTAAAAGAATAGATAGAAGTCTATAGGCAGTCACCCTTCTTGGGTGTTAAACTTGTGTATTGGTGAATATAGTGAAAGGTGTAGAAGTAGCAAGTTGACATAGCAATAAAGGGAAGTCAGTGTGATGTGATGTGCTGTGATGTGAGGAAGGAGTGGTGGGATTAGTTAGCAGTTGCATTAGTAGCCGTACATGAAAAGTGTGTGGATATGGGAAAAATAGGACTATGTTTCAAATGAGCGAGAGAGTATTTTAGTGTGCTAGCTATGATTCTTCAGTAATGATATGATGGAGACAAGAGAATGTTGACAGTAATAGGAAAGGAGGCCAGAGGAATTTTGTAAGGCACTGGGGACAGGTACTCACTACCTCTACTAGCTTCTTGAGACCAGCAGATCCTAAACATCAGAACCATAGAGTCATACAGGATGGAAACAGACCCTTTGATCCAACTAGTCCATGCCAACCCAGTTTCCCAAACTAAGCTAGTCCCACTTGCTTGCATTTAGCCTCTAAACCCTTCCTAGTCATCCAAATATCTTTTAAAGTTGTAACTGTATCTACATCTATCACTTCCCCTGACAGTTCATTCCACATCTAAGCTATCCTGTGTGTGAAAAAAGTTGCCCCTCAGGTTTCTTTTATATCTCACTGCTCTCACTTTAAAAATACACCCCCTGGTTTTGAACTTCCCCACACTTGGGCAAGAACCTTTGCTATCTTATCCATGCCCCTTATGATTTTACAAACCTCTATAATGTCACCCCTCAACCTCCTACACTACAGTGAAAAATGTCTCAGCCTATCCAACCTAACTTTATAAAACCCTTTGTCACAGCAACATCATGGTAAATCCTTTTGGAACCCTCTCCAATAATAGCCTTCCTATAGCAGAGTGACCAGAATGATATACAATACTCCAAAAGCGGCCTCAACAATATCCCATTGAGCATTGGGAGCCACAGTCATGTTAACAGAGCTGATATTGCTGGGGTTGATTAGAATCCATGTGGTATAGAAACTTTGACACCAGCTGGAATTGATTCCATTATTCTGAGTGCTGCATTCTTACTGGCTACCCAATGCCATCTACCATCTCATGTTAACATCTGTTGACCAGTGTGCTACAGAATTCTCCTCTGCAGAATGGATTTGTGATTCTTGCATTACATTAAATGGATATCTGGAATAATAAGTGTTAACTCATGATCAGTGATTCACCACTCTGAAGGACAAGAGCAGCAGATATATGGGAACACCACTACATGTAAAATCTCTGAAAGTCACACACCAACCTGACTTGGAAATATATTGTAGTTCCCTCTGCAATGTTAGATCATAATCTGGAACTCCCTCCTCAAGAGCATTATGGGTGCACCTACAGCCAATGGACTGCAGGGGTTCAAGAAGGCAGCTCGCTGCTATCTTGGATTTTCCTGCTGCCGGAGGAACACCTGTTAAATGCTGATGCTCTCTACAAATCATTTTTTTTGGGGGGGAGGGGGGAGGGGTTTATGCTGCTCATGTCAACCAGAGAGTCGATGGCCCAGTAAAAGGCTTACAGGCAGGAAAGGGAGTTGCAGTCCAAACAAATAGTTTGATCAGAGCAATTTCCTCTTGCTCCAAGCAGTCTGCCAGCTTTCACCCTCTAATTCTGAGATGCTGTGCACATCTCCAAGGGTGTATGCATGTTGAGTTACTCATGTATTCTTCTGAACACCTGAACTGCATCTATCTGTTCCCATGGGAGCACTATGAAGCTGCTAAACCTTGAACTATGGCTGTGACCTCAAGAACCTTCCTGCCTTTCCTCCTGGAGGTGGCTCGAAATTGGCCACTCCTGGGAATGCTGTGCAGATGCGTGGCTCTCATAGAATACTAGGGATGTGACCCCCCACCACCCCCCCCCATCCCGTCTGTCTCTGACGGATGAATATTTTCAAAAGCAGCAAGGGTCTTCCCTAAGAGATCAATATGCTTACCTTGGCAACTCTGGTAAAGTTTCTGATTTTATTTTGAGGCATTTCAAACCAGGAGCTAAGCTCCTTAGAAATCTCCTCCCACCAAGCAGTAGAGATGTTACCTTGAGCACTTTCAGAATCTACTTTGAGCACAATTGAATTTATGAGTCCTAATATTTCATTTGCAATGTTTCTATTTTTAATCAATAATTTCTCGTTTGGGCCTTAAGTCTTTCTTACTACATGTTTTTCAGAGCTGTTATCAACTTTTGCCTCAAAAGTGATTTTGTCCAAATATTTCTGTCAGGTAAGCCAGTATAAAGTTTGTATAACTGCCACTAAAATATTACTATAAAGATAATGAGTACTAAACATTTAGCTCTACAGAATTTTGGCAGATGGGGAATTACAAAATCGTTCGGCATCAAATGTCAAGAACATTGACAGTTTCAGCAAGAATATATCAAATAATGAATGTTTGCAATTTAATGAGATACAACTTCTAAGATATCTTAATGTAAATATGCTAATAAAAAGCCGCAGGATGTTAGAATATAACGCTTCGAGGTTGCATAGAGTAACCTAATGCTATGCAATTGCTGATTTGCAAAGCATATTGAATGGAATAGAACCACATCATTTACTAATACATTTTAAAATGTTGAGTCCTTTTTTTGAACATCATATATGAATGTTTTGATAGGAAACTGAAGTACAGAGAGACTGTCATGAGGTCTCATACACACACCATTAATTTAAATTTTACTTTATCTATTATCGTTGCAAATGTCATGGTTTTCACAAAGGCAGATACAGATGAAGGATGTCCTTTGATTTGGTTAATTGATCTTTCAACCAAAATCTATAGTTCCCACTATCTCAGAAACCAGTTGTCTCTTGAATAATTCCAGAACTACACCTCCACTCACATCTCCAGAAGAAATGCCATGTATAATAATTGAGTGAAGGAATGCTTCCTGAAACTAGTTACAAAATTGGTCTTTTTTATTTTGTATCAATGACCCGAGTACTACTGTCATGGTTTGAGCCGAGAAGACTTTTTCTTGCACTTTGTATTTACTTAACCTTAATAATGAAACATCAAAGGCTTTTTAAAATGTAACTTTAAGCCAAGTATCCGAGCATCAGGGATTAAGCTTGAATCTTTTCCATCAGAATCACAGCATTGTTCCAGCCCAGAGGAAACTATTTAGCCTATCACCATCTGCACCCATTCTTCAAGTGAGCGTGTTTCACTTAATGCTATTGTCTTGCCTTCTCCCTGTAACCCGTACATTGTTTCTTTTCAAATAATAATTTAACTCCTTTTTAAACTCACTGTTGAACCTGCCTCTGTCATCCCCTCCAGCAGTGTATTCCAGACCTTAATTTTAGCCTCTTCAACAAGCACAATTCGAACTACTCTGACTTATTTTCATTCTGGAACCATTCTTGTAAATCTCTTCTGCAACCTCTCCAACACCTTTCCAGCATTGGCAAAATGCAGTGCCCAGTACTGGATCCAATATTCTAGCTGACCTCAAACTCATGTTTTATACAAGTGCAGCAGAACATTCTTGCTGTTACACTCTATCTCACTGGAGTTATCTTTTCACTTTCTTATGAAGAAGTGTTTTGTGTTTGTAATTCTTAGTTGTCGAAGGAAGAGTGAAAAGTTATGCCTCTGCAATTTCCATTCTCATTTCCCGCGTATCCAGTGTTGATGCTGTATCAATTTTAAGTACAGATAGCCTATCCAATAAGTCCCCCTCACCTATTGCAAACCCCTCAGTGACTGAATTAAACCCCTTTGTCCATGGCCTGCATAGCATTTTCTTCCATGGTTAAGACATTTACAAAATTTTCTTTAATACTTAGGCTGTGTCCTGCCTCCATATGTAAAACCCCTTTTGGATCCCTAACTGACCCTGCTTCTTCTTTTACTACTTATATGCCCCTATAGAAGATTTTGGGATCCATTGTTATATGTGAACTTCCAGTATCTTTTCATACTCCAATTTTCCTTCTCTAATTTGCTTCTTCACCTCTCTCTGTACCTTTTATAGTTAGCCTATTGCATTTTCAGCCTGACTTTGGACATAGGCACACAAGAGCTTTCTCCCCAATTTCTATTTTTTTTTGCTGCAGCCCAGTGATCTTTGGATATGTTTATACCACCCTTTCCTTTCAAGGGAGTAAAACCTTAAATTAGAATTAGAATTAGAAATCCTACAGGGTGGATACAGGCACCTTGACCCAATGAGTCCACACCGACCCTCCAAAGAGTAACCCACCTAAACCCATTCCCCTATCCTGATGAATGTACCTAACCTACACATCCCTATGGGCAATTTAGCATGGTCAATTAACCCAACCTGCACATCTTTTGTGCCTGTACTCTCTCTTTGAAAGTAGTCTATTCTTTGGCTACTGATTTACCTGCCAACCTTTAGTTCCAATTTATTTGGCCCAGATCAGTTTTTACCCTGTTGAAGTTGATTTTCCTATTTATTATTCTTGCTCTGGATTGTTCAATATCCTTCTCCATAGCTACCTTAAAAGTTTTGATACAGTGATCACTGAGGAAGCATTTGAGGAACAGTAACACTTGACTTATTTAGTCCATCTCGTTCCCAGTTGCAGGTCTAGCACTACCTCCTTTCTCATTGGACTGGAAACATACACTGCAGAAGACTTTCCTTAACATAGTCTCAGAACTCTGTCTTTTCTCTGCACTCTAACTACGATTGCCCCAGTATATGTTTGGTTAATTAAAGTCCCTTCTGTAATGAATGTTTTTCCATGTCTTGTAATTTCCTTGTAAATTTGTTCTTCTACATCCTTCGCACTAGCTGACAGTCCACAGATTGTACTGAGCAATATAATTGCATCGTTTTTGTTCCTCAGTTTTAGTCAAATTAATCCTGTTGTTGACCCCTGTGGGATATCTCTTCCTTCATACCAATGCTCTTCTTAATCTTATGCTTCCTTTCTTTCATGCCCATCTTCTTGAACAACTTAGAACTGGGTGTTAAATATTCCTTGTTACGTCATTCTTTCACAAAATTATAGTCACAGCATAATAAAAGGCAAAATACTGCAGATACTGGAAATCTGAAACAAATGCAGCGAATGTAGTAGAGACTCAGCAGATTTTGCAGCAACTACAGAGAGAAAGAAACAGAGTTAATTTTCGAGTCTAGTATGACTCTTCAACAGAACTCTATAGGCACAGCTTCATATTTTCACATTGCAATTTGTGCTTTCAGTTCGCAAATCTGATCTCACAAACTCTGCATGCACAGGAACCCTGATTTAAACATGATTACTTTTTCCCTTTTCTCTGATATTACCTATCAATTTAGCATGCTTTATTTAGAGTAATTTGTCTCTCCCAGTACTCTATGCATCATGATATTCCTTTATTATCTCCCAGTTCCCACCCCTCTGCCATATTAGTTTAGTCTCTTCCCAATGACACAAGTAAGGCTCCATCTCAGTTCAGTTCAAGTGCAAACCCCCATCCAACTTATACAGATCCCAGTTCTCCCAGAGCCAGTCTCAATGTCACAAGAATCTGAAGCACACTCACCTTCACTATGTTTCTAGCCACACATTTATCTGCCAGATCCTCCAATCTCTATACTTATTTGTGTGGGGCATGGGGGGGGGGGGGGGGGGGGGTAATCAAAATACAGAACCAGATCCTTTTCTATCTATTCCCCAGTACACTTTTGACCCTGATCTGAGATGAATATGTAGCCTAGGTGATTAAAAATGCTATAATTTTAATATAGAATTTTCATAACTTAACTTGCCAAAGTTGTATCCAATTGTATAATGTGCTCTAGATTCTTAACTGTTTAAATCAGATTTGGCTATATAGGGATAGTAGGAGTAGGCCATTCAGCCCCACCAGCCGGTTCAGTCATTCACTGAAATCATGGCTGATCTGTGACTCTATCATAGATTAATTTTGTTACGAGGTTTGTTCCAATAAGAACAAAAAAAGTAAGAAAAAAATTAAAAGCCTGTACATTTTTCAGAATTCTCTCTGATGGGCATTGACTGTTTTTGTGAACAGTTCCTCTCCTTTCCTCATGTAAATAAGATGGATTATTACTATGCAGCACATGAGTATGCTGCTGATTGCAGCTCAAAGCATGTGTTAATAATGGTTTGGGGAGCCAAAGTAGACTTTTTAGAATAATAAAAGAAATAATGGCTTTGAATTGGAATTTGAATTTCTAAAATGATGTGTAGTGCTGACATTGAGAAGCAATTGAACTCAAATCCAAGCATTCTGATCAATCATCGATTATTTGTTGAAATTAAAAGCTCAAAACACAAGCACAATGGGTGCCAAACTTCATATGTTCTCTTTAATACTATTGCATATTCTGGTAATTTTGTTAAGCAGAAGTACTCCATAATGTTATAAGCAAGAGTGGGGCTGGATAGGACTGAATGTGGAGATGAGGGCACTCAGATTATTGGTTAGACTAGATAAAGGAATAATATGCCCAATATACCCCTACATACATTGTCAAATGTATGAGTGAATTTTCACCAAACTAAGATGCCTCATTTTGTATCAAGAAAAAAAATCCCAACTTTTGTGCCTCTACTACATATTTACATTAACATAAAATGATTCAATAAGATGTTTTGTCTAAATTTTCAAAGCCTGGGGTATGCATGATCAGCCACATTAATCCACCTAGTTTTATTCAGTCCAACTAGCCTGGCAGATAACAGGCTGATCACCTTAACTTTAGTTACCTTTAACACTTTACTATCACCCACATTAAGCACCACAGACTAACCTATACTCTTTAAAAAAAAGCTTCCTTATCTTTCTTCATGTTCCTCATACCTGATCCAGCTTTCTCTTTGGTTTGGTTCCATAGTCTCTGGAGGCTAATAATATCATTGCTTAAATTGCAGAACCAAAAACTAACAGGGGTATTTCAAAAGTCATCTGCCATAAGAGAGAACCTAAGCACACCATTTAATATTATAACAATCACTAAAGACTAAACTCAATTGGAGCCACGCGAAACATCTGGCATTCTAAAGTGAAGAAAGGTCAAATGATCTCCTACTTCCCACCACAAATGATCTCCTACTTCCCCAAAGACTCTCTGCTGCCTAGATTAGATTAGATTACTTACAGTGTGGAAACAGGCCCTTCGGCCCAACAAGTCCACACCGACCCTCCGAAGAGCAACCCACCCAGACCCTTTTCCCTACATTTACCCCTTCACCTAACACTACGGGCAATTTAGCATGGCCAATTCACCTAACCTGCACAGTTTTGGACTGTGGGAGGAAACCGGAGTACCCGGAGGAAACCCACGCAGACACGGGGAGGATGTGCAAACTCCACACAGACAGTTGCCTGAGGCGGGAATTGAACCCAGGTCTCTGGCGCTGTGAGGCAGCAGTGCTAACCACTGTGCAACTGTGCCGCCCATTTTTTAGAATGTTTGTTTAATTTTTTAAAATTAAACAATATTCCTTACAGTGTGGAAACAGGCCCTTCGGCCCAACCAGTCAACACCGACCCTCTGAAGCGTAACCCACCCAGACCCATTTCCCTCTCACTAATCCACCTAACACTACAGGCAATTTAGCATGGCCAATTCACCTGACCCGCAAATTTTTGGACTGTGGGAGGAAACCGGAGCACCCGGAGGAAACTCATGCAAACATGTGGACAATGTGCAAACTTACAAGGAGCGAAATAGACAGGCAGGAAGCTGGAAGAACACAGCAAGCCAGGCAGTATCAGGAAGTGGAGAAGTTGACGTTTCAGGTGTAACCCTTCTTCAGGTTTGGGGTTGGGTGTAGGGGGAGCTGCAGATAAAGAATGTGGGGGGGGGCATGCTGGTGAAGTGGGGATAGGTGAAGACAGGTAGAGGCTATGACTTGGTTGGTCAATGGGAGGAATGAATCTGGTTGCAGGCAGGGAGGAGTGGAAGGGATGGGAGGGGCTGGGAAGGGAGTCAGGGAATGGGAAGGGTGGTTATTTGAAATGGGAGAACTGAATGTTGAGTCCTCTGGGCTGTAGGCTGCCCAGGCAGAAGATGAGGTGTTGTTCCTCCAGTTTGTGCTGTGGTTTATTATGGCAATGGAGAAGGCCAAGGATGGTCATGTTAGAAATAGAGTGGTGGGGGAATTGAAATGGGCGGTGACTGAGAGTTCCAGTTGGCCCCTGCGAACCCGGCTGCGATGCTCAGCGAACCGTTCCCTAAGTTTATGTTCGGTCTCCCCAATGTAGAGAAGACCACATCAGGAACACCTGATGCAGTAAACTAGTTTGGAAGAGAGCCAGGTGAATCTCTATCTCTCCCCTGGGAGGAATGTTTGGGCCCTGGATGGTGGTGAAAGGAGTGGTGTACTGGCAGGTTTTGCATCTTTTCTGCTTTCTGGGAAAGGTAAGGGGGGGGGGGGGTCGGTGGGTAGGGTGGTGCAAACCAAGGACTGTCAAAGGGAATGGCCTTTGCAGAAGGCAGAGGGTGTGGGGAGTGGAAGATAGCCTTGGTGGTGGGGTCTAGTTGGAATTGGCGGAGGTGTTTAAAGATGAATAGTTAGATGCAGAGACTGGTGGAGCGGTGGTTGAGGACAAGGGGGACTCTGTCTTTATTGTGTTGGAGGGTGGTTTCGAGCAGTGGAATCGGGAATGGAAGTGATGCAGCAGAGGGCTGTCTGGATGACGGAGGAAAGAAAAGCATGTTGTTCAAAATAGGTGGACATCTGGGAAGCTCGTGAGTGGAATGTCTCTTCATCCAAACAGATGCAGCGGAAATGGAGGAATTGGGAAAATGGGATGTAGTTTTTGTAGGATACTGGGTGGGAGGAGGTGTAGTCCAGGTAGCTTTGAGACTCTGTGGGTTTGTAGTATACATCCAGGCAAAGGTGAGGGCTGCAGATGCTGGAGACCAGAGTCTAGGTTAGAGCGGTGCTGGAAAAGCACAGCAGGTCAGGCAGCATCCGAGAAGCAGGATTTTCCTGCTCCTTGGATGCTGTCTGACCTGCTGGGCTTTTTCAGCACCACTCTAATCTCGACCCTTGTAGCATACATCCCTCTGGAGACTGTTGCCGGAGATGGAAATGGTGAGGTCAAGAAAGGGTACGGAGGTGACCGAGATAGACCAAGTGTGTTTGAGGGTGAGGTAGAAGTTGTGGGTGAAGTCCATGAACTATTCCAGTTCAGCCTGGATGCAGGATGCTGCACTGATGCAGTCATTGATGTAATGGTGGAAGAGTTGAGGCATAGTGCCTGCGTAGGTACTCAGGAGGGACTGTTGGATATAGCTGACAAAGCGGCAGGCATAGACAAATGGGGCCCACCTGGAAGGAGCAAGTCAGAATTATTGTACCATAATGGCAAACTCATCTTGTTGCTTTTCATGCATTTCTTTAAATGTGAAAAGTAGTTTCTACTCATTTACCTACAACAACAGCCAACAGTTCCTGCTTTAGGAACAATAGTCCAAGTTCAAATGCTTGATAAAAGTGTGCTAGTTTTCTAAAAACTTTTTTTGCTCAAATTTTCACTCACTCATTTGCATATGTACCAGTGTTTTAGAAGATACTCTTATTTGAAAATAAAAAGGTGCACGAGATAGTACTAGGGATGATGACCTAGTACAGTTTTGTTATCATAGCTAAAGGTAGGTTTATCACAAAAACTGCATTTTAAACAGTGACTTGTCTACCATCTGGTTGAAATGCAATATTAAATAACTGACTTCAAAAAACAATACAAGAATTATTTATGAGTTACAGTGATGTATTACTTGGTAAATTAGAATAATCTGAAGTTAATGCTATTACGTATTTGTATTTTTGAATTTCAAAATCCTTGTTGCAGGATTACAAACAGCAGAACTTTACCACGGCCATTCAGGGGTATGGTTGGTTTTGTGCAACATTTGTAAAACTGGTGCAAAACATCTTATTTTCCTGAATATTATTTGTACTCCAATCAGAAACATTTTACTGGTTAGTGTGATTTTGGATGAGCTGGGCTGCTAAAACTCAATGCAAGCTAACAGAAAGAAACCATCTTACAGCATACCAGGAAATCTTTGCGATTATTACTTTGTTTTAAGTGTTGTAACAGTGCGTTCAACAAATGTGAAATACCACACAGGGGGCAGTGGAGAATAAGCCTCAAACAAAATATATGAAAACATGAATACAACACCAACCTTACTACAACTACCATCTGATTGTAGCAAGTAATTAGGAAGACAAATGGGATGCTGCTTTTTATTGTTAGTGGGATGGAGTATAAAAGGAGGGGACATATGCTACAATTGTAATGGGCATTTAGTGAAACTATATTGTAGTGCTTTAGTCTCCTTGAGTATTTTTCTGTTCACTCATAGATTGTGGATTTTGCTAGTTGAGTCAGCATTTATTGCCCATCACTAGTTGCTCCTGAGAAGAAGGTTGTGGGGAGCTGCCTTCTTCAACTGCATTTGCTGTGAATAAACTCATAATGTTATCAAGAAAGGAAATCTTGGATTTTTATCCAACAGCACTAAAGATTGGAAATACATATCCAAGTCAGGATGGTGTGTGATGTAAGGAAATTTCAGGTTGTGGCATTTCCATGTATCTGCTACCCTTGTCTTTATCGATTTGAAATTTGGAACATGCTGTCTAAGAAGCCTCGGAGAATTTCCACAGTGCATCTTGTGGTGGAGGGAGTGAATGTTTGTGGCTGTTGTGCCAATCAAGCAAGCTGATTTGTCCTGAAAAGAGACAAGCTTCTTAAGTATTGTTGGAATCGTATCCATCCAGGCAAGTGAAGAGTATTGCACCACACTCCAAACTTATGCTTTGTAGATGGTGGACAGTCTTTGGGGAAACTTGAGGCAAGTTACTCACTGCAGTATTCCTAGCCTCTGACTGGCTCTTGTATCCACTATACTTATATGGCTATTCCAGTGCAGTTTCTGATTAATGGTAAACCTCAGGATGTTGATAAGGGGGAATCCAATGATGGCAACACCATTGACTATCAAAGATGATGGTTAGATTCTCACTTGTTGGAGATGGTCATTGCCTGATATTTTTGTGTGGTGTGAATGTTACTTGCCACGTTTCAGCCCAAATCTGGATATTGTCCAGACCTTGCTGCATTTGCATATGGACAGCTTCTGTACCTGAGGATTGTGAATCATGTTGAAGACGATGCACTTCCAACTGCTCCAGACGTTTGTAATAGTACCTCTGAATAGGTTGATTAGAAAATGTCAATAGAATTACTGATGTTTACAATACATAAAGAGTGATGATCTCTTTATGCTTTAGCAGTGTCTATGCTAGAATAATGTGGAACTAATCCCATCTGTGCCCTCACTACATTCTTCTCTGTGTCAAATCCTTATCCAATTATCTTTTTAAAAGATGCAATCATCTCAGTGTAATCTCTTTCTGTGATAAAGTACTGTAATGCCTCTCCTCACTTTCACTGATGTTTTAAAGTGGTGAACCAATCATCTTCCCAACCAGAGAAAATCACCTTTTCCTATTTTCTTCATCAAATCTCTTCAAGAATTTTAAAACCATTCTGAACTTTTTCTGCTCCTATGGAAACAGTCTTTGAAGTCAATCCTCAGAGTTCACTTTCCAAGTGATGGCAACAAGAGTCCATTCAGACTGATCTCAGCAACCTGGATTTAGATGGCTGCAGAAGTCAGTGGCTGAAGGGAATCTGGCAAAAGGATCAATGATCTACTGTGCTCAGACATTGCACATGCACCTGGCTATGGTATGTTTCATGCCCCTATGAGTGTGAAATGCCATTCTGAGGTTGCCACTGTCACTCTCAAGAATGGATGTCAAGTATCATTGTCATCATCAAATGCTTTACATGCAGTCAATGTCTGCCACTTTACTGCAGCAACCAATGTAACACTAATTGCACCAGTGACACATTCATACGTTTGCCAGGGTTCACATTTAAAACAGAAAAGGAGCTACAACACTCAGTAGTTCATGTCCCATCAGATCACTGATCTTTCATCACAATGAGGAGAACATGCATGTTTGACAACCTTTCACCAAAGACTTACATGGCCCATGGACGCCAAGATAAAACATTGTTTCAGAATGGACACCTCAAATATCTCCAGCACGCACATCTATAATACTCTATTCTTACCATTAACTATAGCTTTTCAACACAGCCATCTTTCAACTAGGACCCTTTACACCTATCATCCTCCATGCCACATCCTTCGTACAAGCATTGTACATGGGCAATCACAGCTCCTTCTATATCTGTCAATGCAGGCGAAGTATGGATATACCCATGCTAATGTCTCTTAATGCGGTACTCCTTCTGCAGGCAAAGAACACATGCAGTCAGCATGAATCTCCACAGTGGAGGGGATTAGAAAATGCCTGTCACAAGATTCCTGAACCCCTTGAAGGAATGGGGAATTGTGTTGGCAGGATATCATGCATAATGTGTATATGCTGAAGGGGAGGTTGGATTTATAAAACCTTCTATTGAGAAAGCTTCCAAACAACGATTTCCAATAGCATATGAAACAAAAGCATTGGATATTAATGGTAGCTAGTGACACTTTCAAACCTTTATGTGTTTCCATGCAGCACCCACATCACCCTCCCAAATCAGAAACAGAAGAGCTTCAGCTCCCAGGCCTACCTCTATCAGCACCTTGTAGCACAGCTCTGAGTTATATGAGCCTCACAGGATGCACCATCAAGGCATTCCTGTCCACCTTCCACCTGTTCAGAGACATTTACCTCCTTGGACTAGGCTCATGGTCACATCTGATGAGAATTGGCATGGGCCACAGAGCTAGAAGAAGGAACAGACAAGGTCTCTGACACTGAGGATAGTTGGAGAACAGGCCACTGTTGAATTTGGAGAGGTGGAGAGCTATGGATGAGTTGACAGAGTCCCAAAGGCAAACAGGGAAATAGTTGGCAGAGGTGCCAGACTGGAGCAAAGGGAAGAGGAATTGTCTAGGCTCTGCTATCATGGCTCTGGCATGTGAGTGATTGACTACTTTCACAGACAGGATAATGGCAGTTGTTAAATTTTGCACTGGACTCATTCACCTTCTTGTGCTACACTATACTTTCTCCACTGTCACTGTGGAAATCCTTCTCCTTTTCACTGACTGCTTCAACTTGCTGGTGACTATCATCCCTTTCACCATCTGCTTTAATTATTCTACTCTCCTCCTGATCTTGCTCCCATCTAGATTTCCAGCCGTAGTCCTATATCACCCATTGCTCACGTGACTCCAGGCCTACAGCAATAGAGTTGACTTATAGCTGCCATCTGAAAAGTCAAATCATTCAATTCAAGGGCAATTGGGGATGGACAACAAATGTCAATCTTGCTGACCACACCCACACCCCATGAAAAAATTTGGGTAAAAATGCACTAGAGGAGTAAACAACAATTGGTGATGATGTCAACAGCAAGTCTCGTAAACTGTCAGCATGGCTTTAATAAGATTTGGTAATCCATTACATCATTAGTATTTGGAGGGGGCAGGGATGGAGAAATCTATGGAATTGGTCCTTATAATATCTGTTAATTGATGTGCATTGTGTGGTGTTCAACCACAGTACATTATCAAAATTTACCACATATTTGAATTGAGTAACATGACTGGGCTAGCGATCCCGAACCCTTGGATAATGTTCTGGGACCTGTGTTCAAATCCCATCATAGCAGATGGCGATATTTGAATTCAATAAGAATTTGGAATAAAATAAGTTTACCATGGCAACCATTGCTGATTGTCACTACATTGCATCTGGTTCATGCATGTCCTTTTTGGAAGAAAATCTACTGTCCTTATCAGTTCTGATGTACATGCCACTACAGCCCCACAGCATAGCAATGCAGTTGACTCCTAACTGCTCTTTGAAAGGCCTAGTAAGTCATTCAGTTTGAAGGTGATTGGCAATAAATGTCAACTTGATGATGACATCTGCATGCCATGAAAGAATTTTGAAAAAAAAAAATTAGTTGGAGAAATAAACCAAAATTGGCTGAAGAATGAAGGCACAAGCTGTTCCAGGTGGTAGAGAGAATAAGATGGGATGGAATTATTCAGGCCATTATGAATAGGCTATGGCAAGATTAATGGCAGAATCACAGGAAAGGTCCTGTCATGTTGGGAGCATCTACACCCTTTTATATTTTTGACAAATTGCTAGGCAATGTCTATTGGCCAATTAAAAGGAATTGTTGCTTATTAATGGCTCAACATACTTCATTAATATTCAGCTTATCTTACTAAACAATCTAGACATTGAGAAACGTGACAAGGAAATCAGAGTGCATTCCTGGCAGATTCAACTCACCACTTGCTCTGAAGGAGCTCTCACGTTGGACTCTGGGCACCAACACTTCAGGGCACTGGCCACATGTATGCCACAGCCACAGACATGGCAACTGATATGAGCCAGCCTCTATGAACTATTATGGCACAAGTCTGATCCACTTGCAGGATCCTTCTACATTTCAAAGCTGCGCCTCATCTGTACCAGCAATTATCAGTGTAATGCTGCAGCAAGGCCACCACACACTCAGGGACACACAGCCAGCTCATGATCTGGATCAGGCTACATCTCCAGAGACTTTTCTCAGTGTCATACTGCTCGCTCACTGACCTACCTGGATGCATACAGCATCCCTGCTTTGGTTTGTCTTGCCTTGTCTATGTGCACTTTGACCACTCAGCCAGAGAGAGCAGGCTCATGGTTCTTCTGTCTGGCTTTGCCATTTAAGGTGCACACAAAAGCATTGTCATTGTTTTCAGCCAAGTCAAATGGTGCTAGCACACTAAGTGAAGTCTTCAATACCAGTCCAGGGGCTTGAACACGAGAGGGTTCAGTGTGTCCACCCCAAGTGGTTCAGATAGAAATGTATTACTGTTTTATCAAATCCTTGGATTCTGGTGACTTTATTCCCTGAGTAGTCCTGACACCTGACATTTTGTCTGTTTAAAATTAAAGAGTATCCTTGATCAGTCTGGCCTGGGATCAGGATAATATGTTAAAGAAAGAAAAATAGGATGGGAGAACTAATCCATCTAAAAAAGGTTCTGCAAATTTAACAATAAAGCCTTAATCTGCTATTGGAAAGCCATATTTTTGCTTCCCTCACAAATTCCTCCCTCATCTTAACAGCTCTTATGGAAGATTCTGTCCTTTGTTTTAACCTAAAATTTACAATATATTCCCAAATTCTTTTTATGAAGAAATGAGGATCAAAATCCTGAAACACAACTTTCAGAAAAGTTTCCCCAGTTTTTTTAAAAAAGAGAAAAATCTGACAAATGCCAAAATGTTACAACTGAGCTGGATGCAGATTCAATATTGATATTTATGGGCAGGAAAATGAGTAACTAATGGTGTCTGATTCCAACGGACTGCAGGCTGTTTTTATTTCCTTATCTTGCATATTATGTTCCTGATGTACATGCACACAGAAAAGTCTGTTTGATGGATCAAGAGAAATTTTAATAATATGTTCACCCTTTGGGGTTAGGTAATAGCTATACTCAGTGCAAGTCAGCTGTGAATGATATTCATCATAAAAAGCATAAAAGAATCTTGGCAATTTTGTTTTAGAAATCTAATAAAACTCATGTTCATTTCACCACAGCCATGGCAAATGTTCTTAAAGCCTCCCTGTGTCCTTGTAAACTTAAGAACAAGTGTTTACAAGGAACACACCATTTATCAGCCCTGACGGGTTAAGTAGCACATCACTTTTATCTTCAACTTAACAGTAACAGGAGACATGGAGATACAAAGCAGCAATAGATAAGAAGGTGACATTGCTATATCAAATCATGTCTGCAGACCCCTTATTTAACCTAAACCTTTAGCACTGATTCGAAAGAAAGCTGAAATCATTGTGGTCCATTTTTTAGTTTTCCTTATAAAATGTAAACTGATGAAGTACATTGCCAGAACTTGTTCTGTAATTGCCTTTGATTCCTGCTTTCGTTGCAGCATTGATAACAGTTGATCTATGGCTCTGAAATTTAACAAGCATTAACGTTCTTACGTAATCAGATAGAAAATAGTTAGATTTAAATAAATGGGCACCTGCAATTAGCTTTGGGCTTTTAATTGATCTTTCTTTTATTGAGCCAGATAAATTAAAGCAATTAAATTAGATAGTGTTCAAAAACAGGATGTGATGTATTAGACACTTAATTGATGTACCAGAAGAAAACCTAGTTAGAGGAAAATCTGAGAAAATAGCAATTGTTGTTCCTCCATGAAAATGAGATAGTTTGAAAAAAAATATGCACTTGACGTATGACATCTTGCTGATTGATCAGTGTACGTGCTTGGTTTAAATTTTCAGGGCATCAGATGGAATATAAATTACTCTAATCATCTGATGAGCAGCAATCGCCATTGAATTACTGCTTCACTATTTTGCTCTACAACTGAGCTTGGCAACGCTGGCTGGACTTTCAGATCCCGATTCCTTTAGAAATGAGGGGTATATCTAAAAGTGAACTCCTTCTTTGTAGCCCTGGATCACTGGGAGCAGTCAAACCACATCTGTCTTTTTTTAAAATGGCACTAGTTGCCTTACTATGCAAACTCTTCATTAATTAACGTATTGAAAAGCTTTGGGACATTGAAACATCTTGTCAGTAAATGTGTGAGGGTGTGTAGGTGTGTGAGGGAAGTGTGTAAAAGGGGTAGGGTCGGTTAGGTAAGCAGCTGGTTAATGGTAGATAGGTAGGGTTGCAATTTTGAAGGGCGGCAAGGTGATGGCAGCTGGGTGAGGTGGGTAAGCAGAGTAGCTGGGTTGGGTTGTAGGGAGTTAGTCATGGAGGTTAAGAAGTCAGGGAGAGTCAGACAAACAGTTTTTTTTAAGGAAGGGTAGGGATTGAATGGTGGCATCTAGTTGGGTCAGAAGATTGAATCAGTTGGGTACTAGCTGGTGGGATCCATCAGATTGAGTTGGGGGGAAATCGGGGATGAAGAAGTTAGGATTTTGTGTCTGATCAGATGCATAGGGAATGTCAGGGGAAGAGTCAGATGGTGGAGCCCAGTCAGGTTGAGTTGGACTGAGGGAAGATTCAGCTGGAAAGGGGTCAAATGCCTTGTCTCTTACTATCTGGTGCTGAGAAGATCTGGAATAAAAGTATTTGGAGAGTACATAATACATCTCATTCTGCAGGCAATTCACTGATTACACAAACCATAACCTAACAAGTTCAATAAGCTCAGGGGGTGTCTGCATCCTTTAATTTGCTGAAAAGAAGAAACAAAAATCTCAGCTTTAAATCAACAAATAAATATGAAAACCTAGATGCACATGAGAACAAGTATTTTTGCTTCAGCTTATATTTGAAATTGTTATTAAATTTTTATTAAAGTCAACTACCATTGCAGCCAAATACTGAATTAAAAGTTACAATCAATTTTAAATGAGATGAAAAGATATAAATAAATACAAACAGAAGAAAGGAATTTGGGGTAAAACCCATCAATAGCACCACTAATTGATTCATCAAGCAGTTATAATTTTATTGTGTTATGGAGCAGACCAAACCCCCTCAGTATATTTTAAGAAGGTAGCCTCGATCCTAACCTTTTCTTATTTTAAAGACAGGTGTGTAGTGCTGTGTTCCAGATGTGATTGGTGAAACTACTCGACGTTAAGCAAAACACAATTTATTTAATCGCTGTAGTTAAAATACAAACAAAACAAAGAAGAATTTAGTATAACTTAACCAAATTATAGATACAGTATCTATTACTAATTAACTGTTTCAATTTAGTAACATCCCTTGGCAAAAAGGCAAATTCAGACAGATTCTCAGATGCAGTTCTCCAATCCAAGAGGAAAAAGCATCAAGAGAAAATTCAGAGAAAGTACCAGCTGGGAGATATTCACAGAAGCTTCCAACTCTGAGATCCCAAAGGCCTCTGCTCAAAATTAAAACCTGAAAACTAAAAATAAAATTAAAAAGCTTGCTCTCAGAGAGTTGGCCACACCCAGACTACTTTCATTGTTCCAACTTTAAAGAAAATCCCAAGGCCTCACAAATTGTTTACTTTCTTAGAGAGATTGTAAGGCAGAGGTGATGAGCTTTCTCTTCAAAAAAAGGGACAAAATAACCTCTTTAAAAGTGACAGCATTGTCACAATTAAAATTGTCAAACACTAATGACAACTCTTCATTTGGTGCAGAAATGCTTCCAAGCTTTTGTTTTCTGATCATAGTCGGACACAGAGTACAGTACACAGAGTGAACACCAATAGTCGGACACAGAGTACAGTACACAGAGTGAACACCAATAGTCGGACACAGAGTACAGTACACAGAGTGAACACCAATAGACGGACACAGAGTACAGTACACAGAGTGAACACCAATAGTCGGACACAGAGTACAGTACACAGAGTGAACACCAATAGACGGACACAGAGTACAGTACACAGAGTGAACACCAATAGACGGACACAGAGTACAGTACACAGAGTGAACACCAATAGTCGGACACAGAGTACAGTACACAGAGTGAACACCAATAGTCGGACACAGAGTACAGTACACAGAGTGAACACCAATAGTCAGACACAGAGTACAGTACACAGAGTGAACACCAATAGTCGGACACAGAGTACAGTACACAGAGTGAACACCAATAATCGGACACAGAGTACAGTACACAGAGTGAACACCAATAGTCGGACACAGAGTACAGTACACAGAGTGAACACCAATAGTCGGACACAGAGTACAGTACACAGAGTGAACACCAATAGTCAGACACAGAGTACAGTACACAGAGTGAACACCAATAGTCGGACACAGAGTACAGTACACAGAGTGAACACCAATAGTCGGACACAGAGTACAGTACACAGAGTGAACACCAATAGTCGGACACAGAGTACAGTACACAGAGTGAACACCAATAGTCGGACACAGAGTACAGTACACAGAGTGAACACCAATAGTCAGACACAGAGTACAGTACACAGAGTGAACACCAATAGTCGGACACAGAGTACAGTACACAGAGTGAACACCAATAATCGGACACAGAGTACAGTACACAGAGTGAACACCAATAGTCGGACACAGAGTACAGTACACAGAGTGAACACCAATAGTCGGACACAGAGTACAGTACACAGAGTGAACACCAATAGTCAGACACAGAGTACAGTACACAGAGTGAACACCAATAGTCGGACACAGAGTACAGTACACAGAGTGAACACCAATAGACCTCTTAACGTTGTTTCCACAGACCAATTATAACATTGAAAATATTTGTGATTGAGTCAAACATTTGGACAGTGAGCTTCTAAGTCTATATCCAAACCTTGGAGGTACAGTGAGCCACAGTTATGCCAAAAAAAAAATTGCATGATATTGATAACCTGTTTGAAGTATGTTCAGTATGTACCACCTGCAAGATACACTGCAGAAACTCACCAAGATTCCTTCAACAGTACCTTTCTAAATCATGACCATGATCGTCTAGAAGAGAAAAGGCAGACAATATGTGAATACCACCATCCAACGCCTGCAACTTCCCCTCTCTGCTACTTACCATCCTGAAGTATATTACTGCTCTTCATTTTGTTGGGTCAAAATCCTGGAATAATCACCCACAATGTTGTTAGGGAGAATCTACACCGAATGGACTGTAATGGTTCAAGGTGACAGATCATCACCATCTTCTTAATAAATGCTGGCCGACCTAGTGATGGCCACATCCCATTAACTAAAAAAGAAAATTTCCTTGACTCCTATTTTGTTCCCTTCAAAATAATTTTGAATTACATTTGCTATCCTTGCCCATTTCTGAAATCTTTCTTTTTCTGCAATAAACTTCTTAAAGTATGATATCTTAAAATTTCTCAAAGTATGTCCACAATATTGTTTTTTTAAATTCATCCATTGACTTTGACCCATTGACTGTGAAGGAGTGCGTATCTCATTACAAGGCAGGATGGTGTGTGGCCTAGAGGGGAACTTCTAGTTGTTTTCCCCATGTATCCACTGGCTATCGAACCGAGGAGCTCACAAGTGATAGTAGTAAATGTGTTGGACGGAGTATTTATGAAGTAGAATGTCCTAAATGGTATTACTGGAGGTGCATTCATTCAGCAAGTGGTGAATATGCCACTCTCAATCTAAATCTACTGGATGCAGACAGGCTTCTGGGAGTCAGGAAATATGTTGCCCACAACAGAATTCCCAGCTTTTAACTGATATGACTGATGCAGTTGGGTTTCAGGTCAAAGGTAATTACCAAGATTCAATGAGGATAATGCTGTTGACCAAGGATAGAGAAAAAAAACAAAGTGAATGAAATAAAGAACCTAGTTTGGAAACAAGGTCTCTGTTTTTCACTCCACAGATATGTCTTGCAACTCTTCACAGCATTTTTGGTTTTCATTTCAGAATCCATAATATTTTGCTCTTGTATCACGGCAAGATAGTTAAATTCCTTACCATTGGAGATAGCACTGGTATGACACAAATATTACTTTCTACTTATCCCCAAACCTGAATGTTGATGTATCTTGCTGCACATTAAAGACTGCTTCAGTATCTCAGCAGTGGCAGGTATTAAGCAACACTATGGTCCCTATGGCTTTCTGACTGAATGTAAGCCACATCAAGTTTGGTGGCGTGATTCTCACAATAAGGGTGAGTGGGTTTATTGTTGAATCTTCCCAATCTTGCAATTTCATGAATTGCAATTTCTATCTCATGGCATGTGTGACTTCTCATTTCCCAGAACAACGTGCCATTACCAGGATATCATGGAATTCACTGTCATCTCTGGCATAGGCACCATCTGTAATAGGTCATTGTGCACCTAGACAAGCACCTCAGTCTGGAGCCAGCCTGCACAGTCCCTGACGTTTGTCCCAGGCACAGACAGGGGGAAAATCAGCATTCTACTTTGCTGGCAGGATCATGCAGCTTCTTCTAGCTGAGTAGTAAACAGGCAAAACTTACCCTTCCATCCGGACCAACAGTGGAGGCCCACCGCACCAAATCATGCCAGTCTGGTCTGAGGTAGCTACCTGGGTAGTTTTGTAAATTATCTGAGAAATACCCAGGGCCATTGAACTTCTCCACTCTGCCAGTGAAAGTGGCATTATCTTCTCTCTGATACATTACACTCACTATCTCTGCTACTGCACCCATCTCCCACTAAAGCCCCTGCTATAGCATCCTCTCTGTTGCCTGCAACATCTTTCCTCACTCATCCTCACCCATATCACGTGGCAAAACCACTAACCCTGCCTGCCCTCTATGCACATCACTCACTTGCCTTGGGGCATTTCCTGACCTGCACTGACAGTAACAGCTGTGCTACTCACGTTCATCTTCTTTAATCCTTGCCCCTTTCTCACTTCAGGAAGAAAGACAGTCCACAATAGGAGAGAAAGAATCAAGTTGGGTGGTACGCTGCCCATCATTCAGACCCTCACCTTTTATGAGAGCATCCTGATTCTGTTCTTCTCAAATAGGTCTCTAGGCAAATGCTGCCTATCTCGTCCACTTATGATTTTGAATGAGAGTGTTTCTGGACGGGATAGGGAGAAGCTGTTCCTGCTCATAAAAGGAACAAGATCGAGAGGAGCACAGTCTTTGTCACATTCCACTGCACTAAGGTGGCAGTGTCCAGGCTCCTGAGCCCAGGCCTCGTCCATTCGGTCTGCCCCCTTTTTTTTAAAGAAAAACCCTATTTTTCCTTCTCTTTTAAGTATTTTGTTTTAAGTCTGCAGAGCGCTCGGCTGTGGAGGCAGCAGCAGTGACAGAGCATGGCAGTGGCTGGAGGCCTAGAGCAGGACTCTGGTGGTCATTGCAAACCCAGCTGATGGTCGGTGAAACCTGGTGATTCCAGGTGGTGGTCAGTGAAACCTGGTGAGTCCAGGTGGTGGTCGGTGGTGATGTGGCAGTTGTCAGCGAAGCATCTGGTAAGCCCAGACAGGACTTGGCCCAGCACAGATGAAAGCAAGCCCAGAGGAGAGCAAGCTCTCATGGGGAAAACCAGCTTGGAGTATCTGCAAGCCCACAGCTTAAAAACTGTAATATTGAACTTTTTAACTTATTTCCTTATTTTTCTATTTTTGCACCTAGGTACCTTTGTACCTAAGATGGCGCCAGGATTGGTGACTTTGTACACATTTCACTGTACCCCTGTACTTGAGGACATGCAACAATCAAACCTAATTCTAATTTCATCTCTTCTGTCTCTTTTGGGGCTGAGGCCGATGTCTGGAGTTGAATGACCCTGGTGAAACCCAAACTCAGATTGGTGAGCTCTTAATGCTATGTGGGTGCTGCCTGATAGCTTGCCAAAATTTGAAATAAAGTGATGGGAAAATAATTTATCAGATTGAATTTTCCCAGAATTTCTTTTTGAACAGGACATGGCTGCATGACCTACTAATTGTCATATAGGTGCCAGTGTTGCAGCTAGTTCTGGAACATAAATCTCAGTGCAATGGTCAGGATGTTATTTAAACTGGAAAAAAAACCTGGATAATTAATTCAATATTCATTTGATTTGAGTCCCCAGTAACTCAAATTGATACTGTGCTTCGAAGTAGCACCCAGTAATATGTCATTTTATATCTTGTTCCATCTTTAAATTTTGTGCAAAATCATGACCAACATCTTTGGAACCCACTTATAGATCAATATTTTTTCCACCCATAAAATTGATCTTAGTAATACAAATGCTCATATTGAGGAAGGATATCTACCTGAGGGCAGGTTCCTTCACAGACACCATGAAGTCTTGATTGGCTGGAAATGGCATTTCTGCCCCTCATTCTGGAAGATGCCCAGTCTTACAGGATGAAACAAAAAGACAAAGAACTACAAATGCTGGAATTCAGTTCCAAAGAAGGGTCACTGGCCCTGAAACATTAACTCTGCATTCTCTTCACAGATGCTGCCAGACCTACTGAGTTGTCCCAGCCTTACAAAGCTGCTCTGGACAATTTGATTGGCAAGGAGACTGTAGTGCCAGCAACATCTCATTTTAGTTGTGGCTACTGTTGGAACTACAGGCAGTCCTCAAAGAAGAGGAGCTAATGGAAGCCAGACTTCAGGAACTCTGGGGTTTAAGCGAGATCTGGATAGAAAGAGTGTGGTGAGTACATAAACATTTCTAATAACTCCTCAGAGTCTGGGAGAGTTGAGGACTCAGTTAAATACTAATGCAAATTTATTAAAACTATGTATAAAAGCATTGATAGTGCCTTCTCCCTTGAGGTCTCAAACCCATGTGATCTGACATCATTGTAACATAGCTGCTTGCACACATGCTCAGGAGATATTGTTGGAGCACTGATACAGTTAACCCTTTATGCTACATCAGCAGGATAAAGAAAATAATGAAGATTGAAGTTGATCGTTCTGGGGGCAATTTATTTTGTTAATTTAATAAATGTTAATATTAGAGTACAATCAGACCATTTTTAAAATGCACTAGACCATCACAAGAAATCCAAATGTAAAATGAACAATAATTTTACACTGTTGCTCTTTATTAGTGTTCGTTATAATTGTCACCCAATGCAAAATATGAAACTTTATGGCCTTTAGATAAGATTTCTCATTCTTGTTTTGACAAGACGTTAATGTAGATGTGAGTCTAAGACATCTTTAATTAAATAGAGTGAATTAGTAAAAAAAAAGGCAAAAAAGATTATTGTTGTAATCTATTCACCATATTCAAATCTAAGTTAAATTTCCATGAAATCAGTTACAGTTTATTGCAAACAATAAATACAACATATCTGAGTCTTAAATCAGCCAATTATTTTAATATGGATAAATCTCAGGAAATATTAATTTGCTACTTGCCAACAATAACATATTAATGAATAGCTTGCAGTTTATAATGAATCCAAAGGCATAATATACAGAATTCAAATGATTTATCATAAATTTAATATAGATGTCAACATGCTTTAACAATTTTTAAAACTTTGCAGCAACATTTATTTCTGGTAAATACATTGGGAATAATTTGTATTAATTAAGTTTAACTGGCATAGTGGGAAAGCTACTCAATTTTTAAAAAGTTTTCAGAAGGATGTTTAAAGATAAGACCGCTCATCCAATTCTGCAAGATGGCCTGAAAATGAATAAAATGCTTTAGTGAACTGTTTTCTTTTGCCAAATCCCAAAAGTTGCAGGGTGAAGGATCCTCTTGCCCTCTCACCATCTCTATATGGCACCTCTGTTGATATGGGAAACACAAAGCCAAGTGTCATATTAATTCCAAAACAGCATGCTAATGAATTCTCTTCTGAAAGCAGCAGAACTTCCACATGATATTGTTATCTATCAAATACCCTCAGTGAGCAGCTTCTTTTAACATTATGAAGCCTGGAGGTTATTTCATGTCCCAAAGAGTTAAATGTAATACAGACTTTCAAATCTTTCTGGACTTTATAAAATGAGCTTCTATTATCACCATTGAGATGTCAGCTCCTTTGATATTTCTGCAATATGTAAGTAATGTTTATGATATTCTACATAATCATTACCCTCAGCTCTTTGTTAAAACGCGATGCTTCGGAGATAAGTCCCATTGAAAAATGTTTACTAAGGCAAAAGAGATTTGAACGGTGAGTTAATATGTTTTTAAGAAACAATCAGAGGTGGCAATGCTTTGGCCAGGAAAAGCAGACAGAAACATTTCTGTTGCATGATGACCCTTTAATCCTTACACAATATTTTTGTTGGATTCCTGCAGAAAATAATCTTAGCGCTTTACTCAATACTTGCGAACAGCAGGATCACTTCAAATCCAACATCTATTCAACATCAAAAAAATATACTGCTTTACTTTTACTAAACCAGAGTCAATAAACAAAAGCCACAGTTCAGAAGTCAATTACTGGTTTGTCAAATAGTAATGTTCACAATAAACAGAAGGTGGACAATGTATTTTGGATATTAAATAAAAGAGGAGATAACATTGATCAAATATTTCCCCCACAGTCTTCTCACAACCATTTAACCATGATTTGATTTTTAATAATTTCCATGACTGTATTTAAATTGTATCAATGTGCTTTTAACAAGCATTTCATTAATATATATGCATTTAACTTATGATCTTCCTTTGTGCATTTAATTACACTGTGGAAGATTTTCATTATGTGTTATTCATGTCAGAATTTATTGTGACATAAATAATGAACAGTAATTTTCACTACTTACGCTTCACATTTTCTTGATTTATCAGTAACCAGCTGCTGATCAGTCTTTACCAATTATGCAGCCTTCAGCTAAATATCAATGATGATTACTGCACAGGATCCTACACAACAGAGAGTTGATTTGTTGTGGAAATAATGGTGTTCAAGAATGTCACTGTTAGTTGTTTGTAAATGGCCAGCAAAGTTGAGTGGCTGAGCAGCTATTGTTAGACACATAAATTTGAAAATTGCTGTGGAGATACCCTGCTATTCCAAAAGCTGTGCAATAACTGCAGGCAAAAGTTTGAGAATGGAGGGCAATGGGTGACATCTGCACATGAGCTTGGATCTGGTCTCTAAACATTATTAGAGAAGGTCAGGTGTCCTTTTGGATGCCTTTTGGGGTAGGTCAGGGGATCTTTAGAACTGTTAAAAATAGGCACGTGCATAAAAATGCATAAATTATTTACTATGGAGTTAATTGGAGCAGTCAACAGACCGTCAAAACAATCAGAAGTGCCAAATAGACCTGTCAAAATTAGCTCTCAAGTTGAAGGTAGTTAAAAGGATTTGCCTATGGAGGAGGTGATGACCTCATGGTATTATCATTGGACTGTTAATCCAGAGACCCAGGTAAATGTTCTGGATTCCTGAGTTTGAATCCTGCCATAGCAGATTGTGGAATTTGAACCCATCTGGTTTACTAATGTTCTTTAGGGAAGAAACTGCCATCCTTACCTGGGCTGGCCTAAATGTGTCCCAGATCCACAGCAATGTGGTTGACTCTTAACTGCCCTCTGGATAATTAGGGATGGGCAATAAGTACTGGCCTAGCTAGAGTTGCCCTCGTCTCATCCCGTGAATAAATTTTAAAAATTGAAAAAACATCCAGAGTGTTAAACAAAATCTTGCTACTTCGCACTGCCTGTAGACAAAAGCTTAAGAATCTCAGTTATTGAATTTCCTCTGCAAGACTGATTTGACAGCCATCATTATCACAGTCGGGTTCTTGTCATTGCATTTTGATTGACAGCCACAAGTGGTTATAGACTCTGATGTGGGACTATGAATTCCAGTGCATAAGGGACTTTGAACTTGTTGATATGATGATTTAATTAGTTAAAGGACTGTAAATGTAGTAAATGGATTTGTATAAAATGAGTGCTTTTAAGTGTAATTAAGGCTACAGTAAGCCCTTACATGAGCCCCAATGTCTGCCAATGATGGATACGAGGTGAATTGGAATAGCATGTGCAAGAACAAAGTGTGGAGGGGCAAAGGTTGACACAGCAGGTCTGAGGAGATATTGGGTGGGGAGCATGAGCTCACATGGATAGGGCATGGACAGTACAGTGTATAGGATGCTGAGAACTGAAAGGACATTTTTTTTAAAAAAATGGTGCTAGATTCCCAAACCAGGTGCCCCATCCAGCACAGCTCCGAACCTAACAGCCAGTTTTTCTAGAGTTGACTGCCTTAATCCTCCCCACAACCCCCACCCATAGCAATCTTAAAAGCTTGGTTTGTGGTGTCAAGAACTCCCCCAGCTCTGCACACCCAACCCATAAGCAAAACATCAAACCTATTTTGTTCTATATATAATTTATTACGATCTCAGCTGATGTTATTACTGGATAAGCCAGATCTGAAATCTGGCTTGAAAAATATTTTTATTTTATTTAACGAGGTGATATTTCAATGAATAATAAACACACAATGCTGCAGGTCTGGTTTTAACAATAAAACACAAGCTTAATCTGAAAAGAAACCAAGATAAAATAGAATAACCCAATCCCTTCACATAAAACACAATTTGAAAAATTTTGAAATGAACAGTAAAACTATAATATTCTAGCTATCCAAACAGCAAACTTTTACAGTCCCCAAAACACCAGAGAGTTCACATTTATAGGGTTTGACATAACTATTGTTTTTAATATCAAATATTTAGAGTCTGATAGCCTTTGCCTTGAGTATTCCTACAACTAAACTTATTCATTTTCATGTTCAAATAACCACTCGGTATTCTAACCAAATACTTCTGGCTTGGAATTTTAGAACTAAATGCTTATAAAAAAGTAATCTAACTTTTCGTTTTCCTTTCTACAAAAGAAACTTTCAGATATCCAACTTCTGCAAACCAAGAACAAAAACATTTCTAAGCAATGGGTGGTTACTCTAAGTAAAATAAATCAATTCCAGGTCTTCTAACTGAAAGCAACCTAATAAATCTTCAATATTTAATCTGTTTGCACATAAAACTCTCTCAATGCAAACAAATTCCCATTAGCACTCCAGGAGCTCTCTTGATCATACTCATTTAAAAAAAATCTGACTGCAGAAATATCTGCAAGTTAATCATTTAATCTCTTCACATAGAGAGACTAAATCGGACATGTGGCTAGTTCAAAATCCAAAATCTATAATTATATATAGGCATATATAAAACATACCTTACATCACAATATACATACATATTCTAATACAATATTGGCTCTTATTTGTGCCATCTATCTAAAATTATAATTAAGGAAGTAAGAAGTTAAATGAGAATGGGGAAGTGGGGAAAATAGAGGAAACAGGGAGTTTGGTGAAAGAGGGGAGGAGGTAATCATTAAATCCAATCATTTCCCTCCCACTGATGTTAGACTCACTAGCCTATAGTTTATTCCTACCTCCATTCTTGAATGATGGTACCACATTAGTTGTGCTCCAGTCCTCTGGCAGCCCTCCTGAGATCAGAAAGAATATATAAATTAGTGTCCAGGCCCCTGAAATCTCCATCCCCGGCTCCCTCAGCAGTCTTGGATACATGCTGAAAAATGTGTTGCAGGAAAAGCGCAGCTGGTCAGGCAGCATCCAAAGAGCAGGAGAATCGATGTTTTGGGCATAAGCCCTTCTTTCCTGAAACGTCGATTCTCCTGCTCCTTTGATGCTGCCTGACCTGCTGCGCTTTTCCAGCAACACATTTTTCAGCTCTGATCTCCAGCATCTGCAGTCCTCACTTTCTCCCAGTTCTCTGATGTTCATTTTACTGCAAAGAGGTATTCCCAACCCACATTGGTTGGATCCTGTCTTATCACAATAAAACATCGGCCATTCCCACTCTTCCTCTCCAATTCAGAGCCATTATTTCTGGTTAATCTTTCATTATTTTTACTTTACTCCATCATTATTTTAAATCCTATTGATTTGTGGTCACTGTCTTCAAAGTGCTCCCCCACAGACACATTTATCACTTGTCCAATTTGTTTCCTAAAATTCATTCCAGCACTGCCCCCCACGCATTTGTCGACATGGCCGATATTGGGCAGCAATTTTTTAAAAATCCACGTTTCACTGTGCTCTCACCTAAGGTTGCTCAAACATTTGTGTGCAACATAGCAGAAAATAGCATTAGCCTGTAGGTGTTATCGAGTTTTAAAAAGATTTGTAGCTCAGGGTTTAGATGTAAGTTTGCTTGCTGAGCTGGAAGGTTCATTTTCAGATGTTTCATCACCATACTAGGTAACATCTTTAGTGAGCTTCCAGTGAAGCACTGGTGTTACCTGCATTAGAACATTATTTCAATGAGCCACCACACACTGCAGCACAGAGGAGCTACAAAGAGCAGAAGAAAATCACCAATGCAGTGTATTCTAAAAGAACGGGTAGCCAATGAACACAGTCCACAGATTTCTCAGCAACAAACCCAAATAAGCAGACGAAATGTACCGAGAAACCCTCACCACTCTCTCCTACATCAAAGACATCTCGGAAATGACTGCCAGACTACTCAGACCCCTTGGCATCATGGGAACCCATTAACACACCAACACACTAAAGCAACAACTAACGAACTTGAAAGACCCTATACAGACAACAATCAAAACTAATGTCATTTACAAAGTACCATGCAAGAACTGTAACAAACTCTACATTGGTCAAACAGGCAGGAAACTAACTGCCAGGATACATGAACATCAACTAGCCACAAAAAGACATAACTCACTCTCACTCATATCCTTACATACAGATGAAGAAAGACATCACTTTATCTGGGACAAGATAGCCATCTTAGGACAAGCCAAACAGAGACATGCACGAGAATTCCTAGAAGCATGGCATTCCAACCAGAACTCTATCAACAAACACATTGACTTGGACTACATTTACCACCCTCTGAGAAAAAGGACAGGAAATGACATCACCACAGGAATGCTATCACCACAGGAAATGATATCACCAACCCAAGGAAACCTAAACACATAAATAGAAAGCCACTCACTAACACCAGTGCTTCATCGGAGGCTTACTGATGATGTTACCAAGTATAGTGACAAAATGTCTGAAAATGAACTTGCCAGCTCAGTGAGCAAACTTACATCCAGCATTAGCCTCACGATTATTTTGACTGCAAATTCTAGCCAATCTTAAAGCAATGTATTCAGTTCAGTAAAAGAAACAGAAATTGCTGGAAAAGCTCAGCAGGTCTGGCAGCATCTGTGGAGAGAAATGAGAGTTAACGTTTCAGCTCAATTGATTCTTCCTCAGAACTCAGGAAGTTTAGTTTCAGATTTATAGCGTCCGCAGTTCTTTCAGTTTTTATTCAGTTGAATGTTGTATTTTGAGAGAGGAAAAGTACAAATTGAAACTGATTCTGAAACATTAGCAAAAGTCTTAAATTTTCTGTTTGTTGACTGAACACTGTGACACACAATACTCTAGATTCAGTGAGGTTTGATTTCTCAAGTCATTAAAATAACCCCAATTTATATAAAAACTAAACAGCCAGGAGAAAGCCATTACAATCTGTAACAAATACTGTCTGCAACAAAATACAGATGAAATGATCATTTATATAAATTTGCAGTTTAAGTCAGGGTCTAGCGGGTTCAACTGCTTAGAAAGTGCTGTTTTCCCATCCTTGGTTATATTTAGCAGCCTGATGAATCCTTGACAGAACCAACAGCTGTGCAGTACAATGTGCTCTCTGCACCGGAGGCTTGGGTATTTAATCATCAACCAGCACTAGTCATAACTTGTCTATTAGGAAAAAAGGTGCTTTCATTTGCTGCGTTGATTAATAGGTTGCTGTGTAAGCTTGGAGTAAAGTTCCAAAATAGGACTGGGATTATCAGAAAATGTTGTAGCAGAAGTCCAAAAGGCAATAGAGTGTGCAAAGGACATAATTGGCTGTTCTTAAATCTTATTTATAACATTCAATTCAAAATACTGCCAATCATAACTTGTCGGTTCAACAGCACTTTGATATTTGACAAGCTGCTCAATAGATAGATTATGGATATTCCAAACATAAATGATGCATACTTTTAATATTGCTTGTATTAAATTCATTAAACATAAATTATGTTATAACTAATTTTTAGCATGTTAAAAATATAACTCCCAGAAAGGATTTGTTTTATTGTAATGAATACAGTAGATTACGTTTGCTCGCTGTGTGTAGGTTCTTGTCAAGTGTAAATCATCTCTAATTGGATTTTCACTTTTAACACCTGCCTGAATACCTACTGCTGATGGCATTCAACTTTCAGGTCTATCCACATTGCATAATTATTCAAATACTTTTGGTGGAAACTCAGATATGTGTCGAGATGACAAAAAAGTAGTGAGGATAATTAAAAGGATGATGTCAAAATGGGGAAAGATCAGCTACAAACATTTTGATAAATTATTTAAACACATCCTAACCTATCAGCAACCTTTGCCAAAGCTGTGAGGAAATTGGATTTAAAAAGGTAACAGGCCAAGGTGAAGAGGAAAGAATTCCTTGGTGCGAGCGGGACCTTACAGACAAATAATGTCGTAGCCCAGCAGCCACCGTGCTCTTTAAAGTCAAGCTGGTGCTGCATTAAGAAAGGAGAGTTTTTGTTGCTGCACAATACCATCTCACAGATGGTCAGGAATACAAAAGGAGAAATTTCAGGTGAGAGCTGACCATTGCAGTCCCTGCATGCTGCAGCTACTTGTCACATGATAGATGCATGAACCCTTGTAACAGATGGCTGAACACAGCATCTGCCAATCTGCTGATCCAGATCCTGAACAGGCAAGATATCATAAGCAGATTGGATTGCTAGGTCTGACTGTATCCTTCCAAGAGTGGCCAAACAGACAAATCTGGGTTTATGTAGTACCATTTATTGAAATGCATGTTATGAGTTTTGAAGTCATGAACTGAATGACCCTGGTTGAACCCAAATGGAATGTCAGTGACTATATTATTGATAAACAGGTACTCCCCAATAGTACTGTTGCTGATACTTTCTACTACCTTACAGATGATGAAGATTAGATTAATAGGGCACTGCTTGGCTGAGTTGGATTGGTTGTGATTTTAGTGCACAGAACCTATCTGGGCAATTTTCCATATTGTTAGATAGGTGCCAGTGTCGTTATTACTGGAATGGCTTGACTAGGGGTGCGGCAAATTCTGAAGCACAAGTCTTCAGTACTATTGCTGGAATATTTTTAGGACCATATAACCATTGTAGTATCCAGTGTCTCTAGCCATTTTTTGATAACAGGTTGAGTAAATTGAATTGACGGAAGACTGGCATTGATGTTGCTGGGGACCAATGTTCCCTCAAGCTGCATGTGGAGATCCCATGCATGCCGATTGGCTTGCTGACACATTGGCTTCTGGATTTGGAAGTCACCGTCACATGTGTGCTCTCAAAAATCCATGTGGCAGAAAATCAAATTACAGAGATCATAGCTGGGGATCTCTGGAGAAGGCAGAGATGAATCATCCATTTGGCACTTCTGGCGGAAGATGGTTAAAAATACTGCAGCCTTATCTTTTGCACTGATGTGCTGGGTCGAACCGTCAGAGGAAGGGAGTATTTGTGAAGCCTCCACCAGCTCGTTGTTTAATTACCCTCTGCCATTCCCGACTGGCTGCAGCAATACTACAGAGCTTAAATCTGACCAGATGGTTGTGGAACCAGTTAGCACTATCACTCATTCCTTAGCAAGTAGTAGGACAAGTAATGCAGTTTGGTAGCTTCACCAGGTTGGCACCTCATTTATGAACATGTCTGCTGCTGCTCCTGGCTTACCCTCCTGTATTCTTCATTAATGAGAATGGTACACTGGGGGGTATACTGAACCACAAGACTGAAATATTGTTCTGTTTAAGTCATGTAGATGTGTTTTGATATCAGCAATTGGCATTAGTTTGCTGACCACATCATTAATGACCTATTCTTGAAGTCCCTGTCACACACAGGTCTTGGAGGTCTATACACTGTTAAGAAAATTAAGAGGGAATACTGGTTATAAATTGTATTTGAATACACAGATGGCCCACAGCGCCTTGTAGATGCCCAGTCCTGAGTTTCTAGATCTATTCGAAGTCTGTCCTCTTTAGCACAGTGAAAATGCCACGGAACACGATGTGAAAGCAGTACTTTGCCTCCACTCTTACAGATACTGTCATGGACAGATACATTTGCAGCAAACACAAATTGGTGAGGATGAGGTCAAATATGGTTTTCTGTCTCATTTGTCCCCTTACCAACTGCAGTAGAACCAGTCTAGCAGCTATGTCCTTTAGGACCAGACCAGCTTGATCAGTAGTGCTGCTGCAGAGCCTCTATTGGTGGTGGAAATTGAAGTCCCCCACCCAGAGTACAATCTGTGCTTTTGGGGTCCTAAATGGTTCCTCTAAGTATACTCAACATGGAGGAGTACTGATTCATCAGCTTTTGGAGCTGGTAGGGCACGGTACATTGCTCTCAATAGGAGGCTTCCTCGACAGTGATGCCATGAGACTTCATTAGCTCTGGACCCAATGTTGAAAACAGTATTTTTGGGGATTGTGTGCAAGGTATAGTTCCATGAGTATCGCTATATCTGACTGTTGCTGGACTAGTCTGTCATAGAGCTCCTCCAATTTTGGCACAAGTAAGGATGATGTTGGAGGCTCAAGAGGACTACATTTGCCTTTGTCGGTACCTGATGATTTGAACAAAACCATATCTTAATAAAAGTGTCCAAATGTGTTATTATCAATGTAACATTACACATTGACAATGGGCTAGGTAATTGGTCTACTGTACACATGATGTATTGGTTGAAAATGGGTAGACCATTTACATTGGTACAAAGTTTGCTTTTCACATAATGTTTCAGGAATGGTCTATTGTATATATTTTAAACAAAGCTAACTGCAACTAACTACAACCCATTCCTGATCAAGGGCTTATGCCCAAAATGTCAACTTTCCTGCTCCTTGGATGCTGCCTGACCTGCTGTGCTTTTCCACTCGGATCTCCAGCATCTGCAGTCCTCCCTTTCTCTAACTGCAACTGACAGCTGTAGAAAGCAAAAAAAAAGGACTTGTAGTCATTGTTATTTTACTAACGGGACTATTTAGTATCATTCATATTGCAATTCCTGATCTTGGCCATAGCCCAGATCATGCTGTTAATACCGCTGTGCAAACTGAGTATCAATATCAGGTGAGTTAAACTTTGATTTTAGCTGAAAATGTGTTGCTGGAACAGCGCAGCAGGTCAGGCAGCATCCAGGGAACAGGAGAATCGACATTTCGGGCATAAGCCCTTCTTCCTGAAGAAGGGCTTATGCCCGAAACGTCGATTCTCCTGTTCCCTGGATGCTGCCTGACCTGCTGCGCTGTTCCAGCAACACATTTTCAGCCCTGATCTCCAGCATCTGCAGACCTCACTTTCTCCCTAAACTTTGATTTTATTCAACCCAACATCTAAATGCAGACTATAAAAAAGGTTATAACTATAAAAACATTGAAATCAGCATAAACACATTAGAATGGATAAATTGGATAAAGACAATTTGACATTATACAATACAAACTATATAATACTACCATTCATTTAAACTTATTTCACTAAATGAAATGCAAATGTGTAACAGTACGAATCAAGTCCTTTTGATAAGAATTGTTACCTTTTCAGGGAATCTTCTTTGTTAAATACATAGCAGCTTACAAGAAATGAAATCTTTGCAGCGTGCAGCACCAAACAAAACTTCACATCCGAGTTTCCCTGCATCCTGTTTCTGCTCAAACTTAGATTGTAAACTAGTTCAATTTATAGCCTAAATGCTATTGCTTTCTAGTCCTGAAGGGATGACAGATCTGGCTTGTTCTGAAGGCAGAATCAATAAGTCATTGTTGAAGAGTATTGTGTATTATTGAAAATAATTTCAGCTGAAATCACCTAAAAGACTAGAAGTCCTGCTATGTCTCTGGAGAAACAGAAGTCAGATGATTCATGTTTAAGACCTTTCCTCAGGTCTTGCAGATATTACAGATGAACAGCATTTAAGCTACCGAGGTTAACCTGTGACATAACTGAAAGGAATGTCAATACAAAATAATTGTGCTTGGTTTAAAGACCCTTCTTGGGCAAACATGCTTATAGGAAACATCAGAATAACATTTATGTTTGCAAAAGTATGAACAATATTTTGAAAGAACTGGCAGCTCTCCCAGTTCATCATTCTGTTAATACAACAAGTAAGAGCTTATTGAAAAGCTATCCAATAGATACAATTATTCTCTGTTATGCAATAGCAAACCTCTGACCTTTCAGGTATGCTCCTTTTTACAAAGAG
Source organism: Chiloscyllium plagiosum (assembly GCF_037043375.1). Lineage (NCBI taxonomy): Eukaryota > Metazoa > Chordata > Chondrichthyes > Orectolobiformes > Hemiscylliidae > Chiloscyllium > Chiloscyllium plagiosum. The sequence goes on from NW_028270157.1 coordinate 38,326,527, forward strand.
CAGCAAGGAATTCAAAGAGGAGATAAAAAGACAATAAGAGTGTATTAGATTATATTAATTTGCAGAATATGCTTCAATTGCAAAATATGGTTCAATGCATTGAGATCAATGAAAATCTCAGATCTAGCAATATTAAATCTGTCAATATAAAGCAATAGAAATAATTGTTTAAGAGTTCCATTTAAAATTGTCCTTTCGCAATCTGTTATGATTAGCTGAGTAGATAATATTCAGAGGCAAGAACACCACCATCTAAGCAAGGAGTTTTGGTTTCAAGTTCGACTTAAGACTTATTTGTTAAAATGCTGTTGATGAGATTCAACCCTAACCCAACACAATCAGCACTCTTACCCCACAATTCCCTGAAGAGAAAAACAATATACCAAACAGATAATAGCATTAAAATCATCACAACTCTTCTTTCAATTACCTCATGTGAAACTGAAACAAATTAGAAATTTGATTGATAAGTAGATCACTTATAGTTCAATTTTTTTTATCTAGGCTTGTGTCAAGAGGTTGAGCATCCCAATTAAACTGTTTAATTTTGAAACATTATTCAGTAATGAACAGTAAGTTTGCATTTGTTTTTTTTTAATGCAAACATATGTTTTAATTGCATTTACAGTTACAGGATATATTCCAAAGCTAAAACTTGTAACATTGTAGACTCAATGAGTTTAAAGGCAGCAAGTTTCAATCAAACTGGGTCTAAACTGACCGAAATGTCTACCACACTTGCGACAATAGAAATGTAGTAGAAGCACCGAACTGATAATTCAATATTATTTACCGACCTGAATTCAATATGGTCTGCCCTTAGTACAAATACATTCAGAGCACAGTCAATTAAGGTAATCCTGATACAAATTGAATGTGACCTCCACAGGTCTGCATTGTGAACAAAATACAGACAATCTTTAACTCAAAATGAATCGGTTCTTTGTTTTAACACGTATGACTGTTTATATTAATTGAGCATCCAATCATGAATGTTGTATTTATGATCTCAAAGCACATCTCACAGCTTGTCAATTTTCAGTAAGTGCTTCAGTTCAGTAATAATGAGTGAAGCAGTATTGTTTTGTAGAATACACGCAGCAAATGTTTCAGGCTATTAGCAATTAAATCTAGCCAATTGTTCATTCCTCCAAAGCATATGATGCCTTGTTTGGAGATCAATGCTACTGAGAAAAGGTCTGAGCAATTAATTATTTTGACTGTCCTGTTCAACTGCTAAGCACAGTTTGAATAAGATGAATAGAAACTTGAATTTCTTTTACACCATTTGCATTAATTGCTACCTCTTTGAGAATCCTGTTTACTTAAATACGTCCTCAGTATGTACAATGAATTGAAACTGATCAGCATCAGGGATTTTGATAAATCTCCATGCCACTTGTGTTTGAAGACATTTTTCAGCCCCAACCATATAGTCATCACACATATGCTTCCTTACCATCCAAAATTTATTCTACTTTGTCTCTTCAAATGTATGTTGATCACTTTTTCCCATGGTTTTGTGTTTCACGTTTGTCAACTGTAAGGTCTTAGTTGTAATGTTAAACTGTGAAATTGGTTAGTTGCCTATCGTTCCACTGCCCCATCAATTGTTAACATTTCCTGCTGTGTTAAAAACTCCTGGATCTCATGCTCATTGATTTCCTATGAGTCCAGTTTAAATGATTTCTTCTTAGTTCTGGTGGATTTTCAGCAGAGCCATTGTTAATTGTTTGATGAAATTCATTATTTTAATGATTTTCACTGTAGCTAACATGGTGTATCGGCATTTTCATGTTTGTATGTCGTTTGATGATTGATGGATGTCTGTTTCATCTAGCTGACAATGTATTGTTTTGAGACTTCATTAATTCTAATTAAGGTGTTACTTCTTGTGTAGACCACATGTATAAGTTCTGAGACTCCATCTTAATTTATAATTCAGGTGAATCACTTATTTCGCAGTGTTAATTTGTTTTTTGTTTGTTTTTCTGTGCTAATTATTCCAAGTAGAAAATTTTAAGTTGACCAGACTTTTTGTTCATGAACAAATTTTGACTTCAACCTACAATTTGTGAGATAATTTGTCTCACTCTAATATCATCAGCTCCTGCAAAGTGGAAAGTTGCTGTCAAAATAGACTGGGTTGTTTCATTGTTGATCATATTTTTGACTGTCTATCCCAACCTTTCCACAGAGCTACTGGATTAAACAAAATGAAGGCTGGAAGCAAAACCAAAATTGCTGGAAAAACTCCACAGGTCTGGCAGCATCTGTGGAGAGCAAACAGAGTTAATGCTTTGGGGTCAGTGACTCTTCTTCAGAATGTTAACTTTGCTTTCTCTCCACAGATGCTGCCAAACCTACTGAGTTATCCCGGCAATTTCTGTTTTTATTTCTGATTTTCCAGCATCTGTGGTTATTTCAGTTTTTTTGTTGAGGGCTCGAAGTAGATTGTCTGAATTCCCAAATCCTTGTACAGAGGACCTCGATTATCTGGCATTCAATTAACCAAATTTCGGATTATCTGAACAAGATTACAATGTATCGATGATTGGCTAACTATGTTATTCAGCTCTCAATTAACCAAACGAAATGCCCATGTCCTTCGGATAATCGAGGTTCCTCTGTATATCTTGTGATTTCTGAACTAAATCTAACTAGTACAGAGCTCACCTGCTATGTCCTGCCTTGGAAGTATCATTATGTTTATCACAGTCATATGTATTATACTAGATATGCAATGACTTGTTTAAGAAAACTATGGCAGTAGCCTATTACTAGAATGTGCTTTGTCGATCCAGTGTGAATCACTTATGGGACACTGGTGTCACTGACTGAGCCAGGATTTATTTCCCATCTCAGATAGCCCTGGAGAAGGTGGGCATGAGCTACTTTTATGAACTCATGCAGGAAAACCCACAATGCTAGGCGGAAGGCAATTCCAGGATTTTTGCCCAGCCATATTGAAGAATGGCAATACAGTTCCATGTCAGGATGATGAGTTGTTTGGAGGGGAGCTTACAGGTGGTGGTATTCCCATAAATCCACTGCCTGTATCTTCCTAGATGATAGCTGCCATGGGTTTGGAAGGTACTGGCGAAGAAACTTCAATGAATTTTTACAGTGTGTCTTGTAAATGGGATGCATGACTGCTACTGGGGTTTCTTTTATTCATTCACAGGCTTGGGGCATCATTGGCTAGGTCAACATTTACAACCCATCTCTACTTTCCCAGCGGGCATTTAAGAGTCAACTACATTGTTATGGGTCTGGGCTCCCATGTAAGCCAGGCTTACCTTTCCTGAAGGACATTAGTGAACCAGAAGGGTTTTTCCAACAATCAGCAATGGATTCACGGTCATCATTGCACTCAATATTCCGATTTTTATTGAATTCAGATTCCATCATCTGCCATGCAGGTTTTGAGCCCAGGCCCCCAGAATGTTACCTGGGTCTCTAGGTTCACAGTTGCACAATAATACCATAATCTCTTCAATGTCAGTGAAGAGGAAGTGAATATTTGTGTATGTGCTGTCAATCAAACAGGCTACTTTCTCCTGCATGGCCTCGAGCTTCTTAAGTGTTGTTGGAGATGCATTCATCCAAACCAATGGGAAGTCTTCCATCACAGTCTTGATGTTTGCCTTGGAGATGGTGGACAGGTTTTGAGGAGTCAGGAATAAATTATTTGCTGCAGAATTCCTAGACTCTGACCTGCTGTTATAGATACAACATTTGTATGGCTCATCTAGTTACTGGTTTTCCTCACTTTGTGTATGTAACTTGCTGGAATTCAAGGAGCAAATTTTACTTAATCCAATCCACATACAGCAGGCAGACTAGTATTGATTGGGGAGCCATTTGTAATTAAAGCAGACTTTGCTGTGTTCTTTTATAATGTGCCATTAGTGTCCTACTGTTGGATTCCCAGCTGAACAGAAAGGACAGCTGTCCTGACATGGCAAATCTGTCAAAGCAAGGATGACGAATTGAAGGGATCCTTGTGACGAACAAAGAGCCTAAATTGCACATTGATACTTGAACAGCTCCAGGCTTGGAGGGATCATTTGAAGGTTGCTCCTCACCTCCCAAAACTCCTATATCTTGGGTTTTTACCTTGAGTTTCTTCAGGACCTAGGCTCTTTGGAAATAGGTTGATATTAACAAAAGATAGGAAAAGGCCAGTTTTTCAGCCTCAACAGTACATATCTAGGATTTTTGAAATGAATGCTAACATTGTATTTGCCCTCCTAACTTCTAACTGAACCTACATGTTAACCTAAGAGAATCCTGAAGTAGGACTCTTAAGTCCCTTTGTGCTTCAGATTTCTGAAGGTCTTCCCTTATTAGAAGCTAGCCTATACCTCTATTCTTCCTATGAAAATACATAACCTCACACTTTCCCACAATGTATTCCATCTGCCACTTCTTTGCCCAAACTCCGAGCCCATCTAAATCCTTCTGCAGCCTTTCCACTTCCTCGACACCATCTATCTTTGTGAGACAGCTCTTACAGATTCATAAAGTTGAAAGAATCTGTAATTGCTAAGTATATCGAGCTTCTAGCCCATCCTTACTTCCTTGCTTCTTACTTGGTGTGACTATGTGAATCCTTTAACAAGGTTATGTTGCTCTTGGGTTTTTTCAGAGATGTTGTAAAATAGACTCTGGAACGTCTAAGCTTAGAAGGGTTTTAGGGCCAATTTGATAATTGCTAACAGATACTGCCTCAGGAAATAGACTTTCAAGTAAAAAAAACACTTGTACAATGAAAAGGGAATGGCCAGTTCTCCCAGCTCAACTTCACTCTGGTTTGATTTGGTTTTAGCACAGTAATGTTTGAAGCTGCTGGATCCAAAGAAGCAGGTCATAGAGTTATAGAGATGTGCAACACAGAAACAAACCCTTCGGTCCAACCTGTCCATGCCGACCAGATATCCCAACCCAACCTAGTCCCGCCTGCCAGCACCCGGCCCATCTCCCTCTAAACCCTTCCTATTCATGTACCCATCCAGATGCATTTTAGATGTTGCAATTGTACTAGCCTCCGCCACTTCCTCTGGCAGCTCATTTCATACATGCACCAGCCTCTGAGTTAAAAATGTTACCCCTTAGGTCTCTTTTCCCTTAGGTCTCTTTTACATTTTTCCCCTCACGCCCTAAAGGTCCATGCTGGTCCTCTCTTTCTGACATCTCTCTGTAAGATCCTCTGTTTGATTTTACCTTTTGTGCCAAGGAGTATCTTATGGGGATTGTTGCAAGTATTTGGAACAACATCATTAAGTTGGTATATTCTGTTGGTTTTTTGGATAGGTTAAGTTATTCTGTTCTCTTTTGTTTGTGTTTCATTCGCTAATTAAATTTGAATTTAAATTGAATTTGAATTGAATTTATTGTCACGTGTGCAAAGGCACAGTGAACAGCTTTGTCTTGTGAGTAATACAGGCAGATCACAGAGTTAAGTAGCATAGGTAAGTAAATAATAGGTAAATAGGGGCAAAAACAAAAACACAGGTACAGGTGAATGTTAAGAGTTTGTGAGTCCATTGAGTATTCTAACAACCGTAGGGTAGAAACTGTTACAAAATTGGCTGGTGCGTGTGTTCAGGCTTCTGTACCTTATCCCTAATGGTAGAGATTGTGGAAAAGCATTGCCAGGGTGGGATGGATCTTTGAGAATGCTGGCAGCCTTCTTTTGTAAATAAATTCTGGTTTATTTGAAACTAAGTGATTTGATCAGCAGCATCTCTCCTGGAATATCCACTTACACCTGCTTAAAACAACTGGCAAAGTTAGGGCCTGGGACACTTACTTGAAATGTTTTGAGGGGGTCTGGCCTGGTCCATAACACTTGGTCTGAAGTGAAAGCGTTCACCATTAAGAACTGTTGATGCTTCCATGAGTTTCCCTCCATGCTGGCTGCTTCACTGCCTTGCTATAGCTACTCATAAACTGAATGATCAGCTCTTAAATTGGAGAACCTTTAAACTTGTAAATGGAAATTTCTTCTATGTTTGCTGAAATTGTCCTATGCAGCTAAATCAAATTCTAATCTGCATTTCTGCTCACTATGTTGCATTTGCTTTTGGGATTCGCACCAGTGGCAGTATAAGGTTAGGGAAATTTTCTGTCACTTACTGAATCTTAAAAAGAAGAAGGTCTTACCTTAAACAAGCTGTAACTTATTAAAAGATGATAATCAACTACAAGTTAGATTAATGAAAAAAACATTGCTGTTACTCAGACTCTGGGGAGGCCCATGGTTATAAGTTTACACTTTGTGACATCCCTATTCCCACCCACGCCAGACAACAGACTGGCTGGAGCTCAATGCAGTGCCTATCATTATTCCTTTCAAAACCATTACCATCTGTAACACCTTTTTATGAAGCAATAGGGGAGTTGATGTTATTGTTGGACTGTTAATCCAGAGACCCAGGTAATATGCTGGGAACTAGCATCCAAATCCATCCATGGCAGATGCGATATTTGAATTCAGTTTTTAAAAATCAGGAATTAAGGATCTAAAGCTGACCACAAAACCATTGTTGATTATTGGAAAACCCAGCTAGTTCACTAATATTCTTTAGGGAGGGAAATTGCCATTCTTGCCTAGTCTGTCCCACATGTGATTCCAGACCCAGAGCAATGTGGCTGACTCTTAACTTCCGTCTGGGCAATTACAGATGGGCAATAAACACTGACCTAGCTCACAATGCCCTCATCCCGTGAATGAATTGCGGGAAGAAAAAGGAGGGGACTAATTTTGCTCCTGGGAATGTTAATGTTGCTGGTGCCATTGCTTGCGTTCTTCATCAGAAGTGCGAAGTGGAGAGGCATATGCTAGTCCCGTGTCCTAGTGATGTCTGACAGCACGGTACATCAGCAATTGGAAATCCCATGGCAAAGAGTGACTTGCAGAAAATATACTGTGCGCAGCAATCTCTCACCTAGAGAGGGTTTGCAGCTGTATAGTTTCACTGCATGAATGTTCCCCAGCCTGTCAATTGCATCAAAGTAGATCTCCACTGTGCTTTCAACTTATTGACCCCAGTGAATATTACACAGGTGAGGTAACCACCTTTTTAAAAACAGAATGTTGAGCTAATTTCTATTTTGTATGTTTCAATGACTGACCCAATAATTGGACTGGTGTGCCAAGTTTGCCTGCAAATCAGCAAACCCAGAGGTGTGAGGGATCATATCAGATTTGGCATTTAATCCCTGCATTTAAAATTCTGCTACTATTTCACTATGTTGGAGACTCATATGAGCAGCGTGGTACTTTCTCTGCTGCTTTAATTCACCATGGTAAATACAATGATATAGTGCATGCTGTCAGCATTTCTGATGCAGAAATATTCTTCATGTAACTTCAGGAAGATTAATTTCTGCATACTTGTAGGGACCATTATCTTAATCCTTGTGGACAATTTCTCTACCACAATCAATTCTTCATGTCAGTTCCAATATTCACAGACATATAGAGAAGAGTTATGTTTTACATCTGGCTATCCTTCCATAAATCACTGATTTTTAAGCATCAGGCTTTCCTTTAGACTTCACTAATTCTGTGAACCAATTTAGTTATGCTTCAAGATCGCTTTTTTGTTTTAGGACTCTGTCTTCTTTTTGTCCACTGTATATAGCATTCATTACAACTTACTACCCTGTCCATGAGCTTACTTCTGGTGAGTCTTACCAATAAAATGCACCTCTGCAGTCTACTCATTAGCTTTTGAATTCTCAATAACTCATTGTTTGATAACTATTGACAATAACGACTAATTACACAACACTTTGTAAATATGCTAGTTCAAGCTTTCACAAGAAATATGACCACTGATAATTCAGAATTTCAGTGTACCTGGTCTCTGCTGAAGGGATGGAAAGCATGGATAGCTTTTAATCATCTGCTTTTATTGTTTCTGCTCCTGGCCCTGCTTTAGATGATTACCAGAAATTTAATGGACTTAAGGACAACAGCAGGATGGTTTGCCAATGCACAGTCCCGCAGTGTTGGCTATGCCTGTTTCTCAAAGCTGCTTGACTCTTTTGTCTTGTTCAAAGCAAGGCAAACATTGTAAACACATTCAATATAAATTTGGTAGAATAATTCACAATATTTAAGAATCATATCAGAGTAGTGAGGGCTGTAGGTGTACCATATGTTTGACAGTTGCCACCATTTCAAGCTTCTGTTTCAGTCCTTGGTCAGTCAGAGCATTACTAATAAATGTGAGCTGACTCCCTTCATGCTAATACTTTGTAGTTTGCACATCTCCCGCCCAATTTTTAACTGCCAGATGAAAGCAGGTCAAAGCAAGCAATAGGCCACATAGTTGGGCAGAGAGGCTGCTTGGCAATAATGGCTGATATGTTGGTGGGACTTGCCAACCCAGCCATTAACATTTGATGACAAGAGTCTGCCATGAAGGACTAGGGAACAAATCCTGCCTGAAGGCATGCACCCTTAGTCATGGATGCCAGACTGGGAAGAGAGTGGGAGGCCAGATCTGCATTTTGTGGCTTCTGAAGATATATTCCTCTCTTCTTGCTGAACAAAGAATTTTCTAAAAAGCTACAATAAATGCATCTTCCTCCTTCAAAAAGTAGAAGAAAGAAATTCTGAGCATAAAATAGCAAGTAATATTAGAATTTTCAATAAGAGGATCATAGTGTGTGTATATAAGGATTAAAGAAGCCAAAGTGAACATAATCCCCTTTGATAAAAGCAAATTACTGCGGATGCTGGAATCTGAAACCAAAAGAGAAAATGCTGGAAAATCTCAGCAGGTATGGCAGCATCTGTAAGGAGAGAAAAGAGCTGACGTTTCGAGTCTAACTGACCCTTTGTCAAAGCTGACAAAGGATCAGTTAGACTCGAAACGTCAGCTCTTTTCTCTCCTTACAGATGCTGCTAGACCTGCTGAGATTTTCCAGCATTTTCTCTTTTGGTTTCATAATCCCCTTTGAGATTGAAGCTGGGAAAATCATAATAGGGAACAAGAAAATGGCAGAAGAATTGTATGAATATTTTTGCATCAGACTCATGGTAGCATTGTAAACATAATAAATAATCAAGGGACAAAGTGGGAAGAGGAAATAAATGCAATAGCTATCACTGGAGTTGAAGTTTTTTATTTGTTCACTCAGAGGTATGGGCATCACTGGCTGGTTCAGTATATATTGTCATTGCCTGGAGTTGTAGGATTGTGACCCAGTGACATAAAAGTAACAGAAATGTATTTCCAAGTCAGGATGGAGAATGGCTTGGAGGGAAACTTGCAGGTGGTGATATTCCATGTACCATGTTGCTCTTGTGCTTTTAGATGGAAGTGGCAATGGGTTTGGAAGGACTCTGGGTGAATTTCTGCAGTTCATTCTGTAGATCATACATATCGCCGCGCCTAAGTATTGCTGGTGAAGGGAGTGGGTGTGCTGCCAATCAAGCAGGATGCTTTGTCCTGGTAGTGTCAAGCTTCTTGAGTGTTTTTGGAGCTGTACTCATCCAGGCAAGTCGAGGTCTTCCATCACATTCATGATTTGTGCCTTGTCGATGGCAGAAAGGTTTTGCAGAGTCAGGAGATGAGTTACTCACTGCAGTATTCCTAACTTCTGATCTTATCTTGTAGCCACTGTATTTATATGGCTAGTTCAATTGAGTCTCTGGTCAATGGTAACCCCCAGAATGTTGACACTAGGGCATTTAGGGATGGTAATGCCATTTAATGCCAAGGGATGATGGTCAGATTGTCTCTTATTGGAGATGGTCATTGCATGACATTACTAAGCACAGATGTTATTTACCACTTCAGTCCAGTCTAGTGTTAGGAAAACTAATGGATCTAAAGCACCTGATGGATTGCATTGTATGATAATATAAGAAGTATCTGCAGAGACAGTGGATGCACTAGGAGTGATCTTCCAAGAATTATTAGGTTTTTTAAAAGTCCTACAGGATTGGAAAGCTGTTATTGTAATGGGGAAGGAAACTAAAAACAGGTAACTAGAGGAAACTTAGTTTACATCTACCATTGGGAAAATGTTGTAGACTGTTGTAAAAGATGTAACGTAGAACATTTAGAAAAGAATAATATAATCAAGCAGAGTCAGTGAGGCTTTGTGAATGGAGAATCATGTCTGAAACCATGTCTCGGAATTCTTTGAAGAGGTAACAAGCGGTATAGACAAAGGATATCAGTAGATATTTTATATACTCCTTAATAACATAAAAATGCATGATGTTCCGGGGGTGTAGGTGGAGGGGGTTATAGTGCCTTTATCATAGGTAGAGGAGTGGCTAACTAATAGAAGACAGTACTGGGACAAGGGGAACACACAGTGTTGAGAGCTGTAGTCCACGTGCCTTGATCTGTGCAATGACATGGCAATGTGAGTGTAAGGTTGAAGGGAGAAGATGGTGGTGCTCACCCTTGCAGAACAGAGGAGAATATGAACCTTCTTCCTTTCTTGCTAGGTATTTCTACTGGGTATTAACCCAGTACACTGTCCTAGCACAGGCAGGCTGAGTCTACTGGTGAGGATTTCTTTGCTCATCAGCAGGAGAAAGGATGGACTTGCTCTGCATTAGCACTCCTGGTTGTTGGAGCCAGATGGGGACATTCCTTTATGGGTCGTTTCCCTGGTCATACTGGTGGGTCATGCTGAAGTGAAGGTCAGTTGCTGACTTACTGCATCTGAAGTGCCATGGACTTGGGATTAAAATATGGTGCCAGTATTGTGAATGTTGTAAAGTGCTGGCAGCAAGGAAATGTGCCACTATTCCTGTGAGTGTCCTGTACAGAAGAAGCCCGTTGCTTTCTTAACGAGATAAAGAGCAACAGAATGCATGAAAATGTTGACATGGGACACAGAGGACCAGATGGCATGAATCTCACCCAAAAATACACTCATCCAAAATATGGGAAATTCCAGCCCAAAACATTTGGATAGACAATAAAGTGCCGTCACTGTTACAGGAAACATGATGGTTAGTTTTACGCTTTGCAAGCTTTGCAACAATGTGATAATGGAGAAAGTGAGGGCTGCAGATGCTGGAGATCAGAATCAAAAAGTGTTGGACTGGAAAGACACAGCAGGTCAGACAACATCCAACCGACTGTGCTTTTCCAGCACCACACGTTTCGACAGCAATGTGATGATGACCAATTAATCTAATATTGACTGAGGCATAAATGATTTACTGGAACATTGAGAACTCCCTTGCTCTTCTTTGCAATCATGCCATGGGATCATTTGGATCCACTAGAGCAGATTGGTCTGAGTGTTTGGCTCTGGAGGGGGGGTGGGATAAAGGCTGTGTTAGGGAGGGTGAAGTTAAGTGTCTCATCTAAAAGATAGCATCTCCAGCAATGTAGCGCTGGAGTATGAAAATGTTAGCTTTGCGGGAATCTGAGGGTGGGTGTTGGAACTATGTGGAAAGATAACTCCCTCCCTGACAGCACTGTGCCACATGACTGCTGCAGTTGAAGAAAGCAGTTCACCTCTTTCTCAAAGGGGGTTAGGCTGCACAACAAACACTGGCCTTGCTCGGGATACCTAGATTACATTAATAATTTTTTTTAAAATGACGATTGCAAGCAGCAGGAACTGAAAACAATTCAGAAATTGAGGTTGCAAATGTCCAAAACTAAATCTCAGTTTTCCAACAAGAGAATATTCCATTGCAGATGTTAAAATCGACGCATCTCAAAGCTACACTAATCTTATATAAAATCTCATTTTATGATCTGTAGTTGATGTATTAGCTCCAATGTAATCAGAGTTCCAATTTTTTTTAAGCATCACACCCTTCCCTAGAGTCCCCATCGGAACATGCAACCCTCTGCATCCTCCACTCCAACACCAACCTCAACCTCACCATCAAACCTGCTGACAAGGCCAGAGACCCGGGTTCAATTCCCGCCTCAGGCGACTGACTGTGTGGACTTTGCACGTTCTCCCCGTGTCTGCGTGGGTTTCCTCTGGGTGCTCCGGTTTCCTCCCACAGTCCAAAGATGTGCAGGTCAGGTGAATTGGCCATGCTAAATTGCCCGTAGTGTTAGGTAAGGAGTATGGGTGGGTTGCGCTTCGGCGGGTCAGTGTGGACTTGTTGGGCCAAAGGGCCTGTTTCCACACTGTAAGTAATCTAATCTAATCTAAAAAAACATTTACACTTATGGCCCACCTCTCATCACCAAATCATCATCTCCCAGACTTTCAACAACCTCATCACCTCTGTAGATCTCCCATCCATAGACGCCAACCTGATAGAACCAGGTGGTGCAGAATTGAGGAGCTATCTCCTCCCTAAAATCCATAAACCTGACTCTATCTGTCTCTACCTGCTCCTGTCCCAGTCAACTCATCTCCTCTTATCTCAACCGTCCTCTCCTCTTTGGTCCAGGAGCCCCCACCACCTACATTTGGGACACAACCCACACCCTTCAACTGCTCCATGACTTTCAATTCCCCGGCCCCCAAGACATCACCTTCATGATGGACATCCAGTCTCCAAACCTGTAACCCCCTGAGGAGGGCTGAAAAGCCCTCCAATACTTCTTCTCCCACAGACACAGCCAGTCCACCTCCACCGACGTGCTCTCTCCCTTGAATGAGTTAGTCCTCACCTTTAACAAGTTTTTCCTTTGACTGCTCCCACTTCCTACAAACCAAAGGTGTGGCTATGGGAATCCGCATGGGCCCCATCTATGTCGTTCTCTTCATAGGGTATGTGGAACAATCCATCTTTCATAGTTACACCGGCACCACCCCCCACAATTCCCTTCATTACATTGATGACTGTATTGGTGCGGCCTCATGCTTCCACGAGGAGACTGAAAAGAAATTAGGCCATTCAGCCCATCGAGCCAGCTCTGCCATTTAATCATGGCTGATATGTTTCTCAACCCCATTCTCTCCCTTTCTCCTGTTGCCCATGATACTCAAGAACCTATCTAGCTCAGTCTTAAGTATACTCAATGATCTGGCCTCCACAGCCTTCTGTGGCAATGAATTCCACAGATTCACCACTCTGGCAGAAAATGTTTCTCCTTATCTCTTTCTGAAAGGCCTTCCCTTTCCTCTAAGGCTATGCCCTCAGCTACTCGTCTCTTCTACCAATGGAAACATCTTCCCAACATCTACTCTGTCCAGGCCATTCAGTTTCAATTAGATCACCCCCTCAGCTTTTTAAACTTCATGGAGCATAAACCCAGAGTCCTCAAACATTGCTCATACATTAAGCTTTTCATTCCTGGGACCATTCTCATGAACCTCCTCTGAACACCCTCCAGGGCCAGTGCATCCGTATGGGACCCAAAACTGCACACAATACTCCAAATGTGGTCTGACCAGAGTTTTATTGAGCCTCAGAAGTACATCCCTGCTTTTATATTCAAGTCCTCTCAAAATAAATGCCATCATTGCATTTTTCTTTCTATCTACTGACTCCACCTGCAAGTTTACTTTGAAACAGTCCTGGCCTAGAATGCTAAAGACTCTTTGCACTTCAGACTTCGGAATTTTCTCCCCATTTAAAAAATAGTCCATTCCTCTATTCTTCCTACCAAAGTGCATGTCCTCACACTTTCTCATGTTGAACTCCATCTGCCACTTCTTTTCCCACTCTCCTATCCTGTCCAAATCCTTCTGCAACCTCTCAACCTCCTCAATGCTACCTGTCTCTCTACCTATCTTTGTATCATCTGCAAATTTAGCCAGAATGCCTTCAGTTCCTTCATTTCGATTGCAAATGTGTAAATTGTAAAGTTGTGGTCCCAACACTGAGCCTTGTGGAACACCACTTGTCACCGGCTGCTATTCTGAGACAGACCTTTTTATCCCCACTCTCTGCTCTCTACCAGACAGCCAAGCTTCTATCCATGCTAGCAGTTTGCCTCTAACATCACGGGTCAAGATTAGAGTGGTGCTGGAAAAGCACAGCAGATCAGGCAGCATCCAAGGAGCAGGAAAATTGACATTTCGGGCAAAAACCATTCATCAGGAATCCTTTCCAGCTCCTAAGATGCTGCTTGACGTGCTGTGCTTTCCCAGCACCACTCTAATCTTGACTCTAATTTCCAGCATCTGCAGTATCCACTTCTGTCTAATGCCATGGGCCTTTATCTTCCTCAGTAGCCTCCTGTACAGCACCTTGTCAAAGGCCTTCTTGAAGTCCAGGTCGAACACATCCATTGGCTCTCCTTGGCGTTACCTGCTATTACTTCCTCAATTCTCGAAGATTTGTCAGGCATGACCTCCTCTTGATGAAACTAGGCTGACTTTGACCTACTTTACCATACACTAGCAAGTATTCAGAAATCTTATCCTTCACAATGGATTCCAGGATCTTACCCATGACCGAGGTTAGACTAATTGGTCTGTAATTTTCCGTCTTTGGCTTTACTCCTTTTTAAACAGGGATATCATGTTAGTGATTTTCCAGTCCTCTGGGACCCTCCCTGATTCTAGCGATTCCTGAAAGATCACCACTAACACCTCTGCTCTCTTCAGCTCTCCGCTGTCTCTTCCTTTGAACTCTGGGGTGTAGTTCATCTGTCCCAGGTTATTTATTCACCTTCAGGTTATTCAGTTTTTCTAGCACCTTCTCCTTGGTGGTGGCCACTGCACTCAGCTTTGCCCCCTCACTCTTTTGAATTATTGCGATATTACTTGTGTCTTCCACTGTGAAGGCACAAAATAATTATTCAGTTCCTCAACCATTTCCTTGTACCCCACTACTGTCTGTCCAGTGTCATTTTCCAGTGGCCCAATATCCACTTTTGCCTCTCTTTTGCCTTTTATATGTCTCAAGAAACTCTTAGTGTCTTCCTTCATATTACTGGCTAGCTTACCCTCATATTTAATCTTTTCCCTTCTTTTTTTGTTGGTCTTTGTACTTCACCACTGCACTTCACCACACTATATGCTTTCTCTTCTGCTTTTATACTGTCCCTGACTTCTCTGGTCAACCGTGGTTGCCTCATCCTCCCTGTACCATGCTTCTATTTCCTCGGGATGAATCTCTGCTGCATCTCCTGAACTGCTCCCAGAAACTCTTGCATTTTCTCCTCCATTTCCTGCATCTCAACCTTCAAATGCCTCCCCCACAACCACAATAAGGACAGAGTCCCCCTGGTCCTCACATACCACCCCACCAACCTCCAAATCCAATTTATCATACCCCGCTAGTTTTGCCACCTGCAGTCTGACCCCACCACCAAACAGATATTTCCTTCCACACCCATATCTGCTTTCCATAGGAGCCATTCTGCCTGCGACTCCCTCGTCAGGACCACCCTCCCCTCCAACCTCTCCTCTACTCCCAGCACCTTTCGTTGTAACCACAGGAAGAGTCACACCTACCCCCTACACCTTCCTTCTCACCTTCGTTTTAGGCCCCAGACAATCATTCCAAATACAACAGAGATTCATCTGCATTTCTAACCTGGTTTATTGTATCCACTGCTCCCGATGTGGTGATCTCTACATTAGAGACCAAGCGCGGACTCTGGGACCGGTTCATTGAGCATCTATGCTCTGTAAGATCCAATCAGCACCACCTTCCAGTTGTCAGTCACTTCAACTCCTCCTCCCACTTCCTTGGTGACATGTCCATCCTGGGCCACCTTCACTGCCAAGATAAGGCCATAGACAAATTGGCCGAACAATATCTCATATTCTACCTTGGGACCTTACTGCCCAATGTAGAGTTTGCCAGCTTCAAAAGCTCCCCTTCCCCAACCTCATCCCATATCCAGCACTATCCCTCCTCCTCGCCTACCTGACCTTACCTGTCCATCTTCCTTTTCACCTATTCGCTCCACCCTTCCCATTGACCAGTCACAATAACCCCATACCTGCATCCACCTATCACCATCCCACCTACTTTCCCCAGGTCCCACCTCACTCTAATTATTTCTCAGCACCCTTCCCCCTCCCCATTCCTGATGAAGGGTCCCAACCCGAAACCTGACTTTCCTGCTCCTCCTGTGCTGCCTGACCTGCTGTGCCTTTCCAGCTCCACTTTTTATCTGACTTCCCTAGAGTTACCGGCAGGACAGCTGTACTATTTTACTTTGAATTATGTACAATTTTAAAATGATGCACATTCCTCATTACTCTCTAGTGACAGCTGCTGGAGAGGTGTGGGCATGGACTTGCACTGAGGACATGATCAGTCTGAACGTACAATCTCATCACAATTAGATTGTAAGGATCACAAAAGGAGTAATCTTATCCATAAAAAGAGATTTCATGAGGAACCCATAATCAAAAAAGGAGGCTTCACTGGAAGGACAATGATAGTACAAAATTTGGTCAGCAAAAAAATTAATTGTTAATTAAATTTTTTATAATGTAAATTACACATATAAATGTATGAATTATATTCTGAATTTTAAATGTAGTCATGTGATATTTTAATAATTTTTGTAGATTTTTTTAAAGAATTTATAGGGTATTGTTTTAGCAAACTCTTCAGAAATTAGTGAGACAAAAAGTAACAAGCTGTTTGGTCGTAGTGAGGAGAAGACATATTCTCAGAGCATGCACACACAAATGGTATGTGTACCAAAAAATGGCTTTATTACATATAAAAGGAATTGTTCCTTCTCAATCTGTCTGTGTACTTCAATTACCGAGACCTAATTGAGTGAATCTGTGTGCCACAATTGATTTGATTACTCAGCCTGGATTCCAGCACTGGGACGGAGCTCAAGCAAGACTTCAGCAGACAATGAAGTTCATGGAACATGGGGAAATGGCTATAGCACACACCAAGCTGAGTGAGCCATAGAGGAAAGGAAAGAACACAAATATTAAACCATGTCAAGCGTACAGAAATGAATGCATCATAAAATGAACTGAATGAGTTATAAGCAATTCGCGTTGACCTGAGCCATAAGAAAATTGATGTAACACAAAGTTAAGAGGCTTAAACACACAAAAGTAAATGTAATGCATGCTGAGCAGAGGCATCAAGCAGTGGGAACAACATACTGGGGGAAGTAGGCTTTAATAAATGACAGGCACACACCTAAGTGACTGAGGCATGTTAAAATACCATAGACAATGAACTGTGTAAATCTTATAAAAATGAGATGAAAACTCTCAATTGAAATCTCTTGTGAGACTGCCACTTCATTGAGAAATCTTAATGGAAATCTATGATAATGGAAGTTACTGCGATGAGGATTGCAATGGAATTTCTATATTAAAAACATGACCAAGATTAGTTTAGCTTGTTTTTTTTAAATGTCATGAATTTAAGTTGTTCTTCACTGCAAAGCTACCAAGAATTACAAGAAAACTAATAATTCCCATTACAAATAAGCCATGATATAACTGGATAAAGGAATGGGCTTAAGAATTTCAATGGCCTATCCCTGTTCCAGTGAGAAACATTAAATTAATGGGAGGTGTTTCTTTTCCCCTAGGATGGGGGATTTCAAGACTAGGGGCTTATCTTTAAGCTGAGAAGAGAGAGATTGAAAAGAGACATGAGGGCCAAATACTTGACAGAGGGTGGTTTGTGTGTGGAATGAACTTCCTGGATGTGGATACAATTACAACATTTAGAAGGCATTTGGAAAGGTTTGGAGAGATAAGGGTTTAGATTAGAGTGGTGCTGGAAAAGCACAGCCAGTCAGGCAGCATCCGAGGAGCAGGAAAATCGACGTTTTGGGCAAAAGCCCAGTCCTGATGATGGACTCAAAACGTCGATTTTCCTGCTTCCTGGATGCTGCCTGACCGGCTGTGCTTTTCCAGCACCACTCTAATCTGGACTCTGGTTTCCAGCATCTGCAGTCCTCACTTTTGCCTTGGAGGGATAAGGGCCAGGAGCAGGCAGGTGGGACCTCATTTAGTTTGGGATTATGTTGGGCATGGACTGGTTGGATCAAAAGCTCTGTTTCCATGCTGTATGACTCTATGACTCTGAGTATGGGGAGCAAATATTTGAATAGATGGACTAAATATCCACCCACCTGCTGCTTGTCTGCCAGACAGATCAACAGCCCGGTGTGGCATCTAACTTTTAAACCCTTGAAAATTGAGCAGGTTCTACAAAGGATGGGCAATCTGCTCATCTAGGTTACAGTTCCAATGGTGAAGGTGAAATTTATCCTGAAGGAAAGGTGAGGAAAATATTTCAATACAAATATGTTGGGCAGAATGGTCTGTTTGTCTGTTTTAATATTCTGAGTTAGTCCAAGTACTCTTTAATATGATTCTTCGTGTGTTTATCCAGTCTGCAGTTAAAGGAATACCAAAAGAGCAAGGCAAAAAATGGAATTTGGAAGTGTTTGAAGTTTGCATAATGAAGAATATTCTAAGAAATGCCCTCGCTGTTCTTTTCTTTTCCTGTTTTTTTTCCTTTCTTTTTTTATATTACCCCCACACTACCACCTAATTGCAGTGGTGTTTATATTTTCCCCAGCCCCCATGCGTGTGTGTGCAGGTGTGAGACACAGTGAAAGACAACAGGTGTACAAATCTTGATTTATATTTCACCACCAGGAAGAAAGGAAAAGGGCAACGCTGAGTGATCAAACAGTGAAGGGAAGGGCAGGGGTGAAATCAAAATAGAGTTGGAGGGGGAAATAATGCACTCCACTCCCTGCGGGGCCCACCTCTCCCTCTCTGTTCTATTGGAGCAGTATAAATTAAGTTAGTCCGTGCTGTACATCTCTAAGATTCTAAGATAGTTAAATAGCATTTGCAGATGAGCATTACTTTTACTCAGAGCAATACACAACAGAAATCATCCAGAAGATGATGAGACTGGATTGGAATTTTCTTTTAGATTGCATTTGAGAAGTTAACTACTGAAGAACATATAGTTGGAGCGTTTTGAAAGATTGTTCCATGTGCACCCTACATCATTAGACAGCATGATACGTAGTTGTAAAAAATGAATAGGGAAAAGACAATATGAATATACGTTATCGAGGAACATAATGGGAGAATGATAGAAGTTTCCGTCTATATAAAAATTAACAAGGGCAGCTGTCAGTTCAATTCCAGGTGGAGACAGACTATTGGAGATAACAAGAAAATGGTGGAGAAACTGAATATTAATTTTGCCTCTGCCTTCATAGGAGGGGATACTGAAAATCTCCCAGAAAAATTAGGCAACCAGGGGACTCTGTAACGGAGGAACTACAAGAAATCAGTATTAGTAAAGAAGTAATATTTGAAAACTTTCCTGAATTCAGTGTTGCTAAATCACATGACCTTTGTCCCACAGTGTAGAGGTAATGGATATGAGGTGGTAATATTTCATAATTGTGACTGTAATTGGAAGATAAACTTAAATCCACTATTTAAGAAAAGAGGGAGTGTGGAGAACTACAGACTGGTTAGAATCACATCAGCAGTAGTCATGAGAATATCAGAATTTATTCTAAAAAATGTAATAACTGGACGTTTAGAGACCAAAACCATACTTTCCAAACTTGTTGTAGACTTTGAGATATGACCTGTAAGATGGACAAAGGAGAGCTAGTGGATGTAGTGGATTTGGATTTTTAGAAGGCTCTTCATAATGTTCCAAACTAAAATTAGTCAACCTGGGATTGACAGGAATGTATTGACTGAGAATTGGTAAATAGACAGAAAGCAGAGAATAGGAATAAATATATCATTCTGAGAAGGCAGGCTTCCACTAATGGTGTATTGCAAGGATCAGAATGAGGTCCACAACTGTTCACAATCTATCAAAATGGTTTATATCTGGAAATAAATTGTACTTTGTCCACATGTGCTGATGCCACCAAACTAGGTGGGATTGTAAGTTATGAGCAGGGTGCAAAAATAGACAATAGACAATATGTGCAGGAGTAAGCCATTCTGCCCTTTGAGCCAGCACCACCACTCATTATGGTCATGGCTGATCATCATCAATCAGTATCCTGTTCCTGCCTTATCCCCATAACCCTTGATTCCACTATCCTTAAGAGCTCTATCCATCTCTTTCTTGAAAGTATCGTGAGACTTGGCCTCCACAGCCTTCTGGGGCAGAGCATTCCATACACCCACCACTCACTGGGTAAAGAAGTTTCTCCTCAACTCTGTTCTAAGTGGCCTACCCCTTATTTTTAAACTGTGTCCTCTGGTTCGGGATTCACCCATCAACAGAAACATGCTTCCTGCCTCCAGAGTGTCCAATCCTTTAATAATCTTATACATCTCAATCAGATCCCCTCTCAGCCTTCTAAACTCAAGCGTATACTAGCCCAGTCGCTCCAATCTTTCAACATAAGATAGTCCCGCCATTCCGGGAATTGACCTCGTGAACCTACGCTGCACTCCCTCAGTAGCCAGAATGTCTTTCCTCAAATTTAGAGACCAGAACTGCGCACTATATTCCAGGTGCGGTCTCACCAGGGCCCTGTACAGCTGCAGAAGGACCTCTTTGCTTCTAAACTCAATTCCTCTTGTTATGAAGGCCAGCATGCTATTAGCTTTCTTCACTACCTGCAGTACCTGCATGCTTGCTTTCATTGACTGATGTACAAGAACACCCAGATCTCATTGTACTGCCCCTTTACCTAACTTGACTCCATTTAGATAGTAATCTGCATTCCTGTTCTTGCCACCAAAGTGGATAACCACACATTTATCCACATTAAACTGCATCTGCCATGCATCCGTCCACTCACCTAACCTGTCCAGGTCACCCTGTAATCTCCGAACATCCTCCTCACATTTCACCCTGCCACCCAGCTTAGTATCAGCAGCAAATTTGCTAATACTACTTTTAATACCTTCATCTATATCATTAATGTACATTGTAAAAAGCTGCGGTCCCAGCACTGATCCCTGCGGTACACCACTGGTCACCGACTGCCATTCCAAAGGGAGCTGTTTATCACTACTCTCTGTTTCCTGTCAGCCAACCAACTTTCAATCCAAGTCAGTATTTTGCCCGCAATACCATGTGCCCTAATGCTGCTCACTAACCTCCCATGTGTGACTTTATCAAAGGCTTTCTGAAAGTCCAGGTACATTACATCCACTGGATCTCCCTTGTCCATCTTCAGAGTTACATCCTCAAAAAATTCCAGAAGATTAGTCAAGCATGATTTCCTCTTCATAAATCCATGCTGGCTCTGACCTATCCTGTTACTGTTCTCCAGATGTGTCGTAATTTCGTCCTTTATAATTGACTCCAGAATTTTTCCCACCACTGAGGTCAGACTAACTGGTCTATAATTCTCTGTTTTCTCTCTCCCTCCTTTCTTAAAAAGTGGGACAACATTAGTCACCCTCCAATCTGCAGGAACTGATCCCGAATCTATAGAACATTGGAAAATGATCACCAATGCATCCACGATTTCTAGAGCCACCTCCTTCAGTACCCTGGGATATAGACCATCAGGTCCCGGGGACTTATCAGCCTTCAGACCTAACAGTCTCTCCAACACCAATTCCTGGCAAATATAAATTCCCTCCAGTTCAGGTCCTTCAGCCACTGTTACCTCAGGGAGATTGTTTGTGTTTTTCCCAGTGAAGACAGATCTAAAGTACCAATTCAACTCTTCTGCCATTTCTTTGTTCTTGTCGCTGATATCCTCACTCCGGTCGGGGTTATCCTCACTCCAATCACTGGTATCCTCACTCACGTCGCTGGTCGCTAGTATTCTCACTCCGGTCACGGGTATCCTCACTCTGGTCACGGGTTTCCTCACTCTTGACACTGGTATCCTCACTCACGTCGCTGGTCGCTAGTATTCTCACTCCTATTGCTGGTATCCTCACTCCGGTCATTAGTCGCTGGTATCCTCACTCCGATCGCTGGTCGATGGTATCCTCACTCCGGTCGCTGGTAGCCTCACTCCAGTCATTGGTCGCTGGTATCTGCACTTCGATCGCTGGTATCCTCACTCGAGTCGCTGGTAGCCTTACTCCACCCGCAGGTCGCTGGTATCTTCACTTCTGTTGCTGGCATCTTCACTCAGGTCGCTGGTATCCTCACTCCGGTCACTGGTATCCGCAATCCAGTCACTGGTATCCTCACTCCGTTCGCAAGTCACTGGTATCTTCACTCCGGCCACAGGTATCCTCACTCTTATTGCTGGTATCCTCACTCTGGTCGCTGGTATCCCCACTCCGGTCGCTGGTCATTGGTATCCTCACTCCGGTTATTAGTCGCTGGTATCCGCACTCCAATTGCTGGTATCCTCATTCCGGTTGCTGGTCACTGGTATCCTCATTCCGGTCGCTGGTATCCTCACTCCAGTCATTAGTCGCTGGTATCTGCACTTTGATCGCTGGTATTCTCACTCTAGTCGCTGGTATCCTTACTCCAGCAGCTGGTTGCTGGTATCTTCACTTCGGTTGCTGGTATCCGCACTCCGGTCGCTGGTATCCTCACTCTGGTCGCTGGTATCCACATTCCGTTCGCAGGTCACTGGTATCTTCACTCCGGCCACAGGTATCCTCACTCTTATTGCTGGTATCCTCACTCTGGTCGCTGGTATCCTCACTCCGGTCGTTGGTCACTGGTATCTGCACTTTGATCACTGGTATCCTCACTCTAGTCACTGGTAGCTTTACTCCAGCAGGTGGTTGCTGGTATCTTCACTTCGGTTGCTGGCATCCTCACTCCAGTCACTGGTATCCGCACTCCGTTCGCAGGTCACTGGTATCTTCACTCCAGCCACAGGTATCCTCAGTCTTATCGCTGGTATCCTCACTCCGGTCGTTAATCGCTGGTATCTTCACTGCAATTGCTGGCATCCTCAATTTGGTCGCTGGTATCCTCAATTTGGTCGCTGGTATCCGCACTCCGGTCGCTGGTATCTGCACTCCAGTTGCTGGTATCCGCACTCCGATCGCTGGTCGCTGGCATGTCATTCCAGTCACTAGTAACCTCACTCCTGTCACTGATCGCTAATATCCGCACTGTGGTCGCGGTTATCCTCACTCCAATCACTGGTATCCTCACTCCTGTCACTGGTCACTAGTATTCTCACTCCGGTCACTGGTATCCTCAATTTGATCGCTGGTATCCACACTCCGGTCGCTGGTATCAATTCAATCGCTGGTATCCTCACTCTGGTCGCTGGTGTCCTCACTCCGGTCGCTGGTCACAGGTATCCTCACTCTGGTCGCTGGTATCTTCACTCCGGTAGCTGGTATTGTCACTCTAGTCGCTGGTAGCCTTACTCCGGCCGCAGGTCGCTGGTATCTTCACTTCGGTTGCTTGCATCCTCGCTCCGGTCGTTGGTATCCTCACTCTGGCCACAGGTATCCTCACCCCGGTCGCTGGTATCCTCATTCCGGTCGCTGGTAGCCTCACTCCGGTCGCAGATTGCTGGTATCTTCACTTCGGTTGCTGGCATCCTCGCTCCGGTCGTTGGTATCCTCACTCTGGTCACAGGTATCCTCACCCCGGTCGCTGGTATCCTCACTCCGGTCGCTGGTATCCTCACTCCGGTCACTGGTATCCTCACCCCAGTCGCTGGTATACTCACTCCAGTCGCTGGTATCCTTACTCCGGTCAAGGGTATCCTCACTCCGGCCACAGGTGTCCTCACTCCAGTTGCTGGTATCCTCACTCCGGTCACGGGTATCCGCACTCTGTTCAAAGGTCATTGGTATCTTTACTCTGGTCACAGGTATCCTCACTCGTGTCGCTGGTATCCTCACTCTGATCATGGGTATCCTCACTCCTATCGCTGGTATCCTCACTCCGGTTGCTGGTATCCTAACTCATGACGCTGGTATCCTAATTCCGGACGCAGGTATCCTCACTCCGGGTCACTGGTATCCTCACTCCAGTTACTGGTCGCTGGTATCCTCACCCCAGTCACTGGTATCCTCACTCCGGTTGCTGGTATCCTCACTCCGGGTCAATGGTATCCTCACTCCAGTTGCTGGTATCCTCACTCCGGGTCACTGGTATCTTCACTCTTATCGCTGGTCGCTGGTATCCTCACCCCCGTCACTGGTATCCTCACTCCGGGTGCTGGTATCCTCACTCCGGTCACTGGTAGCCTCACTCCGGTCACTGGTATCCTCACCCCAGTCACTGGTATCCTCACTCTGGTTGCTGGTATCCTCACTCCGGGTCACTGGTATCCTCACTCCAGTCACTGGTCGCTGGTATCCTCACTCAGGTTGCTCATATCCTCACTCAGGGACACTGGTATCCTCACTCTTATCGCTGGTCGCTGGTTTCCTCACTCCCGTCACTGGTATCCTCACTCCGGGTGCTGGTATCCTCACTCCGGTCACTGGTAGCCTCACTCCGGTCACTGGTATATCCTCACCCCAGTCACCGGTATCCTCACTCTGGTTCCTGGTATCCTCACTCCAGTCACTGGTATCCTCACTCCGGTCACTGGTATCCTCACCCCAGTCGCTGGTATACTCACTCCAGTCGCTGGTATCCTCACTCCGGCCACTGGTATCCTCACTCCTGTCACTGGTCACCAGTATCCTCACTCCCATCACTGGTATCCTCGCTCCGATCACTGGTCGCTGGTATCCTCTCTCTGCACTCTGGTATCCTCACTCCGGTCAATGGTATCCAGTCTCTGGTCACTGGCATCCTCACTCTGGTCACTGGTATACTCACTCCGGTCAATGGTATCCAGTCTCTGGTCACTGGCATCCTCACCCCCGTCACTGGTATCCTCACTCCGGGTGCTGGTATCCTCACTCCGGTCACTGGTAGCCTCACTCCGGTCACTGGTATCCTCACCCCAGTCACCGGTATCCTCACTCTGGTTCCTGGTATCCTCACTCCAGTCACTGGTATCCTCACTCCGGTCACTGGTATCCTCACCCCAGTCGCTGGTATACTCACTCCAGTCGCTGGTATCCTCACTCCTGTCACTGGTCACCAGTATCCTCACTCCCATCACTGGTATCCTCGCTCCGATCACTGGTCGCTGGTATCCTCTCTCTGCACTCTGGTATCCTCACTCCGGTCATGGGTATCCTCACTCATGACGCTGGTATCCTAATTCCCGGCGCAGGTATTCTCACTCCGGTCAGGGGTATCCTCATTCCGGTCAGTGGTGTCCTCACTCCGGTCGCTGGCATCCTCAATCCGGTCACTGGTATCCTCATTCCAGTCGCTTGTATCCTCACTCTGGTTGCTACTATCCTCTCTCTCTGGTTGCTGGTATCTTGACTCTGATTGCTGGTATCCTCACTCCGATCGCTGGTATCCTCACTCCGGTCGCTGGTATCCTCACTCCGGTCAATGGTATCCAGTCTCTGGTCACTGGCATCCTCACTCAAGGTCACTGGTATCCTTACTCCAGTCACTGGTCGCTGGTATCCTCACTCCGGTCGCTGTTATCCTCACTCCGGTCGCTGGTATCCTCACTCCGGGTCACTGGTATCCTCACTCCAGTCACTGGTCGCTGGTATCCTCACACCGGTTGTTTAAATCCTCACTCCGCCTCACTGGTATCCTCACTCCAGTCACTGGTCACTGGTATCCTGACTCTGGTCACTGGCATCCTCACTCCGGTCGCTGGTATCCTCACTCCGGTCACTGGTATCCTCACCCCAGTCGCTGGTATACTCACTCCAGTCGCTGGTGTCCTCACTTCGGCCACTGGTAGCCTCACTCCGGTCACTGGTATCCTCACCCCAGTCACTGGTATCCTCACTCTGGTTGCTGGTATCCTCACTCCGGGTCACTGGTATCCTTACTCCAGTCACTGGTCGCTGGTATCCTCACTCCAGTCACTGGTCGCTGGTATCCTCACTCCGGTCAATGGTATCCAGTCTCTGGTCACTGGCATCCTCACTCAGGGTCACTGGTATCCTTACTCCAGTCACTGGTCGCTGGTATCCTCACTCCGGTCGCTGTTATCCTCACTCCGGTCGCTGGTATCCTCACTCCGGGTCACTGGTATCCTCACTCCAGTCACTGGTCGCTGGTATCCTCACACCGGTTGTTTAAATCCTCACTCCGCCTCACTGGTATCCTCACTCCAGTCACTGGTCACTGGTATCCTGACCCTGGTCACTGGCATCCTCACTCCGGTCGCTGGTATCCTCACTCCGGTCACTGGTATCCTCACCCCAGTCGCTGGTATACTCACTCCAGTCGCTGGTGTCCTCACTTCGGCCACTGGTAGCCTCACTCCGGTCACTGGTATCCTCACCCCAGTCACTGGTATCCTCACTCTGGTTGCTGGTATCCTCACTCCGGGTCACTGGTATCCTTACTCCAGTCACTGGTCGCTGGTATCCTCACTCCAGTCACTGGTCGCTGGTATCCTCACTCCGGTCGCTGTTATCCTCACTCCGGTCACTGGTATCCTGACTCTAGTCACTGGCATCCTCACTCCGGTTCACTGGTATCCTCACTCCAGACACTGGTCGCTGGTATCCTCACTCCAGTTGCTGGTATCCTCACTCCGGTCACGGGTATCCGCACTCCGTTCAAAGGTCACTGGTATCTTTACTCTGGTCACAGGTATCCTCACTCGTGTCGCGGGTATCCTCACTCTGATCATGGGTATCCTCACTCCTGTCGCTGGTATCCTCACTACGGTTGCTGGTATCCTCACTTGTGATGCTGGTATCCTAATTCCGGACGCAGGTATCCTCACTCCGGTTGCTGGTATCCTCACTCCGGGTCACTGGTATCCTCACTCCAGTCACTGGTTGGTGGTATCCTCACCCCAGTCACTGGTATCCTCACTCCGGTTGCTGGTATCCTCACTCCGGGTCACTGGTATCCTCACTCCAGTTGCTGGTATCCTCACTCCAGGTCACTGGTATCCTCACTCTTATCGCTGGTCTCCTCACCCCCGTCACTGGTATCCTCACTCCGGTTGCTGGTATCGTCACTCCGGTTCACTGGTATCCTCACTCCAGTCACTGGTCGCTGGTATCCTCACTCCGGTCGCTGTTATCCTCACTCCGGTCACTGGTATCCTGACTCTGGTCGCTGGCATCCTACTCCGGTCGCTGGTATCCTCACTCCGGTCGCTGGTATCCTCACTCCGGTCACTGGTATCCTGATTCTGGTCACTGGCATCCACACTCCGGTCACTGGTATCCTCACTCCGGGTCACTGGTATCCTCACTCCGGTCACTGGTATCCTCACCCCAGTCGCTGGTATACTCACTCCAGTCGCTGGTATCCTCACTCCGGCCACTGGTATCCTCGCTCCGATCACTGGTCGCTGGTATCCTCTCTCTGCACTCTGGTATCCTCACTCGTGTCATGGGTATCCTCACTCAAGACGCTGGTATCCTAATTCCTGGCGCAGGTATTCTCACTCTGGTTGCTACTATCCTCTCTGTCTGGTTGCTGGTATCTTGACTCTGATTGCTGGTATCCTCACTCCGATCGCTGGTATCCTCACTCCGGTCGCTGGTATCCTCAATCCGGTTGTTTGAATCCTCACTCCGCCTCACTGGTATCCTCACTCCAGTCACTGGTCGCTGGTATCCTCACTCCGGTCGCTGGTATCCTCACTCCAGACACTGGTTGCTGGTATCCTCACTCCGGTTGTTTCAATCCTCACTCCGCGTCACAAGTATCCTCACTCCAGTCACTGGTCACTGGTATCCTGACTCTGGTCACTGGTATCCTCATTCCGGTCGCTGGTATCCTCACTCCGGTCACTGGTATCTTCACACCGATTGCTGGTATCCTCAGTCCGATCGCTGATATCCTCACTCCGGGTCGCTGGTATCCTCACTCCAGACACTGGTCGCTGGTATCCTCACTCCAGTCACTGGTCACTGGTATCCTGACTCTGGTCACTGGCATCCTCACTCCGGTCGCTGGTATACTCACTCCGGTCACTGGTATCCTCACACCAGTCACTGGACACTGGTATCCTCACTCCGGTTGCTGTTATCCTCACTCCAGTCACTGGTATCTTCACTCCAGTCGCTGGTCGCTGGCATCTTCACTCCAGTCGCTGGTATCCTCACTCTGGTCACTGGTAGCCTCACTCCGGTCACTGGTATCCTCACTCTGGTCACTGGTAGCCTCACTCCGGTCACTGGTATCCTCACTCCAGACACTGGTCGCTGGTATCCTCACTCCGGTTGCTGGTATCCTCACTCCGGGTCACTGGTATCCTCACTCCAGTCACTGGTCGCTGGTATCCTCACTCCAGTCACTGGTTGTGGTATCCTCACTCCGGTTGCTCATATCCTCACTCAGGGTCACTGGTATCCTTACTCCAGTCACTTGTCGCTGGTATCCTCACTCCGGTCGCTGTTATCCTCACTCTGATTGCTGGTATCCTCACTCCAGACACTGGTCGCTGGTATCCTCATCTCCAGTCACTGGTCGCTGGTATTCTCACTCCGGTTGTTTGAATCCTCACTCCGCGTCACTAGTATCCTCACTCCAGTCACTGGTAGCCTCACTCCGGTCACTGGTAGCCTCACTCCGCTCACTGGTCGTTGGTATCCTCACTCCAGTCACTGGTCGCTGGTATCCTCACTCCAGTCACTGGACGCTGGTATCCTCACTCCGGTTGCTGGTATCCTCACTCCGGTTGCTGGTATCCTCACTCCGGTTCACTGGTATCCTCACTCCAGTCACTGGTCGCTGGTATCCTCACTCCAGTTGCTGGTATCCTCACTCCGGGTCACTGGTGTCCTCACTCCAGTCACTGGTCGCTGGTATCCTCACTCCGGTCGCTGTTATCCTCACTCCGGTCACTGGTATCCTCACTCCGGTCGCTGGTGTCCTCACTCCAGTCACTGGTATCCTCACTCCGGTCGCTGGTCGCTGGTATCCTCACTCCAGTCGCTGGTATCCTCACTCCGGTCGCTGTTATCCTCACTCCGGTCAATGGTATCTTCACTCCGGTCGCTGGTCGCTGGCATCCTCACTCCAGTCGCTGGTATCTTCACTCTGGTCACTGGTAGCCTCACTCCGGTCACTGGTATCCTCACTCTGGTCACTGGTAGCCTCACTCCGGTCACTGGTATCCTCACTCATGTCGCTGGTATCCTCACTCTGATCATGGGTATCCTCACTCCAGTCGCTGGTATCCTCACTCTGGTCACTGGTAGCCTCACTCCGGTCACTGGTATCCTCACTCTGGTCACTGGTAGCCTCACTCCGGTCACTGGTATCCTCACTCCAGTCACTGGTCGATGGTATCCTCACTCCAGTCACTGGACGCTGGTATCCTCACTCCGGTTGCCGATATCTTCACTCCGGTTCACTGGAATCCTCACTCCAGTCACTGGTCGCTGGTATCCTCACTCCGGTCGCTGTTATCCTCACTCCGGTCACTGGTATCCTCACTCCGGTCGCTGGTGTCCTCACTCCAGTCACTGGTATCCTCACTCCGGTCGCTGGTCGCTGGTATCCTCACTCCAGTCGCTGGTATCCTCACTCCGGTCGCTGTTATCCTCGCTCCGGTCAATGGTATCCAGTCTCTGGTCACTGGCGTCCTCACTCTGGTCACTGGTATCCTCACTCCGGTCAATGGTATCCAGTCTCTGGTCATTGGTGTCCTCACTCTGGTCACTGATATCCTCACTCCGGTGAAGGGTATCTTTACTCTGGTCACAGGTATCCTCACTCATGTCGCTGGTATCCTCACTCTGATCATGGGTATCCTCACTCCTGTCGCTGGTATCCTCACTCCGGTTGCTGGTATCCTAACTCATGACGCTGGTATCCTAATTCCGGACGCAGGTATCCTCACTCTGATCATGTGTATCCTCACTCCTGTCGCTGGTATCCTCACTCCGGTTGCTGGTATCCTAACGCATGACACTGGTATCCTAATTCCGGACGCAGGTATCCTCACTCTGGTCGCTGTTATCCTCACTCCAGTCACTGGTATCTTCACTCCGGTCGCTGGTCGCTGGCATCCTCACTCCAGTCGCTGGTATCCTCACTCTGGTCACTGGTAGCCTCACTCCGGTCACTGGTATCCTCACTCTGGTCACTGGTAGCCTCACTCCAGTCACTGGTATCCTCACTCCAGTCACTGGACGCTGGTATCCTCACTCCAGTCACTGGACGCTGGTATCCTCACTCCGGTTGCCGGTATCCTCACTCCGGTTCACTGGTATCCTCACTCCAGTCACTGGTCGCTGTTATCCTCACTCCGGTCACTGGTATCCTCACTCCGGTCGCTGGTGTCCTCACTCCAGTCACTGGTATTCTCACTCAGGTCGCTGGTCGCTGGTATCCTCACTCCAGTCGCTGGTATCCTCACCCCGGTCGCTGTTATCCTCACTCCGGTCAATGGTATCCAGTCTCTGGTCACTGGCGTCCTCACTCTGGTCACTGGTATCCTCACTCCGGTCAAGGGTATCTTTACTCTGGTCACAGGTATCATCACTCATGTCGCTGGTATCCTCACTCTGATCATGGGTATCCTCACTCCTGTCGCTGGTATCCTCACTCCGGTTGCTGGTATCCTAACGCATGACACTGGTATCCTAATTCCGGACGCAGGTATCCTCACTCCGGTCGCTGTTATCCTCACTCCAGTCACTGGTATCTTCACTCCGGTCGCTGGTCGCTGGCATCCTCACTCCAGTCGCTGGTATCTTCACTCTGGTCACTGGTAGCCTCTCTCCGGTCACTGGTATCCTCACTCTGGTCACTGGTAGCCTCACTCCGGTCACTGGTATCCTCACTCCAGTCACTGGTCGCTGGTATCCTCACTCCAGTCACTGGACGCTGGTATCCTCACTCCGGTTGCCGGTATCCTCACTCCGGTTCACTGGTATCCTCACTCCAGTCACTGGTCGCTGGTATCCTCACTCCGGTTGCTGAAATCCTCACTCCGGGTCACTGGTATCCTCACTCCAGACACTGGTCGCTGGTATCCTCACTCCAGTCACTGGTCGCTGGTATCCTCACTCCAGTCACTGGACGCTGGTATCCTCACTCCGGTTGCCGGTATCCTCACTCCGGTTCACTGGTATCCTCACTCCAGTCACTGGTCGCTGGTATCCTCACTCCGGTTGCTGAAATCCTCACTCCGGGTCACTGGTATCCTCACTCCAGACACTGGTCGCTGGTATCCTCACTCCAGTCACTGGTATCCCTACTCTGGTCACTGGCATCCTCACTCCGGTCACTGGTATTCTCACTCCGGTCGCTGGTATCCTCACTCCAGTCACTGGTATCCTCACTCCGGTCGCTGGTCGCTGGTATCCACACTCCGGTCAATGGTCTCCAGTCTCTGGTCGCTGGTATCCTCACTCCGGTCAAGGGTATCCTCACTCCGGCCACAGGTGTCCTCACTCCAGTTGCTGGTATCCTCACTCCGGTCGCGGGTATCCGCACTCTGTTCAAAGGTCACTGGTATCTTTACTCTGGTCACAGGTATCCTCACTCATGTCGCTGGTATCCTCACTCTGATCATGGGTATCCTCACTCCTGTCGCTGGTATCCTCACTCCGGTTGCTGGTATCCTAACTCATGACGCTGGTATCCTAATTCCGGACGCAGGTATCCTCACTCCGGTCGGGGGTATCCTCACTCCGGGTCACTGGTATCCTCACTCCAGTCACCGGTCGCTGGTATCCTCACCCCAGTCACTGGTATCCTCACTCCGGTTGCTGGTATCCTCACTCCGGGTCAATGGTATCCTCACTCCAGTTGCTGGTATCCTCACTCCGGGTCACTGGTATCGTCACTCTTATCGCTAGTCGCTGGTATCCTCACCCTCGTCACTGGTATCCTCACTCCGGGTGCTGTTATCCTCACTCCGGTCGCTGTTATCCTCACTCCGGTCACTGGTAGCCTCACTCCGGTCACTGGTATCCTCACCCCAGTCACTGGTATCCTCACTCTGGTTGCTGGTATCCTCACTCCAGGTCACTGGTATCCTCACTCCAGTCACTGGTCGCTGGTATCCTCACTCCAGTCACTGGTCGCTGGTATCCTCACTCCGGTTGCTCATATCCTCACTCAGGGACACTGGTATCCTCACTCCGGTCGCTGTTATCCTCACTCTGGGTCACTGGTATCATGACTCTAGTCGATGGCATCCTCACTCCGGTCACTGGTATCCTCACTCCAGTCACTGGTCGCTGGTATCCTCACTCCGGTTGCTGGTATCCTCACTCCGGGTCACTGGTATCCTCACTCCAGACACTGGTCGCTGGTATCCTCACTCCAGTCACTGGTCGCTGGTATCCTCACTCCGGTCGCTGTTATCCTCACTCCAGTCACTGGTATCTTCACTCCGGTCGCTGGTCGCTGGCATCCTCACTCCAGTCGCTGGTATCCTCACTCTGGTCACTGGTAGCCTCACTCCGGTCACTGGTATCCTCACTCTGGTCGCTGGTAGCCTCACTCCGGTCACTGGTATCCTTACTCCAGTCACTGGTCGCTGGTATCCTCACTCTGGTTGCTGGTATCCTCACTCCGGGTCACTGGTATCCTCACTCCAGTCACTGGTCGCTGGTATCCTCACTCCAGTCACTGGTTGTGGTATCCTCACTCCGGTTGCTCATATCCTCACTCAGGGTCACTGGTATCCTTACTCCAGTCACTTGTCGCTAGTATCCTCACTCCGGACGCTGTTATCCTCACTCTGATTGCTGGTATCCTCACTCCAGACACTGGTCGCTGGTATCCTCACTCCAGTCACTGGTCGCTGGTATTCTCACTCCGGTTGTTTGAATCCTCACTCCGCGTCACTAGTATCCTCACTCCAGTCACTGGTAGCCTCACTCCGGTCACTGGTAGCCTCACTCCGCTCACTGGTCGTTGGTATCCTCACTCCAGTCACTGGTCACTGGTATCCTCACTCCAGTCACTGGACGCTGGTATCCTCACTCTGGTCACTGGTAGCCTCACTCCGGTCACTGGTATCCTCACTCTGGTCGCTGGTAGCCTCACTCCGGTCACTGGTATCCTCACTCCAGTCACTGGTCGCTGGTATCCTCACTCCGGTTGCTGGTATCCTCACTCCGGGTCACTGGTATCCTCACTCCAGTCACTGGTCGCTGGTATCCTCACTCCGGTCGCTGTTATCCTCACTCCAGTCACTGGTATCTTCACTCCGGTCGCTGGTCGCTGGCATCCTCACTCCAGTCGCTGGTATCCTCACTCTGGTCACTGGTAGCCTCACTCCGGTCACTGGTATCCTCACTCCAGTCACTGGTATCCTCACTCTGGTTGCTGGTATCCTCACTCCGGGTCACTGGTATCCTCACTCCAGTCACTGGTCGCTGGTATCCTCACTCCAGTCACTGGTTGTGGTATCCTCACTCTGGTTGCTCATATCCTCACTCAGGGTCACTGGTATCCTTACTCCAGTCACTTGTCGCTGGTATCCTCACTCCGGTCGCTGTTATCCTCACTCTGATTGCTGGTATCCTCACTCCAGATACTGGTCGCTGGTATCCTCACTCCAGTCACTGGTCGCTGGTATCCTCACTCCGGTCGCTGTTATCCTCACTCCAGTCACTGGTATCTTCACTCCGGTCGCTGGTCGCTGGCATCCTCACTCCAGTCGCTGGTATCCTCACTCTGGTCACTGGTAGCCTCACTCCGGTCACTGGTATCCTCACTCTGGTCGCTGGTAGCCTCACTCCGGTCACTGGTATCCTCACTCCAGTCACTGGTATCCTCACTCTGGTTGCTGGTATCCTCACTCCGGGTCACTGGTATCCTCACTCCAGTCACTGGTCGCTGGTATCCTCACTCCAGTCACTGGTTGTGGTATCCTCACTCTGGTTGCTCATATCCTCACTCAGGGTCACTGGTATCCTTACTCCAGTCACTTGTCGCTGGTATCCTCACTCCGGTCGCTGTTATCCTCACTCTGATTGCTGGTATCCTCACTCCAGATACTGGTCGCTGGTATCCTCACTCCAGTCACTGGTCGCTGGTATTCTCACTCCGGTTGTTTGAATCCTCACTCCGCGTCACTAGTATCCTCACTCCAGTCACTGGTAGCCTCACTCCGGTCACTGGTAGCCTCACTCCGCTCACTGGTCGTTAGTATCCTCACTCCAGTCACTGGTATCCCTACTCTGGTCACTGGCATCCTCACTCCGGTCACTGGTATCCTCACTCCGGTCGCTGGTATCCTCACTCCAGTCACTGGTATCCTCACTCCGGTCGCTGGTCGCTGGTATCCTCACTCCAGTCGCTGGTATCCACACTCCGGTCAATGGTCTCCAGTCTCTGGTCACTGGCGTCCTCACTCTGGTCACTGGTATCCTCACTCCGGTCAAGGGTATCTTTACTCTGGTCACAGGTATCCTCACTCTGATCATGGGTATCCTCACTCCTGTCGCTGGTATCCTCACTCCGGTTGCTGGTATCCTAACTCATGACGCTGGTATCCTAATTCCGGACGCAGGTATCCTCACTCCTGTCGCTGTTATCCTCACTCCTGTCGCTAGTATCCTCACTCCGGTTGCTGGTATCCTAACGCATGACACTGGTATCCTAATTCCGGACGCAGGTATCCTCACTCCGGTCGCTGTTATCCTCACTCCAGTCACTGGTATCTTCACTCCGGTCGCTGGTCGCTGGTATCCTCACTCCGGTTGCTGGTATCCTAACACATTACACTGGTATACTAATTCCGGACGCAGGTATCCTCACTCCGGTCGCTGTTATCCTCACTCCAGTCACTGGTATCTTCACTCCGGTCGCTGGTCGCTGGCATCCTCACTCCAGTCGCTGGTATCTTCACTCTGGTCACTGGTAGCCTCACTCCGGTCACTGGTATCCTCACTCTGGTCACTGGTAGCCTCACTCCGGTCACTGGTATCCTCAATCATGTCGCTGGTATCCTCACTCTGATCATGGGTATCCTCACTCCAGTCGCTGGTATCCTCACTCTGGTCACTGGTAGCCTCACTCCGGTCACTGGTATCCTCACTCTGGTCACTGGTAGCCTCACTCCGGTCACTGGTATCCTCACTCCAGTCACTGGTCGATGGTATCCTCACTCCAGTCACTGGACGCTGGTATCCTCACTCCGGTTGCCGATATCTTCACTCCGGTTCACTGGAATCCTCACTCCAGTCACTGGTCGCTGGTATCCTCACTCCGGTCGCTGTTATCCTCACTCCGGTCACTGGTATCCTCACTCCGGTCGCTGGTGTCCTCACTCCAGTCACTGGTATCCTCACTCCGGTCGCTGGTCGCTGGTATCCTCACTCCAGTCGCTGGTATCCTCACTCCTGTCGCTGTTATCCTCGCTCCGGTCAATGGTATCCAGTCTCTGGTCACTGGCGTCCTCACTCTGGTCACTGGTATCCTCACTCCGGTCAATGGTATCCAGTCTCTGGTCATTGGTGTCCTCACTCTGGTCACTGATATCCTCACTCCGGTGAAGGGTATCTTTACTCTGGTCACAGGTATCCTCACTCATGTCGCTGGTATCCTCACTCTGATCATGGGTATCCTCACTCCTGTCGCTGGTATCCTCACTCCGGTTGCTGGTATCCTAACTCATGACGCTGGTATCCTAATTCCGGACGCAGGTATCCTCACTCTGATCATGTGTATCCTCACTCCTGTCGCTGGTATCCTCACTCCGGTTGCTGGTATCCTAACGCATGACACTGGTATCCTAATTCCGGACGCAGGTATCCTCACTCTGGTCGCTGTTATCCTCACTCCAGTCACTGGTATCTTCACTCCGGTCGCTGGTCGCTGGCATCCTCACTCCAGTCGCTGGTATCCTCACTCTGGTCACTGGTAGCCTCACTCCGGTCACTGGTATCCTCACTCTGGTCACTGGTAGCCTCACTCCAGTCACTGGTATCCTCACTCCAGTCACTGGTCGCTGGTATCCTCACTCCAGTCACTGGACGCTGGTATCCTCACTCCGGTTGCCGGTATCCTCACTCCGGTTCACTGGTATCCTCACTCCAGTCACTGGTCGCTGGTATCCTCACTCCGGTTGCTGAAATCCTCACTCCGGGTCACTGGTATCCTCACTCCAGACACTGGTCGCTGGTATCCTCACTCCAGTCACTGGTATCCCTACTCTGGTCACTGGCATCCTCACTCCGGTCACTGGTATTCTCACTCCGGTCGCTGGTATCCTCACTCCAGTCACTGGTATCCTCACTCCGGTCGCTGGTCGCTGGTATCCACACTCCGGTCAATGGTCTCCAGTCTCTGGTCGCTGGTATCCTCACTCCGGTCAAGGGTATCCTCACTCCGGCCACAGGTGTCCTCACTCCAGTTGCTGGTATCCTCACTCCGGTCGCGGGTATCCGCACTCTGTTCAAAGGTCACTGGTATCTTTACTCTGGTCACAGGTATCCTCACTCATGTCGCTGGTATCCTCACTCTGATCATGGGTATCCTCACTCCTGTCGCTGGTATCCTCACTCCGGTTGCTGGTATCCTAACTCATGACGCTGGTATCCTAATTCCGGACGCAGGTATCCTCACTCTGGTCGGGGGTATCCTCACTCCGGGTCACTGGTATCCTCACTCCAGTCACCGGTCGCTGGTATCCTCACCCCAGTCACTGGTATCCTCACTCCGGTTGCTGGTATCCTCACTCCGGGTCAATGGTATCCTCACTCCAGTTGCTGGTATCCTCACTCCGGGTCACTGGTATCGTCACTCTTATCGCTAGTCGCTGGTATCCTCACCCTCGTCACTGGTATCCTCACTCCGGGTGCTGTTATCCTCACTCCGGTCGCTGTTATCCTCACTCCGGTCACTGGTAGCCTCACTCCGGTCACTGGTATCCTCACCCCAGTCACTGGTATCCTCACTCTGGTTGCTGGTATCCTCACTCCAGGTCACTGGTATCCTCACTCCAGTCACTGGTCGCTGGTATCCTCACTCCAGTCACTGGTCGCTGGTATCCTCACTCCGGTTGCTCATATCCTCACTCAGGGACACTGGTATCCTCACTCCGGTCGCTGTTATCCTCACTCTGGGTCACTGGTATCATGACTCTAGTCGATGGCATCCTCACTCCGGTCACTGGTATCCTCACTCCAGTCACTGGTCGCTGGTATCCTCACTCCGGTTGCTGGTATCCTCACTCCGGGTCACTGGTATCCTCACTCCAGACACTGGTCGCTGGTATCCTCACTCCAGTCACTGGTCGCTGGTATCCTCACTCCGGTCGCTGTTATCCTCACTCCAGTCACTGGTATCTTCACTCCGGTCGCTGGTCGCTGGCATCCTCACTCCAGTCGCTGGTATCCTCACTCTGGTCACTGGTAGCCTCACTCCGGTCACTGGTATCCTCACTCTGGTCGCTGGTAGCCTCACTCCGGTCACTGGTATCCTTACTCCAGTCACTGGTCGCTGGTATCCTCACTCTGGTTGCTGGTATCCTCACTCCGGGTCACTGGTATCCTCACTCCAGTCACTGGTCGCTGGTATCCTCACTCCAGTCACTGGTTGTGGTATCCTCACTCCGGTTGCTCATATCCTCACTCAGGGTCACTGGTATCCTTACTCCAGTCACTTGTCGCTAGTATCCTCACTCCGGACGCTGTTATCCTCACTCTGATTGCTGGTATCCTCACTCCAGACACTGGTCGCTGGTATCCTCACTCCAGTCACTGGTCGCTGGTATTCTCACTCCGGTTGTTTGAATCCTCACTCCGCGTCACTAGTATCCTCACTCCAGTCACTGGTAGCCTCACTCCGGTCACTGGTAGCCTCACTCCGCTCACTGGTCGTTGGTATCCTCACTCCAGTCACTGGTCACTGGTATCCTCACTCCAGTCACTGGACACTGGTATCCTCACTCTGGTCACTGGTAGCCTCACTCCGGTCACTGGTATCCTCACTCCAGTCACTGGTAGCCTCACTCCGGTCACTGGTAGCCTCACTCCGCTCACTGGTCGTTGGTATCCTCACTCCAGTCACTGGTCACTGGTATCCTCACTCCAGTCACTGGACACTGGTATCCTCACTCTGGTCACTGGTAGCCTCACTCCGGTCACTGGTATCCTCACTCTGGTCGCTGGTAGCCTCACTCCGGTCACTGGTATCCTTACTCCAGTCACTGGTCGCTGGTATCCTCACTCTGGTTGCTGGTATCCTCACTCCGGGTCACTGGTATCCTCACTCCAGTCACTGGTCGCTGGTATCCTCACTCCAGTCACTGGTTGTGGTATCCTCACTCCGGTTGCTCATATCCTCACTCAGGGTCACTGGTATCCTTACTCCAGTCACTTGTCGCTAGTATCCTCACTCCGGACGCTGTTATCCTCACTCTGATTGCTGGTATCCTCACTCCAGACACTGGTCGCTGGTATCCTCACTCCAGTCACTGGTCGCTGGTATTCTCACTCCGGTTGTTTGAATCCTCACTCCGCGTCACTAGTATCCTCACTCCAGTCACTGGTAGCCTCACTCCGGTCACTGGTAGCCTCACTCCGCTCACTGGTCGTTGGTATCCTCACTCCAGTCACTGGTCACTGGTATCCTCACTCCAGTCACTGGACACTGGTATCCTCACTCTGGTCACTGGTAGCCTCACTCCGGTCACTGGTATCCTCACTCTGGTCGCTGGTAGCCTCACTCCGGTCACTGGTATCCTCACTCCAGTCACTGGTCGCTGGTATCCTCACTCCGGTTGCTGGTATCCTCACTCCGGGTCACTGGTATCCTCACTCCAGTCACTGGTCGCTGGTATCCTCACTCCGGTCGCTGTTATCCTCACTCCAGTCACTGGTATCTTCACTCCGGTCGCTGGTCGCTGGCATCCTCACTCCAGTCGCTGGTATCCTCACTCTGGTCACTGGTAGCCTCACTCCGGTCACTGGTATCCTCACTCTGGTCGCTGGTAGCCTCACTCCGGTCACTGGTATCCTCACTCCAGTCACTGGTATCCTCACTCCGGTTGCTGGTATCCTCACTCCGGGTCACTGGTATCCTCACTCCAGTCACTGGTCGCTGGTATCCTCACTCCAGTCACTGGTTGTGGTATCCTCACTCTGGTTGCTCATATCCTCACTCAGGGTCACTGGTATCCTTACTCCAGTCACTTGTCGCTGGTATCCTCACTCCGGTCGCTGTTATCCTCACTCTGATTGCTGGTATCCTCACTCCAGATACTGGTCGCTGGTATCCTCACTCCAGTCACTGGTCGCTGGTATTCTCACTCCGGTTGTTTGAATCCTCACTCCGCGTCACTAGTATCCTCACTCCAGTCACTGGTAGCCTCACTCCGGTCACTGGTAGCCTCACTCCGCTCACTGGTCGTTAGTATCCTCACTCCAGTCACTGGTCGCTGGTATCCTCACTCCAGTCACTGGACGCTGGTATCCTCACTCCGGTTGCTGGTATCCTCACTCCGGTTGCTGGTATCCTCACTCCGGTTCACTGGTATCCTCACTCCAGTCACTGGTCGCTGGTATCCTCACTCCAGTTGCTGGTATCCTCACTCCGGGTCACTGGTGTCCCCACTCCAGACACTGGTCGCTGGTATCCTCACTCCAGTCACTGGTCGCTGTTATCCTCACTCCGGTCGCTGTTATCCTCACTCCGGTCACTGGTATCCTCACTCCGGTCGTTGGTGTCCTCACTCCAGTCACTGGTATCCTCACTCCGGTCGCTGGTCGCTGGTATCCTCACTCCAGTCGCTGGTATCCTCACTCCGGTCGCTGTTATCCTCACTCCGGTCAATGGTATCCAGTCTCTGGTCACTGGCGTCCTCACTCTGGTCACTGGTATCCTCACTCCGGTCAAGGGTATCTTTACTCTGGTCACAGGTATCCTCACTCATGTCGCTGGTATCCTCACTCTGATCATGGGTATCCTCACTCCTGTCGCTGGTATCCTCACTCCGGTTGCTGGTATCCTAACTCATGACGCTGGTATCCTAATTCCGGACGCAGGTATCCTCACTCCGGTCGGGGGTATCCTCACTCCGGGTCACTGGTATCCTCACTCCAGTCACCGGTCGCTGGTATCCTCACCCCAGTCACTGGTATCCTCACTCCGGTTGCTGGTATCCTCACTCCGGGTCAATGGTATCCTCACTCCAGTTGCTGGTATCCTCACTCCGGGTCACTGGTATCGTCACTCTTATCGCTAGTCGCTGGTATCCTCACCCTCGTCACTGGTATCCTCACTCCGGGTGCTGTTATCCTCACTCCGGTCGCTGTTATCCTCACTCCGGTCACTGGTAGCCTCACTCCGGTCACTGGTATCCTCACCCCAGTCACTGGTATCCTCACTCTGGTTGCTGGTATCCTCACTCCAGGTCACTGGTATCCTCACTCCAGTCACTGGTCGCTGGTATCCTCACTCCAGTCACTGGTCGCTGGTATCCTCACTCCGGTTGCTCATATCCTCACTCAGGGACACTGGTATCCTCACTCCGGTCGCTGTTATCCTCACTCTGGGTCACTGGTATCATGACTCTAGTCGATGGCATCCTCACTCCGGTCACTGGTATCCTCACTCCAGTCACTGGTCGCTGGTATCCTCACTCCGGTTGCTGGTATCCTCACTCCGGGTCACTGGTATCCTCACTCCAGACACTGGTCGCTGGTATCCTCACTCCAGTCACTGGTCGCTGGTATCCTCACTCCGGTCGCTGTTATCCTCACTCCAGTCACTGGTATCTTCACTCCGGTCGCTGGTCGCTGGCATCCTCACTCCAGTCGCTGGTATCCTCACTCTGGTCACTGGTAGCCTCACTCCGGTCACTGGTATCCTCACTCTGGTCGCTGGTAGCCTCACTCCGGTCACTGGTATCCTTACTCCAGTCACTGGTCGCTGGTATCCTCACTCTGGTTGCTGGTATCCTCACTCCGGGTCACTGGTATCCTCACTCCAGTCACTGGTCGCTGGTATCCTCACTCCAGTCACTGGTTGTGGTATCCTCACTCCGGTTGCTCATATCCTCACTCAGGGTCACTGGTATCCTTACTCCAGTCACTTGTCGCTAGTATCCTCACTCCGGACGCTGTTATCCTCACTCTGATTGCTGGTATCCTCACTCCAGACACTGGTCGCTGGTATCCTCACTCCAGTCACTGGTCGCTGGTATTCTCACTCCGGTTGTTTGAATCCTCACTCCGCGTCACTAGTATCCTCACTCCAGTCACTGGTAGCCTCACTCCGGTCACTGGTAGCCTCACTCCGCTCACTGGTCGTTGGTATCCTCACTCCAGTCACTGGTCACTGGTATCCTCACTCCAGTCACTGGACGCTGGTATCCTCACTCTGGTCACTGGTAGCCTCACTCCGGTCACTGGTATCCTCACTCTGGTCGCTGGTAGCCTCACTCCGGTCACTGGTATCCTCACTCCAGTCACTGGTCGCTGGTATCCTCACTCCGGTTGCTGGTATCCTCACTCCGGGTCACTGGTATCCTCACTCCAGTCACTGGTCGCTGGTATCCTCACTCCGGTCGCTGTTATCCTCACTCCAGTCACTGGTATCTTCACTCCGGTCGCTGGTCGCTGGCATCCTCACTCCAGTCGCTGGTATCCTCACTCTGGTCACTGGTAGCCTCACTCCGGTCACTGGTATCCTCACTCTGGTCGCTGGTAGCCTCACTCCGGTCACTGGTATCCTCACTCCAGTCACTGGTATCCTCACTCCGGTTGCTGGTATCCTCACTCCGGGTCACTGGTATCCTCACTCCAGTCACTGGTCGCTGGTATCCTCACTCCAGTCACTGGTTGTGGTATCCTCACTCTGGTTGCTCATATCCTCACTCAGGGTCACTGGTATCCTTACTCCAGTCACTTGTCGCTGGTATCCTCACTCCGGTCGCTGTTATCCTCACTCTGATTGCTGGTATCCTCACTCCAGATACTGGTCGCTGGTATCCTCACTCCAGTCACTGGTCGCTGGTATTCTCACTCCGGTTGTTTGAATCCTCACTCCGCGTCACTAGTATCCTCACTCCAGTCACTGGTAGCCTCACTCCGGTCACTGGTAGCCTCACTCCGCTCACTGGTCGTTAGTATCCTCA
Source organism: Chiloscyllium plagiosum (assembly GCF_037043375.1). NCBI lineage: Eukaryota > Metazoa > Chordata > Chondrichthyes > Orectolobiformes > Hemiscylliidae > Chiloscyllium > Chiloscyllium plagiosum. The sequence continues at coordinate 38,368,406 of NW_028270157.1, forward strand.
CTCCAGTCACTGGTCGCTGGTATCCTCACTCCAGTCACTGGACGCTGGTATCCTCACTCCGGTTGCTGGTATCCTCACTCCGGTTGCTGGTATCCTCACTCCGGTTCACTGGTATCCTCACTCCAGTCACTGGTCGCTGGTATCCTCACTCCAGTTGCTGGTATCCTCACTCCGGGTCACTGGTGTCCCCACTCCAGACACTGGTCGCTGGTATCCTCACTCCAGTCACTGGTCGCTGTTATCCTCACTCCGGTCGCTGTTATCCTCACTCCGGTCACTGGTATCCTCACTCCGGTCGTTGGTGTCCTCACTCCAGTCACTGGTATCCTCACTCCGGTCGCTGGTCGCTGGTATCCTCACTCCAGTCGCTGGTATCCTCACTCCGGTCGCTGTTATCCTCACTCCGGTCAATGGTATCCAGTCTCTGGTCACTGGCGTCCTCACTCTGGTCACTGGTATCCTCACTCCGGTCAAGGGTATCTTTACTCTGGTCACAGGTATCCTCACTCATGTCGCTGGTATCCTCACTCTGATCATGGGTATCCTCACTCCTGTCGCTGGTATCCTCACTCCGGTTGCTGGTATCCTAACTCATGACGCTGGTATCCTAATTCCGGACGCAGGTATCCTCACTCTGATCATGGGTATCCTCACTCCTGCCGCTGGTATCCTCACTCCGGTTGCTGGTATCTTAACGCATGACACTGGTATCCTAATTCCAGACGCTGGTAGCCTCACTCCGGTCACTGGTATCCTCACTCCAGTCACTGGTCGCTGGTATCCTTACTCCAGTCACTGGACGCTGGCATCCTCACTCCGGTTGCTGAAATCCTCACTCCGGGTCAATGGTATCCTCACTCCAGACACTGGTCGCTGGTATCCTCGCTCCAGTCACTGGTCGCTGGTATCTTTACTCCAGTCACTGGACGCTGGTATCCTCACTCCGGTTGCCGGTATCCTCACTCCGGTTGCTGGTATCCTCACTCCAGTCACTGGTCGCTGGTATCCTCACTCCGGTTGCTGAAATCCTCACTCCGGGTCACTGGTATCCTCACTCCAGACACTGGTCGCTGGTATCCTCACTCCAGTCACTGGTATCCTGACTCTGGTCACTGGCATCCTCACTCCGGTCACTGGTATTCTCACTCCGGTCGCTGGTATCCTCACTCCAGTCACTGGTATCCTCACTCCGGTCGCTGGTCGCTGGTATCCTCACTCCAGTCGCTGGTATCCACACTCCGGTCAATGGTCTCCAGTCTCTGGTCACTGGCATCTTCACTCCGGTCAAGGGTATCCTCACTCCGGCCACAGGTGACCTCACTCCATTTGCTGGTATCCTCACTCCGGTCGCGGGTATCCGCACTCCGTTCAAAGGTCACTGGTATCTTTACTCTGGTCACAGGTATCCTCACTTATGTCGCTGGTATCCTCACTCTGATCATGAGTATCCTCACTCCTGTCGCTGGTATCCTCACTCCGGTTGCTGGTATCCTAACTCATGACGCTGGTATCCTAATTCCGGACGCAGGTATCCTCACTCCGGTCGGGGGTATCCTCACTCCGGGTCACTGGTATCCTCACTCCAGTCACTGGTCGCTGGTATCCTCACCCCAGTCACTGGTATCCTCACTCCGGTTGCTGGTATCCTCACTCCGGGTCAATGGTATCCTCACTCCAGTTGCTGGTATCCTCACTCCGGGTCACTGGTATCCTCACTCTTATCGCTGGTCGCTGGTATCCTCACCCTCGTCACTGGTATCCTCACTCCGGGTGCTGGTATCCTCACTCCGGTCACTGGTAGCCTCACTCCGGTCACTGGTATCCTCACCCCAGTCACTGGTATCCACACTCTGGTTGCTGGTATCCTCACTCCAGGTCACTGGTATCCTCACTCCAGTCACTGGTCGTTGGTATCCTCACTCCAGTCACTGGTCGCAGGTATCCTCACTCCGGTTGCTCATATCCTCACTCAGGGACACTGGTATCCTCACTCCGGTCGCTGTTATCCTCACTCCGGTCACTGGTATCCTGACTCTAGTCGATGGCATCCTCACTCCGGTCACTGGTATCCTCACTCCAGTCACTGGTATCCTCACTCGGGTTGCTGGTATCCTCACTCTGGGTCACTGGTATCCTCACTCCAGTTGCTGGTATCCTCACTCCAGGTCACTGGTATCCTCACTCTTATCGCTGGTCTCCTCACCCCCGTCACTGGTATCCTCAATCCAGTTGCTGGTATCCTCACTCCAGGTCACTGGTATCCTCACTTTTATCGCTGGTCTCCTCACCCCCGTCACTGGTATCCTCACTCCGGTTGCTGGTATCCTCATTCCGGTCGCTGTTATCCTCACTCCGGTCAATGGTATCCAGTCTCTGGTCACTGGCGTCCTCACTCTGGTCACTGGTATCCTCACTCCGGTCAAGGGTATCTTTACTCTGGTCACAGGTATCCTCACTCATGTCGCTGGTATCCTCACTCTGATCATGGGTATCCTCACTCCTGTCGCTGGTATCCTCACTCCGGTTGCTGGTATCCTAACTCATGACGCTGGTATCCTAATTCCGGACGCTGGTATCCTCACTCTGATCATGGGTATCCTCACTCCTGTCGCTGGTATCCTCACTCCGGTTGCTGGTATCCTAACGCATGACACTGGTATCCTAATTCCGGACGCAGGTATCCTCACTCCGGTCGCTGTTATCCTCACTCCAGTCACTGGTATCTTCACTCCGGTCGCTGGTCGCTGGCATCCTCACTCCAGTCGCTGGTATCCTCACTCCGGTCACTGGTAGCCTCACTCCGGTCACTGGTATCCTCACTCTGGTCACTGGTAGCCTCACTCCGGTCACTGGTATCCTCACTCCAGTCACTGGTCGCTGGTATCCTCACTCCAGTCACTGGACGCTGGTATCCTCACTCCGGTTGCCGGTATGCTCACTCCGGTTCACTGGTATCCTCACTCCAGTCACTGGTCGCTGGTATCCTCACTCCGGTTGCTGAAATCTTCACTCCGGGTCACTGGTATCCTCACTCCAGACACTGGTCGCTGGTATCCTCACTCCAGTCACTGGTCGCTGGTATCCTCACTCCAGTCACTGGACGCTGGTATCCTCACTCCGGTTGCCGGTATCCTCACTCCGGTTCACTGGTATCCTCACTCCAGTCACTGGTCGCTGGTATCCTCACTCCGGTTGCTGAAATCCTCACTCCGGGTCACTGGTATCCTCACTCCAGACACTGGTCGCTGGTATCCTCACTCCAGTCACTGGTATCCCTACTCTGGTCACTGGCATCCTCACTCCGGTCACTGGTATCCTCACTCCGGTCGCTGGTATCCTCACTCCAGTCACTGTTATCCTCACTTCGGTCGCTGGTCGCTGGTATCCTCACTCCAGTCGCTGGTATCCACACTCCGGTCAATGGTCTCCAGTCTCTGGTCACTGGCATCCTCACCCCGGTCGCTGTTATCCTCACTCCGGTCAATGATATCCAGTCTCTGGTCACTGGAGTCCTCACTCTGGTCACTGGTATCCTCACTCCGGTCAAGGGTATCTTTACTCTGGTCACAGGTATCCTCACTCTGATCATGGGTATCCTCACTCCTGTCGCTGGTATCCTCACTCCGGTTGCTGGTATCCTAACTCATGACGCTGGTATCCTAATTCCGGACGCAGGTATCCTCACTCCTGTCGCTGGTATCCTCACTCCTGTCGCTGGTATCCTCACTCCGGTTGCTGGTATCCTAACGCATGACACTGGTATCCTAATTCCGGACGCAGGTATCCTCACTCCGGTCGCTGTTATCCTCACTCCAGTCACTGGTATCTTCACTCCGGTCGCTGGTCGCTGGTATCCTCACTCCGGTTGCTGGTATCCTAACACATTACACTGGTATACTAATTCCGGACGCAGGTATCCTCACTCCGGTCGCTGTTATCCTCACTCCAGTCACTGGTATCTTCACTCCGGTCGCTGGTCGCTGGCATCCTCACTCCAGTCGCTGGTATCTTCACTCTGGTCACTGGTAGCCTCACTCCGGTCACTGGTATCCTCACTCTGGTCACTGGTAGCCTCACTCCGGTCACTGGTATCCTCACTCATGTCGCTGGTATCCTCACTCTGATCATGGGTATCCTCACTCCAGTCGCTGGTATCCTCACTCTGGTCACTGGTAGCCTCACTCCGGTCACTGGTATCCTCACTCTGGTCACTGGTAGCCTCACTCCGGTCACTGGTATCCTCACTCCAGTCACTGGTCGATGGTATCCTCACTCCAGTCACTGGACGCTGGTATCCTCACTCCGGTTGCCGATATCTTCACTCCGGTTCACTGGAATCCTCACTCCAGTCACTGGTCGCTGGTATCCTCACTCCGGTCGCTGTTATCCTCACTCCGGTCACTGGTATCCTCACTCCGGTCGCTGGTGTCCTCACTCCAGTCACTGGTATCCTCACTCCGGTCGCTGGTCGCTGGTATCCTCACTCCAGTCGCTGGTATCCTCACTCCGGTCGCTGTTATCCTCGCTCCGGTCAATGGTATCCAGTCTCTGGTCACTGGCGTCCTCACTCTGGTCACTGGTATCCTCACTCCGGTCAATGGTATCCAGTCTCTGGTCATTGGTGTCCTCACTCTGGTCACTGATATCCTCACTCCGGTGAAGGGTATCTTTACTCTGGTCACAGGTATCCTCACTCATGTCGCTGGTATCCTCACTCTGATCATGGGTATCCTCACTCCTGTCGCTGGTATCCTCACTCCGGTTGCTGGTATCCTAACTCATGACGCTGGTATCCTAATTCCGGACGCAGGTATCCTCACTCTGATCATGTGTATCCTCACTCCTGTCGCTGGTATCCTCACTCCGGTTGCTGGTATCCTAACGCATGACACTGGTATCCTAATTCCGGACGCAGGTATCCTCACTCCGGTCGCTGTTATCCTCACTCCAGTCACTGGTATCTTCACTCCGGTCGCTGGTCGCTGGCATCCTCACTCCAGTCGCTGGTATCCTCACTCTGGTCACTGGTAGCCTCACTCCGGTCACTGGTATCCTCACTCTGGTCACTGGTAGCCTCACTCCAGTCACTGGTATCCTCACTCCAGTCACTGGTCGCTGGTATCCTCACTCCAGTCACTGGACGCTGGTATCCTCACTCCGGTTGCCGGTATCCTCACTCCGGTTCACTGGTATCCTCACTCCAGTCACTGGTCGCTGTTATCCTCACTCCGGTCACTGGTATCCTCACTCCGGTCGCTGGTGTCCTCACTCCAGTCACTGGTATTCTCACTCAGGTCGCTGGTCGCTGGTATCCTCACTCCAGTCGCTGGTATCCTCACCCCGGTCGCTGTTATCCTCACTCCGGTCAATGGTATCCAGTCTCTGGTCACTGGCGTCCTCACTCTGGTCACTGGTATCCTCACTCCGGTCAAGGGTATCTTTACTCTGGTCACAGGTATCATCACTCATGTCGCTGGTATCCTCACTCTGATCATGGGTATCCTCACTCCTGTCGCTGGTATCCTCACTCCGGTTGCTGGTATCCTCACTCCAGTCACTGGTATCTTCACTCCGGTCGCTGGTCGCTGGCATCCTCACTCCAGTCGCTGGTATCTTCACTCTGGTCACTGGTAGCCTCTCTCCGGTCACTGGTATCCTCACTCTGGTCACTGGTAGCCTCACTCCGGTCACTGGTATCCTCACTCCAGTCACTGGTCGCTGGTATCCTCACTCCAGTCACTGGACGCTGGTATCCTCACTCCGGTTGCCGGTATCCTCACTCCGGTTCACTGGTATCCTCACTCCAGTCACTGGTCGCTGGTATCCTCACTCCGGTTGCTGAAATCCTCACTCCGGGTCACTGGTATCCTCACTCCAGACACTGGTCGCTGGTATCCTCACTCCAGTCACTGGTCGCTGGTATCCTCACTCCAGTCACTGGACGCTGGTATCCTCACTCCGGTTGCCGGTATCCTCACTCCGGTTCACTGGTATCCTCACTCCAGTCACTGGTCGCTGGTATCCTCACTCCGGTTGCTGAAATCCTCACTCCGGGTCACTGGTATCCTCACTCCAGACACTGGTCGCTGGTATCCTCACTCCAGTCACTGGTATCCCTACTCTGGTCACTGGCATCCTCACTCCGGTCACTGGTATTCTCACTCCGGTCGCTGGTATCCTCACTCCAGTCACTGGTATCCTCACTCCGGTCGCTGGTCGCTGGTATCCACACTCCGGTCAATGGTCTCCAGTCTCTGGTCGCTGGTATCCTCACTCCGGTCAAGGGTATCCTCACTCCGGCCACAGGTGTCCTCACTCCAGTTGCTGGTATCCTCACTCCGGTCGCGGGTATCCGCACTCTGTTCAAAGGTCACTGGTATCTTTACTCTGGTCACAGGTATCCTCACTCATGTCGCTGGTATCCTCACTCTGATCATGGGTATCCTCACTCCTGTCGCTGGTATCCTCACTCCGGTTGCTGGTATCCTAACTCATGACGCTGGTATCCTAATTCCGGACGCAGGTATCCTCACTCCGGTCGGGGGTATCCTCACTCCGGGTCACTGGTATCCTCACTCCAGTCACCGGTCGCTGGTATCCTCACCCCAGTCACTGGTATCCTCACTCCGGTTGCTGGTATCCTCACTCCGGGTCAATGGTATCCTCACTCCAGTTGCTGGTATCCTCACTCCGGGTCACTGGTATCGTCACTCTTATCGCTAGTCGCTGGTATCCTCACCCTCGTCACTGGTATCCTCACTCCGGGTGCTGTTATCCTCACTCCGGTCGCTGTTATCCTCACTCCGGTCACTGGTAGCCTCACTCCGGTCACTGGTATCCTCACCCCAGTCACTGGTATCCTCACTCTGGTTGCTGGTATCCTCACTCCAGGTCACTGGTATCCTCACTCCAGTCACTGGTCGCTGGTATCCTCACTCCAGTCACTGGTCGCTGGTATCCTCACTCCGGTTGCTCATATCCTCACTCAGGGACACTGGTATCCTCACTCCGGTCGCTGTTATCCTCACTCTGGGTCACTGGTATCATGACTCTAGTCGATGGCATCCTCACTCCGGTCACTGGTATCCTCACTCCAGTCACTGGTCGCTGGTATCCTCACTCCGGTTGCTGGTATCCTCACTCCGGGTCACTGGTATCCTCACTCCAGACACTGGTCGCTGGTATCCTCACTCCAGTCACTGGTCGCTGGTATCCTCACTCCGGTCGCTGTTATCCTCACTCCAGTCACTGGTATCTTCACTCCGGTCGCTGGTCGCTGGCATCCTCACTCCAGTCGCTGGTATCCTCACTCTGGTCACTGGTAGCCTCACTCCGGTCACTGGTATCCTCACTCTGGTCACTGGTAGCCTCACTCCAGTCACTGGTATCCTTACTCCAGTCACTGGTCGCTGGTATCCTCACTCTGGTTGCTGGTATCCTCACTCCGGGTCACTGGTATCCTCACTCCAGTCACTGGTCGCTGGTATCCTCACTCCAGTCACTGGTTGTGGTATCCTCACTCCGGTTGCTCATATCCTCACTCAGGGTCACTGGTATCCTTACTCCAGTCACTTGTCGCTAGTATCCTCACTCCGGACGCTGTTATCCTCACTCTGATTGCTGGTATCCTCACTCCAGACACTGGTCGCTGGTATCCTCACTCCAGTCACTGGTCGCTGGTATTCTCACTCCGGTTGTTTGAATCCTCACTCCGCGTCACTAGTATCCTCACTCCAGTCACTGGTAGCCTCACTCCGGTCACTGGTAGCCTCACTCCGCTCACTGGTCGTTGGTATCCTCACTCCAGTCACTGGTCACTGGTATCCTCACTCCAGTCACTGGACGCTGGTATCCTCACTCTGGTCACTGGTAGCCTCACTCCAGTCACTGGTATCCTCACTCTGGTCGCTGGTAGCCTCACTCCGGTCACTGGTATCCTCACTCCAGTCACTGGTCGCTGGTATCCTCACTCCGGTTGCTGGTATCCTCACTCCGGGTCACTGGTATCCTCACTCCAGTCACTGGTCGCTGGTATCCTCACTCCGGTCGCTGTTATCCTCACTCCAGTCACTGGTATCTTCACTCCGGTCGCTGGTCGCTGGCATCCTCACTCCAGTCGCTGGTATCCTCACTCTGGTCACTGGTAGCCTCACTCCGGTCACTGGTATCCTCACTCTGGTCGCTGGTAGCCTCACTCCGGTCACTGGTATCCTCACTCCAGTCACTGGTATCCTCACTCCGGTTGCTGGTATCCTCACTCCGGGTCACTGGTATCCTCACTCCAGTCACTGGTCGCTGGTATCCTCACTCCAGTCACTGGTTGTGGTATCCTCACTCTGGTTGCTCATATCCTCACTCAGGGTCACTGGTATCCTTACTCCAGTCACTTGTCGCTGGTATCCTCACTCCGGTCGCTGTTATCCTCACTCTGATTGCTGGTATCCTCACTCCAGATACTGGTCGCTGGTATCCTCACTCCAGTCACTGGTCGCTGGTATTCTCACTCCGGTTGTTTGAATCCTCACTCCGCGTCACTAGTATCCTCACTCCAGTCACTGGTAGCCTCACTCCGCTCACTGGTCGTTGGTATCCTCACTCCAGTCACTGGTCGCTGGTATCCTCACTCCAGTCACTGGACGCTGGTATCCTCACTCCGGTTGCTGGTATCCTCACTCCGGTTGCTGGTATCCTCACTCCGGTTCACTGGTATCCTCACTCCAGTCACTGGTCGCTGGTATCCTCACTCCAGTTGCTGGTATCCTCACTCCGGGTCACTGGTGTCCCCACTCCAGACACTGGTCGCTGGTATCCTCACTCCAGTCACTGGTCGCTGTTATCCTCACTCCGGTCGCTGTTATCCTCACTCCGGTCACTGGTATCCTCACTCCGGTCGTTGGTGTCCTCACTCCAGTCACTGGTATCCTCACTCCGGTCGCTGGTCGCTGGTATCCTCACTCCAGTCGCTGGTATCCTCACTCCGGTCGCTGTTATCCTCACTCCGGTCAATGGTATCCAGTCTCTGGTCACTGGCGTCCTCACTCTGGTCACTGGTATCCTCACTCCGGTCAAGGGTATCTTTACTCTGGTCACAGGTATCCTCACTCATGTCGCTGGTATCCTCACTCTGATCATGGGTATCCTCACTCCTGTCGCTGGTATCCTCACTCCGGTTGCTGGTATCCTAACTCATGACGCTGGTATCCTAATTCCGGACGCAGGTATCCTCACTCTGATCATGGGTATCCTCACTCCTGCCGCTGGTATCCTCACTCCGGTTGCTGGTATCTTAACGCATGACACTGGTATCCTAATTCCGGACGCTGGTAGCCTCACTCCGGTCACTGGTATCCTCACTCCAGTCACTGGTCGCTGGTATCCTTACTCCAGTCACTGGACGCTGGCATCCTCACTCCGGTTGCTGAAATCCTCACTCCGGGTCACTGGTATCCTCACTCCAGACACTGGTCGCTGGTATCCTCACTCCAGTCACTGGTCGCTGGTATCTTTACTCCAGTCACTGGACGCTGGTATCCTCACTCCGGTTGCCGGTATCCTCACTCCGGTTCACTGGTATCCTCACTCCAGTCACTGGTCGCTGGTATCCTCACTCCGGTTGCTGAAATCCTCACTCCGGGTCACTGGTATCCTCACTCCAGACACTGGTCGCTGGTATCCTCACTCCAGTCACTGGTATCCTGACCCTGGTCACTGGCATCCTCGCTCCGGTCACTGGTATCCTCACTCCGGTCGCTGGTATCCTCACTCCAGTCACTGGTATCCTCACTCCGGTCGCTGGTCGCTGGTATCCTCACTCCAGTCGCTGGTATCCACACTCCGGTCAATGGTCTCCAGTCTCTGGTCACTGGCATCTTCACTCCGGTCAAGGGTATCCTCACTCCGGCCACAGGTGACCTCACTCCATTTGCTGGTATCCTCACTCCGGTCGCGGGTATCCGCACTCCGTTCAAAGGTCACTGGTATCTTTACTCTGGTCACAGGTATCCTCACTTATGTCGCTGGTATCCTCACTCTGATCATGGGTATCCTCACTCCTGTCGCTGGTATCCTCACTCCGGTTGCTGGTATCCTAACTCATGACGCTGGTATCCTAATTCCGGACGCAGGTATCCTCACTCCGGTCGGGGGTATCCTCACTCCGGGTCACTGGTATCCTCACTCCAGTCACTGGTCGCTGGTATCCTCACCCCAGTCACTGGTATCCTCACTCCGGTTGCTGGTATCCTCACTCCGGGTCAATGGTATCCTCACTCCAGTTGCTGGTATCCTCACTCCGGGTCACTGGTATCCTCACTCTTATCGCTGGTCGCTGGTATCCTCACCCTCGTCACTGGTATCCTCACTCCGGGTGCTGGTATCCTCACTCCGGTCACTGGTAGCCTCACTCCGGTCACTGGTATCCTCACCCCAGTCACTGGTATCCACACTCTGGTTGCTGGTATCCTCACTCCAGGTCACTGGTATCCTCACTCCAGTCACTGGTCGTTGGTATCCTCACTCCAGTCACTGGTCGCAGGTATCCTCACTCCGGTTGCTCATATCCTCACTCAGGGACACTGGTATCCTCACTCCGGTCGCTGTTATCCTCACTCCGGTCACTGGTATCCTGACTCTAGTCGATGGCATCCTCACTCCGGTCACTGGTATCCTCACTCCAGTCACTGGTATCCTCACTCTGGGTCACTGGTATCCTCACTCCAGTTGCTGGTATCCTCACTCCAGGTCACTGGTATCCTCACTCTTATCGCTGGTCTCCTCACCCCCGTCACTGGTATCCTCAATCCAGTTGCTGGTATCCTCACTCCAGGTCACTGGTATCCTCACTTTTATCGCTGGTCTCCTCACCCCCGTCACTGGTATCCTCACTCCGGTTGCTGGTATCCTCACTCCGGTTCACTGGTATCCTCACTCCAGTCACTGGTCGCTGGTATCCTCATTCCGGTCTCTGGTATCCTCACTCCGGTCACTGGTATCCTGACTCTGGTCACTGGCATCCTCACTCCGGTCACTGGTCGCTGGTATCCTCACTCCGGTCACTGGTATCCTCACTCCGGTTCACTGGTATCCTCACTCCAGTTGCTGGCATCCTCACTCCGGTCACTGGTCGCTGGTATCCTCACTCCTGGTCACTGGTATCCTCACTCCGGTCGCAGTTATCCTCACTCCGGTCGCTGGTATCCTCACTCCGGGTCGTTGGTATCCTCACTCCGGGTCACTGCTATCCTCACTCCAGAAACTGGTCGCTGGTATCCTCACTCCAGACACTGGTCGCTGGTATCCTCAATCCGGTTGTTTGATTCCTCACTCCACCTCACTGGTATCCTCACTCCAGTCACTGGTCACTTGTATCCTCACTCCAGTTGCTGGTATCCTCACTCCGGGTCACTGGTATCCTCACTCCAGACACTGGTCGCTGGTATCCTCACTCCAGTCACTGGTTGCTGGTATCCTCACTCCGGTCGCTGTTATCCTCACTCCAGTCACTGGTATCCTGACTCTGGTCACTGGCATCCTCACTCCGGTCACTGGTATCCTCACTCCGGTCGCTGGTCGCTGGTATCCTCACTCCAGTCGCTGGTATCCTCACTCCGGTTGCTGTTATCCTCACTCCGGTCTTTGGTCGCTGGTATCCTCACTCTAGTCGCTGGTATCCTCACTCCGGTCGCTGTTATCCTCACTCCGGTCAATGGTATCCAGTCTCTGGTCACTGGCATCCTCACTCTGGTCACTGGTATCCTCACTCCGGTCAAGAGTATCCCAACTCCGGTCACTGGTATCCTCACTCCGATCGCTGGAATCCTCACTCCGATCGCTGGTATCCTCACTCCGGGTCACTGGTATCCTCACTCTAGACACTGGTCGCTGGTATCCTCACTCCGGTCAATGATATCCAGTCTCTGGTCCCTGGTATCCTCACTCCAGTCACTGGTCGCTGGTATCCTCACTCCAGTCACTGGTTGTGGTATCCTCACTCCGGTTGCTCATATCCTCACTCAGGGTCACTGGTATCCTTACTCCAGTCACTTGTTGCTGGTATCCTCACTCCGGTCGCTGTTATCCTCACTCTGATTGCTGGTATCCTCACTCCAGACACTGGTCGCTGGTATCCTCACTTCAGTCACTGGTCGCTGGTATTCTCACTCCGGTTGTTTGAATCCTCACTCCGCATCACTAGTATCCTCACTCCAGTCACTGGTAGCCTCACTCCGGTCACTGGTAGCCTCACTCCGCTCACTGGTCGTTGGTATCCTCACTCCGCTCACTGGTCGTTGGTATCCTCACTCCAGTCACTGGTCGCTGGTATCCTCACTCCAGTCACTGGACGCTGGTATCCTCACTCCGGTTGCTGGTATCCTCACTCCGGTTGCTGGTTTCCTCACTCCGGTTCACTGGTATCCTCACTCCAGTCACTGGTCGCTGGTATCCTCACTCCGGTCGCTGGTATCCTCACTCCGGGTCACTGGTGTCCTCACTCCAGACACTGGTCGCTGGTATCCTCACTCCAGTCACTGGTCGCTGTTATCCTCACTCTGGTCGCTGGTATCCTCACTCCGGGTCACTGGTATCCTCACTCCAGACACTGGTCGCTGGTATCCTCACTTCAGTCACTGGTCGCTGGTATTCTCACTCCGGTTGTTTGAATCCTCACTCCGCGTCACTAGTATCCTCACTCCAGTCACTGGTAGCCTCACTCCGGTCACTGGTAGCCTCACTCCGCTCACTGGTCGTTGGTATCCTCACTCCGCTCACTGGTCGTTGGTATCCTCACTCCAGTCACTGGTCGCTGGTATCCTCACTCCAGTCACTGGACGCTGGTATCCTCACTCCGGTTGCTGGTATCCTCACTCCGGTCGCTGGTGTCCTCACTCCAGTCACTGGTATCCTCACTCCGGTCGCTGGTCGCTGGTATCCTCACTCCAGTCGCTGGTATCCTCACTCCGGTCGCTGTTATCCTCACTCCGGTCAATGGTATCCAGTCTGTGGTCACTGGCGTCCTCACTCTGGTCACTGGTATCCTCACTCCGGTCAAAGGTATCTTTACTCTGGTCACAGGTATCCTCACTCATGTCGCTGCTATCCTCACTCTGATCATGGGTATCCTCACTCCTGTCGCTGGTATCCTCCCTCCGGTTGCTGGTATCCTAACTCATGACGCTGGTATCCTAATTCCGGACGCAGTTATCCTCACTCTGATCATGGATATCCTCACTCCTGTCGCTGGTATCCTCACTCCGGTTGCTGGTATCCTAACTCATGACACTGGTATCCTAATTCCGGACGCAGGTATCCTCACTCCGGTCGCTGTTATCCTCACTCCAGTCACTGGTATCTTCACTCCGGTCGCTGGTCGCTGGCATCCTCACTCCAGTCGCTGGTCGCTGGCATCCTCACTCCAGTCGCTGTAATCCTCACTCCAGTCACTGGTATCTTCACTCCGGTCGCTGGTCGCTGGCATCCTCACTCCAGTCGCTGGTCGCTGGCATCCTCACTCCAGTCGCTGGTATCCTCACTCTGGTCACTGGTAGCCTCACTCCGGTCACTGGTATCCTCACTCTGGTCACTGGTAGCCTCACTCCGGTCACTGGTATCCTCACTCCAGTCACTGGACGCTGGTATCCTCACTCCGGTTGCCGGTATCCTCACTCCGGTTCACTGGTATCCTCACTCCAGTCACTGGTCGCTGGTATCCTCACTCCGGTTGCTGGAATCCTCACTCCGGGTCACTGGTATCCTCACTCCAGACACTGGTCGCTGGTATCCTCACTCCGGTCACTGGTCTCCTCACTCCGGTCGCTGGTCTCCTCACTCCGGTCGCTGGTATCCTCACTCCAGTCACTGGTATCCTCACTCCGGTCTCTGGTCGCTGGTATCCTCACTCCAGTCGCTGGTATCCACACTCCGGTCAATGGTCTCCAGTCTCTGGTCACTGGCATCCTCACTCCGGTCAAGGGTATCCTCACTCCGGCCACAGGTGTCCTCACTCCAGTTGCCGGTATCCTCACTCCGGTCGCGGGTATCCACACTCCGTTCAAAGGTCACTGGTATCTTTACTCTGGTCACAGGTATCCTCACTCATGTCGCTGGTATCCTCACTCTGATCATGGGTATCCTCACTCCTGTCGCTGGTATCGTCACTCCGGTTGCTGGTATCCTAACTCATGACGATGGTATCCTAATTCCGGACGCAGGTATCCTCACTCCGGTCGGGGGTATCCTCACTCCGGGTCACTGGTATCCTCACTCCTGTCGCAGGTATCCTAAATCATGATGCTGGTATCCTAATTCCGGACGCAGGTATCCTCACTCCGGTCGGGGTATCCTCACTCCGGGTCACTGGTATCCTCACTCCAGTCACTGGTCGCTGGTATCCTCACCCCAGTCACTGGTATCCTCACTCCGGTTGCTGGTATCCTCACTCCGGGTCAATGGTATCCTCACTCCAGTTGCTGGTATCCTCACTCCGGGTCACTGGTATCCTCACTCTTATCGCTGGTCGCTGGTATCCTCACCCTCGTCACTGGTATCCTCACTCCGGGTGCTGGTATCCTCACTCCGGTCACTGGTAGCCTCACTCCGGGTGCTGGTATCCTCACTCTGGTTGCTGGTATCCTCACTCCGGGTCACTGGTATCCTCACTCCAGTCACTGGTCGCTGGTATCCTCACTCCAGTCACTGGTCGCTGGTATCCTCACTCCGGTTGCTCATATCCTCACTCAGGGACACTAGTATCCTCACTCCAGTCGCTGTTATCCTCACTCCGGTCACTGGTGTCCTGACTCCAGTCGATGGCATCCTCACTCCAGTTGCTGGTATCCTCACTCCGGTCACTGGTATCCTCACTCTTATTGCTGGTCTCCTCACACCCGTTTCTGGTATCCTCACTCCAGTTGCTGGTATCCTCAATCCGGGTCACTGGTATCCTCACTCCAGACACTGGTCGCTGGTATCCTCACTCCGGTTGCTGGTATCCTCACTCCGGTCGCTGTTATCCTCACTCCGGTCAATGGTATCCAGTCTGTGGTCACTGGCGTCCTCACTCTGGTCACTGGTATCCTCACTCCGGTCAAGGGTATCTTTACTCTGGTCACAGGTATCCTCACTCATGTCGCTGCTATCCTCACTCTGATCATGGGTATCCTCACTCCTGTCGCTGGTATCCTCCCTCCGGTTGCTGGTATCCCAACTCATGACGCTGGTATCCTAATTCCGGACGCAGTTATCCTCACTCTGATCATGGATATCCTCACTCCTGTCGCTGGTATCCTCACTCCGGTTGCTGGTATCCTAACTCATGACACTGGTATCCTAATTCCGGACGCAGGTATCCTCACTCCGGTCGCTGTTATCCTCACTCCAGTCACTGGTATCTTCACTCCGGTCGCTGGTCGCTGGCATCCTCACTCCAGTCGCTGGTCGCTGGCATCCTCACTCCAGTCGCTGGTATCCTCACTCTGGTCACTGGTAGCCTCACTCCGGTCACTGGTATCCTCACTCCGGTCACTGGTATCCTCACTCTGGTCACTGGTAGCCTCACTCCGGTCACTGGTATCCTCACTCCAGTCACTGGACGCTGGTATCCTCACTCCGGTTGCCGGTATCCTCACTCCGGTTCACTGGTATCCTCACTCCAGTCACTGGTCGCTGGTATCCTCACTCCGGTTGCTGGAATCCTCACTCCGGGTCACTGGTATCCTCACTCCAGACACTGGTTGTTGGAATCCTCACTCCGGGTCACTGGTATCCTCACTCCAGACACTGGTCGCTGGTATCCTCACTCCAGACACTGGTCACTGGCATCCTCACTCCGGTCACTGGTCTCCTCACTCCGGTCGCTGGTATCCTCACTCCAGTCACTGGTATCCTCACTCTGGTCGCTGGTATCCTCACTCCAGTCGCTGGTATCCACACTCCGGTCAATGGTCTCCAGTCTCTGGTCACTGGCATCCTCACTCCGGTCAAGGGTATCCTCACTCCGGCCACAGGTGTCCTCACTCCAGTTGCCGGTATCCTCACTCCGGTCGCGGGTATCCACACTCCGTTCAAAGGTCACTGGTATCTTTACTCTGGTAACAGGTATCCTCACTCATGTCGCTGGTATCCTCACTCTGATCATGGGTATCCTCACTCCTGTCGCTGGTATCGTCACTCCGGTTGCTGGTATCCTAACTCATGACGATGGTATCCTAATTCCGGACGCAGGTATCCTCACTCCGGTCGGGGGTATCCTCACTCCGGGTCACTGGTATCCTCACTCCTGTCGCAGGTATCCTAAATCATGATGCTGGTATCCTAATTCCGGACGCAGGTATCCTCACTCCGGTCGGGGTATCCTCACTCCGGGTCACTGGTATCCTCACTCCAGTCACTGGTCGCTGGTATCCTCACCCCAGTCACTGGTATCCTCACTCCGGTTGCTGGTATCCTCACTCCGGGTCAATGGTATCCTCACTCCAGTTGCTGGTATCCTCACTCCGGGTCACTGGTATCCTCACTCTTATCGCTGGTCGCTGGTATCCTCACCCTCGTCACTGGTATCCTCACTCCGGGTGCTGGTATCCTCACTCCGGTCACTGGTAGCCTCACTCCGGGTGCTGGTATCCTCACTCTGGTTGCTGGTATCCTCACTCCGGGTCACTGGTATCCTCACTCCAGTCACTGGTCGCTGGTATCCTCACTCCAGTCACTGGTCGCTGGTATCCTCACTCCGGTTGCTCATATCCTCACTCAGGGACACTAGTATCCTCACTCCAGTCGCTGTTATCCTCACTCCGGTCACTGGTATCCTGACTCCAGTCGATGGCATCCTCACTCCAGTTGCTGGTATCCTCACTCCAGGTCACTGGTATCCTCACTCTTATTGCTGGTCTCCTCACACCCGTTTCTGGTATCCTCACTCCAGTTGCTGGTATCCTCAATCCGGGTCACTGGTATCCTCACTCCAGACACTGGTCGCTGGTATCCTCACTCCGGTTGCTGGTATCCTCACTCCGGGTCACTGGTATCCTCACTCCAGTCACTGGTCGCTGGTATCCTCACTCCAGTCACTGGTTGTGGTATCCTCACTCCGGTTGCTCACATCCTCACTCAGGGTCACTGGTATCCTTACTCCAGTCACTTGTCGCTGGTATCCTCACTCCGGTCGCTGTTATCCTCACTCTGATTGCTGGTATCCTCACTCCGGTCGCTGTTATCCTCACTCTGATTGCTGGTATCCTCACTCCAGACACTGGTCGCTGGTATCCTCACTCCAGTCACTGGTCGCTGGTATTCTCACTCCGGTTGTTTGAATCCTCACTCCGCGTCACTCGTATCCTCACTCCAGTCATTGGTAGCCTCACTCCGGTCACTGGTAGCCTCACTCCGCTCACTGGTCGTTGGTATCCTCACTCCAGTCACTGGTCGCTGGTATCCTCACTCCAGTCACTGGACGCTGGTATCCTCACTCCGGTTGCTGGTATCCTCACTAAGGTTCACTGGTATCCTCACTCCAGTCACTGGTCGCTGGTATCCTCACTCCGGTTGCTGGTATCCTCACTCCGGGTCACTGGTGTCCTCATTCCAGACACTGGTCGCTGGTATCCTCACTCCAGTCACTGGTCGCTGTTATCCTCACTCCGGTCGCAGTTATCCTCACTCCGGTCACTGGTATCATTCACTCCGGTCGCTGGTATCCTCACTCCGGTCGCTGGTCGCTGGTATCCTCACTCCAGTCGCTGGTATCCTCACTCCGGTCGCTGTTATCCTCACTCCGGTCAATGGTATCCAGTCTCTGGTCACTGGCGTCCTCACTCTGGTCACTGGTATCCTCACTCCGGTCAAGGGTATCTTTACTCTGGTCACAGGTATCCTCACTCATGTCGCTGCTATCCTCACTCTGATCATGGGTATCCTCACTCCTGTCGCTGGTATCCTCACTCCGGTTGCTGGTATCCTAACTCATGACGCTGGTATCCCAATTCCGGACGCAGGTATCCTCACTCCGTTCGGGGGTATCCTCACTCCGGGTCACTGGTATCCTCACTCCAGTCACTGGTCGCTGGTATCCTCACCCCAGTCACTGGTATCCTCACTCCGGTTGCTGGTATCCTCACTCCGGGTCAATGGTATCCTCACTCCAGTTGCTGGTATCCTCACTCCGGGTCACTGGTATCCTCACTCTTATCGCTGGTCGCTGGTATCCTCACCGCCGTCACTGGTATCCTCACTCCGGGTGCTGGTATCCTCACTCCGGTCACTGGTAGCCTCGCTCCGGTCACTGGTATCCTCACCCCAGTCACCGGTATCCACACTCTGGTTCCTGGTATCCTCACTCCAGTCACTGGTCGCTGGTACCTCACTCTAGTCACTGGTCGCTGGTATCCTCACTCCGGTTGCTCATATCCTCACTCAGGGACAGTGGTATCCTCACTCCGGTCGCTGTTTTCCTCACTCCGGTCACTGGTATCCTTACTCTAGTCGATGGCATCCTCACTCCGGTCACTGGTATCCTCACTCCGGTCACTGGTATCCTCACTCCAGTCACTGGTATCCTCACTCGGGTTGCTGGTATCCTCACTCTGGGTCACTGGTATCCTCACTCCAGTTGCTGGTATCCTCACTCCAGGTCACTGGTATCCTCACTCTTATCGCTGGTCTCCTCACCCCCGTCACTGGTATCCTCAATCCAGTTGCTGGTATCCTCACTCCAGGTCACTGGTATCCTCACTTTTATCGCTGGTCTCCTCACCCCCGTCACTGGTATCCTCACTCCGGTTGCTGGTATCCTCACTCCGGTTCACTGGTATCCTCACTCCAGTCACTGGTCGCTGGTATCCTCACTCTAGTCACTGGTCGCTGGTATCCTCACTCCGGTTGCTCATATCCTCACTCAGGGACACTGGTATCCTCACTCCGGTCGCTGTTTTCCTCACTACGGTCACTGGTATCCTTACTCTAGTCGATGGCATCCTCACTCCGGTCACTGGTATCCTCACTCCAGTCACTGGTATCCTCACTCGGGTTGCTGGTATCCTCACTCTGGGTCACTGGTATCCTCACTCCAGTTGCTGGTATCCTCACTCCAGGTCACTGGTATCCTCACTCTTATCGCTGGTCTCCTCACCCCCGTCACTGGTATCCTCACTCTGGTTGCTGGTATCCTCACTCCGGTTCACTGGTATCCTCACTCCAGACACTGGTTGCTGGTATCCTCACTCCGGTTGCTGGTATCCTCACTCTGGGTCATTGGTATCCTCACTCCAGTCACTGGTCGCTGGTATCCTCACTCCAGTCACTGGTTGTGGTATCCTCACTCCGGTTGCTCATATCCTCACTCAGGGTCACTGGTATCCTTACTCCAGTCACTGGCATCCTCACTCCGGTCGCTGGTATCCTCACTCCGGGTCACTGGTATCCTCACTCCAGTTGCTGGTATCCTCACTCCGCTCACTGGTAGCCTCACTCTGGTCACTGGTATCCTCACTCCGGTCAAGGGTATCCTCACTCCGGTCACTGGTATCCTCACTCCGATCGCTGGTATCTTCACTCCGATTGCTGGTATCCTCACTCCGGGTCACTGGTATCCTCACTCCAGACACTGGTCGCTGGTATCCTCACTCCGGTTGCTGGTATCCTCACTCCGGGTCACTGGTATCCTCACTCCAGTCACTGGTCGCTGGTATCCTCACTCCAGTCACTGGTTGTGGTATCCTCACTCCGGTTGCTCATATCCTCAATCAGGGTCACTGGTATCCTTACTCCAGTCACTGGTCGCTCGTATCCTCACTCCAGTCGCTGTTATCCTCACTCTGGTCGCTGGTATCCTCACTCCAGTCACTGGTATCCACACTCCAGATTCTGGTCGCTGGTATCCTCACTCCAGTCGCTGTTATCCTCACTCTGGTCGCTGGTATCCTCACTCCGGGTCACTGGTATCCACACTCCAGATACTGGTCGCTGGTATCCTCACTCCAGTCACTGGACGCTGGTATTCTCACTCCGGTTGTTTGAATCCTCACTCCGCGTCACTGGTATCCTCACTCCAGTCACTGGTCGCTGGTATTCTCACTCCGGTTGTTTGAATCCTCACTCCGGTCGCTGGTATCCTCACTCCAGTCACTGGTCGCTGGTATCCTCACTCCAGTCACTGGACGCTGGTATCCTCACTCCGGTTGCTGGTATCCTCACTCGGGTCACTGGTGTCCTCACTCCAGACACTGGTCGCTGGTATCCTCACTCCAGTCACTGGTCGCTGGTATCCTCACTCCAGTCACTGGTTGTGGTATCCTCACTCCGGTTGCTCATATCCTCAATCAGGGTCACTGGTATCCTTACTCCAGTCACTGGTCGCTGGTATCCTCACTCCAGTCACTGGTTGTGGTATCCTCACTCCGGTTGCTCATATCCTCACTCAGGGTCACTGGTATCCTTACTCCAGTCACTGGCATCCTCACTCCGGTCGCTGGTATCCTCACTCCGGGTCACTGGTATCCTCACTCCAGTTGCTGGTATCCTCACTCCGCTCACTGGTAGCCTCACTCTGGTCACTGGTATCCTCACTCCGGTCAAGGGTATCCTCACTCCGGTCACTGGTATCCTCACTCCGATCGCTGGTATCTTCACTCCGATTGCTGGTATCCTCACTCCGGGTCACTGGTATCCTCACTCCAGACACTGGTCGCTGGTATCCTCACTCCGGTTGCTGGTATCCTCACTCCGGGTCACTGGTATCCTCACTCCAGTCACTGGTCGCTGGTATCCTCACTCCAGTCACTGGTTGTGGTATCCTCACTCCGGTTGCTCATATCCTCAATCAGGGTCACTGGTATCCTTACTCCAGTCACTGGTCGCTCGTATCCTCACTCCAGTCGCTGTTATCCTCACTCTGGTCGCTGGTATCCTCACTCCAGTCACTGGTATCCACACTCCAGATTCTGGTCGCTGGTATCCTCACTCCAGTCGCTGTTATCCTCACTCTGGTCGCTGGTATCCTCACTCCGGGTCACTGGTATCCACACTCCAGATACTGGTCGCTGGTATCCTCACTCCAGTCACTGGACGCTGGTATTCTCACTCCGGTTGTTTGAATCCTCACTCCGCGTCACTGGTATCCTCACTCCAGTCACTGGTCGCTGGTATTCTCACTCCGGTTGTTTGAATCCTCACTCCGGTCGCTGGTATCCTCACTCCAGTCACTGGTCGCTGGTATCCTCACTCCAGTCACTGGACGCTGGTATCCTCACTCCGGTTGCTGGTATCCTCACTCGGGTCACTGGTGTCCTCACTCCAGACACTGGTCGCTGGTATCCTCACTCCAGTCACTGGTCGCTGGTATCCTCACTCCAGTCACTGGTTGTGGTATCCTCACTC
Organism: Chiloscyllium plagiosum; assembly: GCF_037043375.1. Lineage (NCBI taxonomy): Eukaryota > Metazoa > Chordata > Chondrichthyes > Orectolobiformes > Hemiscylliidae > Chiloscyllium > Chiloscyllium plagiosum. The sequence goes on from NW_028270157.1 coordinate 38,389,772, forward strand.
CGGTTGCTCATATCCTCAATCAGGGTCACTGGTATCCTTACTCCAGTCACTGGTCGCTGGTATCCTCACTCCAGTCGCTGTTATCCTCACTCTGGTCGCTGGTATCCTCACTCCGGGTCACTGGTATCCTCACTCCAGATACTGGTCGCTGGTATCCTCACTCCAGTCACTGGTCGCTGGTATCCTCACTCCAGTCACTGGTTGTGGTATCCTCACTCCGGTTGCTCATATCCTCACTCAGGGTCACTGGTATCCTTACTCCAGTCACTGGCATCCTCACTCCGGTCGCTGGTATCCTCACTCCGGGTCACTGGTATCCTCACTCCAGTTGCTGGTATCCTCACTCCGCTCACTGGTAGCCTCACTCTGGTCACTGGTATCCTCACTCCGGTCAAGGGTATCCTCACTCCGGTCACTGGTATCCTCACTCCGATCGCTGGTATCTTCACTCCGATTGCTGGTATCCTCACTCCGGGTCACTGGTATCCTCACTCCAGACACTGGTCGCTGGTATCCTCACTCCGGTTGCTGGTATCCTCACTCCGGGTCACTGGTATCCTCACTCCAGTCACTGGTCGCTGGTATCCTCACTCCAGTCACTGGTTGTGGTATCCTCACTCCGGTTGCTCATATCCTCAATCAGGGTCACTGGTATCCTTACTCCAGTCACTGGTCGCTCGTATCCTCACTCCAGTCGCTGTTATCCTCACTCTGGTCGCTGGTATCCTCACTCCAGTCTCTGGTATCCACACTCCAGATTCTGGTCGCTGGTATCCTCACTCCAGTCGCTGTTATCCTCACTCTGGTCGCTGGTATCCTCACTCCGGGTCACTGGTATCCACACTCCAGATACTGGTCGCTGGTATCCTCACTCCAGTCACTGGACGCTGGTATTCTCACTCCGGTTGTTTGAATCCTCACTCCGCGTCACTGGTATCCTCACTCCAGTCACTGGTCGCTGGTATTCTCACTCCGGTTGTTTGAATCCTCACTCCGGTCGCTGGTATCCTCACTCCAGTCACTGGTCGCTGGTATCCTCACTCCAGTCACTGGACGCTGGTATCCTCACTCCGGTTGCTGGTATCCTCACTCGGGTCACTGGTGTCCTCACTCCAGACACTGGTCGCTGGTATCCTCACTCCAGTCACTGGTCGCTGGTATCCTCACTCCAGTCACTGGTTGTGGTATCCTCACTCCGGTTGCTCATATCCTCAATCAGGGTCACTGGTATCCTTACTCCAGTCACTGGTCGCTGGTATCCTCACTCCAGTCGCTGTTATCCTCACTCTGGTCGCTGGTATCCTCACTCCGGGTCACTGGTATCCTCACTCCAGATACTGGTCGCTGGTATCCTCACTCCAGTCACTGGACGCTGGTATTCTCACTCCGGTTGTTTGAATCCTCACTCCGCGTCACTGGTATCCTCACTCCAGTCACTGGTCGCTGGTATTCTCACTCCGGTTGTTTGAATCCTCACTCCGGTCGCTGGTATCCTCACTCTGGTCACTGGTAGCCTCACTCCAGTCACTGGTCGCTGGTATCCTCACTCCAGTCACTGGACGCTGGTATCCTCACTCCAGTTGCTGATATCCTCACTCCGGGTCACTGGTAGCCTCACTCCAGTCACTGGTCGCTGGTATCCTCACTCCAGTCACTGGACGCTGGTATCCTCACTCCGGTCGCTGTTATCCTCACTCCAGTCACTGGTATCCTGATTCTGGTCACTGGCATCCTCACTCCGGTCACTGGTATCCTCACTCCGGTCACTGGTATCCTCACTCCGGTTGCTGGTATCCTCACTCCAGTCACTGGTATCCTCACTCCGGTCGCTGGTCGCTGGTATCCTCACTCCAGTCAATGGTATCCAGTCTCTGGTCACTGGCGTCCTCACTCTGGTCACTGGTATCGTCAATCCGGTCAAGGGTATCTTTACTCTGGTCACAGGTATCCTCACTCATGTCGCTGGTATCCTCACTCTGATCATGGGTACCCTCACTCCTGTCGCTGGTATCCTCACTCCCGTTGCTGGTATCCTGAATCATGATGCTGGTATCCTAATTCCGGACGCAGGTATCCTCACTCCGGTCGTGGGTATCCTCACTCCGGGTCACTGGTATCCTCACTCCAGTCACTGGTTGGTGGTATCCTCACCCCAGTCACTGGTATCCTCACTCCGGTTGCTGGTATCCTCACTCCGGGTCAATGGTATCCTCACTCCTGTTGCTGGTATCCTCACTCCGAGTCACTGGTATCCTCACTCTTATCGCTGGTCGCTGGTATCCTCACCCCCGTCACTGGTATCCTCACTCCAGGTGCTGTTATCCTCACTCCGGTCACTTGTCGCCTCACTCCGGTCACTGGTATCCTCACCCTAGTCACCGGTACCCTCACTCTGGTTGCTGGTATCCTCACTCCGGGTCACTGGTATCCTCACTCCAGTCACTGGTCGCTGGTATCCTCACCCCAGTCACTGGTCGCTGGTATCCTCACTCCAGTCACTGGTCGCTGGTATCCTCACTCCGGTTGCTCATATCCTCACTCAGTGACACTGGTATCCTCACTCCGGTCGCTGTTATCCTCACTCCGGTCACTGGTATCCTGACTCTAGTCACTGGCATCCTCACTCCAGTCATTGGTAGCCTCACTCCGGTCACTGGTAGCCTCACTCCGCTCACTGGTCGTTGGTATCCTCACTCCAGTCACTGGTCGCTGGTATCCTCACTCCAGTCACTGGACGCTGGTATCCTCACTCCGGTTGCTGGTATCCTCACTAAGGTTCACTGGTATCCTCACTCCAGTCACTGGTCGCTGGTATCCTCACTCCGGTTGCTGGTATCCTCACTCCGGGTCACTGGTGTCCTCATTCCAGACACTGGTCGCTGGTATCCTCACTCCAGTCACTGGTCGCTGTTATCCTCACTCCGGTCGCAGTTATCCTCACTCCGGTCACTGGTATCATTCCCTCCGGTCGCTGGTATCCTCACTCCGGTCGCTGGTCGCTGGTATCCTCACTCCAGTCGCTGGTATCCTCACTCCGGTCGCTGTTATCCTCACTCCGGTCAATGGTATCCAGTCTCTGGTCACTGGCGTCCTCACTCTGGTCACTGGTATCCTCACTCCGGTCAAGGGTATCTTTACTCTGGTCACAGGTATCCTCACTCATGTCGCTGCTATCCTCACTCTGATCATGGGTATCCTCACTCCTGTCGCTGGTATCCTCACTCCGGTTGCTGGTATCCTAACTCATGACGCTGGTATCCCAATTCCGGACGCAGGTATCCTCACTCCGTTCGGGGGTATCCTCACTCCGGGTCACTGGTATCCTCACTCCAGTCACTGGTCGCTGGTATCCTCACCCCAGTCACTGGTATCCTCACTCCGGTTGCTGGTATCCTCACTCCGGGTCAATGGTATCCTCACTCCAGTTGCTGGTATCCTCACTCCGGGTCACTGGTATCCTCACTCTTATCGCTGGTCGCTGGTATCCTCACCGCCGTCACTGGTATCCTCACTCCGGGTGCTGGTATCCTCACTCCGGTCACTGGTAGCCTCGCTCCGGTCACTGGTATCCTCACCCCAGTCACCGGTATCCACACTCTGGTTCCTGGTATCCTCACTCCAGTCACTGGTCGCTGGTACCTCACTCTAGTCACTGGTCGCTGGTATCCTCACTCCGGTTGCTCATATCCTCACTCAGGGACAGTGGTATCCTCACTCCGGTCGCTGTTTTCCTCACTCCGGTCACTGGTATCCTTACTCTAGTCGATGGCATCCTCACTCCGGTCACTGGTATCCTCACTCCGGTCACTGGTATCCTCACTCCAGTCACTGGTATCCTCACTCGGGTTGCTGGTATCCTCACTCTGGGTCACTGGTATCCTCACTCCAGTTGCTGGTATCCTCACTCCAGGTCACTGGTATCCTCACTCTTATCGCTGGTCTCCTCACCCCCGTCACTGGTATCCTCAATCCAGTTGCTGGTATCCTCACTCCAGGTCACTGGTATCCTCACTTTTATCGCTGGTCTCCTCACCCCCGTCACTGGTATCCTCACTCCGGTTGCTGGTATCCTCACTCCGGTTCACTGGTATCCTCACTCCAGTCACTGGTCGCTGGTATCCTCACTCTAGTCACTGGTCGCTGGTATCCTCACTCCGGTTGCTCATATCCTCACTCAGGGACACTGGTATCCTCACTCCGGTCGCTGTTTTCCTCACTACGGTCACTGGTATCCTTACTCTAGTCGATGGCATCCTCACTCCGGTCACTGGTATCCTCACTCCAGTCACTGGTATCCTCACTCGGGTTGCTGGTATCCTCACTCTGGGTCACTGGTATCCTCACTCCAGTTGCTGGTATCCTCACTCCAGGTCACTGGTATCCTCACTCTTATCGCTGGTCTCCTCACCCCCGTCACTGGTATCCTCACTCTGGTTGCTGGTATCCTCACTCCGGTTCACTGGTATCCTCACTCCAGACACTGGTTGCTGGTATCCTCACTCCGGTTGCTGGTATCCTCACTCTGGGTCATTGGTATCCTCACTCCAGTCACTGGTCGCTGGTATCCTCACTCCAGTCACTGGTTGTGGTATCCTCACTCCGGTTGCTCATATCCTCACTCAGGGTCACTGGTATCCTTACTCCAGTCACTGGCATCCTCACTCCGGTCGCTGGTATCCTCACTCCGGGTCACTGGTATCCTCACTCCAGTTGCTGGTATCCTCACTCCGCTCACTGGTAGCCTCACTCTGGTCACTGGTATCCTCACTCCGGTCAAGGGTATCCTCACTCCGGTCACTGGTATCCTCACTCCGATCGCTGGTATCTTCACTCCGATTGCTGGTATCCTCACTCTGGGTCACTGGTATCCTCACTCCAGACACTGGTCGCTGGTATCCTCACTCCGGTTGCTGGTATCCTCACTCCGGGTCACTGGTATCCTCACTCCAGTCACTGGTCGCTGGTATCCTCACTCCAGTCACTGGTTGTGGTATCCTCACTCCGGTTGCTCATATCCTCAATCAGGGTCACTGGTATCCTTACTCCAGTCACTGGTCGCTCGTATCCTCACTCCAGTCGCTGTTATCCTCACTCTGGTCGCTGGTATCCTCACTCCAGTCACTGGTATCCACACTCCAGATTCTGGTCGCTGGTATCCTCACTCCAGTCGCTGTTATCCTCACTCTGGTCGCTGGTATCCTCACTCCGGGTCACTGGTATCCACACTCCAGATACTGGTCGCTGGTATCCTCACTCCAGTCACTGGACGCTGGTATTCTCACTCCGGTTGTTTGAATCCTCACTCCGCGTCACTGGTATCCTCACTCCAGTCACTGGTCGCTGGTATTCTCACTCCGGTTGTTTGAATCCTCACTCCGGTCGCTGGTATCCTCACTCCAGTCACTGGTCGCTGGTATCCTCACTCCAGTCACTGGACGCTGGTATCCTCACTCCGGTTGCTGGTATCCTCACTCGGGTCACTGGTGTCCTCACTTCAGACACTGGTCGCTGGTATCCTCACTCCAGTCACTGGTCGCTGGTATCCTCACTCCAGTCACTGGTTGTGGTATCCTCACTCCGGTTGCTCATATCCTCAATCAGGGTCACTGGTATCCTTACTCCAGTCACTGGTCGCTGGTATCCTCACTCCAGTCGCTGTTATCCTCACTCTGGTCGCTGGTATCCTCACTCCGGGTCACTGGTATCCTCACTCCAGATACTGGTCGCTGGTATCCTCACTCCAGTCACTGGTCGCTGGTATCCTCACTCCAGTCACTGGTTGTGGTATCCTCACTCCGGTTGCTCATATCCTCACTCAGGGTCACTGGTATCCTTACTCCAGTCACTGGCATCCTCACTCCGGTCGCTGGTATCCTCACTCCGGGTCACTGGTATCCTCACTCCAGTTGCTGGTATCCTCACTCCGCTCACTGGTAGCCTCACTCTGGTCACTGGTATCCTCACTCCGGTCAAGGGTATCCTCACTCCGGTCACTGGTATCCTCACTCCGATCGCTGGTATCTTCACTCCGATTGCTGGTATCCTCACTCCGGGTCACTGGTATCCTCACTCCAGACACTGGTCACTGGTATCCTCACTCCGGTTGCTGGTATCCTCACTCCGGGTCACTGGTATCCTCACTCCAGTCACTGGTCGCTGGTATCCTCACTCCAGTCACTGGTTGTGGTATCCTCACTCCGGTTGCTCATATCCTCAATCAGGGTCACTGGTATCCTTACTCCAGTCACTGGTCGCTCGTATCCTCACTCCAGTCGCTGTTATCCTCACTCTGGTCGCTGGTATCCTCACTCCAGTCTCTGGTATCCACACTCCAGATTCTGGTCGCTGGTATCCTCACTCCAGTCGCTGTTATCCTCACTCTGGTCGCTGGTATCCTCACTCCGGGTCACTGGTATCCACACTCCAGATACTGGTCGCTGGTATCCTCACTCCAGTCACTGGACGCTGGTATTCTCACTCCGGTTGTTTGAATCCTCACTCCGCGTCACTGGTATCCTCACTCCAGTCACTGGTCGCTGGTATTCTCACTCCGGTTGTTTGAATCCTCACTCCGGTCGCTGGTATCCTCACTCCAGTCACTGGTCGCTGGTATCCTCACTCCAGTCACTGGACGCTGGTATCCTCACTCCGGTTGCTGGTATCCTCACTCGGGTCACTGGTGTCCTCACTCCAGACACTGGTCGCTGGTATCCTCACTCCAGTCACTGGTCGCTGGTATCCTCACTCCAGTCACTGGTTGTGGTATCCTCACTCCGGTTGCTCATATCCTCAATCAGGGTCACTGGTATCCTTACTCCAGTCACTGGTCGCTGGTATCCTCACTCCAGTCGCTGTTATCCTCACTCTGGTCGCTGGTATCCTCACTCCGGGTCACTGGTATCCTCACTCCAGATACTGGTCGCTGGTATCCTCACTCCAGTCACTGGACGCTGGTATTCTCACTCCGGTTGTTTGAATCCTCACTCCGCGTCACTGGTATCCTCACTCCAGTCACTGGTCGCTGGTATTCTCACTCCGGTTGTTTGAATCCTCACTCCGGTCGCTGGTATCCTCACTCTGGTCACTGGTAGCCTCACTCCAGTCACTGGTCGCTGGTATCCTCACTCCAGTCACTGGACGCTGGTATCCTCACTCCAGTTGCTGATATCCTCACTCCGGGTCACTGGTAGCCTCACTCCAGTCACTGGTCGCTGGTATCCTCACTCCAGTCACTGGACGCTGGTATCCTCACTCCGGTCGCTGTTATCCTCACTCCAGTCACTGGTATCCTGATTCTGGTCACTGGCATCCTCACTCCGGTCACTGGTATCCTCACTCCGGTCACTGGTATCCTCACTCCGGTTGCTGGTATCCTCACTCCAGTCACTGGTATCCTCACTCCGGTCGCTGGTCGCTGGTATCCTCACTCCAGTCAATGGTATCCAGTCTCTGGTCACTGGCGTCCTCACTCTGGTCACTGGTATCGTCAATCCGGTCAAGGGTATCTTTACTCTGGTCACAGGTATCCTCACTCATGTCGCTGGTATCCTCACTCTGATCATGGGTACCCTCACTCCTGTCGCTGGTATCCTCACTCCCGTTGCTGGTATCCTGAATCATGATGCTGGTATCCTAATTCCGGACGCAGGTATCCTCACTCCGGTCGTGGGTATCCTCACTCCGGGTCACTGGTATCCTCACTCCAGTCACTGGTTGGTGGTATCCTCACCCCAGTCACTGGTATCCTCACTCCGGTTGCTGGTATCCTCACTCCGGGTCAATGGTATCCTCACTCCTGTTGCTGGTATCCTCACTCCGAGTCACTGGTATCCTCACTCTTATCGCTGGTCGCTGGTATCCTCACCCCCGTCACTGGTATCCTCACTCCAGGTGCTGTTATCCTCACTCCGGTCACTTGTCGCCTCACTCCGGTCACTGGTATCCTCACCCTAGTCACCGGTACCCTCACTCTGGTTGCTGGTATCCTCACTCCGGGTCACTGGTATCCTCACTCCAGTCACTGGTCGCTGGTATCCTCACCCCAGTCACTGGTCGCTGGTATCCTCACTCCAGTCACTGGTCGCTGGTATCCTCACTCCGGTTGCTCATATCCTCACTCGGTGACACTGGTATCCTCACTCCGGTCGCTGTTATCCTCACTCCGGTCACTGGTATCCTGACTCTAGTCACTGGCATCCTCACTCCGGTCACTGGTATCCTCACTCCAGACACTGGTCGCTGGTATCCTCACTCCAGTTGCTGGTATCCTCACTCCAGTCACGGGTATCCGCATTCCATTCAAAGGTCACTGGTATCTTTACTCTGGTCACTGGTATCCTCACTCCTGTCGCTGGTATCCTCACTACGGTTGCTGGCATCCTCACTCATGATGCTTGTATCCTAATTCCGGACGCTGGTATCCGCACTCCGATCGCTGGTATCCTCACTCCGGTCGCTGGTATCCTCACTCCAGACACTGGTCGCTGGTATCCTCACTCCAGTCACTGGTTTCCTCACTCCGGTCGCGGGTATCTTTACTCTGGTCACAGGTATCCTCACTCATGTCGCTGGTTTCCTCACTCTGATCATGGGTATCCTCACTCCTGTCGCTGGTATCCTCACTCCGGTTGCTGGTATCCTAAATAATGATGCTGGTATCCTAATTCCGGACGCAGGTATCCTCACTCTGGTCGGGGGTATCCTCACTCCGGGTCACTGGTATCCTCACTCCGGTTGCTGGTATCCTCACTCCGGGTCAATGGTATCCTCACTCCAGTTGCTGGTATCCTCACTTCGGGTCACTGGTATCCCCACTCTTATCGCTGGTCACAGGTATCCTCACTCATGTCGCTGGTATCCTCACTCTGATCATGGGTATCCTCACTCCTGTCGCTGGTATCCTCACTACGGTTTCTGTCATCCTCAATCATGATGCTGGTATCCTAATTCCGGACGCTGGTATCCTCACTCCGATCGCTGGTATCCTCACTCCGGTCGCTGGTATCCTCACTCCGGGTCACTGGTATCCTCACTCCAGACACTGGTCGCTGGTATCCTCACTACAGTCACTGATCGCTGTATCCTCACTCCGGTTGCTGGTATCCTCACTCCGGGTCACTGGTATCCTCACTCCAGTAACTGGTCGCTGGTATCCTCACTCCAGTCACTGGTTGTGGTATCCTCACTCCGGTTGCTCATATCCTCACTCAGGGTCACTGGTATCCATACTCCAGTCACTGGTCGCTGGTATCCTCACTCCGGTCGCTGTTATCCTCACTCTGGTCGCTGGTATCCTCACTCCGGGTCACTGGTATCCTCACTCCGGTCGCTGGTCACTGGTATCCTCACTCCGGTCGCTGGTATCCTCACTCCGGTCGCTGGTTGCTGGTATCCTCACTCCGGTCACTGGTCGCTGGAATCCTCACTCCGGTTGCTCATTTCCTCACTCAGGGTCACTGGTATCCTCACTCCGGTCGCTGGTATCCTCACTCCAGTCACTGGTTGCTGGTATTCTCACTCCGGTCACGGGTATCTGCACTCCGTTCAAAGGTCACTGGTATCTTTACTCTGGTCACAGGTATCCTCACTCCTGTTGCTGGTATCCTCACTACGGTTGCTGGCATCCTCACTCATGACGCTGGTATCCTAATTCCGGTGGTTGCTGGTATCCTCACTCCAGTCACTGGTCGCTGGAATCCTCACTCCGGTTGCTCATTTCCTCACTCAGGGTCACTGGTATCCTCACTCCAGTCACTGGTTGCTGGTATTCTCACTCCGGTCACGGGTATCTGCACTCCGTTCAAAGGTCACTGGTATCTTTACTCTGGTCACAGGTATCCTCACTCCTGTCGCTGGTATCCTCACTACGGTTGCTGGCATCCTCACTCATGACGCTGGTATCCTAATTCCGGACGCAGGTATCCTCACTCCGGTCGAGGGTATCCTCACTCCGGGTCACTGGTATCCTCACTCCAGTCACTGGTCGCTGGTATCCTCACCCCAGTCACTGGTATCCTCACTCTGGGTCACTGGTATCCTCACTCCAGTCACTGGTTGCTGGTATCCTCACTCCAGTCACTGGTCGCTGGTATCCTCACTCCGGTTGCTCATATCCTCACTCAGGGTCACTGGTATCCTCACTCCAGTCACTGGTTGCTGGTATCCTCACTCCAGTCGCTGTTATCCTCACTCCAGTCACTGGTATCCTGATTCTGGTCACTGGCATCCTCACTCCAGTCACTGGTATCCTGGCTCTGGTCACTGGCATCCTCACTCCAGTCACTGGTTTCCTCACTCCGGTCGCGGGTATCTTTACTCTGGACACAGGTATCCTCACTCATGTCGCTGGTATCCTCACTCTGATCATGGGTATCCTCACTCCTGTTGCTGGTATCCTCACTCCGGTTGCAGGTATCCTAAATCATGATGCTGGTATCCTAATTCCGGACGCAGGTATCCTCACTCCGGTCGGGGGTATCCTCACTCCGGGTCACTGTATCCTCACTCCAGTCACTGGTCGCTGGTATCCTCACCCCAGTCACTGGATTCCTCACTCCGGTTGCTGGTATCCTCACTCCGGGTCAATGGTATCCTCACTCCAGTTGCTGGTATCCTCACTCCGGGTCACTGGTATCCTCACTCGTATCGCTGGTCGCTGGTATCCTCACCGCCGTCACTGGTATCCTCACTCCGGGTGCAGGTATCCTCACTCCGGTCACTGGTAGCCTCACTCCGGTCACTGGTATCCTCACCCCAGTCACTGGTATCCTCACCCCAGTCACCGGTATCCTCACTCTGGTTGCTGGTATCCTCACTCCGGGTCACTGGTATCCTCACTCCAGTCACTGGTCGCTGGTATCCTCACTCCAGTCACTGGTCGCTGGTATCCTCACTCCGGTTGCTCATATCCTCACTCAGGGACACTGGTATCCTCACTCCGGTCGCTGTTATCCTCACTCCGGTCACTGGTATCCTGACTCTAGACACTGGCATCCTCACTCCGGTCACTGATATCCTGACTCCAGACACTGGTCGCTGGTATCCTCAATCCAGTTGCTGGTATCCTCACTCCGGTCACGGGTATCCGCACTCCGTTCAAAGGTCACTGGTATCTTTACTCTGGTCACAGGTATCCTCACTCGTGTTGCTGGTATCCTCACTCTGATCATGGGTATCCTCACTCCTGTCGCTGGTATCCTCACTACGATTGCTGGCATCCTCACTCATGATGCTGGTATCCTAATTCCGGACGCTGGTATCCTCACTCCGATCGCTGGTATCCTCACTCCGATCGCTGGTATCCTCACTCCGGGTCACTGGTATCCTCACTCCAGACACTGGTAGCTGGTATTCTCACTCCTGTCACTGGTAGCTGGTATCCTCACTCCGGTTGCTGGTATCCTCACTCCGGGTCACTGGTATCCTCACTCCAGACACTGGTAGCTGGTATCCTCACTCCAGTCACTGGTTGTGGTATCCTCACTCCGGTTGCTCATATCCTCACTCAGGGTCACTGGTATCCTTACTCCAGTCACTGGTCACTGGTATCCTCACTCCGGTCGCTGTTATCCTCACTCTGGTCGCTGGTATCCTCACTCCGGGTCACTGATATCCTCACTCCAGACACTGGTCGCTGGTATCTTCACTCCAGTCACTGGTCGCTGGTATCCTCACTCCGGTTGTTTGAATCCTCACTCCGCGTCACTGGTATCCTCACTCCAGTCACTGGTCACCGGTATCCTGACTCTGGTCACTGGCATCCTCACTCCGGTCACTGGTATCCTCACTCCGGTCACTGGTATCCTCACTCCAGTCACTGGTCGCTGGTATCCTCACTCCAGTCACTGGACACTGGTATCCTCACTCCGGTTGCTGGTATCCTCACTCCGGTTCACTGGTATCCTCACTCCAGTCACTGGTCACTGGTATCCTCACTCCGGTTGCTGGAATCCTCACTCCGGGTCACTGGTATCCTCACTCCAGACACTGGTCGCTGGTATCCTTACTCCAGTCACTGGTCGCTGGTATCCTCACTCCGGACGCTGTTATCCTCACTCCGGTCACTGGTATCCGCACTCCGGTCGCTGGTATCCTCACTCCAGTCACTGGTATCCTCACGCCGGTCGCTGGTCGCTGGTATCCTCACTCCGGTCGCTGGTATCTTCACTCCGGTCGCTGTTATCCTCACTCCGGTCAATGGTATCCAGTCTCTGGTCATTGGTGTCCTCACTCTGGTCACTGATATCCTCACTCCGGTGAAGGGTATCTTTACTCTGGTCACAGGTATCCTCACTCATGTCGCTGGTATCCTCACTCTGATCATGGGTATCCTCACTCCTGTCGCTGGTATCCTCACTCCGGTTGCTGGTATCCTAACTCATGACGCTGGTATCCTAATTCCGGACGCAGGTATCCTCACTCCGGTCGGGGGTATCCTCACTCCGGGTCACTGGTATCCTCACTCCAGTCACTGGTTGGTGGTATCCTCACCCCAGTCACTGGTATCCTCACTCCGGGTCAATGGTATCTTCACTCCAATTGCTGGTATCCTCACACCGGGTCAATGGTATCCTCACTCCAGTTGCTGGTATCCTCACACAGGGTCAATGGTACTCTCACTCCAGTTGCTGGTATCCTCAATCCGGATCACTGGTATCCTCACTCTTATCGCTGGTCGCTGGTATCCTCACCCCCGTCACTGGTTTCCTCACTCCGGTCACTGGTAGCCTCACTCCGGTCACTGGTATCCTCACCCCAGTCACCGGTGTCCTCACTCTGGTTGCTGGTATCCTCACTCCGGGTCACTGGTATCCTCACTCCAGTCACTGGTCGCTGGTATCCTCACTCCAGTCACTGGTCGCTGGTATCCTCACTCCGGTTGCTCATATCCTCACTCAGGGACACTGGTATCCTCACTCTGATCATGGGTATCCTCACTCCGGTCGCTGTTATCCTCACTCCAGTCACTGGTATCCTGACTCTAGTCGCTGGCATCCTCACTCCGGTCACTGGTATCCTCACTCCAGACACCGGTCGCTGGTATCCTCACTCCAGTTGCTGGTATCCTCCCTCCGGTCACGGGTATCCGCACTCCGTTCAAAGGTCACTGGTATCTTTACTCTGGCCACTGGTATCCTCACTCGTGTCGCTGGTATCCTCACTCTGATCATGGGTATCCTCACTCCTGTCGCTGGTATCCTCACTACGGTTGCTGGCATCCTCACTCATGATGCTGGTATCCTAATTCCGGACGCTGGTATCCTCACTCCGGTCACGGGTATCCTTACTCATGACGCTGGTATCCTAATTCCGGACGCAGGTATCCTCACTCCGGTCGAGGGTATCCTTACTCCGGGTCACTGGTATCCTCACTCCAGTCACTGGTCGCTGGTATCCTCACCCCAGTCACTGGTATCCTCACTCTGGTTGCTGGTATCCTCACTCCGATCGCTGGTATCCTCACTCCGGGTCACTGGTATCCTCACTCCAGACACTGGTAGCTGGTATCCTCACTCCAGTCACTGGTCGCTGGTATCCTCATTCCGGTTGCTGGTATCCTCACTCCGAGCCATTGGTATCCTCACTCCAGTAACTGGTCGCTGGTATCCTCACTCCAGTCACTGGTTGTGGTATCCTCACTCCGGTTGCTCATATCCTCACTCAGGGTAACTGGTATTCTTACTCCAGTCACTGGTCACTGGTATCCTCACTCCAGTCGCTGTTATCGTCACTCTGGTCGCTGGTATCCTCACTCCGGGTCACTGATATCCTCACTCCAGACACTGGTCGCTGGTATCCTCACTCCAGTCACTGGTCGCTGGTATCCTCACTCCGGTTGTTTGAATCCTCACTCCGCGTCACTGGTATCCTCACTCCAGTCACTGGTCACTGGTATCCTGACTCTGGTCACTGGCATCCACACTCCGGTCGCTGGTATCCTCACTCCGGTCACTGGTATCCTCACTCCGATCACTGGTATCCTCACTCCAGTCACTGGTCGCTGGTATCCTCACTCCAGTCACTGGACGCTGGTATCCTCACTCCGGTTGCTGGTATCCTCACTCCGGTTCACTGGTATCCTCACTCCAGTCACTGGTCACTGGTATCATCACTCCGGTTGCTGGAATCCTCACTCCGGGTCACTGGTATCCTCACTCCAGACACTGGTCGCTGGTATCCTCACTCCGGTCGCTGTTATCCTCACTCCAGTCACTGGTATCCTGACTCTGGTCACTGGCATCCTCACTCCGGTCACTGGTATCCGCACTCCGGTTGCTGGTATCCTCACTCCAGTCACTGGTATCCTCACTCCGGTCGCTGGTCGCTGGTATCCTCACTCCGGTCGCTGGTATCTTCACTCCGGTCGCTGTTATCCTCACTCCGGTCAATGGTATCCAGTCTCTGGTCATTGGTGTCCTCACTCTGGTCACTGATATCCTCACTCCGGTGAAGGGTATCTTTACTCTGGTCACAGGTATCCTCACTCATGTCGCTGGTATCCTCACTCTGATCATGGGTATCCTCACTCCTGTCGCTGGTATCCTCACTCCGGTTGCTGGTATCCTAACTCATGACGCTGGTATCCTAATTCCGGACGCAGGTATCCTCACTCCGGTCGGGGTTATCCTTACTCCGGGTCACTGGTATCCTCACTCCAGTCACTGGTTGGTGGTATCCTCACCCCAGTCACTGGTATCCTCACTCCGGGTCAATGGTATCCTCACTCCAGTTGCTGGTATCCTCACACCGGGTCAATGGTATTCTCACTCCAGTTGCTGGTATCCTCAATCCGGGTCACTGGTATCCTCACTCTTATCGCTGGTCGCTGGTATCCTCACCCCCGTCACTGGTTTCCTCACTCCGGTCACTGGTAGCCTCACTCCAGTCACTGGTATCCTCACCCCAGTCACCGGTGTCCTCACTCTGGTCGCTGGTATCCTCACTCCAGTCACTGGTCGCTGGTATCCTCACTCCGGTTGCTCATATCCTCACTCAGGGACACTGGTATCCTCACTCTGATCATGGGTATCCTCACTCCGGTCGCTGTTATCCTCACTCCAGTCACTGGTATCCTGACTCTAGTCGCTGGCATCCTCACTCCGGTCACTGGTATCCTCACTCCAGACACCGGTCGCTGGTATCCTCACTCCAGTTGCTGGTATCCTCACTCCGGTCACGGGTATCCGCACTCCGTTCAAAGGTCACTGGTATCTTTACTCTGGTCACTGGTATCCTCACTCGTGTCGCTGGTATCCTTACTCTGATCATGGGTATCCTCACTCCTGTCGCTGGTATCCTCACTACGGTTGCTGGTATCCTCACTCCAGACACCGGTCGCTGGTATCCTCACTCCAGTTGCTGGTATCCTCACTCCGGTCACGGGTATCCGCACTCCGTTCAAAGGTCACTGGTATCTTTACTCTGGTCACTGGTATCCTCACTCGTGTCGCTGGTATCCTCACTACGGTTGCTGGCATCCTCACTCATGATGCTGGTATCCTAATTCCGGACGCTGGTATCCTCACTCCGGTCACGGGTATCCTTACTCATGACACTGGTATCCTAATTCCGGACGCAGGTATCCTCACTCCGGTCGAGGGTAGCTTACTCCGGGTCACTGGTATCCTCACTCCAGTCACTGGTCGCTGGTATCCTCACCCCAGTCACTGGTATCCTCACTCTGGTTGCTGGTTTCCTCACTCCGGGTCACTGGTATCCTCACTCCAGTCACTGGTCGCTGGTATCCTCACTCCAGTCACTGGTTGCTGGTATCCTCACTCCGGTTGCTAGTATCCACACTCCGGTTCACTGGTATCCTCACTCCAATCACTGGTCGCTGGTATCCTCACTCCGGTTGCTGGCATCCTCACTCCGGGTCACGGGTATCCTCACTCCAGACACTGGTCGCTGGTATCCTCACTCCAGTCACTGGTCGCTGGTATCCTCACTCCGGTCGCTGTTATCCTCACTCCAGTCACTGGTCGCTGGTATCCTCACTCCAGTCACTGGACACTGGTATCCTCACTTCGGTTGCTAGTATCCACACTCCGGTTCACTGGTATCCTCACTCCAATCACTGGTCGCTGGTATCCTCACTCCGGTTGCTGGTATCCTCACTCCGGGTCACTGGTATCCTCACTCCAGACACTGGTCGCTGGTATCCTCACTCCAGTCACTGGTCGCTGGTATCCTCAATCCGGTCGCTGTTATCCTCACTCCAGTCACTGGTTTCCTCACTCCGGTCGCGGGTATCTTTACTCTGGTCACAGGTATCCTCACTCATGTCGCTGGTATCCTCACTCTGATCATGGGTATCCTCACTCCTGTCGCTGGTATCCTCACTCCGGTTGCAGGTATCCTAAATCATGATGCTGGTATCCTAATTCCGGACGCAGGTATCCTCACTCTGATCATGGGTATCCTCACTCCGGTCGGGGGTATCCTCACTCCGGGTCACTGGTATCCTCACTCCGGTTGCTGGTATCCTCACTCCGGTTGCTGGAATCCTCACTCCGGGTCACTGGTATCCTCACTCCAGACACTGGTCGCTGGTATCCTCACTCCAGTCACTGGTCGCTGGTATCCTCACTCCGGTCGCTGTTATCCTCACTCCAGTCACTGGTATCCTGACTCTGGTCACTGGCATCCTCACTCCGGTCACTGGTATCCGCTCTCCGGTCGCTGGTATCCTCACTCCAGTCACTGGTATCCTCACTCCGGTCGCTGGTCGCTGGTATCCTCACTCCGGTCGCTGGTATCTTCACTCCGGTCGCTGTTATCCTCACTCCGGTCAATGGTATCCAGTCTCTGGTCATTGGCGTCCTCACTCTGGTCACTGATATCCTCACTCCGGTGAAGGGTATCTTTACTCTGGTCACAGGTTTCCACGCTCATGTCGCTGGTATCCTCACTCTGATCATGGGTATCCTCACTCCTGTCGCTGGTATCCTCACTCCGGTTGCTGGTATCCTAACTCATGACGCTGGTATCCTAATTCCGGACGCAGGTATCCTCACTCCGGTCGGGGGTATCCTTACTCCGGGTCACTGGTATCCTCACTCCAGTCACTGGTTGGTGGTATCCTCACCCCAGTCACTGGTATCCTCACTCCGGGTCAATGGTATCCTCACTCCAGTAACTGGTCGCTGGTATCCTCACTCCAGTCACTGGTTGTGGTATCCTCACTCCGGTTGCTCATATCCTCACTCAGGGTAACTGGTATTCTTACTCCAGTCACTGGTCACTGGTATCCTCACTCCAGTCGCTGTTATCCTCACTCTGGTCGCTGGTATCCTCACTCCGGGTCACTGATATCCTCACTCCAGACACTGGTCGCTGGTATCCTCACTCCAGTCACTGGTCGCTGGTATCCTCACTCCGGTTGTTTGAATCCTCACTCCGCGTCACTGGTATCCTCACTCCAGTCACTGGTCACTGGTATCCTGACTCTGGTCACTGGCATCCTCACTCCGGTCGCTGGTATCCTCACTCCGGTCACTGGTATCCTCACTCCGGTCACTGGTATACTCACTCCAGTCACTGGTCGCTGGTATCCTCACTCCAGTCACTGGTCACTGGTATCCTCACTCCGGTTGCTGGAATCTTCACTCCGGGTCACTGGTATCCTCACTCCAGACACTGGTCGCTGGTATCCTCACTCCGGTCGCTGTTATCCTCACTCCAGTCACTGGTATCCTGACTCTGGTCACTGGCATCCTCACTCCGGTCACTGGTATCCGCACTCCGGTTGCTGGTATCCTCACTCCAGTCACTGGTATCCTCACTCCGGTCGCTGGTCGCTGGTATCCTCACTCCGGTCGCTGGTATCTTCACTCCGGTCGCTGTTATCCTCACTCCGGTCAATGGTATCCAGTCTCTGGTAATTGGTGTCCTCACTCTGGTCACTGATATCCTCACTCCGGTGAAGGGTATCTTTACTCTGGTCACAGGTATCCTCACTCATGTCGCTGGTATCCTCACTCTGATCATGGGTATCCTCACTCCTGTCGCTGGTATCCTCACTCCGGTTGCTGGTATCCTAACTCATGACGCTGGTATCCTAATTCCGGACGCAGGTATCCTCACTCCGGTCGGGGTTATCCTTACTCCGGGTCACTGGTATCCTCACTCCAGTCACTGGTTGGTGGTATCCTCACCCCAGTCACTGGTATCCTCACTCCAGGTCAATGGTATCCTCACTCCAGTTGCTGGTATCCTCACACCGGGTCAATGGTATTCTCACTCCAGTTGCTGGTATCCTCAATCCGGGTCACTGGTATCCTCACTCTTATCGCTGGTCGCTGGTATCCTCACCCCCGTCACTAGTTTCCTCACTCCGGTCGCTGGTCGCTGGTATCCTCACTCCGGTCGCTGGTATCTTCACTCCGGTCGCTGTTATCCTCACTCCGGTCAATGGTATCCAGTCTCTGGTCATTGGCGTCCTCACTCTGGTCACTGATATCCTCACTCCGGTGAAGGGTATCTTTACTCTGGTCACAGGTTTCCACGCTCATGTCGCTGGTATCCTCACTCTGATCATGGGTATCCTCACTCCTGTCGCTGGTATCCTCACTCCGGTTGCTGGTATCCTAACTCATGACGCTGGTATCCTAATTCCGGACGCAGGTATCCTCACTCCAGTCGGGGGTATCCTTACTCCGGGTCACTGGTATCCTCACTCCAGTCACTGGTTGGTGGTATCCTCACCCCAGTCACTGGTATCCTCACTCCGGGTCAATGGTATCCTCACTCCAGTAACTGGTCGCTGGTATCCTCACTCCAGTCACTGGTTGTGGTATCCTCACTCCGGTTGCTCATATCCTCACTCAGGGTAACTGGTATTCTTACTCCAGTCACTGGTCACTGGTATCCTCACTCCAGTCGCTGTTATCCTCACTCTGGTCGCTGGTATCCTCACTCCGGGTCACTGATATCCTCACTCCAGACACTGGTCGCTGGTATCCTCACTCCAGTCACTGGTCGCTGGTATCCTCACTCCGGTTGTTTGAATCCTCACTCCGCGTCACTGGTATCCTCACTCCAGTCACTGGTCACTGGTATCTTTACTCTGGTCACTGGTATCCTCACTCCTGTCGCTGGTATCCTCACTACGGTTGCTGGCATCCTCACTCATGATGCTGGTATCCTAATTCCGGACGCTGGTATCCTCACTCCGGTCACGGGTATCCTTACTCATGACGCTGGTATCCTAATTCCGGACGCAGGTATCCTCACTCCGGTCGAGGTATCCTTACTCCGGGTCACTGGTATCCTCACTCCAGTCACTGGTCGCTGGTATCCTCACCCCAGTCACTGGTATCCTCACTCTGGTTGCTGGTTTCCTTACTCCGGGTCACTGGTATCCTCACTCCAGTCACTGGTCGCTGGTATCCTCACTCCAGTCACTGAACACTAGTATCCTCACTCCGGTTGCTAGTATCCACACTCCGGTTCACTGGTATCCTCACTCCAATCACTGGTCGCTGGTATCCTCACTCCGGTTGCTGGCATCCTCACTCCGGGTCACGGGTATCCTCACTCCAGACACTGGTCGCTGGTATCCTCACTCCAGTCACTGGTCGCTGGTATCCTCACTCCGGTCGCTGTTATCCTCACTCCAGTCACTGGTCGCTGGTATCCTCACTCCAGTCACTGGACACTGGTATCCTCACTTCGGTTGCTAGTATCCACACTCCGGTTCACTGGTATCCTCACTCCAATCACTGGTCGCTGGTATCCTCACTCCGGTTGCTGGTATCCTCACTCCGGGTCACTGGTATCCTCACTCCAGACACTGGTCGCTGGTATCCTCACTCCAGTCACTGGTTGCTGGTATCCTCACTCCGGTCGCTGTTATCCTCACTCCAGTCACTGGTTTCCTCACTCCGGTCGCGGGTATCTATACTCTGGTCACAGGTATCCTCACTCATGTCGCTGGTATCCTCACTCTGATCATGGGTATCCTCACTCCTGTCGCTGGTATCCTCACTCCGGTTGCAGGTATCCTAAATCATGATGCTGGTATCCTAATTCCGGACGCAGGTATCCTCACTCCGGTCGGGGGTATCCTCACTCCGGGTCACTGGTATCCTCACTCCGGTTGCTGGAATCCTCACTCCGGGTCACTGGTATCCTCACTCCAGACACTGGTCGCTGGTATCCTCACTCCAGTCACTGGTCGCTGGTATCCTCACTCCGGTCGCTGTTATCCTCACTCCAGTCACTGGTATCCTGACCCTGGTCAGTGGCATCCTCACTCCGGTCACTGGTATCCGCTCTCCGGTCGCTGGTATCCTCACTCCAGTCTCTGGTATCCTCACTCCGGTCGCTGGTCGCTGGTATCCTCACTCCGGTCGCTGGTATCTTCACTCCGGTCGCTGTTATCCTCATTCCGGTCAATGGTATCCATTCTCTGGTCATTGGTGTCCTCACTCTGGTCACTGATATCCTCACTCCGGTGAAGGGTATCTTTACTCTGGTCACAGGTATCCTCACTCATGTCGCTGGTATCCTCACTCTGATCATGGGTATCCACACTCCTGTCGCTGGTATCCTCACTCCGGTTGCTGGTATCCTAACTCATGACGCTGGTATCCTAATTCCGGATGCAGGTATCCTCACTCCGGTCGGGGGTACCTTACTCCGGGTCACTGGTATCCTCACTCCAGTCACTGGTTGGTGGTATCCTCACCCCAGTCACTGGTATCCTCGCTCCGGGTCAATGGTATCCTCACTCCAGTTGCTGGTATCCTCACACCGGGTCAATGGTATTCTCACTCCAGTTGCTGGTATCCTCAATCCGGGTCACTGGTATCCTCACTCTTATCGCTGGTCGCTGGTATCCTCACCCCCATCACTGGTTTCCTCACTCCGGTCACTGGTAGCCTCACTCCGGTCACTGGTATCCTCACCCCAGTCACCGGTGTCCTCACTCTGGTTGCTGGTATCCTCACTCCGGGTCACTGGTATCCTCACTCCAGTCACTGGTCGCTGGTATCCTCACTCCAGTCACTGGTCGCTGGTATCCTCACTCCGGTTGCTCATATCCTCACTCAGGGTCACTGGTATCCTCACTCCAGTCACTGGTTGCTGGTATTCTCACTCCGGTCACGGGTATCTGCACTCCGTTCAAAGGTCACTGGTATCTTTACTCTGGTCACAGGTATCCTCACTCCTGTCGCTGGTATCCTCACTACGGTTGCTGGCATCCTCACTCATGACGCTGGTATCCTAATTCCGGACGCAGGTATCCTCACTCCGGTCGAGGGTATCCTCACTCCGGGTCACTGGTATCCTCACTCCAGTCACTGGTCGCTGGTATCCTCACCCCAGTCACTGGTATCCTCACTCTGGGTCACTGGTATCCTCACTCCAGTCACTGGTTGCTGGTATCCTCACTCCAGTCACTGGTCGCTGGTATCCTCACTCCGGTTGCTCATATCCTCACTCAGGGTCACTGGTATCCTCACTCCAGTCACTGGTTGCTGGTATCCTCACTCCAGTCGCTGTTATCCTCACTCCAGTCACTGGTATCCTGATTCTGGTCACTGGCATCCTCACTCCAGTCACTGGTATCCTGGCTCTGGTCACTGGCATCCTCACTCCAGTCACTGGTTTCCTCACTCCGGTCGCGGGTATCTTTACTCTGGTCACAGGTATCCTCACTCATGTCGCTGGTATCCTCACTCTGATCATGGGTATCCTCACTCCTGTCGCTGGTATCCTCACTCCGGTTGCTGGTATCCTAACTCATGACGCTGGTATCCTAATTCCGGACGCAGGTATCCTCACTCCAGTCGGGGGTATCCTTACTCCGGGTCACTGGTATCCTCACTCCAGTCACTGGTTGGTGGTATCCTCACCCCAGTCACTGGTATCCTCACTCCGGGTCAATGGTATCCTCACTCCAGTAACTGGTCGCTGGTATCCTCACTCCAGTCACTGGTTGTGGTATCCTCACTCCGGTTGCTCATATCCTCACTCAGGGTAACTGGTATTCTTACTCCAGTCACTGGTCACTGGTATCCTCACTCCAGTCGCTGTTATCCTCACTCTGGTCGCTGGTATCCTCACTCCGGGTCACTGATATCCTCACTCCAGACACTGGTCGCTGGTATCCTCACTCCAGTCACTGGTCGCTGGTATCCTCACTCCGGTTGTTTGAATCCTCACTCCGCGTCACTGGTATCCTCACTCCAGTCACTGGTCACTGGTATCTTTACTCTGGTCACTGGTATCCTCACTCCTGTCGCTGGTATCCTCACTACGGTTGCTGGCATCCTCACTCATGATGCTGGTATCCTAATTCCGGACGCTGGTATCCTCACTCCGGTCACGGGTATCCTTACTCATGACGCTGGTATCCTAATTCCGGACGCAGGTATCCTCACTCCGGTCGAGGTATCCTTACTCCGGGTCACTGGTATCCTCACTCCAGTCACTGGTCGCTGGTATCCTCACCCCAGTCACTGGTATCCTCACTCTGGTTGCTGGTTTCCTTACTCCGGGTCACTGGTATCCTCACTCCAGTCACTGGTCGCTGGTATCCTCACTCCAGTCACTGAACACTAGTATCCTCACTCCGGTTGCTAGTATCCACACTCCGGTTCACTGGTATCCTCACTCCAATCACTGGTCGCTGGTATCCTCACTCCGGTTGCTGGCATCCTCACTCCGGGTCACGGGTATCCTCACTCCAGACACTGGTCGCTGGTATCCTCACTCCAGTCACTGGTCGCTGGTATCCTCACTCCGGTCGCTGTTATCCTCACTCCAGTCACTGGTCGCTGGTATCCTCACTCCAGTCACTGGACACTGGTATCCTCACTTCGGTTGCTAGTATCCACACTCCGGTTCACTGGTATCCTCACTCCAATCACTGGTCGCTGGTATCCTCACTCCGGTTGCTGGTATCCTCACTCCGGGTCACTGGTATCCTCACTCCAGACACTGGTCGCTGGTATCCTCACTCCAGTCACTGGTTGCTGGTATCCTCACTCCGGTCGCTGTTATCCTCACTCCAGTCACTGGTTTCCTCACTCCGGTCGCGGGTATCTATACTCTGGTCACAGGTATCCTCACTCATGTCGCTGGTATCCTCACTCTGATCATGGGTATCCTCACTCCTGTCGCTGGTATCCTCACTCCGGTTGCAGGTATCCTAAATCATGATGCTGGTATCCTAATTCCGGACGCAGGTATCCTCACTCCGGTCGGGGGTATCCTCACTCCGGGTCA
The DNA here is from genome assembly GCF_037043375.1 of Chiloscyllium plagiosum. NCBI lineage: Eukaryota > Metazoa > Chordata > Chondrichthyes > Orectolobiformes > Hemiscylliidae > Chiloscyllium > Chiloscyllium plagiosum. The sequence continues at coordinate 38,413,007 of NW_028270157.1, forward strand.
CTGGTATCCTCACTCCGGTTGCTGGAATCCTCACTCCGGGTCACTGGTATCCTCACTCCAGACACTGGTCGCTGGTATCCTCACTCCAGTCACTGGTCGCTGGTATCCTCACTCCGGTCGCTGTTATCCTCACTCCAGTCACTGGTATCCTGACCCTGGTCAGTGGCATCCTCACTCCGGTCACTGGTATCCGCTCTCCGGTCGCTGGTATCCTCACTCCAGTCTCTGGTATCCTCACTCCGGTCGCTGGTCGCTGGTATCCTCACTCCGGTCGCTGGTATCTTCACTCCGGTCGCTGTTATCCTCATTCCGGTCAATGGTATCCATTCTCTGGTCATTGGTGTCCTCACTCTGGTCACTGATATCCTCACTCCGGTGAAGGGTATCTTTACTCTGGTCACAGGTATCCTCACTCATGTCGCTGGTATCCTCACTCTGATCATGGGTATCCACACTCCTGTCGCTGGTATCCTCACTCCGGTTGCTGGTATCCTAACTCATGACGCTGGTATCCTAATTCCGGATGCAGGTATCCTCACTCCGGTCGGGGGTACCTTACTCCGGGTCACTGGTATCCTCACTCCAGTCACTGGTTGGTGGTATCCTCACCCCAGTCACTGGTATCCTCGCTCCGGGTCAATGGTATCCTCACTCCAGTTGCTGGTATCCTCACACCGGGTCAATGGTATTCTCACTCCAGTTGCTGGTATCCTCAATCCGGGTCACTGGTATCCTCACTCTTATCGCTGGTCGCTGGTATCCTCACCCCCATCACTGGTTTCCTCACTCCGGTCACTGGTAGCCTCACTCCGGTCACTGGTATCCTCACCCCAGTCACCGGTGTCCTCACTCTGGTTGCTGGTATCCTCACTCCGGGTCACTGGTATCCTCACTCCAGTCACTGGTCGCTGGTATCCTCACTCCAGTCACTGGTCGCTGGTATCCTCACTCCGGTTGCTCATATCCTCACTCAGGGACACTGGTATCCTCACTCTGATCATGGGTATCCTCACTCCGGTCGCTGTTATCCTCACTCCAGTCACTGGTATCCTGACTCCGGTCACTGGTATCCTCACTCCAGACACCGGTCGCTGGTATCCTCACTCCAGTTGCTGGTATCCTCACTCCGGTCACGGGTATCCGCACTCCGTTCAAAGGTCACTGGTATCTTTACTCTGGCCACTGGTATCCTCACTCGTGTCGCTGGTATCCTCACTACGGTTGCTGGCATCCTCACTCATGATGCTGGTATCCTAATTCCGGACGCTGGTATCCTCACTCCGGTCACGGGTATCCTTACTCATGACGCTGGTATCCTAATTCCGGACGCAGGTATCTTCACTCCGGTCGAGGGTATCCTTACTCCGGGTCACTGGTATCCTCACTCCAGTCACTGGTCGCTGGTATCCTCACCCCAGTCACTGGTATCCTCACTCTGGTTGCTGGTTTCCTCACTCCGGGTCACTGGTATCCTCACTCCAGTCACTGGTCGCTGGTATCCTCACTCCAGTCACTGAACACTGGTATCCTCACTCCGGTTGCTAGTATCCACACTCCGGTTCACTGGTATCCTCACTCCAATCACTGGTCGCTGGTATCCTCACTCCGGTTGCTGGTATCCTCACTCCGGGTCACTGGTATCCTCACTCCAGACACTGGTCGCTGGTATCCTCACTCCAGTCACTGGTCGCTGGTATCCTCACTCCGGTCGCTGTTATCCTCACTCCAGTCACTGGTCGCTGGTATCCTCACTCCAGTCACTGGACACTGGTATCCTCACTCCGGTTGCTAGTATCCACACTCCGGTTCACTGGTATCCTCACTCCAATCACTGGTCGCTGGTATCCTCACTCCGGTTGCTGGTATCCTCACTCCGGGTCACTGGTATCCTCACTCCAGACACTGGTCGCTGGTATCCTCACTCCAGTCACTGGTCGCTGGTATCCTCACTCCGGTCGCTGTTATCCTCACTCCAGTCACTGGTATCCTGATTCTGGTCACTGGCATCCTCACTCCAGTCACTGGTATCCTGGCTCTGGTCACTGGCATCCTCACTCCAGTCACTGGTTTCCTCACTCGGGTCGCGGGTATCTTTACTCTGGTCACAGGTATCCTCACTCTGATCATGGGTATCCTCACTCCTGTCGCTGGTATCCTCACTCCGGTTGCAGGTATCCTAAATCATGATGCTGGTATCCTAATTCCAGACGCAGGTATCCTCACTCCGGTCGGGGGTATCCTCACTCCGGGTCACTGGTATCCTCACTCCGGTTGCTGGTATCCTCACTCCGGGTCAATGGTATCCTCACTCCAGTTGCTGGTATCCTCACTCCGGGTCACTGGTATCTTCACTCATATCGCTGGTCGCTGGTATCCTCACCGCCGTTACTGGTATCCTCACTCCGGGTGCTGGTATCCTCACTCCGGTCACTGGTAGCCTCACTCCGGTCACTGGTATCCTCACCCCAGTCACTGGTATCCTCACCCCAGTCACCGGTATCCTCACTCTGGTTGCTGGTATCCTCACTCCGGGTCACTGGTATCCACACTCCAGTCACTGGTCGCTGGTATCCTCACTCCGGTTGCTCATATCCTCACTCAGGGACACTGGTATCCTCACTCCGGTCGCTGGTATCCTCACTCCGGGTCACTGGTATCCTCACTCCAGTAACTGGTCACTGGTATCCTCACTCCAGTCACTGGTTGTGGTATCCTCACTCCGGTTGCTCATATCCTCACTCAGGGTCACTGGTATCCTTACTCCAGTCACTGGTCACTGGTATCCTCACTCCGGTCGCTGTTATCCTCACTCTGGTCGCTGGTATCCTCACTCCGGGTCACTGATATCCTCACTCCAGACACTGGTCGCTGGTATCCTCACTCCAGTCACTGGTCGCTGGTATCCTCACTCCGGTTGTTTGAATCCTCACTCCGCGTCACTGGTATCCTCACTCCAGTCACTGGTCACTGGTATCCTGACTCTGGTCACTGGCATCCTCACTCCGGTCGCTGGTATCCTCACTCCGGTCACTGGTATCCTCACTCCGGTCACTGGTATCCTCACTCCAGTCACTGGTCGCTGGTATCCTCACTCCAGTCACTGGACGCTGGTATCCTCATTCCGGTTGCTGGTATCCTCACTCCGGTTCACTGGTATCCTCACTCCAGTCACTGGTCACTGGTATCCTCACTCCGGTTGCTGGAATCCTCACTCCGGGTCACTGGTATCCTCACTCCAGACACTGGTCGCTGGTATCCTCACTCCGGTCGCTGTTATCCTCACTCCAGTCACTGGTATCCTGATTCTGGTCACTGGCATCCTCACTCCAGTCACTGGTATCCTGGCTCTGGTCACTGGCATCCTCACTCCAGTCACTGGTTTCCTCACTCCGGTCGCGGGTATCTTTACTCTGGTCACAGGTATCCTCACTCTGATCATGGGTATCCTCACTCCTGTCGCTGGTGTCCTCACTCCGGTTGCAGGTATCCTAAATCATGATGCTGGTATCCTAATTCCAGGCGCAGGTATCCTCACTCCGGTCGGGGGTATCCTCACTCCGGGTCACTGGTATCCTCACTCCGGTTGCTGGTATCCTCACTCCGGGTCAATGGTATCCTCACTCCAGTTGCTGGTATCCTCACTCCGGGTCACTGGTATCTTCATTCTTATCGCTGGTCGCTGGTATCCTCACCGCCGTCACTGGTATCCTCACTCCGGGTGCTGGTATCCTCACTCCGGTCACTGGTAGCCTCACTCCGGTCACTGGTATCCTCACCCCAGTCACCGGTATCCTCACTCTGGTTCCTGGTATCCTCACTCCGGGTCACTGGTATCCACACTCCAGTCACTGGTCGCTGGTATCCTCACTCCGGTTGCTCATATCCTCACTCAGGAACACTGGTATCCTCACTCCGGTCGCTGTTATCCTCACCCCGGTCACTGGTATCCTGACTCTAGTCACTGGCATCCTCACTCCCGTCACTGGTATCCTCACTCCAGACACTGGTCGCTGGTATCCTCACTCCGGTCACGGGTATCCGCACTCCGTTCAAAGGTCGCTGGTATCTTTACTCTGGTCACAGGTATCCTCACTCGTGTCGCTGGTATCCTCACTCTGATCATGGGTATCCTCACTCCTGTCGCTGGTATCCTCACTACGGTTGCTAGCATCCTCACTCATGATGCTGGTATCCTAATTCCGGACGCTGGTATCCTCACTCCGATCGCTGGTATCCTCACTCCGGGTCGCTGGTATCCTCACTCCGATCGCTGGTATCCTCACTCCGGGTCACTGGTATCCTCACTCCAGACACTGGTCGCTGGTATCCTCAATCCAGTCACTGGACACTGGTATCCTCACTCCGGTTGCTAGTATCCACACTCCGGTTCACTGGTATCCTCACTCCAGTCACTGGTCGCTGGTATCCTCACTCCGGTTGCTGGTTTCCTCACTCCGGTTCACTGGTATCCTCACTCCAGACACTGGTCGCTGGTATCCTCACCCCAGTCACTGGTCGCTGGTATCCTCACTCCGGTCGCTGTTATCCTCACTCCAGTCACTGGTATCCTGACTCTGGTCACTGGCATCCTCACTCCAGTCACTGGTATCCTGGCTCTGGTCACTGGCATCCTCACTCCAGTCACTGGTTTCCTCACTCCGGTCGCGGGTATCTTTACTCTGGTCACAGGTATCCTCACTCATGTCGCTGGTATCCTCACTCTGATCATGGGTATCCTCACTCCTGTCGCTGGTATCCTCACTCCGGTTGCGGGTATCCTAAATCATGATGCTGGTATCCTAATTCCGGACGCAGGTATCCTCACTCCGGTCGGGTGTATCCTCACTCCGGGTCACTGGTATCCTCACTCCAGTCACTGGTCGCTGGTATCCTCACCCCAGTCACTGGTATCCTCACTCCGGTTGCTGGTATCCTCACTCCGGGTCAATGGTATCCTCACTCCAGTTGCTGGTATCCTCACTCCGGGTCACTGGTATCCTCACTCTTATCGCTGGTCGCTGGTATCCTCACCCCCGTCACTGGTATCCTCACTCCGGGTGCTGGTATCCTCACTCCGGTTCACTGGTAGCCTCATCCGGTCACTGGTATCCTCACCCCAGTCACCGGTATCCTCACTCTGGTTGCTGGTATACTCACTCCGGGTCACTGGTATCCTCACTCCAGTCACTGGTCGCTGGTATCCTCACTCCAGTCACTGGTCGCTGGTATCCTCACTCCGGTTGCTCATATCCTCACTCAGGGACACTGGTATCCTCACTCCGGTCGCTGTTATCCTCACTCCGGTCACTGGTATCCTGACTCTAGTCACTGGCATCCTCACTCCGGTCGCTATTATCCTCACTCCGGTCACTGGTATCCTGACTCTGGTCACTGGCATCCTCACTCCGGTCACTGGTATCCTCACTCCAGACACTGGTTGCTGGTATCCTCACTCCAGTTGCTTGTACCCTCACTCCGGTCACGGGTATCCGCACTCCGTTCAAAGGTCACTGGTATCTTTACTCTGGTCACAGGTATCCTCACTCGTGTCGCTGGCATACTCACTCTGATCATGGGTATCCTCACTCCTGTCGCTGGTATCCTCACTACGGTTGCTGTCATCCTCACTCATGATGCTGGTATCCTAATTCCGGACGCTGGTATCCTCACTCCGATCGCTGGTATCCTCACTCCGATCGCTGGTATCCTCACTCCGGATCACTGGTATCCTCACTCCAGACACTGGTAGCTGGTATCCTCACTCCAGTCACTGGTCGCTGGTATCCTCACTCCGGTTGCTGGTATCCTCACTCCGGGTCACTGGTATCCTCACTCCAGTAACTGGTCACTGGTATCCTCACTCCAGTCACTGGTTGTGGTATCCTCACTCCGGTTGCTCATATCCTCACTCAGGGTCACTGGTATCCTTACTCCAGTCACTGGTCACTGGTATCCTCACTCCGGTCGCTGTTATCCTCACTCTGGTCGCTGGTATCCTCACTCCGGGTCACTGATATCCTCACTCCAGACACTGGTCGCTGGTATCCTCACTCCAGTCACTGGTCGCTGGTATCCTCACTCCGGTTGTTTGAATCCTCACTCCGCGTCACTGGTATCCTCACTCCAGTCACTGGTCACTGGTATCCTGACTCTGGTCACTGGCATCCTCACTCCGGTCGCTGGTATCCTCACTCCGGTCACTGGTATCCTCACTCCGGTCACTGGTATCCTCACTCCAGTCACTGGTCGCTGGTATCCTCACTCCAGTCACTGGACGCTGGTATCCTCACTCCGGTTGCTGGTATCCTCACTCCGGTTCACTGGTATCCTCACTCCAGTCACTGGTCACTGGTATCCTCACTCCGGTTGCTGGAATCCTCACTCCGGGTCACTGGTATCCTCACTCCAGACACTGGTCGCTGGTATCCTCACTCCAGTCACTGGTCGCTGGTATCCTCACTCCGGTCGCTGTTATCCTCACTCCAGTCACTGGTATCCTGACTCTGGTCACTGGCATCCTCACTCCGGTCACTGGTATCCGCACTCCGGTCGCTGGTATCCTCACTCCAGTCACTGGTATCCTCACTCCGGTCGCTGGTCGCTGGTATCCTCACTCCAGTCACTGGTATCCTCACTCCGGTCGCTGGTCGCTGGTATCCTCACTCCGGTTGCTGGTATCTTCACTCCGGTCGCTGTTATCCTCACTCCGGTCAATGGTATCCAGTCTCTGGTCATTGGTGTCCTCACTCTGGTCACTGATATCCTCACTCCGGTGAAGGGTATCTTTACTCTGGTCACAGGTATCCTCACTCATGTCGCTGGTATCCTCACTCTGATCATGGGTATCCTCACTCCTGTCGCTGGTATCCTCACTCCGGTTGCTGGTATCCTAACTCATGACGCTGGTATCCTAATTCCGGACGCAGGTATCCTCACTCCGGTCGGGGGTATCCTTACTCCGGGTCACTGGTATCCTCACTCCAGTCACTGGTTGGTGGTATCCTCACCCCAGTCACTGGTATCCTCACTCCGGGTCAATGGTATCCTCACTCCAGTTGCTGGTATCCTCACACCGGGTCAATGGTATTCTCACTCCAGTTGCTGGTATCCTCAATCCGGGTCACTGGTATTCTCACTCTTATCGCTGGTCGCTGGTATCCTCACCCCCGTCACTGGTTTCCTCACTCCGGTCACTGGAAGCCTCACTCCGGTCACTGGTATCCTCACCCCAGTCACCGGTGTCCTCACTCTGGTTGCTGGTATTCTCACTCCGGGTCACTGGTATCCTCACTCCAGTCACTGGTCGCTGGTATCCTCACTCCAGTCACTGGTCGCTGGTATCCTCACTCCGGTTGCTCATATCCTCACTCAGGGACACTGGTATCCTCACTCTGATCATGGGTATCCTCACTCCGGTCGCTGTTATCCTCACTCCAGTCACTGGTATCCTGACTCTAGTCGCTGGCATTCTCACTCCGGTCGCTGGTATCCTCACTCCAGTTGCTGGTATCCTCACTCCGGTCACGGGTATCCGCACTCCGTTCAAAGGTCACTGGTATCTTTACTCTGGTCACTGGTATCCTCACTCGTGTCGCTGGTATCCTCACTCTGATCATGGGTATCCTCACTCCTGTCGCTGGTATCCTCACTACGGTTGCTGGCATCCTCACTCATGATGCTGGTATCCTAATTCCGGACGCTGGTATCCTCACTCCGGTCACGGGTATCCTCACTCATGACGCTGGTATCCTAATTCCGGACGCAGGTATCCTCACTCCGGTCGAGGGTATCCTTACTCCGGGTCACTGGTATCTCCACTCCAGTCACTGGTCGCTGGTATCCTCACCCCAGTCACTGGTATCCTCACTCTGGTTGCTGGTATCCTCACTCCGATCGCTGGTATCCTCACTCCGGGTCACTGGTATCCTCACTCCAGACACTGGTAGCTGGTATCCTCACTCCAGTCACTGGTCGCTGGTATCCTCACTCCGGTTGCTGGTATCCTCACTCCGGGCCACTGGTATCCTCCAGTAACTGGTCGCTGGTATCCTCACTCCAGTCACTGGTTGTGGTATCCTCACTCCGGTTGCTCATATCCTCACTCAGGGTCACTGGTATCCTTACTCCAGTCACTGGTCACTGGTATCCTCACTCCGGTCGCTGTTATCCTTACTCTGGTCTCTGGATTCCTCACTCCGGGTCACTGATATCCTCACTCCAGTCACTGGTCGCTGGTATCCTCACTCCAGTCACTGGACGCTGGTATCCTCACTCCGGTTCACTGGTATCCTCACTCCAGTCACTGGTCACTGGTATCCTCACTCTGGTTGCTGGAATCCTCACTCCGGGTCACTGGTATCCTCACTCCAGACACTGGTCGCTGGTATCCTCACTCCAGTCACTGGTCGCTGGTATCCTCACTCCGGTCGCTGTTATCCTCACTCCAGTCACTGGTATCCTGACTCTGGTCACTGGCATCCTCACTCCGGTCACTGGTATCCTGGCTCTGGTCGCTGGTATCCTCACTCCAGTCACTGGTATCCTCACTCCGGTCGCTGGTTGCTGGTATCCTCACTCCGGTCGCTGGTATCTTCACTCCGGTCGCTGTTATCCTCACTCCGGTCAATGGTATCCAGTCTCTGGTCATTGGTGTCCTCACTCTGGTCACTGATATCCTCACTCCGGTGAAGGGTATCTTTACTCTGGTCACAAGTATCCTCACTCATGTCGCTGGTATCCTCACTCTGATCATGGGTATCCTCACTCCTGTCGCTGGTATCCTCACTCCGGTTGCTGGTATCCTAACTCATGACGCTGGTATCCTAATTCCGGACGCAGGTATCCTCACTCCGGTCAGGGGTATCCTTACTCCGGGTCACTGGTATCCTCACTCCGGTCACTGGTATCCTCACTCCAGTCACTGGTCACTGGTATCCTGACTCTGGTCACTGGCATCCTCACTCCGGTCGCTGGTATCCTCACTCCGGTCACTGGTATCCTCACTCCGGTCACTGGTATCCTCATTCCAGTCACTGGTCGCTGGTATCCTCACTCCAGTCACTGGACGCTGGTATCCTCACTCTGGTTGATGGTATCCTCACTCCGGTTCACTGGTATCCTCACTCCAGTCACTGGTCACTGGTATCCTCACTCCGGTTGCTGGAATCCTCACTCCGGGTCACTGGTATCCTCACTCCAGACACTGGTCGCTGGTATCCTCACTCCAGTCACTGGTCGCTGGTATCCTCACTCCGGTCGCTGTTATCCTCACTCCAGTCACTGGTATCCTGACTCTGGTCACTGGCATTCTCACTCCGGTCACTGGTATCCTGGCTCTGGTCGCTGGTATCCTCACTCCAGTCACTGGTATCCTCACTCCGGTCGCTGGTCGCTGGTATCCTCACTCCGGTCGCTGGTATCTTCACTCCGGTCGCTGTTATCCTCACTCCGGTCAATGGTATCCAGTCTCTGGTCATTGGTGTCCTCACTCTGGTCACTGATATCCTCACTCCGGTGAAGGGTATCTTTACTCTGGTCACAAGTATCCTCACTCATGTCGCTGGTATCCTCACTCTGATCATGGGTATCCTCACTCCTGTCGCTGGTATCCTCACTCCGGTTGCTGGTATCCTAACTCATGACGCTGGTATCCTAATTCCGGACGCAGGTATCCTCACTCCGGTCAGGGGTATCCTTACTCCGGGTCACTGGTATCCTCACTCCGGTCACTGGTATCCTCACTCCAGTCACTGGTCACTGGTATCCTGACTCTGGTCACTGGCATCCTCACTCCGGTCGCTGGTATCCTCACTCCGGTCACTGGTATCCTCACTCCGGTCAATGGTATCCTCATTCCAGTCACTGGTCGCTGGTATCCTCACTCCAGTCACTGGACGCTGGTATCCTCACTCTGGTTGATGGTATCCTCACTCCGGTTCACTGGTATCCTCACTCCAGTCACTGGTCACTGGTATCCTCACTCCGGTTGCTGGAATCCTCACTCCGGGTCACTGGTATCCTCACTCCAGACACTGGTCGCTGGTATCCTCACTCCAGTCACTGGTCGCTGGTATCCTCACTCCGGTCGCTGTTATCCTCACTCCAGTCACTGGTATCCTGACTCTGGTCACTGGCATTCTCACTCCGGTCACTGGTATCCTGGCTCTGGTCGCTGGTATCCTCACTCCAGTCACTGGTATCCTCACTCCGGTCGCTGGTCGCTGGTATCCTCACTCCGGTCGCTGGTATCTTCACTCCGGTCGCTGTTATCCTCACTCCGGTCAATGGTATCCAGTCTCTGGTCATTGGTGTCCTCACTCTGGTCACTGATATCCTCACTCCGGGTCAATGGTATCCTCACTCCAGTTGCTGGTATCCTCACACCGGGTCAATGGTATTCTCACTCCAGTTGCTGGTATCCTCAATCCGGGTCACTGGTATCCTCACTCTTATCGCTGGTCGCTGGTATCCTCACCCCCGTCACTGGTTTCCTCACTCCGGTCACTGGTAGCCTCACTCCGGTCACTGGTATCCTCACCCCAGTCACCGGTGTCCTCACTCCAGTCGCTGGTATCACTCCAGTCCGGTTGCTCATATCCTCACTCAGGGACACTGGTATCCTCACACTGATCATGGGTATCCTCACTCCGGTCGCTGGTATCCTCACTCCAGTCACTGGACGCTGGTATCCTCACTCCGGTTGCTGGTATCCTCACTCCGGTTGCTGTTATCCTCACTCCGGTTCACTGGTATCCTCACTCCAGTCACTGGTCGCTGGTATCCTCACTCCGGTTGCTGGTATCCTCACTCCGGGTCACTGGTATCCTCACTCCAGACACTGGTCGCTGGTATCCTCACTCCGGTCGCTGTTATCCTCACTCCAGTCACTGGTATCCTGACTCTGGTCACTGGCATCCTCACTCCGGTCACTGGTATCCGCACTCCGGTTGCTGGTATCCTCACTCGTGTCGCTGGTATCCTCACTCTGATCATGGGAATCCTCACTCCGGTCACTGGTATCCTCACTCCAGTCACTGGACGCTGGTATCCTCACTCCGGTTGCTGGTATCCTCACTCCGGTTGCTGGTATCCTCACTCCGGTTGCTGGTATCGTCACTCCGGTTCACTGGTATCCTCACTCCAGTCACTGGTCGCTGGTATCCTCACTCCGGTTGCTGGTATCCTCACTCCGGGTCACTGGTATCCTCACTCCAGACACTGGTCGCTGGTATCCTCACTCCGGTCGCTGTTATCCTCACTCCAGTCACTGGTATCCTGACTCTGGTCACTGGCATCCTCACTCCGGTCACTGGTATCCTGGCTCTGGTCGCTGGTATCCTCACTCCAGTCACTGGTATCCTCACTCCGGTCGCTGGTTGCTGGTATCCTCACTCCGGTCGCTGGTATCTTCACTCCGGTCGCTGTTATCCTCACTCCGGTCAATGGTATCCAGTCTCTGGTCATTGGTGTCCTCACTCTGGTCACTGATATCCTCACTCCGGTGAAGGGTATCTTTACTCTGGTCACAGGTATCCTCACTCATGTCGCTGGTATCCTCACTCTGATCATGGGTATCCTCACTCCTGTCGCTGGTATCCTCACTCCGGTTGCTGGTATCCTAACTCATGACGCTGGTATCCTAATTCCGGAAGCAGGTATCCTCACTCCGGTCAGGGGTATCCTTACTCCGGGTCACTGGTATCCTCACTCCGGTCACTGGTATCCTCACTCCAGTCACTGGTCACTGGTATCCTGAATCTGGTCACTGGCATCCTCACTCCGGTCGCTGGTATCCTCACTCCGGTCACTGGTATCCTCACTCCGGTCACTGGTATCCTCACTCCAGTCACTGGTCGCTGGTATCCTCACTCCAGTCACTGGACGCTGGTATCCTCACTCTGGTTGCTGGTATCCTCACTCCGGTTCACTGGTATCCTCACTCCAGTCACTGGTCACTGGTATCCTCACTCCGGTTGCTGGAATCCTCACTCCGGGTCACTGGTACCCTCACTCCAGACACTGGTCGCTGGTATCCTCACTCCAGTCACTGGTCGCTGGTATCCTCACTCCGGTCGCTGTTATCCTCACTCCAGTCACTGGTATCCTGACTCTGGTCACTGGCATCCTCACTCCGGTCACTGGTATCCTGGCTCTGGTCGCTGGTATCCTCACTCCAGTCACTGGTATCCTCACTCCGGTCGCTGGTCGCTGGTATCCTCACTCCAGTCGCTGGTATCTTCACTCCGGTTGCTGTTATCCTCACTCCGGTCAATGGTATCCAGTCTCTGGTCATTGGTGTCCGCACTCTGGTCACTGATATGCTCACTCCGGGTCAATGGTGTCCTCACTCCAGTTGCTGGTATCCTCACACCGGGTCAATGGTATTCTCACTCCAGTTGCTGGTATCCTCCATCCGGGTCACTGGTATCCTCACTCTTATCGCTGGTCACTGGTATCCTCACCCCCGTCACTGGTTTCCTCACTCCGGTCACTGGTAGCCTCACTCCGGTCACTGGTATCCTCACCCCAGTCACCGGTGTCCTCACTCCAGTCGCTGGTATCACTCCAGTACGGTTGCTCATATCCTCACTCAGGGACACTGGTATCCTCACTCTGATCATGGGTATCCTCACTCCGGTCGCTGGTATCCTCACTCCAGTCACTGGACACTGGTATCCTCACTCCGGTTGCTGGTATCCTCACTCCGGTTGCTGGTATCCTCACTCCGGTTCACTGGTATCCTCACTCCAGTCACTGGTCGCTGGTATCCTCACTCCGGTTGCTGGTATCCTCACTCCGGGTCACTGGTATCCTCACTCCAGACACTGGTCGCTGGTATCCTCACTCCAGTCACTGGTCGCTGGTATCCTCACTCCGGTCGCTGTTATCCTCACTCCAGTCACTGGTATCCTGATTCTGGTCACTGGCATCCTCACTCCAGTCACTGGTATCCTGGCTCTGGTCACTGGCATCCTCACTCCAGTCACTGGTTTCCTCACTCCGGTCGGGGGTATCTTTACTCTGGTCACAGGTATCCTCACTCATGTCGCTGGTATCCTCACTCTGATCATGGGTATCCTCACTCCTGTCGCTGGTATCCTCACTACGGTTGCTGGTATCCTAAATCATGATGCTGGTATCCTAATTCCGGACGCAGGTATCCTCACTCCGGTCGGGGGTATCCTCACTCCGGGTCACTGGTATCCTCACTCCAGTCACTGGTCGCTGGTATCCTCACCCCAGTCACTGGTATCCTCACTCCGGTTGCTGGTATCCTCACTCCGGGTCAATGGTATCCTCACTCCAGTTGCTGGTATCCTCACTCCGGGTCACTGGTATCTTCACTCTTATCGCTGGTCGCTGGTATCCTCACCGCCGTCACTGGTATCCACACTCCGGGTGCTGGTATCCTCACTCCGGTCACTGGTAGCCTCACTCCGGTCACTGGTATCCTCACCCCAGTCACCGGTATCCTCACTCTGGTTGCTGGTATCCTCACTCCGGGTCACTGGTATCCACACTCCAGTCACTGGTCGCTGATATCCTCACTCCGGTTGCTCATATCCTCACTCAGGGAAACTGGTATCCTCACTCCGGTCGCTGTTATCCTCACTCCGGTCACTGGTATCCTGACTCTAGTCACTGGCATCCTCACTCCGGTCACTGGTATCCTCACTCCAGACACTGGTCGCTGGTATGCTCACTCCAGTTGCTGGTATCCTCACTCCGGTCACGGATATCCGCACTCCGTTCAAAGGTCACTGGTATCTTTACTCTGGTCACAGGTATCCTCACTCGTGTCGCTGGTATCCTTACTCTGATCATGGGTATCCTCACTCCTGTCGCTGGTATCCTCACTACGGTTGCTGGCATCCTCACTCATGATGCTGGTATCCTAATTCCGGACGCTGGTATCCTCACTCCGATCGCTGGTATCCTCACTCCAATCGCTGGTATCCTCACTCCGGGTCACTGGTATCCTCACTCCAGACACTGGTCGCTGGTATCCTCACTCCAGTCACTGGACACTGGTATCCTCACTCCGGTTGCTAGTATCCACACTCCGGTTCACTGGTATCCTCACTCCAGTCACTGGTCGCTGGTATCCTCACTTCGGTTGCTGGTATCCTCACTCCGGTTCACTGGTATCCTCACTCCAGACACTGGTCGCTGGTATCCTCACCCCAGTCACTGGTCACTGGTATCCTCACTCCGGTCGCTGTTATCCTCACTCCAGTCACTGGTATCCTGGCTCTGGTCACTGGCATCCTCACCCCAGTCACTGGTTTCCTCACTCCGGTCGCGGGTATCTTTACTCTGGTCACAGGTATCCTCACTCATGTCGCTGGTATCCTCACTCCGGTTGCAGGTATCCTAAATCATGATGCTGGTATCCTAATTCCGGACGCAGGTATCCTCACTCCGGTCGGGGGTATCCTCACTCCGGGTCACTGGTATCCTCACTCCAGTCACTGGTCGCTGGTATCCTCACCCCAGTCACTGGTATCCTCACTCCGGTTGCTGGTATCCTCACTCCGGGTCAATGGTATCCTCACTCCAGTTGCTGTTATCCTCACTCCGGGTCACTGGTATCTTCACTCTTATCGCTGGTCGCTGGTATCCTCACCGCCGTCACTGGTATCCACACTCCGGGTGCTGGTATCCTCACTCCGGTCACTGGTAGCCTCACTCCGGTCACTGGTATCCTCACCCCAGTCACCGGTATCCTCACTCTGGTTGCTGGTATCCTCACTCCGGGTCATTGGTATCCACACACCAGTCACTGGTCGCTGGTATCCTCACTCCGGTTGCTCTTATCCTCACTCAGGTACACTGGTATCCTCACTCCGGTCGCTGTTATCCTCACTCCGGTCACTGGTATCCTGACTCTAGTCACTGGCATCCTCACTCCGGTCACTGGTATCCTCACTCCAGACACTGGTCGCTGGTATGCTCACTCCAGTTGCTGGTATCCTCACTCCGGTCACGGGTATCCGCACTCCGTTCAAAGGTCACTGGTATCTTTACTCTGGTCACAGGTATCCTCACTCGTGTCGCTGGTATCCTTACTCTGATCATGGGTATCCTCACTCCTGTCGCTGGTATCCTCACTACGGTTGCTGGCATCCTCACTCATGATGCTGGTATCCTAATTCCGGACGCTGGTATCCGCACTCCGATCGCTGGTATCCTCACTCCGATCGCTGGTATCCTCACTCCGGGTCACTGGTATCCTCACTCCAGACACTGGTCGCTGGTATCCTCACTCCAGTCACTGGACGCTGGTATCCTCACTCCGGTTGCTGGTATCCTCACTCCGGTTGCTGGTATCCTCACTCCGGTTCACTGGTATCCTCACTCCAGTCACTGGTCGCTGGTATCCTCACTCCGGTTGCTGGTATCCTCACTCCGGGTCACTGGTATCCTCACTCCAGACACTGGTCGCTTGTATCCTCACTCCAGTCACTGGTCGCTGGTATCCTCACTCCGGTCGCTGTTATCCTCACTCCAGTCACTGGTATCCTGGCTCTGGTCACTGGCATCCTCACTCCGGTCACTGGTATCCTCACTCCAGACACTGGTCGCTGGTATGCTCACTCCAGTTGCTGGTATCCTCACTCCGGTCACGGGTATCCGCACTCCGTTCAAAGGTCACTGGTATCTTTACTCTGGTCACAGGTATCCTCACTCGTGTCGCTGGTATCCTTACTCTGATCATGGGTATCCTCACTCCTGTCGCTGGTATCCTCACTACGGTTGCTGGCATCCTCACTCATGATGCTGGTATCCTAATTCCGGACGCAGGTATCCTCACTCCGGTCGGGGGTATCCTCACTCCGGGTCACTGGTATCCTCACTCCAGTCACTGGTCGCTGGTATCCTCACCCCAGTCACTGGTATCCTCACTCCGGTTGCTGGTATCCTCACTCCGGGTCAATGGTATCCTCACTCCAGTTGCTGTTATCCTCACTCCGGGTCACTGGTATCTTCACTCTTATCGCTGGTCGCTGGTATCCTCACCGCCGTCACTGGTATCCACACTCCGGGTGCTGGTATCCTCACTCCGGTCACTGGTAGCCTCACTCCGGTCACTGGTATCCTCACCCCAGTCACCGGTATCCTCACTCTGGTTGCTGGTATCCTCACTCCGGGTCACTGGTATCCACACTCCAGTCACTGGTCGCTGGTATCCTCACTCCGGTTGCTCATATCCTCACTCAGGGACACTGGTATCCTCACTCCGGTCGCTGTTATCCTCACTCCGGTCACTGGTATCCTGACTCTAGTCACTGGCATCCTCACTCCGGTCACTGGTATCCTCACTCCAGACACTGGTCGCTGGTATGCTCACTCCAGTTGCTGGTATCCTCACTCCGGTCACGGGTATCCGCACTCCGTTCAAAGGTCACTGGTATCTTTACTCTGGTCACAGGTATCCTCACTCGTGCCGCTGGTATCCTTACTCTGATCATGGGTATCCTCACTCCTGTCGCTGGTATCCTCACTACGGTTGCTGGCATCCTCACTCATGATGCTGGTATCCTAATTCCGGACGCTGGTATCCGCACTCCGATCGCTGGTATCCTCACTCCGATCGCTGGTATCCTCACTCCGGGTCACTGGTATCCTCACTCCAGACACTGGTCGCTGGTATCCTCACTCCAGTCACTGGACGCTGGTATCCTCACTCCGGTTGCTGGTATCCTCACTCCGGTTGCTGGTATCCTCACTCCGGTTCACTGGTATCCTCACTCCAGTCACTGGTCGCTGGTATCCTCACTCCGGTTGCTGGTATCCTCACTCCGGGTCACTGGTATCCTCACTCCAGACACTGGTCGCTGGTATCCTCACTCCAGTCACTGGTCGCTGGTATCCTCACTCCGGTCGCTGTTATCCTCACTCCAGTCACTGGTATCCTGGCTCTGGTCACTGGCATCCTCACTCCAGTCACTGGTTTCCTCACTCCGGTCGCGGGTATCTTTACTCTGGTCACAGGTATCCTCACTCATGTCGCTGGTATCCTCACTCTGATCATGGGTATCCTCACTCCTGTCGCTGGTATCCTCACTCCGGTTGCAGGTATCCTAAATCATGATGCTGGTATCCTAATTCCGGACGCAGGTATCCTCACTCCGGTCGGGGGTATCCTCACTCCGGGTCACTGGTATCCTCACTCCAGTCACTGGTCGCTGGTATCCTCACCCCAGTCACTGGTATCCTCACTCCGGTTGCTGGTATCCTCACTCCGGGTCAATGGTATCCTCACTCCAGTTGCTGGTATCCTCACTCCGGGTCACTGGTATCTTCACTCTTATCGCTGGTCGCTGGTATCCTCACCGCCGTCACTGGTATCCACACTCCGGGTGCTGGTATCCTCACTCCGGTCACTGGTAGCCTCACTCCGGTCACTGGTATCCTCACCCCAGTCACCGGTATCCTCACTCTGGTTGCTGGTATCCTCACTCCGGGTCACTGGTATCCACACTCCAGTCACTGGTCGCTGGTATCCTCACTCCGGTTGCTCATATCCTCACTCAGGGACACTGGTATCCTCACTCCAGTCGCTGTTATCCTCACTCCGGTCACTGGTATCCTGACTCTAGTCACTGGCATCCTCACTCCGGTCACTGGTATCCTCACTCCAGACACTGGTCGCTGGTATGCTCACTCCAGTTGCTGGTATCCTCACTCCGGTCACGGGTATCCGCACTCCGTTCAAAGGTCACTGGTATCTTTACTCTGGTCACAGGTATCCTCACTCGTGTCGCTGGTATCCTTACTCTGATCATGGGTATCCTCACTCCTGTCGCTGGTATCCTCACTACGGTTGCTGGCATCCTCACTCATGATGCTGGTATCCTAATTCCGGACGCTGGTATCCTCACTCCGATCGCTGGTATCCTCACTCCAATCGCTGGTATCCTCACTCCGGGTCACTGGTATCCTCACTCCAGACACTGGTCGCTGGTATCCTCACTCCAGTCACTGGACACTGGTATCCTCACTCCGGTTGCTAGTATCCACACTCCGGTTCACTGGTATCCTCACTCCAGTCACTGGTCGCTGGTATCCTCACTTCGGTTGCTGGTATCCTCACTCCGGTTCACTGGTATCCTCACTCCAGACACTGGTCGCTGGTATCCTCACCCCAGTCACTGGTCACTGGTATCCTCACTCCGGTCGCTGTTATCCTCACTCCAGTCACTGGTATCCTGGCTCTGGTCACTGGCATCCTCACCCCAGTCACTGGTTTCCTCACTCCGGTCGCGGGTATCTTTACTCTGGTCACAGGTATCCTCACTCATGTCGCTGGTATCCTCACTCCGGTTGCAGGTATCCTAAATCATGATGCTGGTATCCTAATTCCGGACGCAGGTATCCTCACTCCGGTCGGGGGTATCCTCACTCCGGGTCACTGGTATCCTCACTCCAGTCACTGGTCGCTGGTATCCTCACCCCAGTCACTGGTATCCTCACTCCGGTTGCTGGTATCCTCACTCCGGGTCAATGGTATCCTCACTCCAGTTGCTGTTATCCTCACTCCGGGTCACTGGTATCTTCACTCTTATCGCTGGTCGCTGGTATCCTCACCGCCGTCACTGGTATCCACACTCCGGGTGCTGGTATCCTCACTCCGGTCACTGGTAGCCTCACTCCGGTCACTGGTATCCTCACCCCAGTCACCGGTATCCTCACTCTGGTTGCTGGTATCCTCACTCCGGGTCATTGGTATCCACACTCCAGTCACTGGTCGCTGGTATCCTCACTCCGGTTGCTCTTATCCTCACTCAGGGACACTGGTATCCTCACTCCGGTCGCTGTTATCCTCACTCCGGTCACTGGTATCCTGACTCTAGTCACTGGCATCCTCACTCCGGTCACTGGTATCCTCACTCCAGACACTGGTCGCTGGTATGCTCACTCCAGTTGCTGGTATCCTCACTCCGGTCACGGGTATCCGCACTCCGTTCAAAGGTCACTGGTATCTTTACTCTGGTCACAGGTATCCTCACTCGTGTCGCTGGTATCCTTACTCTGATCATGGGTATCCTCACTCCTGTCGCTGGTATCCTCACTACGGTTGCTGGCATCCTCACTCATGATGCTGGTATCCTAATTCCGGACGCTGGTATCCGCACTCCGATCGCTGGTATCCTCACTCCGATCGCTGGTATCCTCACTCCGGGTCACTGGTATCCTCACTCCAGACACTGGTCGCTGGTATCCTCACTCCAGTCACTGGACGCTGGTATCCTCACTCCGGTTGCTGGTATCCTCACTCCGGTTGCTGGTATCCTCACTCCGGTTCACTGGTATCCTCACTCCAGTCACTGGTCGCTGGTATCCTCACTCCGGTTGCTGGTATCCTCACTCCGGGTCACTGGTATCCTCACTCCAGACACTGGTCGCTGGTATCCTCACTCCAGTCACTGGTCGCTGGTATCCTCACTCCGGTCGCTATTATCCTCACTCCAGTCACTGGTATCCTGGCTCTGGTCACTGGCATCCTCACTCCAGTCACTGGTTTCCTCACTCCGGTCGCGGGTATCTTTACTCTGGTCACAGGTATCCTCACTCATGTCGCTGGTATCCTCACTCTGATCATGGGTATCCTCACTCCTGTCGCTGGTATCCTCACTCCGGTTGCAGGTATCCTAAATCATGATGCTGGTATCCTAATTCCGGACGCAGGTATCCTCACTCCGGTCGGGGGTATCCTCACTCCGGGTCACTGGTATCCTCACTCCAGTCACTGGTCGCTGGTATCCTCACCCCAGTCACTGGTATCCTCACTCCGGTTGCTGGTATCCTCACTCCGGGTCAATGGTATCCTCACTCCAGTTGCTGGTATCCTCACTCCGGGTCACTGGTATCTTCACTCTTATCGCTGGTCGCTGGTATCCTCACCGCCGTCACTGGTATCCACACTCCGGGTGCTGGTATCCTCACTCCGGTCACTGGTAGCCTCACTCCGGTCACTGGTATCCTCACCCCAGTCACCGGTATCCTCACTCTGGTTGCTGGTATCCTCACTCCGGGTCACTGGTATCCACACTCCAGTCACTGGTCGCTGGTATCCTCACTCCGGTTGCTCATATCCTCACTCAGGGACACTGGTATCCTCACTCCGGTCACTGGTATCCTGACTCTAGTCACTGGCATCCTCACTCCGGTCACTGGTATCCTCACTCCAGACACTGGTCGCTGGTATGCTCACTCCAGTTGCTGGTATCCTCACTCCGGTCACGGGTATCCGCACTCCGTTCAAAGGTCACTGGTATCTTTACTCTGGTCACAGGTATCCTCACTCGTGTCGCTGGTATCCTTACTCTGATCATGGGTATCCTCACTCCTGTCGCTGGTATCCTCACTACGGTTGCTGGCATCCTCACTCATGATGCTGGTATCCTAATTCCGGACGCTGGTATCCTCACTCCGATCGCTGGTATCCTCACTCCAATCGCTGGTATCCTCACTCCGGGTCACTGGTATCCTCACTCCAGACACTGGTCGCTGGTATCCTCACTCCAGTCACTGGACACTGGTATCCTCACTCCGGTTGCTAGTATCCACACTCCGGTTCACTGGTATCCTCACTCCAGTCACTGGTCGCTGGTATCCTCACTCCGGTTGCTGGTATCCTCACTCCGGTTCACTGGTATCCTCACTCCAGACACTGGTCGCTGGTATCCTCACCCCAGTCACTGGTCACTGGTATCCTCACTCCGGTCGCTGTTATCCTCACTCCAGTCACTGGTATCCTGGCTCTGGTCACTGGCATCCTCACCCCAGTCACTGGTTTCCTCACTCCGGTCGCGGGTATCTTTACTCTGGTCACAGGTATCCTCACTCATGTCGCTGGTATCCTCACTCCGGTTGCAGGTATCCTAAATCATGATGCTGGTATCCTAATTCCGGACGCAGGTATCCTCACTCCGGTCGGGGGTATCCTCACTCCGGGTCACTGGTATCCTCACTCCAGTCACTGGTCGCTGGTATCCTCACCCCAGTCACTGGTATCCTCACTCCGGTTGCTGGTATCCTCACTCCGGGTCAATGGTATCCTCACTCCAGTTGCTGGTATCCTCACTCCGGGTCACTGGTATCCTCACTCTTATCGCTGGTCGCTGGTATCCTCACCGCCGTCACTGGTATCCTCACTCCGGGTGCTGGTATCCTCACCCCAGTCACCGGTATCCTCACTCTGGTTGCTGGTATCCTCACTCCGGGTCACTGGTATCCTCACTCCAGTCACTGGTCGCTGGCATCCTCACTCCAGTCACTGGTCGCTGGTATCCTCACTCCGGTTGCTCATATCCTCACTCAGGGACACTGGTATCCTCACTCCGGTCGCTGTTATCCTCACTCCGGTCACTGGTATCCTGACTCTAGTCACTGGCATCCTCACTCCGGTCACTGGTATCCTTACTCCAGACACTGGTCGCTGGTATCCTCACTCCAGTTGCTGGTATCCTCACTACGGCTGCTGGCATCCTCACTCATGATGCTGGTATCCTAATTCCGGACGCTGGTATCCTCACTCCGATCGCTGGTATCCTCACTCCGGGTCACTGGTATCCACACTCCAGACACTGGTCGCTGGTATCCTCACTCCGACCGCTGGTATCCTCACTCCGGGTCACTGGTATCCTCACTCCAGACACTGGTCGCTGGTATCCTCATTCCGGTCGCTGTTATCCTCACTCTGGTTGCTGGTATCCTCACTCCGGGTCACTGGTATCCTCACTCCAGACACTGGTCGCTGGTATCCTCACACCACTCACTGGTCACTGGTATCCTGACTCTGGTCACTGGCATCCTCACTCCGGTCGCTGGTATCCTCACTTCGGTCACTGGTAGCGTCACTCCGGTCACTGGTATCCTCACTCCAGTCACACATCACTGGTATCCTCACTCCAGTCACTGGACGCTGATATCCTCACTCCGGTTGCTGTTATCCTCACTCCGGTCGCTGGTATCCTCACTCCGGTCACTGGTATCCTCCCTCCGGTCACTGGTATCCTCACTCCAGTCACTGGACGCTGGTATCCTCACTCCGGTTGCTGGTATCCTCACTCCGGTTCACTGGTATCCTCACTCCAGTCACTGGTCGCTGGTATCCTCACTCTGGTTGCTGGAATCCTCATTCCGGGTCACTGGTATCCTCACTCCAGACACTGGTCGCTGGTATCCTCACTCCAGTCACTGGTCGCTGGTATCCTCACTCCGGTTGCTCATATCCTCACTCAGCATCACTGGTATCCTCACTCCAGTCACTGGTTGCTGGTATCCTCACTCCAGTCGCTGGCATCCTCACTCCGGTCACTGGTATCCTCACTCCGGTCGCTGGTATCCTCACTCCGGTCACTGGTATCCTGACTCTGATCACTGGCATCCTCACTCCGGTCATTGGTATCCTCACTCCGGTCGCTGGTATCCTCACTCCGGTCACTGGTATCCTGAGTCTGTTCGCTGGCATCCTCACTCCGGTCGCTGGTATCCTCACTCCGGTCGCTGGTATCCTCACTCCGGTCACTGGAATCCTGACTCTGGTCACTGGCATCCTCACTCCGGTCACTGGTATCCTCATTCCGGTCACTGGTATCCTCACTCCGGTCACTGGTATCCTCACTCCGGTCGCTGGTATCCTCACTCTGGTCGCTGGTATCCTCACTCCAGTTGCTGGTATCCTCACTCCGGTCACTGGTATCCTCACTCCGGACACTGGTATACTCACCCCAGTCGCTGGTATGCCCCCTCTCCAGTCGCTGGTATCCTCACTCCGGCCACTGGTATCCTCACTCCTGTCACTGGTCGCCAGTATCCTCACTCCCGTCACTGGTATCCTCGCTCCAATCACTGGTCGCTGGTATCCTCTCTCTGCACTCTAGTATCCTCACTCTGGTCATGGGTGTCCTCACTCATGACGCTGGTATCCTAATTCCTGGCGCAGGTATCCTCACTCCAGTCAGGGGTATCCTCATTCCGGTCAGTGGTGTCCTCACTCCGGTCGCTGGCATCCTCAATCCGGTCATTGGTATCCTCATTCCAGTCGCTTGTATCCTCACTCTGGTTGCTAGTATTCTCTCTCTGGTCGCTGGTATCTTCACTCCGGTCGCTGTTATCCTCACTCCGGTAACTGGTATCCTCACTCCGATCGCTGGTATCCCCACTCCAGACACTGGTCGCTGATATCCTCACTCCAGTCACTGGTCACTGGTATCCTGACTCTGGTCACTGGCATACTCACTCCGGTCACTGGTATCTCACTCCGATCGCTGGTATCCTCACTCCGGGTCACTGGTATCCTCACGCCAGACACTGGTCGCTGGTATCCTCACTCCAGTCACTGGTCACTGGTGTCCTGACTCTGGTCACTGGTATCCTCACTCCAGTCACTGGTCGCTGGTATCCTCACTCCGGTCGCTGGTATCCTCACTCCGGGTCACTGGTATCCTCACTCCAGTTGCTGGTATCCTCACTGCGGTCACTGGTAGTCTCACTCCGGGTCACTGGTGTCCTCACTCCAGTCACTGGTCACTGGTATCCTCACTCCGGTTGTTTGAATCCTCACTCCGCGTCACTGGTATCCTCACACCAGTCACTGGTCGCTGGTATCCTCACTCCGGTTGCTGGTATCCTCACTCCGGGTCACTGGTATCCTCACTCCAGACACTGGTCACTGGTATCCTCACTCCAGTCACTGGTCGCTGTTATCCTCATTCCAGTCACTGGTATCCTCACTCCGGTCACTGGTATCCTCACTCCACTCACTGGTATCCTCACTCCGGTCGCTGGTCGCTGGTATCCTCACTCCAGTCACTGGTATCCTCACTCTGGATGCTGTTATCCTCACTCCGGTCAATGGTATCCAGTCTCTCGTCACTGGCATCCTCACTCTGGTCACTGGTATCCTCACTCCGGTCACGGGTATCCTCACTCCAGATGCTGGTATCCTCACTCCAGTCCTGGGTATCCTCACTCCCGTCGCTGGTATCCTCATTCCAGTCGCTGTATGCTCACTCTGGTTGCTGGTATCCTCACTCCGGTGACTGGTCGCTGGTATCCTGACTCTGGTCACTGGCATCCTCACTCTGGTCACGGGTATCCTCACTCCAGTCGCTGGTATCCTCACTACGGTTGCTGGTATCCTTACTCATGACGCTGGTATCCTAAATCCGGACGCTGGTATCCTCACTCCGGTCACGGGTATCCTCACTCATGACGCTGGTATCCTAATTCCGGACGCAGGTATCCTCACTCCGGTCGGGGGTATCCTCACTCCGGTCACTGGTATCCTCACTCCAGTCACTGGTCGCTGGTATCCTCACCCCAGTCACTGGTATCCTCACTCCGGTTGCTGGTATCCTCACTCCGGGTCACTGGTATCTTCACTCCAGTTGCTGGTATCCTCACTCCAGGTCACTGATATCCTCACTCTTATCGCTGGTCTCCTCACCCCCGTCACTGGTATCCTCACTCCAGTTGCTGGTATCCTCACTCCGGTTCACTGGTATCCTCACTCCAGTCACTGGTCGCTGGTATCCTCACTCCGGTCGCTGTTATCCTCACTCCGGTCATTGGTATCCTGACTCTGGTCGCTGGCATCCTCACTCTGGTCACTGGTATCCTCACTCCGGTCGCTGGTATCCTCACTCCGGTCACTGGTATCCTGACTCTGGTCACTGGCATCCTCACTCCGGTCACTGGTCACTGGTATCCTCACTCCGGTCACTTGTATCCTCACTCCTGATCACTGGTATCCACACTCCAGTTGCTGGTATCCTCACTCCGGTCACTGGTATCCTCACCCCAGTCGCCGTTATACTCACTCCAGTCGCTGGTATCCTCACTACGGCCACTGGTATCCTCACTCCTGTCACTGGTCGCCAGTATCCTCACTCCCATCACTGGTATCCTCGCTCCAATCGCTGGTTGCTGGTATCCTCTCTCTGGACTCTGGTATCCTCACTCCGGTCATGGGTATCCTCACTCATGACGCTGGTATCCTAATTCCCGGCGCAGGTATCCTCACTCCGTTCAGGGGTATCCTCATTCCGGTCAGTGGTGTCCTCACTCCGGTCGCTGGCATCCTCAATCCGGTCACTGGTATCCTCATTCCAGTCGCTTGTATCCTCACTCTGATTGCTGGTATCCTCACTCCGATCGCTGGTATCCTCACTCCGGTCGCTGGTATCCTCACTCCAGTCACTGGTCGCTGGTATCCTCACTCCGGTCACTGGTATCCTCACTCCCGTCGCTGGTATCCTCACTCCAGACACTGGTCGCTGATATCCTCACTCCAGTCACTGGTCGCTGGTATCCTCACTCCGGTCACTGGTATCCTCACTCCGGTCGCTGGTATCCTCACTCCAGACACTGGTCGCTGGTATCCTAACTCCAGTCACTGGTCACTGGTATCCTCACTCCGGTCGCTGGTATCCTCACTCCGGTCACTGGTATCCTCACTCCGTTCGCTGGTATCCTCACTCTGATCGCTGGTATCCTCTTTCCGGGTCACTGGTATCCTCACTCCAGACACTGGTCGCTGGTATCCTCACTCCGGTTGCTGGTATCCTCACTCCGGGTCACTGGTCGCTGGTATCCTCACTCCAGTCACTGGTCGTGGTATCCTCACTCCGGTTGCTCATATCCTCACTCAGGGTCACTGGTATCATTACTCCAGTCACTGGTCTCTGGTATCCTCACTCCGGTCGCTGTTATCCTCACTCCGGTCACTGGTATCCTGACTCTAGTCGCTGGCATCCTCACTCCGGTCACTGGTATCCTCACTCCAGACACTGGTCGCTGGTATCCTCACTCCAGTTGCTGGTATCCTCACTCCGGTCACGGGTATCCACACTCCGTTCACTGGTATCTTTACTCTGGTCACAGGTATTCTCACTCGTATCGCTGGTATCCTCACTCTTATCATGGGTATCCTCACTCCTGTCGCTGGTATCCTCGCTACGGTTGCTGGTATCCTAAATCATGATGCTGGTATCCTAATTCCGGACGCAGGTATCCTCACTCCGGTCGAGGGTATCCTCACTCCGGGTCACTGGTATCCTCACTCCAGTCACTGGTTGGTGGTATCCTCACCCCAGTCACTGGTATCCTCACTCCGGTTGCTGGTAGCCTCACTCCGGTCACTGGTAGCCTCACTCCGGTCACTGGTATCCTCACCCCAGTCACTGGTATCCTCACTCTAGTTGCTGGTATCCTCACTCCGGGTCACTGGTATCCTCACTCCAGTCACTGGTTGCTGGTATCCTCACTCCAGTCACTGGTCGCTGGTATCCTCACTCCGGTTGCTCATATCCTCACTCAGGGTCACTGGTATCCTCACTCCAGTCACTGGTCGCTGGTATCCTCACTCCGGTCGCTGTTATCCTCACTCCGGTCACTGGTATCCTGACTCTGGTCGCTGTCATCCTCACTCCGGTCACTGGTATCCTCACTCCGGTCGCTGGTATCCTCACTCCGGTTCACTGGTATCCTCACTCCAGTCACTGGTCGCTGGTATCCTCACCCCGGTCTCTGTTATCCTCACTCCGGTCACTGGTATCCGGACTCTGGTCGCTGGCATCCTCACTCCGGTCACTGGTATCGTCACTCCGGTCGCTGGTATCCTCACTCCGGTCACTGGTATCCTCACTCTGGTCACTGTTCGCTGGTATCCTCACTCCAGACACTGGTCGCTGGTATCCTCACTCCGGTTCCTGGTATCCTCACTCCGGGTCACTGGTATCATCACTCCAGACACTGGTCGCTGGTATCCTCACTCCAGTCACTGGTCGCTGGTATCCTCACTCCTGTTGCTGGTATCCTCACTCCGGTTCACTGGTATCCTCACTCCGGGTCGCTGGTATCCTCAGTCCAGTCACTGGTATCCTCACTCCAGTCACTGGTATCCTCACTCCTGTCATTGGTCGCCGCAATCCTCACTGGTCCCTGGTATCCTCTCTCTGGTCACTGGTATCGTCACTCCGATCACGGGGTATCCTCACTCCGGTTGCTGGTTCCTGGTATCCTCACTCCAGTCACTGGTCGCTGGTATCCTCACTCCGGTCGCTGGTATCCGCACTCCGGTTGCTGGTATGCTCACTCAGGTCGCTAGTCGCTAGTATCCTGACTCCGGTCTCTGGCACTCTCACTCCGGTCACGGGTATCCTCTCTCCAGTCACTGGTTTCTTCACTCCGGTCGCTGGTATCCTCACTCCAGTCGCTGGTATCCTCATTCCAGTCGCTGTTATCCTCACTCCGGTCACTCGTATCCTGACTCTGGTCACTGGCCTCCTCACTCCAGTCACTGGTATCCTCACTCCGGTCACGGGTATCCTCACTCCGGTCGCTGGTATCCTCATTCCAGTTACTGGTATCCTCACTCCGGTTGCTGGTCACTGGTATCCTCACTCCAGTTGCTGGTATCCTCACTCCGTTCGCTGTTATCCTCACTCCGGTCACGGGTATCCTCACTCAAGCAGCTGGTATCCTCACTACAGATGCTGGTATTCTCACTCCAGACGCTCGCATCCTCACTCAAGTCGCTGGTATCCTCACTCCAGTCGCTGGTATCCTCACTCTGGTTGCTGGTATCCTCACTCCGGTCACTCGTATTCTCACTCCAGACACTGGTATCTTCACTCTTGTTACTGGTATCGTCACTCCGGGTCACTGGTATCCTCACTCCAATCACTGGTTGCTGGTATTCTCACTCTGGTTGCTGGTATCCTCAGTCCGGTCACTGGTATCCTCACTCCGGTTGCTGGTATCCTCACTCCAGTCACTGGTATCCTCACTCCAGTCGCTGGTATCCTCACTTCAGTCACTGGTATCCTCACTCCAGTCACTGGTATCCTCACTCCTATCGCTGGTCGCTTGTATCCTCACTCCAGTTGCTGGTATCCTCACTCCGGTCACTAGTATCCTCACTCCGGTTACTGGTATCCTCACTCCAATCGCTAGTCGCTGGTATCCTCACTCTGGTCACTGGTATCCTCAATCCAGTCGCTGGTTTCTAGTATCCTCACTCTGGTCTCTGGTATCCGCACTCCGGTCACTGGTATCCTCATTCCTATCACTTGTCGCTGGTATACTCACTCCTGTCGCTGGTCGCTGGTATCCTCACTCCAGTTGCTGGTATCCTCACTCCAGTCGCTGGTATCCTCACTCTGGTTGCTGGTATCCTCTCTCTGGTTGCTGGCATCCTCACTCTGATTGCTGGTATCCTCACTCTGTTCGCTGGTATCCTTAATCCGATCACTGGCATCCTCACTCCAGTCGCTGGTACCCTCACTCCGGTCACTGGTATCCTCACTCCGGTCGTTGGTATCCTCACTCCAGTCGCTGGTATCCTCACTCCGGTCACTGGTATCCTCAACCCAGTCGCTGGTATCCTCACTCCAGTCACTGGTCGCTGGTATCCTCACTCCGGTCACTCGTATTCTCACTCCGGTCGCTGGTATCCTCACCCCAGACACTGGTATCCTCACTCTTGTTGCTGGTATCGTCACTCCGGGTCACTTGTATCCTCACTCCAATCACTGGTTGCTGGTATCCTCACTCTGGTTGCTGGTATCCTCACTCCGGTCACTGGTATCCTCACTCCGGTTGCTGGTATCCTCACTCCGGGTCACTGGTATCCTCACTCCAGTCACTGGTCGCTGGTATCCTCACTCCGGTTGCTCATATGTTCACTCGGGGTCACTGGTATCCTCACTCCAGTCACTGGTCACTGGTATCCTCACTCCGGTCGCTGGTATCCTCACTCCGCTCGCTGGTATCCTCACTCCGGTCACTGGTATCCTGACTCTGGTCACTGGCATCTTCACTCCAGTCACTGGTCGCTGGTATCCTCACTCCGGTCGCTGGTATCCTCACTCCGGTCGCTGGTATCCTCATTCTGGTCGCTGGTTTCTGGTCGCTGGTATCCTCACTCCGGTCACTGGTATCCTGACTCTGGTCACTGGCATCCTCACTCCGGTCACTGGTCGCTGGTATCCTCACTCCGGTCGCTGGTATCCTCATTCTGGTCGCTGGTTTCTGGTCGCTGGTATCCTCACTCCAGTCAGATATCCCCACTCTGGTCACTGGTCTCCTGACTCCGGTCACTGGCATCCTCACTCTGGTCACTGGTATCCTCACTCCTATCGCTGTTCGCTGGTATCCTCACTCCGGTCACTGGTATCCTCACTCCAATCACTTGTCTCTGGTATCCTCACTCCAGTCGCTGGTATCCTCACTCCGGTCACTCGTATTCTCACTCCGGTCACTGGTATCCTCACCCCAGACACTGGTATCTTCACTCTTGTTACTGGTATCGTCACTCCGGGTCACTGGTATCCTCACTCCAATCACTGGTTGCTGGTATTCTCACTCTGGTTGCTGGTATCCTCAGTCCGGTCACTGGTATCCTCACTCCGGTTGCTGGTATCCTCACTCCAGTCTCTGGTATCATCACTCCAGTCGCTGGTCGCTGGTATCCTCACTCCGGTCACTGGTATCCTCACTCCAATCATTGGTCGCTAGTTTCCTCACTCCGGTCACTGGTATCCTCACCCTAGTCGCTGGTATCCTCCCTCCAGTCGCTGGTATCCTCACTCCGGTCACTGGTATCCTCACTCTGGTCACTGGTACCCTCACCCCAGTCACTGGTATCCTCACTCCGGTTGCTGGCATTCTCACTCCGGGTCACTGGTATCCTCACTCCAGACTCTGGTCGCTGGTATCCTCACTCCAGTTGCTCCTATCCTCACTCAGGGTCACTGGTATCCTCACTCCAGTCGCTGTTATCCTGACTCTGGTCACTGGTATCTTGACTCTGGTCACTGGCATCCTCACTCCGGTCACTGTTATCCTCACTCCGGTCGCTGGTATCCTCACTCCAGTCACTGGTATCCTCACTCCAGTCGCTGGTATCCTCATTCCGGTCACTGGTATCCGCACTCCGGTCACTGGCATCCTCACTCTGGTCACTGGTATCCTCACTCCTATCGCTGGTCGCTGGTATCCTCACTCCAGTTGCTGGTATCCTCACTCCGGTCACTAGTATCCTCACTCCGGTTACTGGTATCCTCACTACGGTCACTGGTATCCTCACTCCGGTCACTGGTATCCTCACTCCGGTCGCTGGTATTCTCACTCCAGTCACTGGTATCCTCACTCCAGTCGCTGGTATCCTCACTCCAGTCACTGGTATCCTCACTCCAGTCACTGGTATCCTCACTCCTATCGCTGGTCGCTTGTATCCTCACTCCAGTTGCTGGTATCCTCACTCCGGTCACTAGTATCCTCACTCCGGTTACTGGTATCCTCACTCCAATCGCTAGTCGCTGGTATCCTCACTCTGGTCACTGGTATCCTCACTCCAGTCGCTGGTTTCTAGTATCCTCACTCTGGTCTCTGGTATCCGCACTCCGGTCACTGGTATCCTCATTCCTATCATTTGTCGCAGGTATACTCACTCCTGTCGCTGGTCGCTGGTATCCTCACTCCAGTTGCTGGTATCCTCACTCCGGTCACTAGTATCCTCACTCCAGTTACTGGTATCCTCACTCCGGTCACTGGTATCCTCACTCCGGTCACTGGTATCCTCACTCCGGTTGCTGGTATCCTCACTCCAGTCACTGGTATCCTCACTCCAGTCGCTGGTATCCTCACTCCAGTCACTGGTATCCTCACTCCAGTCACTGGTATCCCCACTCCTATCGCTGGTCGCTGGTATCCTCACTCCAGTTGCTGGTATCCTCACTCCGGTCACTAGTATCCTCACTCCGGTTACTGGTATCCTCACTCCAATCGCTAGTCGCTGGTATCCTCACTCTGGTCACTGGTATCCTCACTCCAGTCGCTGGTTTCTAGTATCCTCACCCCGGTCACTGGTATTCTCATTCCAGTCGCTGATCGCTGGTATCGTCACTCTAGTCGCTGGTATCCGCACTCCGGTCACTGGTATCCTCATTCCTATCACTTGTCGCTGGCATCCTCACTCCTGTTGCTGGTCGCTGGTATCCTCACTCCGGTCACTGGTATCCTCACTCCTGTCATGGTCGCTGGTATCCTCACTCTGGTCACTGGTATCCTCACTCCTATCGTTGGTCACTGGTATCTTCACTCCTGTCGCTGTTATCCTCTCTCCAGTAGCTGGTCACTAGTATCCTCATTCGGGTCACTGGTATCGTCAATCCTGTCGCTGGTCGCTGGTATCCTCACTCCGGTCACTGGTATCCTCACTCCTGTCGCTGGTCGCTGGTATCCTCACTCTGGTCGCTGGTATCTTCACTCCAGTCACTCGTATCCTCACACTGGACATTGGTATCCTCACTTCGATAACTGGTATCCTCACTCCAATCACTGGTCTCTGGTATCTTCACTCTGGTCACTGTTATCCTCACGCCGGTCACTGGTATCTTCACTCCAGTTGCTGGTATCCTCACTCCAGTCACTGGTCGCTGGTATCCTCACTCCAGTCACTGGTCGCTGGTATCCTCACTCTGGTCACTGGCATCCACAGTCCGATCACTGGTCGCTAGTATCCTCACCCCGATCACTGGTATCCTCACTCCTATCGCTGATCGCTGGTATCCTCACTCCTGTCACTGGTCCCCGGTATCCTCACTCTGGTCACTGGTATCCCCACTCCGGTCGCTGGTGTCCTCACTCCGGTTGCTAGTATCGTCACTCCGGACGCTGCTATCTTCACTCCAGTCACTGGTATCCTCACTCCAATCATTGGTATCCTCTCTCCTGTCGCTGGTAGCTGGTATCCTCACTCCGGTCACTGTTATCCTAAATCCAATTGCTTGTATCCTCACTCCCGTCACTGGTATCCTCACTCCTGTCACTGGTATCCTCACTCCTGTCGCTGGTATCCTCACTCCTGTTGCTGGTATCCTAAGTCCAATTACTTGTATCCTCACTCCCGTCGTGAGTATTCTCACTCCGGTCACTGGTATCCTCACTCTGGTCACTGGTCGCTGGTATCCTCACTCCAGTCGCTGGTATCCTCACTCCGGTCACTGGTATCCTCACTCAGATCGCTGGTCGCTGGTATCCTCACTCCAGTCGCTGGTATCCTCACTCCGGTCACTGGCTACCTCACTCCAGTCGCTGGTATCCTCACTCCAGTCACTGGTATTCTCAATCCGGTCACTGGTATCCTCACTCCGATCACTGGTCGTTGGTATCCTCACTCCGGTCACTAGTATCCTCACTCCAGTAGCTGGTCACTAGTATCCTCACTCCGGTCACTGGTTTCCTCACTCCTGTCACTGGTCGCCGCTATCCGCACTCCGGTCGCTGGTATCCTCTCTCTGATCACTGGTCGTTGGTATCCTCATTCCGATCATGGTATCCTCACTCCGGTTGCTGGTTCCTGGTATCCTCACTCCGGTCGCTGGTATCCGCACTCCGGTTACTGTTATGGTAACTCAGGTCGCTCGTCGCTAGTATCCTGACTCCGGTCGCTGGCACTCTCACTCCGGTCACGGGTATCCTCACTCCAGTCACTGGTTTCCGCACTCCGGTCGCTGGTCGCTAGTATCCTCACCCCGGTCACTGGTATCCTCACATCCGGTTGCTGATCACTAGTATCCTCACTCTGGTCACTGGTATCCTCACTCCGGTCGCTGGTATCCTCACTCCAGTCCCGGGTATCCTCACTCCGGTCGTTGGTATCCTCACTCCCGTCGCTGGTATCCTCACTCCGGTCACTGGTATCCTCATTCCAGTCGCTGGTGTCCTCACTCTGGTCACTGGTATCCTCACTCCAGTCACTGGTATACTCACTCCGGTCACTGGTATCCTCACTCCAGTCGCTGGTACCCTCACTCGAGTCACTGGTATCATCACTCCGGTTACTGGTATCCTCACTCCAGTCGCTGGTGTCCTCACTCCAGTCACTGGTCTCCTCACTCCGGTCACTGATATCCTCAATCCGGTCACTGGTATCCTCACTCCGGTCACTGACATCCTCACTCCGGTCACTGGTATCCTCACTCCAGTCACTGCTATCCCCACACAGGCTCCTGGTCTGTGGTGTCCCTACTTTGGGCTGAAGATAAAATTTCAGTATCTGTCGTAAAATAAAAAATTCAGATTCACAGTTTATTTTCTTTATTGATACATCTGCAACAGTATCTGTTATTTGGGAAGAAACATTCAAGAATTCTTAAGTCTCATGCTGTCAGGGAGAACTACTGTGAAAGTCACTGGTTATTCCAAGAACAATATTGTTATGTTCATTGAAGTTAATGCTGGAGTAGAGTAGAAAGATGTTATTGAAAGTAGTGGAAGATCAAGTTTCTCTGTCAGGAAGAACTTACCTTGTGTCAAGGTTTAAGTTGGGCCAAGTTAGGGCTCAGGCAGACACTGAGGCAAACGTAAAAGTGCAAAAATTTGTCTTTTACTGAGGTAATGTTCCAAGTTCTCTAAGATTTATCATGGAGTCTGAAGGACTGTCATTGGTTTTTCTCTCCACAGATGCTGCAAAACTTACTGAGTTTCTCCAACACTTCTGGTTTTCATTTCAAGTCTCCAGCATCTGCAGTACATTGTTTCTGTTTATGCTAAGAGCACAAATGCATTGTGAAATTTTCATGGAGACTGATTCAATTTTAGTCACTGGGTTACCTGTAAATTAATTTACGTCCATAAGTGTCATGCAAGAGAAACTAATGGAGGAGTTCACAAGGCTGTGATGCCCAATTATGTCATAAATAGCTAGAATCAAGAGTATGATGTTCAGAAATTGCAGGAGCGTTTCACACACTGATATGAATTGAATCTGTATCATAGCTGTTTCCTATGGGGTTGAAAAGTAATTATTCCACCATGATCTCTTGAGATTTTTTGGAACAGCTTTATCAAAACCACACATGGAGGAAATCAAAAGCAAGAAGCAAATTTTGTTACCACAAGATAGTTAAAGATATTGACAAGTTGGTGCAGAACATATTATCAAAGGTTATCGAAGAAAATACAAGTTCATGGTAGAGGAGTAATGTATTGGCATGGTTAGAAAATTATCTGACTAACAGGAAACTGAGAGAAGGTGTAAGTAGGTCATTTTTTAGTTGACAAGATATAATGAGTGGTGTGCCACAGGGATCAGTGCTGGAGCCTCAACTATTTATAGTTAAAATAAATTATTTGGATGAAGGAAAAAAAAAGAAATGGTTGACAAATTTGTGATGACAAAGATGAATAGGAACGTCGGCTGTGAAGAGGATATAAGGAAGCTACAAAAGGATAGGTCAAGAGATAAGTAGGCAGGGATCTGGCAAATAGGGTTAAATATGGGGAAATTTGAAATTGTCCATTTTGATAGGAAAGATAAGCATATAATCTAAATGGTGAGAGATTACAGTTCTCTAAGATACAGAGGGATATGAATCATAAAACGTCAGTGTGCATGTACAGCAAGCAATTAGGTAAGTTAATAGAATGTTATTGGTTATTGAAAGGGGAATTGAATACAGAAATTAGAAGGCTATGCTTCAGAGCTACAAGGCATTTATGAGGCCACATTTGAAGTACCATGTATGGTATTCATCATTGTATGCAAGAAAATATATCAATACCTTAGAAATGGTTCCGAGGAGGTTTAATAGGCTAATTTACAACTCTGACTCTCCAGCATCTGCAGTCTTCATTTTCTCTTAGTGTGTAGATTGCATCGTCAAGAGATGATAGAAGCAGATTCTTTTAATATATTTAAGGCAGACGTAGAGAGCTTCTAGATAAACATAGAAACACAGAAGATAGGAGCAGGAGGAGGCCATTCAGCCCTTCAGGCCTGCTCCGCCCTTCATCATGATCATGGCTGATTATTAAACTCTGAGAAGCAATGGCAGGGCCTGACCAAACTGGCCATCAACAGGTCCAGGCAGCGGGCCGTGGAGGGGGTCGTTAGGGCTGACTGCCTGCCCCTCTTCCGCGGTTACGTTCGAGCCCGGGTGTCCTTGGAGAAGGAGCACGTGGTGTCGACCAACACCCTGGAGTTGTTCAGGGAGAGGTAGGCGCCGCAGGGAGTGGAGTGCATCATTTCTCCCTCCAACTCTATTTTGATTTAGTCCCTACCCTCCCCCCTCACTGTTTTTGATCACACAGCACTGCCCTTTGATATGAAGGGCAGTGTTTGTCACTGGCCACCCGGGTGTTTTCCTATCTTCCTGGTGGTGGAAATTGAATAAAGATTGGTGCACTTTGTGTCTTTCACTGTGTCTCACACGCATACACACACACCATGGGTGCTGGGGAAAAAATAAGCACTACCGCAGTTAGGCAGTTAGGCGGTAGTGTGGGGGTTAAAAAAAAAGAAAAAAGAAAAAAAAGTGCTGTCCTTCCTATCTAAAAAAAAAGATAAACAGCAGATTAATAAGCACTACTGCACTTAGGTGGTAGTGTGGGGGTTAAAATAAAATAAACAGGAGATTCCTACCCTCCCCTTCACTGTTTTGATTACACAGCACTACCCTTAAAAAAAAGAAGCAATGGCAGTGAACAGTGCTGGTGATTGTGGATCAGCCATGAAGTTATTGAATGGTGGAATAGGTTTCAGAGTCTGTGACTTACCCCTGTTCTTGGTTTATATATTCAAATACCCATATATGTTTCACAATATGTCTGGGACTGAGAAATGAGGCAACTAAGATTCCTATCATGAGTACCTCTCAATATTTTTGAGTGAGAAGGGGAAAAGGTGCCTTGATTTGATCAATAGCTAAAGCAAGTGCAAAAATATTGAATTTGTGACTAATCTCACCAGTGCAAAACTATTGAGGTATTGAGAAGTTGCAATTTGCAATATTTAGGGTAGTATCAGACAGTGGCTCAGAGTTTCTGCCAGAGGGTTTAAAATATTTCCAGGTCAGAATGCAGTCAAATTCACCCTAATACCGCCATATCATCCAGCATCAAACAGGGCTGAAGAGTCATAGAGTCATGGAGATGGACAGTATGAAAACAGATCCTTCAGTCCAACTCATCCATGCCGACCAGATATTCCAACTTAACCTAGTCCCATTTGCCAGCATTTGGCCCATATCCCTTCAAACCCTTCCCATTTATATACCCATCCAGATGCCTTTCAAATGTTGCATTGTACCAGCCTCCACCACTTCCTCTGGCAGCTCATTCCATACATGTACCACCCTCTGTGTGAACAAGTTGCTCCTTAGGTCCCTTGTAAATTTGTCCACTCTCACCTTAAACCTATGCCCTCTAGTTCTAGACTCACCCAACCCAGAGAAAAGATCTTGTCTATTTATCCTATCCATGCCCCTCATTATTTTAGAAATCTCTATAAGGTCATCCCTCAGCCTCCAATGCTCCAGGAAAAACAGCCCCAGCCTGTTCAGCCTCTCCCCACAGCTCAAATCCTCCAACATCCTTGTAACTCTTTCCTGAAACCTTCAAGTTTCACAACATCCTTCCGATAGGAAGGAGACCAGAATTGCATGCAATATT
Organism: Chiloscyllium plagiosum; assembly: GCF_037043375.1. Taxonomy (NCBI): domain Eukaryota; kingdom Metazoa; phylum Chordata; class Chondrichthyes; order Orectolobiformes; family Hemiscylliidae; genus Chiloscyllium; species Chiloscyllium plagiosum. The sequence continues at coordinate 38,449,478 of NW_028270157.1, forward strand.
CCAACAGTGGCCTAACCAATGTCCTGTACAGCTGCAACATGACCTCCCAACTCTTGTACTCAATACTCTAACCAACAAAGGAAAGTATACCAAATGCCTTCTTCACTATCCTATCTATCTGCGACTCCATTTCAAGGAGCTATGAACCTACACTCCAAGGTCTCTTTGTTCAGCAACACTCCCTAGGACCTTACGATTAAGTGTATAAGTCCTGCTAAGATTTGCTTTCCCAAAATGTATTACCTCGCATTTATCTGAATTAAACTCCATCTGCCACTCCTCAGCCCACTGGCTCAGCTGATCAATATCCTTCTTTGCTGTCCACTACACCTCCAATTTTAGTGTCATCTGCAAACTTACTAACTATACCTCCTATGTTCACATCCAAATCATTTATATAAATGACAAAAAGTAGTGGACCCTGCACCGATCCTTGTGGCACTCCACTGGTCACAGGCCTCCAGTCTGAAAAACAACCCTCCACCACCACCCTCTGTCTTCTACCTTTGAGCCAGTTATGCATCCAAATGGCTAGTTCTCCCTGTATTCCGTGAGATCTAACCTTGCTAATCAGTCTCCCATAGGGAACCTTGTCAAATGCCTTACTGAAGTCCATATAGATCACATCTACCACTCTGCCCTCATCAATCCTCTTTGTTACTTCTTCAAAAGACTCAATCAAGTTTGTGAGACATGATTTCCCACGCACAAAGCCATGTTGACTGTTCCTAATCAGTCCTTGCCTTTCCAAATACATGTACATCCTGTTCCTCAGGATTCCTTCCAACAACTTGCCCACCACCAATGTCAAAGGCAATCACTTCTCTAGCTTCCCACAGACTTCTCGGGTACACTTGATCAGGTCCTGGGGATTTATCCACCTTTATGCATTTCAAAACATCCAGCCACTTCCTCCTCTGTAATGTAGACATTTTTCAAGATGTCACCATCTATTTCCCCAGAGTCTGTATCTTCCATATCCTTCTCCACAGTAAACAGTGATGTAAAATACTCATTTAGTATCTCCCCCATCTCCTGCGGCTCCACACAAAGGCTGCCTAGATGATCTTTGAGGGGCCCTATTCTGTCCCGAGTTATCCTTTTCTCCTTAGTTGTAAAAACTCTTTCGATTCTCCTTAACTCTATTTGCCAAAGCTATCTCATGTCCCCTTGTTCCCCTCCTGATTTCCCTCTTATGTATACTCTTACTGCCCTTACACTGATCTAAGGATTCACTTGATCTATCCTGTCAATACCTGACATATGCTTCCTTCTTTTTCTGAACCAAACTCTCAATTTCTCTAGTCATCCAGCATTCCCTGTACCTACCAGCCTTTCCTTTCACACATAAGCCTTCATCAGGAAACCCTGCCCCAGCTCCCAGCCTTGCCATGGGTTAAACTTGTGACCACCGCCACATCTCCATCCGCACAGCCGGCCTACGGAACCAAATGATCCCACATCGATTCCGGACTACATTCACGCCAAGACAATTTGGACCTGAACAGGATGACCAGAATACACGACAAACCCAAAACCTTCAGCAATGATTCTCTTTCGGGATCCTCCGTTCCATGTTAGCAGCCACGCGCCATCACCTACTCTCCCTGCAGTCAGGCTGGCCACAACTCAGGGCAACTCTTTCCCAGACATAAGATGGACCTCTGATGTTCTACATCCTCAGAAGAATTTACACGCTCAGTAAACATTTTATCTCCACAATAATTGGACAAGAAATAACGGAAGTTAAACAAACTTTCATGTACCTACCTCAATACACGGGTGACGTTCACAATATCAAACCCTTCCCTTGGCCTCCGGAATGCTCAGATGCCATTAGCCATGTAGTGGCTCATTCCACGGGCACCAGGGGGAACGATGACGTCACTTCTGCCCCGGCGGCAACACGGAGAGCAGCCACTGCCAACCACACCACGTCCGCGATGACCACCCAGACACCCACCACCACGATCAATGCGCAGACACCCACCTCCACGATAACTGGCCAGACACCCACCTCCACGATCACTGCCCAGACACCGACGACCACGATCTCCATCCAGACACCCACCTCCACGATCACTGCCCAGACACCGACCACCACGATCTCCATCCAGACACCCACCTCCACGATCAACCCCCAGACACACCTCCACGATCATTGCTCAGACACCCACCTCCACAATCACCGCCCAGACACCCATCTCCACGATCACCGCCCAGACACCCACCACCACAATCACCATCCAGACACACACCTCCACGATCACTGCCCAGACACCCACCTCCACGATCACTGCCCAGACACCCACCTCCACGATCACTGCCCAGACACCCACCTCCACGATCACCATCAAGACACACACCTCCACGAGTGCAGCCCAGACACCCACCTCCACGATCACTGCCCAGACACACACCTCCACGATCACCGTCCACACACCCACCTCCACGATCACTGCCCAGACACCCACCTCCACGATCACCGTCCACACACCCACCTCCACGATCACTGCCCAGACACCCACCTCCACGATCACTGCCCAGACACCCACCTCCACGATCAATGCCCAGACACACACCTCCACGATCACCGTCCACATAACCACCTCCACGATCACTGCCCAGACACCCACCTCCACGATCACCGCCAAGACACCCACCTCCACGATCACCGCCCAGACACCCACCTCCACGATCACTGCCCAGAGACCCACCTCCACGATCACTGCCCAGAAACACACCTCTACGATCACCGCACAGACACCTATCTCCACGATCACTGCCCAGAGACCCACCTCCACGATCACTGCCCAGAGACACACCTCCACGATCACTGCCCAGAGACACACCTCCACGATCACCGTCCACACAACCACCTCCACGATCACTGCCCAGACACCCACCTCCACGATCACCGCCAAGACACCCACCTCCACGATCACCACCCAGACACCCACCTCCAAGATCACTGCCCAGAGACCCACCACAACGATCACTGCCCAGACACCCACCTCCACAATCACCACCCAGACACCTAACACCACGATCACCATACAGACACTGACCTCCACGATCACCCCCCCAGACTCCCACCTCCACAATCACTGCCCAGACACCCCCATCCACGATCATTGCTCAGTCACACACCTCCACAATCACTGCACAGACACCCATCTCAACGATCACCGCCAAGACACCCACCTGCACGATCACCGCCCAGACACCCACCTCCACAATCACTGTAAACACACCCACCTCCACGATCACCACCAAGACACCCACCTCCATGATCACTGCCCAGACACCCACCACCACGATCAACCCCCAGACTTCCACCTCCACGATCAATGCGCAGGCACACACCTCCATGATCACTGGCCAGACACCCACCTCCACGATCACAGCCCAGACACCCACCTCCACGATCACAGCCCAGACACCCACCTCCACGATCACAGCCCAGACACCCACCTCCGTGATCATCGCCCAGACACCCACCTCCAAGATCACAGCCCAGACACCCACCTCCACGATCACCATCCAGACACCCACCTCCGTGATCATCGCCCAGACACCCACCTCCACGATCACAGCCCAGACACCCACCTCCACGATCACAGCCCAGACACCCACCTCCACGATCACAGCCCAGACACCCACCTCCGTGATCATCGCCCAGACACCCATCTCCACGATCACTGCCCAGAACCCACCTCCGTGATCATCGCCCAGACACCCACCTCCACGATCACTGCCAGACACTCACCTCCACGATCACCCCCCAGACTCCTACCTCCACGTTCACTGCACGGGCGCACACCTCTGTCATCACCGCCCAAACACACACCTCCAAGATCACTGCCCCGACACCCACCTCCATGATCACTGCCCAGACACCCACCTCCACGATCATTGCTCAGACACCCACCTCCCCAATCACCGCCCAGACACCCATCTCCACGATCACCGCCCAGACACCCACCACCACGATCACTGCCCAGAAACTCACCTCCACATTCACCGCCCAGACACCCACCTCCACGATCACCACCAAGACACACCTCCACGATCACCGCCCAGAGACACATCGCCATGGTCGCAGCCCAGACACCCACCATCACGATCACCACCCAGTCACCGCCCCACTCCGTGGTCACCGTCCAGACACCCACCTCCACGATCAGAGCCCAGACTCCCACCTCCACGATCACTGCCCAGAAACACACCTCTACGATCACCGTCCACACACCCACCTCCACGATGACCGCCCAGACACCCACCTCCACAATCATCACCCAGTCACCCCCCTCCGTGGTCACCGTCCAGAGACCCACCTCCACGATTACCAACCAGACACCCACCTCCACGATCACCGCCCAGACACCCACCTCCAAGATCACTGCCCAGACACCCACCTCCGCGATCACCATCCAGACACCCACCTCCACGATCACAGCCCAGACACACCTCCACGATCATTGCTCAGACACCCACTTCCCCAATCACTGCCCAGACACCCACCACCACGATCACCATCCAGACTCACACCTCCACGTTCACTGCCCAGACACCCACCTCCACGGTTACCGCCCAGACACCTACCTCCACGGTCACCGCCCAGACACCCACCTCCACGATCACCACCCAGACACCCACATCCATGATCACCCCCCAGACACCTAACTCCACGATCACCATCCAGACACCCACCTCAACGATCACCATCCAGACACCCACCTCCATGATCACCATCCAGACACCTACCTCCACGGTCACCGCCCAGACACCCACCTCCACGATCACCACCCAGACACCCACATCCATGATCACCCCCCAGACACCTAACTCCACGATCACCATCCAGACACCCACCTCAACGATCACCATCCAGACACCCACCTCCATGATCACCATCCAGACACCCACCTCCACGATCACGGCCCAGACACCCACCTCCACGATCACCACCCAAACACCCACCTACGTGATCACCGCCCAGACACCCACCTCCATCATCACAGCCCAGACACCCACCACCACTATCACCCCCCAGACACACACCTCTACGATCGCAGCCCAGACACCCAGCTCTACGAGCACCACGCAGTCACCCCCCTCCGTGGTCACCGTCCAGACACCCATCTCCACGATCACCACCCTGACACCCACTCCATGATCACCACCCAGACACCCACCTCCACTATCACAATCCAGACACGCATCTCCACGATCACAGCCCAGCCACCCACCTCCACGATCACCACCCAGAAACCTAACTTCACGATCACCATCCAGCCACTCACCTCCACGATCACAGCACAGACACCCACCTGCAAGATCACTGCCCAGTCACCTACCTCCACGATCACCAACCAGACACCCATCTCCACGATCACAGCCCAGACACCTACCTCCACGATCACCATCCAGACACCCACCTCCACGATCACCACCCAGACAGCAACCTCCACGATCACCATAAAGACACTCACTTCCACGATCACCGCCCCGACACCCAGCTCCACGATCACTGTAAACACACCCACCTCCACAATCACTGCCCAGACACCTACCTCCACAATCACTGCCCAGACACCCACCTCCACGATCTCCACCCAGATAGCTACCTCCACGATCACCATAAAGACACTCACTTCCACGATCACTGCCCAGACACCCATCTCCGGGATCATTGCCCAGACACCCTCCTCCACAGTCACAACGCTGACACCTACGTCCACGATCACCATCCCGACACCCACCTCCACGATCAAAGCCCAGACACCAACCTCCACGATCACCATCTAGACACCCACCTCCACGATCACCATCCCGACACCCACCTCCACGATCAGCACCCAGACACCCACCTCCACGATCACCATCCCGACACCCACCTCCACGATCACCACCCAGACACCCACCTCCACAATCACCACCCACACACATGCCTCCATAATCACAGCCCAGACACCTTGCCCCACGATCACCAACTAGACACACACCTCAACGATCACCACCCAGGCATCCACCTCCACAACCACTGCCCAGACACCCACCTCCGTAGTCACTGCCCAGACACCCACCTCCACGATCACTGCCCAGACACCCACCTCCCTAATCACTGCCCAGACACCCACCTCCACGATCACTGCCCAGACACCCACCTCCACAATCACCGCCCAGATACCCTCCTCCATGATCACCATCCAGACACTCACCTCCATGATCACCGCCCGACACCCACCTCCGTAAATAATACCCAGACACCACCTCCACGATCACCGCCCAGACACCCACCTCTGCAATCACCGCCCAGACACCCACCTCCACAATCACAGTCCAGACACCACCTCCACGATCACCGCCCAGACACCCACCTCCACGATCACAATCCACATACCCACCTCCATGATCACCACCCAGACCCCCCGCTTCCCGGTCACCACCCAGAGACCTACCTCCACGATCACCACCCAGACACCCATCTCCACGATCACCGCCCAGACACCCGCCTCCACGATCCCTGCCCAGACACTCACCTCCATGATCACCGCCCAGACACCCATCTCCCATCACTGCCCAGACACTCACCACCTCGATCAACATCCAGACACTCACCTCCGTGAACAATACCCAGACTCCAACCGCCACGAACACCGCTCCCACACCTACATCCACGAACACCGCACAGACACCCACCTCCCCGATCACTGTCCAGGCACCCACCTCCGTAATCATTGCTCAGACACCCACCTTCACGATCACTGCCCAAACACCCACCTCCACGAACACCGCACAGACACCCATCTCCACAACCACTGTCCAGACATCCACCTCCGTAATCATTGCTCAGACACCCACCTTCACGATCACTGCCCAGACACCCACCTCCACGATCACCACTCAGACACACACCTCCATGATCACCGTCCAGACACCCACCTCCATGATCACCGTGCAGACACCCACCTCCGTGATCACTGCCCAGACACAGTCTACCACGATCACCGCCCAGACACCCACCTCCACAATCGCCGCCCAGACACCCTCCTCCCCGATCCCTGCCCAGACACAGTCTACCTCCACGATCACCATCCAGACACCCACCTCCACGATCACTGCCCAGACACCTACCTCCACGATCACCATCCAGACACCCACCTCCAAGATCACAGCCCAGACATCCACCTCCACAATCACCGCCCAGACACCCAAATCCACGATCACTGCCCAGACACCTACCTCCACGATCACCACCCAGACACCCACCTCCACGATCACAATCCAGACACCCACCTCCATGATCACTGCCCAGACACCCACCTCCACGATCACCATCCAGACACCCAACTCCACAATCAAAGCTCAGACACCCACCTCCACGATCACAATCCAGACACCCACCTCCATGATCACCACCCAGACACCCACCTCCACGATCTCCGCCCAGACTCCCACCTCCACGATCACAATCCAGACACCCACCTCCATGATCACCACCCAGACACCCACCTCCACGGTCACCACCCAGACACCTACCTCCACGATCACAATCCAGGCACCCACCTCCACGATCACCACCCAGTCACCAACTTCCACGAACACCACCCAGATACCCGTCTCCAGAATCACCGCCCAGACACTCACCTCCGCGATCACTGCCCAGACAACAACCTCCATGAACAACACCCAGACACCCTCCTCCATGATCACCACCCAGACACCCACCACCTCGATCAACGCCCAGACACCTACCTCCACGATCACTGCCCAGACACCCACCTCCACGATCACTGCCCAGACACCCACCTCCACGATCACTGCCCAGACACCCACCTCCACGATCACCGCCCAGACACCCACCTCCACGATCACCGCCCAGACACCCACCTCCACAATCACAGCCCAGACACCCACCTCCACGATCACCGCCCAGACACCCACCTCCACGATCACTGCCCAGACACCCACCTCCGTAATCACTGCTCAGACTCCCACCTCCACGATCACCGTCCAGACACCCACCTCCACGATCACAGCCCAGACACCCACCTCCACGATCACCGCCCAGACACCCACCTCCACAATCACAGCCCAGACACCCACCTCCACGATCACCGCCCAGACACCTACCTCCGTGATCACCGACCAGACACCCACTTCCACGATCACCATCCAGACACCCACCTCCATGATCACCGTAAGGACACCCACCTCCACGATCACCGCCCAGACACCCACCTCCACGATCACCATCCAGACACCCAACTCCACAATCACCGCCCAGACACCCAACTCCACAATCACCGACCAGATACCCACCTCCACGATCACCGACCAGACACCCACCGCCATGATCACTGGCCAGACACCCACTGCCATGATCACCGCCCAGGCACCGACCTCCACGATCACTGCCCAGACACCCACTGCCACGATCACCGCCCAGACACCCACCACCACGATCACCGCCCAGACACCCACCTCCACGATCACCGTACAGACACCCACCTCCACGATCTCTGCCCAGACACCCACCTCCACGATCACCGCCCAGACACCAACCTCAAGGATCACCGCCCAGACACCCACCTCCACGATCTCTGCCCAGACACCCACCTCCACGATCACCGCCCAGACACCCACCTCCACGATCACCGCCCAGACACCCACCTCCACGATCTCTGCCCAGACACCCACCTCCACGATCACCACCCAAACACCCACCTGCGTGGTCACCGTCCAGACACCCATCTCCATGATCACTGCCCAGACACAAACCTCCGTGATCACGCCTCAGATACCCATCTCCACAATCACCGCCCAGACACCTACCTCCACGATCACCATCCAGAAACTTACCTCCACAATCACCATCCAGACACCCACCCCCACGATCACCACCCGGACACCCCCCATCCGGTCACCACCCAGACACCTACCTCCACGATCACCATCCAGGCACCCACCTCCACGATCACAGCCCAGACACCTACCTCCACGATCACCATCCAGACACCCACCTCCACGATCACAGCCCAGACAAACACCTCCACGATCACAGCCCAGACACCCACCTCCACGATCACCACTCAGACACCCACCTCCACGATCACAGCCCAGACACCTAACTCCATGATCACCGCTCAGACACCCACCTCCACGATCACTGCCCAAACACGCACCTACACGATCACCACCCAGACACCCACCTCGATGATCACAGCCCAGACACCCACCTCCATGATCACAGCCCAGACACCCACCTCCACGATCACCACCCAGACACCCACCACCACGATCAATGCCCAGACACCCACCTCAACGATCACCGTCCAGACATCTACCTACACGATAACCATTCAGACACCCACCTCCACGATCACAGCCCAGACACCCACCTCCACAATCACGATCCAGACACCCACCTCCACGATCAATGCCCAGACACCCACCTCCACGATCACCACCCAGACACCTCCCACCACGATCACCATCCAGACACCCACCTCCACGATCACCATCCAGACACCCACCACCACGATCAATGCCCAGACACCCACCTCAACGATCACCACCCTGACACCTAACTCAACGATCACCGTCCAGACACCTACCTCCACGATCACCATCCAGGCACCCACCGCCACAATCACCGCCCAGGCTCCCACCTCCACGATCACCGCCCAGACATCCACCTCCACAATCACAGCCCAGACACCCACCTCCATAATCACTGCTCAGACACCTAACTCCACGATCACCAGCCAGACACCCACCTCCACGATCACCATAAAGACACCCACCTCCACGATCACTGCCCAGACACCCACCTCCACGATCACCATCCAGACACCCAACTCCACAATCAAAGCCCAGACACCTACCTCCACGATCACAATCCAGGCACCCACCTCCACGATCACCACCCAGTCACCAACTTCCACGAACACCACCCAGATACCCGTCTCCAGAATCACCGCCCAGACACTCACCTCCGCGATCACCGCCCAGACAACAACCTCCACGAACAACACCCAGACACCCTCCTCCATGATCACCACCCAGACACCCACCACCTCGATCAACGCCCAGACACCTACCTCCACGATCACTGCCCAGACACCCACCTCCACGATCACTGCCCAGACACCCACCTCCACGATCACTGCCCAGACACCCACCTCCACGATCACCGCCCAGACACCCACCTCCACGATCACCGCCCAGACACCCACCTCCACAATCACAGCCCAGACACCCACCTCCACGATCACCGCCCAGACACCCACCTCCACGATCACTGCCCAGACACCCACCTCCGTAATCACTGCTCAGACTCCCACCTCCACGATCACCGTCCAGACACCCACCTCCACGATCACAGCCCAGACACCCACCTCCACGATCACCGCCCAGACACCCACCTCCACAATCACAGCCCAGACACCCACCTCCACGATCACCGCCCAGACACCTACCTCCGTGATCACCGACCAGACACCCACTTCCACGATCACCATCCAGACACCCACCTCCATGATCACCGTAAGGACACCCACCTCCACGATCACCGCCCAGACACCCACCTCCACGATCACCATCCAGACACCCAACTCCACAATCACCGCCCAGACACCCAACTCCACAATCACCGACCAGATACCCACCTCCACGATCACCGACCAGACACCCACCCCCATGATCACTGGCCAGACACCCACTGCCATGATCACCGCCCAGACACCGACCTCCACGATCACTGCCCAGACACCCACTGCCACGATCACCGCCCAGACACCCACCACCACGATCACCGCCCAGACACCCACCTCCACGATCACCGCACAGACACCCACCTCCACGATCTCTGCCCAGACACCCACCTCCACGATCACCGCCCAGACACCAACCTCAAGGATCACCGCCCAGACACCCACCTCCACGATCTCTGCCCAGACACCCACCTCCACGATCACCACCCAGTCACCAACTTCCACGAACACCACCCAGATACCCGTCTCCAGAATCACCGCCCAGACACTCACCTCCGCGATCACCGCCCAGACAACAACCTCCACGAACAACACCCAGACACCCTCCTCCACGATCACCGCCCAGACACCAACCTCAAGGATCACCGCCCAGACACCCACCTCCACGATCTCTGCCCAGACACCCACCTCCACGATCACCGCCCAGACACCCACCTCCACGATCACCGCCCAGACACCCACCTCCACGATCTCTGCCCAGACACCCACCTCCACGATCACCACCCAAACACCCACCTGCGTGGTCACCGTCCAGACACCCATCTCCATGATCACTGCCCAGACACAAACCTCCGTGATCACGCCTCAGATACCCATCTCCACAATCACCGCCCAGACACCTACCTCCACGATCACCATCCAGAAACTTACCTCCACAATCACCATCCAGACACCCACCCCCACGATCACCACCCGGACACCCCCCATCCGGTCACCACCCAGACACCTACCTCCACGATCACCATCCAGGCACCCACCTCCACGATCACAGCCCAGACACCTACCTCCACGATCACCATCCAGACACCCACCTCCACGATCACAGCCCAGACAAACACCTCCACGATCACAGCCCAGACACCCACCTCCACGATCACCACTCAGACACCCACCTCCACGATCACAGCCCAGACACCTAACTCCATGATCACCGCTCAGACACCCACCTCCACGATCACTGCCCAAACACGCACCTACACGATCACCACCCAGACACCCACCTCCATGATCACAGCCCAGACACCCACCTCCATGATCACAGCCCAGACACCCACCTCCACGATCACCACCCAGACACCCACCACCACAATCAATGCCCAGACACCCACCTCAACGATCACCGTCCAGACATCTACCTACACGATAACCATTCAGACACCCACCTCCACGATCACAGCCCAGACACCCACCTCCACAATCACGATCCAGACACCCACCTCCACGATCAATGCCCAGACACCCACCTCCACGATCACCACCCAGACACCTCCCACCACGATCACCATCCAGACACCCACCTCCACGATCACCATCCAGACACCCACCACCACGATCAATGCCCAGACACCCACCTCAACGATCACCACCCTGACACCTAACTCAACGATCACCGTCCAGACACCTACCTCCACGATCACCATCCAGGCACCCACCGCCACAATCACCGCCCAGACACCCACCTCCACGATCACCGCCCAGACATCCACCTCCACAATCACAGCCCAGACACCCACCTCCATAATCACTGCTCAGACACCTAACTCCACGATCACCAGCCAGACACCCACCTCCACGATCACCATAAAGACACCCACCTCCACGATCACCACCCAAACACCCACCAGCGTGGTCACTGTCCAGACACCCATCTCCACGATCACTGCCCAGACACAAACCTCCGTGATCACGCCCCAGATACCCATCTCCACAATCACCGCCCAGACACCTACCTCCATGATCACCACCCAGAAACCTACCTCCACAATCACCATCCAGATACCCACCCCCACGATCACCACCCAGACACCCCCCCATCCGGTCACCACCCAGACAACTACCTCCACGATCACCATCCAGGCACCCACCTCCACGATCATAGCCCAGACACCTACCTCCACGATCACCATCCAGACTCCCACCTCCACGATCACAGCCCAGACACCTACCTCCACGATCACCATCCAGACACCCACCTCCACGATCACCATCCAGACTCCCACCTCCACGATCACAGCCCAGACACCTAACTCCATGATCACCGTCCAGACACCCACCTCCACGATCAATGCCCAGACACCCACCTCCACGATCACCACTCAGACACCCACCACCACGATCAATGCCCAGACACCCACCTCCACGATCACCACCCAGACACCCACCACCACGATCAATGCCCAGACACCCACCTCAACGATCACCACCCAGACACCTACCTCCACAATCACTGCCCAGACACCCACCTCCACGATCACCATTCAAACACCCAAATCCGTGATCACCGCCCAGACACCAATCTACACGATCAACGCACAGACACCCCCATCCATGATCACAGCCCAGACACCCACCTCCATGATCACAGCCCAGACACCCACCTCCATGATCACAGCCCAGACACTCACCTCCACGATCACCAGCCAGACACCCACCTCCACGATCACAGCCCAGACACTCACCTCCACGATCACCAGCCAGACACCCACCTCCACGATCACAGCCCAGACACCCAACTCCACGATCACCATCCTGACACCCACCTCCATGATCACCGCCCAGACACCTACCTCCACGAACACCATCCAGACACCCAACTCCAAGAACACCATCCAGACACCCACCTCCACGATCACCACCCAGACACCCAACTCCACGATCATCACACAGACACCCACCTCCACGATCACCATCCAGACACCCACCTCCACGATCACAGCCCAGACACCCACCTCCACGATCACCATCCAGACACCCACCTCCACGATCACAGCCCAGACACCAACCTCCACGATCACCACCCAGACAACCACCTCCACCATCACCACCCAGGCACCCACCTCCACGATCACCACCCAGACACCTACCTCCATGATCACAGCCCAGACACCCACCTCCACGATTACAGCCCAGACACCCACCTCCACGATCACCACCCAGACACCTACCTCCACGATCACCGCCCAGACACCCATATCCACGATCACTGCCCAGACACCCACCTCGGTAATCATCGCCCAGACACCCACCTCCACGATCACCACCAGACACTTACCTCCACGATCACCACCCAGACACCCACCTCCACGATCACCACCCAGACACCCACCTCCACGATCACAACCCAGACACCCACCTCCACGATCAATGCCCAGACACCCACCTCAACGATCACCGTCCAGACATCTACCTACACGATAACCATTCAGACACCCACCTCCACGATCACAGCCCAGACACCCACCTCCACAATCACGATCCAGACACCCACCTCCACGATCAATGCCCAGACACCCACCTCCACGATCACCACCCAGACACCTCCCACCACGATCACCATCCAGACACCCACCTCCACGATCACCACCCAGACACCCACCACCACGATCAATGCCCAGACACCCACCTCAACGATCACCACCCAGACACCTAACTCAACGATCACCGTCCAGACACCTACCTCCACGATCACCATCCAGGCACCCACCTCCACAATCACCGCCCAGATACCCACCTCCACAATCACAGCCCAGACACCCACCTCCGTAATCACTGCTCAGACACCTAACTCCACGATCACCAGCCAGACACCCACCTCCACGATCACCATAAAGACACCCACCTCCACGATCACCACCCAAACACCCACCTGCGTGGTCACTGTCCAGACACCCATCTCCACGATCACTGCCCAGACACAAACCTCCGTGATCACGCCCCAGATACCCATCTCCACAATCACCGCCCAGACACCTACGTCCATGATCACCACCCAGAAACCTACCTCCACAATCACCATCCAGATACCAACCCCCACGATCACCACTCAGACACCCCCCATCCGGTCACCACCCAGACAACTACCTCCACGATCACCATCCAGGCACCCACCTCCAAGATCACAGCCCAGACACCCACCTCCACGATCACCACCAGACACTTACCTCCACGATCACCACCCAGACACCTACCTCCACGATCACCACCCAGACACCCACCTCCACGGTCACCATCCAGACACCCACCTCCACGATCAATGCCCAGACACCCAACTCCACGATCAATGCCCAGACACCCACCTCCACGATCACCACCCAGACACCTACCTCCACGATCACCATAAAGACACTCACCTCCACGATCACCGCCCAGACACCCATATCCACGATCACTGCCCAGACACCCATCTCGGTGATCATCGCCCAGACACCCACCTCCACGATCACCACCAGACACTTACCTCCACGATCACCACCCAGACACCTACCTCCACGATCACCACACAGACACCCACCTCCACGGTCACCACCCAGACACCTATCTCCATGATCACCACCCAGACACCCACCTCCACGGTCACCACCCAGACACCTACCTCCATGATCACAGTCCAGGCACCCACCTCCATGACCACCATCCAGACACCCACCCCCACAATCATCACCCACACGCACACCTCCACAATCACAGCCCAGAACCCCACCTCCACGATCACCATCCAGACACCCACCTCAACGATCACCACCCAGACAACTACCTCGACAATCACTGTCCAGACACCCATCTCCACGATCACTGCCCAGACACAAACCTCCGTGATCACGCCCCAGATACCCATCTCCACAATCACCGCCCAGACACCTACCTCCATGATCACCACCCAGAAACCTACCTCCACAATCACCATCCAGATACCCACCCCCACGATCACCACCCAGACACCCCCCATCCGGTCACCACCCAGCCAACTACCTCCACGATCACCATCCAGGCACCCACCTCCACGATCATAGCCCAGACACCCAACTCCACGATCACTTTCCAGACTCCCACCTCCACGATCACAGCCCAGACACCTAACTCCATGATCACCGTCCAGACACCCACCTCCACGATCAATGCCCAGACACCAACCTCCACGATCACCACCCAGACACCCACCACCACGATCAATGCCCAGACACCCACCTCCACGATCACCACCCAGACACCCACCACCACGATCAATGCCCAGACACCCACCTCAACGATCACCACCCAGACACCTACCTCCACAATCACTGCCCAGACACCCACCTCCACGATCACCATTCAAACACCCAAATCCGTGATCACCGCCCAGACACCAATCTACACGATCAACGCACAGACACCCCCATCCATGATCACAGCCCAGACACCCACCTCCATGATCACAGCCCAGACACTCACCTCCACGATCACCAGCCAGACACCCACCTCCACGATCACAGCCCAGACACTCACCTCCACGAACACCATCCAGACACCCACCTCCACGATCACCACCCAGACACCCAACTCCACGATCACCATCCAGACACCCACCTCCACGATCACCACCCAGACACCCAACTCCACGATCACCATCCAGACACCAACCTCCACGATCACCACATAGACACCCACCTCCACGATCACCACCCAGACAACCACCTCCACCATCACCACCCAGGCACCCACCTCCACGATCACCACCCAGACACCTACCTCCATGATCACAGCCCAGACACCCACCTCCACGATAACAGCCCAGACACCTACCTCCACGATCACCACCCAGACACCTACCTCCACGATCACCGCCCAGACACCCATATCCACGATCACTGCCCAGACACCCATCTCGGTGATCATCGCCCAGACACCCACCTCCACGATCACCACCAGACACTTACCTCCACGATCACCACCCAGACACCTACCTCCACGATCACCACCCAGACACCCACCTCCACGGTCACCATCCAGACACCCACCTCCACGATCAATGCCCAGACACCCAACTCCACGATCAATGCCCAGACACCCACCTCCACGATCACCACCCAGACACCTACCTCCACGATCACCATAAAGACACTCACCTCCACGATCATCGCCCAGACACCCTCCTCCACGATCACCACCAGACACTTACCTCCACGATCACCACCCAGACACCTACCTCCACGATCACCACACAGACACCCACCTCCACGGTCACCACCCAGACACCTATCTCCATGATCACCACCCAGACACCCACCTCCACGGTCACCACCCAGACACCTACCTCCATGATCACAGTCCAGGCACCCACCTCCATGACCACCATCCAGACACCCACCCCCACAATCATCACCCACACGCACACCTCCACAATCACAGCCCAGAACCCCACCTCCACGATCACCATCCAGACACCCACCTCAACGATCACCACCCAGACAACTACCTCGACAATCACTGTCCAGACAGCCATCTCCACGATCACTGCCCAGACACAAACCTCCGTGATCACGCCCCAGATACCCATCTCCACAATCACCGCCCAGACACCTACCTCCATGATCACCACCCAGAAACCTACCTCCACAATCACCATCCAGATACCCACCCCCACGATTACCACCCAGACACCCCCCATCCGGTCACCACCCAGACAACTACCTCCACGATCACCATCCAGACTCCCACCTCCACGATCACAGCCCAGACACCTACCTCCACAATCACCATCCAGACACCCACCTCCACGATCACCATCCAGACACCCACCTCCACGATCACAGCACAGACACCCAACTCCACGATCACTTTCCAGACTCCCACCTCCACGATCACAGCCCAGACACCTAACTCCATGATCACCGTCCAGACACCCACCTCCACGATCAATGCCCAGACACCCACCTCCACGATCACCACCCAGACACCCACCACCACGATCAATGCCCAGACACCCACCTCCACGATCACCACCCAGACACCCACCACCACGATCAATGCCCAGACACCCACCTCAACGATCACCACCCAGACACCTACCTCCACAATCACAGCCCAGACACCAACCTCCATGATCACAGCCCAGACACTCACCTGCATGATCACCGTCCAGACACCCACCTCCACGATCACAGCCCAGACACCCACCTCCACGATCACAGCCCAGACACCCAACTCCACGATCACCATCCTGACACCCACCTCCATGATCACCGCCCAGACACCTACCTCCACGATCACCACCCAGACACCCAACTCCACGATCACCATCCAGACACCCACATCCACGATCACTGCCCAGACACCCACCTCCACGATCACCATCCAGACACCCACCTCCACGATCACAACCCAGACACCCACCTCCACGATCACCATCCAGACACCCACCTCCACGATCACAGCCCAGACACCTACCTCCACGATCACCACCCAGGCACCCTCCTCCACGATCACCACCCAGACACCTAGCTCCACGATCACCACCCAGACACGCATCTCCACGATCACCACCCAGACACCTACCTCCACGATCACCACCCAGGCATCCACCTCCACGATCACAGCCCAGACACCCACCTCCACGATCACCACCCAGACACCCACCACCACGATCAATGCCCAGACATCCACCTCCACGATCACCACCCAGACTCACACCACCACGATCAGTGCCCAGACACCCACCTCAATGATCACCACCCAGACACCTCCCTCCACGATCACCACCCAGACACCTACCTCCACAATCACTGCCCAGACACCCACCTCCACGATCACCATTCAAACACCCAAATCTGTGATCACCGCCCAGACACCAACCTACACGATCAACGCACAGACACCCCCATCCATGATCACAGCCCAGACACCCACCTCCATGATCACAGCACAGACACTCACCTCCACGATCACCATCCAGACACCTACCTCCACGAACACCCTCCAGACATCCACCTCCACGATCACCACCCAGACACCTACCTCCACGATCACCATCCAGACACCTACCTCCACGATCACCATCCAGACACCTACCTCCACGATCACCATCCAGACACCTACCTCCACGATCACCACCCAGACACCTACCTCCACGATCACTGCCCAGACACACACCTCCACGATCACCGCCCAGAACCCACCTCCACGATCACTGCCCAGACACACACCTCCACGATCACCACCCAGACACCTACCTCCACGATCACCGCCCAGACACCCATATCCATGATCACTGCCCAGACACCCATCTCGGTGATCATCGCCCAGACACCCAACTCCACGATCACCACCAGACACTTACCTCCACGATCACCACCCAGACACCTACCTCCACGATCACCACCCAGACACCCACCTCCACGGTCACCACCCAGACACCTACCTCCATGATCACAGTCCAGGCACCCACCTCCATGACCACCATCCAGACACCCACCCCCACAATCATCACCCACACGCACACCTCCACAATCACAGCCCAGAACCCCACCTCCACGATCACCATCCAGACACCCACCTCAACGATCACCACCCAGACAACTACCTCGACAATCACTGTCCAGACACCCATCTCCACGATCACTGCCCAGACACAAACCTCCGTGATCACGCCCCAGATACCCATCTCCACAATCACCGCCCAGACACCTACCTCCATGATCACCACCCAGAAACCTACCTCCACAATCACCATCCTGATACCCACCCCCACGATCACCACCCAGACACCCCCCATCCGGTCACCACCCAGACAACTACCTCCACGATCACTTTCCAGACTCCCACCTCCACGATCACAGCCCAGACACCTAACTCCATGAACACCAGCCAGACACCCACCTCCACGATCAATGCCCAGACACCCACCTCCACGATCACCACCCAGACACTCACCACCACGATCAATGCCCAGACACCCACCTCCACGATCACCACCCAGACACCCACCACCACGATCAATGCCCAGACACACACCTCAACGATCACCACCCAGACACCTACCTCCACAATCACTGCCCAGACACCCACCTCCACGATCACCATTCAAACACCCAAATCCGTGATCACCGCCTAGACACCAATCTACACGATCAACGCACAGACACCCCCATCCATGATCACAGCCCAGACACCCACCTCCACGATCACAGCCCAGACACTCACCTCCACGATCACCAGCCAGACACCCACCTCCACGATCACAGCCCAGACACCCAACTCCACGATCACCATCCTGACACCCACCTCCATGATCAGCGCCCAGACACCTACCTCCACGAACACCATCCAGACACCCACCTCCACGATCACCACCCAGACACCCAACTCCACGATCACCATCCAGACACCCTCATCCACGACCACTGCCCAGACACCCACCTCCACGATCACCATCCAGACACCCACCTCCACGATCACAGCCCAGACACCCACCTCCACGATCACCATCCAGACACCCACCTCCACGATCACAGCCCAGACACCCACCTCCACGATCACCACCCAGACAACCACCTCCACCATCACCACCCAGGCACCCACCTCCACGATCACCACCCAGACACCTACCTCCATGATCACAGCCCAGACACCCACCTCCACGATCACAGCCCAGACACCTACCTCCACGATCACCACCCAGACACGCACCTCCACGATCACCACCCAGACACCTAGCTCCACGATCACCACCCAGACACGCACCTCCACGATCACCACCCAGACACCTACCTCCACGATCACCACCCAGGCATCCACCTCCACGATCACAGCCCAGACACCCACCTCCACGATCACCACCCAGACACCCACCACCACGATCAATGCCCAGACATCCACCTCCACGATCACCACCCAGACTCACACCATCACGATCAGTGCCCAGACACCCACCTCAATGATCACCACCCAGACACCTCCCTCCACGATCACCATCCAGACACCCACCTCCACGATCACCACCCAGACACCCACCACCACGATCAATGCCCAGACACCCACTTCCACGATCATCACCCAGACACCCACCACCACAATCACTGCCCAGACACCCACCTCCACGATCACCATTCAAACACCCAAATCCGTGATCACCGCCCAGACACCAATCTACACGATCAACGCACAGACACCCCCATCCATGATCACAGCCCAGACACCCACCCCCATGATCACAGCCCAGACACTCACCTCCACGATCACCATCCAGACACCTACCTCCACGAACACCCTCCAGACACCCACCTCCACGATCACCACCCAGACAACTACCTCCACGATCACCACCCAGGCACCTACCTCCACGATCACCATCCAGACACCCACATCCATGATCACAGCCCAGACACCCGTCTCCGTGATCATCGCCCAGACACCCACATCCACGATCACCGTCCAGACACCTAACTCCACGATCACCATCCATACAGCCACCTCCACGATCACATCCCAGACAACCACCTCCACCATCACCACCCAGACACCTACCTCCACGATCACCATCCAGACACCTACCTCCACGATCACCATCCAGACACCTACCTCCACGATCACCACCCAGACACCTACCTCCACGATCACCACCCAGGCACCCACCTCCATGATCACAGCCCAGACACCCACCTCCACGATCACCGCCCAGACACCCACCTCCACGATCACTGCCCAGACACACACCTCCACGATCACCACATAGACACCCACCTCCACGATCACTGCCCAGACACCCACCTCAACGATCACCACCCAGACACCCATATCCACGATCACTGCCCAGACACCCATCTAGGTGATCATCGCCCAGACACCCACCTCCACGATCACCACCAGACACTTACCTCCACGATCACCACCCAGACACCTACCTCCACGATCACCGCCCAGACACCCATATCCACGATCACTGCCCAGACACCCATCTAGGTGATCATCGCCCAGACACCCACCTCCACGATCACCACCAGACACTTACCTCCACGATCACCACCCAGACACCTACCTCCACGATCACCACCCAGACACCCACCTCCACGGTCACCATCCAGACACC
Source organism: Chiloscyllium plagiosum (assembly GCF_037043375.1). Lineage (NCBI taxonomy): Eukaryota > Metazoa > Chordata > Chondrichthyes > Orectolobiformes > Hemiscylliidae > Chiloscyllium > Chiloscyllium plagiosum. Next base: position 38,471,099 of record NW_028270157.1, read on the forward strand.
CACCTCCACGATCAATGCCCAGACACCCAACTCCACGATCAATGCCCAGACACCCACCTCCACGATCACCACCCAGACACCTACCTCCACGATCACCATAAAGACACTCACCTCCACGATCACCGCCCAGACACCCATATCCACGATCACTGCCCAGACACCCATCTCGGTGATCATCGCCCAGACACCCACCTCCACGATCACCACCAGACACTTACCTCCACGATCACCACCCAGACACCTACCTCCACGATCACCACACAGACACCCACCTCCACGGTCACCACCCAGACACCTATCTCCATGATCACCACCCAGACACCCACCTCCACGGTCACCACCCAGACACCTACCTCCATGATCACAGTCCAGGCACCCACCTCCATGACCACCATCCAGACACCCACCCCCACAATCATCACCCACACGCACACCTCCACAATCACAGCCCAGAACCCCACCTCCACAATCACCATCCAGACACCCACCTCAACGATCACCACCCAGACAACTACCTCGACAATCACTGCCCAGACACCACCTCCACGATCACCATCCAAACACCCCCATCCATGATCACAACCCAGACACCCACCTCCATGATCACCGCCCAGACACTCACCTCCATGATCACAGCCCAGACACCCACCTCCACGATCACAGCCCTGACACCCACCTCCATGATCACCATCCATACACCCACCTCCACGATCACAGCTCAGACACCCACCTCCACAATCACAGCCCTGACACCCACCTCCACGATCACGATCCAGGCACCCTCCTCCACTATCACCACCCAGACACCTACCTCCACGATCACCACCCAGACATCTACCCCCACGATCACTGCCCAGACACACATCTCCACGATCACCACAGACACCTACCTCCACGATCACCACCCAGACACCTACCTCCACGATCACCACCCAGACATCTACCCCCACGATCACTGCCCAGACACACATCTCCACGATCACCACACAGTCACCCACCTCCACGATCTCCGCCAGACACCTACCTCCACGATCTCCGCCCAGACACCCACCTCCACGATCACCGCCCAGACACTCACCTCCACGATCACAGCCCTGACACCCACCTCCACGATCACCATCCTGACACCCACCTCCACGATCACAGCCCAGACACCCACCTCCACAATCACGATCCAGACACCCACCTCCACGATCAATACCCAGACACCCACCTCCACGATCACCATCCAGACAACCACCTTCACGGTCACCACCCAGACACCCACGTCCACTATCACCACCCAGGCACCCTCCTCCACGATCACCACCCAGACATCTACCTCCACGATCACCACCCAGATACCCACCTCCACGATCTCCGCCCAGACACCCACCTCCACGATCACAGCCCAGACAACGACCTTCACGGTCACCACCCAGACAGCCACCTCCACTATCACCACCCAGGCACCCTCCTCCACGATCACCACCCAGACATCTACCTCCATGATCACCACCCAGACACCTGCCTCCACGATCACCATCCAGACACCCACCTCCACGATCACCACCCAGACATCTACCTCCACGATCACCACTCAGACACCCACCTCCACGATCACCGCCCAGACACCCACCTCCACTATCACCACCCAGGCACCCTCCTCCACGATCACCACCCAGACACCTGCCTCCACGATCACCACCCAGGCACCTACCTCCACGATCACCACCCAGACACCCACATCCACGATCACTGCCCAGACACCCGTCTCCGTGATCATCGCCCAGACACCCACCTCCACGATCACAGCCCAGACACTCACCTCCACGATCACCATCCAGACACCCACCTCCACGAACACCCTCCAGACACCCACCTCCACGATCACCACCCAGACACCCACATCCACGATCACTGCCCAGACACCCATCTCTACGATCACAGCCCAGACACCCACCTCCACGATCACCACCCAGACACCTACCTCCACGATCACCACCCAGACACCCACCTCCACAGTCTCCACCCAGGCAGCTTCCTCCACGATCACCACCCAGGCACCCACCTCCACGATCACAGCCCAGACACCCACCTCCACGATCACAGCCCAGACACACACCTCCATGATCACAGCCCAGACACACACCTCCATGATCACCGCCCAGACACCCACCTCCACGATCACCGCCCAGACACCCACCTGCGTGATGCCCACCCAGACACCCACCTCCACGATCTCCGCCCAGACAACCACCTCCACGATCTCCGCCCAGACACCCACCTCCACGATCACAGCCCAGACACACACCTCCACGATCACAGCCCAGACACACACCTCCATGATCACCGCCCAGACACACACCTCCACGATCACCGCCCAGACACCCACCTCCACGATCACCGCCCAGACACCCACCTCCACGATCACCGCCCAGACACCCACCTGCGCGATGCCCGCCCAGACCCCCACCTCCACGATCTCCGCCCAGACAACCACCTCTGTGATCACCGCCCAGACACCCACATCCACGATCACTGCCCAGACTCCCATCTCCGTGATCATCGCCCAGACACCCACCTCCACGATCACCACCCAGACACCTAACTCCACGATCAGCAGCCCGACACCTAACTCCATGATCACCATCCAGACACCTACCTCCACGGTCACCACCCAGACACCTACCTCCATGATCACAGCCCAGACACCCACCTCCATGACCACCATCCAGGCACCCACCTCCACGGTCACCACCCAGACACCCACCCCCACAATCACCACCCACACGCACACCTCCACAATCACTGCCCAGAACCCCACCTCCACGATCATCACCCAGACACCCACCTCAACGATCACCACCCAGACAACTACCTCGACAATCACTGCCCAGACACCACCTCCACGATCACCATCCAAACACCCCCATCCATGATCACAACCCAGACACCCACCTCCATGATCACCGCCCAGACACTCACCTCCATGATCACAGCCCAGACACCCACCTCCACGATCACAGCCCTGACACCCACCTCCATGATCACCATCCATACACCCACCTCCACGATCACGATCCAGGCACCCTCCTCCACTATCACCACCCAGACACCTACCTCCACGATCACCACCCAGACATCTACCCCCACGATCACTGCCCAGACACACATCTCCACGATCACCACAGACACCTACCTCCACGATCACCACCCAGACACCTACCTCCACGATCACCACCCAGACATCTACCCCCACGATCACTGCCCAGACACACATCTCCACGATCACCACACAGTCACCCACCTCCACGATCTCCGCCAGACACCTACCTCCACGATCTCCGCCCAGACACCCACCTCCACGATCACCGCCCAGACACTCACCTCCACGATCACAGCCCTGACACCCACCTCCACGATCACCATCCTGACACCCACCTCCACGATCACAGCCCAGACACCCACCTCCACAATCACGATCCAGACAATCACCTCCACGATCAATACCCAGACACCCACCTCCACGATCACCATCCAGACAACCACCTTCACGGTCACCACCCAGACACCCACGTCCACTATCACCACCCAGGCACCCTCCTCCACGATCACCACCCAGACATCTACCTCCACGATCACCACCCAGATACCCACCTCCACGATCTCCGCCCAGACACCCACCTCCACGATCACAGCCCAGACAACGACCTTCACGGTCACCACCCAGACAGCCACCTCCACTATCACCACCCAGGCACCCTCCTCCACGATCACCACCCAGACATCTACCTCCATGATCACCACCCAGACACCTGCCTCCACGATCACCATCCAGACACCCACCTCCACGATCACCACCCAGACATCTACCTCCACGATCACCACTCAGACACCCACCTCCACGATCACCGCCCAGACACCCACCTCCACTATCACCACCCAGGCACCCTCCTCCACGATCACCACCCAGACACCTGCCTCCACGATCACCACCCAGGCACCTACCTCCACGATCACCACCCAGACACCCACATCCACGATCACTGCCCAGACACCCGTCTCCGTGATCATCGCCCAGACACCCACCTCCACGATCACAGCCCAGACACTCACCTCCACGATCACCATCCAGACACCCACCTCCACGAACACCCTCCAGACACCCACCTCCACGATCACCACCCAGACACCCACATCCACGATCACTGCCCAGACACCCATCTCTACGATCACAGCCCAGACACCCACCTCCACGATCACCACCCAGACACCTACCTCCACGATCACCACCCAGACACCCACCTCCACAGTCTCCACCCAGGCAGCTTCCTCCACGATCACCACCCAGGCACCCACCTCCACGATCACAGCCCAGACACCCACCTCCACGATCACAGCCCAGACACACACCTCCATGATCACAGCCCAGACACACACCTCCATGATCACCGCCCAGACACACACCTCCATGATCACCGCCCAGACACCCACCTCCACGATCACAGCCCAGACACACACCTCCACGATCACAGCCCAGACACACACCTCCATGATCACCGCCCAGACACACACCTCCACGATCACCGCCCAGACACCCACCTCCACGATCACCGCCCAGACACCCACCTCCACGATCACCGCCCAGACACCCACCTGCGTGATGCCCACCCAGACACCCACCTCCACGATCTCCGCCCAGACAACCACCTCCACGATCTCCGCCCAGACACCCACCTCCACGATCACAGCCCAGACACACACCTCCATGATCACCGCCCAGACACACACCTCCACGATCACCGCCCAGACACCCACCTCCACGATCACCGCCCAGACACCCACCTCCACGATCACCGCCCAGACACCCACCTGCGCGATGCCCGCCCAGACACCCACCTCCACGATCTCCGCCCAGACAACCACCTCTGTGATCACCGCCCAGACACCCACATCCACGATCACTGCCCAGACTCCCATCTCCGTGATCATCGCCCAGACACCCACCTCCACGATCACCACCCAGACACCTAACTCCACGATCAGCAGCCCGACACCTAACTCCATGATCACCATCCAGACACCTACCTCCACGGTCACCACCCAGACACCTACCTCCATGATCACAGCCCAGACACCCACCTCCATGACCACCATCCAGGCACCCACCTCCACGGTCACCACCCAGACACCCACCCCCACAATCACCACCCACACGCACACCTCCACAATCACTGCCCAGAACCCCACCTCCACGATCATCACCCAGACACCCACCTCAACGATCACCACCCAGACACCTACCTCCACAATCACTGCCCAGACACCAACCTACACGATCACCGCACAGACACCCCCATCCATGATCACAGCCCAGACACCCACCTCCATGATCACAGCCCAGACACCCACCTCCACGATCACCATCCATACACCCACCTCCACGATCACCATCCATACACCCACCTCCACGATCACCATCCATACACCCACCTCCACAATCACTGCCCAGACACTCACCTCCACGATCACAGCCCAGACAACTAACTCCACGATCACCGTCCAGACACCCACCTCCACAATCACGATCCAGACACACACCTCCACGATCACAGCCCAGACACACACCTCCATGATCACCGCCCAGACACACACCTCCACGATCACCGCCCAGACACCCACCTCCACGATCACCGCCCAGACACCCACCTCCACGATCACCGCCCAGACACCCACCTGCGCGATGCCCGCCCAGACACCCACCTCCACGATCTCCGCCCAGACAACCACCTCTGTGATCACCGCCCAGACACCTACATCCACAATCACCGCCCAGACACCCACCTCCACGATCTCCGCCCAGACAACCACCTCTGTGATCACCGCCCAGACACCCACATCCACGATCACTGCCCAGACTCCCATCTCCGTGATCATCGCCCAGACACCCACCTCCACGATCACCACCCAGACACCTAACTCCACGATCAGCAGCCCGACACCCACCTCCACGATCACCACACAGACACCTACCTCCACGATCACCACCCAGACACCTAACTCCATGATCACCATCCAGACACCTACCTCCACGGTCACCACCCAGACACCTACCTCCATGATCACAGCCCAGACACCCACCTCCATGACCACCATCCAGGCACCCACCTCCACGGTCACCACCCAGACACCCACCCCCACAATCACCACCCACACGCACACCTCCACAATCACTGCCCAGAACCCCACCTCCACGATCATCACCCAGACACCCACCTCAACGATCACCACCCAGACACCTACCTCCACAATCACTGCCCAGACACCAACCTACACGATCACCGCACAGACACCCCCATCCATGATCACAGCCCAGACACCCACCTCCATGATCACAGCCCAGACACCCACCTCCACGATCACCATCCATACACCCACCTCCACGATCACCATCCATACACCCACCTCCACGATCACCATCCATACACCCACCTCCACAATCACTGCCCAGACACTCACCTCCACGATCACAGCCCAGACAACTAACTCCACGATCACCGTCCAGACACCCACCTCCACAATCACGATCCAGACACACACCTCCACGATCACAGCCCAGACACACACCTCCATGATCACCGCCCAGACACACACCTCCACGATCACCGCCCAGACACCCACCTCCACGATCACCGCCCAGACACCCACCTGCGCGATGCCCGCCCAGACACCCACCTCCACGATCTCCGCCCAGACAACCACCTCTGTGATCACCGCCCAGACACCCACATCCACGATCACTGCCCAGACTCCCATCTCCGTGATCATCGCCCAGACACCCACCTCCACGATCACCACCCAGACACCTAACTCCACGATCAGCAGCCCGACACCCACCTCCACGATCACCACACAGACACCTACCTCCACGATCACCACCCAGACACCTACCTCCATGATCACAGCCCAGACACCCACCTCCATGACCACCATCCAGGCACCCACCTCCACGGTCACCACCCAGACACCCACCCCCACAATCACCACCCACACGCACACCTCCACAATCACTGCCCAGAACCCCACCTCCACGATCATCACCCAGACACCCACCTCAACGATCACCACCCAGACACCTACCTCCACAATCACTGCCCAGACACCAACCTACACGATCACCGCACAGACACCCCCATCCATGATCACAGCCCAGACACCCACCTCCATGATCACAGCCCAGACACCCACCTCCACGATCACCATCCATACACCCACCTCCACGATCACCATCCATACATCCACCTCCACGATCACTGCCCAGACACCCACATCCATGATCACTGCCCAGATACCCGTCTCCGTAATCATCGCCCAGACACCCACCTCCACGATCACCACCCAGACACCTAACTCCATGATCACCATCCAGACACCTACCTCCACGGTCACCACCCAGACACCTACCTCCATGATCACAGCCCAGACACCCACCTCCATGACCACCATCCAGACACCTAACTCCACGATCACCATCCAGACACCCACCTCCACGATCACAGCCCAGACACCCACCTCCACGATCACCATCCAGACACCTACCACCACTATCACCACCCAGGCACCCTCCTCCACGATCACCATCCAGACACCTAACTCCACGATCACCATCCAGACACCCACCTCCACGATCACAGCCCAGACACCCACCTCCACGATCACCATCCAGACACCTACCACCACTATCACCACCCAGGCACCCTCCTCCACTATCACCACCCAGAAATCTATCTCCACGATCACCACCCAGACACCTACCTCCACGATCACCACCCAGACACCCACCTCCATGATCTCCGCCCAGACACCCACCTCCATGATCTCCGCCCAGACACCCACCTCCACGATCACTGCCCAGACACACACCTCCACGATCACCACACAGACACCCACCTCCGTGATCACCGCCCAGACATCCACCTCCACGATCTCCGCCCAGACACCCACCTCCATGATCTCCGCACAGACACCCACCTCCACGATCACAGCACTGACACCCAACTCTACGATCACCATCCTGACACCCACCTCCACGATCACAACCCAGACACCCAACTCCACGATCAATGCCCAGACACCCACCTCCACGATCACCACCCAGACACCTACCTCCACGATCACCATAAAGACACTCACCTCCACGATCACCGCCCAGACACCCATATCCACGATCACTGCCCAGACACCCATCTCGGTGATCATCGCCCAGACACCCACCTCCACGATCACCACCAGACACTTACCTCCACGATCACCGCCCAGACACACACCTCCACGATCACCGCCCAGACACCCACCTCCACGATCACCGCCCAGACACCCACCTCCACGATCACCGCCCAGACACCCACCTGCGCGATGCCTGCCCAGACACCCACCTCCACGATCTCCGCCCAGACAACCACCTCCACGATCAACGCCCTGACACCCACCTCCACGATCACCATCCTGACACCCACCTCCACGATCACAGCCCAGACACCCACCTCCACAATCACGATCCAGACACCCACCTCCACGATCAATACCCAGACACCCACCTCCACGATCACCATCCAGACAACTACCTTCACGGTCACCACCCAGACACCCACCTCCACTATCACCACCCAGGCACCCTCCTCCACGATCACCACCCAGACATCTACCTCCACGATCACCACCCAGATACCCACCTCCACGATCTCCGCCCAGACACCCACCTCCACGATCACCATCCAGACAACCACCTTCACGATCACCACCCAGACATCTACCTCCATGATCACCACCCAGACACCTGCCTCCACGATCACCACCCAGGCACCTACCTCCACGATCACCATAAAGACACTCACCTCCACGATCACCATCCAGACAACCACCTTCACGATCACCACCCAGACATCTACCTCCATGATCACCACCCAGACACCCACCTCCACGATCACCACCAGACACTTACCTCCACGATCACCACCCAGACACCTACCTCCACGATCACCACCCAGACACCCACCTCCACGGTCATCACCCAGACACCTATCTCCATGATCACCACCCAGACACCCACCTCCACGGTCACCACCCAGACACCTACCTCCATGATCACAGTCCAGGCACCCACCTCCATGACCACCATCCAGACACCCACCCCCACAATCATCACCCACACGCACAAATCCACAATCACAGCCCAGAACCCCACCTCCACGATCACCACCCAGGCACCCACCTCCACGATCACAGCCCAGACACCCACCTCCACGATCACAGCCCAGACACACACCTCCATGATCACAGCCCAGACACACACCTCCATGATCACCGCCCAGACACACACCTCCATGATCACCGCCCAGACACCCACCTCCACGATCACAGCCCAGACACACACCTCCACGATCACAGCCCAGACACACACCTCCATGATCACCGCCCAGACACACACCTCCACGATCACCGCCCAGACACCCACCTCCACGATCACCGCCCAGACACCCACCTCCACGATCACCGCCCAGACACCCACCTGCGTGATGCCCACCCAGACACCCACCTCCACGATCTCCGCCCAGACAACCACCTCCACGATCTCCGCCCAGACACCCACCTCCACGATCACAGCCCAGACACACACCTCCATGATCACCGCCCAGACACACACCTCCACGATCACCGCCCAGACACCCACCTCCACGATCACCGCCCAGACACCCACCTGCGTGATTCCCGCCCAGACAACCACCTCCACGATCTCCGCCCAGACACCCACCTCCACGATCACAGCCCAGACACCCACCTCCACGATCACAGCCCAGACACACACCTCCACGATCACAGCCCAGACACACACCTCCATGATCACCGCCCAGACACACACCTCCACGATCACCGCCCAGACACCCACCTCCACGATCACCGCCCAGACACCCACCTCCACGATCACCGCCCAGACACCCACCTGCGCGATGCCTGCCCAGACACCCACCTCCACGATCTCCGCCCAGACAACCACCTCCACGATCAACGCCCTGACACCCACCTCCACGATCACCATCCTGACACCCACCTCCACGATCACAGCCCAGACACCCACCTCCACAATCACGATCCAGACACCCACCTCCACGATCAATACCCAGACACCCACCTCCACGATCACCATCCAGACAACTACCTTCACGGTCACCACCCAGACACCCACCTCCACTATCACCACCCAGGCACCCTCCTCCACGATCACCACCCAGACATCTACCTCCACGATCACCACCCAGATACCCACCTCCACGATCTCCGCCCAGACACCCACCTCCACGATCACCATCCAGACAACCACCTTCACGATCACCACCCAGACATCTACCTCCATGATCACCACCCAGACACCTGCCTCCACGATCACCACCCAGGCACCTACCTCCACGATCACCATAAAGACACTCACCTCCACGATCACCATCCAGACAACCACCTTCACGATCACCACCCAGATATCTACCTCCATGATCACCACCCAGACACCTACCTCCACGATCACCACCCAGACACCCACCTCCACGGTCACCACCCAGACACCTATCTCCATGATCACCACCCAGACACCCACCTCCACGGTCACCACCCAGACACCTACCTCCATGATCACAGTCCAGGCACCCACCTCCATGACCACCATCCAGACACCCACCCCCACAATCATCACCCACACGCACAAATCCACAATCACAGCCCAGAACCCCACCTCCACGATCACCATCCAGACACCCACCTCAACGATCACCACCCAGACAACTACCTCGACAATCACTGCCCAGACACCACCTCCACGATCACCATCCAAACACCCCCATCCACGATCACTGCCCAGACACCCGTCTCCGTGATCATCGCCCAGACACCCACCTCCACGATCACAGCCCAGACACTCACCTCCACGATCACCATCCAGACACCCACCTCCACGAACACCCTCCAGACACCCACCTCCACGATCACCACCCAGACACCCACATCCACGATCACTGCCCAGACACCCACCTCTACGATCACAGCCCAGACACCCACCTCCACGATCACCACCCAGACACCTACCTCCACGATCACCACCCAGACACCTACCTCCACAGTCTCCACCCAGGCAGCTTCCTCCACGATCACCACCCAGGCACCCACCTCCACGATCACAGCCCAGACACCCACCTCCACGATCACAGCCCAGACACACACCTCCACGATCACAGCCCAGACACACACCTCCATGATCACCGCCCAGACACACACCTCCATGATCACCACCCAGACACCCACCTCCACGATCACTGCCCAGACACCCACCTCCACGATCACCGCCTAGACACCCACCTTCACGATCACCGCCCAGACACCCACCTGCGTGATGCCCGCCCAGACAACCACCTCCACGATCTCCGCCCAGACACCCACCTCCACGATCTCCGCCCAGACAACCACCTCCACGATCTCCGCCCAGACACCCACCTCCTCGATCACCGCCCAGACACTCACCTCCACGATCACCGCCCAGACACACACCTCCACGATCACAGCCCAGACACACACCTCCACGATCACAGCCCAGACACACACCTCCACGATCACCGCCCAGACACCCACCTCCACGATCACCGCCCAGACACCCACCTCCACGATCACCGCCCAGACACCCACCTGCGCGATGCCTGCCCAGACACCCACCTCCACGATCTCCGCCCAGACAACCACCTCTGTGATCACCGCCCAGACAGCTACATCCACAATCACCGCCCAGACACCCACCTCCACGATCTCCGCCCAGACAACCACCTCTGTGATCACCGCCCAGACACCCACATCCACGATCACTGCCCAGACTCCCATCTCCGTGATCATCGCCCAGACACCCACCTGCACGATCACCACCCAGACACCTAACTCCACGATCAGCAGCCCGACACCCACCTTCACGATCACCACACAGACACCTACCTCCACGATTACCACCCAGACACCTAACTCCATGATCACCACCCAGACACCTACCTCCACGGTCACCACCCAGACACTTACCTCCATGATCACAGCCCAGACACCCACCTCCACGGTCACCACCCAGACACCCACCCCCACAATCACCACCCACACGCACACCTCCACAATCACAGCCCAGAACCCCACCTCCACGATCATCACCCATACACCCACCTCAACGATCACCACCCAGACACCTACCTCCACAATCACTGCCCAGACACCAACCTACACGATCACCGCACAGACACCCCCATCCATGATCACAGCCCAGACACCCACCTCCATGATCACAGCCCAGACACCCACCTCCACGATCACCATCCATACACCCACCTCCACGATCACCATCCATACACCCACCTCCACGATCACCATCCATACACCCACCTCCACGATCACAGCCCAGACAACTAACTCCACGATCACCGTCCAGACACCCACCTCCACAATCACGATCCAGACACCCACCTCCATGATCAATGCCCAGACACCTACCTCCACGATCACCATACAGACACCCACATCCATGATCACTGCCCAGATACCCGTCTCCGTGATCATCGCCCAGACACCCACCTCCACGATCACCACCCAGACACCTAACTCCACGATCACCATCCAGACACCCACCTCCACGATCACAGCCCAGACACCCACCTCCACGATCACCATCCAGACACCTACCACCACTATCACCACCCAGGCACCCTCCTCCACGATCACCATCCAGACACCTACCTCCACGATCACCACTCAGGCACCCTCCTCCACTATCACCACCCAGACATCTATCTCCACGATCACCACCCAGACACCTACCTCCACGATCACCACCCAGACACCCACCTCCATGATCTCCGCCCAGACACCCACCTCCATGATCTCCGCCCAGATACCCACCTCCACGATCACTGCCCAGACACACACCTCCACGATCACCACACAGACACCCACCTCCGTGATCACCGCCCAGACACCCACCTCCACGATCTCCGCCCAGACACCCACCTCCATGATCTCCGCACAGACACCCACCTCCACGATCACAGCACTGACACCCAACTCTACGATCACCATCCTGACACCCACCTCCACGATCACAACCCAGACACCCACATCCCCGATCAATGCCCAGACACTCACCTCCACGATCACAGCCCAGAAACACACCTCTATGATCACCGCACAGACACCTATCTCCACGATCACCGTCCACACACCCACCTCCACGATCAGAGTCCAGACTCCCACCTCCACGATCACCACCCAGACACCCACCTCCAAGATCACTGCCCAGACACCCACCACGATCACTGCCCAGACACCCACCTCCACGATCACCATACAGACACTCACCTCCACGATCACCCCCCCAGACTCCCACCTCCACGATCACCGCCCAGACACCCACCTGCGTGATGCCCGCCCAGACACCCACCTCCACGATCTCCGCCCAGACACCCACCTGCGTGATGCCCGCCCAGACACCCACCTCCACGATCACCGCCCAGACACCTACCTGCGTGATGCCCGCCCAGACACCCACCTCCACGATCACCGCCCAGACACCCACATCCACGATCACCTCCCAGACACTCACTTCCATAATCACTGCCCAAACATCCACCACCTCGATCAACGCCCAGACACTCACCGCCACGAACACCGCTCCCACACCTACATCCACGATCACTGCCCAGACACCCACCTCCACGATCACTACCTGGACACCCACCTCCGTAATCACTGTTCAGGCACCCACCTCCACGATCACCGTCCAGACACCCACCTCCATGATCACAGCCCAGACACCCACCTCCACGATCACAGCCCAGACACCCACCTCCACGATCACAGCCCAGACACCCACCTCCACGATCACAGCCCAGACACCCACCTCCATGATCACAGCCCAGACACCCACCTCCACGATCACAAGCCAGACACCCACCTCCACGATCACAGCCCAGACTCCCACCTCCACGATCACCGCCCAGACACCCACCTCCACGATCACCATCCAGACACCCAACTCCACAATCACCGACCAGACACCCACCGCCATGATCACTGGCCAGACACCCACTGCCATGATCACCGCCCAAACACCCACCTCCACGATCACCATCCAGACACCCAACTCCACAATCACCGCCCAGACACCCACCTCCACGATCACCGACCAGACACCCACTGCCATGATCACCGCCCAGAAACCCACCTCCACGATCACCACCCAGACACCCACCTCCACGATCACTGTCCAGATACCCACCTCCACAATCACCACCTGGACACCCACCTCCACGATCACCGCCCAGGCACCCACCTCAGTGATCACCGCCCAGACACCCACCTCCACGATCACTGCCCAGACACCCACTGCCACGATCACCGCCCATACACCCACCTCCACAATCACCATCTGGACACCCACCTCCACGATCACCGCCCAGGCACCCATCTCCACGATCACTGCCCATACACCCACCTCCACGATCACCATCCAAACACCCACCTGCGTGGTCACGGTCCAGACACCCATCTACACGATCAACGTCCCCACACCCACATCCACGAACATCGCCCTGAGACCCACGTCCACGATCACCGCCCAGACACTCACCTCCGCGATCACCGCCCAGACACCCATCTCCACGATCCTCGCCCAGACTCGCACCTCCATGATCACCGCCAAGATATCCACCTCCACAATACTGCCTAGAAACCCACCTACCCGATGACCGCATAGACACCCACCTCCACGATCAATGTACAGACACCCACCTCCACGATCACCCCCCTGACACCCACCTCCACGATCACTGCCCAGACACCCACCTCCACGATCAATGTACAGACACCCACCTCCACGATCACCGCCCTGACACCCACCTCCACGATCACTGCCCAGACACCCACTTCCACGATCACCGCCCTGACACCCACCTCCACGATCACTGCCCAGACACCCACCTCCACGATCACTGCCCAGATACCTACCTCCACGATCATCACCCAAACACCCACCTCCGTGATCACCGCCCAGACACCCACCACCACGATCACCCCACAGACACACATCTCCACGATCGCAGCCCAGACACCCACCTCCACGATCACCACCCAAACACCCACCTCCGTGGTCACCGTTCAGACACCCATCTCCACGATCAACGTCCCCACACCCACATCCACGAACATCGCCCTGACACCCACCTCCACGATCACTACCCGGACACCCACCTCCACAACCACTGCCCAGACACCCACCTCCGTAATCACTGTTCAGGCACCCACCTCCACGATCACCGCCCAGACACCCACCTCCATGATCACCACACAGACACCTACCTCCGTGAGCACCGACCAGACACCCACTTCCACGATCACCATCCAGACACCCAACTTCACAATCACCGACCAGATACCCACCTCCACGATCACCGACCAGACACCCACCGCCATGATCACTGGCCAGACACCCACTGCCATGATCACCGCCCAGAGACCCACCTCCACGATCACCACCCAGACATCCACCTCCACGATCATCGCACAGACACACACCACCATGATCACCGCCAAGATATCCACCTCCACAATACTGCCCAGACACCCACCTACCCGATGACCGCCCAGACACCCACCTCCACGATCAATGCACAGACACCCACCTCCAAGATCACCGCCCAGACACCCATCTCCACGATCACTGTCCAGATACCCATCTCCACAATCACCACCTGGACACCCACCTCCACGATCACCGCCCAGGCACCCACCTCCACGATCACTGCCCAGACACCCACCTCCACGATCACCATCCAAACACCCACCTGCGTGGTCACGGTCCAGACACCCATCTACACGATCAACGTCCCCACATCCACATCCACGAACATCGCCCTGAGACCCACGTCCACGATCACCACCCCGACACTCACCTCCGCGATCACCGCCCAGACACCAACCTTCACGAACACAGCCCAGACACCCGCCTCCACAATCACCGCCCAGACACTCACCTCCGTGATCACCGCCCAGACACCCATTTCCACGATCCCCGCCCAGACTCCCACCCCGTGATCACCGCCCAGACACCCATCTCCACAATCACCGCCCAGACACTCACCTCCGCGATCACCGCCCAGACACCCATCTCCACAATCACCGCCCAGACTCCCACCTCCATGATCACCGCCAAGATATCCACCTCCACAATACTGCCTAGACACCCACCTACCCGATGACCGCACAGACACCCACCTCCACGATCAATGCACAGACACCCACCTCCAAGATCACCGCCCAGACACCCACCTCCACGATCACTGTCCAGATACCCACCTCCACAATCACCACCTGGACACCCACCTCCACGATCACCGCCCAGGCACCCACCTCCACGATCACTGCCCAGACACCCACCTCCACGATCACCATCCAAACACCCACCTGCGTGGTCACGGTCCAGACACCCATCTACACGATCAACGTCCCCACATCCACATCCACGAACATCGCCCTGAGACCCACGTCCACGATCACCACCCCGACACTCACCTCCGCGATCACCGCCCAGACACCAACCTTCACGAACACAGCCCAGACACCCGCCTCCACAATCACCGCCCAGACACTCACCTCCACAATCACCGCCCAGACACTCACCTCCGCGATCACCGCCCAGACACCTATCTCCACGATCCCCGCCCAGACTCCCACCCCGTGATCACCGCCCAGACACCCATCTCCACAATCACCGCCCAGACACTCACCTCCGCGATCACCGCCCAGACACCCATCTCCACAATCACCGCCCAGACTCCCACCTCCATGATCACCGCCAAGATATCCACCTCCACAATACTGCCTAGACACCCACCTACCCGATGACCGCACAGACACCCACCTCCACGATCAGCACACAGACACCCACCTGCGTGATGCCCGCCCAGACACCCACCTCCACGATCAGCACACAGACACCCACCTGCGTGATGCCCGCCCTGACACCCACCTCCACGATCACCGCCCAGACACCCACCTCCACGATCACCATCCAGACACCCACATCCACGATCACTGCCCAGACACCCACCTCCACGATCACCATCCAGACACCCACCTCCACGATCACAGCCCAGACACCCACCTCCACGACCACTGCCCAGACACCCACCTCCACGATCACCACCCAAACACCCACCTCCGTGATCACCGCCCAGACACCCACCACCACGATCACCCCACAGACACACATCTCCACGACCACTGCCCAGACACCCACCTCCACGATCACCACCCAAACACCCACCTCCGTGGTCACCGTTCAGACACCCATCTCCACGATCAACGTCCCCACACCCACATCCACGAACATCGCCCTGAGACCCACCTCCGCGATCACTGCCCAGACACCAACCTCCACGAACACCACCCAGACACCCGCCTCCACGATTACCGCCCCCACACGCACCTCCACGATCACCACCCAGACACCCGCCTCCACGATTACCGCCCCCACACGCACCTCCACGATCACCACCCAGACACCCGCCTCCACGATTACCGCCCCCACACCCACCTCCATGATCACTGCCCAGACACCCACCTCCACGATCACTGCCCAGACACACACCTCCACGATCACCGCCCAGACCCCCACCTCCACAATCACCACCCAGACACCCACCTCCACGATCACCGCCCAGACCCCCACCTCCACGGTCACTGCCCAGACACACACCTCCACGATCACCGCCCAGACCCCCACCTCCACAATCACCACCCAGACACCCACCTCCACGATTACCGCCCCCACACCCACCTCCGCGATCACTGCCCAGACACCCACCTCCACGATCACCACCCAGACACCCGCCTCCACGATTACCGCCCAGACCCCCACCTCCACGATCACAGCCCAGATACCCTCCTCCACGACCACCGTCCTGACACCAACCTCCGTAAATAATACCCAGACACCACCACCACCATCACCGCCCCCACACCCACCTCTGCAATCACCACCCAGACACCCACCTCCACGATCATTGCCCAGACACTCACCTCCACGATCATTGCCCAGACACCCACCTCCGTGATCACACCCCAGACACCCACCTCCACGATCACTGCCCAGACACTCACCTCTGCAATCACCACCCAGACACCCATCTCCACGATCACCGCCCAGACACCCACCTCCGTGATCACACCCCAGACACCCACCTCCACGATCACCATCCAGACACCCACATCCACGATCACTGCCCAGACACCCACCTCCACGATCACCATCCAGACACCCACCTCCACGATCACAGCCCAGACACCCACCTCCACGACCACTGCCCAGACACCCACCTCCACGATCACCACCCAAACACCCACCTCCGTGATCACCGCCCAGACACCCACCACCACGATCACCCCACAGACACACATCTCCACGACCACTGCCCAGACACCCACCTCCACGATCACCACCCAAACACCCACCTCCGTGGTCACCGTTCAGACACCCATCTCCACGATCAACGTCCCCACACCCACATCCACGAACATCGCCCTGAGACCCACCTCCGCGATCACTGCCCAGACACCAACCTCCACGAACACCACCCAGACACCCGCCTCCACGATTACCGCCCCCACACGCACCTCCACGATCACCACCCAGACACCCGCCTCCACGATTACCGCCCCCACACGCACCTCCACGATCACCACCCAGACACCCGCCTCCACGATTACCGCCCCCACACGCACCTCCACGATCACCACCCAGACACCCGCCTCCACGATTACCGCCCCCACACCCACCTCCATGATCACTGCCCAGACACCCACCTCCACGATCACCGCCCAGACCCCCACCTCCACGGTCACTGCCCAGACACACACCTCCACGATCACCGCCCAGACCCCCACCTCCACAATCACCACCCAGACACCCGCCTCCACGATTACCGCCCCCACACCCACCTCCACGATCACTGCCCAGACACCAACCTCCACGATCACCACCCAGACACCCGCCTCCACGATTACCGCCCCCACACCCACCTCCATGATCACTGCCCAGACACCCACCTCCACGATCACCGCCCAGACCCCCACCTCCACGATCACAGCCCAGATACCCTCCTCCACGACCACCGTCCTGACACCAACCTCCGTAAATAATACCCAGACACCACCACCACCATCACCGCCCCCACACCCACCTCTGCAATCACCACCCAGACACCCACCTCCACGATCATTGCCCAGACACCCACCTCCACGATCACTGCCCAGACACTCACCTCCACGATCATTGCCCAGACACCCACCTCCACGATCACCGCCCAGACACCCACCTCCGTGATCACACCCCAGACACCCACCTCCACGATCACTGCCCAGACACTCACCTCTGCAATCACCACCCAGACACCCACCTCCACGATCACCGCCCAGACACCCACCTCCGTGATCACACCCCAGACACCCACCTCCGTGATCACACCCCAGACACCCACATCCCTGATCACGGCCCATACACCCACCTCCATGATCATTACTCAGACACCCAACTCCACGATCTCTGCCCAGACACCCACCTCCACGATCACCACCCAGACACCCACCTCCACAATCACCACCCAGACACCCACCACCACGATCACCACCCAGACACCCACATCAACGATCACCACCCAGACACCTAACTCCAGATCACCACACAGACACCCACCTCCGTGATCACCGCCCAGACACCCACCTCCGTGATCACCGCCCAGACACCCACCTCCACGATCACTGCCCAGACTCCCACCTCCATGATCACTGCCCAGACACCCATCACTACGATCACCATCCAGACACCCGCCTCCGCGATCACCGCCCAGACACCCACCTCCACGATCACCGCTCAGACACCCACCTCCATAATCACAGCCCAGACACCCGCCTCCACGATCACCGCCCACAAATCCAACTCCACGATCTCCGCCCAGACAACCACCTCCACGATCTCCGCCCCCACACCCACCTCCACGATCTCCGCCCCCACACCCACCTCCACGATCACTGCCCCCACACCCACCTCCACGATCACCGCCCCCACACCCACCTCCACGATCACTGCCCAGACACCCACCTCCACGATCACTGCCCAGACACCCACCTCCGTGATCACCGCCCAATCACCACCTCCACAAACACCGCTCAGACACTCACCTCCACAATCACTGCCCAGACACCCACCTCCACGATCACTGCCCAGACACACACCTCCACGATCACTGCCCAGACACCCAACCCCATGAACACTGCCCAGACACCCACCTCCGTGATCACCGCCCAATCACCCACCTCCACGATCACCGCCCACACATCCAACTCCACGATCACCACACAGACACCCACCTCCACGACCACTGCCCAGACACCCACTGCCACAATCACTGCCCAGACACCCACCTCCATGATCACCACTTAGACACCCACCTGCGTGATGCCCGCCCAGACACCCACCTTCACGATCTCCGCCCAGACACCCACCTCCACGATCACCCCCCAGACACCCACCTCCACGATCACTGCCCAGACACCCACTGCCACAATCACTGCCCAGACACCATGATCACCACCTAGACACCCACCTTCGTGATGCCCGCCCAGACACCCACCTTCACCATCTCCGCCCAGACAACCACCTCTGCGATCACCGCCCAGACACCCACCTCCACGATCACCGCCCCCACACCACCTCCACGATCACTGCCCAGACATCCACCTCCACAATCACCGACCCCACACCCACCTCCATGATCACCGCCCAGACACCAACCTCCACAACCACCGCAGAGACACCCACCTCCACGATCTCCGCCCCCACACCCACCTCTACGATCTCCGCCCCCACACCCACCTCCACGATCACTGCCCCCACACCCACCTCCACGATCACCGCCCCCACACCCACCTCCACGATCACCGCCCAGACACCAACCTCCACAACCACCGCAGAGACACCCACCTCCACGATCTCCGCCCCCACACCCACCTCTACGATCTCCGCCCCCACACCCACCTCCACGATCACTGCCCCCACACCCACCTCCACGATCACCGCCCCCACACCCACCTCCACGATCACCGCCCAGACACCCAACCCCATGAACACCGCCCAGACACCCACCTCCGTGATCACCGCCCAATCACCCACCTCCACAAACACCGCCCAATCACCCACCTCCACGAACACCGCCCAATCACCCACCTCCACGAACACCGCCCAGTCACCCACCTCCACGAACACCGCCCAGACAGCCACCTCCACGATCACCGCCCAGACATCCACCTCCATGATCAGCGCCCAGTCACCCACCTCCACAATCACCGACCTCACACCCACCTCCATGATCACCACACAGACATCCACCTCAACCATCACCGCCCAGACACCCACCTCCACGATCAATGCCCAGACACCCACCTCCACGATCACCGCCCAGACACCCACCTCCAAGATCACCGTCCAGACACCCACCTCGACGATCACCGCCCAGACACCCACCTCCACGATCTCCGCCCAGACACCCACCTCCACGATCACCGCCCAGTCACCCACCTCCACGATCAATGCACAGACACCCACCTCCACGATCACCGCCCAGACACCCACCTCATCGATCACCGCCCAGTCACCCACCTCATCGATCACCGCCCAGTCACCCACCTCCACGATCAATGCACAGACACCCACCTCCACGATCACCGCCCAGACACCCACCTCCACGATCACCGCCCAGACACCCACCTCATCGATCACCGCCCAGTCACCCACCTCCACGATCAATGCACAGACACCCACCTCCACGATCACCGCCCAGACACCTACCTCCATGATCACCGCCCAGTCACCCACCTCCACGATCAATGCACAGACACCTACCTCCACGATCACCGCCCAGACACCCACCTCCACGATCACCGCCCAGACACCCACCTCCATGATCACCTCCCAGATACACACTTCCACGAACTCCACCCAGATACCGACCTCCACAATCACCGCCCAGACACCCACACCTGTGAACATTTTGAAGATGTCCCCCTCCCCTCCCGTTGCTCTCACCAGATTCTCCACCTCCAGTACAATCATGATCCCTGTTCTGCTTGTCACTTCCACCCCAATTGCCCCCACTGCAGCCACTTCCTTCCTTAAAGACATCACTCACTTCGACACGGATGGCTCCATCATAACCTTCATTCATGACGCCACTTCCACCCCCAAGGACTCCCCTGTGGGCCCCACTTCCACCCCCATTGTGAATGCCACTTCTGTTGGTGACGTTACTGCCGACCCTAAAATCACGCCACTCAAGTGATTGTCTCCAACCCCACACCCAGCTGCAGCTCCACCTCAGCTCCCAGCTCCCAGCCCTGCCGTGTACTAAGTCCTGATGAAGGGCTTCTGCCCGAAACGTCGATTCCCCTGCTCTTCAGATGCTGCCTGACCTGCTGTGCTTTTCCAGTACCACACTCTCAATTCTGATCTCCAACACTTACTCCTAGCCTTCCCTTTCACCCTGACAGGAATATACTTTCTCTGGATTCTCGTTATCTCATTTCTGAAGCTTCCCATTTTCAGCCGTCCCTTTACCTGTGAATATCTGCCCCCAATCAGCTTTTGAATGTTCTTGCCTAATACCATCAAAATTAGCCTTCCTCCAACTTAGAACTTCAACTTTTAGATCTGGTCTATCCTTTTCCATCACTATTTTAAAATTAATAGAATTATGGTCACTGGCCCCAAAGTGCTCCTCCACTGACTCCTCAGTCATCTGCCCTGCCTTATTTCCCAAGAATAGGTCAAGTTTTGCACTTTCTCTAGTAGGTACATCCACTAGAGTGAATCAGAAAATTGTCTTGTACGCACTTAACAAATTCCTCTCCATCTAAACCCTTACCACTATGGCAGTCCAAGTCTATGTTTGGAAAGTTAGAGAGAAGCAAAGATCACAAAAAAATATTTGCAGTAGTATTCGCTGACAAACTAGGCAATAATTTCCATCTTTCTCTCTTTGAGACAAAATAGACAATTTTTTGTTCTTTTGCAGAATAACCCCACAATGTACAACAAGTTGCTCATCTTATGAGTCAGTGTTTAAGTGTGCCGCTCTGATAAGGTTTAGTTAGTTAGTTCTGACATGAACAGCAATGTAAAAGAACAGTAAGACAAAGTAAGGATGAGACTCAGAGTTCAGGGCTGCTCAGAAGGTCATAAGGAAAAACAACAAGGTAATAATCTCAGAGACCACTTTTTTTTCACTCGGACTGATTTCGCTACAAAACCAGGAGTATCTTTCAATTTAGAAATCAAATGCTGGAAAGAGAAAACAAATTGGCTACCTTCAAAGGAAATGTGTTTTTTGCCAGTGTACTTCCAATTAGCATAACTTGGGAAGTAGAGTGTATTTTAAACAATGAATGTTAGCAAGGTGTCAAATTTGGTAAAATTGTTAAAGAAGAGCAACAAGGCAAATGAAAGGCATTGATAAGGAAATGAAAAACAAACTGTGATCAGAAAGAATACAGAGTATGAATTGGAGCATAAATCAATAGATAAGTTATAAAAAGATAAAATTAAAAACATGTAACATTTGAAATTAATAGAAATGAATAATTACACTCGGGTAGACACTACAGAAACATGGCTGCAGGATTACAGATTTGTGCTTGAATTTTGTAACAAATTGTTACAATATAGGAACAGGAGGAGTCCATTCAGTCCCTCCAGCCTGTTCCACCATTCAATGAGATCATGGCTGATCTGTGGCCTCACTCCATTCACCTGCCTTTGGCCCACGTCCCATAATAACTTTGCTTAACAGAAAAAAAACTCTGATTTAAAATGAACAACTGATCCAGCATTCATTGTCACTTGTGGAAGGTAGATCTAATCATCTAATACCCTTTGGATATATTGTCAGGTACAGGATATCTTTTTGGAAGAACAGAGAGATGGAAGAAATGAGGGGTTGGCTCTGATAGTTAATGATATCAACACAACCAAGAAGGAAGACCTCCGTTCAAGAAACCAGAATGTGGAAACAGGATAGAGATGAGAAATGATAAAGTCAAGAAATTAACTGTGAGAGTAGTATATAGCCATTCTAACAATAACCACTGTGGCACAGTGGCACAGTGGTTAGCACTGCTGCCTCACAGCGCCAGAGACCTGGGTTCAATTCCCGCCTCAGGCGACTGACTGTGTGGAGTTTGCACATTCTCCCCGTGTCTGCGTGGGTTTCCTCCGGGTGCTCCGGTTTCCTCCCACAGTCCAAAGATGTGCAGGTCAGGTGAATTGGCCATGCTAAATTGCCCGTAGTGTTAGGTAAGGGGTAAATGTAGGGGTATGGGTGGGTTGCGCTTCGGCGGGTCGGTGTGGACTTGTTGGGCCGAAGGGCCTGTTTCCATACTGTAAGTAATCTAATCTAATCTAATGTAAACCACATGGTAATGTGGAGCATAACAGAAGATATAATGGGAGCTTATCAGAAAAATACAATAATCATGGGAGATTTTTAGTCTAACTATGGACTGGAAATTAATGATCTCACAGTGAAAGTGTCCCATAACCATAATATAATTGAATTCTATGTCCAATTGGAGGGCAAGAATTGCAGGTCTGAGATTATTTTTCAACATTTGAATAAGGGTAATTATGAGGTAATGAAAGCAGATTTAATGAAGTAAATTGACAAATTAGGTTAAAGAGTTGGTCAGTAGAGATGCAGTGGCAGATATTTAAGGGGATATTTCAGAATACACAGAGATGATGCATTCAAACATGTAAAATAAACTACAAAGGTTGGACCCACCATCCATTGCCAATTACAAGGATTAATGTGGTATCAAACTTCAAGAAAAAACAAATAATTGCATAGGTGATGGATCTGAAGATTGGGAAGAATGGAAGAATTAGCAAAGATTGTATTTTTAAAAATTGAGGAGGGAAACACTAGACTGCATTAAGAAGCTAGCCATAAATGTTTTAAGAAAAGAGTTAATGAAGTGAACATTACTCCTATATAAAGTGAGACTAGAGTATAAATGATGGAAATAGGTTATGGTAGATAAAATGAACAGGTATTTTGCATCAGTCTTAGATGCTATAGATGTGCAGCACAGTGGCTCAGTGGTTAGCACTGCTGCCTCACAGCACCAGGAGCCCAGGTTTGATTCCAGCCTCAGGTGACTGTGCACAGTCCACAGACATTCTCCCTCTGGGTGTAAGTCTGCTCACTGAGCTGGAAGGTTTGTTTTCATGAAAACAAATCTTCCAGCTCAGCGAGCAAACTTACATCCAGAACATCAACCCGAGCTACAAATCTTCTCCACACACGCTAACATTCTCCCTATGTCTGCGTGGGTTTCCTCCAGGTGCCCCGGTTTCCTCTCATAATCCAAAGTTGGGTAAATTAGTTGGATTGGCCAAACTAAATTACCCCATCGTGACCAGGAATGTGTAAGCTAGGTAGATTAGCCATGGTAAATAAGGGGTTTCAGGGACAGGGTCAGAGGCTAGGTCTGGGTGGGATGCTGTTTGGAGTGCAATGCAGACTCAATGGGCTGAATGGCTTCTTTCTGCACTTTAGGGCTTCGGTAATTCAAGTAACATCACAGAAGATGTTGTAATTCAGTAAATGGAAGGGAAAGAGGAATTCAAATTGCAATCACCAGAGAAGTAGTGCTGAGTAGATTGTTGGAGCTGTAAACTGACAAAATAGACTTCACCTTAACATCCTAAGGGAAGTGACTAATGAGATTGTTGATGCATTGGCTTTTTATTTCGCCAAAACACCTTTGGTTTAGGAACAGCCCTTTAGTCTGGAAGATGACAAATATAACTCCTTTGATCAAAAGCAAGGAACCACAAGCCTGTTAGTTAGCTTCTATCATAATAAAAAATTTTTAAGCTACGATAAACAAAGTCATTGTGGAGCAGTTAAATAAGTTCAAGGTAATCTGGTAGAGTCATTTTGTGAAAGGAAATCATGTTTTGTCAATCTCTTGGTGTTCTTTGAAAAAGGGAGACATGTTACATAAAAAATTATGACAGAAGATAAAAACTCATGATGTGGGGGTAATATATTGACATGGATAGAAGCTTAAAAACAAAACCAATGTATACTGGAAATTTGAAACAAAAGCAGGAACTGCTGCAGAAACTCTGCAAATTTGGCAACATCTGTATGATAAATTCTGATTTAATGTTTTGAGACCAGTGACCATTTGACAGAACTGAAAATAGTTTAGAAAGGGTGGCATTTATGCTGATGACGGGTGGGGGGAGATTGGTGAATAGTGTATATGAAGACAGTGCCCAAAGAAGGGGATGGGTAAACAAATATCAGCTGATGATAAGCTGGGTGCTAATGAGAAGCACAAATTGTTGAAAATGGTTGCACAGCAGTAGCACAGGATGTGGAGGGGAGGGTAATGAGCATGAAGGAGGGTGTTCACATTCTAAAATTGTTAAACTCAATGTTGAGTCCTGAAGACTGTTACATACCTAGTCAGAAGCTGAGATGATGTTCCTTCATCTTGCTTTGAACCACTGCTGAAGTGCTACAGCAGGCCTGAGACAGAATTGTTGGCATGGGAACCCAGTGAAAGTAGCAGGCAACTAAAAGACTGGGCTCACTTTTAAACCTGAATAGAAGATTGGCCTGCTAACAGGATACGGTCGGCATAAATAAGCTGTTTTCAAGTAGGAATGTAAGCTGGGACAAGACATGGGGAGGCTACAAAATATTATCGATAGATTAAATGAGCTTGCAAAGCTTTTGAAGCATTCACAGCAACCTTCAGCCAAAAGTGTCAAGTGGATAATCCATCTCTGCCTCCTCCAGAGCTCCCCAGCATCACAGATTGATTCACACAAGGTGATATTAAGAAATGGTTGGAGGCACTGGATGCTTGAAAGGCTATGGGTCCTGACCACATTCCAGCCAGATTACCGAAAACATGTGCTCCAGAGCTTGTCGCTCCCCTAGCCAAACTTTTCCAGTACAGTTACAACAGTGGCATCAAGTCAACAATGCGGCAAATTGCCCAGGTAAGTACTGTCTACACAAAGCTGGACAAATCCAATCCAGCCAATTACCACCCCATCAGTCTACTAAAAATCATCAGTAAATTGAAGGAAGATACCAACAACAGTGTTATCAAGCAGCACCTGCTCAGCGATAACTTGCTCAGTGACGCCGAATATCGGTTCTGCCAAAACCACTCAGCTCCTGACCTCATTACAGCCTTGATTCAAACATGGGTAAAAGAGCTAAATTCCAGAGGTGAGGTGAGAGTGACAGTGTTGACATCAAGGACGCATTTGACCGAGTGGGGAATCAAGGGGTATGAGGGGGCAAACTCTCCACTGGTTGGAGTCATACTTGGCACATAGGAAGATGGTTGTGATTGTTGGAGGTCAGTCATCTCCACTCCAGGACATCTCTGCAGAAGTTCCTCAGGATAGTGTCCTAGGCCCAATCATCTTCAGCTGTTTCAATGATCCTCCCTGTATCACAAGGTCAACAGTGGGGCTGTTTGCCAATGATTGCACAGTGTTCAGCATCCTTCATGACTCCTCAGATATAGAAGCAGTCCATGTTCAAATGCAACAAGATCTAGATAATATCCAAGTTTGGACTGACAAGTGTCAAGTAATATTGGCACCACACAAATGCCAGGTAATGACCAGTTCTAATAAGAGACAATCTAACCACTGCCCCTTGACATTCAGTGGTGTTACCGACACTGATTTCCCCCACTATCAACATCCTGGGAGTTACCATTGACTAGAAATTCAACTGACTTGCCACATAAGCACATTGGCTACAAGAGTAGGTCAGAGGCTTGGAGTAACTCAACTCCTGACTCCCCAAAGCCTGTACACCTTCTACAAGGTGCAAGTCAAGAATGTGATCGAATGTTCCCTACTTGCCTGGATGTGAAATAACAAAAACTTGACACCATCCAGGACAACGCAAGCCACTTGACTGACACCACATTCACAAACATCCACTACCGACGCTCATCAGCAACAGTGTGTACTATCTATAAGATCCTCTGCATAGCTCTGTCCAAATCTACATCCACTTCCATCTATAAGGACAAGGGCAGCAGATACATGGGAACAACACTGCCTGCAAGTTCCCCTTCAAGTCACTCACCATCCTGACTTGGAAATTAATCACTCTTCTTTTACTATCACTGAGCCAAAATTGTGGAACTCCCTCCCTAATAGCATTGTGGCCTACCTACAGCATATGGACTGCAGCAGTTCAAGAAGGGAGCTCACCATCACCTTCTCAAGGACAACTAGTGACAGGCAATAAATGCTGGCCATCCAGCAAAGCCCACCTCCCACAAGTGAATAAAAAATGAAAAATGTGAAATTATTCATTTTGTCAGAAGCTTTTTGATTTTAATGGGATATGGGCATCTCTGGCTAGGCCAACATTTATCATATATTCCTCATTGCCCAGAAGACAGTTGAGAGTTAAGCAACGTTATGTGGGTCTGAGATTATATGTAATCCAGACCAGATAAATAGAGTCATAGTCATATAGCACAGAAACTGACCCTTTGGTCCAACTCGTCCGTACCAAGCAAGTTTCCTGAACTAAACTAGTCCCACTTGCCTACTGCATTTCCTTCCTCAAAGTTCATTAATGAATTGGATGGATTTTTATGATAATCTGCAATGGTCATATACCTTTATACCAGCATTTTTTTAAAGTTCCAGACTTTCATTTAATTGAAACTTCATTGTCTACAATGGTGGGACCCCACATCAGAAGCTCTGAGTGCTAGATTACAATAACGTATTACAACACCTTCTTCACAAAGTATCATATGTTATTATATTCCCATAATATCTAAATGGTGAAAGTTGCAGACTTCTGAGACACAGAGCGATCTAGATGTTTGAGTATGTAAATGTGGAAAAATGATATGTAGGTATCACAAATCAAAAGAAAGTTAACAATAAAAAAATTGTTGTTACAAGGGACATTAAACACAAAAGAAGGGAGATTAGGCATTTGTGACTGAACATCTGGAGTACTGTGTCTTAATCATTTTTTTTCAGGAAAAATGTAAATGTGTTTGAAGCAGTTTAGAGAAGGTTTACCAGAGTAACACTTGGAATAAGTTGTTTGTCTTATGTAGACAGTTTGAACAGGCTAGGCTGGAGAAATTATTTGAGGGGTCATGACAGATTGGATATGTAAAGGTTGTTTTCTGTTAGAGAATCTAGAACTAGGGGTTCTGAAGAAGGGTCACTGGGCCCAAACATTAATTCTGATTTATCTCCAAGAAAAAGGAGGAGGATATATCTGGCACAGATAGCTGGGATCGAATGAAAACCAAGAAGAGTATAGAGGCAGTAGGAGGATACTGAAGCTAGAAATCAAAAGGGCATGAAATAGTGTTTGCAAATAGAGTTAAAGACAATCCAAAGTGATTCCATAAGTACATTAAAGACAAAATGGTAACTAGGGAGAGAATAGAGAATGTGGCCATCCATGTGTAGAACTGCAGGAGATGGATTACATACTAAATGAATATTTTGCCATAGTATTCACTATGGACAACGACATGGAAGGTAGGGAACTTAGGAAAATAAATAGCGATGTCTTGAAAAGAGTTCACGTTATAGAAGAGGAGGTGCTGGAGGTCTTAAAATACATAAAGGTGAATACATCTCCAGGATCTGCTCAGTTTTGTTCCTTAGCTTCACACAATGTTCTGGGCAACATCAACAGCCGTGGGTGAGGTGATGTAGGATTGGAGGTTGGCTAATGTGGTGCCATTAATTAAGAAAAGCTGTAAGGAAAAGCTAGGGAACTATAGGCCAGTGATCCTTCCGTCAGTGTTGCGTAAGTTGTTGGAAGGGTTTCTGAGGAACAGGATTTACATGTATTTGGAAAGTCAGGGACTGATTATACATAGTCAATATGGCTCTGTGCATGGGAAATCATGTCTCACTAGCTTGATTGGGGTTTTTGAAGAGGTGATGAAGAAGATTTATGAAGGCAGAGTGGTATACATTTTCTGTATGGATTTCAGCCAAGTGTTCAACAAGCTTCCTCATGGGAGACTGGCTAGTAAGGTTAGATCACATGGGATCCAGGGTGAGCTAGCCAATTGGATACAAAATTGGCTTGAAGATAGGAGACAGAGGGTGGTGGAGGGTTGCTTTTCAGACCGGAGGCATATGACCAGTAGTGTGCCACAAGGATTAGTGCTGGGTCCACTGTTTTTTATTATTTATATAAATGATTTGGGTGTCAATATAAGAGGTATGGATGGTGCATTTTGCAGATGACACCAAAATAGGTAGTGTAGTGGACAGCGAAGAAGGTTACCTCTTAATCGCATGGGCCAATGGGCCGAGGAGTGGCAGATGGAGTTTAATTTAGATAAATGTGAGGTACTGCATTTTGGAAAGGCGAATCAGGGCAGGACCTATGGACTTAATGGTAAGGTCCTGGGGAATGTTACTGAACAATGAGACCTTGGGGTGTAAGTCATAGAGAGGTACATCATGGAAACACATCCTTTGGTCCAACCATCAATGCTGACCAGGTATCCCAACCTAATCTAGTCCCATTTTCCAGCGCTTGTCCCATATCCCTCTAAACCTTCCTTCTCATATACCCATCCAGATGCCTCTTAAATGTTGCAATCGTACCAGCCTCCACCACATCCTCTGGCAGCTCATTCCATAGACGCACCACCCTCTGTGTGAAAAATTTGCCTCTTAGCTCCCTTTTATATTGTTCCCCTTTCACCCTAAACCTATGACCGCTAGTTCTGGACTCCCCGACCCCAGGGAAAAGACATTGTCTGTTTATCCTATCCATGCCCCTCTTGATTTTATAAACCTCTATAAGGTCACCCCTCAGCTTCCAATGCTCCAGGAAAACAGCCCCAGCCTATTCAGCCTCTCTTTATATCTCAAAGCCTCCAACCCTGCAACTTTGTTGTAAATCTTTTCTGAACCCTTTCAAGTTTCACAACATCTTTCCGATAGGAAGGAGACCAGAATTGCACATAATATTTCAATAGTGGCCTAACCAATGTCCTGTACAGCCGCAACATGATCTCCCAACTCCTGTACTCAATACTCTGACCAATAAAGGAAAGCATACCAAACGCCTTCTTCACTATCCTATTCTACCTGCGACTCCACTTTCAAGGAGCTATGAACCTGCACTCCAAGGTCTCTTTGTTCAGCAACACTCCCTACGACCTTACGATTAAGTGTATAAGTCCTGCTCTGATTAGCCTTTCCAAAATGCAGCACCTCACATTTATCTAAATTAACTCCATCTGATGAAGATCCTGTTGTAATCTGAGGTAACCTTCTTCGCTGTCCACTACACCTCCAATTTTGATGTCATCTGCAAACTTACTAACTATATCTCCTTTGTTCACATCCAAATCATTTATATAAATGACGAAAAGTAGAGGGCCCAGCACCGATCCTTGGGGCACTCCCTGGCTTTTCCTTCCCACCTTTCTTAAGTAGTAGTACCACATTAGCCAACGTCCAGTCTTCCGGCACCTCACCTGTGACTATCGATGATGCAAATATCTCAGTAAGGGGCCAAGCAATTATTTTTCTAGGTTCCCACAAACTTCTAGGGTACACCTGATCAGGTCCTGAGGATTTATCCACTTTTACGCATTTCAAGGCATCCAGCACAAAACCGCTCCCCCACTCCCGGAATATGGACATTTTTCAAGATGTCACCAACTATTTCCCCACTTCCTATATCTTACATATCCTTCTCTACAGTAAACATTTATGCAAAATACTCGTTTAGTATTTCCCCATATAGTTACTTGAAAGTGGAGTCTCAGGTAGACAGGTTGGTAGAAAAGGTGTTTGGCATGCTTGTCTTTATTGGTCAGAACATTGACTATAGAAGTTGGGATGTCATGTTGTGGCTATACAGAGCATTGGTGAGGCCACGTTTGGAATACAGCATATAATTCTGGTCACCCTTCTCTGGGAAAGATCGTGTTAAAGGTGAGAGAGTGTAAAAAAGATTTACAAGGATGTTGCTGGGACTAGAGGATTTGAGTTATAAGGAGACGCTGAATAAATTGGGGCTTCTTTCGCTGGGCCATCAGAGACTGAGGGGTGACCTTATAGAGGTTTATAAAATTATGAGGGACATGGATAGGGAAAATAGCCAAGGTTTTTTTTTACCTTGGGTGGGAGAGTCTAAAATGATGGAGGACATAGTTTTAAGGTGAGAGGAAAAAGAGTTAAAAGGAGCTAAGGGGTAACTTTTTCACAGAAGGTGATGCAAGTATGGAATGAACTGCCATAGGGAGTGGTGGAGGCTGGTACAATTACAACATTTAAAAGGCATCTGGATAGGTATATGAATAGGAAGGATTTAGAGGGATATGGGTGAAATGCTGGAAAATGGGATCAGGTCAGATTAGGCTGTCTGGTCAGTGCTGGTGAATTGGGCCAAAGGGATTGTTTCCATACTGTATGATTCTATGACTCTATAACTAGAGGGTCATCCACTTAGAACAATGAGGTGTTTTTTTCTCTCTCTGAGGATGATGAATCTTTGGGACTCTGTTCCTGAAAATATGGTGGAAGCAGAGTCTTTGCATATTTTTAAGGCAGGAATGGATAGTTTCTTGGTAATCAAGGAGTGAAAGGTTTCAGAGTAGAAGGGAATGCAGGTTTGAGTTTACAATCATATTGCCCATGAGCTTATGAGGTGATAGAGCAACCTCAGGCTGCTGATTGACCTACTCCTGTTCCTTTTTCATAAGACCCGACTTGACACAGTCAGAAAAATTGAAAATGGACATGGAAGGAGATATGCAGAAAGAAGGAGAAAAAAAGTCAGGGAGATTAATTGGAGAAAGGAGAAACAAGTTATTATTTTCATTTATTTTGACAAATGAACATTTTCATTAAATGTTCATTTGTCAAAATAAATGAAAATAACATTGTTCTCCTTTCTCTAATTAATCTCCCTTACATTTTCATTTAATGCTCATGGTAAGAAACAAATGTTTCCTTTTATATGAAAATTACTCTGGCAATACTGGTCAATGTTTTGGCTATGATCAGAATGAAAACATGTCTGCAACCAAACCTGTTAATGTTCAGGTATTGTTGATATTGGTTTAGTCATTGAGTTCTGGGAGATTTTAAGTATATGTACCATTTTGCATTGTAATGTGTAAGCTTTTGTTTAAATGGGTAAGAATTGCATCAGAAGAGCTGTCTCCCCTGTTCCTTTGGTGAGGTAGAAATAAAACTGGTTCAATAATGCCTGCCTGTTGTTAATCTCAGTGCAATAGACAACACAGAAAAAGCGAAGAAGTTTCATGGTGGATTTAGAATGGTCATAGCCTGTGTGATTCACTGTTAAAACTTCTTCAATCTTTCAGTATTTACCTTCTCAAGCATTTCAAAATGTTGCATTTTGCTTTTAGATCTGCCTGTAACCTTCACTATTCCAGTAAGTGCACTTTAGAGAATTCCAGAGGGAGTTCCCATCAATTCAGATTACCATAAAGTGACATTATTATCTGAGCGGGACTATGTACCAATGTTCCTCCCTAGTTCTGCTTTGCTGTTTGCATTATGTAGGTGGAATGTTCATGGTTGCCAGTGTGTTTCAGGATTCTTTATTTCCAACAGTAGCAAAACTAGAGGATTGTTTAAAGGGACAGTCAAATACCAGAAGAAAATTATTCAAAGCATTCTCGTCTCATTGATGGAAGGATAAATCTTGCATTTCAACTTGTGTTCAAATGCAAAGACATGCAAGTGGGACACAAGAATGTAAAAATGGAAATTCCTGAATTGCTTTCTGCCTGACACATTGACATTGTCGAAATGTATAAAAAGAACTTGCATCTTTAATGAATTCAGAGCATCCCAAAGCACTTTACTACCAATGAAGTACTTGAAGTGCAGTCACTCCTGTAATAGCGGAAACGTGGTATTGAAATTGTACGCAACATGGTCCCAGAAACAGCAAATAGCACACGGACTGCAGCAGTTCAAGAAGGCAGCTTGCTGCTACCTTCTCAAGGGCAACTAGGGATGGAGAGGAAATACTGGACCAGCCACTGCAGCCCATGTCCCACAGGTGAATGAAAAAAAAATCAGGTACACAACCTGATCATCTATTCTGGATTAAGCAAGGATGGAAATGCTTCGGAAGCAGTTCCAAAAACCTTTCATGACTTATACTTGGAATGAATACATTGTCTCATGAGGAACGTTTGGAAAGGCTATGGCTGCATCGGCCAAAGTTTCAAAGGGTTCAAGTATTAACTTGACTGAATTATATAAGATCTTTAGGAAAATCGACTGGGTAGATGTGTAGAAGATACTTCCTCTTGCAGGATATTCTAGAATTGGTGGTCACTGTATAAAATTAAAAAGTTGTTATATTTAAAACTGAGATGAGGTGATTTTTTTTCGCAAAAAGTTGAGAGTCATTGGAACCCTCTTCTGAAAAGGTGTTGGAGCAGAATCTCTGAATATTTTTAAGACAGTGCTGGAGGGATTTTTGGTAAGCAAGAGGGTGAGAAGTTCTGGAGGATAAGAGGGACTGTGGATTTTGAGGTGAAAATCTGATGGTCATATTAAATGGCAAAGCAGGCTCACAGAACTGAATGAGCTCCTGCTCTGTGATCATATCATGTTGGTTGAATGATAAATATTAGCCAAGACACTGGAACTAAATCTGTTACTTTTCTTCAAATAGTGCTGTTGATTGTTTAGATCCAATGGAATTATCAGATGTGATCTCAGTTAAGACATCTCATCAGGAAGTTGGCTCCTAAGCCAGTGAGCATTCTTCAAGTGGCATTGTCTGATAGCACTGGATTGTCTATCTAGATATGGTGTTCAAGTGGCCACATCAGGTGAGACCTGAGCACATCATACCAGCCTGTCAGCACAAATTGGGCAGAGGAACCAGTCCCTGTGATGGGTCAGGGTACATTTATTTAATATTCTGGCTTGAAAGGTTAGCTGTGGACACCGTGCTGTATGTCCTTGGGCATCCTACAATTAAAGTCGAATTAAAACTTAGCTTTAAAATCAGTGAGTCTGAAGCTAATAATTAACTTGTAAATATTTCAGTAACCATGATGATTGTTTTTAGAAACCTTTTTTTGAACCAGGCTTTATGGTTGGATGACTTTGTACACTAAGGATTGGGCAGGACTAGCAGCTTAATGTTCCAGGATACAAATGCTATAGGAATGAGCATGGACAGGGTAAATAGACAAAGTCTTTTCCCTGGGGTCGGGAAGTCCACAACTAGAGGGCATAGGTTTAGGGTGAGAGGGAAAAGATATAAAAGAGATCTCAGGGGCAACTTTTTGGTACATGTATGGAATGAGCTGCCAGAGGATGTGGTGGAGGCCGGTACAATTGCAACATTTAAGAGGCATTTGGATGGGTATATGAATAGGAAGGGTTTTAGATTAGATTACATTACAGTGTGGAAACAGGCCCTTCGGCCCAACAAGTCCACACCGACCCGCCGAAGCGCAACCCACCCATACCCCTACCCCTATATTTACACTTACCCCTTACCTAACACTACATGCAACTTAGTATGGCCAATTCACCTGACCTGCACATCTTTGGACTGTGGGAGGAAACCGGAGCACCTGGAGGAAACCCACGCAGACACGGGGAGAACGTGCAAACTCCACACAGTCAGTCGCCTGAGGCGGGAATTGAACCCAGGTCTCTGGCGCTGTGAGGCAGCAGTGCTAACCACTGTGCCACCATGCCGTTTGGAGGGATATGGGCTGGGTGCTGGCAGGTGGGACTTGATTGGGTTGAGATATTTTGTCGGCATGGACAGGTTGGATCGAAGGGTCTGTTTCCATGCTGTACATCTCTATGACTCTAAGGATAGAAAGTGGGGGGCAGGGGGGAAAGAAAGGAGGGCGTGTTGTACTTTTAATAAGGGATAGCATTACAGCTGTACTTAGGAATACATCCAGGGAAGTGATTTGGGTGGAACTCAGAAATAAGAAAGGGATGATCACCTTATTGGGATTGTATTATAGACCCCCCCCAATAGTCAGAGGAAAATTGAGAAACAAACTTGTCAGAAATTGAGTATCAAATTTGGAAGGAGATCAGTTATCTGTAAGAATAGTAGCATTATTATGGTAGGGGATTTTAACTTTTGAAACATAGACCATGACTGCCATAGTGTTAAGGGTTTAGATGGAGAGGAATTTGTTAAGTGTGTACAAGAAAATTTTCTGATTCAGTATGTGGATGTACCTATTAGAGAAGGTGCCAAACTTGACCTACTATTGGGAAATAAGGCAGGGCAGGTGTCAAAATGGGGAGCACTTTGGTGTCAGCGACCATAATTCTATTAGTTTTAAAATAATGATGGCAAAAGATAGACTGGATCTAAATTCGAGGAAGGCCAATTTTGACCATATTAGGCAAGAACATTCAAAAGTTGATTGGGGGAAGATGTTCGCAGCTAAAGGGACAGCTGGAAAATGGGAAGTTTTCAAAAATGAGATAACGAGAGTCAGAGGCAGTATATTCCTGTTTGGGTAAAAGGCAAGGCTGGTAGGTGTAGGGAATGATGGATGACTAGAGAAATTGAGGGTTTCGTTAAGAAAAAGAAGGAAGCATATGACAGGTAGAGACAGCAGAGATCAAGTGAATCCTTAGAAGAGTGCAAAGGTAGGAAGACTATACTTAAAAGGGAAATCAGAAGGGCAAAAGTGGAACATGAGAAAGCTTTAGCAAATATGGTTAAGGAGACGCCAAAGGAATTCTATAAATACATTAAGGACAAAAGGTAACTTGGGAGAGAACAGGGCCCCTCAAAGATCAGCAAGGCAGTCTATGTGTGGAACTGCAGGAAATGAGAGAGATACTAAACAAGTGTTTTGCATTAGTATTTACTGTAGAGAAGGACATGGAAGATGTAAAATGTGGGGAAATAGATGGTGACATTTTGAAAAATGTCCATATTACAGAGGAGGAAGTGCTAGATGTCTTAAAATGCATAAAAGTGGATAAATCCCCAGTACCTGATCAGGTGCAGCCTAGAACTCTGTGGGAGGCTAGGGAAGTGATTGCTGGGCCTCTTACTGTGATATTTGTATCATCGATAGTCATAGGTGAGGTGCCGGAAGACTAGAGGTTGGCTAACATGGTGCCACTGTTTAGGAAAGGTGATAAGGAAAAGCCAGTGAACTATAGATCAGTGAGCCTGACGTTGGTGGTGGGCATGTTGTTGGAAGGAATCCTGACGGGCAGGATTTACATGTCTTTAGAAAGGCAAGGATGGATTAGGGATAGTCAACATGGCTTGGTGCATGGAAAATCATGTCTCACAAACTTGATCGAGTTTTTTGAAAAAGTAACAAAGAGGATTGATGGGGTCAGAGTGATCTATGTAGACTTCAGTAAGGCATTTGACAAAGTTCCTCATGGTAGGCTGGTTAGCAAGGTTAGATCTCATGGAATACAGGGAGAACTAGCCATTTGGATACAGAACTAGCTCAAAGGTAGAAGACAGAGGGTGGTGGTGGAGGGTTGTTTTTCAGACTGGAGGCCTGTGACCAGTGGAGTGGCACAAGGATTGGTGCTGAGTCCACTGGTTTTCATCATTTATATAAATGATTTGGATGTGAGCATAAGAGGTATAGTTAGTAAGTTTGCGGGTTACATCAGCATTGGATGTGTAGTGGACAGCAAAAAGGTTACCTCGGATTACAATGGGATCTTGATCAAATGGGCCAATGGGCTGAGAAGTGGCAGATGGAGTTTAATTTAGATAAATGCGAAGTGCTGCATTTTGGGAAAGTAAGTCTTAGCAGAACTTATACACTTAATGGTAAGGTCCTAGGGAGTGTTGCTAATCAAAGACACCTTCGAGTGCAGGTTCATAGCTCCTTAAAAGCGGATTGACAGGTAGACAGGATAGTGAAGAAGGCATTTGGTACGCTTTCCTTTGTTGGTCAGAGTATTGAGTACAGGAGTTTAGATCAGAGTGGTGCTGGTAAAGCACAGCAGGTCAGGAGCAGGAAAATCGACAGTTTGGGCAAAAGCCCTTCATCATGAATAGAGGCAGAAAGCCTCCAGGGTGGAAAGATAAAAGATTTTATCTTTTTATAGAGGTTTATAAAATTATGAGGGGCATGCATAGGGTGAATAGCCAAGGTTTCTTTCCTCGGGTGGGGGAGTCCAGAACAAGAGAACAAAAGTTTCGGCTCGGGGGAAATATTTACAAGTGACCTAAGGAGCAACCTTTTCATGCAGAGGATGGTGCGTGTATGGAATGAGCTGCCAGAGGAAGTGGTGGAGGCCGGTACAATTGCAACATTGAAAAGGCATCTGGATGGGTATATGAATAGGAAAGGTCAGAGGGATACGGGTCAAGTGCTGGCAAATTGGACTAGATTAGGTAAGGATATCTGGTCGGCATGGACGAGTGGGACCGAAGGATCTGTTTCCGTGCTGTATGACTATATGACTCTGTGTCTCCAATGGATTTTTGTTAATTTTATTTGTTTGAAATCCAGCATAGAAAATGATGCCTGAAGGTTTGTTAGTGTGCTGTGGAATCTACTTTTAGAAACTTCAGGGAAGCGCCCGTGGCTGACAGAGAGAAACTTCTGTTTCAATTCTTACTTTGATTTGTGTTTTGGTCCGATTCGACTTAGCTGTGTAGAGTAGCACTTCTGAGAAAAGATGAGTTAAATCTTTGCAGAGATTAGTTAGTTTTGTTCTAGACCAAGTAAAATCCAGAAATGGTTATTTAAGCAACATGTAATGCATTCCAAGTTTTTGATAGCTCCAGGAAGAAGCTATTACATTTCTAGTTTGAAGATTAAAGTGACTTAGGCCTACCAAGGTATTAGATACAGGAATACTAGTATAGCATTATGAGTGTTGTTTTGGGTTCTGAAGTCAGAATGTTTTGGAGCATGATACAAAAGCTATTTTGTTCATTTTCAATTTATACAGTAATGTTTTGGGATTAATGGAATAATACCATAAGTTTAAAATCTTTGAAGTTGTATCATAAGTGTTTGAATCATTCTATTTTATCTCCATTCCTTTTGCAGTAAACTTCTGTTTTATTGCTATAGCAAAATCAAAAACATTGTGTGCTTATTTTTGAGCAATAAGCTACTTCATTAAAACTAAAATAAAATAAACCATGGCCTGTAGAGTCAGGTCCCTGGCTGGGATCTGACTTGTCTGGTAACAACATCTGCTGGGATCATAACAACAGACATGTGCTAGCCCCGAAGAACTTTCATGGTACGATTGTGCCCCACTTGCAAAACCCTACTGTACGTCACTGCTGCACTTCAGGATCCGTCAGCGACTGTCATTGTAATGTTCCCACAAGGAGGCTGTGTGTCCAGAGACACACATCCAGCTCACGCTGGATCTTCAGGTTCTTCACTTGCTGTCAAAATGCTTATTCATTCTGAGCTTACCCAGATGGTCACAGCATCATAGCCCTACATTTTGAGTTGTTTTAGCCAGAGCTACCAGGCTCATACCCATTTAGTGCAGGCACGTAGGCAGGAAGCTTGTCCTGGCCGCAGTCAAGTCAAGTGGGATAGCCTTCAATTAGGCATTGTAACTCAAGAGCAGCCTTGGATACTAATCAAGGGGTTCGGACATCTGTCAGTCAGCCATTTGGAGTGGTCAAGGTCACATATAGGCTGGGGAGCCCAATACCAAGCACACTACCACCTGCCTTGATCTTTTTCTGCTATTCTTTGGGCTGCTATTCCTCTGGAGTGAGTGAGAGGCAGGTCTGGTGCCATGGCCTCCACTGCTGGTCATGGGGGAAGAGGAAGTCCTGTAACTGTACTACTCTATCCAGCTGGACCTCCAGGCCTCTGCTCACAAAATGGACAGCCATCCCCCAGGCAAATGTCTGGAACTTCGCAGGGCAGCTCCAGACTGACAGTGTTTCCTCGTGTACACAACAGGGTTTTAAAGATGGCGCAGGTGCTCAGGATTCAGCATTTTAGCAGCTATCTGCTGAGTGTTGAGATGTTCTGGGATAGTGGGTGGTAAAATGGAGCTAAAATTAGATGTGAGAGATGCCATATGACAACACAGATTGAATAAAATATGAAGCGAAATCTCATTAGCCCATGTAGTGAGAGTTCTCTCCAAATACCTCAAGCTTGCACTTCGCCAAAAAAAAATTAAATCCGGCAATTAGGGTTTATTTCAGGGCTCCCTGCCCAGCTATCTTTAAACCTCTATCAACCTGGTGAAATGGGCAATGTCCATACGCTTCTCGGCCACATTTTAGTAGACAGACAGCCAATTGGGAACCACATATTTTGCTTTCTTAAACAAAAAGGGAGCAGAGAAAGCAAATTTTGACCTTCATACTCTGGAACAATGTATCAACCTACATGTATTATGCAAGTTTCAAAGACCATTCCTAAGAGCAATAGTTCTGAATGGCAAACTTAGAATCAATGTACAAACCTATAGCAGGTTACCAGTCATCACCAAGTTACTTTGTACCTTCAGATAACTTATTGAAAAAAGATCCCCCAGCTGCAGCTTGAAAAGAATGTGTGATATGCTGATTTAATTCTTCCTGTTCTTAGTTTTCATTTAGGTAATTAATTATTTTAGCAATTCAGATGAAGGCATCTGTGTGAAATGGCAGGATATTACTTCCTGTAGCTAATTAAATAAATGCACAACTCACATAATTATCGCTCTTAATTATTTCTGCACGATAGCATGGATGCCACTTTTGAGTGGTGCTTGCTTGAAGGTTTTTACATTCTAATGAATTAACATTTTACAGATACATTGTGGCTCTGATCAGATCTTAATAGTTTGACAATTCAAAGATTTACTTCAAAAAGTAATTGGGTACATTTTAAGTTGAATATTTCATTTCACAAATGAGAAATTCGATAATCCATATTAACACAATGGCTGAATCTTATATCGAATGACCCAAGACACATTTTATTATGTGTGTGTAAAATGTATGAATGCAAAAGAAAAATTGCCACTCCAAAAAGCATGCTTCATAGCTTTGAAGAGGAACTTTCTATAAAAAAATAGGCTATTTCTCTGACAGTTCATTTCTCATACCAATGTTCAGTACAGCGGATATAACAGGATGCTCATTAATGCATATTCATAATCGCTGGGGGCTAAATTGTATCTGTACTTAGCACATCTGCACTGACAGTGATGCAAAATATCAATATGCACCATGTTATATGAAAGTGTAAAACTGAATACTTGTTTAGCCTTTTAGGTGAAGATGCATGTATTGCAGGAATGAGGCTGATATGTTACTGTTGAATTGTTTCTTTGGATGTTGAAAAGGATGTATGAGTTAGGGCTTTCTGTTTTTCAAGTGTTGAGAGCTAGTGCTGCTTGATAGTTTATTCCAGAAACTTTGTTTGTTGCACTGTTGGTTATATGTACAATTGACAGATGCTCATTGAAGGAAGAGACAAAGGTAGGTAATTTATCAATTAGATTGTACTAATTGATTTATATACCTTCATGGCATTCTGTAGTAATAAGCAGAGTATACTCAACCTTGGGACTCTGCTGACATTCAGAAATGATACAAGATGGTCTGTCATGGATATAATGTTATCAATACAGTTTGATTGAATTATGGTGCTGCAGATTCACCCCAGCTATTTATTATCTTTTATAGGCCAGGCCTGTAAATCAGCTATTGCACAGGCAAATAATGGCACAATCAAGTTTTCTGTGACTAGATAGATATGGATGAGGAAGAGCATTCAGCC
Organism: Chiloscyllium plagiosum; assembly: GCF_037043375.1. NCBI lineage: Eukaryota > Metazoa > Chordata > Chondrichthyes > Orectolobiformes > Hemiscylliidae > Chiloscyllium > Chiloscyllium plagiosum. The sequence continues at coordinate 38,513,051 of NW_028270157.1, forward strand.
CATCCATCCAAAACGTAAGTACAGTTGATCTATCGTATACTGCCAGGATGCTAGCCATAAATATTTTCTTATAACAAGAACAGAAATTGCTGAAACAACTCAGCAGTCTGGCAGCATTTGAAGAAGGGTAATTGGACTTGAAATGTTAACTCTGCTTTCTCTCCACATATGCTGCCAGATCTGCTAAGTTTCTCGAGCAATTTCCATTTTTGTTTCAGCATCCGCAGTCCGCTGTTTTAATTCTTTATATATGTTGATCAGTCATTGTGAGGATTTTCTTTCCTTATTTTAATCTCAGAATACTCCAGGATGGGTTAGTCAACTTGCCTTTCCTGCCTCATTCAATGATTCTTCCATGTGAGAGTTGGAAAGGTCTCTGACTAGGATGCCGATCACTTTGTCCTCAAGGTGCATGCGTCATACCTGCACAAAATGGCAGCCAACACCTGCAGCGTGGCTAGATAAAGTCCTGTGCTTTTTTCTTCAGGATGGAGTAAAAATCTTGGCAGTGGGGGCCCTGCAACAGTCAATTGATTACTGCTTCAGTGTTTCTGTAAAGCCACTGATTTAATAGTACGCTTTCTCCAAGTATACAGTTGAAAAAAGTACTGCCTCAAAAACATATGAACATTACGTTGTGTTGATCTGCACACCTCTTTATTACATCAGCTAAGCAAGTGTAATGAGAACAAGGCAATTAAGAACAGAACTTGAAGTTCCCATTTCTCAACCTTCAGCTACAGCAAGAACTTGAAGATAACAGGCTGAATTTTATGAATTATTTTAGCTAAATCCAAGTTGTGTGAGTTTTTTGGAGAGTTTTACACTGTGAAGCCTAGTGAGTTCTCTGGCTCTACCGTACCAAACAACTTGTCTCACTAATTACCTACCAGGCTACCATGGTGTCTGTTGCATTAGGTTTCTATCCATTTTACCAGGCTCTGTTTCGAGAACAACTTGCCACTCAACAGCAAATCGCCAAACACTGGCATCCCTTGCATCCGTACCATACTTAAAGCCTGGTGTGCACCTGGCATTCTGAAGCTCATTCAAGAACAGAACCTCTTTACTGGTGTCCTTTTTAGGGAAAGCAATGACCTTCTGGTATTATTGCCAGACTATTAGGGGCTTTTGCCCGAAACGTCGATTTTTCTGCTCCTTGGATGCTGCTTGACCTGCTGTGCTTTTCCAGCTCCACTCTAATCTAGACTCTGGTTTCCAGCATCTGCAGTCCTTGCTTTTACCTATTAGTCCAGAAACCCAGCTAATTTTCGAGGTCCTGGGTTCAAATCCCATTATGGCAGACAGTGGAATTTGCATTCAGTAAAAAATCTAGAATTAAGAGTCTAATGATTACCATGTAACCATTGTGATTGTTGGTAAAACACATCTGGTTCACTAATGTCCTTTAGAGAAGGTAAGCTGCTGACTTTCCTGGCCTAGCTTATATGTGAGTCCAAATCCACAGCAATGCGGCTGACCCTTAACTGCCATCTGGTCAATCAGGGAGAGCATATTAGTAGGCAATAGATGGACGAGTGCTAAGAGAGCAAGCGAGCATCTCTGAGATGCTAATGGCTCCAGTCTGTGAGCTGGGTGCCTGTCCATGCATGCAAAGGGTCCCTGTTGCGACCTTTCAGTGTTGCTGATACACCCTGCCATTATCGCCAACAATTGGGGGAACTAATGATGACTCAGTAGATGACAGATGCCAATGTCTGTGGAGAAAGGATATGTGCATCTAATGCCAATTGACCATGCCCTGGCTGTGGTTTGGTCAAAAGTAACGTAGAGTCATGCAGGGTGGAAGAATTATAGAATCTTACAATACAGAAGGATACCATTTGACACATCCTATCTGTACTGGTTCCTGAGAGGGCTACCCAGCTAGTTCCATTCTCCAGCCTTATCACCACAGCCCTCTAAATTCATCACTTTCAAATATATATCTAGCTCCATTTTGAAACCTATTGAATCTGCCTCCACCACTCCAAATCCTAACAACTCTTTGAGTAAAGAAGTTTCTCCTTATCTCACTTCTCGCTCTCTTGTTGGCAATCTTGAAATGTGACCCTCTAGTTACTTTGGCCCATCAAACCTAGACCCTCAAAGCTACTCTAAATACACACTAATCCCCTTTTCCAGCATAAACCCTATGCAGTGGCAGAGTTAAAGTGAGTACTGAGCCTGTGTGTGTGTGTAAGGTGGCAGAGAGAAGATGTCAGCAGTTGCCCCTACAGTTTCCAGAAAACCATTGAGCTTCTTCCTATATTGCTGGGCATTCCTTTTCACACTGGGACACAACACTGATCTGGGCTGCAGTTTGTCTCTAGGTTGGCTGGATCTGGCAGCAAGACATTCAGTGGCTGTTAGTACATAGAGGACTGCCCACCTTTCCAACACTCTGTCCATCAACACCTCCAGGCCCCTGTCAGCAAAGTGGGGAGTCAACTTGCCCCTGGTCTGGAACCAGTGTTCTGGCAAAAAGGATAAATAGGGTGGTCAGTAGGACTTAAAACTTGGGAGCTGGGGGGACGGGAAAGGGAACAGGGAGTATGCAGTCAAATAGGAGAAAGTGAGGTCTGCAGATGCTGGAGATCAGAGCTGAAAATGTGTTGCTGGAAAAGCGCAGCAGGTCAGGCAGCATCCAAGGAGCAGGAGAATCGACGTTTTGGGCATAAGCCCTTCTTTTCTGAAGAAGGGCTTATGCCCGAAACGTCGATTCTCCTGTTCCCTGGATGTTGCCTGACTTGCTGCGCTTTTCCAGCAACACATTTTCAGCTATGCAGTCAAATAGAAAGCTAGGTAGCAGGTTAGCACGTGTGCAGGGTTTCAGTTCAAGGCAAGCTAGGAATGAAGCAAAAAGGAATGATAACTTAGGACATATTACGAGAGATGTTGGAAATCATGAGAAAAAGAAAATTAGCATTAAGGCCCCTAATCTAAATGCTCATAGTATTCATAACAAAGCAGATGAATTAACGGCACAAATCATTGGGAATGATTGTGATGTGTAGGCATCACAGAGACGTGATTGCGGGGTATTCAGGACTGGCAGTTAAACATTCAAGGATTTATAACTTATTAAAAAGACAAGGAGATGGGCAGAGGGGTGGCGTTGCCTTGTTAGTTAAGAATGAGATTAAATCTATGGCACTAAATGACATAGGGCCCAGATGATGTGAAGTCTGTGTGGGTGGAATTGAGGAACCACAAAGGCAAAAAAAAACATAATGGGAGTTATGTACAGACCTTCCAGCAGTGGCCAGGACCAGGGACGCAAGATGTATCAGGAAATAGATAGGGCATGTCAGAAAGGCAAGGTCACGGTGATCATGGGGGACTTCAGCATGCAGGTGGACTGGGTGAACAATGTTGCTGATGGATCCAAAGAAAGGGAATTCATGGAATGCTTACAGGATGGTGTTTTGGAACTCCTTGTGATGGAGCCCACAAGGGAGGAGACTATTCTGGACTTAGTGCTATGTAATGAGCCAGACTTTATAAAAAATCTTAAAGTAAGGGAACACTTAGGAGGCAGCGATCATAATATGGTAGAGTTCAGTCTGCAGTTTGAAAGAGAGAAGGCAAAATTGGATATAATGGTGTTACAGTTAAATAAAGGTAATTACAGGGGCATGAGAGAGGAACTGACTAAAATCAACTGGAAACAGAGCCTAGTGGGGAAGACAGTAGAGCAACAATGGCAAGAGTTTCTGGGTATAATGGAAGAGACAGTACAGAGGTTCATCCCAAAGAAAGAAAGATTATCCTGGGTGGGGGAATTAGAAAGCCATGGCTGGCAAAGGAAGTCAGAAAATGTATCAAAGAAAAGGAGAGAGCCGATAAAGTGGCCAAAAGCACAGGGAAATCAGAAGATTGAGAAGGCTACAAAAATAAACCAAGGATAACAAAGAGAGAAATAAGGAAGGAGAGGATCAAATATGAAGGTAAACTAGCCAGTAATATTAGAAATGATAGTAAAAGTTTCTTTTAATACATAAGGAACAAACGAGAGGCAGAAGTAAAAATTAGGCTGCTCCAAATTGATGGTGGAAGGCTAGTACTGGGAGACGAGGAAACAGCTGAAGAACTTAAAAAGTACTTTGTGTCAGTCTTCACAGTGGAAGACATGAGTAATATCCCAACAATTAAGGAGAGTCAGGGGCAGAGTTGAGTATAGTATCAATTACAAAAGAGAAAGTGCTAGAAAAGCTAAAAGCTCTAAAACATGATAAATCTCCTGGCCCCAATGGGCTACATCTTACAGTTCTAAGGGAGGTAGCTGAGGAAATAGCAGAGGCACTGACTGTGATCTTTCAAAAATCACTGGAGTCAGGGTAAGTCCCAGATGATTGGAAAATCCCTGTTGCAACCCCATTGTTCAAGAAAGGATCAAGAGAAAAGATGGAAAATTATAGGCCAATTAGCCTAACCTCGATTGTAGGTAAAATTCTAGAATCCACCATTGATGAGATTTCTAAATTCTTGAAAATCCAGGGTAGTATTCGAACAAGTCAGCATGGATTTAGTAAGGGGAGGTCGTGCCTGACAAACCTGTTAGAATTCTTTGAAGAGGTAACAAACAGGTTAAACCAGGGAAACCCAGTGGATGTTATCTATCTAGACTTCCAAAAGGCTTGTGATAAGGTGCCTCATGGGAGGCTGCTGAGTAAGGTGAGGGCCCATGGTGTTCGAGGTGAGCTACTAGCATGGATTGGGGATTGGCTGTCTGACAGAAGGCAGAGAGTTGGGATAAAATGTTCTTTTTTGGAATGGCAGCTGGTGACAAGTGGTGTCCCGCAGGGTTCAGTGTTGGGGTCGCAGCTGTTCATTTTAAAAATTAATGATCTGGATGAAGGCATTCTGGCAAAGTTCACCGATGATACAAAGTTAGGCGGACAGGCAGGTAGTTCTGAGGAGGTGAGGAGGCTGCAGAAAGATTTCGACAGTTTAGGAGAGTGGTCCAGGAAATGGCTGATGAAATTCAACATGAGCAAATGCAAGGTCTTGCACTTTGGAAAAAAGAATACAGGCATGGACTACTTTCTAAACGGTGAGAAAATTCATAAAGCCAAAATACGAAGGGATCTGGGAGTGTTAGTCCAGGATTCTCTTAAAGGTTGACTTGCAGGTTGAGTCTGTGATTAAGAAAGCAAATGTAATGTCATCATTTATCTCAAGAAGGTTGGAACGTAAAAGCAACGATGGGCTTCTGAGACTTTAGAAAGCTCTAGTTAGGCCTCATTTAGAATACTGTGTTCAATTTTAGGCCCCACACCTCAGGAACGATATACTGGCACTGGAGCATGTCCAGCGGAGATTCACACCGATGATCCCTGGAATGGTAGGCCTAACATACAATGAACAGCTGAGGATCCTGGGATTGTCTTCATTAGAGTTTAGAAGGTTGAGAAGAGATCTAATAGAAACTTACAAGATAATGCATGGCTTAGAAAGGGTTGATGCTGGGAAGTTGTTTCTGTTAGGCGGAGAGCCATGGGCACAGCCCTAAAATTAGAGGGAGGTAAATTTAAAATGAAAATGGGGAGACATTTCTTCAGCCAGAGAGTGGTGGGCCTGTGGAATTCTTTGCCACAGAGCACAATGGAGGTCGGGACATTGGGTGTCTTCAAGGCAGAGATTGATAAATTCTTGATCTTACAAGGAATTAAGGGCTACAGGGAGAGTGCAGGTAAGTGGAATTGAAACGCCCATCAGCCATAATTAAATGGTGGAGTGGACTCAATGGACCGAATGGCCTTAATTCTACTTGTATGTCTCATGGTCTTATGGACTATGCCTTTGTGATAATAGTTGGGTATCATAGTGTGAGGGGCAGTTCCTGGTCTGCAACAACTGAAGTGGTGCGCATCTGGGCTTTAGGAGATACTTTTGAATGTCTAGCCTGTGGCAAACACTCCACCTCTCCAGTCACGTCATTTCCTTGAGAAATTTCATTTTCCTTTTGAAAGTCACAAGTAGATGGTGGAAGAATTTTTATATACCACAAAAAATTCTGGATAACCTAAGGAGGATTGAGCCCCCATTACTGCATTACACTATAAATGGACAAAACAGGCTATATAGCAACATTAATTTGTAGATGTGTACAAGAAGACTGTGAATCATTGAAGAGACTCTGCAACTACTACATGAAGGACTGAAGCCATGATTGTCTACCTGTACATCTCTCACTCTCACTCTCACTCGCAATCTCTCTCTCTCTCAGTCTCTCTCTCTCACACACACACTCTTACTCCCACTCTTATTCTCAATCTCCCTCTTTCACACTCTCTCTCACACAATTTCTCACTCTCTCTCTCTGTCTCTCTCTCTCTCTCTCTCTCTCACTATCGTTCCAAATCTATGATCAGTCAACCACTTACTCTGTCATTTTAGCCATCTGCAGGGGTTGATGTTATATGAGCCAAGGTGCAGTAGGGCCATGCATCTGTCTCATCTCACAGGAGTACTGTGAATTCATCATCTTTGACATCTGGTGCAGCATACTGATGAAACAATCAAGCTTTTTTAACAGGGTTACTTGTTTCAGTCTCGAATGAAATGCATCACATTTCTGTTGCATTGCAAACATGTATAGAAACCTCCCTTTACTCTCGGGGTTGGACACCATTACACAAAGAGGATGCTACAAAACAAGGAACAGGAGCAAGGTTCCCAAATCTATTCTGCCATTTAATACGATCATGGCTGATCTCAGCTCGGACTCAACTCCATTTTCCATAACCTTTCAACCATTACTAATTAAAATCTGCCTACTTCCTCCCTAAATTTATTTAGTGTCCATCATTCTCTGGACTAATGAATTTCACAGATTCACAAACCTTTGAGAGAAATAATTTCATCCGTTTTAAATAGCTGCTGCTTATTGTCAAACAGTGACAGCTCATAGATTGCCCGATATAGCAAAACAGTCTCTTGACAACAAACAATTTCAAATGAACAAAGTATCCACCAGAAAGAAGGGCAGCACGGTGGCTCAGTGGTTAGCACTGCTGCCTCACAGTACCAGGGACCCGGGTTCAATTCCCACCTTGGGCAACTGTCTGTGGGGAGTTTGCACATTCTCCCCGTGTCTGCGTGGGTTTCCTCTGGATGCTCTGGTTTCCTCCCACAGTCCAAAGTTGTACAGGTTAGGTGAATTGGCCATGCTAAATTGCCTGTAGTGTTAGTTGGGGGGGAATGGGTCTAGGTGGGTTGCTCTTTGGAGGGTTGGTTTGGGATGAAGGGCCTGTTTCCACACTGTAGGGAATCTAATCTAAAGAAAAGAGAATGTCTTTTACATTTCCTCCCTATTCCAGCTGGAACAGAAACGGCCTCTCATCTTAGAAATGAGGAAACTGACACTTAGTGCCAGTATCACCTCCTTCCAGATATGGCTGGCATTTTGGGCAAGAATGCTACCATTATCATCCAGCACTTTGTCTCTCCAGATTGTCTGAAATGCATTCATTTGAGACCTTTGAGATAATTTTATTAGGAGATTGAATGCCCCAATTTTTAAATGCATCACCTATAGCTCAAAACAAAAGTGTTCAAACATTTGATTACATGGACAATTTCACAAGTTCTTCAACAAGAAGATTGAATTTGAATGAATTCTATTTAAGTGAATGTTAGTTTTTTTTGCAAATTACACTTCATCCACGATAGAAAATGGAGCGGTTTGTAATTTTTTATATGCAGTGTGAACTTCAACACTGCTGTAGCAATTATATACAGGATAAAGCTCCTTCCGTGATATCTCACCATAAAGTCAGTCTGGAATAACTACTAGACCAATGTGACATTTCCATTTCCCACATCCGGGCTTGGAATTCTCTCTAAGCTGCTTCTGCTATTACTTCTTCAGAACAGTGTTAGAAAACCTATTTACAAAATATGACATTTCCACCAGCCTTCTAATAAAGGTACAATGGAGAATCTCAAAGGGAATCCCATATTAGCATTCCCTGGGATGTTTTTTTAAATGTAACCAATGCTTTAGAGTCAAATACTGCTGAATTATTGTCAGAATTTCTGTTATTGGCTTTCATCCATTAGGGAGAAAGTGAGGTCTGCAGATGCTGGAGATCAGAGCTGAAAATGTGTTGCTGGAGAAGCGCAGCAGGTCAGGCAGCATCCAGGGAACAGGAGAATCGACGTTTCGGGCATAAGCCCTTCTTCAGGAATGAGGAAAGTGTGTCCAGCAGGCTAAGATAAAAGGTAGGGAGGAGGGACTTGGGGGAGGGGCGTCGGAAATCTGATAGGTGGAAAGAGGTCAAGGTGAGGGTGATAGGTCAGACTGGGGTGGGGGCGGAGAGGTCAGGAAGAAGATTGCAGGTTAGGAAGGCGGTGCTGAATTCGATGGATTTGAGTGAGACAAGGTGGGGGGAGGGGAAATGAGGAAACTGGCGAAATCCGAGTTCATCCCTTGTGGTTGGAGGGTTCCTAGGCGGAAGATGAGGCGCTCTTCCTCCAACCATCGTGTTGTTGTGGTCTGGCAATGGAGGAGTCCAAAGACCTGCATATCCTTGGTGGAGTGGGAGAGGGAGTTAAAGTGTTGAGCCACAGGGGGTTGGGTTGGTTGGTCCGGGTGTCCCAGAGGTGTTCTCTGAAACGCTCCGCAAGTAGGCGGCCTGTCTCCCCAACATAGAGGAGGCCACATCGGGTCCAGTTCCAAAAACGTACAACCCAGATGGCCTCCTTCTTCAACCACAAGGGATGAACTCGGATTTCACCAGTTTCCTCATTTCCCCTCCCCCCACCTTGTCTCACTCAAATCCATTGAATTCAGCACCGCCTTCCTAACCTGCAATCTTCTTCCTGACCTCTCCGCCCCACCCCAGTCTGACCTATCACCCTCACCTTGACCTCTTTCCACCTATCAGATTTCCGACGCCCCTCCCCCAAGTCCGTCCTCCCTACCTTTTATCTTAGCCTGCTGGACAAACTTTCCTCATTCCTGAAGAAGGGCTTATGCCCGAAACGTCGATTCTCCTGTTCCCTGGATGCTGCCTGACCTGCTGCGCTTCTCCAGCAACACATTTTCAGCTTTCATCCATTAGGCCTATTCTGACATGCACAAACTCATATTACACAGGGCCTGAAGTAATCAACTTGTGTGTCAAATCATCTGTACCTTTTCGGGTTCTGATGAAAGATCATTGATTTCAATCAATATTTCTCTCCCCATTTGCCAGACTACTGAGTATTTTGAGCATTTCTGTATTTCAGACTTCCAATAACTGCAGTATTTTGCTTTTGCCTTAATGACCAAATGCATTTACTCTTGGTATTCAAAACCTAAATTGCAAAGAAATATATGTACAAGTTTAGAATATGAAGAAATATGACTGAATAAATAAGAAACAGGCAAACAATTAATAAGGCTCTGGAGAGTATCATTTAAAAATCTGCATAAGTAACATTTTCAATCGATAACTAAACTACAAATAATTTGTTAAGTTAATTGGCACAAAAATCTAAGGTAATTTCGATAAGGTTGGGTGAAGGTTACTGAATAGATTTGCAGCATAGATTGAATTCCATTTTTACATCTAATAATGCATAATTTCAATTCAAGTAAATCAAGTTGAAACTATCATGTGGTCAAAGTGAACAGATGTGAAGCTGGAATAGCACAGCAGGTCAGATAGCATCAGAGGAACAAGAAAGTTAAAGGAATTCTATAGAACAAAGAACAAAAAAAATTTACAGCCCAGGAACAGACCTGTCGGCCCTCCAAGCCTGAGCCGATCTGAATCAACTGTTTAAATCTGTCGCCCAATTCCTAAGCATCTGTGTCCCTCTGCTCCCCACCTACTCATGCATCTGTCCAGATGCATCTTAAATGAATCTACCATGCCTGCCTCTACCACCTCTGCTGGCAACACATTCCAAACGCCCACTACCCTCTGTGTGAAGTAAGTGCCGCATATATCTCCCTTAAACTTTCCGCCTCTCACCTTGAAAGCGTGAACTCTCATTATTGAATCCTTCACCCTGGGAAAAAGCTTATCTCTATCCATCCTGTCTATACCCTTCATGATTTTGTAAACCTCAATCAGGTCCCCCCTCAATCTCCTTTTTTCTAATGAAAATAAACTTAACCTACTCAACCTCTCTTCATAGCTAGCATACCGGGCAACATCCTCATAAACCTTCTCTGCACCCTCTCCAAAGCGTCCACATCCTTTTGGTAATGTGGCGACCAGAACTGTACACAATATTCTAAATGCAGCCGAATCTATGTCTTGTACAATTTTAACATGACCTGCCAGCTCTTATACTCAATACCCCGTCCAATGAAGGCAAGCATACGATATGCCTTCTTGACCACTCTATCCACCTGTGCGGCCACCTTCAGGGTACAATGGCCCTGCACTCCCAGATCTCTCTGCCCATCAACTTTTCCCAAGGCTCTTCCATTCATTGTATATTTCGCTCTAGAATTAGACTTGCCTAAGTGCATCACCTCACATTTGTCAGAATTGAAATCCATCTGCCACTTCTCCACCCAACTCTCCAGTCTGTCTATATCCTCCTGTGTTCTTTGACAGTCCCTTACGCTTTCTGCCACTCCACAAATCTTTGTGTCACCTGCAAACTGGCTGATCAGACCAACAGTGCCCTTTTCCAGATCATTTATGTATATTACAAATAACAGTGGCCCCAACACCGACCCCTGTGGAACACCACTGGTCACCTTTCTCCATTTCGAGAAACTCCCTTCAAATCTCTGTCTCCTGTTGCTCAACCAGTTCTTTATCCACCTAGCTAGAACACCCTGCACACTTACTTTATTTATCTACCATGGGGAACCTTATCAAACGCCTTACTAAAGTCCATGTATATGACATCAACAGCCCTTCCTTCATCTATCAACTTGGTCACTTCCTCGAAGAAGTCTATTAAGTTGATAAGGCACGATCTCCCCTGCACAAAACCATGTTGCCTCTCACTGATAAGCCCATTCTTTTCCAAATATAAATAGATCCTATCCCTCACTACCTTCTCCAGCAAGTTTCCCACCACTGACATCAGGCTCACTGGTCTGTAGTTACCCGGAATATCCCTACTACCCTTCTTGTACAGGGGGACAACATGAGCAACCTTCCAGTCCTCCGGCACCTCACCTGTGTTTAAGGATGCCACAAAGATATCTGTCAGGGTCCCAACTATTTCCTCTCTCGCCTCCCTCAGCAATCTAGAATAATCCCAACCCATCCTGGGGATTTGTCCACCTTAATAACCTCTAGCCTACCTAACACATCTTCCCTACTTATGTCAACGTGATCCAGACTAATCAAACATCTATCTCTCATCTCAAGATTCATCATGTCCCTCTCCTCAGTGAACACTGATGCAAAGTAATCAATCAGAATCTCACCCATTCTGTCAGGTTCAACACACAGCATTCCTTCATTATCCTTTAGTGGACCAATCCTTTCTCTCGTTACCTGCTTGCTTCTTATATTAGAATAAAATGCTTTGGGATTCTCCTTAATTTTGCTGACTAAAGCTATTTCATGACCCCTGTTAGCCCGCTTGATTCCTCGTTTAAGACTTGTCCTACTCTTCTGATATTCCTCCAGGGCCCATTCTGTTCTTAGCTCTTGGACCTTATGTACGCTTCCCTTTTCCTCTTGGCTAGTTCTACGATTTCTCCTGTCATCCACGGTTCACAAATCTTGCTTTTCCTATCCTTTGCTTTCAACGGGACATGCCTGTCCTGCACTATCTTTAACCTATCTTTGAAAGCCTCCCACATGTCAAATGTGGACTTTCCTTCAAATAGCTGTGTGCAATCCACATTTCCCAGTTCCTGCCTAATTTTGACATAATTGGCCTTGGCCCAGTTTAGTACTCTTCCCTTAGGACCACTATCATCTTTATCTACAAGTATTCTAAAACTTATAGAATTGTGGTCACTGTTCCCAAAGAAATCCTCCACCGCAACTTCTACCACTTGTCCTGGCTTGTTCCCCAGTACCAGGTCCAATATGGCCCCTTCCCTCGTTGGACTATTGACATACTGCTCTATAGTTCCGAGTGATAATATGAACTGGAACCAACACAGCCATCAATGTACCAGGGAAGAAAGAGAGGTAATGGAGCCTGAATACGACTGGTATAAGGAATGTTCCATTTGGCGTACAAAAAGTTAGGCTCTGCTAGGATCCATACAGGTATTTAAAACCAACATCTGCTGGTGAGAGACAATGAGTGGAGTTCAAGATGTTATTCAATGTGAGAACACATTCAGTCTGGTGGTGGCTGAACCCTGCAGAGACCTCTGAACGGTATAGATCTCACTTTAAAGGATTTGTGAGTACCAAACCTCAGTGGGATGCTATTTCACCTCTTCATCTTTTTTTTCTATCTACATACAGACAACAAAAAAGTGAGCCTTATTAACCCTTTCCAAACCAGAACCCATGACCAGATCAATTATGTTATTAAATTCTGATGGGTCTGGTTGAGGTGAAGCTCTTTGCTAATTGGTTTAAAGGATGCTTGATTAATATAATTGACAACATAAGGAATGATTGAGAGCCAACCTGTTTTGTTTTTGTTACTTTTATGACTCTTTGTTAAAATAAGATAGTTTATGATATTTTCTTCAGCTATTTGTTTAGGAAAAGGAGCTATTTGCTGTCAGGACCCAATGGTTGATACTCTTGAGTTCATTATCTTAATGTGGATTTAATTGGTGAAGTCCCCATTAAATTAGACATTTCTCACTGATCATTTGTTCCTTCTTTGGGGCCATTTGAGATTTTTTCACAGTGGTTGAGTGCTTATTATTTCTTAAAAAACATAACAAAAGATATAGTTGAAAAAGTTTCTTATAATAATACAAAACTAACACAGATCACAAAGTATTAATATACACAAAGTGATATACAAAGTTTTAAAAGGCTGAAGTAATGAACTAATCTTCCAAATTCAGTCAATATATTCATAGCACTGTGTCCTAAAATTCTAAAGATTATACAGTTACAAACTTAAACATTTTTACTATGTTAACTAAATGCAAACATTGCTTCATCAAATGTAATAGTTTCTCATACTACAAATTAAAACAAAGCAAGTGCAGAGCACAGCAATTATTCTGAGTTTCTTTTATTTCCCCCATGTTGTGTGTGTAGGTGTGAGACACAGTGAAAGACAACAGGTGTACAAATCTTTATTCAATTCCCACCACCAGGAAGAAAGGAAACACGCAAGTGGCCAATGACAGGCAGTGCCCTTCACATCAAATGGCAATGCTGCATGATCAAACAGTGAAGGGGAGGGCAGGAATTAAATCAAAATAGAGTTGGAGGGGGAAATAAAACATTCCACTCCCTGTGGTGTCCACCTCTCCCTGAACAACTCCAGGGTGTTGGTGGACACCGCGTGCTCCTTCTCCAGGGACACCCGGGCTCTCACATAACCGCGGAAGAGGGGCAGGCAGTTGGCCATAATGACACCCTCCACGACCCGCTGCCTGGACCTGTTTATTCTGAGTTTCTTCTCCCAGAAACTCCCTTATTGTTGCCAATAAGGCATTAATGAGCTAGCAGGCTGTTATCTGGCCTTATTCAACATTAACGTTTGCTTATTTCTGTAGTCATAAAATGGAAATAAGCTAAATAGGGGTCTTTTAGTATTTGCATTGTAATTTTAAAATGTTGGTATATTACCTCCACTCTGCTTGCAATCCCATGGTGCATTTCCTTTTCCATGAGGTGAAGCAGAATCTTATCTTATTAAAGTGTACATTTTAGTACAGACTGCAGACAGTTCAACAGAATAATATCAGGTTAGATTAATCAATAGATATACTTTGATCGTGTGATTTATAACTCAACTAAACTAAACATCCTCCCCGCAATTCAATAATGCTAACATGGATTGAGAATTGGTTCGCAGACAAGAAACAATGGATCAAAGCTTATGAGGGTCTGAGCAATGATATATGACAGAATTTGGAGCAGCATCAGAAGAGAAATCCAGCAAGGCCCATCTTGAAACCAGAAGTATCTCGCTCCATCCTTTATGCATTTCACAAGTGACATGGTAAGTTTTTTGCTCAGCAGCAGCGAGTTGCCATTAACGGTGGTTGTTGCTTGTTAAATGTCTTAGTAACAGCCCATCTTGCCTTTATCATATTCTGCTTTTTATTTTATGAAACTTGCTAAACAAGCTAGACTTTGTTTCCATATTGGAGTTTCCTTAGAGTGTGAACCGGGAAGATTCACCTCCCTGTTTGCTCCAAACTGCCTCCATGTTAGACACCTGACAAAATATGTTGGAGCACACTCCACAGACACTGGCTACATACACCCATGACATTGGCATCCAATATGTACAACCTCTAAGAAGTCTCATGACACACCTCCAATCCATTTTACAGCATGTTTCTGCATTTCAGTGTACCACTGCATTCAGTGACAAGAGCTCAGCTCATGGACTGCACAGGCTCTTTGCTTGCTGTCAAACTGCTCATCCACTTTGACCCTATCAGGATGCACAATGGAAATTTGTCATGGTTATCAGCAGTCGAGAGTGTGGTGCTGGAAAAGCACAGCAGGACGGACAACATTTGAGGAGCAGGAGAATTGACTTTTCGGGCATAAGCCCTTCATCAGAAATGAGGCTTGTGGGCCAGGGGGCTGAGGTATAAATGGGAGGGGGGGTGGGGTTGGGGGGGTAAGGTTGCTAAGAATGTGATAGATAGATGAAGGGAGAAGGTGATAGGTCAGAGAGGAGGGTGGAGCAGATAGATGGGAAAGGTGATGGACAGGTCAGGAGGGTGATGCCAAGTTGGAGACTTGGGACTGGGATAATGTGGGGGGAGGGGAAATGAAGAAACTGTTGAAATCCACATTGATCCCATGTGGTTGCAGGGTCCCAAGGCGGAATATGAGGTGTTCTTCCTCCAGGCATCGGGTGGTATGGGTTTGATGATGGAGGAAGCCCAGGACCTGCACGTCCTTGAAAGAGTGGGAGGGGGAGTTGAAGTTTACACCCATGGGGCCGTGGGGTTGGTAGGTGTGGGTGTCCCAGAGATGTTCTCTGAAATGATCAGCAAGTAGGCATCCTGTCTCCCGATGTAGAGGAGACCATGTCGGGTGCAACAGATACAGTAGATGACATTGGTAGAGGTACAGGTAAATTCCTGTTGGATGTGGAAAGATCCTTTTGGGCCTTGAACAGAAGTGAGGGGAGTGGTGTGGGCACAGGTTTTGTACTGCCTGCGGTAGTAGGGGAAGGTGCTGGGAGCTGGTTGTGAGCTGGTGGGGGGCATGGACCTGACGAGGGAGTCGCAGAGGGAATGGTCTTTTTGGAATGGTGATAGAGGCAGAGAGGGAAAAAGATATCTGGTGGTGGAGCCCGTTTGGAGGTGGCAGAAGTGGCAGAAGATGATGTGATGTATGCAGAGGTTGGTGGGGTGAAAGGTGAGGACCAGGAGGGTTCTGTCTGTATTGTATTGGAGGGGTGGGGTTCAAGGGGGGTGGTGTAGGAAGTGGAGGAGATGTGTTGGAGGACATCATTGATCACATGGGAAGGAAAATTGTGATCTTGGAAGAAAGAGGCCATCTGGGACTTTCTGAGGAGGAATTGGTCATCCTGAGAACAGATGCGGAGCAGGAGGAGAAATTGGGAATAAGGGATGGCATTTTTACAGGAGATAGGGTGGGAGGAAGTGTAGTCTAAGTAGCTGTGGGAGTCAGTGGGCTTGTAGTATATGTCTGTGGTTAGTCGGTCACCAAAGATGGTGCTGGAGAGGTCCAGGAAGGGGAGGGAGGTGTCCAAGGTGGTCCAGGTGAATGAGGTCGGGGTGAATGGTATTGGTAAAGTTGACGAACTGTTCAACCTCCTCGTGGGAGCAAGAGGTGGTGCCAAGAGGTGGTCATCAATGTAGCAGAGGAACAGGTGGGGGATGATGCCAATGTAACTGTGGAAGACAGACTGTTACATGAACCCGACAAACAGGCAGGCATAGCTGGGTCCCATGCGAGTGCCCACGGCCACATCTTTAATTTGGAGGAAGTGGGAGGATTGGAAGGAGAAGTTGTTGAGGGTGAGGACCAGTTCAGCCAGACGGATGAGGGTGTCGGTAGAAGGGTGCTAGTTGGGGCGGTGTGACAGAAAGAAATGGAGGGATTGGAGGCCTTCGTTATGGCGGATGGAGGTGTATAGACACTGGATGTCCATGGTGAAGATGAGGTGTTGGGGGCTGGGAAAACAAAAATCTTGGAAGAGGTGAAGGGTGTGGATGGTGTCCCAAACATAGATGGAGAGTTCCTGGATGAAGGGAGACAGGACGGTGTCAAAGTATGCAGAGATGAGTTCAGAGCGACAGGAGCAGGCTGAGACAATGGGTTGACCGGGGAGTCAGGCTTGTGAATCTTCGGAAGGAGGTAGAATCAGGCTGGGGGTGGGGAAGAGGGTGTGGGATACACAGACAATGAGTTTCGAGGCTGTGGGTGGGAGATCCCCAGAAGTGATGAGGTTGTGGATAGTCTGGGAGATGATGGTTTGGTGATGGGAAGTGAGATCGTAGTGGAGGGGGCAGTAGGAGGAGGTGTCTGCGAGTTGGAGTGTGGCTTCAGCGGTGTAGCGGTCAGTGTACCAAACTACACTGCGCCGTCCGCCCCCCCCCCCCCCTCCCCCTTTTGATTATGAAGTTGCGGTTGCAGCAAATGAAGTGGAGGGCTGTACGTTGTAACATTCGGAGGCTGGGGCGGAAGTGAAGGCTGGACAGGTTGAGGCAGTCAATGTCACAGCAGCAGTTAGAAATGAAGAGGTCAAGGACAGGAAACAGGCCAGTTCGGGGAGTCCAATTGGTTGGGATGTGTTGCAGGTGAGAGAAGGGGTCCTCGGTGCGTGGGCCGGAGGCTTGATTGAAAAAGTGGCCCCAGGGGTGGAGACAGTGGAAGAAATGTTCAAGGTCGCGACACATATCAAACTCATTAATCTGGGAGCATAGAGGGAGGAAGGTGAGAATCTCCTCCATGGTTATCGGCAGGCCTCAGTTACGTGGTCTTGAAAGAGGTGATCCGACGATGGCAGGATCCAATATCCATCCAGAAGCTTGGAAAATGGTCAATCAGTGCCTCAAGCTGGCCAAAGTCAGGATGGTCTCCACATAATGGGTGATGATCTGAATGTCAGGCAACCTAACAGCCATCTTGACCTTCTTGTGGGCTGTTTTCTTCCTAGAATGTGAGAGCCACAGGTAGTATGGGAGATGCAAGTGGGTAATACAGCTGTTACTGTTGGCGCAGGTGGGAGGTACCCTGAGTGAGTGAACATGCAGCATTGAGGCCCTTCAAGTTTAGGAGCATTGGGGATTGGAATGGTGACAGCAGGTGAGGGAAGACGTTTCAGGCAACTGTGAGAGTGGCACCGCATGAGTCTTGGTGCAAGGTAGCTACTGTAGTAGAGAGTGTGAGGGTGAGAGATCGAATGGTGGCACTTATCTGGCAGCATGGAGAAGGTCATTGTCCTTCTTCCTACATTGCTGCGCATTCCTCCAGATGGATGAGACTGCACTGACCCACGTAGCAACCTCAGACCACGCTGGCATGGTCTAGTATCATGTCATGCACTGCTAATCTGAGGGGAAAAGGAAGTCCAATCATTGCACCATTCCATTCCTCCAGGTGGGGTACTGATTGGTTCTCATTTGCCATCTCTGGGACAATTGTCAATAAGGGCAACCCCAAACTGAAAATGTTTGTTTAAGTGTGCAATGGGCTTTTAAAGATGGTACAGGAATGTTGGTGAATTCTGGCAGAACAGCTGGTTGTTCTGGAAGTGGCTTGTGGCAAGACGGGGTTAGAATTGATACGAGGATACCATTGTGCGGCAAGGCCTCACAAATCCCCCCATTAAACCTGACATAACTTAGACTCAGCCAAAAATATGTAAGATTCTGCTCAAAGAGTAGCAGTAAGGTGCACAGAGGAGGGATGGCACAGTGGCTCAGTGGTTAACACTGCTGTCTCACAACACTTGGGTTCGATTCCAGTCTTGGGCGGCTATCTGTGTGGAGTTTGCATGATCTCCCTGTGTCTGCGCGGGTTTCCACTGGGCCTTCTGCTTTCCTTTCACAGTCCAAAGTTATTCCCATTAAATGTATTAGCTATGCTAAATTGCCCTGTAATAACTAAGAATGTGCAAGCTAGGTGGAAGGGCCAGGAGAAATATGGGTTTACTGGGATAGGATAGGGGTTGGGTGGGATGCTCTTTGCAGCGCTGATGCAGACCTGATGGGCCAAATGGCCTCTTTCTGTGCTATAGGGATTCTAAGACTCAATGAATATTGTGTGGAGTGCTGACTTCACATGTGAATCATTTTTTCCAGATGGCAGCCTGGGTATGGAGTCTTCCTACATTGATGTGAACTGGTATCAGTTATCTGGCTCCTGCCATCCATCTCACATAATGTCTTTGGGTACACTTCAACTTACAGACTGGTCAATTTCATTAGGTAAATCCATTTTATTGGTGCTCCTGACACAAGCCTGATGGCTTAGATAATTCTCCTTCATTTGAATATGAAATCTATTTGTTCTGATCTGACTTACATTAATAATATATGGAGTTTCCAATCAGAAAGATTAATGTCTTTCATATTTTTTGTGAATCTGTTAAGTAGCTCCTCAGGAGAAGCAAATTACCTGCTGTTTGTCTGTATCGCTCCACATCTGAAGGTACAGCTCTACAGAGACAAATGAGATCTCCCTGCCTTGATTGCTTCAAGTTAAATTCCTTTGAACAAATTTAGTGATCTAAAAAATGTTTGTGTCCATTAGTTTTTGTCTGCATTTCCAGTGTAATTTAATTTTTATACATAGCTGAATACTCTTTGCTTCAACCTTGTCATGATTTGCAGCAGGTTTAATGAAACGCAGATAGCTGCAGGCTCGAAGAATTTCTAAAAGCTTGTGTTTTTGTGTGTGCTCAATTCTTTCCACCTCCACAAGGGCTATTTACAAAGTTATGTCATGACTTGCTGAGATTATGTGTACATATTTCACACGGTAACCTTGTGGTACTTGCTGTGCAATGCTTCTCTTCACATGAAACTGACTTCTCTCACTGGCTTTCAGGAATCTCGGAGGGCAGTCTTTTGTGTGAAGTTATTTTCTGTAAAGGTTGAATTCCCCATTAACCCAGTACCCACTTATGATTCAGTCACATCCACAAACAGTGTGGCACTTCAATTCTGAATGTTGTGAAGCAGCTTTTGACATGCTGCATTTATATAATTGCTGATTTTTCTTTTCAGGGACTGCTATTTGAACAAAATGCTATCTGTCTCAAATTGTGCTTTTCTACACAAGAATTAATTACAAGAGCCAACCATGAACTATACAACATGGTTCATGGTTGAATTTTATGACAAATTGTTGCAAAGAGTGACGTTTGTAATATTGTTCTGTTGCACTTTATGTGGCATTATTCTTTAATGCAAAGAAGAATGCATATAATAACATAAAGTATTATACACATTGTCCTTCATATAGCTACATTTTCCCTCTCCAGGGTAGGTCTCCTCAAGGTCAACCGATGAAGTCAGCAAGCCTCATTCACCAACCAGCTTTCTGTTCTTGTTTAGCCATGAGAAACGGCCCAGTTACTCATGGTAAATGGCTTTAATGCTACACTTATGCCAGAACAATTATTCCCATTTGGAAGCTCTGCATTATTCAATCAAAAGTAAAGCTCTACAGATTCAGAATAAATGATAGTTAATGAGAATAAGATTAGGTCTATGTAACTGCAAACATCCTTTTTCATTCTGTGCAGTAAATGTATTAATTTTTAATCCGAGGCTATAAAATTCAGGGTGAGCCTTTGTGAAGAACCATGGTGCTTTGAACTTCATTCACTTGTAATATTTGGCTAGCCTCATATAATGCAATTAAATCACAAACTTAGAATACTCATTAAGATAACTAGTTTTTCATATTAATTGAACACAGTAGACTGCGATAATATTTAATTAAAATGTGCTAAGTATTACATTGCTATACATTTATTTAAAATGTGAAAAAGCATTGTTTCTTTATTTTTGATTTAATCAATGTAAATCTCAAAACAGACAAAAATTTCTTTCCTTCGTGCATACAATATCTCAATGTATTAGTCAGATATATTACTCTACATTGACAGACACATACATTATACATGTATTCGTGTGCACTATAGTTTCAAGAAAACAGAGTCTAATTATTTTCTTTCAGTTACAGCAATGTGAGTAATGATTTTAACTGAGTTATGAATTTGAAATGATGTAAGCGGGGATGATTTGTGTTGGCTTCCTGATTTCATAGTTGAGTAGTGGTCCTAATCAGTACTCAATGCTTGGGATTTAACTGCAAGATGTGAGGCTACCCTGTATTACAGTGAATGATCTTCAAAATACAATATGTAATCACAATAATTCACTGAATTTTATGGCCTCCAATTAAAAATTAATATTTTTACTGCAAAGAGTTAAAGGGATGTTTCAGTGACATTTACCTGATTTTATTCTCATTAGCCATCTTTTAGTTTGAATCTTCAGAGATTTACATTTGATTCAATAATACAGAACTTTCAGATGAGAATCATTTTTCTGGTGTAAGTAGAATATGGAAACCACTTATCATGAGAAACGGGCCCATTTCTCAGGAGTGATCAAGAAAGGAAAGCTGAGAGGTGAATACATGGGTAAAATGACAAAATGCGTTTCCAGGTGCCAGATAAGGAGTTTTCTTTTACTTTTATTGGTTTAAGCAAAGTCCTGTCAATCAAAAGTACCAAGGCAGAGGTTCCTATTAGTCTAATGGCTTTGAGTTCTGTAACTCAGTCTTTTGATTATTCCACTAATGATATGTGTATTTTTCTTAGTCCCTGAAATACAGACAAAGGGTCATATTAGATTTTACTCAGGTAAACTCCACACAGATAGGGCGACTGTGGAGTTTGCACATTCTCCCTGTGTCTGCGTGGGTTTCCTCCAGGTGCTCCGATTTCCTCCCACAATCCAAACGTGTGCAGATTAGGTGAATTGGCCATGCTACATTGCCCATAATGTTCAGGGATGTGTAGGTTAGGTGCATTAATCAGGGATTAATCAGAGTAATAAGTTAGGGGAATGGGTCTGGGAGAATTACTCTTCAAAGGGTAGGTGTGGACTTGTTGAGACAAATGGTCTGTTTCCATGCTTAGGGAATCTATATAAATAAAAATAATGGGGCTGCTGTCTAATTATGGGTAGTCTGTTTGAAACAATTAATACAGGACATACTTTACCTATTTGGCCCCTCAAGCAAGTGGTCAATACAATATGAGACTGATTCCGTACTCAAATCTTTGCTCTTTGCATGAGATGATCTGTGGCAGTGATGTGATTGTAGAAAGGTGAATTGTTAGATCGTATCAGCTTGATAAGTGCCATCAACTGTACCCACGTGGCACTGAGAGGGAATTCATCAACAGGAGGTTCTATTTAATTAATGTGCAGGTGTCTGTGATCACCCTTACCATTTCCTGGAGGTGTGTGCTCTCTATCATGGCAGCTGCCATGTGTCCAACATCCTAAGCATTCTCATGTAACTGGTGCATTTCAGCATCCAGATACTTTAGAAAGCTGTTTACTGGGGCAACAAGAGATACCCACTGAGGCCATGCACCAGCTTGACTAATATGAAGAGCAGGGACAATGCCTATTATGTCTTGACCAGAACTGGGATGGAGCAGAGTATAAGATTGCGGGAGATGTTGCTGCTTGGAACCAGCCTGCGGGTGTCCTCCAGTATATTGCAGACAGAGTGTGCTGGATTATGGTGAGTCTCATGTTGGGATGTCTGCAGAAAGGCGCAACATAATGCAACCTTAGCCAAACAAAAACTGGGATTCAGCTCAGGAAAATCAGATGTGCAGAGAAACTGAGAGATTTGGTAACAAAGTTATAAAATCCACCAGTTGTAATGATTCTGCTGAGGAGCATGAAATTCCTTGCATCCCCTGCCTTTTTAACAAGGCATCTATGATAATCATCAGACATATCCAACTATGGAGGATGGACGATTAAAGGCTAATGGCTTGGAAAATGGGGGACCCAGGTGTAAGTATTATGGATTGACCTGATCGGCGATGTTATGACACACCTCTGGGATTTGAACCTGGACCTCCTGGTTCGGGGTAGAGATATTACACTGTGCTACACAAGCCCTGGAACCCTGGGGTTAGAGAGCTCACCACATTTCAGTTATCCATTAAGACAATCAGAATACAATTGGAATTATGTTTGAACAATTTGCAGTTGGAGAAGGAACACACGACAACAGCTTTGTGTCTGTCAAGCACATGCTTTCTCGACAGAACTGAGCAAGCCATTGAGAAGTGACTTTCCTCCAACCTCCTTCTCCATCCACACAACTTGCAAGCTTTAGGTCCTGCCTGCTATTTTTGATTCTCTTTGAAGCAGACAGTGATTTTAAAAAAGAACTCAGCTCTACAGTTGTTCCAGTCAAACCACCTGGGGACCACCATCATCTACATCTTTCCATTCAAACAATTGAGACCATTGTTTTTTATTCATTCATGGGATATGGGTGACTTTGGCTACATCCATATTTGTTGCAAATCTCTCAATTACTGAGTAGGCTCCTAGGTCATGTCATAGTTGTAAAGAAACCACATTGTTGCCACTCTGGAGTTATATGTAATCCAGACCAGATAAGGATTGCAGATTTCCTTCTCTAAAAGGCATTAATGATGCTAGATAGATTTTTTGTGACAATTGGAGGTGGGAACCTAGTTACCATTAAGGTACCTTTTTATTCCAGGTATATTTCCTCATTGAATTGCAATGTCACCCTTTACAATGGTGAGAATTGAGCTCATGTCCCAGACGTTAGCCTGATGTTCTGGATTACTGGTCCAGTAGCATTAGCATTACGCTACCATCCTCACTATTAAGCCTGAAGCCAGCTGAATCACCAAACTATAAATGGCATACTCTTTTTTTTAACATTTTTTGCATGGGCTTGAATTTGGCTAACCTATGCTTCCCTACTGTGTAATCTGCATTTTGTGTGTGTGCATATTTTACAATTTTACTTAGATTAGTTTGAATATAAAACCTTCAATTTTTTGTATACTCAAAAAGTCCTGTCCTTTTGTGATCGCAGTGTGTAATCAGTTAAATATTTGCTGAATTGACAAGTACTTCCTGTGCAAACAAAAGCCACTTGTGGTCAAAGGAGAGTGGAGAGAGAGAGAGAGATTATTGAAACAATATTGTATGGATATGTCCAACAGAATTAGGCAGATTTTCTTCATTGAATACAATTTAGCTAATAAAAACCGAAAGAATTGCGAATGCTGTAAATCAGAAACAAAAACAGAAATTGCTGGAAAAGCTCAGCAGGTCTGGCAGCATCTGTAGAGAGAAATCAGGGTTAATGTTTCAGGTCAAGCAATCCTTCCTCAGAACCCATTTAGCTGATGTTTTGGATGGAAGGTGCTAAATATCTAATATAACAAGCACCTTGTACTCCAATTCCTTTACTAAGTTCACCAAGTATCTGCATCTTTTAGAATTAAAACCCATTAAGGGCATTTACAAAGTCACAATTAACAATTGGAATTATAACATTTATTATGACAATCAGGATCATTATATTGACATGAAAGATACAAATTGTCTCCATGGGATTCTATTATGAGAGCCAAGACTTAAACTTTCCAATGTGAAGCAAGAATCTTGCATGGGCCAACCTAATCAAACCCACTGTTACGTATTCAATGAATATGATGTCATTTATTCTCTGTCCCTATTTAGAGCTGCTTGTAAAATGGTTGCCTGCAGTGAGCATCACATGCCAGAGGTTGCATGACTATAGCAAGCCAGGAAGCTCATTAGTACAACATTGAATTTTCATCCAAACACCCAATTAGGTTGCCTAAGTTTACTGAACCAATGCATGCTTATAGTTTATTCATAGAAAAAACACTGGGTTCCATTATTCATCTAATTTTCATTAGCAACTGAAACATGCTAATCCTTTTCATTTGAATCATACAAAGTAAAAGGGAACAATTATAATTCATCATCAATACATACTGGAAATCTAAATGCTTAACTTGTTTAAGAATTCCACTTAATATTGGACAGTTGCAGCCTTAGCTGTTCATGGAGATATCAGACCATGTTAACTTCAAATGGCAGGGCAAGTCCCAGTTTGGCTACAGAGCCATGGTCAGAACCATCGATTGGCAAAATGAAACTATAGTAAATTTTTTAAAATGGTTTTAAGAAATATTTTAAATCAAGAGAATGAAGTACCATTCCACTACCCCATCTGTTGTGCCTTAAAGACCCCTCAGTCTATCATGCCAGACCCTGCCAATAAGCCTGTGATCAACTCCACTGCATCCTCTGTGGGAGTTGAACTGTGGTCTCCTGTTGCTAAATTCTCACTTCTGCCCACCTGAACATGGCCTCCTGTTCTGTGGGTCTTTTGTTAAACTGAGGGCCAGCCATGAACATCATCAAGGTTTCCACAAACTCCCAGCATTGGGCTTTCTTTATATCCTGCCTGCTCTTCCCCCAACTCTCTTTTTAACATTACACACGAGTGACCTAGGCTGCCCACTCCTAAGATTATGCTTAGTTGAGTTTATGACAACAATGAGTGCTAAAAACTGAAAAGCACTCTATTCCTTGGCTGTCATTTTCTCCATCTTTCTGAGCACAATTCTGAAACAAGAAATTGCAATGGGCAAGTGCCATCAATGGGGAAAAAGAAATGAATTCATGATAATGTTCCTCTGTTCAAAACTGGGATTAAAGATTCAGTCAAATGTATACAGAAAAATCTAACATTACACTGTTGAAGTATGACTTGTCCAGTGAATTGGTAATCAAGAAAAACAATGAGAATAAATGTAAGCATGTGGAAGATTTTCTGCAGTGACTAACAAACCCAAATGCTACTGAGAAACACAGATGATGTTTAAGTAACAGAAGTAACAGAAATTAGCTGGAGAATATTTGGAAAGTATGATAGGGAACAAAAACACAACAATAGGCAAATCTAGATTATGTTCCAGCTTTTATTCAGAACAACCATGAGTGCCAGTATGTCAGAATTTTTGGTCCACTAAAGATTGCATGATGGGGGCTGGGGGTACATTGGAAAACTAGGTGCCATGCTAACAATGGCATTTTCATGCCCATTAATGCAGTCATTTTGCTGGGTGCAAGGGAGGTGTTGACCAACGCAAGGGCTAAGACAAGCCATTAACTTTAGGTTAGGTTAGGTTAGATTACAGTGTGGAAACAGGCCCTTCGGCCCAACAAGTCCACACCGACCCGCCGAAGCAAAACCCACCCCTTACCCCCACATTCACCCCTTACCTAACACTACAGGCAATTTAGTATGGCCAATTCACCTGACCCTGAATTGGCCTGTGGGAGGAAACTGGAGCACCCGGAGGAAACCCACGCAGACACGGGGAGAACGTGCAAACTCCACACAGTCAGTCGCCTGAGGCGGGAATTGAACCCGGGTTTCTGGCGCTGTGAGGCAGCAGTGCTAACCACTGTGCCACCGTGCCGCCCACAAAGTGGTCATTAAGTGGTCAATTAATGGATACTGCTCCAGGTCACAGGCCATTCGATAAATCCTAACAGGCTGTGGTTCCAGTCAGAGAATGATAGATGAATAAACACCCTGTACCCATTAGAGCTCCACCACAGTATCCTTGAACAATTCCCTCCTTGCCATTTCCAATCATACCTCTCACCTTCTCACCAGGGACTACCAACATGGCCCTATGCAAAGCCCAGGGTCTCCATAGATTCTGGCTCCAATACTAAATAGCTTTCTCTTAGCCTCAAAGCAGTTCTAGCTTGCAATGATGCTAGGTCCTGTGACCTGTCAACCAATTGGAGGCAGGAGTTCCTCTTGGTGCAGGATTCCTGTGCCATCTCAAAACAATTAAAGGGCCAACAGCGATTAATGGCTGTGGGAAAAGCTGGCCAAGTGGGAGTGAGCTCATCTCTGATTTGTAGGGGATGGATGTGAAAGCATCATTATTTGATATTGACATCTTTTCTGTGCAAACTCATATGTAATCACGGGGACAACATCCTGTTACAAAGTGAGCATGGAGAAATCTAGTACTATGTTATTATTACAAAATGCAATAAAATCAACATTCTATGTTTTTGTCAAACAAGGTACATTCATGTCTGTCTTGATATATTCTCCATATAAATTGTTTAATGGGGTTTAGCTAGCATCTAGTAGTTCTTCTGGGGAGGAACAACTAATTTGACCTCCCAATGGAAAATTCAACCCTACATTTAATATCACATATTCTTTAAGTGTGAAACTCTTGACTATTTCATTTTCTGTTTTTAATGCCATCCAAGAACCCCCTATAAATTAAAGTACCTTGATGTTTCTTTCACTTCTAAGGCTAACCTAAGTATGCCACAGCTCTCAAGAATTCACTTTGACTCTCTTCATTTACAGGTTTGGCATTTAGATTTCAGAGCTCTCTCTTTCTCTGATGATTCCACTGCCAAACTCTTTGTCAGTAGATTTTTCAGGCAGAACTGATGATCTTAATTCCAATGAGGCTGAGTTGTTTGTTCCAAACATGTGCCCACTTACAATTTCTGTTTAGCAACTGCAAGTCAGGAGCACCCCTTGTTTCTAATGTCTTTATAAAGCTTTATCTGGCATCTTGCAGATAAATTGTTACCTTCTCTCTATTTTCCAAGCTGAGCTTTTGCAAGAAGCCACGCAGATAAACCCAAATCAGAAGACTGTCTTCCTGAAATCTATTTTCATGATAATGTGCGTAACTCAGGATGTCCCAGATAGAAATTTCCACTAATTAACACCAATTCCCAAACTTGTATTTTGATCAGAAAAGTTATGGATATTTTAAGACACTTGCTTGTTTAACTACTGCTTTCAAATCTTTCTTTGGTCTGAAGAATTACATAAATAAATCACTTCTCTAATGAAGACAAGAATTGTCCCATGGTTCACTGTCAATTCCCCAGCTAAATTAGCCTATCTGTCAGTAGAGGCCTCTTATTCTTTCAACTCTGACCTTGTAAGTACTCATGAACCATCATTTTAATGAAACGTACTTTAAGTTTAATTACAAATTCAGGATTTTTTCCTAATATCTCACATTAATCTTTCCAGTTCTGAAAGTTGTACACGTAAAACATATCAATTCGCAGAGTTGTATAGCACAGAAATAGGCCTTTCGCCCCAACTCGGCCAGGTTTCCTAAACTGAATTAGTGGCATTTGCCTTCATTTGGCCCATATGCCTCTAAACCTTTCTTATCCATGTACCTGTCCAAATGTCTTTTAACTGTTGCAATTGACTTGAGAGCATGTCTATCAATAGTTGAGCCAGAAAAGTCAGGGGATGTTCAAAAGGCAAGAACTGGACGATGGCAGAGATTGGAGAGTTGTAAAGCCTGAGGAGGTTATAGAAACAAGGAAGGGTGAAGTATTGAAGGCATTGCTAGCCTAGGCATCGGTTTAAGTCAGTAAGCGCAACAGTGATGAATGAATGGATTTTTCACTCGCAAGGTAACTCAACCCAGAAATAAAATTGCACTTTTGTATACATAATATTTATCAATTATTGATGCATCAAATACTGAATTTGTGAATTATTTCCAACTTCTAGGTATGAACCAAATAAATAATCAGAAGCTATATATAAAAATAGTTGTTAGACATTTTTTATGAATTCCCTAATCCATAAAAATAAGCTGTCTCCTGTCACAGTGATGCTGTCTGTTTCCATAAGTGAATTAACATATTGCTCTGTATTATTTTGCATCTAACAAAGCATGTCAATTCTTTTTGTAACATCCACATATATTTACATTTACTTATTCTGCTAAGCTGTGAGGGTCAACATTGTGTCTTTGGCTCCTTGCTGCTTATCTCCTGAAGATTTTTCATTATCTAGATTTTTACAATGAATACAATGGGAAATGATATCAAGTCAATTCACATCAGCCCAATTAAAACCTGGAGTCAAGAAGAACATGGGACAGGATTTATTCATGGGAAACCTGGAAATCTGGGTTTGCCACAGGTCCTGGCATACTTAATATTAGGGGCTTAAATTACCGAAACAGATTTCCTGCTCAGCAACATGTCAGAGTCACAGGCTTGCTGTCTGTTTAGAGGGACAATAATTAGGGAGTGTATGTCTGACATTGCTAGAGGGAAGAAAATTGGATTTGGTGGGAATTAAATATTATTTGGGCACTAAAAATCGGACTTTAGGAATTGAAGATAAATTGGACATCACAGAAGGTGAGTTGGACACTGTGGGAGAGAATTAGACAAGCTCGGCATTAAACATTAGGAAAGCCCTCATGGTGCAGGAAGGTTGCTGGTCATAGGGTGTTATAAGTTGTACCTAATTGGCTGGTTGTATGGGGGACATTCCTGCTCTTCTTGGCCAAAATCAGTGAAACAGAAGGAATTGTTTAAGCATTTGTTCCTTCAGTGTTACTTGGTCAAACTCCTTTCCTAACAGGAAATATGGCTATACTTTTACCAACTGATTGAAATATTTTAAGAAGGCAGCTCACTTCCAACTTTTGTAAGGGCAACTAGAGATAGACAATAAATGCTGACCGTTGAGTTTTAAGAAAATTTGTAGCTCAGGTTGAGGTCCTGGATGTAGGTTTGCTCGCTGAGCTGGACAGTCACCAGATGTTTTGTCACCATACTAGGCAACATCATCAGTGAGCCGGATCATCATCCGGATGAAGCACTGGTGGTATGGCCCACTTTCTATTTATGTGTTTAGGTTTCCTTGGGTTGGTGATGCCATTTCCTGTGGTGATATCATTTCATGTGGTGATGTCATTTTCTGTTCTTTTTCTCAGGGGGGGTAAATGGGATTTGTTGACAGAGTTGACAAATATGTTTGTTGACAGAGTTCCGGTTGGAATGTCATGCTTCTAGGAATTCTCGTGCGTGTCTCTATTTGTCTTGTCCTAGGATGGATGTGTTGTCCCAGTCAAAATGGCATTCTTCCTCATCTGTATGTAAGAATACTAGTGAGAGTGGGTCATGTTGTTTTGTGGCAAGTCGATGTTCATGTATCCTGGTGGCTAGTTTTCTGCCTGTTTGTCCAATGTAGAGTTTGTTACAGTTCTTGCATGGTATTTTGTGAATGATATTAGTTTGCAAATGACAACAAGCAAAAAGATTATTTTCTAACAGTCACTTACCAACTGTCTGAGCTACGTTACAGCTACAATCAAGCCTGAGGACTACAACTGTATGAAAGCAAGAAATACTAGAGAACTGTTGCTCTCTTTCAAAGGCAGTTGGATGGTACAGTTAGTTAAATTTTAAAACTACAAGTTTAAAAGGTGATTAAAGGGACAGTTCCAATCTATTAAAACATTCCTAGAATGATACATAGGAAAAGTACAATGAAAATAAAATTCTGAATATTACAAAAGGCCTTACCTGGGTCCAGAGGTTAGTTGATTCTATCATTTCGCTTCTTGGAAATGGTGCAAAAATTTTAAAAAGCCACATGTGACATCACTACTCTTTTTATTGGCAGGTTTTAAAGCAGCAATCTGTAAAGCTGCAGCATTAAAAAGTAAAAGTGAAGTGGAGAAAAGAGAAGCTTTATACTGGGACACATTACTTTCCTTTTAACAACTTAAAATAGTACAAAAAAACACAACAAGGATAAAAAGTAAATATGTAAACATGGATTGGCATTCCATTGATATTCTGAATGAATTCTAATTTTAAAAACTACTGACTGGATGTCAACATAGTCAGCATTCTGGATGTAGGTTTGCTCACTGAGCTGGAAGGTTCATTTGCAGACATTTTGTCACCATACTAGGTAAATCTTCAGTGAGCCTCCGGTTGAAGCACTGGTAGCGTGGCCTGCTTTCTTTTTACGTGTTTAGGTCTCCTTGGGTTGGTGATGTCATTTCCTGCAGTGATGCCATTTCCTGTTCTTTTTCTCACGGGTTGGTAAATGGGATCCAAGTCAATGTGTTTGTTGACAGAGTTCCGATTGAATGCCATGGCTCTAGGAGTTCTTGCATGTATCTCTATTACTGTGGTGTAACAACTTGCTGCCACAGCTTCTAGTACCCACTTGTTAGCACTGCTACTATGATGTGTCTGTGCTTTTATATATAGTTAACCCATGCACAGAAATTTGAGTTCTTTTGAGTTATGTGTGTACACTAATACGACATCCCAGACTTGTATATATAGTCTGGGTTATAAGTGTCCTTAGATTGCTATTACATTACAAACCAGTTAGCTGGCTGACTACTTGACTACTGACTTACTGACAGCTTGCTTAATGGCAGCATCTGAGGAGAGAAATCAGAGTTCATGTTTCTGGTCCAGTGATCCTTCTTCAGAACTGATGGTAGTTAGGAAAAAGTTCCTCAGAAGATAGGGGGGGAGGGGTAAGGAGTAAATGATAGGAGGAGATAGAGCCCAAAGAAAGAGAACAGTTGGACAAAGGAGTGAATACCAGTCAAACTAGGAGAATGAATAGCCAGTAATGGAGACTATTAGTGGCTAACAATAGGTAGTGTATAATAGCAGACATTGTGATAACAAGGCCTGGTGTGCTGGGGGTTGGGGTAAGGACATGGAGAAGGTGCCTTAAGTCCTAAAATTGTTGAATTCGCTATTGAGTCCGGAAGGCTGTAGAGTTCCGAAACAGAAAATAAGGAACTGTTCTGCCAACTTGCACTGAGCTTTGCTGGAGCACTGCAGCAAGCCTGAGATAGAAATATTGGCCAGAGAACACCGTGGTGAGTTAAATTGGCAGGGAACAGGAAACACAGGGTCTTTTCTGTGAACAGAATGTAGGTGTTCTACAAAGCGGTCACCCAGTCGGCACTTCATTTTCCCAATGTAGAGGAGACCACATTGTGAGCAGCAAATGCAGTAGACTAGATTGAGTGAAGTTCAGATAAAGCACTGCTTTACCTGGAAGGTGCATTTGAGCCCTTAACTGAGGAGGGAGGAAATAAACTGGCAGGTGCTACAACTGGCAGATTGTAGGGGAAGGTAGCAAGGGGCTGTGGAAGGTGTTGGGAGCAAAGGAGGAATGGACCAGCACATCCTGGAGGGAATGATCTTTGCAAAAGGCTGACAAGGGATGGGAGGGGAATATGTGTCTGGTGGTGGCATCCTGCTGGAGTTGGCAGAAATGGCAGCTAATGATCCTCTGGATATAGATGCTGGTGGGATGATAGGTGAGGACGAGGGGGACCCTACTGCAGTTGTGGGAGGGAAGAGAGAGGGGGAGGACTGAAGTGTGGGAGATGGGTCACACCCAACTGAGGGCACTGTCAATTACAGTGCTGGGGAAAACTTGGTTGAGAATGAGGTTGATATCTCGGAGCTTCCCTTGTAGAAGTTGGCATCATCAGAACAGATGCGACGGAGAACGAGGAACTGGGAGAGTGGAATAGAGTCTTTACAGAAGGAAGGAGCAAATGTTCCTGAGAAAGAACCTATTGCCTACAATCCATCCAGCCTCTATTAGATCTGGAACTGAATGGATTGTGGGCAGGTTGGGATCTTGTTTCCAACTTATAATATTTTAATTCACCTCCTTCTCCATTTCTCTCGGGGCAAGAGTAAGAGGTTACGATTAATTCCTAATATGTTGAACGTGAGATAAGGAATAAAAATGTTGAATAAACCGCAGCGCTGCACCTATTCTGCCCAAATCCAGCTTTCTATCATTATTACCCCTTCCCACTTTCTATTTCTATTGTGCCCTCCTCCATGCTTCACCCAGATCTCTAATTCTGTTTTTTCTTTTTCTCCCACTCCTGGTTTTGAACATTTGCTCTGCTTTCCCCTTTGATAAATGAGGAAAGTACATATTTTGCTCTATTTAGTCCTAGTTAAAGATCAACAAAGTTGGAATTAGCTAACAGTGGAGGTTAATTGGCAAGTGTGTGTTTTACCTCAGGCCAAATCTGATGTTCAGAAGTTTAATGAAGAAGAACCTTTGCTGCATTGTCAAAGCAATGATAAAGTGTGAACATTTCTGTCCTGGAATATGTGCTCAGAATTCATTCTGAGTATGTAGTGCAGCAGGATGTAACGAGGTTTGCCCAGGAGCACAGAGAGTATAGCAGGCATATGACTTGCATCTCAATGTGTGATTCTCAAGGGAAGGGAAGGATAATGCTTTCATTCTGAGGAAATCAAGCGACCAGCAGATTTTAAAAGAAAAAGAAGGAAGGACATTCTGGCTTGCAGGAGATATAGGGTAGTATTAAATGGTGATGAGAGAGGCTTGCCTCAGAAACGGTGAGACCAGAAGACCCTGAAATGTAGGAGCAGAAGTAAGCCATTCGGCCCATCAAGTCTGTTGTGCCATTTAATGAAATCATGGCTGATCCGATAATCCTCAATTCCATTTTCCTGCCTTGATTCCTTTACTGATTCAAAATCTGTCCATCTCAGCCTTGAATATACTTCATGACCCAGTCTCGATAGTCCTTTGCAATAAAGAATTCCACAGATTCACCATCCTTCTGGTAAAGGAATTCCTCCTCAACTCTGACTTAAAAGTACGGCCCCTTATTCTGAGAGCCAGTGAGAGATCTCATCGGTGGCCTGCTAGCTTAAGTATCACGCGGGCAAGTAACTGTGTAGCAACAGGGGTCCCTCAGGATCAAGGGGCCCAGGGTGTGAAATCCTGTTCTCTGATTGGCCAGCAGCTCTCAGAGTGGGAGCGGTGGTAGCTGCTGGCAGGGCTCAGGATCACTGATGCACCCAGGCCATAAGAGAATAATGGTGGGAAGGGAAGGGGGCCTGGGGTCAGGGCTGCAGGGGTGACAGAGTTAGGTTACACCAAAGCAAGGGGTATTATTGCACTGCCTACTCCATCTTTCCTGATGCCAGTGAATGAGGGCCCCATGCCACAATCCCACAGGCATTCCTAACAAAGTTTGCTTCTGGAGTGGGCATCAATTGTATCTGAGGGCCTCAGTTGGAGTCAGTGTGGGAAGGCTGCTCATGATCTTCCCCACCCTGGATTAATTCAGGGCAAAGCAAGAAGGCAGCACCCTGCTTTCAAATTAAATGCCTCTCTATCACTAAGCACACCTTGGGAGAGGGTATTAAATTCTCTCCATTGTGTAACCATTGTTGCTAACACAAATAGGCCATGTCTTATTCAACAGTCATTTAGGGGGCTTACATGGTACATTAAATTACACTGATCAGAGGACATCTTACAATTAGGATTCAGAAAGTAAAAGGAGTGTTGTATATTGTTGCTTTAGAATGAGGCGGTAGGCTTGAATGAGAAGCTAAACCATGGAACGATGATGATGTGTACCAGCCACCAGCAACAGATGTATCACAGCATAAAACAGTGATAATATAGCCACTGTTCTGTGACATTGACCAAGAGAAATCAAAGCCTTTGCAGATTTCAGGTTGAACAGAGATGTATGTGTGCGAAAGTTATTGCATAGAAGTGAAATATTGGAGGCCAGAGAATTGAGCTGTTAGAGTAGAATGGGAAGTGGCTAAACAAAGCAAGTCACAAACTGGGAAAACTATATAGAGGCCAAAAGATCAGATGACTAAGGAGGAGGGAAGATAGACTACAGTTATAGGCGATTTGACCAAGTAGTAAGCAGAGCAAGATTAAAGTCCTGGGGTTAAGGAAGAACTAATATCACCCTTCTCTGTTCAGGGGCAAGCAGCAGTGGCAGTGGAAATGAGCTGCAGAGGTAACTGTTCATCAGGATTGTGGAGAACGTTCAATGTCCACCCCATGGCTGAATGGCAGTTGAGTTGAACAATGCAAAGGGATAAAAACAATGCCTTTTGGGGAAGGAATTCCATTCTCAAATTTTGACAGCAAGTACTGAGGGAAGGTTGCAGCCACAGTTCCAATGGCAGACCGAAATAGAAGTTGGGCTAGAGATGACAGGGAACACTTTTGTTGAAAATTTAAATCAAATGAAGGATCAGTACTTTTTTTTAGAAAAGCTGCTTTCTCATCACTGTTAAAATCTGACTTTCAGGAAGCTCAGTTTTCGGATCCATGAATTCCTGCCATTTAATCAGTGGATCACAAAAACAATAACATGGAATTTAACCTGAATTTTAACAAAAGAGGAAAGCATGATCCAAAGTGATGGTTCGCAAGGTTAAGTATTACAATATATTCTCAACCATCTAACAGTGAAAAGCAATAACTGCATGCTAAGCTGTGTTTGATGAAATGTTCAGATTAAAAGAGAACTTGTGAATCTTTCTGAGAAAAGGAGTTGAGAGAGTTTATTGGGAGGTAAATCATTAAATGCATTTTCATTACATACACTATTTACATCAATAAATGTTTTGTTATGCTCAGCAAATAAAATAATATTGTGCTGCTCCCATCAGCCCGAGTCATAAATCATCCCTTTTTGCTTTAATTCTTCTGAATAATTCCTTTTTAATAATCCTCTCATTCAAAGCTCTGAGCTGTCTTCCACTCAATCCTTCATTGCTTCTTTTAGGTCAGAAGCATTAGATTTGTTGATATTCCTGCCAATTAGAACCCATATTATTTGTCTCCCAAATGCAGTCCAAGCCATTTATATAAATTCCCAACTGTGTAGTTGATTTATGGGCACATCTTTCTGCATGTGCTTACCAAGCAGCACATTTATTCACTGATGTTTACTGGATGGTCTCTCTCTTAGCAAATTTATATTGGAAGTACCGTTCTCAATTTCAGTCTACGGCTGTAGGAAAGGTTGCATCCAGTTTGCAAAGTGGCTTTTGTTACAGATTTCAAAACAGCTGTATGTGTGTAAGTTGTTTTATGGTTATCATTTGTAATTATTGACTGGTGCCAGTAAAGATAAACTAAAGCTATAAGAGGACCTTAAGAGTGCAGCAATAATCTCAAATTGTTTTGTGTACCTGTATCACTAAAGTATCATTCTTTGGCGGCAGAACATTTGACCAGGTCCACTTGACTTCTATGTCATGCCACTGAATACAGCAGAGGCTGCCTTGCTTTTGGAAAATGATGAAAACTAAATTGATTGTGTGAACTACAACTAATGATCACATTATATCTGCAATGAGACTGCAGATATGCCATCAGTAATACCAGCAACAATGCCAAGTGGCCCACATCAATATAGTATTCAATTTCCAATTATTCTCAGTTTAATTCAGTCACATTAGCCATTTTCTGTAATGATATTAATTTTCTCAAACTGATTTCCTCTATAGTGATTTCTAATAAAAACAGTACTGATCACCAAAATCCATCCCAAAGGATGCCTGATTAACAAGGTAAGTAATTTGTGATCTACCAGGACCACTGCCTCTGGAGCCTTTTTTATAAAATTGCAGTAATCATGCAGAAAATTCTTGGGATATCAAACCACTCACACTGTATCCCAATAGCTCAAAACAGTGAATTCTGAAGCACATCTGTATCAACTTTTCCAGATCTTCAACCATTGGTGTCATGGAAATCTCATGCCTATGGCCCAAGTACTTTATTAGTATTCAGTTGTTAGACAAATGTTGTGCTTTACGTTTTACCATGCAGTGGTTTATTATCACAGCGTTCTCACGTTTTGCAGTTGTCACTTATTAAGTAGGAAACAATTAGTTTAACATTAGATTCTGGAGAGCAAGCAGTCCAGCTCAATTATTTTATATGTTCATTGGATATTTGAACATTACTGTCAAGACCAGTTTGTAACATCCATCCTCAATTGCTTTGAGAAGTTAGTGGGAGTCACTGTCTTAAACCACTGCAGTCTGGATGGTGTAGGCATAGTGTTGGAAGTACAGTGCTGTTAGGGAGGAATTTTAGAGACTTTGACCCAACAAATATTCTTCCTTCCATTTCATGTTTTCAATTACAAACGGTTAACACTAAATTTATTGCCTTTTTAAATTTAGTGCAACTATTCTGTCAGGCTACAAAGGCTATGGGAACAAAATTGGACAGCACCCACCCCTGGCATTTTCCAATGCCTGTTCTTCAGATTCTGGGAAACCTTTGCGCTTCTAACTCATTCACATGAATACAGAGTTCAGCCTGTGCTAAACCATGTAGTCACTAGTTACATGCCTGAGCCAAGGCCCAAAACCATGAGAGATTGACATGAGATACAACAAGCCTACACCACTGAAAGTGTATTGAAAGGGTATGCATTTTGACTGGAGCAGATGCTGAAAGTCATTTTAAGAATGACTGACTGTGACCTTGGATAAACACAAAAATAATGCAAGTTGCCAGAGAATAAGGTCCAAGGTTCTCTGCTGCAGCAGTGGAGAGTAAGGGACAGTTCTATTCCACTATCCTGCCAACCCACCCCACGTCCCATTTCCCACCACAAGCAGTAGCCCTCAACTGGCAGACATTAGGACTGTCAGGCTCTGGTTGATAGCTTCTGTTGCCCCTAGTTGCCAGTGTCAAGAATTGTAATGTGGCAATCGATATTTAATGAGCTGATTGACAGGTGATGGGGTGATTTTGTTTTTCACCAGTGAGGGTGACATTTTAGTTGACATCTATTGTGCCTGCCACACATTTTTATAAAATGGGATAATTCCACCCATCATTAGGTTAGTACAAAGGTCCAGCAGATGAACAGGAAAGCAAGTAGAATGTTAAAAGTCATAGAGTCATACAGCACACAAATAGGCCATTCAGTATAACTCAGAGAAAGTGAGGACTGCAGATGCTGGCAATCAGAATCGAGAGTGTGGTGCTAGAAAAGCACAACAGTTCAGGCAGCATCCGAGGAGCAGGAGAGTTGACATTTTGGGCAAAAACCCTCATCAAGAATGAGGTTGTGAGCTGAGGGGGTGGTGAGATAAATGGGAGAGGGATGAAGCTGGGGGGGGAAGGTAGCTGAGAGTGTGCAGGAGAATTGACATTTTGGGCAAAAGCCCTTCATCAGGAATGAGGCTGTGAGCTGAGTTTCCCGACTGATCTCCAGCATCTGCAATTCTCACTTTCTCCTAGTTGATTTTAACCTTACTGCAAAGCCTCTTCCAAGAATGCCCACCTTGAAAAAGTTCTCCTCCTCTCTCATTCAGTGTAACTCAATGCTGACAAGGTTTTCTAAACTGCAATACTCCAAGTTGCCTGCACTCGGCTCATATCCCTCTAAACTTTTCCTATCCATGTACCTGTCCAAATGTCTTTTAAATTTTGTAACTGCACCTGTCTCTACCACTTCCTCTGGCAGCTCCTTCCATGTACATGTTATCCTCTGTGTGGAAAAGATTGCCCTCAGGTCCTTTTTAAATCCTTCTCCTCTTACCACAAACCTATACTCTCTAGTGTCAGATTCCCCCACCCTGGGGAGTTAAGTCAGTCAATTGTAATTGGAAAGGTCACGAAGGTCAATTTGTTCTAGATTGGAATGTAAAAGAAGGCATATTTTGTGTTGGCTGTTGAGGGTGTTGGTGATGCCACATTTGGAGTACTGTATACAATTTTTGTCTCCCTTTTTAAGAATGTGAATAAATGCCATTGGAGCAGTCCAGAAAAAGTTCCACTTGACTGATCCCTGGGATGGAGGGCTGTTTTATGAAAAGAGGTTTGACAGGCTCAGTTGCATCTGTTGGAATTTATAAGAATACTGGAAGAGATGATCTTATTGAAACACATGATCCTGAGAGGAATTGACAAGGTGGATCCTGAAAAGATGTTTCGCCTGGTGGGAGAAATTGGAATGAAGGGGCACAATTTAAAGTTAAGGGAGTTATCCATTTAAGATGGCGATGAGGAGAATTTTTTTCTCTGAGTTTTGTGGGTATTTGGAACTCTATTCCCCAGAGAGTGCTGCAGGTGGAGGTCATTGCAGAGATAGCTATATTATTGACAACAAGGAAGTCATGAAGTTACTGCATCTAGTGAATCCAATCTGCCATGGTTGTATTGATTGGCACAGTAGGTTCAAGGAGCTGAAAAGCCTACTCCTGCTCCTAGCTTATATGTTAGTAGGCGGGACCCTTTCTGTTCCTGACTGTTCAACTGTGTGATGGTAAGGTAGGACATTACACTGAGTTGGAAAATGGACAACTCAAGCCAAATTAACTGTTCTTTTTCAGATTAACATCATGATCTTCCCTGCTGCATAATTTACAGATACATCCCAGAACTAGTGACACCTGATTCTGACCATGTCAGAGTATGTGCATACAGTGCAAATACATTTTGAGTCTGTAAAACATGAGCAGTGCTGAAAATATGAGCTTTACTAAATCCAAATTGCAGCCTAGGTGCTTAATATACTCATTGTTAATGTTTTAAATTTGCTTCCCTAAGATCTTGGTGACCTAAGAAGCTTGGAAGGATGCACGGATTTGCTCATCCTTGTTTTGTTTAGGCGTAATGTCTAAAAAATACCTTCAGTTCTCCTGATATTAATATTTTGAGAGTCCTAATTTCCAGCCTTATTCTTCCTTCCTCAAAATGTTATCTCTAAACTTTTTCCATTGTTTTTCAAACCAAAGTTGGAAGCTTGCCATTAGCAACTGACTTGTATTAAAGAACATTCCTTCAAAGGTCCAGTTCTTGTTCATGTTAGAACTTCACCAATTTCAAATTCTGCAACACTAGCCTCTTTCATTATATGACCCAATTACAAGGCTTATGTTTTTGTAAGATCCATTGTATCAGTATACTTTAAAAGACTAAAACAACCTTTAAGTGCTTTGAAGGCAAGTTGTCATTTGAATTGATGTGCAATCTTAATGGCAATATACAATTGTACATGTTTATGTAATGTAAAAGTCTAATTTTGCAGCTGGCCAAATAGATGCTTATTGCATTTTATAATATCACATATGAGTTCGATGAGTGAGAATTTATTAATTTTTATCTTCAAGTGAACTTCAGCACAAATTAATTGTCAAGAAAATGAACCAAAATGTAAAAGCAAATGAGAATCAAATGACTACAAAGATTGTTCCTCTAATAGCAGACCATAGATCATGATTTATAAGTCAACCCGGTACGTAAGACAACTTTAGTATGAAAGATCACATTGTGGCCTATCCTTAATGTCAAAGTCAACCTTTTCATTTCTACTAGGAAGGGCCTAAGTGTGACCCCAGGCCAATGGCAATGTGGTTGACTCTTAATTGCCCTCTGGGCAATTCAGGATGGGCAATACATGCTGGTCTAGTTAGTGACGTCCTCATTGCATGAATGAATTTTAAAAATGCTATATTCACAATCAAGATTAACTTCAATGTTTGACCTCAGATATACATCTCTTCCTCTCATTGTAAGTTGGCACATGAGATCAAGCAGGTGATACAGGTCATGTTGTGAAGAAGGTGCACAGGAGGGTAAGACACGGTTTGCCATTTTAATTTTTTCCTTGGTTGCAAGGAAGATGGGTAAATCAAAGGGAAAAGAAGAACCTCCCTTATCGGTTTACAATCCCCCCCTCAACTGATGTTCCTCCATTTCCTACACTGGGCACATTGCACATGCAGGCATGAGGAAAGGGAAATCTGCCCAGAGGGGATTAAAATATCTTGTGGTCACTTCTAAATGATGGTTGATCTTGCTACACAATGCTCTGATTTGTCCCCTTTCCTTTCAGGGATGTATTTCATAGAACAACAAAACCCATATGTGGTTGTTTCAGTCACAATTACAATTTTCAGATCCTGCCTGTTGTCCTGCCAAGACAGATGAAGAAAGTCCATGAATGCAAGGCTGGCTTCTCTGTTCAGCTCACAAAGTACCCAGTCAAATGGTAGCCTGCAGCTGGGGCAAGTGTGCATTTGGCAACCTGCTGTAACTGCTGATCTTTGATGGTTCTCCATACCATCAGAGACACTGCCTCCTTTATGTTACAGTAATGCCAGGGATTTTACAATGCAACATAGTCTCGGATGGATTACATAATTTATTCATGGAGTGCCTGGAGCCACAGAGGCAGAAGGTCTTGCATTAATCTATATATTTGTGTTGAACTCGACTTCACGTGGCATCAGAGCTCTGATATTTGAACTACCTTGGACTAAGAGTCTGAAAATCAATTATAGTTTTTAGTCCTAATCCTATCCAGTAACCCTTTCTGCCCAATGAAAGCATACATGCATAAGGTATTTGTGTCTGGGCTGTGAATCAGCGATGAAAGACAGTCGATCCCAGTTGAGTAACTAGGCCACGTGTGAGTAAAGCCATTGAGATAAGATACGGAGGATAAATGATGCTTATCAAATTGTATCATCCTAAGGAATCAACACCTTGAGAAAAGACAGTACAAAAAAAAATTAAATGTTATTTCTAATTTGCAGTTCTCATTTAAGTAATCATGGGATAGCACCTTTCTTTTTAAACTAATGATCATTCCAGGAAAGTGGAACGGCAGAGACACAAAAAGATGTGTTTCAAAGTGATAACAAACACGTTCTCTCGAAGACCACACTGAAACAAATAAACAGGTTCAGCCAGACATCAGAAAGCTATTTGTAAGTGTACAAAGATAAGTCTTTTGTAACATGAAATGGTTTGTGTTGTAAGCGGTCCATAAAAGCTTTTGAATTAGAGACTAGAATTCCATTAATCCATTTGATCTATTTATCAGATTAAAGAGGCCATGTCTTGTTAGAATACCGTTTAACCTGCAGAGTTGCTACTAGTAGTTGGCTGCTTTCCTAGCATACTGCTTTGATTACAGCCCTTCAGGCATTTTTACCATGAGTGAGCGCTATTGATGCCAGCCTTGTGATTTTCCCACTATTGATGGCACTCAAATATAAAAGAGCCTGCCCCTGGAGTTCCGATTAAATTGCAGATTCAGGTTTTCATAAGGATTGTGATCTGCCATTTTCAACCTCATAAAGAAGGCAGGAAGATGAGTGGATCAGATTGCCTGCCCATTTTTACATGCTGTCTGCTTTTTTAAAATTTTCCATTGACTTGCATTAGGTTAAAATGCTGTTTTGAGAAATTCCATGTCCATACAGAGTTACTTCACATGCTCAAAATAGATTCAATTACTTACAGTGTGGATACAAGCCCTTCGGCCCAACAAGTCCATCTTCGGCCCGATCCTCCAAAGAGCAACCCACCCAGACCCATTCCTCTACATTTACCCTTTCACCTAACACTACAGGCAATTTAGCATGGCCAATTCACCTGACCTGCACATCTTTGGACTGTGGGAGGAAATCTGAGTACCCGGAGGAAACCCACGCATACACGGGGAGAACGTGCAAACTCCACACAGTCAGTCGCCCAAGGTGGGAATTGATCCTGTGTCTCTAGTACTGTGAGGCAGCAGTGCTAACCACTGTGCCGCCCATTTTATATTGTTTTATATTGTGTCCTAATATAAATATACAACATAAAGGAAACAATTTATACCTAACCCAACAAATGTGAATTTCAGGAGAAAGTGAGGACTGCAGATGCTGGAGATCAGAGCTGAAAAACGTGTTGCTGGAAAAGTGCAGCAGGTCAGGCAGCATCCAAGGAGCAGGAGAATCGATGTTTCGGGCATAAGCCCTGGCTTATGCCCAAAATGTCGATTCTCCTGTTCCTTGGATGCTGCCTGACCTGCTGCACTTTTCCAGCAACACATTTTTCAGCAAATGGGAATTTCACCAGATCAGGTGGGACTCTGATTTTATATCCCATTCAACATTACTTACTTACCTCAATGGAGAATAAAATTGGGCAGGGCATGAAATTCATGAATATAACACCAATTGAGCGTGAAATCAGAATTCTACATGATCCCATTAATTTCCTAGTTAGGTTAGTTAACATTTACCTCAGAAAAATCAGCAATATCAGGCAAGCTGGAGTCTGATGGAAAACAAACTGATGATAATATCACCACCCTGTGTCTACTACCACTCCTGCCATTGAACAGAGAAAGTAAAGATCTCATTCATCTGTGCTACATTTTCAAAGAACAACAAAGAACAAAGAAAATTACACACAGGAACAGGCCCTTTGGCCCTCCAAGCCTGCACCAATCCAAATCTTCTATTAATAGACAATAGACAATAGACAATAGGTGCAGGAGTAGGCCATTCTGCCCTTCGAGTCTGCACCACCATTCAATATAATCATGGCTGATCATCCTTAATCAGTATCCTGTTCCTGCCTTATCTCCATAACTCTTGATTCCACTATCTTTGAGAGCTCTATCCAACTCTTTCTTAAATGAATCCAGAGGCTGGGCCTCCACTGCCTTCAGGGGCAGGGCATTCCACACATCCACCACTCTCTGGGTGAAGAAGTTTCTCCTCATCTCTGTCCTAAATGGTCTACCCCGTATTTTTAAGCTCTGTCCTCTGGTTCGGCACTCACCCATCAGCGGAAACATGTTTCCTGCCTCCAGAGTGT
The DNA here is from genome assembly GCF_037043375.1 of Chiloscyllium plagiosum. Classification (NCBI taxonomy): domain Eukaryota; kingdom Metazoa; phylum Chordata; class Chondrichthyes; order Orectolobiformes; family Hemiscylliidae; genus Chiloscyllium; species Chiloscyllium plagiosum. The sequence continues at coordinate 38,555,503 of NW_028270157.1, forward strand.
CCAATCCTTTCATAATCTTATATGTCTCAATCAGATCCCCTCTCAGTCTTCTAAACTCAAGGGTATACAAGCCCAGTCGCTCCAGTCTTTCAGTGTAAGGTAATCCCGCCATTCCAGGAATTGACTTTGTGAACCTACGCTGCACTCCCTCAATAGCCAGAATGTCTTTCCTCAAATTTGGAGACCAGAACTGCACACAATACTCCAGATGTGGTCTCACCAGGGCCCTGTACAGCTGCAGAAGAACCTCTTTGCTTCTATACTCAATCCCTTTTGTTATGAAGGCCAGCATGCTATTAGGAGAAAGTGAGGTCTGCAGATGCTGGAGATCAAAGTTGAAACTTTATTGCTGGAACAGCACAGCAGGTCAGGCAGCATCCAGGGAACAGGAGATTTGACGTTTCGGGCACAGGCCCTTCTTCAGGAATGAGCAGAGAGTGTTCAGCAGGAGAAGATAAAAGGTAGGGAGGAGGGACTTGGAGGAGGGGCGTTGGAAATGTGATAGGTGAAAAGAGGTCAAGGTGAGGGTGATAGGTCGGAGTAGGATGGAGGCGGAGAGGTCAAGAAGAAGACTGCAGGTCAGGAAGGCGGTGCCGGGCTGGAGGGATTCGGCTGAGACAAGGTGGGGGGAGGGGGGATGAAGAAACTGGTGAAGTCCAAGTTCATCCCCTGTGGTTGGAGGGTTCCCAGTCGGAAGATAAGACGCTCCTCCTCCGACCGTTGCGTTGTTGTGGTTTGGCGGTGGATGAGTCCAATGACCTGCATATCCTCGGTGGAGTGGGAGGGGGAGTTGAAATGCTGTGCTACAGGGTGGTTGGGTTGGTTCGTCCGGGTGGCCCAGAGGTGCTCTCTGAATCGCTCCGCAAGTAGGCGGCCTGTCTACCCAATATAGAGGAGGCCACACCGGCTGCAGCGGATGCAGTAGATGATGTAGGTGGAGGTGCAGGTGAATCTGTGGCGGATATGGAAGTTTCCTTTGGGGCCTTGGAGAGAAGTGAGGGGGGAGGTGTGGGCGCAAGTGTTGCACCTCCTGCGGTTGCAAGGGAAGGTGCCGGGAGTGGAGGTTGGGTCGGTGGGGGGTGTGGATCTGACAAGGGAGTCGCGGAGGGAGTGGTCTCTACGGAAAGCTGATAGGGGAGGGGAGAGAAATATATCCTTGGTGCTGGGGTCTGTTTGGAGGTGGCGGAAGTGACGGCGGATGATGCGCTGTACATGGAGATTGGTGGGGTGGTAGGTGAGGACCAGTGGGGTTCTGTCCTGGTGGCGGTTGGAGGGGCGGGGCTCAAGGGCGGAGGAGCGGGAAGTGGAGGAGATGCGGTGGAGGGCACCGTCGACCACGTCGGGGGGGAAATTGCGGTCCTTGAAGAAGGAGGCCATCTGTGTTGTACGTATTTTGAACTGGTCCTCCTGGGAGCAGATGTGGCGGAGACGAAGGAATTGGGAGAATGGGATGGCGTTTTTACAGGGGGCAGGATGGGAGGAGGTGTAGTCCAGGTAGCTGTGGGAGTCGGTTGGTTTATAGTAGATGTCCGTGTTGATTCGGTCGCCTGAGATAGAAACAGAAAGGTCTAGGAAGGGGAGGGAGGAGTCCGAGACTGTCCAGGTGAATTTGAGGTCGGGGTGGAAGGTGTTAGTGTAGTGGATGAACTGTTCAACCTCCTCGTGGGAGCACGAGGTAGCACCGATACAGTCATCAATGTAGCGAAGGAAAAGATGGGGGGTGGGGCCAGTGTAGTTGCGGAAGATGGATTGTTCCACATACCCTACGAAGAGGCAGGCATAGCTGGGGCCCATGCGGGTGCCCATGGCTACTCCTTTTGTTTGGAGAAAGTGGGAGGATTGGAAAGAAAAGTTGTTCAGGGTGAGGACCAGTTCTCATCTCGGCATACCTCGACACGGTCCTGTCCCCATTAGTCCAAGAACTCCCCACCTACGTTCGTGACACCACCCACGCCCTCCATCTCCTCCAGGATTTCCGCTTCCCCGGTCCCCAACGCCTCATCTTCACCATGGACATCCAGTCCTTGTACACCTCCATCCCCCATCACGAAGGACTCAAAGCACTCCGCTTCTTCCTTTCCCGCCGTACCACCCAGTACCCTTCCACCGACACCCTCCTTCGACTGACCGAACTGGTCCTCACCCTGAATAACTTTTCTTTCCAATCCTCCCACTTTCTCCAAACAAAAGGAGTAGCCATGGGCACCCGCATGGGCCCCAGCTATGCCTGCCTCTTCGTAGGGTATGTGGAACAATCCAGCTTCCGCAACTACACTGGCCCCACCCCCCATCTTTTCCTTCGCTACATTGATTACTGTATCGGCGCTACCTCGTGCTCCCACGAGGAGGTTGAACAGTTCATCCACTACACTAACACCTTCCACCCCAACCTCAAATTCACCTGGACAGTCTCGGACTCCTCCCTCCCCTTCCTAGACCTTTCTGTTTCTAACTCAGGCGACCGAATCAACACGGACATCTACTATAAACCAACCGACTCCCACAGCTACCTGGACTACACCTCCTCCCATCCTGCCCCCTGTAAAAACGCCATCCCATTCTCCCAATTCCTTCGTCTCCGCCGCATCTGCTCCCAGGAGGACCAGTTCAAAATACGTACAACACAGATGGCCTCCTTCTTCAAGGACCGCAATTTCCCCCCCGACGTGGTCGACGGTGCCCTCCACCGCATCTCCTCCACTTCCCGCTCCTCCGCCCTTGAGCCCCGCCCCTCCAACCGCCACCAGGACAGAACCCCACTGGTCCTCACCTACCACCCCACCAATCTCCATGTACAGCGCATCATCCGCCGTCACTTCCGCCACCTCCAAACAGACCCCAGCACCAAGGATATATTTCCCTCCCCTCCCCTATCAGCTTTCCGTAGAGACCACTCCCTCCGCGACTCCCTTGTCAGATCCACACCCCCCACCGACCCAACCTCCACTCCCGGCACCTTCCCTTGCAACCGCAGGAGGTGCAACACTTGCGCCCACACCTCCCCCCTCACTTCTCTCCAAGGCCCCAAAGGAAACTTCCATATCCGCCACAGATTCACCTGCACCTCCACCCACATCATCTACGGCATCCGCTGCAGCCGGTGTGGCCTCCTCTATATTGGGGAGACAGGCCGCCTACTTGCGGAGCGATTCAGAGAGCACCTCTGGGCCACCCGGACGAACCAACCCAACCACCCTGTAGCACAGCATTTCAACTCCCCCTCCCACTCCACCGAGGATATGCAGGTCATTGGACTCATCCACCGCCAAACCACAACAACGCAACGGTCGGAGGAGGAGCGTCTTATCTTCCGACTGGGAACCCTCCAACCACAGGGGATGAACTTGGACTTCACCAGTTTCTTCATCCCCCCTCCCCCCACCTTGTCTCAGCCGAATCCCTCCAGCCCGGCACCGCCTTCCTGACCTGCAGTCTTCTTCTTGACCTCTCCGCCTCCATCCTACTCCGACCTATCACCCTCACCTTGACCTCTTTCCACCTATCACATTTCCAACGCCCCTCCTCCAAGTCCCTCCTCCCTACCTTTTATCTTCTCCTGCTGAACACTCTCTGCTCATTCCTGAAGAAGGGCCTGTGCCCGAAACGTCGAATCTCCTGTTCCCTGGATGCTGCCTGACCTGCTGTGCTGTTCCAGCAATAAAGTTTCAGCATGCTATTAGCCTTCTTCACTACCTACTGTACCTGCATGCTTACCTTCATTGACTGGTGTACAAGAACACCCAGATCTCTTTGTACTGCCCCTTTACCTAAATTGATTCCATTTAGGTAGTAATCTGCCTTCCTGTTCTTGCCACCAAAGTGGATAACCATACATTTATCCACATTAAACTGCATCTGCCATGCATCTGACCACTCACCTAACCTGTCAAGGTCACCCTGTAGTCTTCTAACATCCTCCTCACATTTCACCCTGCCACCCAGCTTAGTATCATCAGCAAATTTGCTAATGTTATTACTAATACCATCTTCTATATCATTAACATATATCTAAACCTGTCACCTATTTTCTAAGTATCTGTATCCCTCTGCTGCCCATTCACGTATCTGTCTAGATACAGCTTAAATGACGCTATTGTGCCCGTCTCTACCACCTCCGCTGGCACCACGTTCCAGGCACCCACCACCCTCTGCGTAAAGAACTTTCCACTCATATCACCCCTAAACCTCCCCCCCTCTCAACTTGAACTCATTACCCTAGTAATTGAATCCCCCATTCTGGGAAAATGCTTCTTGCTATCCATCCTGTCTATCACCTCCCATGGTTTTGTAGACCTCTGTCAGGTCTCCCCTCAACCTATGTCTTTCTCATGAAAATAATCCTAATCAACACAACCCCTCTTTATAGCTAGCACCCTCCATGCCAGGCAACATCCTGGTGAACCTCTCTGCATCCTCTCCAAAACATCCACATTTCTTTGGTAAAGTGGCGACCATAACTGTACGCAGTATTCCTAATGCGGCCAAACCAAAGTCTTATACAACTATAACATGACCTGCCAACTCTTGTACTCAATACCCTGTCTGATGAAGGAAAGCATGCCATATGCCTTTTGACCACTTTACTGACCTGCGTTGCCACCTTTAGGGTACAATGGACCTGAACACCCAGATCTCTCTGCATCTCAACTTTCCCCAGGGCTTTTCCATTTACTATATAGTTTGCTCTAGAATTAGATCTTCCAAAATGCATCACCTTGCACTTGCCCAGATTGAACACCATCTGCCAATTTTCTGCCCTACTCTACAACCTATATTCTGCTGCATTCTCTGACAGTTCCCTTCACTGACTGCTACTCCACCAATCTGCAAACTTGCTAATCAGGCCACCTCTACCTTCCTTCAGATCATTTGTGTATGTCACGAACAATAGTGGTCCCAGCATGGATCCCTGTGGAACACCACTGGTCACAGTACTCCATTTTGAGAAACTCCCTTCCACTACTACTCTTTGTCTCCTGCTGCCCAGCCAGTTCTCTATTCATCTAGCTAATACATCTTGGACCCCGTGCAGCTTCACTTTCTCCATCAGCCTGTCATGGCAATCTTACCAAATGCCTTACTGAAGGCATTCCTGATGTAGAGCTTATGTTCAAAGTGTTGATTCTCCTGCTCCTCGGATACTGCCTGACTGGCTGTGCTTTTCCACTTTTTGACTCCTCTTTACTGAAGGCGTTTGACAAGGGATAGAATCAGCAATCATCGTGGCTTTGTTTATTTTCCACATCAAATTGAAATTGCCCATGTAAGTGGGCCCATGCAATCTTCCCATAGACAGGAAGAGATTAAGGTTAGAGGTGGGTGATGACCCCACATGCACATTCTCTGATATCGGTAATGCCATTGACAATCCTAGGGGAAGTTTCTATTTCCTATTTTTGTCAGGTTAGGTGGAATTGGAAAGTTTCTGAAAACCCACCTTGTTTGAAAATTCATGAACATTCTGTAGGGAGGTGAGGGATGTGTCTACTGTGGAACATTCTAAATATTAACTGTTTTGATAATTACAAATGTGCTTCTTTGATGCAGTCTTATAGTCCAAAGTGTGTCCAAAGTATACACAAGGATACTTTTCTCAATGTAAAAGTTCAAAATTGTGGAAACAGTACTGGAAATTCTGTTGTTACGCTAGTTTAAGTATCCAAAGTGCATTATGTTTGGTAAGAATAGGCCTGCAATGTTCACATTGGGAAGAAACCAGTGTTGTGTGCCCAAACAGCTTGGATGGACAATACATCTGCTATAGCTTAGAAAACATTTAGCCATTGGTATACCAGTTCCAATAGATTCCATTGGTTGGGGCTCTAATGATTTATTCTGGCAACTGAGCCCATTATTAATGCATGGCTGAATTTCAAAGCCAGTAATGCACTTATCTCGATCAGGCATTAAATGCATAGCTCTGGATGTAGGTTTGCTCGCTGAGCTGGAAGGTTTGTTTTTAGACATTTCATCAATCCAATGAAACCTAAACACATACATAGAAAGTGGGCCATGCCACCAGTGCTTCCTCCAGAGACTCACTGAAGGTGTTACCTAGTATGGTGATAAAACATCTGAAAATGAACCGTCCAGCTCAGTTAGCAAACCTACATTCAAAACCCTCAACCTGAGCTACAAATCTTGGCAAAACTCGTTAACTGCATTGTTTTAAGAGGTTATTAAAGATTATCTATCTTTTTTTCAGTTACTGATTAGATGTTTGTTTGCTTTTGCAACTGGATGACCATTTGAAGGAACTTAAAATTATTTTCTCATTGAGTCTGGAACTTTTCCTGCCAGTATAAATCATTGTTTTTGAGTTATCATTCTGTTAGGTTGTTAAAATATTTTTTTTTCATGTATATTTTAAATATTTTGCATTGCTGTTACATAATTCTTCAGGGCAGTTCATATGGATATTGGGTGAGTGACTATAGAGGGTACATGGTGGAATTAAAGAAAAATAGGAGAATACAAGAGATGGAGAGGGCACAGAGGCTGCTTTGTGGGTGAGGGGCTGAATTTGAGGGGGTCGGTGCCCTTGCAAATCAAATAAGCCCCTCTTAGCCAGCATACTTCAACAACTGAATTCCTCCAGTGGGAAATGTAAACCTATTTCCCCCAATTCCAGGAAATGTTTTTGCAAGGTTTGTGAAGGTTTGTAAACATTCCAGAAAATGTAAATATGACATGTAAAGGTAGGTGATGGGCCTAGAGTTCTAAAATCAAGCAATTGTCTAAAATGCTTTTCTTGACTTTTTCTTTTCTGTCTCATGAAAATCTAACAATCTATAATTGGTCTATATTGATCACCCACCTGAAATGTGAAATATTTTAAGTCATGACAATAAACAACTACTGTATTAACATGTCCTGTTCTGGCACCTCCTGTCTTGTAAAAGTGTCTAATCTTTGAAATGTATGCTATTATATTTATTTGGCAAGCATTTTGAAGTAGGAGAGAGCAGTTATGGTTGGCAAATATGATGGAATTATAACTCCATGGTGGACTTGTTATTTTTAAAGCTAAATCCCCACTCAGAATCCAATGATTGATAAAGTTTGTTGTATCATATGTCGAAGATTCCAGAAAAGGCTGCAACTGAGTATCAACTAAGTTGTATAGCTTTTTGAGGTGGGCAGGGGAGAGATAAGGGGTATTGGGAAGGTATATGGGAATTGGTAGTGTCTGGCTGGGTTTTGGGGGATATAAAGAATGCTCGTGGGAGACTTGAGTCAAAAAGAAATTGAAAAGGAGTTGAAGATCATCAAAGAGATAAGATATTGTGGGGAAGTTGTAGGTCTCGAGAGATCAGGGCAGGGATAGGGCTGGCCAAGGATCACAGGCTGGGTTGATGATAAGCGTGATTTTGGCAGAGACTGAGGAGAAAGGAAATATTGTCACTACTTTGCTGTAGCATTTATCTTATATGTCCAGCCTATCACTCCTCCCTTTATATGTCAAGTTTCCCAGCAACAGGGCTTAAAAATAGAAAAAAGAAATCCTGCTAAGATGAAGGGATTCCGTCTAGTCGAAATATTTCCACTACCGACCCACCTCCATGAGAGTGGAATGGTCACCTGCCCTGCTCCCAAAGCTTGTCCTTCCTCTGTTAAAACCAGCAGGGGTCAGGCTTGAGGTGGTTTAGGTTTACATTCTGTAAATGTTAACATTTGAGATGATGTAACATCAGTAGGTGAGAATTCATAAGTAATTTTCAACTTCCAAGAAGTACCAATTCAGACAGGTTGCATTAGCTAAGTAGACAAGGAAAGTACTCTCACCATGACATTCAGAACAGTTTAATGAGTCAGGAGACCTTGACATATTTAGGTTCTGGTTTTAAGTGTTTCCTGTGAGCCAAAGAAAAAAATTATTTCGCCTCGAAGTTTGATTTATGTTGTTTGCACCAACTCAATAAGAGGTCTACACTCATTATGACAAATGTCATTTATGAAAGATCTTGTTTCTTACGATTACAATTTGTTTTTAATTTTTAAGGTTATATTTGACCAAGTTCACCCACCTTTGGATAGTAAAACTAATCATGCTGGAGCCCTTCACTGCACCCTGCCAGGATCTCCTTGTCTGGCCTGGTTAAAACCTATTCAATTCAACCCACGCAGGGAAGGAGTTTCTCATCATTCTGCCACAATTTTCTGTTCATGCTAGCAACAATGCAATCAAACGGGGGTGGGAGTGCCTGGTGAAGTTGATGAAGGATTGCACTGTGACATTAAGGATACTTGGAAGAGCATTGAATCAAGCTCAGGATGATCAGAAAGATAAATCAAAGAAATTTCAAGGGCTTTCCAGAACTATCTTTGTACCTTGGACCAACAGTGTTTCAGACTTGCAGCTACACGCTAATTTTGTCTCTAGGCTTCGAGATCTAGGTTTTGCCAGGGAATAATCCAGCACTGGAAATTCTCCAGGGAACTCCAATAGTCCAAGTCATACAATAGAGGCAAAATTGGCAAATTTGACTCATCACAACATAATGTAGCTACACTGTTGCAGTCTATTGCCAGGGCAGAGGGGATGAGGAATATTGATCCCATTGCTATCTCCCTAATCTGTTCACTTAAGACAGCCAATTCTACACATCTAATTATTGCCAAATTCTTCATAGGCACTAAAAATACATTTCTACCATGGTATGCCTTATTTGCTGGCATAGCTTTCACAGTTTTTTGATTTATTGAAGATCAGCTTTATATTCAATAGCTTAAAATGGCTTTGGCATGAGATGAGCTTGTCTTAGTCTCCCAAGCTGCAACTCTGCCTGAGGAGGAACCACTTTAACAGTGGTTTGTCTGCAGTGACCCTCCATTCTATAGATCACTATAAAGCAGGCCTTCTGTGACATTGCACACTATCAGAGCACCAGTCCCATTTTCTTGCCTGAAACCCATAATGATCCAGGTCAGACTACTCGCGACATCTAACTGAGCAACTCTTATGACTGCATGATCTTTGACATCTGAATGGCAGTTCAGGCAAGCTGTCATTCAAACAGTTGAATGACAGCAGTAATTGAATTTTAAATTAATCTCTCTGAACTTAAATGAAAGCATGAAGAGATAACAGGTATTTCAGTCAGGAGCACTGGCATACTATGAGTGAAATATATCTAAGTACACTCTGATTAAAGTGTAAATGAAACGTCTGGAAAGGGAGGGATCAGAGAACCTATTAAAATTGAGGTTATGACTAGCAGAGGAAATGTCTTTTGTCCTCTGTGAGTAGCAAAACCGCAGTCAGGTTGTCAGAAAAATGAAGATTGCATACCAAGATGTGATACTAGTAACCTTTGCTTTAATTACTTCAAGAATCGCATAAGAGCAGGAAGTGAATGTAATATACCATTGATGTTACATCTGAATGCAATCAAAGAAGGGCTATAATGTATTTCACACCCAGCAGAGTGCTTTATTTGCTAGGTTGCCCTCAGCTAAAGAGAGATTTTGTTTCTCTGAAGGCTAATCCTTTCAGGTGAAATGCTGAGTTTGTGAATTGTAAGATTCAAAGTGCTTTTAAGATTGTACAACCCATTCATCAAAGCGCGCCCGTGCTGTCATCTTATGGAGCAATTGGAACTGGTTTATATGATATTTAATATTTTAATATGGTCTTGAAATTATTGCTCCAAATTTTGTTTTTTTTATATAATAAATATGCAATATTCTACATTTTTTAAGATGTATGGTTTAAAGCTTCCTTTTTCTGGACAGAGACTATTTTTATGGAAACTGTGCATTAAGTATGTACAGTATTGCTTCAGGTAAAATTGTTCCTTTTTCTCCTTGTCTATGAGGCTGCACAACTGACATTTAATTAACCAACAAATTCAAAGCTCATTTCCAACTATCCACGAATTAGCCTTGCGACACACCAAATTGTAATATTCCATGCCATAAGAAAATTCAAAACATGAAAATACCTTTTTAGCTCTTCAGTTCTGCTCTAACTAGTTCCCATGCTGTTAACATGCACATTTGGGCGACCTCAGTTAGAGAGAGAGTGCTAATCAACTGCATATTGTACCCTATGTCTGCTGCCTCATACTGAATTTGATTTAGAAAAGTTGAAGAGGCAAGGTTTGTGAAGGTTTGTAGCTCAGGTTGAGGTTTAGGTTTACACACGGATGAAAAAAAACACCATTTCGACTGGGACAACACATCTATCCTGGGACATGCTAAGCAAAGACATGCCAGAGAATTCCTAGAGGTCTGGCACTCCAACCACAATGCCATAAACAAGCACATAGATCTAGATGCCATCTATCAACCCCTCAGAAAACGAACAAGAAATGACATCACCACAAACCCCAGGAACCCCATCCAGGAGAAAGATATAAATAGAAAGCAGGAGACAACAGCTTCGCTTCCCTTGGAGGTCGCCACTGATGATGTTACCTAGCCAGGTAATGAAATGTCTGGATATCAAACCCACAGCTCAGCGAGCAAACCTACACCCTAAAGTTGATGAGGACTACCTCCAATATGCCCTGTACTCAAATTTGGATTATACAGCAGAAGATCTGTTGTTTCATGGTGTAATGGTCAAGATTACAAAGACAGAAATAAATTGCTCACAATGAAATTCTTACACATACCTTGTGCATATTTTTATGAACTATCCAAATGTATAATTTGCATGCTCATCAAATTGTCACATTTTGCTTCACATATGCTTTGTGTTTATGTCACATTGAGTATCTTCTCATTATTACACCCACAATTTATGAAATAGCTGAAATTATGTATTCATTGTTGTACAATTGTGCAAGATCTCATCAGTAATGAAATTGTGACCTTCTGGATGTAAGTGGATCTGTAGAATCTGACATAATTATCCCACGGAGCTCAGAAAGATCTACAGTGCAGAAATTCATTGCTCCTGGAATCTCAGGGAAAGAGGCAATTTAATCATTAATTGCAAGTATAACTCCAGGTCAACATGGAATTGATAGCACAGCAGTAATTGTCAGTGAACCCATCTGTGTTAAAACGTAAACTGTTATGTTCTATAAAACCTAAATATATGGCACATAAATTGCAAATTTCTTGAGACTAACTCCTCAACCTTTAGATTCAACTCTTCTTTTTCCCTGCAACTCTATTGAGAAGCATCTATGGACAAAGCAAACATTCCATTTGTGTGACACTGAACTTAATACTGTGGCTGAAAGTCAACATCTACAAGAAAAATAACTTTCATTTATCTTACCATTAATGTAATAAAACATCCCAAGGCACATGAGAAAAGCATTATGAAACAAAATTTGGCACATATCCACATAGGGCAAGGCTTTGTTTTAAACAGCATCATCAAGGAAGAAGAAATAGAGATGGAGAGTTTTAAGAACCAACACCATCACATATGCTTTGCCTCCAGCAGTATTCATACTTGATGTAGCAATGTTTACTTTAGCTCAGGTAGCATAGTACTATTGCAATGTAAAGTTTATCACAGTTCCTGATATAAACATGTAAGATAGGGTCCAAGATCTTTGTACTCAGGTCACATGTTACGTACGATACACTGATTAACTGAACAGCATTAAAGATGTACTGCAGACCAACTGTGAGACATAACGCAGCTTATAGACAGAATTCCAGATGTTGATAATCTGAAGGCACGTTCACCAATGAATATCAGGAAGGCATTAAACAGGATATAAAATGGGTCGCTAGCCAACCCATACTATGCCAATACTGCAATTTATAACTTCCCACTTCAGTTCATTAAGCACCCTACTGATCGGTACATCCTGTTTTTTTTTAGGTACAGGCTTCCATCTTAAAAAATGCAAGTAATACTCCTTTTCTTCTTTGTTGTGGGAATGTAGTATTTTAATCATGCACATCTAGAGTCTGCAGTTTTATTAGTGAGGAAAAACTGGAGCACATCATGATGCAGTAGCAATAAAAATAGTTTAATGCTTCTCAAGCAGCTAATGATCCATAATGTTAATGTCAAAGAGTTTGTTAATGTGCCTATGAAGCATGCATTTTTTGTGCATAATGGGTTCATAACATTTACACAAAGATTTCATTAGCAAACACTGCCGAAATGTACTGGATACCTCTGAGGGAAGAAATGAATGTTTGAGTTTCATTAGGAGCCTAGAATATGCAAGTGTTTGTTTTCGATACAAAATGGGTCTCCAACTGGACACAATATGCTTCTTCCATCTTTGGGTTCTCAGCAGCTTGCAGAAACTGGTCATAAAGTTGTAAGTAATTTTTTTTTAATTCATACCATTGGAGGAGCTGAGAAATATGATTACATTCCTGCAAGCCAGTATTGACCTATTGGTCACTAGCCCTCCAGGTTTCTTGCTGTACTCTATCTTTGGGATGACTGGACATTGGAGTCAAACAATATATGTAAGACCCTGTCCTGCAAACTACAAGAAGTTGGCCAATCTCCCTCTTCAGTTGAATCCAAGGCTTCAGAGGCTGATGTCTTGCAGGAGACAGAATATTCACACCATCCATTTTCAACTAGAAACTGAAATGCTCCAACTCCTATTTTGTAATTACAAAGGAAGGCGAGTTATTTTGGTGGGTAAACATGTTGTGCGTGTGTTCTTTCAAGCCAGAAATGACCAGTCATGGATCACAATATCTCCTCTTCCAGTCTCACTTTTTATTCAATAAGACTCTTCTATTATGAAGTTTATTGCATTACTGAAACTGCTTACATGTTATTTGATCATCACCTACTTTACTACGTGGTCAAAATGTGTGGCGCTTGGAAAGCACAGCCGATCAGACAGCATCCGAGGAGCAGTAGAGTTGACATTTCGAGCATAAGCTCTTCATCATTCCTGATTAAGAGATTATGTCCGAAAAGTCGACTCTCCTGCTCCTTGGATGCTGCCTGACTGGCTGTGCTTTTCCAGCGCCACATTTTTTGACTCTGATCTCCAGCATCTGCAGTCCTCACTTTCTCCTACATTACTACAGAATCTATTAGAGGAGTACACTGGCCATAGATCTGTCTCCTGAAAATGACCTCTTTATTGACTCAGTGATATCATTACCATTGGTAATGTTTAACCCCATGGGACAACATTTCTGAATTATTTCTCACTATAGTTGAAATGTTACAGACAATCTTCTCAACACTGGCAGACCTCCTCAATTAGTATGAGAAGGCTCACTGGACCCAAAATATTAACTGCTTTCTCTTCACAGTTGTTGTCAGACCTGCTGAGTTTTTCTAACAATTGTTCTATGAGATCTTGTTTTACTTGGGGATGCAAATTTTGTAAAAACTTGGGATAGCACAGTGGCTCAGTGGTTAGCACTGCTGCCTCACAGCGCCAGAGACCCGGGTTCAATTCCTGCCTCAGGCGACTGACTGTGTGGAGTTTGCACGTTCTCCCCGTGTCTGCGTGGGTTTCCTCCGGATGCTCCGGTTTCCTCCCACAGTCCAAAGATGTGCAGGTAAGGTGAATTGGCCATGCTAAATTGCCCGTAGTGTTACGTAAGGGGCAAATGTAGGGGTATGGGTGGGTTGCGCTTCGGCGAATCGGTGTGGACTTGTTGGGCTGAAGGGCCTGTTTCCACACTGTAATGTAATGTAATCTAATCTAATCTAATTCCAGCCTTGGGTGTCTGTCTGTGTGGAGTTTGTATGTTCTCCCTGTGTCTGCGTGGGTTTCCTCCAAGTACTCTGGTTTCCTCTCATAATCTAAAGTGGTGTAGGTTGGGTGAATTGGCCATGCTAAATTTTCCACAGTGTTCAGGGATGCATAGGTTAGGTGCATTAGTCAGGGGTAAATGTAGGGGAATGGGTTTGGGAGGGTTATCCTTTGGAGGGTTGATGTGGACTTATTGGGCTGAAGGCCTGTTTCCACACTGTAGGGAATCTATGAAAATGCTTTCCATAGTTCCTTGAAAGTAGAGTAGCAGATAGATAGGATAAGGAAGAATGTGCTTGGTATGCTTTCCTTTGTTGGTCAGAATATTGAGTGCAGTAGTTGTGAGATCATGTTGCGGTCGTATTGGAAGGATGTTGTGAAATTTGAAAGACTTCAGAAAAGATTTACAAGGATGTTGCCAGGGTTGGAGGATTTGAGGTACAGAAAGAGGTTGAGAAGGCTGGGGCTGTTTTCCCTGGAGCATCGGGGGCCATGGAATGACCTAATAGAATTTTATAAAATCATGAGGGGCACGGATAGGATAAATAGAACAATGTCTTTTCCCTGGGGTGGGGAGTCCAGAACTAGAGGGCATAGATTTAAGGTGAGAGGGGCAAGATATAAAAGAGACCTAAGGGGCAACTTTTTCACACAGAGGGTGGTACATGTATGAAATGAGTTGCCAGAGGAAGTGGTGGAGGCTGGTACAATTGCAACTTATAAGAGGCATCTGGATGGGTGTATGAATAGGAAGGGTTTGGAGGAATATGGATCGGGTGCTGGCAAGCGGGATTAGATTAGGTTGGAATATCTGGTCAGCATGGACGAGTTGGACCGAAGGGTCTGTTTCCGTGCAGAACATCTCTATAACTCGAAAAGCTTGAATAAAAATGACAGGCTTTCTTTTTATGTACTAACCAGGAGACATTCTGCACCTTTAGTTTGCAGATGGCAAACAATAAAGGGCAGTTTAAATTTAGTGGTAGCCTCTACTTCGCAATTGTAACGTACTTTCTTCTGACTGCTTATTTGGTGTTCTGTGCCTTAGTTTTGCATTTCTGCCTGCTTTAGATGCTGCCTGCAGGTCTGGTAATGGGATTTGTACACTACACATTAAAATGTCAGCCTTGACTCAGTGGCAGCCCTCTCACCTCTGAGCTGGAAGGTTGTGGGTTTTTTTAAGCGTCACTTAAGACTTGAGCACATAATCCAGGCTGACATTTCAGCACAATACCAAGGGAGTGTTACACTCTCAGATGTCTGTCTTTTGGATCAAAAATGAGGCCCTGTTTGTTTTCCCTGGTGAACATAAAAAGTCCCATAGCCCCTTCAAAGACAGACATAGGAGGCTTTCTCCTTCTCCCAGCAATATTTATTCATCACTGAACATCACTGAAACTGATTATTTGGTTATGTATCCCATTGCAGTTACCGCAACCCTGGCATACACAAATTGACTGCCACATTTCCTACATTACAACAGTAACAGTTCAAGTGAACTTGAATATCAAGTGTTTATTTTCCTTCCACAATAAATCTGCTTCTGCAAATGAAATGAATCTCACATGAATTGAATCAAATCTAGTCTGTAAATTTAAATCATAAACAATGATATTACTACTGAATCTGACCTGCAAGTTTGAAGGAATTCCATTTTTGTTGTGTAGTGACAGAAATAAGTCAAGCCCACTGATTTCTCTGTCTAGATAGTAGTGAAAAAGGACAGAAATCTGAATAGGAGGTCCAACCAGTGGACATGAAGTGTCTTCCTCATTTCGACCCATTACACGCCAATTGCAATTGCAAGTAGTGTGCAGGTTCTCATCAGTTTTTTCTTATTTCTCCCACACTTTAACAGCTATTTCCAGGATCATTGTGTGAAGGTTCTGATAAGTGGCAGGAATGGCTTGATGTCTCTTAAAGGAGAGTAAGGGCATCTAAGTGAGATTTAGCAATCAGATATGCCAACAGATTTCCAATTAGTAGTATAAATCCTACTGATACACAATTGATTTAAATTATTTGTGTCTTGTGACTTTATGGTGTCTCTCAATCTGATTGTAGTCAACCAAATCAGATCCAGATCCATGAACCTCTCTCTAATGTTTTGTTTAGGGACACTTCTCAGCATATTTGAAGGTAGTTGGGGCCTGTAAATCAAAATGTTGCTGATCTTCTGCCTTCCTGTCCATCTTTTGTTCTGTTCCCCCATTTTGCACAAGGTGGGTAAAGTACCAGGCATCCAGCCCTTCCTTAAGTCATCAATTAACTGTCTCATCCATCCTCCACTGCAACATTTCAGGTTGTGACAGAAGCAAGGTGACCAACCCAGCAGCTTGCACTGCACAGGCTAATGATGGGCAGGAAAGGAAGGTCCCCTATGCCCATTAGGAAAACCATAGCATCCTACACCATGCCAATTCTGATTCTTGGTCATCCCAGGCCAGTTATCAATGCTAAAACAGACCTAGCAGTTATTTTGCAGACTGAAAAATGTTGACAAATATCAAACCAAAACTGAGCATCAAGCAGCACATCTATCTCTATAATTGCTTATTTCTACTTGCATAACATTGCTTCTGTTCTCTCTCAGCAAAATCTTCATCTGCATTGTTGTTGGTCTTCATAGTGTCCTATTTCCACTAACCTTAACGTACCAACTAATGCAACTATACTCTGTTTCACACTAAATGTTATTCACCCAGACTCATCATCCAAACCCTTGCTGATCCACTGCTTTTATTTTGACCCAACAAAGAACATTTAATTGTGTTTTGTCATCATCATCGCCAAAATCATCATATTGTTCAGTGCAATGTTTTGCATTCTGCTCAAGTCTTACTTACTCTCCTTCAATTGATTCACCTTCATTGATAACTATGGCCTCATCAATATCCTTTCTCATAATTTGTAGCACTCTGTCCACCATGGAGGTTAGAATTTACTGGTGCATCTCACCTCCTCCTGTTTCCTCCAATTGGGTGCGCGGCATAAATGAGGCAGATGGTTTTGGTGAGATTATCATGGCTAAATAGTTGCCAAAATGTGGAACATTTGAGATATGGGTGCAAGACTTGCTTCAGTGCTCAGTGTGTAAGGTCTAATTCCTGATTGACAAAGAGAGTTCATGGATGGAGTCGAGGGCTTTATGTGTGAGCTTAAAAATGCTATTGTTCAAATATGGCCATTAAAGATACGCTCACTAAACATGACTCCTGTGAGATCAGTAACCTTCATCAGGCACTGCATTTAAGTCTTTGGGGCAACATTTCTGATAAACCTTTGCTATCTATTGGCACTGCCTTCAGAGCATAAACCTGGAGAATCCCCACGCCCCACTTCCACTCTCTTGAAAGTTCAGGAGATTTCTCTTTCTTTCTATCACTTCTGGCAAAATTGCTAGTGCAGAATTCAAAGCTATGATAAATGAACATTCCCATGGACTACTACTACCAACTCTTCTATCTACTGCATGACATTCACAATTATCTCTGCATAACCTGCAGCCACAATTATTCCTCTTATCTAGGTGGTGCAGAATGGCTTTAAGTAGTGCCAGGTGGCTAACAGAATTGGGCATCCTGATGTAGGTAGCCAATGAATTGGACGTGAAGTGCAAGCTGTCCATTGAAAGGACCAAGCAATTCAATATTGTCATTCTGTCTGCAATTCCATCAATAACTAAAGGTTAACCATGCTTCCTGCACCAGTGTCATTTCAGCCATCTTTACCCAAAGGCCATGGGCTGTCTGTTTTGTTATTGTGGCTATGTGCTTGTTGTACACGGCCAAAACTAAGAAGCTGTCGGACCCAAGCCCTGGTCAAAGCATGGGCAGCATTGTATCTACCCTCCACATCATCAGGGGGTTGCACAACAGTATCATAAGCCACAGATGCTGTGGGTAACCCTTGTCCCCTGTAACCAGTTTCTGGAACTTCAAGCCTACCAGATACAGAAGAGTACCCCTGAAGTAAGAGTCTGAATGGCTACCAGGGTATCAGCTACCCACCTCCAGAGCAGCAATCAGAAAGCACCTGGACATTTATCAAATGGAAACTCTTCCAGTTGATAAAATCTGCAGTGTTGTCTGCGTGCAGTCGCTGACACCCAATACCTGGGAGAAGATAGCTACATCCCAAATCCTACTGGATTGCAAATCCTACTGCAATCCTGCAGTACTGATCCCAGCATCAGAAAACAACATAAAGTGGTGTGATCTCTCATAGATGGCAACAGTTACTGTGTGCATGATTCCACCCCATATGTTAGAGATGATGGGGAGTAGAGAGGTCAGAGAGAACTCTGTCCAGTGGAGCCTAATCCTGGGGTGAAGGGTAGATTCAGGGAGAACTCTATCCTCGATCCTCTGCAGCACTCTGTCCCATTCTGGCATCTCCAGTAGCATTCCTGTTTTCCCTCCTCTTTTCCTCCACCTTGGACAAATGTCAGTCACCCTTACCACAAGATGGCCATGTATCTGGTTAGCCAGTCAATACCGTATCAGTTACGTAATTCTCAAAATTCTATACACAAAATAAGACATAATAAACATGCCCCTCAAATGGTCCACCATTAGAAGAACGTGCAATGACAAGAAGATAATATGGAATAAAGTATAATGTTTGGAAGAAGGAAGCATGTATTCTGAAAGTTAGATGAATAGTCATCCAAAAGCTGTAGAATTGGAAATTGTGTCACGTAATGTATATAACCAATAGTATTTTGAGTGGATATTGCACTGAACATTTACTTCAATACATACAGTGCATAGGTGAATTTACTTGTAATTATCCTATATTCTATAATTGAGATAATCACCATGTAATATAATCCAGGATTAGCTATAATAAAATGTTATTTTAAAAATCATCAAAAAATTATGGACTCACATTTACCTCAAAGGTCCACAAAGAAATAAGAACATGCTTTAATTCATAAGGCACAGCTACTCCTTATTAGCATGACTACAGAAATTATTAAAGGCTGCATATCAAGCTAGTGGGGACTTAGTCAAATTTTCTCACTGGGCTCAATCAAGCTTTCCCTTGGTTTCTTATTCACTGAGCTAAAAACAGTGAAGAAAGTCAAATGATGGTTAACCACAAATTCTTACGTATAATGATATTACATTCATGCTAATTAATTGCAATTATGCCAGTTGATAACTACTTGGAATGTCACTCTTTAAAGCACTTCAGTATAATTGATATCAACTGATAGCTGAAAGATTGCATTTCAGTGCCAGTAAGATCAAATATTATCTAAAAGTGTTTTTGAGCAAACCATAATACGTAAGAGTGAAATATGTCAAAAATGTCTATGCATTTATAGAGCTCCTGAAAATATTAACCATAGATCTTCATTCATTTCTTTCACTACTTAAATGTTGCCTTGAACATAATAAATATTAACTAAGTATTCATATAAACACAACAAAAATGTAGGGTTCGGTTTAGGCTCAGTTGGCTGGATGGTTGGTTTGGGAAGCAGTGTGATACCAACAGCTTGGGTTTAATTCCCATCACCAGTTGAGATCACCATGAAGGATTTTCTTTCTCAACCTCTCCACTCACCTGAGGTGTGGTGGGCCTCAGATTAAATCACCATCAGTCACATCTTTTTCTCTCTCTCTCTCTCTCTCTCTAATGTGTGAGCAACCTGAGGCTCTGGTAAGATTACAGAGACACAACAAAAATATAGAATTGTACTTAGTCACATAATGAGATGTTAGGTCAGATATACATCGGGTTGTCCATTATAACACACGTTTCATTAACATAAATGATTTATAACATGACTGATGAATTGGGGACACTGTTTCTAAAGCACAATCTTTTAAAACCTGTGTTGGTTATAATGCGATTCCAGCACCACTAGCTTAACTGGTGCTGTTATTACTCAATTTTCTTATAACATGGGATTGCACAAGAATGGAACTACCGCATTATAGCAGAACCGACAGTACAACTTCAATCAGAGAGATAGGCTTTAAAAGCTGCCTTGAAGGGCAAAAGTAAAGTGGATACATGGAGAAGTGTAAGAGGGTATTCAAGGGCATGGCTCTGTGCAGCTGCTGGTACAACCGGCAATGAGGAAGCATTAAAAATCAATGATGCACATGAATGAGAGGAGTGCAGGTATTTCAAAGGGTTGTGGGTTGAGGAGATTACAGGCAAGGCCTCAGAGGGATTTGAAAAAAAGGATGAGATTGTAAAATTGAGATGCTCCTTGATCAGGAGCTAATGTAGATCAGTGAGCACAAGGTGATGGGGACTAGGACTTACTGCAAGTTTCAGACATGGGCAGCAGAGTTTTGGATAACCACATCTTTGTAAAAGGTATTGTGTATGAATGGCCAAGTTGGCAGAAAATGCGTGGAAGTTTCTGCTGCAAATAAGCTGAAGCTGGGATCAAATAAGGCAAGAACACAGAGGTCAAAATAGACATACAGTCATAGAATTGTGGAGACATACAGCTCATCAAGTCAGCACCAAGACAAATTACAACTAAAAGCATGCTCATTCCAGTTTTCTGTGCTTGTCCCACATCCTTGAATTTTAAAATATTTCATTTGTAAGGTGTTTTTAAAGGTGCAAGAATTCTGGCCTCTATTACCTTGTCAGACAGTGCATTTCAGATTCCTACCACCTGAGTGAAAATGCTTTTTCTCAAATGCCCTCTAAATCTCCTGCCCCTTCCCCTAAACTATGCTCGCTCATGATTAACCACTCAACCAAAGGGAACAGCTGCTCTTTACTTACTCTACCCATATCCCTCATAAACTTATACATCTCAGTCATGTTCCCCCTCAGCCTTCTAAGCTCTAATGAAAACAATCCAAGCCTCTCTAGTCTGTCCTTATACCTCAATAGCTCCAACCCATGCAACATCCTGGTGAAGTTCCTCTATAGCCCTCTCTAGTGTTGTCACATCCTTCCAGTAATGAGGTGCCCAGAACTGCACACAGTACTCCAGCTATGGTTTAACCAACACTCTGTATAACTCCAATTCCAAGGAAGACTTACTGAGATGTGCTAGGTGATGCACTTGAGCAGGAGAAACAAGATTCCTTGCTCTTATATTCTATGCCCCGACTGATGAAAGCAAGTGTCCCATATGCCTTCTTAACCATCTCATTCACATCCTTTGCTAACTTCAGGAATCTATGAAGAATTACTCCAAGGTCCCTCTGAGCTACCCAGTGTCCTGCCATTATTAAGTAATCTATCATCTTGTTTCTTCTGCTCAAGTGCATCACCTAGCACATCTCAGTAAATCTTCCTTGCTCCTATACTCAAATCCTCTTGCAATAAAGGCCAACAAACCATTTGCCTTCCTAACTGCTTATTGCATCTGTGTGCTTGATGTCAGTGGCTAGTATAAAAGACTCTTGTGTCCCAATAATTCCCAATCACACTAAGCTATGTTATCCCGAATCTGCCATGCATTCGATCACTCAGTCAGTGTCAAAATCTTCTTGAAGGCTCTTTACATTCTCCCCACAATTCACACTCCCAACTGGTTTTGTGTTGTCGGTACATTTAGGAAGACAGCATTTGATTCCATTATCAAGTAGATAATATATATTATGAATAGCTAGAGCCAAAGCATTCATCCACCTCTCACCACCTTCTCCTCCAAAAATATTCCATTTATTCCTTTTCTCTGTTCCCTGTCTGCTAACCAATTACCAAATCTTAATTGCTAAATGGCAGCCAGTAGATTGATTCTTGGAGCCTTGGGGGAATGCCAGAGATAATAGTGCAGGAACAGAATGATGAGACATTGAGCATTATTCTAGCTTCAATTAGTTAGAAAAGAATGGACCCATTTGAGAGCTTGGTTCACTTGCCTGGGCAACATTGGAATTGTTACAAGTGCAGAAGGAAGCCATTCAGCCCATGACTGCATCAGCTTGTTAAATGAGCATCATTACCAAGTGCCAAATCTCCTGCTTTCTCTCCAAACCCTTATCTTTACCTAAATACTCATCCAATGCCCTCCTTTTGAATCTGGCTCCACTGTACTTGCATTCAGTGCATTCCATATCCAAACTACTCACTGAATAAATAAAGCTTTTCCTCACTTCATTCTTGCTTCTTTTGTAGGTCACTTGAAACCTATGCCTTCCTGTTCTTGTTTCTTTCACTAGGGAGAACAGTGTTCCCTATCCATGTATCTATCCCACTCTTGATTTTGAAAATCTCTATCAGATCTCCTCTTAACTGTCTTCTCTCCATGGAGAACAATCCCAACTTCTTCAATTTATCTTCACAGCTGAAACTCTTCCTCGCTGGAACTGTTCTTGTAAACTATGTCTGCAATCTCTCCAAAGTGTTCACATCTTAGTTTAATTTGGCATTGAGAGCTGTACACAATACTCCAACTGAGGTCTAGCAAGTTTTCTTGTTTGGAATCACTTCCTTGCTCTTGTAGTCTGTGTCAGTGGGCAATAGTGTGTTCAACTGTCTCAAAGGATGCAGAACTGTTGAGAAGAATGAAGAAGAACAGTTGACCCTTGTTCCAGTCAAATAGGATACCATTGTTGAGAGTTGTTTCGGTAATTGAATTGAATTGAATTGAATTGAATTTATTGTCACGTGTACCAAGGCACAGTGAAAAGCTTTGTCTTGTGAGCAATACAGACAGATCACAGAGTTAAGTAGCATAGATAGTAAATAATAGGTAAACAGCTGCAAACACAAAACACAGGTACAGACGAATGTTAAGAGTTTGTGAGCCTATTCAGTATTCTAACAACAGTAGGGTAGAAACTGTTCTAAAACTGGCTGGTGTGTGTGTTCAGACTTCTGTACCTTCTCCCCGATGGTAGAGGTTGTAGAAAAACATTGCCAGGGTAGGATGGATCTTTGAAAATGCTGGTGGCCTTTCCTTGACAGCGGGCCTGGTAGATTGATTCTATAGATGGGAGGTTGGCCTTTGTGATTGTCTGGGCTGAGTTCACCACTCTCTGTAACTGTCTCTGATCTTGAATGGTGCAGTTGCCAATTACCAGGAAGTGACACATCCAGACAGAATGCTCTCGATGGCGCGCCTATAAAAGTTGGCAAGTGTATCTGCCGTCTTGCCAAATTACCTCAGCTGCCTGAGGAAGAAGAGACATTGTTGGGCCTTTGTAACCAGTACATCCACATGAAGTGCCCAGGAAAGGTTCTTGTGGATAACCGCTTCCAGGAGCTTGACAGTCTCCACTTGGTCCACCTCTGTGCTGTTAATGTGTCGGAGGGCATGAGTAACATCCTGCTGAAAGTCAATAATGAGGCACAGATTGGAACATGTAGTTACAGGAAATATGGAAACAGATTTGGGAGGTGACTGCACTTTCAAAGGGCTTAAAGAGAGAAAAAAACCAGGTTGGAGATGTGAGCCTTAAAGGATTGTGGGCTTCAGGGTAGGTTCCTTAAGGAGAGTGCTAACAGTGATGGGTTTGAAGAAGACAGTGACATCACGTGGAGAGAGAGAAAACTGTTTTAAATATTAACTTACATTTGGACCAAGGATGGTCAGGCATCTAGTTGGACTAGGATCGTGGGATTAGGGAATGGATCTCATGGATGAGATGAGCTCAAAAAGAGCACAATAGGAAAAACTGAGAAAGGTATGAATTTGGGGCTAAGGCAGGAGCTTTGCTCAGAAGGTGACAATAGGTGGGAGGGACACACAGGGATAGCTATTCAGATGGTCTTGATCTTTAGAATAAAGATTCTTCCATTTCTTTTTGAAGGTGATGATGGACTGACAGTCACTATACCTCCACTTCAATAAAATTATTTTGAGCAATTCAAGGTAACAATATTAGGAAACAAATTGGATTACACACAATTCTTTAAATTCAAATATTTGTCCTTGTCACTTACATTTTTATTGCACAAAGTAATGCTGGTAACAGAAGACTTCATTAAATTAAATGCTTAGGACAGAATGTGAAAACATAATTATACAGGACTCCGTTTTAATCAAAGCAACACAGCAACACCACTATATCTTCTTTTGTGAGGCAGTAATATTTCAGTATACCTCTACCATTTGTGCATTATATTTGAACAAAATTGATTCACTTACTGAGTACTAATAACCTCTGCAGTCTGTGTAATATTAATCTTGTTAAAAGAGTGAAAAGAGAATCCAGGGACTTTGGGGCAATTTTCCAAATGCAGATGTCAAGAAACTTGGAAATGATGGTGTATTGCAGGCTGTTACCTGAAGCGTTGATGCTCCTGCTCCTCAGATACTGCCTGACCTGCTGTGCTTTTCCAGCACCACACTCTCGACTCTGATCTCCAGCAACTGCAGTCCTCACTTTCTCCTACTGCATTTTACCTAATGTCCCAGGTTCTGGAATTGCATCTTCAGAAGCCTTTGGCCACCTTGATGTTATCTTTGTATGTATCACCACCGTGCCTCTGTCTCAGGTTTATGTACAGGTCTGAGTAGCTAACTCATCCTTGGTTCTTAGAATGATGGAACTGGCTTTTGCCCGAAACGTCGAATTCGCTGCTCGTTGGATGATGGATGGACTGAATGACCTAATTCTGCTCCTATATCTTTTATACTCTATGGTAAAGGAATTAAAATAAAAATGATATATTGGAGATGCCAGAAGTCTGAAATAAAAGGAGAAAATTCTAGAGAAACTCAACAGGTCAGGCAGCTTCTATGGAGAGAGAAGAATAGAATAAAGTCCCGAGTCCAGTATCACCCATCTTCAGAACGTATATTTATTTTGTGGAGGTTTTGAATTGCTGATTTTTGTAATTACTTCTCTGCCTTAATTAAGCAGTTCATAGGTCATTCCTTCACTTGCTATTCAGCTGTTTATTCTCAACGTTTGACACTTTTGATCACTTGCAAGGACTTGTTATTCAACCTGTCAACACTCCACTCACACTATTTGTACTTACCTGTTGATAAACTTAATTACCTAGAATTATCTTGCCATTTTATGTCTCCACTTAAATAATGTGTCCTTGTGCACTTTTGTCCATTTCACCTGATGAAGGGGCAGTGCTCTGGAAGCTTGTAATTTCAAACAAATGTGTTGGACTTTAACATGGTGCTGTATAATTTCTGACAATAATTATTTCAACCTGATTCTGAATGTGACTAATTAAGTAAAAAGAATATCATTCTAACTGTGTCACTATCTGGAGAGAAATTCAGTGTAAGGAATTATTGAATAGGTTCTGGTTGCCTTTGTTGGGATAAAGGAGGCTGAGGGAAGTTATAATTGAGGTTTATAAAATTCTGAGTGGTCTAGATAGGATAGGAACAATTATTATCCTGATTAGTGAGACCATTGACTGGGGACATACGTTTAAAGAAATTGTTCACAGAATTTAAAGATGAGTTGTGTGGAGCAAGATTTACTAGAGGATGGAACTCACTGCCTGAAAGTGTCACAAAGGAAGTAACCTGTACCACATTTCAAAGACATTTGAATCTACTGGGATGCAGAGCAAATGTTGGAAAGTGGGATTATGTTGGACAGGACAGGAGAGCTCTTTCTCCATTCCCATTATCATGATTGACCAAGTAATCTTCATCTGTGCTGTAAATATTCCATGTTTCTACAGGCTGAATGTAGCATTTGTTTTGGCAAAGTCTGAGGTAGCCTGGATTTTTTGGAGTAATTTCCTCCATGAGGCCTAGTGAGTTTTCTTGCTGTATCTTATCAACTCACCTCATTAACTACCAACCACACCCCTGTAGTATCCCCACACCCGATTCCTATTGCACCTTACCACTTGCCACTCCCAGAACTACTGGTTACTCAATAGATATCCACTGAAAGACTCTTATTTACTGCAGCCGTGACATCTTTAAAAGGCCGCTGGACACCCAAGTGAGCAGTGGCATTCCAAAGATGCCCTCCTCAGTCAAGGATAGATTCTGAACAGATCTTTGAAGGGGAAGATGGCGCAAAAATTCTGCACAGGGACCCTGAGGTCCTGGTCAAAGGGATGATACAAAGAGGTGATCCCTCTTCCTGAAGGACCAGCAGAGGAGGCCATGACCCTTGGCCCTGGCAGCTTGGACCGATGGTGCCACCTGGGTAACTGCTATTTCCATGGTCAGGGGAATGGCCTAAAAAGGTGAATAGACTTCTCTATTTTAAGAGGATAAGTGCTGCACTCTACACTGTGCTTTCTCACACTCATTGCAGTTAGGCCCACCTACCAACAAGGCTCCTGTCTGCCACTGTTATCATCACCTGCAACGTCTTCCCTCAGTTGTTCCCAGCTCCCAACTTCCCTACATCACTAATCCCGCATGGCTTGTACACTGCCTCCTCACTACCTTCAGAACACCTCGAACACCTACCCATTTGCATCAGGACTAACATCTTAATATGCCAACCACTTGTAAATTACTCAGTCCCTCTCCTTCTTTCATTATAGAAGAAGACAGTTTATAACAGAGCAGAGAGAGCCCATACAAGTGGAGGAGTGCCCAACATTAGACTCCTCACCCCATTCAAAGAGAATCCTGACCCTGACTCATGTGGGTATAATGATACATGTGTGTTCTATCAACCAAGTAAGTGCCACTCTTCAATCCTGATCCCATTATGGCCTTAATTCAAATTTCCTATCTACCGCCATACCCTTGAGTCTTTTATCAGTCAATAATCTATTAATCCAACCCCGCCTTAAAAATAGTCACTTACTCTGTTTTCATTGCTCTCCGGAGAAGATATGATTGGCTGAAAGAAAGAAAATATATCTTCTTCTTTGTCTTAACTAAGACATTGAGGAGAAAGTGAGGTCTGCAGATGCTGGAGATCAGAGCTGAAAATGTGTTGCTGGAAAAGCGCAGCAGGTCAGGCAGCATCCAGGGAACAGGAGAATCGACATTTCGGGCATAAGCCCTTCTTCAGTAAGACATTGCTTACTTTAAATTGTTTTCTCTAGTTCTAATCTGTCCCATCTGTGGAATCATCTTTTCATCATTTATTCTGCCAAGCCATCTTTACATGTTTCAACAAGGTCAACTTTTCCCAACTACAATGGATAGGAACTAATATTTCCCATAGGTAACTCACCAATTCTAGGCATCAATTGAGTGAACGACTTTGAGCTGCTTCTTTTGCATTCAAAGAAGCCAAAAATGTACACAGTACTCCAGATGTTGCTGACTAGTATCCTGAATAACACTGGCATAGGGATCTGAGTCAACAGAAACAAAAGGGTACCCTCAGTTGCAAATACATTGATGGCTTGTGCAGTGGCAATGGTTGGCAGCTACCTCTCTTTGCCCACCTACTGCTATGCAGATCTAGTAAAAGATAACATAAAGAGGGAAAAGTAAAATGAAAATATATAGATACTGGAGATCTGAAACAAAAACATAAATTGCTGGCAAACTCTGGCAGCATCTGTGGGGAGAAAGCACAGTTAACATTTTGAGTCTGGTGACTCTTCATCTGATGATGGAGAGGTGTGGTGAATATTTGGAAAGGGTGATAGAAGTTTCCGTTGCTAACATCCTTTCAAATAGTGAGTTCCAAATACCCACGCTTTCAGTGATTTTTCCTTTCCCTTCAATCTTCTCTGATCCTCCTGTTCTTTATCTGAAATCTATGCCTCTGGTAACTGATCCCTCTACTAAAGGAAAAGGTTTCTTTCTGTCTACTTCATCTATGCCCTTGATAATTTTGTAGACTTCAATCATGTCCCTCCCCCACTCCCGCATCATTCTCTGCTTTAAGGAAAGAGCGGCCTGTGCTCTGATAAATGGTAAAGGTACATGCTTACATAGCTGAAATATTCCAGCCCAGGCTACATCCCAGTAAATTGCCTCCAGAACAATCGTATCCTTGCTACTATAGCAGGTGACCAGAATTGCACACCAAAACTGTGGCCGACCTAGCTTTTCACAGTGCCATTGTGACCTCTCGACAAGATGCTATTTGAGATTCCCAAAAGTCTTTCAGAATCTTTTGTCCACTGAACTGTGATATTTTTAAATTTGATTCACCTCAATTTTCATCTCTACATTAGTGTCCTCTCTCAATCATCCAAGTTTGCTGTTGGTATTATGAATAATTCTTGAAATTAATTCACATCAGAAAATTGAATGTTATTTACTCTTAATCTTTCAGGTCGAATTTGAAATAGTTAATATTCATTTTAAACTGGGTTAAACAAACAGACAAAATTAGTTCTCTGGTGTGTCTGTGCTCCGATAAATAGTAAAGGTACATGTTTACATGTGAAACGTGTTAAAATGTGCTCATGAGTTTGAATTGAAGTTGATATACAGTACTTTGTTTAAAAGACACACTAACTAGTAGTATTTTTTAACTGAATAACCATTCTTTCAGAAGTACTAATTGATTTCCTTGCATTCAACTTATTTACTATTCAAATTATTCAAATTGTGCAGAAGCGTCTCATTAGTATGTTTAAGCATTCAGGTCATTTCACATACAACAAAGCTTGTAAAAACCATCGAGGTAAAAACAATGACTGCAGGTGCTGGAAACCAGATTCTGGATCAGTGGTGCTGGAAGAGCACAGCAATTCAGGCAGCATCCGAGGACAGG
This sequence comes from Chiloscyllium plagiosum, assembly GCF_037043375.1. Taxonomy (NCBI): domain Eukaryota; kingdom Metazoa; phylum Chordata; class Chondrichthyes; order Orectolobiformes; family Hemiscylliidae; genus Chiloscyllium; species Chiloscyllium plagiosum. The sequence goes on from NW_028270157.1 coordinate 38,583,728, forward strand.
CAAAATCAACGTTTCGGGCAAAAGCCCTTCATCAGGAATAAAGGCAGAGAGCCTGAAGCGTGGAGAGATAAGCTAGAGGAGGGTGGGGGTGGGGATAGAGTAGCATAGAGTACAATAGGTCAGTGGGGGAGGAGATGAAGGTGATAGATCAGGGAGGAGAGGGTAGAGTGGATAGGTGGAAAAGGAGCTGGGCAGGTCGGACAAGTCCGGACAAGTCAAGGGGATCGTGTTGCTGGAGGTTAGAAACTAGGATGAGGTGGGGGAAGGGGAAATGAGGAAGCTGTTGAAATCCACATTGATGCCCTGGGGTTGAAGTGTTCCGAGGCGGAAGATGAGGCGTTCTTCTTCCATGCGTCTGGTAGTGAGGGAGCGGCGGTGGAGGAGGCCCAGCACCTCCATATCCTCGGCAGAGTGGGAGGGGGCGTTGAAATGTTGAGCCACGGGGCGGTTTGGTTGATTGGTGCGGGTGTCTCGGAGATGTTCCCTAAAGTGCTCTGCTAGGAGGCGCCCAGTCACCCCAATGTAGAGGAGACCGCATCGGGAGCAACGGATACAATAAATGATATTAGTGGATGTGCAGGTAAAACTTTGATGGATGTGGAAGGCTCCTTTAGGGCCTTGGATGGAGGTGAGGGAGGAGGTGTGGGCACAGGTTTTACAGTTCCTGCGGTGGCAGGGGAAAGTGCCAGGATGGGAGGGTGGGTCGTAGGGGGGCGTGGACCTGACCAGGTAGTCACGGAGGGAACGGTCTTTGCGGAAGGCGGAGAGGGGTGGGGAGAGAAATATATCCCTGGTGGTGGGGTCTGTTTGGAGGTGGCGGAAATGTCAGCGGATGATTTGGGTAAAAACCATGTTTTATCGGAAACTTTTCTTGAAAAGAAACACGTTCATGTGATAAAGTGGCTTTAGGGTTTTCAACAAACTGCTTAGTTAAATGTCAAATCTGTTTATGATCATCCCAGAAATTCCATCCCAAATGGAATAAACATCATCTTACATATCAAAGAAAGTAAATTCTATATAGGTTTCTTTCTATTATTTTCCATTGGGAAGGTGCAATAACTGAAAATGATGTAATTGGTACACTATGATGCAATTATACAGAAAAGAAATGACAGCTACTATTTTATCCAATGACTTTTTATCGATACTGCAACATAGTCAGTGCCATAGGATTCAATATTAGATAGTGCCTGAAGCATTGAGCGTTTATTCATACAGTGTAATGCCTAAATTCTATTCAAATTAGTGGCAAAATGATTTTGCCTTTCACATTAATCTAATAGAATGCTGTTAAGCATTATTCTTGCAATCTTGTGCTGCCATTGCTAGTGTTTCACAATTCATTCTGCAGGTACATTCGAAAGAAAAGACGTCTCTGCTAAAGGTGATATTATTCCATTGTTACTTCTTCTCCTCTCTAAGCTTAATAATCCATAAATTCTTCATCCTTTTCCTGACTCACATGAAGCAGCCATGAAGCAATTTATCTTACTTCTGATTGACTTCTCTGACAGAAATTTTACCACACTGTGATCATTTTAGGAGCGAAAGGATTAATGTTAAACCTATTAGTCTGGTTAAAAAAAAGCTATGGTGGTTGATCAGCTGGTGCTAAGGGGCTTAATCATCTGACTCTTTTTGCTATTTCCCATTTTAACTTGCGAGTTTGAGCAATTTGGGTAAAGTGCTTTAAAATGGACTGCAGGGAGAAGCCTCTGTGGCTTTCCGGTCATACAGATCTAACTGTGAAGCAGGTAAACAGTTAAAAGTGACACTGAGATAAACATGCTTTTTCATTGTGGAGTGTGAGTGTGGCCTTCCTGGTTTTCGCTGTTTAGATCAGAGTGGTGCTGGAAAAGCACAGCAGGTCAGGCAGCATCCGAGGAGCAGGAAAATCGACGTTTTGGGCAAAAGCCCTTCATTCTGATCTAAACTTTGGTTTCCAGTATCTGCAGTCCTCACTTTTGCCTTCCTGGTCTTCACTACCTACCTTCATTCCCCCAGTATCCTGCCTGGAATAGCTCCCAATCATATACTGTCAGGTGGCAGGCTAGTGCTAGTGGTCTCTGGCTGCCCACATGCTCCTTCGCATCTGCTTTGATCTTCCATATTCCACCCATTTTGGATGCACAGTTAACTGTAGATGAGGCTCATGCATTAAAGTAAATTAAAACATTCCCAAACATAGGTCAGTATGTTTCATAGACATCCATGTTTAAAATCTATCCCAAATGCTGTATTCTATATCTGTGAAGCACTGTGTTGACATAAAAACTTAGAAAACATTTTAGTTGTTTTGGCATATTTTGCACATTCTTCCCCGTTTGAGATTTCCATGTATCAATTCCATTGTAAAGTTTTATGAGGTTGCAAAATGCTCCAAGCTTGTAATGCAATGCGAGCTGGTTCCTTGGAGCTGCATGAGAGAAGACCCATGTTTAGCCTTTTCCTTGCTGCTGCTGTGACTTTGCAATATTCATGTCTCTGCTTTTGTCAGTGTTACAGGGTGGTGATGCTCAGAACTCTAGAGTAGTTCACACCTTATTAACAGGCAAAGCAAATGAAAATCAACATCATTGTGAGAGGAACTTACCACTTGTGTCCATTTCAATGTGGTGTATTTCCCTGTATGGTGGAATTGTTCAAGAAAGCAGCTCACTACCACCTTCAGGGCAATTTGGAATTGACAATAAACACTGGCCACTTGTAAGTGAGCACAGCAGATGCTGGAGATCAGAGTTGAGCGTGTGGTGCTGGAAAAGCACAGTAGGTCAGGCAGCATCTGAGGAGCAGGAGCGTCGACGTTTCAGGCAAAAGCCCTTCATCAGGAATGAGGCTGTTAGCCGAGGGGGTGGTGGGATAAACGGTTGGGGGTGTGTGGGGTGGGGAGCTGGGGGTAAGATAGCTGAGAATGCGATAGATGGTTGGAGGTGGGGGTAATGGTGATAGATCGGAGAGGAGAGTGGAGCGGACAGGTGGAAAGGAAGATGGACAGTTAGAACAGGTCACGAGAGTGGTGCCGAGTTGGAAGGTTGGAACTGGGGTAAGGCTGGGGGAGGGAAAATGAGGAAACTGGTGAAAACCACGTTGATGCCATGGGGTTGGAGGGTCCAGAAGCAGAAGATGAGGTGTTCTTCCTCCAGGCATCGGGTGGTTAGAGAGTGGTGGAGGGGGAAGAGGCCTAGGATGTCCTTGGCAGAGTGGAAAGGGGAGTTGAAGTGTTCGGCCATGGTACAGTGGGGTCGGTTGGTGTGGGTATCCCAGAGATGTTCTCTGAAGCGCTCTGTAAGTAGGTGTCCTATCCCCCCAATGTAGAGGAGACCGCATCAGGAGCAACGGATAGAGTAAAAGACATGTGTGGAAGTGCAGGTGAAACTCTGATGGATGTGGAAGGCTCCTTTGGGGTCGTGGAGATGAGTTTTGTGGGGCAGGAGCAGGCCGAGACAATGGGTCAGCTGGAGTCAAACCATTGCTTAAGCCTGCTCCTGTCCCACCAAACCCATCTGCACATATCTCGATATTGTCCTGTCCTCCTTGATCCATGAACACCCACATATGTTTGGGACACCACCCACACACTCCACCTCATCCAAGACTTTCATTTCCCTGACCTCCAACACCTTATCTTCACCATGGACCTCCATCTGACATGACCAGGGCCTCCAACCCTCCATTTCTTCCTCTCCCGATGTCCTCACCAATACCCTTCCACTGACACTCTCATTTGTTTGGCTGAACTGGTCCTCACCCTCAACAATTTCTCCTTTGAATCCTCCCACTTCCTCCAGATGAAAGGGGTTGCCATGGGCACCTGCATGGGCCCCAGCTATGCCTGTCTTTTTGTCGGTTACGTGGAACAGTCCATCTTCCGCAGTTACACCAGCACCACTCCCCACCTCTTCCTCTGCAAAATTGATGACTGTATCAGTTCCACTTCGTGCTTCCACCAACTTCACCAACACATTCCAAATTCACCTGGACCGTCTGAGACACCTCCCTTCCCCTTCCTGAACCTCTCCATCTCCATCAACAGTGACCGACTCAACACTCGACAAAGCCACCGATTCTCACAGCTAACTGGGCTACACCTCCTCCCACCCTGCCTCATATAAAAATGCTATCCCGTATTCCCAATTCCTCCGCCTCCACTGCATCTGTTCCCAGGAGGACCAGTCCCACGACAGAACACATCAGATGGTCTCCTTCTTTAAAGACCGCAATTTCCCCTCCCACTTGATTGATGCTCCCTCGAGTGCATCTCATCCACTTCCCACACCTCCATCCTTGAACCCCACCCCTCCAACCGCAACAAGGACAGAACCCCCCAGTCCTCATCTTCCACCCCACCAACATCGCATCATCCTCCACCATTTCGGCCACCTACAAATGGACCCCACCACCAGAGATATATTTCCCTCCCCACCCCTATCCACTTTCCGTGAAGAGCGTTCCCTCTGTGACTCCCTTGTCTAGCTTGCATCCCTCACCAACCCACCCTCCACTCCTGGCACTTTCCCCTGCCACTGCAGGAATTGTAAAACCTGAGCCCACACCTCCCCCCTCATCTCTGTCCAAAGTCCCAAAGGAGCCTTCCACATGCATCAAAGGTTCACCTGCACTTCCACACATGTCATTTACTCTATCCATTGCTCCCTATGCGGTCTCCTCTTCATTGGGGAGATAGGATGCCTACTTGCTGAGCGCTTTGGAGAACATCTCCAGGACACCCACATCAATCAATCCCAATGCCCATGGCCGAACACTTCAACTCCCCCTCCCACTCCACCAATGATATACAGTTCCTGGGCCTCCTCCATCGCCACCCATTAACTACCTGATGCCTGGAGGAAGAACGCCTCATCTTCCACATCTGGACCCTCCAACCCCATGGCATAAATGTGGACTTCACCAGTTTCCTCATTTCCCCTCCCTCACCTTACCCAGTTCCAACCTTCCAGCTCAGCACCCCCCTCTTGACCTGTCCTACCTGTCCACCTTCCTTACCACCTATCTGCTCCACCCTCCTCTCTGACCTATCCCCACCGTTATCCACCTATTGCACTCTCAGCTACCTTCCTCCAGCCCCACCCCTTCCCATTTATCTCCCCACCCCCTCGGCTTACAGCCTCATTCCTGATGAAGGGCTTTTGCTTGAAGTGTTGACTCTCCTGTTCCTCAGATGCTGCCTGACCTACTGTGCTTTTCCAGCACAATAAACACTGGCCAGCCAGCAACACCCACGCCTACTGAATGAATTTTTTTTAAATTATTTACTTAAAACAAAGGTATTTTCCTCAAAGTATTTTTCCATTTTTATTGCATCTTTATTTTTACTCATTATTTTACTGTTATTTTGTTATTGTTATGACTTTTCACATTTAATATTTTTTTCACATCGTTTTTCTCACTGTTCATTCTTCAGCTTTGGTCTTTTTCTCTCCTACCTCATCTTTTTCCATGTTTTCTCGTTCTTGATTTAAACCTTAATTTTTTTAAAGATTATTTACAGTGTGGAAACAGGCCCTTCGGCCCAACAAGTCCATGCCGAGCCTCCAAAGAGTAACCTACCCAGACCCATTCCCCTGACCTGCACATCTTTGGACTGTGGGAGGAAACCAGAGCACCCGGAGGAAACCCCATACAGACACGGGGAGAATGTGCAAACTCCACACAGACAGTCGCCTGAGGTGGGAATTGAACCTGGGACCCTGGTGCTGTGAGGCAGCAGTGCTAACCACTGAGCCATCCCTTATTACTCTACATTTCCCCTGACTAACACACATAGCCTCCACATCCCAGAACACTCTGGGCAATTTAGCATGGTCAATTCACCTAACCTGCACAACTTTGGACTGTGGGAAGAAACCAGCACACCTGGAGGGAACCCACGCAGACACAGGGAGAATGTGCAAACTCCACACAGACAGTTGCCTGAGGCTGGAATTGAACCTGGGTCCCTGGCGCTGTGAGGCAGCACTGCTAACCACCATGCCACCCCATTGATATCCCTATTAAATATTGACTCTCCTGCTCCTCGGATGCTGCCTGGCCTGCTGTGCTTTTCTAGCACAATAAACACTGGCCAGCCAGCAATACATATGCCTACTGAATGAATTTTTAAAAAGTTATTAATTTAAAACAAAGGTATTTTCCTCAAAGAATTTTTCCATTTTTATTGCATTTTTATTTTTACTCATTATTTTATTGTTATTTTGTTATTGTTATGATTTTTCCCCTTTTTTTTCACATCGTTTTTCTCACTGTTCATTCTTCAGCCTTGGTCTTTTTCTCTCCAACCTCATCTTTTTCTATGTTTTCTCATTCTTGATTTAAACCTTAATCTTTAGTCTTTCCTGTCTCGTAATTAACCCTCATTTTCATAAACATTCCTGGCTTAAAGTGCATGTAATTTGTACTTAATGGTCCGTCTAAATACTTCACTGCATGAACGACATGTTAGTATTTACCCTGCATATGTTATAGTTTCGTGGTCCAATCTAAACTTGTTCAAACTACTTTTTTGGGCTTTACTCTCAAATGCAAACATATTCTACCTTTCTTTTTTCAGGTTTCTTTCATTTTTGTGTTCATGTTATGAATGCAGTGACAAACAATGGCATTTCTTTCAGATCTTTATCTTTTGATTATTTATCCTCACTGAAGCCAGTTTATCTGCAATCGGATAACATCCATCAACACCCAGTGACCAATAATATCCTTCTCATATATTCACCAAAACCTTCTTTGCCATTGTCCACTGCAGTGAGAGTTTACTTTATGCACAGAGATATCTATTGCTAAGAAAAAATGGTGGATGATATTTCTCTTTTAAACTAACTTTCTTAGTGTTTTCCAAGACAAATTCAATACGGCACTGCACAGCAGTGTGACAGGTAAGTCATCAAAGTTACATTGGAACATTTCTTGGAGTTTTACCAACAGGTAACAAAGAGAAGCACAACAGCCATGTATGGACATATGTATGGGAAGCATGACTGGAAACATTCACTCAACAGTTTCAATGTACACTCAAGATCAACATTAAACTTTTAATCTATCCCTAGCATTTATAGTTGACGATGATTTCTTAGATTTGAAATAGTGGGCTAAAATTTCCTGTTTATTGGTAAAGGGCATTTTCAAATGAGATTCATGGTGGGTGGTTCACCGTGGCATTTATTAACTTTTCTCACATAATCTTTCCTGCTTCACTTCATTAATTGTGGGACTGCCTCTGCAGAGCCAATTTTGTGGAATCGTGCAGCAGCGGAGGTGCAACTGCTCACTGCTGTTAGGACTGGAATGTTCATGTCACTGCAGCCACAGCTCAATACCCCATTTCACAGCACCTCAGAGACTGCAGGCCAGGAACTGCCCTTCGCACTGTTCTCAGCCTCCTTTCTTACCAAGGATTTGGGCCAGAAAGGAAATCTTGTGCCTCACTTCACTGCCAGGGACAGCCTTCTTCTGGCAGATTGTTAAAGGAGATCACATCACTAGACTCAGCCAAGCTGGACAAAGATAGTGGCTCCGGTTATTGCAGGGTCAGGCGAGACAATGGCCTAGGGGCATTATCGCTGAACTGTTAATCCAAAGACCCAGGTACTGTTCTGGGAGCCTGAGTTTGAATCTCACCATGCCAAAAGGTTGAATTTAAGTTCAATCAAACAAAATCTGACATTAAGAATCTAATGATTACTAGGTTTCCATTCTTGACTGTCAGGAAAAACCCATATGATTCAGTAATGTTCTTCAGGGGAGGAAGCTGTCATCCTTATCTGGTTTGGCCTACATGTGACTCCAGACCCACAGCAATGTAGTTGACTCTTAATTGGTCTCTGGGCAGCAAATAATGGTTCAGTTAGCAATGCCTATATTCCATGATTGAATCAAAAAAAAAGTATGCTGGGTGAAACGCAATGCACAGCTTTTTTATGAACAAGACTAGGCAGGCAGACCCAGAGTTGTGAATGCGTTCCATTCTGAGTCTGTTCGGTAGCTGATTTCTACGCAAGTCGGATCACAATGCAGGACAATATAAAGGAGCCATTTGTAAGTGCAGCGTGGGCTAGTGTTTGTACGTACAAGCGTTCAGGAGTCAGATGTTCGTGAATCGGGTTTCCCTTGCAAAGCTTTCTGCATTATGAGATTAAGAACCACCATCTTCTGTCTGCTACCTCATACTGACATGGTCACCATTCACTCTAACTGCAGTGAGAATGCAGACTGTACGCAGCTCTCACCAAGGCTAATCCACTACATGCTGTGTGCAACATATACATGCAGTGGTTCTCAACCATCTCATCCTTTCAAGTGACTATTCTCTGCTTCCTACTCACTGAATGGCGATGCCTCATCATCTCTCCTGCTCCCATATCTCCATTATTGGCTCTCCCTCCTACTTCCAGCATATTCAATTCTCCTTTTATCTCATTTCAGGAAAAAGTGCCTCACAACTGGACCAAGACTGTCAGCACGGTAGTTAACGTAAAGCTCCTCACGCTATATGAGGAGAAAATGCTTGGTTCGATTAGAGAAGAATACAACCTCTCGGGTGAGTATGTGGAGACCTCCACGGGTAACTAACCCAGTTAACTCCATCAAGCCATGCTATACTGCTCTCCCATTAACACTAATGCTAATTGTTAATCCACACAAGTTTTTATTCTATATATACAACTAAGTTGTTCTCTTCCCTGATGTAGGCATTAGCAGCCCTCAATGAACCTCGAAGAGAAGAGGTCAGTGCCAGTGACCTTGAACTGCAGTTCCACTGCTGGGAAGGAAGTCAGAGAGGCTTCACTGGAAAAGCTTTCAATGGCACCCTCCACCAGCTCCGGGATTTCCATCTCAGTGGGTTCTCTATCTAGATTAAATTCAAAAACACAATCTGGTGACTACATCATTGACACATCTCTGCAGCTGGTTGAAGAAGAAGTGACTCTGGGAGGACTGCTGGGCACCAAGCACTTGCTCAGCCCCAGGCAAAAGATGGCCCCATGGACTCAGCCATTAATGACTTGCTTTAAAATGAACAGACACAGGAGCATTAGGCAAAGGCAGTTGGTAAATTGGATCGCAGGTTGGGGAAATCCGCCAACTTTTTCAGCACCATGCTGGATATGGCATTTATGAGTCAACATTAGAGTGGTACTGGAAAAGCACAGCAGGTCAGGCAGCATCCCAAGAGCAGGAACGTCGACGTTTTGGGCAGGAACCCTTCATCCTGACCAAAACGTGGATTTTCTTGCTCCTCGGATGCTGCCTGACCTGCTGTGCATTTCCAGCACCACTCTCTAATCTTGACTCTGATCTCCAACATCTGCAGTCCTCACTTTCGCCTATGGCATTTATGAGTCTGGCTATTGGTGTCCAGTATAATCAAAGCCTGTCAGATATGCACACTGACCTGCAGTCATAAATACTTAGTATTCATGGCAAGCTGAGAGGGGAGGGGACTGTAAGCTTCCTTTCTCTCAGGCAGACAAGTAGATCCCAATAGGCACGCATAGGAAGGAGGAAACTTAAAAAGGACCGCAGAAGCTTCCTCTCAGGATGCTGCATATGTACGATACCTCGCTGTCTTTAATGCTAAAGCCTTCAGACATCCAAGCCTGTATCTGGGCATAACACTCTCATCAGGCCTGGTCCAGTTAGAGATGAAAATCCCTGAGATGACAAGCCAGGTATTGCAGGACAACTGGAACCAACTGAACAACAGACTGCCACTACTTCAACTGCAGATGTCGGAACAGCACTTAGGTTGAGGGAGAGAAAGAAAGAAAACCCACTGAAGGTGTACAGGTGACACGTTTTGGAAATTGTCTGTAGATATAAGTTTACTTGCACTTTTAAAATGCCTGTTTCAGTGTCATTGTTGTGATTTAATCTGATGAAGTTGCATTCATTTGAGAGATGAGCAGCCACTTAAGAATTGCCAAGGATGAAGAAGTGAGAGATGAAGCATTGCTCATCTCTCACAAGCATCTGACTCCTCGACTGCAGATAGCCTCAGACATTGTGGATTCTTGAAGCCCAACATTGATGAATGCAGCTAAGATGTTGCACTTTAACATGGACAAAACTGAAGCTAAACATTATATGTAAGAAATGTGCTAGGGCCTGGCAGCACGTGCCATTCCACACTTACATATGAAATCATTGCTGATTCCACATACGTCCAGGGTGAGAGATTCACCAACCACAAGGTCCACATGTGATCTGATAGATTATTAAGAAATATCAGAACTCAAATAAGATACCAGTAATGGTATTCCTGAGGCTTCACATCAACCACAATGAAGTGTAGGTATTCGTAACAGAGTGGTGAAGAGGCTTCATGTGAGTCTAAGGACAGAGGGTGTAAGTTTAAGGTGAGGAGTGAGATTTAGAGGAGAACTGAGGAAACACCTTTCACTCACAGGGTGATAGAAATATGGAACCAAAAGAGACAATGCTGGAAAATCTCAGCAGGTCTGGCAGCATCTGTAAGGAGAGCACCAGGCCCATATCCCTCCAAACCCTTCCTATTCACATACCCATCAAAATGCCTCTTAAATGTTGCAATTGTACCAGTCTACACCACTTCCTCTGGCAGCTCATTCCATACACGTACCACCCTCTGTGTGATAAAGTTGCCCCTTAGGTCTCTTTTATATCTTTCCCCTCTCACCCTAAACATATGCCCTCTAGTTCTGGACTCCCCGACCCCAGGGAAAATACTTTGTCTATTTATCCTATCCATGCCACTCATAATTTTGTAAACCTCTATAAGGTCTCCCCTCAGCCTCCGACGCTCCAGGGAAAACAGCCCCAGCCTGCTCAGCCTCTCCCTGTAGCTCAGATCCTCCAACCCTGGCAACATCCTTGTAAATCTTTTCTGAACCCTTTCAAGTTTCACAACATCTTTCCGATAGGAAGGAGACCAGAATTGCATGCAATATTCCAACAGTGGCCTAACCCATGTCCTGTACAGCTGCAACATGACCTCCCAACTCCTGTACTCAATACTCTGACCAATAAAGGAAAGCATACCAAATGCCTTCTTCACTATCCTATCTACCTGCGACTCCACTTTCAAGGAGCTATGAACCTGCACTCCAAGGTCTCTTTGTTCAGCAACACTCCCTAGGACCTTACCATTAAGTGTATAAGTCCTGCTAAGATTTGCTTTCCCAAAATGCAGCACCTCGCACTTATCTGAATTAAACTCCATCTGCCACTTCTCAGCCCATTGGCCCATCTGGTCAAGATCCTGTTGTAATCTGAGATAACCCTCTTTGCTGTCCACTACAGCTCCAATTTTGGTATCATCTGCAAACTTACTAACTGTACCACTTATGCTCGCATCCAATTCATTTATGTAAATGACAAAAAGTAGAGGGCCCAGCACCGATCCTTGTGGCACTCCATAGATTGGGTTGGGATATCTGGTCGGCATGGATGGGTTGGACCGAAGGGTCTGTTTCCATACTGTATATCTCTATGACTCTATGAGAGAAAAGAGCTGACGTTTCGAGTCTAACAGTTAGATTCGAAACGTCAGCTCTTTTCTCTCCTTACAGATGCTGCCAGACCTGCTGAGATTTTCCAGCATTTTCTCTTTTGGTTTCTTTGCTTATATCCAATGGTAAACCCACTACCACCTCTCTTCCAGATTCCAGCATCCGCAGTAATTTGCTTATATAGATGATAGAAATATGGAATGTGCTGCCTGAATGAGCTTTTAAAATGTCAGGGCATAGTAGGCTATGCATCAAGTGCAGGTAAATGGGGTTAGTGTAGTTTTGTTGTCTTAGACAAGGTGGGCCAAAAGGCATGTTTCTATGCATGTCACTCTATGCCTTTTTGAAGGCCAATGACATGCCTCCATAAGGAACTCTGAAATATATCACTTTATCCAGTTTTTAGCTGCAGAACAAAAGTATTAATGTTTAATTCAGGGAGAATAATTCTGGCATTATCCACCGTCAAAACACTCCTCCCAAAAGAAGTCACCCTTGGACATCACAGATGATGTCCTTGGACAATTACAATTCACTGTGTGAAGTGGCAGCTCTGTAAATGTTGTCTTCCAGTATTGGGTATGAAATTTGATTTTGGCAAAGTATTATATTTGGTGCTGAATTACATTGTCCATATTGTTGTAAAATTAATGAACATGTATTTCTTCAAGTCCATTTTCGACCTGCCGCTTGGGCATTGATCTCGTTTTCAGATCTCTTGCTCATAATGGAATCCCACTCCTCCACCATGCCCCTCACCATGCCTGACTTTCACTTGTGTTGATTTCAATAATAATTAAACAGATTCTAAAATGGGTGGCCAACTCCCAAAATCAACTTTACATGCAAACAACAGGTTTAAAGTCTACCATGTGATCCTGCAGGTCTTGTTCTGAACAGTGCCCATTGTACAGGGAATGAAACTTGCCTTTGCAGTACAGCATTTTGGTGTCTGAGTAGTGCAGATTTAGGAAGACTCAAGTGATGGATGTTGCAAATAAAATGAAAACTTGCAAGATCAGTGAAAGGCAAATATTGTCAAAACTAGAGAAACCATAAGGAAAACGTCCTGAGAAGAATATGAAAGAATAAAAATGGAGATAAGTGCTAAGTTAAACGGGAAGCAAAGAAAAAATATTAATTAAATATGAATACGTATTAAAAAGTGTTTAGTGATCTTGCTGGAATAATGGTCAACACATTGCAAAGTCAAGGCAAACACCTCTTGCATGATATTAACCATGTACCTTAATGCTGCCCATTCTTTGAGAATTTTGAGGAAAACTGTGAAGTACAAATAAAGGTGTGATGTTCTAAGATCTTGATATCTTAACCAATCGTAATTTGTAAAACATTTACCAGTATGGATGAACTAACTAGCTAATTTGCTGCAGCAATTTATTTTAGTCTTAATAAACATACATATCGGGGAATGTTCCATGGCACCTCTCATTGTGAATTGTAGTATATGAAGGATGTGACAATGCTGTCACTTTAAAAAGATTATTTTGTCATTGTTTTTTTTGAAGAGAGATGTTAAAGGCAGAGATGCCAAACAGTTGTGTTGATTTCAATAATTATTAAACAAATCTGGACATTATTAAAAATTTAAGATGAACATAGAAAGTTTTTTAAAATACTTCAGATACAAAAACTTTTGTCAGTTACCCACCACTATGATAATTTCTACAAGAACTACCCAAGCAATGACCTGAAAAATACATCAACATCATAAAAAAAAATGATTTTCTGGACTGATAATCATGGGATTTTGCTATGCACAGACTGACTGCCACATTTCCTACATTATTTAAGGGATTGCAAGAGTTCAAGAAGGAAATTCATCATCATTTAGTGGGAAATCTGGCTCATTTTTAAAATCGTTTACAATGCTAAGTAGGAAGCACAATATATAATGTATTATTAACTCCACATCATAACAGTAACAGTTTAACAATGGAAGGGGAGTGGCCAGTTCTCTGATTTCAGGATTTTTTCTAGTTTGTTTTTAGCTATAGCAGTCACAAGATGTGAGAGTCCAGGGGAGTTGCAAACTTCAGTAAATAACTCCTTTGACTGTTCCCTAAAGTCTCCCTATCTGGATGCTGCTCCCTCTGCCTGTAAGAATCTGTTTTTGAATTTACATTTTTGATAAGGGATGTGTTTACGGCGCATTGCTATATTGGAACAGTTATTGGTAATAGTTGCTGTATCAGGTCAGTTATGTTTTCCAGTCATTAAGTTTTTCTAACTTCCATGTTTTTTTTTTGTTCATGTTTCAACTGTGGTGTTTAAATAGATTGTTTTGCTTAAAGCTGAGTGGTCTGAATTGCTGCATCACACCTGGAATAGCCACTTCACATCTGTCTTTAAAATAAGAAAATGTTGGGATCTAGGCTACCTCCTTAAAATATTTTAAGGGGGGTCTGGCCTGATCCATTACAAGGACCAGATATAACGTTAGCAAATCTGAGGTAACAAGGTAGAAGTATCAAGCCCAAGTTTGAAGGTAATTGTATATGAATTCTCCAGGCATTTAGAGATCAGACAGGTAGTCTTTAGAGAACTTTTGATCTAGAGGAGGGTTGGAATGAATTTTTCTTGGTAGAGAAATTTTTTGCACTCTTGGTGACTATTGTCTGTTCTAGTATTTTTATCTGCATTGCAAAAAATTGCCTGTGTAACCTGAATTGTGCTATGTAATTCTGAAGACTTATATTTCAATTAGGAATGCTGATGGTCAATTTTGGAGGTCTGGAATATCAAAGCTAATTTGAACTGCTGGCCAATTGTCATGAATTGCCCAAATCTCGCACTAGATATTCCTACAGGTTCAGCATCATTTTCACTTCCACAAATGGATCTCACAAACTCTATAATCTAGAATGCACTTTTCTACCTGATATTGAGTTTAACTATCATATGATGTGGAGTTCATAATACATAATATATTGTGCTTCCTACTGAGCATTGTACACGATTTTAAAAATGAGCCAGATTTCCCACTAAATGATGATGAATTTCCTTCTTGAACTCTTGCAATCCCTTAAATAATGTAGGAAATGTGGCAGTCAGTCTGTGCATAGCAAAATCCCATGGGTTGTATTATGATTATCAGTCCAGAAAATCTTCTTTTTATGATGTTGATGTATTTTTCAGGTCATTGCTTGGGTAGTTCTTGTAGAAATTATCATAGTGGTGGGTAACTGACAAAAGTTTTTGTATCTGAAGTATTTTTAAAAACTTTCTATGTTCATCTTAAATTTTTAGTAATGTCCAGATTTGTTTTAGTAAATCAGAACCCACAGAGAGAAAAGGTACTATTTCGAGGCATTCACCAAGAAAAATATAGGGAACTCAGAAGAACTTCCTTAACCTAAAGATGATGAAAATGACAACTTGCTACCAGAGGGAATGTGTGGAATAAATAGTTTTGATGCATTTAAAGGAAAGACAAGTATTTGAGGGAGAATATAATAGAGGGTTACGATGTAGGCCTGGATGAAGAATGATGACAAGAGACTCAAGTGGAACATAAACACTGTCTTAGATTGATCTTGTCAAATGGCCTATTTTCATGCTGTCTTTATATTATGTGGTGTATTGTATGAACACCAGCCAGTGCCAGTTTTCCAATGGTTTATTTCCCCATGTGATTGGATAACAAAGTATTTGAAGTTCTTCTGCTGGAAAAAGAATGATTTTTAACCATCAAGTTTCTGACCCGAAAGTATAGCAGTTCATAAAATGTAAAGTTTAAAATAAAACAAGAAGCCTTGACAAATCCAGTGTCTGAAAAGAGTCAGAGTTGTAATAAACACATTTGATTTTAACTGAATCTTGTGATTTGGGTAAACTTCCACATGTAGTGTCATAACAGTATTGACAAACAGACCAGAGCCAAATGAGGTAAAATTCTTTTTGCAGGGAGTGTTTGGGACCTGGAGTACATTGGTAGGCCAGAGCTTGAGTACCGCTAAAAAAAAGGTTTTGTCAACTTTTTTTCACCTTGCACTTTGTAGGTCATGTATGAGAGTTCCAATGTAAAGAGGAATAACCTTCACATTAGTGTTCTTACAATCATCCTGTGGAGTACAAGTTTTAAAACTTTGAAAAAAGACATTTTGTCAATAATACAAAAGAGAGTAAGATAATTATGGAATGGGAAACATTTTCAAGGCTAAGGGGTAAAAACAACTGAGTAGATCTAGCAGAGTTGTTCCTACATAGTAGGCAAGGACATAGTGCACCCAATGGTCTCATTCTGGGCAGGATCCATTATATGTTCCATGTGAGCTTTCAAAAGCTGAGGATTTAATCCACTTCCTGACATCAAAGTCAGATCAGGTACCTGTTAGTGGTGACAGTATCATTAAACGCAGGTGATGGTTGCGCCTCGAGATATAGAAAGATCACAGTTTAGAAACAGCACTTAAAGTGTTAATGATGTAATCACGTTACAGTCAAAATACGTTTTAAAAGTTCGCACTTTAGAAACCATGTCTCCAATTTGTCAAACGCATTACAGTGAATTTGCGTTAACAAAGCTCATGTTATAGCAAACCATCTGCATTTTGAAAGTAGATCTGAATAGATTCTTGTTAAGCAGGAATTCAGAGTAATTAAAGAGTAAATGGAAATGTGGAATTCAAAAAACAAACTGATCAGGAATGATCTTATTGATTGAGTGAGGGGCTCAAGTGGCTGAGTGGTAATTTCTGTTCCAATTTCATATGTTTGTCCTCTGGTCTCAACTTGAAGAGGCTGCCAACTGGGACACGGCATTTTGCAAAGTCATGGGCTCTAGGGGTAAACTGGGGACACGAATGGTTTATTGAAACAATGACCAGAAATTCAACCACTGGGATTCACAAACCAACAACCACGCTTGGACAACAACTCACCAGGTCAAAAGACCCTATCCCCATCATGTGCAGGAGAAACGTAACTTACAAGATTCCATGCAAAGACTGCATGATAGACTATATAGAAAAAACAGGTAGACAACTAGTAATCCACAGCCATGAGCACCAACTAGCCACTAAATGCCACGACCAGCGGCACCTAGTAGCCGCAGACACAGATTTGACTAGGACAACGCAATGACCATAGGACAAGCTAAACAGAGGACAGCCGGAGAATTTCTAGAAGCATGGCACTCATCAACAAACTCATAGACCTAGACCCAATATATCAGCCACGACAACAAACAACCAGAACTGATAAACGGAAGTAGCAGGAACAGAGCCAAATAAATTCCAGAAGACACAGTACAGCAGAAGCTCCAAAGACCTGAAGATGTCTGCAAATCAACTCCCCTGCTCGATGAACATACCCACAACTATGACAACCAGCACCCAAGCAACAAATGTTTATGCAAATCTGAGTGTCACCTGGATTGATATTTCTGAGATGCATTCCACAGCTGTATCTGGAAGTAAATGCTTCAGAGCTGCCACATTCACATGGACATGGTCTGTGATATTCCAGGGTGTCGTTTTTGAAAGGAGGAGCGAATCACATTGATGTATTGCCATAATTCATGGTAACATAAACATGTTGGTTGTGCGCATGCATTTGAAGAAGATTGTATATCTCAGAGCTCCTTATTGAGGCATGGCGATGACTTCCTTGTAAAGCCTCCATTCCTAATTATCAGGGCATATTGTGATTGATGTAGGGGCCCAGGAGTACCATTAATTAAATGGTGTTCTTTTTCAAACATTCCTCACAGATTATATACCAATACATTTGACATGAGCTCCTCTGTGACTGGAGTCCTTGCTGTGTTATTTAAATACAAAGACAATGTTATGGAGAGAACAACTAGAACAATTACAATTTTAGCAGTGAGAACAGCTGCCAGAGGAAGAAACAAGATGCAAATCCCACAAGTGTGCAAGGAGAATGATGTGACTGCCTCCCTGGCCCTTTCTAAAGGCCTTGTTGTCACTTTCTACATCTGAACTGTGTCATTTGCTGGAGCAGGAATTGTGCTCAGAACGACTGGGTGGCCAATCCATGCAAGTCACAGCTGCCCTGAATTCTTATGCCAGCAGCTCACTTCAAAGGAGCACTGGGGTCCTGTGAGTCAAATCCCAATCCTTAATCTTAAATGCATCCAGGATGTAATCGATCTAATTTTGCAGATCACACTGGCTTATATTCATTCCCTGTAACAGTGAAGGTCAGGCAGCCTGGACAGTTGAACTATCCAACATAACTGGCCTTCCCCAGGTGCAGGTCGCTATAAACTGCACCCTTATTACTCCGAGAGCACCTTTTTCCAAACTGCAAAATTCATAAACTGAGGGTACTTCCATTCCATCAATATTTAAATAAGATGTGACTATCGATGTCAAATTTTGGAGGACTGTGCTGGATGTCCTGGGAGATGTCATGGTGCATACATACTGAAGAACTCAGAGGTTCCTGTCTGTTTCAAAGGTCTTCAGGCCAAACAGGAGTGGCATCTGGAAAATAAGGGCTACCCACATCACATATGCCTAATACATTGTCACACAACCTTCAGACTGACAAAGAATGAAGACAAAATGCAACTCATAATTCTGCCAGCCCCATTGTGGAACTGACAGTCCTTAGATAAGGTGTTGATACCTGGACTACTCTGGTGGGTGCCAATATAGGTTCAGCTGCAATATTAAGGCATACCGTGCCCTTCAGAATTGGTGCTGACAAAATGAGATATCTTGAAGGTAGAAGAAATGGGAACTGACAGAAGACGTCTGAGGATGTAAATGAGGATCAAACCTTTGACAAGAGGGATATTCAAGAGATCATGACACAGCATGCATCATTGTGGGTGATGAGACAAACTGGTTGAAACTGACTTTAAGAATGAAAGAGCTAAGTTTGGGCTCTCTTTGATTGTGTTAATTTCTGTTGGTTAAATAGCAAGAAGCCCCGGTAGAACTGGTTATTTTTCCATGGCTTAATATGTGGTTCCTTACCATTCCGTCTGTCTGTACCATTGATACCTTTGGGTTCATCACATATTTCTACACTTTTTACAGTTTTTTTTTATTCTGGAAAAAAACAGCAGTGAGACAGAATAGTAACACTGTATGTTGCTAAGATTAGATAGCTGTTAAGACTCCAGTCAACATCTGATATCAGTGAGTTGTATTGTGAGGTCGCTGATGATAGGCAGCAGGTTAAGAGATGCAAGTAAGGCCCAAGCTCAATGCCTCCACATTGATGTGGACAAGACTGAGGCTGAACACAATGTTCCAAAATTACTAAATACTTAAGGGGCAAAAGGAGGAGAGTATACAAACACAATAACGATCGCTGGTGAAAAGGTGCTATGGAAACTGCTGAGGTTAAAGACCAATAAGTCACCTGGTCCTGACAGGATGTTTTGTATGATATTAAAGGCAATAACTACTGGGATAATAGATACACTGATAGTAATCTTGCGAGAATCTTTACGTTCTGGAAAAGTCCCAAAAAAATTGCCCATGTAACACCTTTATTTAAAAAGGGAAGAGACAGCAACAAAACATAATTGTAGTCCAGTTAGCTTAATACCCGTTATTAGGAAAATATTAGAGTCTATAATAAAATGAGTAATAGCAGAGCGTTTAGAAGTACATAACATGATCAAGTATTAGCATTATATATGAAATAACTGCACAGAGGCTGGTATCCTTTTCGCAACAGAGAGCGGCGGGAGCTGGGCGGAAGTTCAGGCAGAGCGCAAAGCCAGTCGGGAAGGTAAGTGATTGCTATTAGAGTGGGTGTGATCTAAACCCCAGGTCCTACAAAGTAGGGTCTCCCTCCCTCCCTCCTCCTCTAACCTAAATTAAGAGTCCACAGACTTGCCACAAAAAGAGGGTCTAAGGAAGTTTAGATCGAAGAGTGAGGCTTCAGCTCAGGAGTCTTTGACAAGGCGGTTGAGTGAAGTAATTACGCCACAGTTGAAGAGGGTGAAGACATGACTGCCCAGCTGGTTCAGTGCGCTACGTGCTTGATGTGGGAGGTCAACGACTCTGGTGTGTCTGGCTCGTATATGTGTGGAAAGTGTGTGCACATTCAGCTACTGACAGAGCATATTGCAGCGCTGATGAAAGAACTCGAGGACCTTAGGCTCATCCGAGAGAATGAGATCATTCTGGACAAGCCCTTCAGCGAGGTTATTACACCAATCATGCCAGAAGAGAGCAGAAGAGAGCAGACGATAAGGAAGGCAGAGAGGAGATAGGTGCAAGAGACCCCGGAAGAAGTACGTGTCAGGAACAAGTTAAAGCTTTTGGAAACAGTAGAGACTGATGTCACTGCCAGTTCGCAAGGCAGCCAGGCCTGTCGATCAAAGGTTGGCACAGAGGCAGAGCGGAAGAGTCGGACATCGCACAGAGCTGTGGTAATAGGGGACTCCATTGTAAGAGGAACTGACCGGGGTTTTTGTGGCAGCAGATGGGACTTAAGGATGGTGTGTTGCCTTCCTGGTGCCAGGGTGAAAGACATCACGGACAGAATGCAGGAAATCCTCAAGGACGAGGGTGAAGAGCCAGAGGTGGTGGTACATGTCGGCACAAATGATGTTGGGAAGAAGAGGAGGAACATACTGCAGCGGGACTTCGGAGAACTAGGAAGAAGGCTGAAAAGCAGAACGTCCAAGGTGGTTATATCCGGTTTGCTTCCAATTCCTCGGGCTGGTGAGGCCAGAAACAAGGAGATAATGGACTTGAACGTGTGGTTGGGGAACTGGTGCAGGAAGCAAGGATTTAAGTTCTTGGATCACTGGGGTATATTTTGTGGTAAGCATAAATTCTACAAGAGAGACAGCTTGCACCTTAATAGGTTAGGGACCAGTATTCTGGCAGGCAGGTTTTCTACTGCAACACTGCTACATTTAAACTAAGTAGCGGGGGAGAGGGGACAAACTGGATGTTTAAAAAGGAAATTGAAGGGAAAGTTAGAACAAGAGAAGTCAAGAAAGACAACTGTATCAATGAGACAGAAAACTCGGAAAGGGATCATGCTGTAAAGTTGAGTGAAATAGGGGTTGATGGGAAGGGTGAGAGCAGTAACAAATTAAAAATACTATACATGAATGCATGAAGCATTAGACATAAGATGGATGAGCTTGAGGTTCTTTTGGAAATTGGCAGATACGATATTGTGGAGATAACTGAGACGTGGCTTCAAGTGGACAGGGCCTGGGAAATGAATATTCAAGGCTACACATGCTATCGTAAGGACAGACTGACAGGCAGAGGGGGTGGGGTGGCCTTGTTGGTAAGGGAGGATATTCAGTCCATTGCGCGGGGGGACCTAGAGTCAGGGGATGTAGAGTCAGTGTGGATAGAGCTGCGAAATACTAAGGGTAAAAAGACCCTCTTGGGAGCTATCTACAGGCCCCCAACCAGTAGTCTGGATGTCAGATGTAAGTTGAATCAGGAGCTGAAATTGGCCTGTCACAAAGATGTTACTACAGTTGTTATGGGGGATTTTAACATGCAGATAGACTGGGAGAATCAGGATGGTATTGGACCTCAAGAAAGAGACTTTGTGGAGTGCCTCAGAGATGGATTCTTAGAGCAGCTGGTGCTGGAGCCGACCATGGAGAAGGCAATTCTGGATCTGGTATTGTGTAACGAACCAGAATTGGTCAGAGACCTCGAAGTGAAGGAGCCATTGGGAAGTAGTGACCATAATACATTAAGCTTCAATCTGCAATTTGAGAGGGAGAGGGTACAGTCAGAAGTGACAGTACTTCTGTTGAATAAAGGGAACTATGGAGCTATGAGGGAGGAGCTGGCCTAAGTTCAGTGGTGCAATACCTTAGCAGGGATGACTGTGGAGGAACAATGGCGGATATTTCTGTGTATAATGCAAAAGTTGCATGATCAGTTCATTCCTAAAAGGAAGAAAGATCCCAGGAGGAGGCATGGGTGGCCGTGGCTGACGAGGGAAGTTAAGAAACATATAAAGTTAAAAGAGAAAAAGTATAACATAGCAAAGATAAGTGGGAAAACTGAGGACTGGGAAGCTTTTAAAGAGCAACAGAGGATTAGTAAGAAGGAAATACGCAGAGGAAAAATGAGGTACGAAGGTAAACTGGCCAATAATATAAAGGAGGATAGTAAAAGCTTTTTTAAGTATGTGCCAAGGCAAAAAAATGGTTAGGACTAAAATTGGGCCCTTGAAGACAGAAACAGGGGAATATATTACGGGGAACAAAGAAATGGCAGAAGGATTAAATGGGTACTTCAGATCTGTGTTCCCTGGGGAAGACACAAGCAATCTCCCTGAGGTAACAGTGGCTAAGGACCTGAACTTAAGAGAATTTATATTTGTCAGGATTTGGTGTTGGAGAGACTGTTAGGTCTGAAGGTTGATAAGTCCCCGGGGCCTGATAGTCTACATCCCAGGGTACTGAAGGAGGTGGCTCGGGACATCGTGGATGTGTTGGTGATTATTTTCCAGAGTTTGATATATTCGGGGTCGGTTCCTGAGGATTGGAGGGTGGCTAATGTTATACCACTTTTTAAGAAAGGTGGGAGAGAGAAAGCAGGTAATTATAGACCAGTTAGTCTGACCTCAGTGGTGGGAAAGATGCTGGAGTCTATTATAGAACATAGAACATAGAAAAATACAACGCAGTACAGGCCCTTTGGCCCTCGATGTTGTGCCAATCCAAGCCCACCTAACCTACACTAGCCCACTATCCTCCATATGCCTATCCAATGCCCGTTTAAATGCCCATAAAGAGGGAGAGTCCACCACTGCTACTGGCAGGGCATTCCATGAACTCACGACTCGCTGAGTAAAGAATCTACCCCTAACATCTGTCCTATACTTACCACCCCTTAATTTAAAGCTATGCCCCCTCGTAATAGCTGACTCCATACATGGAAAAAGGTTCTCATGGTCAACCCTATCTGAACCCCTAATCATCTTGTACACCTCTATCAAGTCACCCCTAAACCTTCTCTTCTCCAATGAAAACAGCCCCAAGTGCCTCAGCCTTTCCTCGTACGATCTTCTTACCATACCAGGCAACATCCTGGTATACCTCCTCTGCACCCGTTCCAGTGCCTCCACATCCTTCCTATAGTATGGCAACCAAAACTGCACACAATACTCCAAATACTGTACACCAGAGTCTTATACAACTGCAACATGACCTCAGGGCTCCGGAACTCAATTCCTCTACCAATAAAAGCCAGTACGCCATATGCCTTCATTACCGCACTATTTACCTGGGTGGCAACTTTCAGAGATCTGTGTACATGGACACCAAGATCCCTCTGCTCATCCACACTACCAAGTATCCGACCATTAGCCCAGTACCCCATCTTTTTGTTACTCTTATCAAAGTGAATCACCTCACACTTACCTACATTGAACTCCATTTGCCACCTTTCTGCCCAGCTCTTAGAAAGGATGAAATTACGGCACATCTGGATAGTAGTAACAGGTTAGGACAGAGTCAGCATGGATTTATGAAGGGGAAATCATGCTTGACTAATCTTCTGGAATTTTTTGAGGATGTAACTCTGAAGATGGACGAGGGAGATCCAGTAGATGTAGTGTACCTGGACTTTCATAAAGTCCCACACAGGAGGTTAGTGAGTAAAATTAGGGCGCATAGTATTGGGGGCAAAGTACTAGATTAGATTGAAAATTGATTGGCTGATAGGAAACAAAGGGTAGTGATAAATGGCTCCATTTCTGAAGGGCAGGCAGTGACCAGTGGGGTACCACAGGGATCAGTGCTGGGAACGCAGCATTTTACAATATATGTTAATGATATAGAAGATGGTATCAGCAATAACATTAGCAAATTTGCTGGTGATACAAAGCTGGGTGGCAGGGTGAAATGTGATGAGGATGTTAGGAGATTAAGGGGGACCTGGACAAGTTAGGTGAGTGGGCAGATGCATGGCTGATGCAGTTTAATGTGGATAAATGTATGGTTATCCACTTTGGTGGCAAGAACAGGAAGGCAGATTACTACCTCAATGGAATCAATTTAGGTAAAGGGGCAGTACAGAGAGATCTGGGTGTTCTTGTACACCAGTCAATGAAGGCAAGCATGCAGGTACAGCAGGTAGTGAAGAAGACTAATAGCATGCTGGCCTTCATAACAAGAGGAATTGAGTATAGAAGCAAAGAGGTGCTTCTGCAGCTGTACAGGGCCCTGATGAGACCACACCTGGAGTACTGTGTGCAGTTCTGGTCTCCAAATTTGAGGAAAGACGTTCTGGCTATTGAGGGAGTGCAGCGTAGGTTCACGAGGTCAATTCCTGGAATGGCGGGATTATCTTACACTGAAAGACTGGAGCGACTGGGCTTGTATACCCTTGAGTTTAGAAGACTGAGAGGGGATCTGATTGAGACATATAAGATTATGAAAGGATTGGACACTCTGGCAGCAGGAAACATGTTTTCGCTGATGAGTGAGTGCCGAACCAGAGGACAGAGCTTAAAAATACGGGGTAGACCATTTAGGACAGAGATGAGGAGAAACTTCTTCACCCAGAGAGTGGTGGCTGTGTGGAATGCTCTGCCCCAGAGGGCAGTGGAGGCCCAGTTTCTGGATTCATTTAAGAAAGAGTTGGATAGAGCTCTCAAAGATAGTGGAATCAAGGGTTATGGAGATAAGGCAGGAAGAGGATACTGATTAGGAATGATCAGCCATGATTATATTGAATGGCGGTGCAGGCTAGAAGGGCTGAATGGCCTACTCCTGCACCTATTGTCTATTGTCTATTGTCTGTCACCAAGTCGCCCCATATTTACACATGCACCATACATGGGCTGTTACCAGCCAGCTCAAAGCCCATCCCTAGACTAAGGAGACCTTCTGAATCCCCTGATTATATCAGCCAGGGCTCCCTGATTATCCCATGTAAACAGCCCCAATCAAGGATCTCATAGTCAATAAGATTCACCTGGCCATGGTTCTAATCACAAAAATACATCAATAGCTCGGATGAGGAAAATGAATGTACTATTGTTAAGATGCAGCTGACACAAAAATAGTTGTGTAAGTAAGTGGTAAGGAAGACATAATGAGTCTGCAGAGGGATAGAGACAGGTTAGACAAGTGGGAAAAATCTTAGCAGATGGAATATAATGTGGCAAAATGTGAAGTTATGTACACTAGCAGGAAGAATAGAAGAGTTGAATATTATTTAAATAGAGAAAAGTTGTACTGAGGTGTTTGGGAGTCCTCATGCATGAATCACAGAAAACTAGCATATAATTTCAGCGTGTAGCAGAGAAGGCAATTTAAGATGTTGACTTTCATTTCCAAGAGAATGGAGTGCTAAAACTATATAAGGCACAAGGCAGACCACAGTTGGAACTCTGTGACCAGTTTTGGACCCTTTATTTAAGGAAAGATACTGACATTGGAGGCAGTGCAGTAAAGGTTCAATAGGCTGATCCTGGGTTTGTAGGAGTGAGAGATTGAATAGGTAGAGCCTGTAAATATTGGAGTTCAGAAAAATGAGAGGTCACCTTAGTGAACATAGTAAGGTTCTTCAAGATTTGACAGCACGGTCATGGAAAGGCATATTCCCCTGCGGAAGAGTCTAGGATCAGAGGGCAAAATCTTAGAGTAAGTAGTCATCCATTTAAGACAGAAATGAAGAGGAGTTCCTTCTCTGTTATTGCAGAGGCTGGGTCATTAACGCTGGGATAGATTTTTAATCAGTCAGGGAATCAATGGTTCTGGAGAATCGTGACTTTGTGTGGGGAATGAACCAGGCCAGGTGGTAGACGTTGCGGTGGAGGATTTCTTTGGAAACAGTGACCACAATTCTGTAAGTTTTAGAATACTTGTATACACAGATGAGAGTGGTCCTAAGGAAATAGTACTAAACTGGGCCAAGGCCAATTGTATCAAAATTAGGCAGAAGCTGGGAAATGTGGATTGGACACAGCTATTTGAAGGGAAGTCCACATTTGATATATGGGAAGCTTTCAAAGATTGATTAAAGATAGTGTAGGATAGGCGTATCCCGTTATAGCAAAGGATAGGAAGGGCAAGATTCATGAACTGTGGATGACAGGAGAAATCGTATGACTAGCCAAGAGGAAAAGGGAAGCCTACATAAGGTCCAGGCAGGTAAGAACGGAATGGGCCCTGGAGGAATATCGGAAGAGTAGGCCCAGTCTTAAACGAGGAATCAAGCGGGCTAAAAGGGGTCATGAAATAGCTTTAGTGAGCAGAATTAAGGGAATCCCAAAGCCTTTTATTCTTCTATAAGAAGCAAGCTGGTAACTAGAGAAAGGATTGGTTCACTAAAGGAAAATGAAGGAATGCTGTGTGTTGAACCTGAAAGAATGGGTGAGATTCTGAATGATTACATTGTATCTGTGTTTACTGAGGAGAGGGACATGATGAATGTTGAGATTAGAGATAGAAGTTTGATAACTCTGGATCACGTTGACATAATTAGGGAAGATGTGTTGGGTAGGCTAGAGGTTATTAAGGTGGACAAATCCCCAGGACCAGATGGGATCTATGCCAGGCTGCTGAGGGAGGAGAGAGAGGAAATAGCTGGGGCCCTGACAGATATCTTTGTGGCATCCTTAAACACAGGTGAGGTGCCGGAGGACTGGAGGGTTGCTAATGTTGTCCCTCTGTACAAGAAGGGTTGTAGGGGTATCCCGGGTAACTACAGATCAGTGAGCCTGATGTCAGTGGTGGGAAACCTGCTGGAGAAGGTACTGAGGAATAGAATCTATTTATATTTAGAAAAAAATGGGCTTATCAGTGATAGGCAACATGGGGAGATCATGCCTTACCAACTTAATATGGTTCTTTGAGGAAATGGGCAAGTTGATAGATGAAAGAATGGCTGTAGATGTCATATACATGGACTTTAGTAAGGCGCTTGAGAAGGTTCCCCATAGTAAACTAATACAGAAAGTGAAGTCACATGGTGTGCACGATGTTCTAGCTAGGTGGATAAAGAACTGGTTGGGCAACAGGAGACAGAGAGTAGTAGTTGAAGGGAGTTTCTCGAAATGGAGAAAGGTGACCAGTGGTGTTCCACAGGGGTCGGTGTTGGGGCCACTGTTGTTTGTAATATGCATAAATGATCTGGAAGAGGGCACTCTTGGTATGATCAGCAAGTTTGCAGATGACATGAAGACTGGTGGAGTAGCAGAAAGCATAGCAGACTGTCAAAGAATACAGGAGAATATAGATAGACTGGAGAGTTGGGCTGAGAAGTGGCAGATGGAGTTCAATCAGGTCAAATGTGAGGTGATACATTCTAGAGCGAATTATACAGTAAACGGACAAGCCTTGGGAAAAGTTGATGAGCAGAGACATCTGGGAGTTCAGGTCCATTGTACCCTGAAGGTGGCTGCACAACTGGATAGAGTGGTCAAGAAGGCATATACTGTGCTTGCCTTCATTGGACGGGGTATTGAGTATAAGAGCTGGCAGGTCATGTTAAAATTGTACACAACGTTGGTTCAGCTGCATTTAGAATACTGTGTACAGTTCTGGTCGCCACATTACCAGAAGGATGTGGACACTTTGGAGATGGTGCTGAGATGGCTTATAAGGATGTTGTCTGGTATGGAAGGTGTTAGGTATGAAGAGAGGTTGAGTTCATTAGAAAAAAACAACATTGAGGGGGACCTGATTGAGGTTACAAAATTATAAAAGGTATAAACAGGTTAGATAGAGATAAGCTTTTTCCCAGGGTGAAGGATTCAATAATGAGAGGTCATGCTTTCAAGGTGAGAGGTGAAAAATTTAAGGGGGATACACGCAGCACGTACTTTACACAGAGGGTGGTAGGTACCTGGAATGCGTTGCCAGCAGAGGAAATGGAGGCAGGCATGGTAGATTAATTCGAGATTCGTCTGGACAGATGCATGAGTAGGTGGGGAGCAGAGGGATATAGATGATTAGGAATTGAGCAACAGGTTTAGACAGTAGATTTGGATCAGCTCAGGCTTGGAGGGTCGGAGGGCCTGTTCCTGGGCTGTAAACTTTCTTTGTTCTTTGTTCTTTGTTGTGCATTTTTCATTGTACTCATGCATTTCTGTAGTCGAATGCACGTGACAATAAAATCTAATTCAAATCTAATTCCAATTCTATCTGCAGTCAAGGTTCCTTGTGAACTGAGTAATGGTTTGCAATTAGAACTGCTTTCATTTTTGGAGTGTCTAAAGTGTGTATTCATCTCTCATATGGATGCAACTTAACCAGGTGCAACTGTGACAAAGATATATATCTAAAGTACAAATGTATATATTTGCAAATATTCAAAATGCTTGAGGAGGGACATGGTTGTATTGAAAGCTGTTCAAAGGATGACTCACAAGATTGATTCCAGAACTGATGGGTTTGTCTTCTGATGAGAGATTGAGCAGTTTAGGCATATACCCTCTGGAGTTTAGAAGAGTTAGTGGAGATCAAACTGAGGTATATAAGATGCTAAAGGAGAGTGACAAAGTAAACATTAAAAGGGTGTCTCCTCATGTGGGAGAAAGTGAGGACTGCAGATGCTGGAGATCAGAGCTGAAAAATGTGTTGCTGGAAAAGCGCAGCAGGTCAGGCAGCATCCAAGGAGCAGGAGAATCGACGTTTCGGGAATAAGCCCTTATTCAGGAATGAGGAGGGTGTGCCAAGCAGGCACATGTCTCCTCATGTGGGGCAATCTAGAACAGGAAGTCATAATTTTAATATAAGCAACAGCAGATTTAAAACAGATGAGGAGAAATTACTTCTCTCAAGGGAGAACGAGTAGCTGCAAATGGGAACCATTAGTAGTTGACAATGGGTTATTTGTAGTAGCAGCCCATGTAATGACAAGACCTGGTGTATGCGGGTAGGGGTAAAGGCATGGCAAAGGTGCATCTGTGGAATTCATTACCCCAAAGTGTAGTGGATGCCAGGACATTGAATAAACGTAAGGGGGAGATAGACAGAGATTTAATCATTAATGGGTTGAAGGGCGATGGAGAGTGGGCAGGAATGCAGAGTTGAGGCCAAGATGAGATCAGCCATCATTATATCAAATGGCAGAGAATTTCGAGAGACTGAAATGCGTACTCCTGCTCCTAGTTTTCATATTCTTATAATTTGCAATGATGTATCATCAGTGCCATATATTTGCTGTCAAATAAGCTTTATGCTTTGTTTCTGTCCCACTACATTTAAGTGCCATTCTGACATCTGTAGCTGGGGTTGACAGAGCCTGCTCTGTAGTTGACCCAGTCTGCTTGGAAGACTTAGGTGGTTATCCACAGAGGTGTTGAGGCCCAGACCTGATGGGAGTGGCCTACCCAGATGCAGGCTCACTCTTCTCACTAAAACATTGTCAGACTTTAGAATCAGGGAGGTTGAGGAATAGACCTCTCTGAAATGTCCTGAGAGAAACATTCTGGGAGTCCTGTATATGGTTGTTCTTCCCTATGAGTTCTCACACATATCACTTTGTCTTGTTGACGAGAAGGATAAAGACCTTCATACCCTCTTGCCTTGCCATTGATGCTCACCACCTATTGCTCTACTAATAGAGTGTTGGTCTATGTTCCTATCTCAGAGATACTGAGTGTGAACCTGGCTTTCTATGGCAGTTGCCATCATCCAGGGAGAGAGGCAGATTCACATGTGACAGAGCTATCCTGACATTGGTGGATTCTTCAGTTTTCAATCCAGTTTATTGTCTGC
Organism: Chiloscyllium plagiosum; assembly: GCF_037043375.1. Classification (NCBI taxonomy): domain Eukaryota; kingdom Metazoa; phylum Chordata; class Chondrichthyes; order Orectolobiformes; family Hemiscylliidae; genus Chiloscyllium; species Chiloscyllium plagiosum. The sequence continues at coordinate 38,612,912 of NW_028270157.1, forward strand.
CTCTGACAAATCTATTTGCTGTTCTGTCCATTTTGTGCCTTTTGAGATAGTCATTAATGACTAAAGTCCTAGGCCTATTTTTATGCCTAGGGCTGAGAAGTGTCTGGTGTCCAGCAGTCCTCTGAATGTCAAGGACCTGAAGTGTTTCTTCCTTACACAAAATCAGAAATTGCTGGGAAGACTTTCAGGCCTTCTCCAGGTCACTGCAGCCTTCAGGACTCAATGTAGAGTTCAATAATTTTAAGGCCTGAGCATCTTCTGCCATGTCTTTACCCCTACCCCCGTACACCAGGCCTTGTCATTACATGGGCTGCTACCACAAATAACCCATTGTCAGTTACTAATGGTCCTCATTAGCAGCTACTCGTTCTCCCAGGCTGACTTTTACCCATTCCTTTTCTGGCCCAACTGCTGTTCTCGCTCTCTCTCTGGGTTCCATCTACACATATCATTTATTCCTTCCCCCTCCCCATCCTCAATGTATATATATCTTTTCTTAGCTACAATCAGTTCTGAAGACGGGCCACTGGACCCAAACATTAACTCTGCTTTCTGTCCACACATGCTGCCAGATCTTCTGAGTTTTTCTAGCAATTTCTGTTTTTGTTTCTGATTTCCAGCATCTGCAGTTCTTTGGCCTTTTTTGTTCATGAAATAAATTGTTTTTTAATGTAATCTGTGATAAATGAAGCACCATATTTCTCTTTTCCCTCTTAAATCTGCGCCCATTATAACCTGGTCAAATAGCAAACATAATTGACTTTATAGCTTTTGCATTTTTACCCAATTATTCACCACAACAGTTCACTAACTGGCTGCATCTTGTCATATGTCTAGTAACTGGATTCCTTGGCATCTTGTAGTCATGAAATGTGTCTTTTTTCATAGATCAGTTAAAATCAAAATCTCAAGAAAATTGTGAACACTGAAACTCATCACTATCCACAGTGAGGATAACGTCCAGTAAGAGATAAGGTAAATTTGCAAATTGTTTGATCATAATCATTTGAACACAGCTGAGCATTTCATACTTACCTGAAACTGTCAATATTCCAAAGAGTGACATTTTCATTATAGTTAAATGAATGATGGTTAGGGAATAAGGGGATCTGTGCAGATAACTGATAAGTGCATTAATGAGGTAATAATAAGGGAATCACTGTCTCTGGGTACAGTGATCTTGACTTTTTTTTAAAAAAATCATCCTCTGTTTAATGTGAGAACGTTCACAATTTTGTTGGAAAGGAAATCAGACAAAAAAGGTTTAGTAACTAGGATGAACAAATACACATGAGTTAGTGAACTTTGACTCTCTAGTTTCAGGCTGTTTCTGGATTACAATATTGAATATATAAAAACTCAATGTTAACCTGTAGAAGTAATCAAACAGGCACGGGTTGGAGGTGAACATGAAAATCTCTTGACTTTGGCAGAGTGAAACCTAGGAGATTTTAATTCCCAGGCCTCATTTGCACACTTTAATCAGTTAGATGGGAAGCATTAGTGTTAAGATCCCAGTTGACTATATTGCTGGACAAGTCCAATCCCATAACAAAACCTCATTTGCTGGATAATATGGTTACTAGCATGGTGGTTAATCACTGAGGCATACTCAGATAAGGCTGCAGATTTACTTTGTCAATAAAACAGATGTTTAGTACAGAAAAAAAGAAGTAAAATAAAAACAACAAACTAAGCTATCTAAGCATATACAAAAGGTAGAATGATTTTAAATACACAACAAAACAACTTTTCGATTTGCTTCCTGACAGAATCCACAACAACAACTCAAGTCAACAGAAATGATACCCTTGTCTCAAATCTTTATGTTTTACTTAACTGGCTCCTGATTGTCCATAGCAAATGAGTCCTTTCCAAATTTGCTGCCAAACATTTGTATAAATGTGAAATCCTGAACTTTTTCTGTTCTAAGCAGCTATATATTTCTAACCAAATGATCCTGGTCTGAAGTTTCACAAACTGAATCTTAAAGGTAATTTTATTTCCCCTGAACTCCCCTGAATCCTTTCAGAAAAGAAAGCAAACTTGCTTTGATTCTCAACACTGGTATCTTCTGGTTTACAAAACAACAAGTGTGCATTCTGGAGTCTTCTAAACTGAAAACAAAGTCATTGGCCTTACATACTTACTCTATTTGTTATAAACATTACAGTACAAATTTAGTGTACTTCCTAAATGGCTCTATTAACGCTACATGAGTCCAGAGTTAACAATTTTCCAACAAAATGTTGGATGAAAATCATGTTCTGGAAGAACAGGCTGAAAATTGTTTTGAAAGAAACCCCTTCAGAGAAAAGACCAAACCCACCTACCTCTCTTTTGAAATCCAAACTCTAAAATGACATCAATGCAAAAACCTTCTTTCACAGCAGTCAGTCAGCAAATGGGAAGCCACTGGATAGCTACAAAGGAATAATCAGCAGCGTTCAGATAAATTGTAGAGAGGAGTTGTATCTTGTGGTCAGGAAATAAGTGAGCCCAATGAATGAGAGGCCTAAACCTTTGGTCCTTCTGTGACCAAAAGGAAGCTTTCTTACAAATCTTTACCTGTTTAAGCTGTATTAAAGTAAAATAAAGAACTGTGACATTGGTACTTAAGTCTTATGACTGATTTTAATTACTTGCCCGCCCTACACAGAGAGGACAGAATTTTAATATTTATGGGAGATAGGGTTGTTATGAAGAACAAAATGTTGGATTCCATAAGGATTTCAAATGTAAGATGACAGGTGACCTGCCTTGTCTTTTGTTCTACATTAATCAAAAGAAATAGGTCCTGTATGCAGTGCACTATTTCAGTTTACTCTTTAGTTATACAGGTCTAATGTTAATCAATTTAGTTGCAGTAATGTAATCTGGACATATTAACCTTACTGTGTCGACATTCTGAGGAATAGAATAGTGAACAGTTCACAGAAAAGGGGATGGATATACTAAAGTGCTAAGTATGATTACCTACAGATACCTACTTTTAAAAGTCATTTCTAGTCTTTCTAAATCGATCTGCACAGTTGCATAAACTCTGTCAAATTTAGGTCCTTTTGATTTTTAAGCTATTTAGTATGTTCATATATTAATTTGTAATCAGAATTTGAAATATTGACATTATAGCACATCCACTTAATTTTGCCAACAGTTCTTACAAGTTATCACTTCAGGCTTTTTACAAAGGTTCCATGAATCAAAGCATATTCAAAGTAGAATCACATGATTATACAGCCGGGTAAAAACAATGACTGCAGATGCTGGAAACCAGATTCTGGATTAGTGGTGCTGGAAGAGCACAGCAGTTCAGGCAGCATCCGAGGAGCAGTTAAATTGACGTTTTGGGTAAAAGCCCTTCATCAGGAATACAGGCAGAGAGCCTGAAGCGTGGAGAGATAAGCCAGAGGAGGGTGGGGGTGGGGAGAAAGTAGCATAGAGCACAATAGATGAGTGGGGAAGGGGATGAAGGTGATAGGTCAGGGAGGAGGGTGGAGTGGATAGGTGGAAAAGAAGATAGGCAGGTAGGACAAGTCATGGGGACAGTGCTGAGCTGGAAGTTTGGAAGTAGGGTGAGGTAGGGGAAGGGGAAATGAGGAAACTGTTGAAGTCCATATTGATGCCCTGGGGTTGAAGTGTTCCAAGGCGTCTGGAGGTGAGGGAGCGGTGGTGAATGAGGCCCAGTACCTCCATGTCCTCGGCAGAGTGGGAGGGGGAGTTGAAATGTTGGGCCACAGGGCGGTGTGGTTGATTGGTGCGGGTGTCCCGGAGATGTTCCCTAAAGTGCTCTGCTAGGAGGCATCCAGTCTCCCTAATGTAGAGGAGACCGCATCAGGAGCAACGGATACAATAAATGATATTAGTGGATGTGCAGGTAAAACTTTGATGGATGTGGAAGGCTCCTTTAGGGCCTTGAATGGAGGTGAGGGAGGAGGTGTGGGCACAGGTTTTGCAGTTTCTGCGGTAGCAGGGGAAGGTGCCAGGATGGGAGGGTGGGTTGTAGGGGGGCGTGGACCTGACCAGGTAGTCACGGAGGGAACGGTCTTTGCGGAAGACGGAAAGGGTTAGGGAGGAAATATATCCCTGGTGGTGGGGTCTTTTTGGAGGTGGCATAAATGTCTGCGGATGATTTGGTTTATGCGAAGGTTGGTAGGGTGGAAGGTGAGCACTAGGGGCGTTCTGTCCTTGTTACGGTTGGAGGGGTGGGGTCTGAGGGCGGAGGTGCGGGATGTGGACGAGATGCGTTGGAGGGCATCTTTAACCACGTGGGAAGAGAAATTGCGGTCTCTAAAGAAGGAGGCCATCTGGTGTGTTCTGTGGTGGAACTGCTCCTCCTGGGAGCGGATACGGCGGAGGCGGAGGAATTGGGAATATGGGATGGCATTTTTGCAAGAGGTAGGGTGGGAAGAGGTGTAATCCAGGTAGCTGTGGGAGTTGGTGGGTTTGTAAAAAATGTCAGTGTCAAGTCGGTCGTCATTAATGGAGATGGAGAGGTCCAGGAAGGGGAGGGAAGTGTCAGAGATGGTCCAGGTAAATTTGAGGTCAGGGTGGAATGTGTTGGTGAAGTTGATGAATTGCTCAACCTCCTCGCGGGAGCACGAGGTGGCATCAATGCAGTCATCAACGTTGCGGAGGAAGAGGTGGGGAGTGGTGCCGGTGTAATTATGGAAGATCGACTGTTCTACGTAGCCAACAAAGAGACAGGCATAGCTGGGGCCCATACGTGTGCCCATGGCTACCCCTTTGTTCTGGATGAAGTGGGAGGATTCGAAGGAGAAATTGTTAAGGGTGAGGATCAGTTTGGCCAAACGAATGAGAGTGTTGGTGGAAGGGTACTGTTGGGGACATCGGGAGAAAAAAAAGGGGGGGGCTTGGAGGCCCTGGTCATGGCGGATGGAGGTGTAGAGGGATTGGATATCCATGGTGAAGATGAGGGGTTGGGGGCGGGGGAAACGGAAGTCTTGGAGGAGGTGGAGGGCGTGGGTGGTGTCTCAAACGTATGTGGGGAGTTCCTGGACTGGGGGGATAGGGCAGTGTTGAGGTAGGTACCGCCCACTGTATCCACGGGTCCGTTTTCCACGGTTTCTGTTCCCTGCAGTTGACCTGGTCTGAACATATTACAGGAAACCTTACAGATACAGGGACCAGGGGGCTGCTGGGAGGTAAATTTCCCATTTAAATGAATGGGTTTGCGACAATCCACCGTTTCAGGCTTCCACGTAGGGCTTGGAATGTATCCCCCATGGGTGCGGGTGGGACTACTATATTTCATACAGAAAACATTTATAATCAATAGGCATTTAAACCTAATGTTCCAAAGCTCCAGCTCTGTGGATCCTTGCTTGCAAGTTTAAAATTTACAACATCCTCAAACTCACCAGTAAAAGTAAGGCAAGTACACAATGGCAAGTGAGAGGATTGGGTGACTGAGATGCACTGAAATATGTGCAAAGTGTTCAGCATTCAACACTACTTTCTCACCTGCTAGTGGTATAGGGTTTGTTCATAGTATGTTTGCTAAGTTGAGACAATTTCCATTTTTGGAGGTTTACTCTATCACATCAGAATGGCTGCAGCTTTTGCTGCCTTAAATTGAGCCTCAGATGAGGATAAAGAAGACCAGGAGGAGCACCCATGGCATTATGGTCATCACCCCGAAGGCACACCAGGGAGGAGACCAATAGACACTCTCAGCAGGTAATCTGAAGACAGACGCTTAGGCTCCTTATCATGCGTGAACACCAGTGTATCAGGAGGCTCAGGTTGTCGTAACCTGACAGAGTTGAACATCTGCAGTATTCTAGAAGAGGACCTGCTACTTGCTGGAACTATTGGTCATACATTATTGGTGACTGTTAAAGTCATCATTGTTGTATTGGGCTTACGGTGCCAACCACTGGTGGCTTGTTGTTGGGGTGGTTCACTGTCACCAATCTTCCTTTCTATGCTGGGTATAGCAATAGGTACAATAAGCATGAACTGGTTAGTCTTAATTATAAACCTCAAGAGTCAGAAGTGGCATATCTGTCTCCACTGGGTCTTTGTGTAAGTTTATATCATCAGATTGGGCAGAGGTAGCACAACGTCAATACTAACTCTTTTAGAACCATTATGTTATGCAACAAGCTCCAACCTAAAATATGTCCAGCTCTGGACACATTTCATTTCTCTGCCATAGACAACACAAGGAACTCCTAGTTGGCCAGCCGCAATGCATAAGGGAGGGTGCCCGACTGGATCAGCAATTATCTCCATTTTGAATGTGCTGATACCAGTTAGAATGAGCAGGCATTCAGCTCTGACTGGTTTCCCGGAGTTACAGCCTTACATGGGTTGCATAAACCAGGTGAGCCATTGCTTGGGTCATTACTGTGTATTTTTATGGAAGAAAACTGATGTTCTGTAACAAAAGCTAGATTTTCTAATAAATGTTACCATTTGGGCACGTTCCATGTTAGAAGCATCCCTCTAAAAATATTTTGCACCATCATTATTCTGCTTAACAACAAATATTCAAAAATCATATCGAGTAATGTTCTGATTGTTATTAGGTGGGATTACCTGACCAACATCCCTTAGTTCTGTTTACACTGTTCTCATTGGGTCACAATTCTGATGCTGCCATCACATTAAGAGAAAATTGTGTTACATTTTACCATGGACAGAAGCTGATACATCCAGATGCTTCCCTCAAATTAGGATACAATCTTGCTAATAACTCAGCAGGTTAAGCGGAGTTCTCTCTGTTAATGCCCAGGAATTTTGAAAGGTCATAAGACCTTGTAAAATCTAGGTCAGAGTTACCATTTATGTTATGTGGGCTTTTGTTCTGAACAAATGATAGCTGGGTACCAGGTCTCCAACTCTTCACACAGCAGGGTGCATCCAACTGGGCGGTCTAAGTTGCCAGAATTCTCACGAATGTTGCCTGGTGAACAAATATCTAATTGAGGCATCAATGCTCTTCATATTATAGGGTCCAGTTGAGCAGGAGACATTACTGAAGAGCGCAACCCCTCATGTGAATGTCAAACTGGAATGGATGAGGGAGGGTATCCTACTCAGAAACTTTTCTCTCCTTGTCCTGCGGCAGAAGGGAGCACATAAGAAGCTTTTCTTTTAGAAAGGAGTTTTGGACTAGTATTGGTGCACTGTCACCTGCATACTGATCCCCAGGGAGGAGGGAGCCCTGCAGATCATGAGGATAACATCACATCAAACCACAGAGTGGATATGATCATAGGAGAGCATTCAGAGCAGTAATCGTCAAAGTTACCCTCTCCCATCTTAGATTCTCTCAGCTTCTGCATTCATTGTGGCTTGCTCTCCCAACTTCTGTTGCTCAAATAATTCTAGCAAATTCACGTCTTTCAAGAGTTTAACCACTTACTATTTAATATTAGAGACCTCTCACTCCCAGCAATGACAACTGTGTCACTAGTTGAGGAACTGAATAAGCCTTTCACCTCTTGCAACTGTTGAACAATGTATTCATTCCTGCTCCTAGCTCTGGTTATGGTCCTGCCACCCTGATGTGCTCCAGACTCTCCATTGTCCCCAAGCATCTGAACTAAAAATCTCAAACTGCTGCTTCAAACATTGCTTTCAGTTTAGCAATCCTTTTAATTGAAGGCATGCATGCTGCTAGATCTCTGCTGCTGCTCTGCTTTGAACATCAAGTTGTGTTCCAGAGGCGTTGAAGACCAATGATGCCATTAAAGATCACAGTTTTCTATTTTTCCTTGCACCTGACCTTACCCTCAAGGATGATTGAAAATCCAGCCTTTTAGTGTCTAACATCAGTGGAAGTGCCCTTTGATAAAAGTGCCTATAGGGAGAAGATGAATCATATTTCCTGCAATTAATTCTCTCGCCCATCCTGACATCAACACAAGAGGATACTCACAGCACCACACATGAAAGAAAATCAGAATCCTTTTCTAGGGCAAATTAATGTGCTGTAATTGTCTTCTGTTACTATGTTCCTTCCAAAATTTGTAAAATTGCTTTCCTGCCATATTTAAAAATCACACAACCTCAGATTATAGTCCAACAGGTTTATTTGGAAGCACTAGGTTTCAGAGTGCTGCTCCTTCATCAGGTGGTTGTGTATTTTTACTGCTGTTTAATTTACTATCTCTAAGGGATATGGATAATGTTGAAAAATGTGCAATTGGACATCTTGGCAGAAGGAATAATAAAAAGCATATTGTCTAAATACAGTAGTGAGAGGTTGTGGAGCTCTGAGGTACAGAAAGATCTGGATATCCTAGTGCATGACTCACACAAGGGTAATATGTAGGTACAGGAACAATCAGGAAATCTACTAGAGTGTTATGGTTTATTGTGAGGGGAATTGAACATAAGAGGAGGGACATTATGTTTCAATTAGACAGGGTGTTGGTGAGACCACATCTGCAGTATTGCGTATAAGACTGGTTTATTATTCTATAGCTGGAATGAGCAGCGTACCTTATTAGGAAAGGTTAGACAGGGTATCCTCTGGAGTGTGGAAAAGTCAGAGGTGATTTAGTTGAAATGTGTAAATTCCTGAGGGGACTTGACTGTTTGGATGTGGAAAGTATATTTCCCTCTTGTTGAAAACAGACAAGGGATTATAGTTTAAACATAAGGACAGTCCCAGTTAAAACAGAAATGAGGAAAACAAATTCTCTGAGGGTTGTGAGTCTTGGAATTCCCTTCCTCAAAAGCTAGTGAATTCAGAATCTTTAAATATTTTAAGGCTGAGGTATATAGATTCTTGATTAGTGATGCTGGAAGAGCACAGCAGTTCAGGCAGCATACGAGGTTTAGCAGTAAAATCGATGTTTCGGGCAAAAGCTTTTACCTAGTATATAGATCCTTGATTGCCAAGGCAATGAAAGATTATTGAAGAAATGCAAAATGTAGACTTAAAGCTAAAATCAGATCGGCCTCATCATAAACATTGGTGGAGCTGGCTCAAAGTTTAATGTAACCTACTCTTCATTCTTGTTTGTTCATATGGTTTGAACATACGACAAATCAGAAATTAAAAAGGCTAGTTAGCACATAAAAACTCCTCCCTCTGGAACAAAGTGGAGTGATTATATCTTCCCAAGTTCAAAACTGGGAAACTGGCAGAATAAAATTAGGATTGCAATTGGAATTATTATCCTATTCTCACATTTGCTTTGCTAACAATGCCAGGAAATTTAAAACTTCAATTATCTTGCTAACAATGCCTCTGGATCATGTTGCAGAGTAAATGAGACATTGATTTTTATTTTAAAAGTGGGGAGAGAACATTTTGTTTGATGCATTGCTCCTTCAAGTGGTACTGTTTCAAGGCACATCTCCTCCATGATGTTCGAGCCGAGATTTTCTAATCACATTTGTTGAAAAATAGGCAGAGATTTGGAATGTCAGATGCCAAATCACTGTGTTGCGAGCAAACCAAAAAGATTTGAAACAGGCTACAGAATCATTTGTACAAGTTTCCAACATCCATCCATCACCTCTGTGCCCATTATACTTTCAGGTGATCCTAACATTGCAGATGTACACTTAAATAATATAGCAATGTTCGTGAAAGTGTGTCAAGGCAATTTTAGCCATTTGACAGTTTTACAGGCACTGCTCTTTAGAACTTCAACTCAGAACAAAGAACTGTATTACACAGGAACAGGCCAGTCAGCCCACCAAGCGTACACTGACCCATGGCACCTTTCTAAACTAAAACCTGCTTCCTCCACATGATCCATATCCCTCTATTCTTTGCCTATTCATGTGTCTGTCAAGTTGTCTCTTAAATGTTGCTAATGTGTCTGCTTCTACCAGCTCCCCTGGCAGTGCATTCCAGGCACTTATCACTGTCTGCATAAAAAGACTTGCCAGTCTTATCCTCTTTAAATTTTCCCCTTTTTACCCTAAACCTACGTCTCCTACTAATTGACATTTCTACCCTGTGCAAAAGACTCAAAATATCCCTTCTCTCGTAACTTTGTAAACTTCTATCAGGTTGCCTCTCAGCCTGCAATGTTCAAGTGCAAACAAATCAATCTATCCTCATAGCTAATACCTTCCAAATCAGACAACATTCTAGTAAACATTTCTGTATCCTCTTCAAAACCTCAACATCCTTCTGGTAGTGTCGCAACTAGAAGTCTACACAATATTCCAAATGTGGCCTAACTAACATTCTATACAGTTGCAACATGACTTGCCAATGTTTATACTCTTATGCCATGACTGAAGGCAAGCATGCCATTCACCTTCTTGACTACCTTATCCACTTGTGTTACCTCTTTCAGGGAACTGTGGATCTATATGCCTTGGTACCCCTGTGTGTTCATAGTTCTAAGGGTTCTGCTACTTACTGTATACTTCCCTCTTGCATTAGATCTTCCAAAATGCATCAGTTCACATTCATCTGGATTAAGTTCCATCTGCCAATTTTCCACTCAACTCTCCAGGCTCTCTGTATCATGCTGTATCCTCTGGCAATTCTCTTCACTATCTGCAGCTCCCTCAATCTTTGTGTCATCCACAAACTCACTAATCAGACCACTTATATTCTCTTCCAGATGATTTATATAAATCACAAACAACAGGAGTACCAGCATTGATCCCTGGAGAACACCATTTGTCACCGATCTCGAGTCATAAAAACACCTTTCCAATGTTACTGTCCGTCTTCTGTGACTAAGCCAGTTCTGTATCCCTCTTATAAGCTCAGCACAGATCTCATGTGATTTTACCTTCTGTAGCAGCCTGCCATGATGGACCTTGTCAACTGTCTTGCTAAAGTCCATGTGGACAACATCCACTGCCCTGCTCTCAATCATCTCGGCCACTTCAACAAAAACCTCAATCATGTTTGTTTGACACCACCTGTCCTGCCCGAAGCCACGATGCCTATCACTAAAAACCCATATCTTTCCAGATGTGAATAAATCCTATTCCTAAGAATCTTCTGTAATCATTTCTCTACCAGTGACTTAAGACCTGTAACTTCCCAGATTAATTTAGACAAGCAGAATTTTAGGACATAGGACATAGACCATAGAACTGTATAGCACAGGAAAGGGCCCTTCTATCCGCAATGTTGTGCCAAACAAGAAGCCAAATTAAACTAAACCCTCTGCCTGCGCTTGGTCCATATCCCTCCATTCCTTGCATATTCATAGGCTTATCTAAAAGTCTCTTAAATTCCCCTGTCATATCTGCCTCTGCTACCACCCTCGGCAGTGCATTCCACACTCCTACCACTCTCTGTGTAAAAAACCTGTCCCTCATATCTCCTTTGGACTTTCCATCTCTCTTCTTAAATGCATGCCCTCTAGTTTTAGACGATTCAACTTTAGAAAAAGAATTCTGATCATCAACCCTATCTGTGCATCCCATAATTTTATAGACTTCTTTCAAGTCCCCCCTGAGCCTCTGCCGCTCCAGAGAAAACAACCCAAGATTTTCCTTATAGCTCATACCCTCTAATCCAGGCAACATCCTGGTAAACCTCTTCTGCAAATTCTCCAAATCCTCCACAATCTTTTTGTAATGTGGTGATCAGACTTGAACGCAGTACTCATTTGTTTAAATTGTTTGTAATGGCATCATTTTTCATGTATGAAGAAAAAGCACATTTCCAGGTACCATATGTCCGCTCTGAGTGCTTCTTGATGGCCGCAGAGGAAAAAAAGGTCTCACAGTATTCTCCTTTTATTTTACAGCTACTAATTGCTCATCTGCTTGAGTGAGAAAACGGTGGGCAGTAAGTGCACCATGATGAGTAATTGGAGTACTGTACCTTCTCTTTGCCAGCATTTTTCATAGTAGAATCATAAATAAAGATGAGAAAATACCACATTTTGTTTGCAGCTTAAATTTCTGTTGTCATCATTTCACAGCTTAATCTACATTATAGTTACAAATGAAAGTCGATTTCAGATGTAGTTTGCAAGCATCCAAGCAAAAGTATGAGGTCTAAGATTAACTTGTTTGTATTCATTTTATTAATGCAAACAATGCACAATAATCATCAGAATGGTAGGCCAGAGCCCTTTGCCTGAGCTGCTCTGGCATTTTTGCTACTGTTAAATTGCTCATGGTCTTTTATTAGGTATCTTGAAGTAAAATTCGGCTGTATTTTAACAATAGAATTAAGCGAGGATGCATCAAATGCACCTATGCTGAATACAGTCTCGGACATCTAATGCTGTGTAAATTCATATTGGAATTTATAGACCCTATATGATGTTGAATCAGAAAACAATCAGGGCCCACATATTTCCTACCACATATCTCATCTGGAACGATCACCTCACCTTTCTCAGGCTGACTTTTGGACACTGGCCAAAATTTGTTAGGCTTTGACCACAGGCCATATTGGGGCACATGATGTCAAGCTGCACTTGCAATTTGCCCAGATTATGCAAATTAGTAGATCGATGTGCCACATCCCCTTTCATTTTGCCTCTGATGCTGAGCACCTCCCTGTGAATCTCCTTCACAAGGAGGCAGAATGGCGCACAGGGACAAGCAACAGACAGCCACCTCAACAGCCTCTTTTCAGGATACTCCAGAGGAGCCCAGCTTTCTTCTTCCAATGTCCTCGTGGCCATATTAGATCACTGAGGAGTGGGCACCTCCATCTGTGCAGGAGACCCTGCCTTGGAGCCCCTTTGAGGATACCCTTCAAAGTCTTCAGAGTCCCCATGATGTGGACTGGGGTGGGCAAAGTTAGAAGTCACATGACACCAGGTTATAGTCCAGCAGGTTTATTTGAAATCACAAACTTTCAGAGTGCTGCTCCTTTTTCAGGTGAATTCACTTCATCTGACGAAGGAACACGCTCCAAAAGATTGTGGTTTCAAATAAACCTGTGGGACTATAACCTGGTGTCATGTGACTTGTGCCTTTCTTCACAATCACCAAGCTCCCTTCACCCCAGCTGACAGTCAACATTGAGGTAGGTAAAGGAAGTCGAAAAACTTTTTCAGGACTCCTGAAAGCAAAGAAAATGTAACCCTTTGATGTCTCAAAGACCAAAAGGGACTCAGGTCTCTTTGTCTAAACATTTATTTATGTGTGCACGGGAGGCGTACCCTCGAAGATAGCACAACTCTCCAATTAGCTACAAAACAATAGTTTTATACTATTTTTGTAGATAATGGATTTCCAATAAAAAGGTTACGAATTTACATACTCCTATCTCCAACTATCAATGTTCTTTCTACTTTATATTTTAAGTTAGTACACGATTATATTATCCATGTTCAAACCTGTGCATGTGATTATAATAGCTGAAAATGTGTTGCTGGAAAAGTGCAGCAGGTCAGGCAGCATCCAAGGAACAGGAGAATCGACATTTCGGGCATGAGCCCTTCCTCATTCCTGAAGAAGGGCTCATGCCCAAAACGTCGAATCTCTTGCTCCTTGGATGCTGCCTGATCTGCTGCGCTTTTCCAGGAACACATTTTCAGCTCTGATCTCCAGCATCTGCAGTCCTCATTTTCTCCACGTGATTATAATATCCAATCAAATTCTTAAATGTTAGCGTGACTATATTATCCAGTCAGATCATTACATGTTCACATCTACATATGTACTTAGTGATTATCAAAACTCTTTACTGTCCTTTACGCCCATTCAATTCCTCAGAGGCATAGATGTGTCATCATTGTCTATAGAGCAGGCCATGTAGATCTGTATATACTTGCATTGTTCTCATCTTTGTTGTAGTCTAATTTCCCTGCTGGGTGCCTACATGGCTGTCTGAAGTAAAAGCAATGGAACATCTTTATCTATTTCCCCTCCCACCTCACCTCACTTACAAGGAGATGCTGCCTTTCACTTGGAGTCGGAGACATGCCTTTGAATTTCTCACTGTATCACAATAACCATGTGAATGTGTCTCAACAGGTTGTCCTGGGCATGAAAACAAACTGTATCGAAAACATGAAAACAAATTGTCAGAACGAAGCATCGGAAAGGTGCCATGACAGAAGCCAGTGACTGGTGGACAGACCTGGTCCAAGCCAAGATAGACATAAATATAGCACCACAGGAGCAGAGACAAGAGAGGCAGCGCCACACCAAGTTCAACCCTGAGGCACTCAAAGATCGGAATAAACAGCCTCATAAAACCAACTCCTCTCCACAAACCTAGATATCCTCCGAGATCCCACTGAGTTGTGGGATCCCAATATCTTCTGGTCCACCCTTAAGACCACCATCATCAATGTCTACAAAACCTCGGTGGGCTACTCAACCAGGAAATGCAAAGACTGGCTTGATGAGAATGATCAGGAGATACAAGAACTGTTGAACAAGAAATGCCACGCCATATCTGAGCATAGAACAACAACTGCACCTGGATGAGAAAAGGCAGGATTACAGGCAACTGAAGGCCAAGCTCCAACAACAAACCCATGATGTTAAGAATAGATGATGGGTGGAGAAAGTAGTGGAGGCCTAACAAATGGCTGATGATCTGGATAAGCATGATTTCTCCCGTGTTGTCAAGACCACATACAGATTAGACACCCAAGGCCTTACCCCACTGCTGGCCAAGGATGGAGTGACTCTTATCAAAGATAAAGAAGTCATCAAACAACACTGGGGCAAGTATGTCAGAGACCTCCTTAAACAGGGCTCTGTCGTCAATCTGAGCATCCTTGAACACATCCCACCTCACACAAAATGCCACAGGCTCAGCAACACACCAGCCCTGGGTGAAGCTGAGAAGGCTGCTAGAGCAGACAGTATCTCTATAGAGGCAAAAAGCTCCTGCTGCAGCTATCTGGAAAGCAGAGAGCATCCAAGGAGAGCTCAGAGATGTCACAGTCATGAGCATTTTCAAAAATGGAAACAAGTGTGGTTTTTTTCCCTTTTCAGAAAGGGGTGGCATAGTGGCTCAGTGGTTAGGACTCTGCCTCACACCACCAGGGTCCCAGGTTTGATTCCAGCTTCTGATGACTGCCTGTGTGGAGTTTGCACACTCTCCCTGTGTCTGCGTGGGTTTCCTCCGACAATCCAAAAATGTGCAGGCCAGGTGAATTGGCCATGCTAAATTGCCCGTAGTGTTAGGTGCATTAGTCAGAGGGAAATGGGTCTGGGTGGGTTACTCTTTGGAGGGCCGGTGTGGATTGGTTGGGTCGAAGGGACTGTTTCCACACCATAGGGAATCTAGTCTAATCAAGTCCAACTGCAGGGCAATCTTTCTGGTGCTGAACATTGGAAAGGTCATCACCAAAGTCCTCTTCAACCGTCTCTTCCCTGTGGCTGAGAAATTGCTCCTGGAGTCACAGTATGTTTTACAGCCATGGAGGGGCACAACGATCATGATTTTCACCACTTGATAGCTGCAGGAAAAATACAGAGAAAATAACTTACGACTGTACATGACCTTCTTCAACATTACAAAGGTCTTTGACACCATCAATCAGGAAACATTATGGAGCCTCCTTCTCTGCTTTGGTTGCACCATGAATTTTGTCACCATCCTTCGCCTGCACCACGATGACATGGAAGTCATGGTAATGACAAATGGCTCCACCACTGACTCACTCCCCATTTAGACCAGTGTCAAACAGGGCTGGGTGATCACCCCAACAATGTTCTTGAGCTACCTCGCTGCAATAATTCACCTCACCACTGACAAGCTCCCCGCTGGAGTGGGTCTAACTTACAGAACCTGCCAGAAATTATTCAACCTGAACCACCTTCAAGGCAAAACCAAAGTCACCCCAACCAGTATCATCGAGCTGCAGTACGCAGATGATGCTTGTACATGTGCAATCTCAGAGAATATAGTCCAGACCATCATCAGCACCTTTACAGAGGTATAAGAGATCATGAGCCTGAACATGAACATCGGCAAGATGAGGGTCCTCCACCGACCTTGCTTGATATTGTGGAGTGAACCCCTGATCATCAGGCTCTACAGGGAGGCTTTAGAGAACATTGACCACTTCCAATACCTTGGGAGTGTCCTGTCGATCAAAGCAGTTATTGATGAAGAGATTGAACACTTCCTCCAATGTGCTACCACTGTCTTTGGCTACCTGAGGAAAAGTATGCTTGAGGACAACAATATCAGATCTGACAACAAGATCAGTTTACAGAACTGTAGTGATTCCCGCCCTTCTATATGGCTCTGAGACGTGGACTGTCTACAACAGACACCTCAAGATGCTGAAACAGTACCACCACCGCTGCCTGCGCAGGATCCTGCAAATCTGCTGGAAAGAAAGACGCAACAAAATAAACATCCTGGACCAGGCCAATATCCCCAGCTTTGAGGCACTACCCACCCTTAATTGGCTACAATGGGCTGGGCACGTCGTCTGATGACAGACACGGGATTCCCCGGGCAGGTGCCATACTCCCAGCTTTGAAATGGCAGACGAGCCCCAGGTGGACAGAGGAAGCACTTCAGGGATACCCTGAAGCCTCATTGACAAAGTGCGGCATTCCCACAGACACCTGGGTATCACTGGCCCAAGACCGTTAAAAATGGAGGAGGATCATCCGGGAAGGCTTCAGGAACCTCAAGGCTTCCTATCAGGAAAAAACAGAAGTCAGGGAAAACTGCGTGCTGCCACATCAACACCCCACCCACCCGTTCCCATGATCACCTTCTGCCCCAAGAGAGCCTGCGGAAGCCACATCAGTGTGTACAGACACCTACTGAGAGTGGAAGAGAGTCATCCTTGCTTGTGAGGGACCGTCAATATGTCTCTTTCCATTCTGTAATGTTGTGTATTTATGTAAATATGTTCACTACTCATACTGCCTAACTGACATTGGTGTGGTGTTGGAAAAGCACAGCAGGTCAAACAGCATCCTAGGAGCAGGAAAATCAATGTTTCGGCCAAAAGCACTTTATCAAGAATTCCTGATGAAGGGTTTTTGCCCGAAATGTCAATTTTCCTGCTCCTCGGATGCTGCCTGACCTGCTGCGCTTTTCCAACACCACTCTAATCTTGACTCTAATCTCCAGCATCTTTAGGACCCACTTTCACTTAACCTACATTGGCTCCTGTTCTGCCAATTTCTTGACTTTAAAATTCTCATCCTTGTGTCCAAATCCTTTCTAACTCCATTACCTCATTGAAACCATCCACCAACCCCCTAAAGAGCGCTCTGACCTCATCTGAAACATGTTTGCATCAACATTTGGCAGCCGTTCTCACAGAGTTTTAGGTCCATCAAACTCTGTCTCTGTACTTTCCTTTCTTCAGTCCTTTTTCCTCTCTCTTAAAACTTGCCTCTTTATCCATTTTCTTTTAATCAGCTTTCTTTACACCTCACTTATAGCTGTGATGTCAACCTTCGCCTGATTATTGCTCAAGTGAAATGCCCTTCAAATTCTTTCCCTTTGTTTGTTTGTTAATTCACGGGATGTGGACATCACTGGCCAGTATTTATTGTCCATCTCTAATTCCCCAGAGAGTGATTAAGAGCCAACCACATTGATAGAGTCGTATGTAGGCCAGACCAGGTGAGGATGGCAGCTTCCTTCCCTAAAGGGCATTAGTAAAACAGACGAGTTTTTCTGACAATTGACGATGGTTTTATGGTAATTATTAAAATCTTAATTCCATATTTTTATTGAATTCAAATTCCACCGTCTACCATGGCAGGATTCGAACCCAGGTCATCCAGCACATTACAAAAACAGAAGTTGCTGGATAAACTCAGCAGGTCTGACAGTATCTGTGAAGAGAAATAAGAGTTAGCTTTTCAGGTCCGGTGATGCTTCCTTAAAGCTCAGTTCACTGAACCTGAAACATTTACTTTGAATTCTCTTCACAGATGCTGCCAGACTTGCTGAGCTTTTCCAGCAACTTCTGTTTTTGTTTCTGATTTACGGCATCCACAATTCTTTCAGTATTTATTTTCTCAGCACATTACCTGGGTCTCTGGATTAATAGCCAGGTGATAATACCACTTGGCCATTGTCTCCCGTTCCTACTCAATAAATGCCAAGTTGTTAGTTCTGTTGTTCTTTGCCCTAGCATAACTTTCTTGTTGGTGCACTCCCAGAACTAAGATTAGCACCAAATCCACATTAATGTAAAGGTTTTGGCTGTGGTTAGGGTATTGTCAGTGGTGGGTAGCAAGAATGGAAATATATTACTATTTTTAGTATCCTAGACATAGCCAGTCAACTGAGCAGATGCTATAATACCTGAAATCAATAATAATAGCCACACATTTGACATTCATGAATGACGATCTCCTATGTGAGATAATCTCGCCATTGACATTCAATGGTGTTACCATCCCTGAATCCCCCACTACCCACAGCCTTGGGGTTACCATTTACCAGAAACTCCACTGAACTCACCACATAAACAACCATGGCCGCAATAGCAGATCAGAGGCTAGGAATACTGCAGCGAGGAACTCACCTCCTGACTCCTGAAAACCTGTACACCATCTACAATGTGCAAGTCAGGAATTGGATGGAATATTCCCCATTTGCCTTGATGAGTGCTACTTCAACAACACTCAAGAGACTTGACACCACTCAGGACAAAACAGCCCGTTTGATTGGCATCACATTCACAAGCATTGATTCCCTCCAACACCAATACTTAGTAACAGCAGTGCATGCTATCTACAAAGTGCACTGCAGAAATTCACCAAGGCTCCTTAGAAAGCTCCTTTTAAACACCATGACCACTTCCATCCAGAAGGACAAGGACAGCAGATACCTTGGAACACCACCACTTGGAAGTTCCCCTCCAAGCCACTCACCATCCTGACTTGGAAATATATTGCTGTTCCTTCACTGTCACTAGGTTAAAATGCTGGAATTCCCTCCCTAAGGACAGTGTGGGTCAACCTACAGCACATGCACTGCAGCAGTTCAACAAGGCAGCTCACCATCACCTTCTCAAGGGCAACTAGGGATGGGCAATAAATACTGGCCAGCCAGCACCACCAACCTCTCACAAATGAATGAAAAAAATAGTTTTTTAAATAAATTTACAGTAAAAAAATTCTTATAATAACAGATTCAGACACAGTTGTCATCTACTTGATTATATTTAAGTAAAATTTTAATGGATTTTAGGTTTAATATTGTAAGTCAGTTAAGTCAATATGGTTAATCATTCTATGATGTAAATAAATTCTCATCTTTTAAAATGGGACCAAAGGCAAAACAAGCAAAATTATAGATAACTACAACAGAAGTTGCAAAGATAAGGCATATGGAACTCAAAATATTAGCTGTATTTCTCTTTTTTCAGAAGCTGCCAGAACTGGGTTTATAAAACCATGAGGGGCATGGATAGAGTAAATAGACAAGGTAGGCAGAAGTGGGTACTGCAGATGCTGGAAATCAGAGTCAAGGTTAGAGTGGTGCTGGAAAAGCACAGCAGGTCAGACAGCATCTGATACTTGTTTGAAATGGGGATAGCCATAGGAGACTCTTACACTATCTGCCTACCCCTCCTACCTTTTGTGGTGTTAACCCCTCTATGTGACTGTATCTGCAGCTTTTCTCTCTTCCTATAACTCCCATCTTGTAAATTCCATCTCAATGAGAGAGTTTCAGAACAGGTCTACAAGCTCAAAACTGGACATCTCTGAACCTCTGTAACTACCAGCAACATAAGTATTGTACACCATCACAATCAGTAATTTCATAGCTTGCCATATCCATCACTTTTTCATTACCATCAAGCTATGAGACCAATATTGATTCAATGAGAAATTTAGGAGATCATGCCAAGGGCAGCATAAGCTATACCAAACTGGTAAAATTATAATGTAGAACTATATCAGCAGAAAAGCATGCAAATGACAATGCAAATCAATTCCAGAACTAACAGATCTGATCAATGATCTGTGTATTCAGACTTCCACTGTTTCAAGCTTTTCACCATTTAGAGAATGCGTTATTCTAGCAATTTTAGGTTCATTTTCCTATGTTGAAATCCATTGCCAATGATTTTGTCTATTAACCTATCGATTTTTTAATATAATTTTACACTTTAATTCTCATTGTTTACTTTGTATCATTGGCAAATTTGATTACATGGGAAAGCTCTCACAAATTCAGTACAGGTTCCTAGACATCAGTGAGAAGGATTTTGCATAACTTTGTCAAGTCTGATGTCACTTGGTTATATTGTTGTTAGGCTTTTTCACAATAATTTGGTACAACTGTGTATGTTACTACAAAAATGTTACACACGTGCCACTTGTAAAGAGGAGATTACATAAGCTAAACTTGTATTCCTGGGAAATTAAAAGGTTTAACATTAATGTTCCTGAGTTTGTCAGTATTTTGAAAGGATTTCAGATGTTAGATAAAGACAAAGTTAAGAGGAGGTGATGACCTAGTGGTATTATCGCTGGGCTGTTGATCCTGAGAGAAAGTGAGGAATGCTGATGTCTTATGCTCGAAACGTTGATTCTCCTGCTCCTCGGATGCTGCCTGACTGGCTGTGCTTTTCCAGCACCACACTCTCGATGGCTAATCCAGAGACCCAATTTCTGTTCTGAGGACCGGGGTTTGAATTCCAGATGGTGGAATGTGAATTCAATAAAAATCTGGAATTAAAAGGCCATTGATGCCCATGAATCCATTGTAAAAAAAAACATCTAGTTCATTCATGTCCTTTAGAGAAGGAAATTCCCTTCCTTATCAGGACCAGACCAGGCCTGCAATGTGGTTAACACTCAACCTCAACTCGAGATGAGCAATAAATGGTGGCCTAGCCAGTGACGCCCTTGTCCTATGAAAGAATCCAAAAAAACTTTATCAGCTGGCCAGGGTATCCACATCCATTAAATCAGAGCTGGGGTCATTTAGGAGAAAAGTTAGCAGGGACTGTTTCATGCATTGGCTGGTCAAAGCATGAAATGCTCTCAGTTAATAATTTTAAACCTGAAATCAGTAGTTTTGATAGCTTTGGGTATCGAGGGATATGGATCCAAAGCAGATGATTGGAATTCAGATCTAGATCAACCATGAGCTTATTAAATGCCATAATAAGCTCAAGGGGGTAAATGTCCCATTCCTGTTCCTGTGCCCTTATTTGTAAAGTAGGTTAACTGAGTCTGCTCACAAAATTAAGGAACTTTCTCCTATTTTCTGCTTCCTTGAACAATGATTACTGAAACAATTATTCGCTGGGGATAAACTGTGATTGAAGTTAAGATTTCAGTCCTGCTTGGTTATAAGAATTAGATTTGCAATAAGTAAAATTTTGCATTTGGTACATATTCTCTTGCTACCTCCCATCATTGTAATACACAAAGATCCAAATGGGTAATAAAGGGCAATGAGGTTTTCTACATTAGTAATCATTACAGAAGTGAGAAAGATAAGCTTAATGGTATGTGACATCAGTGAAGTTCTCATGAAACTTAATATATAATGCTACTCTGATGATACATATTTTAAAAAAAGACAGATATAAATCTTTCATAGCAAATACCAAAAGTTAAAATTCCTCAACCTGCACGCTAAAAATTGAATCAGCAGGTCCCCTTTCCATGTGAAATGTTCACTTGTGCAATGTCAAGAGCCATGTAAGATATGTAAGCAGCAGGGCTGAAACTTAACCTATCACTCAATGTTCCAAAAGATTTAATTGGAAGCACACTAGCTTTCGGAGCGACGCTCCTTCATCAGGTGATAGTGGAGGGCTCGATCGTAACACAGAATTTATAGCAAAAATTTACAGTGTGATGTAACATATTGTCTAGCTATCACCATTGTTAACAGCTAACCCGAGAATGCAACTTTTTAAAAAAAGGTTTTGTGATTTACACACGAAAGAAGTGAAACTATCACTGTATTCTAACAGATGAAAGGCTTAACAGACAATCAATTTTTCAATGTATAATTTCAGTTACATCACACTGTAAATTTTTGCTATAAATTCTGTGTTACGATCGAGCCCTCCACAATCACCTGATGAAGGAGCGTCGCTCCGAAAGCTCGTGTGCTTCCAATTAAACCTGTTGGACTATTACCTGGTGTTGTGTGATTTTTAACTTTGTACACCCCAGTCCAACACCGGCATCTCCAAATTATTCCAAAAGAAGCCAAGATATACTCTTCCATTAAATAGAAGTTTAAATACTGTAGATGTCTCAGTGTAGATTGTCTCTTTTCAGAATTAATTAACATTATTCTAGAGCCATGGAATAGGGCAAGTGCTCTATCACATCTTCCTATAATGATCTTATGTAGCTTGAGACAAGTGAATAATTTCTTCATCTGAGCTCTCCATTTTAACATTAAATTAGCTCCAACCTCTAAGATTCAGTGTTAATATCCACTTTGATATCAACCACATTGAAATAATTAGTCTTTTTTGTATACATATTAAAAAAAATTCTAAACAGCCATCAAATTCCATACACCTTAAGCTGGTAACATTTCTGATTCTAACTTACTTAGGTGATTAGATTAATTTAACAACGCTGGCTTTGGTAGCTTTATGTAAATTGCTGAATTGTTTCGTAGAATGAAGAGCTTATCACCAATTTCGATGTTAGGGGCGCAGCTAAATTATTAGGTGAATGTTTTTTTTTGAAATCCTTCAGACCAGTTTTCATTATGTCATCAAACTTCAAACTGTAAAATATGATATTTTGTTTTCACAATCTACTAACAGATTAAATGATGATAAGCATCCATAATTTGCTATAAAAATAATATTGCTGCTCATGGTGCACTAAAATATCTATAAAGAAATGCCTGAGAAACTTCAAACAAAAGTAGCTTGGGGTAAAGGGTTAACTATACTTTTTCTCTAACAATAATAGCTACTGAATATATGCCTAAGGACCTATGTCATGAAGAGATTAGATCACGTGAAACTTGGACCTGTTGTTTATAAAGTATATACTTAAATGTTGTTGGTGTTCACTGATAGCTGTCTGAACTACCATCTATCAACAACCCACTTATGATCTCACTTCATGGCGATAAGCAGTGACCAGTTGCAGAGAAATGATGCCAAGCATAATGGAGTGCCTGAAGCCCAGCAATGCAGTATGTGACAGATAAGGTCAGTCCAGCAATGCAACCACAGAAGAGGAAGAAATGCCTGAAGAGAAATCCAGTAACAACAGGGAGCAATGGACAAAGGATATTGAAGCAAATATAGTCACTGAGCAAAGAGAGAAAATCCGTGCAATGCCAACCAACAGCAGGAAGGTGAAAGGTTTCAGCCTGCAGAACTCACCTCGCAACAGTACCTGGCAACGGAAAAAGCCTTGCTTATGTCAGAGTCCTTGGACCGTGTACAGGTCCCCATCCCATACCATGTATGGGATCAAGTGACACAGATGGTTTAGTAGATACTACAATGTCTCAGGCCTCAATTGAAAAATGGATAAGGATATGGTTACTACACTGCTGTATTAAGTCAACAGAAGTGATCACAAGCTTCTCATTAGTCTAGGAGCAGAAGAACAAATCATTGAATATGACTGACATCATGAAGAATTTTGGTTCCTATTTTAGTTCATTTCAGTGTTGGAGGTAGTGTATTGGCGTGGAGAGAGAATTAGCTATTGGGCAAGTAACAGCAAGTGGGGTTGCAGGGTTTTTTTTCAAGCTGGCCATCAGTGTAGTTCTACTTGTGCTGAGATCATGACTGTTATGACATATATATAAATGACTTGAAGGAAGAAAATAAATATACAGTATGCAAATTTGCAGGCAACACAAAAATAGGTGGAAAGATAAGTTGTGAGAGGGATGCAAACAGTTTACAGCCAGATATTGATATGTCAGGTAAGTGGGGAAAAAGTTGGCAAATGGAGCACTTGTACCTGATGCGTCCTCCAGGAGCCGAGAACACTTGTGAAGATTGACACCGCAGGCAAAATAGATTGGGTAAGGGATGTAGAAGTTGCTGGATAAGAGTGATTAGACTGATTAGATTTTCAAAAACAAAATGCTTTATTGTTCATTTTTCAAGAAATTCAATTTTCTCTTATAGGTGTCTTCTTAGATATGAGAACTGCAATGTGCTGTTGTCAATATATCATCAGGACTTGAGTCTAACATAATTATTCCTCCCTTAGTCTTTTTACACTTAACTATAGCCTTTGACATGGCCCTGCTCATCAAATTATTGATTAAATTAGAGAACATAAACACCTCTTACTCTCATTTAACTCTTCCAAAGACACCAAAGTTACCAATGTGATTAATAAATAGCTAATGGTAAAGCTAAAATTGATTTTCTATGTACATTAATTCTTCAATACAAAGTTTCCCAGTCAGTGGTATCACACCAAGAAAGTACTTATTATCTCCAGTCCCCAAAGATTCATTGTAAATGTTGTTGTCTTTCTTTTATACATTAATGATATTCACATGCAAACAACTTCTGTGAAATTGGAGCTTGTCTTGAATATTGATGATAAACCTTTGACTGCCATTCCTTAATCTTGCAGATTTCCCTGCTTTTCAGCATTGTTAATTGTAAACATTACTATCAATTTCCTTCCTCAGAAATTATTTTATTTGCATGCCAATCTTCTTTCGCCCTAACTCCTGCCTGGAAGGCTTTAATTTCTTGTGGCAATTACAAGTCCATGAATACAAGTTGCTTTCCAGTGCCTGACTCAAATAATCATTCCTTAAATGTGAGACTGTTACTGAACATGGGAGTGGATGAAATTACAGCAGAGTTTAAACCTGCTTTCGTCTGACTTGTGTATACACCCTGAGGCAATGTTGCTAAATGGTACTAGCAAGCAGAAATCCTGCTCAAACTTGCCTTCCCAAACCCAAGGGAAAAAACACTTTGGTAAATCACTACCATCCCTTAAGGCCATAATTAAAGAAAACCGCTCATGCCAATTGTGAATCAATTACTCATGGCTCAAATAATTACTGTCTTTCGAAAACCTTTTAAGCCAAATTTACAATAAATTCATTCATAATGATTATTAAGACCTCCTGTGCAACATTCCTAATAAAGAAAATGGAAAACCAATAGAAAACTAGAAATTGTATGCGTTCTTGGGACAGTTGATAAGTAGATTACAGAACTTTTCTACAGAGAAGGTTAATAACACCAGACTCTCTTCTTATCTCTAATATTTATCTCATTTGCTTGCGTCTGGGTAAGCAATGCACTAACTCATAAGGTCAGAATGCTTTGTAATGTATTTTTGAAGTCACAAGCTTCTATTTTCCTCAGAGAAGAGTATATATTCAGTAAAATTCAGGATTCTGAATTTCCTTTGGAGTTTTTGCTGGATCCAACAATACATCCAGGAGAAGAAAAATTAACTGGAGGAAAGCTAACTTTAATGGGATAATAATTGATCTGGCCAGATTAATTGGAAGGGAAAGAGAGCACAAACAAAGCTAAAGTTCACTGATTGTTGAGAGAAATAGAAATTAAGCTGAAGCAGAAAATGTATGCCTTGTGATAATATCAGTAAATAAACCTGATAAGAATTAAACTGAATATTAAAAGTTCTGAGAGGAAATTGAGAAAGCAAGCAGTATAACCAAAGAGAGTATGAAAAAAAAAATAGCCGCTAATATAAAAGGGAATCCAAAAGTCTTTCATGGGTGTATAAATAGTAAAAGCATGATAAGAGGAAGAATGAGACCAGTTAGGGGCATAAGGAGCTTCACACATGGAGGTAGGGGTCATTGCTAAGGTAGCGAATGTTTATTTTGCATGTGTCCTTGTCAAGGAATAAGATGTCGTACAATCATGATAAAAGAGGAAGGAGTTTACACAACAGAATGATTTACAATTGTTGAGAGAAATGTTCGATAAACTTCTGTACTTAACACACCAGGATCTGATGGGATGCATCAAAGGATACCGAAGGAAGTGAGAGTGGAAATGATTAAAAAGTAATTGTCATAATTTTCCTATCTTCCATGAACATTACAATAACGCCAGAGGACTGGAGAATGGAAATATTGTGAGCTATGAGAAGGATAGTGTAGAACTTCAAGGAGATATGGGCAGCTTGTCAGAATGGGCAGCATGTGACTGATTAAATGTAATGCAGTAAAGTATGAAATTATTCTCTTTGGTATGAAGAACGTGGAGAGGCAATATAAAATAAAAAAAATTCTAAAGGGTATATAAGAGCAGAGGGCTCCTATGCTCACATCCAAATCATTTATATAAATGATGAAAAGCAGTGGACCCAGCACCAATTCTTGTGACACACCACTGGTCATAGGCCTCCAGTCTGAAAAGCACCCTTCCATCACCACCTTCTGTCTTTTACCTTCAAGAAAATGACTAGTTCTTCCTCTATTCTGTGTGATCTAACCTTGCTACCCACCCACCATGAGGAACTTTTGTCAAATATAAGTCCATATAGATCACATTAACCACTCTGCCCTCATCAATCCCCTTTGCTACCTCTTCAAAAAACTCAAGCAAGTTCATGAGAAACCATTTCTTATGCACAAAGCCATGTTGACTATCTCTAATCAGTCCTTGCCTTTCCAAATACACGTAAATCCTGTCCCGCAGGATCCCTCCAACAACTTGTCCACCATTGATGTTAGGCTCACCAGTCTATAGTTCCCTGGCTTTTCCTTACCACCTTTCTTAAATAGTGGCACCATGTTAGCCAACCTCCGATCTTCCGGCACCTCACCTGTAGCTGATGATGATACTACAAATATCTTACCAAAGTGCTCAGCAATCACTTCCCTAGCTTTCCACAGAGGTCTAGGGTACACCTGAGCAGGTCCCTGGAATTTATCCTCCTTTATGCATTTTAAGATATCCAACATCTTCTCTGTAAAATTGACATTTTTCAAGATGTCACTATTTCTTTCCCCACATTCTCTATCTTCCATATCCTTCTCCACAGTAAACACTGATTCAAAATACTTGTTTAATATCGCCTCATCTCCTGTGGCCTTGCTGATCTTTAAAGGGCCCTATTCTCACCCTACTTAACCTTTTGTCCTTAGATTCCCTTTTGATTCTCCTTAATCCTATTTGCCAAAGCTATCTCATCTCCTGTGTCTGTCCTCCTGTGTTTCCCTCTTAAGTATACTCCTACTGCCTTTATACTCTTCTAGGGAATCATTCCATTTCTGCTGTCTATACCTGACATATGCTTCCCTCTTTTTCTTAACCAAAACCTTAATTTCTCTAGTCATCCAGCATTCCACACACCTACCAGCCTTGCCTTCACTCTAAGTGACCTGCATAAGAAAGGTAGATTGCACCTGAATTGGAAGGGACCTAATACACTGGTGGGGAGATTTGCTTCTGGATATACTTTCTCTGGATTCGCGTTATCTCATTTCTGAAGGCTTCCCATTTTCCAGCCGTCCCTTTACCTGTGTACATCTGCCCCCAATCAGCTTTTGAAAGTTTTTGCCTAAAACTATCAAAATTTACCTTCCTTCTAGATCCAGTCTATCCTTTTCCATCACCATTTTAAAACTCATACAATTATGGTCGCTGGCCCCAAAGTGCTCCCCCACTGCCCTGCCTTATTTCCCAAGAGTATATCAAGTTTTTCACATCCTATGGTAGGTACATCCACATACTGAATTAGAAAATGTTCTTGTATGCACTTAACAAATTCTTCTCCATCCAAGCCCTTAACACTATGGCAGTCCCAATCTAAGTTTGGAAAGTTAGAATCTCCTACCATTAGCATACTATTATGTTCTGAAAGATAACGGAGATCTCCTATCATTAGCATATTATTATGTTCTGAAAGATAATGGAGATCTCCTAACAAATTTGTTTCTCAATTTCTTGCTGACTATTTGGGGGTTTATTTACAATCCCAATAAGGCGATCATCTCTTTCTTATTTTTCAGTTCCACCCAATTAACTTCCCTGGATGTATTCCCAGGAATATCCTCCATAAATACAGCCATAATGTTATCCCTAATCAAAAACGTCACTTCCTGTCCTCTTTTGCCTCATTTTAGATCCTTCCTATAGCATCTATACCCTGAAATATTAAGCTGCCTTCCCTAAGCCACATCTCTGTAATAGTTATGATACCCAGTCCCATATTGCTAGCCATGCCCTGACCTGTTAGGTCTCTTGCATTGAAATAATGCAGTTTAATTTATCAGTCCTACCTTGTTCTCTACTTTGTTCCTGCTTTTCCTGTCTATTTGACTTACTCCTTTTCCCAACTATACCAGTCTCAGACTGATCTCTTTCCTCACTGTCCCCCAGAGTCTCACCATTACTATCCCCCGCTGATAGTTTAAATCCTTCCAAGCAGCTCTGGCAAAACTCCCCCACCAGTGTATTAGGTCCCTTCCAATTCAGGTGCAATCTACCTTTCTTATACAGGTCACTTCAACCTCAGAAGACATTCTAACCATCCAAAAATGTGAACCCTTCTCCCCTGCACAAGCTCCTCAGCCATACATTCATCTGCTCTGTCCTCCTATTCCTGCTCTCACTAGCTTGTGGCACCTGGAGTAATTCAAATATTACTACCCTCGAGGACCTACTTTATAAATGCCTGCCTCACTTCCTATATTCTCTCATCCTTTTCTCTTCCTATAATGAGTACAACAACCTCCTGCTGGTCCTTCTCCCCTTAGACAATATCCTGCACCCTCTCTGAGATACCTTTGATACTGGCTCCAGAGAGGCAACACACCATTTTGATTTCTCGCTGTCTGCTGAAGAAATGTCTGTCTGTGCCTCTGGCTAGAGAGTCTTCTATCACAATCAATCACTTGAACATGATGTACCCCTCATTACATTAGTCTCAGTACCAGAAACCTGGCTGTCAGTGGTACTTTTCCCTGAGAGTCCATCACCCCTTACATTTTCCAAACCAACAGACTTGTTTGAGATGGGGATAGCCACAGGAGACCCCTGCAGTACCTGCCTTCTTCTCCTACCTTTCCTGGAGGTCACCCATCTACCTGACTATATCTTTGTTTTATCTCCCCCCCCTGCAACTGCCATCCATTACTCCCTCTAGTTCCTGTAAATTCCTCACTGCCTCTAACTACTGTTCCAAACGATCCAAACAATCCAATAGGATTCACAACCAAATAGTGCAGATATAATCATTAGTAACATGGAAATTCTCCATAATCTCCCATGTCCAACAGGAAGACCACATCACTCTGACTAAAGGCCATCCTTGCACCATAACAATCTCTCGCCCCAGAAAAAATCACAATCTTACTGCTCTAAAAACATTGCTACAGGCTAGCATAATAACTATGTCTTTATATTTTTAAAGTTTAATCAAAAGACAGATCTCAATAACAACATATAATTAAAAAAAAACTTCTCTACTCACTATTGTAGATTTACAAAAGAAATACAGAATGAATATAGAATATAGAACCTAAAACATAGAACATAGAACATTACAGCACAGTACAGGCCCTTCGGCCCTCGATGTTGTGCCGCCCTGTCATGCTAATCTGAAGCCCATCCCAACTACACTATTCCATGTACGTCCATATGCCTGTCCAATGACGACTTAAATGCACTTAAACTTGGTGAATCTACTACCGTTGCAGGCAAACTATTCCATCCCCTTACTACTCTCTGAGTAAAGAAACTACCTCTGACATCTGTCTTATACATATTCTCTCACTTTAAAGTTGCGTCCCCTCGTGTTTACCATCCCCATACTTGGAAAAAGGCATTCCCTGTTCACCCTATCTAACCCCTTGATTATCTTGTATGTCTCTATTAAGTCACCTCTCAACCTTCTTCTATTTAACAAGAACAGCCTCAAGGCCCTCAGCCTTTCCTCGTAAGACATTCCTTCCATACCAGGCAACATCCTAGTAAATCTCCTCTGCACCCTTTCCAAAGCTTCCACATCCTTCTTATAATGCGGTGACCAGAACTGTACACAATACTCCAAGTGTGGCCATACCAGAGCTTTGTACAGCTGCAGCATAACCTCCTGGTTCCGGAACTCAATCTCTCTATTAATAAAGGCCAAGACACTGTATGCCTTCTTAACAACCCGGTTAATCTGGGTGGCAACTTTCAGGGATCTGTGTACATGGACACTGAGATCTCTCTGCCCATTTGCACTCCCAAGAATCTTACCGTTAGCCCAATACTTTGAATTCTGAAGACTCCGTCCAAAGTGTATCACCTCACATTTGTCCACATTAAACTCCATTTGCCACCTCTCAGCCTAGCTCTGCATCCTATCTATGTGTTTCTGCAATCTACTACATCCTTCATCACTATCCACAACTCCACCGACCTTAGTGTTGTCCCCAAATTTACCAGCCCACTCTTCTAAGCCCTCATCCAGGTCATTTATAAAAATGATGAATAGCAGTGGACCCAACACCGACCCTTGCGGTACGCCGCTAGTAACTGGCCAACACCAACCATTACGGTACGTCGCTAGTAACTGGCCAACACCGACCCTTACGGTACGCCGCTAGTAAATGGTTACACTTTAAAAAGCCACTTCGTTGCTCCCCTACTGAGAGCTACCACACAGTTTCTCCAAGGTCAGCTGTGCATTTCACTATTTGTTTACTTTTCTTAGAATGAACTTCAACGTCCAGACATACTTGAAACTGGACAGCAAGATAGCCGCCGTGCAGGTTACTGCTGGGTCAGACAGCAGTGTAGGTTCCTTTCTCTATTTGAGACACTTCTTATGTGATCACTACCTTTGTCTGTCTTCCTCCTTTTTTAAAGTGCCATCGTTTTGACTTTTTTTCCCCCAAAGTTCCAAAACAATGCAATAGGATGTAAAATAGTAAATACTGATCCTAGAATTCGAGCAAAATCAGCTTCAACACTGAAAACACCTCAAAAAGGAGCAGCTCTTACAGCCAAGCTTTTCTCCCATCCTCTATTCTGGCTTACCCAGAACTCTTTATCGAGTTGACTATTCTTACTTTCATCCTACTTTTTAATTTTGTATCTGCATTTTAACGAATAACTGTATCACTTTTAATTCATAACTTTCACGAATAGTTATGTGGTGATCTAACTTTTATGTTTTAAGACTAAAGGTTTGCTCTGATTATTTTTAAATTGGAATTCATGAGAAAAACTAAAAGGTAGTCAAATGAGCCATGCAGTCTGGTGTGGTCATGATAGTAGTTAATAAAGCATGCAGCAGTCTTTATCAGCAAGAGCTTACAGGATAAGAGCATAAAGGTTTTGTTTTGAACTACCCTGCTAATTTCAACTGTGGATACTTTGTCATAGATTTTCGATGGCCAACTATGAGACTTGCATTGTGTGAGATCCAAACAGGACAACATCGACCACAACACCGTACAACCCTGTCATGGTAACCACTGCAAATGTGTCAGAGTGTCGACATGGATGCCACCATTACGTGTGGAACACTACCCACCATGTACACGGCAGGTACTCATGTGACTCAGCCAACGCTGTCTATCTCATACACTGCAGGCAAGGATCCCTGAGGCATGGTACATTAGCGAGACCAAGCAGATGCTACGGCAACAGATGAATGGACACCATGCATGTGACCTCCCAGATGGGTCACACTTCAGTGGTCAGGAACATTCAGCCTCAGATCTTTGGGAGACCATCCTCCAAGATGGACGTTGGGACATGTAATAATGCAGAGTGGCCGAGCGGAGGCTGATAGACAAGTTTGGTACCCAAAAGGATGGCCTCAACCAGGAACTTGGGTTCATGTCATACTACTGGTGACCCCACTACAGTATACACTCTCTCTCTCACTCACATGCACACGCGTACACACACACACATGTGCATGCTCACACACACAAGCTCACATGCATACACACACTCCAACATACACCCCCACACTCACACCCACGCACACACCCTTCTCACAGGCTTATACCCTATCACACTCACGCACACACTCTATCAAGCATGCACACACACAAATACACACTCTTTCATGAGCGCTCACACTCACATGCACACACACACACACACACAGACACGTCTATGGGGGGAATTTGCATTTGCAGAATTGTAGTTGAACATACATTCTATTTTGCTCAAAACATACACAACCTGCAGGCAGTCAATGCAGACAGTCAATCCATGTAATATTTTATAAATTCCTACTTTGGAAATAGAACCAGTCCGACTCAAGATTGGGATACAGACAGATTCTAACCTTATACCTTTAATGCATTGTCTGAGCTGAGATGTCACCTTTTTCTTGTAAAACCTTAAGTTATCCTGAGAATGTGACTTAAAAGAAGTTCTGGGATTTACATATTAATGAACCAAAACCTGCAACTCATTCTAAAAAAATGAAAGACTTAACAGCAGTCTAGGTTTGTTGAATATATCATTTCAGTTGTATGATACTGCCTTTTGCTGTAAATTCTGTGTCTTATGATCCTGCTCCACAGCTACCTGATGAAGGAGCAGCGGTCCAAAGGTTCCAAATAAACCTGTTGGACTATAACCTGGTGTTGTGTGATTTTTTACTTATCCACCCCAATCCAACACCAGCACTTCCTCATCATAGTTATAAGGGGAACAACCTCTGTCTCGCAAATGTGTGGATAATGAAACTGGGGAGTTTCTCACCTTTGGGCACAATTCATAGTTGGGTCCCTCAATACAGAGGATCCTCACTTCACTGATTAATGTATGGATGGGAGTTAGTACTCCAAATAGTGGGGCTTGGCCCTACCCAGGTATCCAGACTAGGGATACAGCCAGAATCCTTGAAGAGTAAATTTAAAATAGAGCAGATGAGGTCACAAACACAGATTTAAGGAACTACCGATGTGTTCATTGTGCTACAAGCAGCAGTCAGTCTCATCAAAATCACATCATCTCTCAGTGACGTTGAAACCTTTGGTGGGATCAAATTCATAGTGTGGTTGCAATTCCTGTTAGGGTGGTGGCTAATACATTGTGGAGTGTATATTCAGTCCTTCTGCGAGAAAGGATTTAACTTAAAAGCCGCCAATGTTTAAAAATCGAAAATAAGGTTCCATGAAAAAGGCATTTTGGGATCGATAGTTTTCAGAAACTGGCCACATTCTGCCCCTCATATTGCACATGATCTTGGAAATGCATCCAAAACAACCTACAAATATAATTAATGATTTCTTCAATGTGCTAGCTGACAGATGGCAGAGGCAATTAAGCTTTAGAGTGAAATATATCCAAAATTTAGAAGATTTGTCTCAACTGTTGGACTGCTGTGAACTATTATAGAACTAAAAATGATATAAAACATTGCTTACAGGCTTACACGCTACGGAACCTTGTTCATGTGCCCCTGCATTCTTTAGAAATGCTCGTCCCCTTGGGGAATAGTCTCTTTGGGACTTAGTCCCTTAGAACTGTTTCATTGCAGCAAAATCTGATGACATTGGTCAACTAGAGCCTTCCCCATTGAAAAATCTTCAAATGTTGATGAACTATTGACAAACCCAGGATATGAGATTGTTACAACATATAAGAAAATACACTTAAAGGTAGGAGAGGTTTGTGGCAATGTCATGGCTGTGAATTTTTACAATATAAGGAAAGTGTTCGGGGCAGTGACTTGTGTGGTTATACGTGAGCAAAATTGATCATCAACAAAAATGGGAATGTTCCTATAGGTGGCAAACGTGTAGGCTCAGTTCAGAAGTTATGGGAAGAGCCTTTATAAATATTGATGTAACCTAAAGGGAGCTGGGAGAAGTTATTATTTGTACTCTAGTGAAGAGTATTGATGTTTGTAAGATACTAGTGACATATAAACTACTAAATGAATACTGAGGCATACTGAGTTGTACACCTTGCCTATTTTCCCCATCCAGACACCTTCATGTTGAACCTTAGAGTTGGGAATGTTAAAGGGGTGGTGTGGATTTTACTACTTACAGACACCAATTCACCTGAGGTTACACATTAGAACAGAACACTTCCGTATTCAAAGCATGCCAGTGCAAAGTAGAGTTTTAATACTTAAACTAAACTCTAATCTAATTTATGCATTTCACTGAAGTGCTGTCAGAAATTGATTAAAATATTCCAGAAAGAATCCTACATGGCCTGGACTGTCAACTTTCCAGGAATGATTAACATCTACTCCAAGCCCTGACATACCCTGCTTTCCTATCGAATTGAAGCTTAAACACGATTGAATCAATTGCACCTCGTGTATATAAATTAATAGATGAAATAAAGCACACTAAGGTAAAGTCACAGAATGTGCATAGGTCAGAACAAATAAAATAATCTCCCAAAATTTGAGGTGAATGGCAGTCAAATCATGTTTCCCATTTCTTACACTTAGAAACTTGTCCCCAGATTTTCAGTGTCTTTTGCACTTGAAGCATTAGTCATAAGAGAGCATACACAAAGTAAGTGGTCACACTGTCACTGGAGGACTCGATTTCAATGTAAACGGTATAAACTGTGATAAATCACCTCAACCAATCAGATTTTAAAAATCTTACTAAGTAAACCAAGATGAGTTTGGTAGAATACTTAATTTAATAAAAACAAGATTAGAAAAGAGAAAAGTTTAAAAGAGAGAATAAAAAGGAAGGGGAAAAAATTGCTTAAAAATCTAAAAATAATCAGAACCTATCACAATAAGACATTAACTACTTAAAAAATTAAACAATTCAGTTTTAGGCCAGTCATTAGCAATTGTTGCATTTCTGTCCTGCAATGTTACCAGTCTCTCTCTCACTCCCAGGATTACAGACAGTTCAACAAACAGATACAATCCAGGAAATCAATGCACAAAAACCACACAGCTATCTGGTCAGATGCTGCTTTATATCCTGGTTCTGTGATGATATGTTACACCATTTGCATATTATCTTAAAGTGATACCACAACATCCCTTTTATTTCCAAGATAAGAATACACATATTTAAAGTACATGTACAACATATGGTAATGAGGTTACAAAAACAAATTTTGCAAATGTTATTCACCATTGAAGAACTTAAGAGTCCTATAATATGTAACTATATAGCTTTGGCAAAAAGAGTTAAAAAGAATGCAAAGAGATTCTGTGAGTACATTAAGGGCAAAAGAGTAACTAGGGAGAAAATAGGGCCCCTTAAAGATCAACATGGCCATCTAGGTGTGGAACTACAGGAGATGAGTGAGATACTAAACTAATATTTAACATCAGTAGTAACTGTGAAGAAAGTTGTGGAAGCTAAGGAACCTGGGGAAATAAACAGTGATGTCTTGAAAGGAGTTCATATTACAGAAAGGGAGGTGCTGAAATCTTAAAATGTGGGATCTGATCAGGTGTTCGAGGAAAGCAAGGGAAGAGATTGCTGGGCCCCTTGGTGAGATATTTGTATCATCAACAACCATGGGGGAGGTGCCAAAAGACTGGAGATTGGCTAATGTGGTGCCACTACTTAAGAAAGGCTGTAAGAAAAAGCCAGGAAACTATAGACCACTGAGGTTTACGTCAGTAGTGGATAGGTTGTTGGAGGGATTCTGAGGGACAGGGTTTACATGCATTTGGAAAGGCAAGGACTGATTAGGGATAGTCAGCATGGCTTTGTGTGTGAGAAATCGTGTCTCATGAATTTAATTGAGGTTTTTGAAAAGGTGACAAAGAAGATTGATGAAGGCAGAGTGGTAGACATTGTCTATATCGACTTCAGCAAAGCTTTCAACAAGGTTTCACATGGTAGACTGGTTAGTAAGGTTAGATTACATGGGATTCAGAAGGAGCTAGACAATTGTATACAAAATTGGCTTGATAGTAGGAGACAGATAAACGGTTGCCTTTTAGACTAGAGGCCTGTGACCAGCAGTGTATCACAAGGGTCGGTGCTGGGTCCATTGTTTTTTTCCATTTATATAAATAATTTGGATGTGAATATAAGGTGCATGTTAAGTAAATTTGCAAATGACACCAAAATAGGTGGTGTAGTGGACAGTGAAGAAAATTATCTTAGAGCACAATGGGAACTTGATTAGATAGGCCAATGGGTCAAGGAGTGGCAGATGGAGGTTAGTTTAGATAAATGTGAGGTAAGACAAATCAGGGCAGGACTTATACAATTAATGATAGGGCCTGTGGCATATCGCTGAACAAAGAGACCTCGGTGTGCAGGTGCATAGTTCCTTGAAAGTGGAGTCACAGGTACACAGGTGGTGAAGAAAGTATTTGACACGTTTGTCTTCATTGGTCACAGTATTGAGTGTGGGGGTTTGGACTTCATGTGGTAGCTGTACAGTACATTAGTGAAGCCACTTTTAGAATGCTGCATACAATTCTGGCTGCGCTTCTATAGGAAGGATATTGTTAAACCTGAGGGGTGCAGAAAAGATTTACAAGGATTTTGTGGGAACTAGAGGGTTTAAGTTATAGGGAGAGGTTGAATAGGCTGGGGTTTTTCTCCCTGGAGCATTGAAGACTGAAGGATGACTTTATAGAAGTTTATAACTTAATGAGGGACATGGATAGGGTGAATAACCAAAGTCTTATTCCTAGAGTAGAGAAGTCAAAAACTAGAGGACATACATTTAAGGTGAGAGGGGAAAGATGTAAAAAGGACTTGAGGGGTACGTTTTTCACGCAGAGGATGATGCCTTTCTGGAACAAGCTGACAGAGGAAGGGTACAATTACAACATTTAAAAGACATTTGAATGTGTATTTGAATAGGAAGGGTTTAGAGTGATATGGATCAAATGCTGCTATTTGGGACTACATCAGATTAGGATGTCTGGTTGACTTGGAACAAAGGGGCTGTTTCTGTGGTATATGACTCTATGATTCTATCTGTAGATGGTTTATTAATTCTCTTGGGTTTCACAATCGTCTAATCCTCCTGGTATCTAGATTCATCACTTCACTGCTCTTGACATGTCAGTAAATTAGCATCCCGTGTATTATCAGCGTAATGGTTGCTTACATGATGGTCTCTCACAGTTTTAATCTCAAAGTTCACCTTGAGATGAATTCCCAAGAGGATGGCAGGTGGCAAAAGGTTGCAAGGGAGAGGGAAGTTGTTGGTGTGAGGGTGAGATTGTGGAGCTGGGGCATAGAATGAGGCTTCCAGAGCAAAGAGGGAGGCTTAACAGGAGAGAGAACAGATTTCAACTTATTGATAACACAATACACAGCAACCTGGAAACAGGAAATCTTGAAATCACTCAGGTAATAAATTCCTTGTTAACTAATGAGGAAGTCTTATTTTAAGGTGAAATAAATTCAGGATCTGTGGAGATAAATATAGTGGATGCTGGGCTGATCACAGAATCAATTGTTCAATTTAAACTGAGTTTGAAATCTGATCTGATGAAGAGCTGAATTTTTGGATCTTTTAGCAATCTGTTTGTTGAGCGATTTTCATGGGTCCTGGCGCCATGGTCAATGGTGACTCTTCTCATGCAATCTTCCATTCTTTGTCTTATTACTTATGCATTCAGACTTTGTGGTACCTATCTCACAAGATCGCTTGACAAGACAGGGAGGGGTTTGTTTTGTGGTGGCGTATCATCGCTTCATCTTCTGCCACTTCCGCCACCTCCAAACGGACCCCATCACCAAAGATATATTTCCCTTCCTACCCCTATCAACGTTCCAAACAGACCATTCCCTCCACAACTCCCTTGTTAGGTTCACATACCCCCAACAACCCACACCCCACTCCTGGCACCTTTCCCAGCCACTGCAGGAAGTGCAAAACCTGCGCCCACACCACTCCCCTCCTCTCTGTCTAAGGCCCCAAGGGATCCTTCCACATCTGTCAGAAATTTACCTGTACCTCTACCAATGTCGTCTACTGCATCTGTTGCACACAGTGTGGTCTCCTCTACATCGGGAAGACAGGACGCCCTCTTGTGGATTATTTCGGAGAACATCTCTGGGACATCCTCAACCACCAACCCCACTGCCGCATGGCTGAACACTTCAACTCCCCCTCCCACTCCGTCAAGGACATTACAGGTCCTGGGCCTCCTCCACCGCCAAACCGTTACCACCCAACACCTAGAGGAAGAACGCCTCATATTGCACTTTGGGACCTTGCAACCACACGGGATAAATGTGAATTTCAACAGCTTCCTCATTTCCCCTTCCCCCAAATTTCCCAGTTCCAAGCCTACAATTCAGCACTGCCCTCTGGACCCATCCATCACTCCACCCCTGCCCCAACCCATCATCTTCTCCCTCACCTTCACCCATCTATCGCTTTCTCAGTTACCTTCCCCCCAATCCCACCCTCCTCCAATTTATCTCTCGTCCCGACCCACAAACCTCATTCCTAACAAAGGGCTTCTTCCTGAAACGTTGATTCTCCTTGCTCCTTGGATGCTGCCTGACCTGCTGTGCTTTTCCAGCGGCACACTCTTAACTGATTTACAACTGAGCTTTCCTTTTGGTAGTATGTCATGTGAAGGGTAAATATTTACCTGGTCCTATATTATAGGCTACCAATGCTTCAGTTTTGATGCAAAGCAGTCAAACATTTCCAACTGATATTTTTTGCATGTGCTTAAAGCAATCCTTGCTCATTATCTAAATTTTACGTGAACAATATCAGATTAAATCTAGATTGCATGAGGAATCAATGTTAGTACTAAAGTATATTGGTTAGAAGTAACATTTTGTGATTATATTTTAACTATGTTTTTAAACAGTTTAGGTTGAATTTTAGCTGGTGGACACACCTGTTCCTTCAGTCACTGTTGCTGACGTTAGATTGGTCTTCTTGAGAGTAAACCTAAGGAAAGTGATTGGCCCAGACGGAATCCCTGGCCATGCCCTCATATCCTGTACGCACCAGCTGGTGGAAATGTTCGCTGACGTCTTGAACCTCCCCTTGCTACAATCTGAAGTCCCACCCTGCTTCAGGAAGACCACCATCATCTCAGTACCAAAGAAAACACATGCAATGTGCCTCAACAACAAATGCCCAGTGGCTCTGACCTCCAGAATCCTGAAGTACTTCAAGACATTAGTCATGGCCCACATCAAATCTAGCCTCCCAACCTGCCTCGATCCCTTGCAATCTGCCTACTGGCAAAACAGGTCCACAACGGCTGCTATTTCCCTAGCTCTACATTCATCCCTGGAACTTCTAGGTAATAAGGATACCTACATCAGGCTCCTACTTATCGAACACAGCACAGCCTTCAACACTAAAGTCCTAATCAAACTAATCTCAAAACTCCAAGACCTTGGTCACAGCTCCGCCCTCTGTACCTGGATCCTCAGCTTCCTGATCCAGATTGCAATCAGTGAAGATAGACAACAGCATCTGTTCCAAAATAACCCTCAACACCAGCATCCTGCAAGGATGTCAACCCAGCCCCCTACTATACTCTCCGTACACACATGATTGTGCGGCCAAATTTTGTATGAACACCATCTATAAGTTTCCTGATTCAACCAACATTGGAGGCTGGATTTCAAACAACGATGAGTCAGAATACAGCAAAGAGATAGAATGCTTGGTATCATGGTACAATGATAACAATGTGTCTCTCAATGTCAGCAAAACAAAAGAACTGACTATTGACTTCAGGAAGAAAGGAGGAGGACATGCCCCTATCTACATCAATGGAGCTGAATTGAGAGGGTTGAGAGCATCAAGTTCTGAGGAGTGACAATAACCAACAATCTGACCTGGATCTCCCATGTAGATGCAATGGTCAGAAGGCACAACAATGCCTCTTCTTCCTCAGGATGCTTAGGAAATTCAGCATGTCCATAAGGACCCTCGCCAACCTTTACAGATGCACCATAGAAAGCATTCTATCTGGGTGCATAACAGCTTCGTAAGGCAACAGCTCTGCCCAGCATAGTAAGAGACGACAGAAAGATGTGTACACAGCCCAGAAAATCACGAAAGCGAACTTCACATCCATGGACTCCATCTATACTTCTCATTGCTGCAGAAAGGCTGCCAACATCATCAAAGACCCTTCCCACCCAGTAGTATGCTCTTCCAATCTCTTCCATTAGGCAGAAGATACGGAAGCTTGAACACCCACACCAACAAGTTCAAGAGCAGTTTCTTCCCTGCTGTTATTAGTCTGCTGAATGGACTTCTTTAACTTAAGTTAATGTTGATCTTGCTCTTGTGCACCTCCTGTGCAACTGTAACCTTGTTTGCCTCACTCTGTCAAAACACCCTATGATC
Source organism: Chiloscyllium plagiosum (assembly GCF_037043375.1). Lineage (NCBI taxonomy): Eukaryota > Metazoa > Chordata > Chondrichthyes > Orectolobiformes > Hemiscylliidae > Chiloscyllium > Chiloscyllium plagiosum. The sequence continues at coordinate 38,652,973 of NW_028270157.1, forward strand.
TAAATGTCCTTGCAGGCTGCGATCTGGCTGTACTATTTGTAAAACAAAACTTTTCACTGTACTTAGGTACATGTGACATCAATTAATCAAATCCAATCAAATAAGTTAAGGCAGCTGCTTGTGAGGAAATGGTCTTGCTGGTTTAATTTGTCTGAAAGGTGCAGAAAAGCTGTGTTTAAGCAATTGCATTTTTAAAATCATACTGGGTGCAATTCAAGATTTACTCATCAGTTTCAAAACCTAAGTGAAAAGTCTTACATAAAAATGTTTTATACCTAAAAGTCCCTGAAATTCACAAGGACTTAGAAGTTGATACACAACCGATTTGGTCATATTCTTGAACCCAGAACTGTTAGTTCAGAGGCATATCTTTTTAAAATGTTATTGCAACAGTAATTACCACACTACTAAAAAATTCATTGACAATTGAACGGACATATGTTAACATGTAGAGAAGGTATCTAGTTGATAAATACATCCATTTTTTAATATCCACGGAGATAAATATCTTCACAATTACCCTTATCACAAACTCCAGGCCAGTGTCACAGATGTACATTGAAGTCAGATTTTGAAATTTTTTTTGCCAAAGTTTGCTCTAGAAAATGATAAATTTATTAAGATTATTGAATGCATTAAAAGTTCGATATTCTATATTTCAATGTCAGCAACAACTTCAATCTGTTCTCATTTTGCCAAAGGGAAGGACACTCTTTCCTTTAGTGATTGGCCTTTCTGTTATTGGTGCTGAAGTTGTACTTCTTCAACTACACCATTATTAGGAGTTTTATTTTAAACCTGATTTCTTTGTCGCAAGCAGTCCTGTATTGACATATTGGCCACATGAGAAAAGGTACCTGCAACATCACTTCTGAAAGTGCCTAAAATGTAAACAATTATTTCACCCTATGTAGTAGTCCATCAATTGATCATTGATTGTTTATGTGACTTCCTCGTGATAGAAAATAAAATGTGGTGAGAATGAAAATAAACACAAACTTTTCATTAAAATGGGCTGTCTTATAGGACTGTGAGGGAATGTCGGAAGTCAAAATGGACAGCAGTCACATCTTATAAATAAACTGATATAGACAAATATTTTATAAATATCAGTGACTCTTAGGCAATAATTTAATTGTGCTCAAATATGATAATAACCTTCAATAAAAAAGTTATGAACTAAAACTTCGTGAAACAGATAATTGCCTTTCAACCACTTTTTGCTATTTGTTATTATTTTTGATATTATCTGATCTAATTTTATGTCTGATATTACCTAGAACTGTTCAGTTTATGTCTAGTAGTAACTGTTGGTTGGACTTATTTCATGTTCTTGATATATAATTAAAATACTGTTCATTAGCCAACGGTGTTCGAATTGACTATTGGGAAATTCACCATCTTATATGGTGTATATAATCATAAATCAAAAGCAGTTGCATAATTTATTTCAATCCCATGCTCAATACATATTCCTGATGAGAAATAAATATATTAGTGGGACAATTGGCTTGAACCAATGCATTTTTAGTATCTACAATGCACTGACATCTTGTTTGCCATGTTGTCTCCTATAATTAATTTATTAAATATTGCTTTATAATGTGCTTTTTGCAAACTCCACTGTTAGCATTTTTAGAAAGTTCTCCCTAGTGTACCTGGCCAAGGGGGTCTCGAGGCCATTGGCGACCACTCCCCTTTATTAGATTTCCATGCTTCATCGTCTCCAGCATCACCAGTTCACCTTTATCTCAGTAAGGCTGTTTCACTCTCTTTCTGTAACACTCTTGTATTCTATATACTACAGGTTACTGAATACAACTCTCTGGTTTAGTGTCTTTTCATGCTTCTCATCTCTGTGCTCTGATTTGCTAAGCTGGTGGCAGTACAATATCACTACTTGCTTATCTCATTATACCAAAGATTTGCTCTACATTTATTTTATTTCAGGCTAAACTGGAAATACAAATAACTGCAAAATTATGTTTGCAAACCCTCCAAAATAGATCATAATGCTGTCTTTTCCCCAGCATTCACTCAGACATAAAAAAAGTTCAAAGTAATCATATTTTCAAGAGCAGTTCTTTGCATGATCACATGATTTCCTATCAGGGCTTCATCCCCCTGTTCCTATCATCCTTTTCCATAAAATTCTAAAACCTCTCAACTCTGCATCAAGTGTCACACTAGTGGGTGAAATTGAAGATGAGGAAGTTTGTGTCAATGTTAGATACTCATTACTCAAACTCTTCTCCCTCCTGCCATCTGACAGAAGATAACAGAGCATAGGGTCTCTCATGACCAAACTGTGCAACAGTTTCTTCCCCCAAGCCATCAGGCTCCTTAACACAGTATAACTGGATTCTTTCCCATCTGAAATTCTTTTGTATTGCTGCTAGAAAAATGTCTATGATTCATCATATGCACTTCATATGCACTTTATTCTGTGTACGATTGTCTAGTTTGTGCTGTCAATGTAGCACCCTCGGTCCTGGAGGAACGCTGTCTCATATTTACTGTATCAGTTGTATATGGCAGAAATGACAAATAAAAGCTACCCTGTGCTCATTAATTCAGTACATACAAGAATGTTGTACCACTTCTACACATTCAGATCTGTACATATCTTAGTCATTAGAAATATATGACAATCATTCACAAGAGGTAGAAAGATGGCAGGATCAAGAAAAGCAGAAATTCTGATAAATCATGAATTCAATGACATCAAACAGTGGAGGTTTTTAAGTCATGTGCATTAGAATGTAAACAATTGGCCTCCTGCAATTATAAAGATGTAGCATTATTGGCATGGCCATGTCAAAATAACTAGACTGAACCAGCAATGAATTAATTATAAATTTGTAAGATGTAACCAATATCATACACGGGATAATAATTAATGCTGAGTAACAGTTAAATGTAAATGATGTGCAGTCCCTCGTGTGATTAATTACTTTCTAAAGAATCTTCAATGCAGTGTGGATTCTGTGCAACTGGAATCAGTGCCAGGACTATTTACTTTACAATATAGTGTTCCACTTCAGAGCTCTGAAGGAAAAATGGCTAAAATAGTTTGAATGTGATCATATCAATCTCATGATATTTCCATATGTGGCCTAAATATCACATTCATTTAACTTTAAAACAGCAATTTAAATTCAATCTAGCAGCCCCACGGTAGAATATTAGGCTTGCAACCAGAGACCCTGAATTCAAAACCTTGCCAACCTTCACTAACATTTAAACTTGGCTAAATTTACTCGATAAATTTTGTGAATTATTTCCAGATGGCATTGTTGAGAGTTCTATTTCCTGGGGAAGGAAAAGCTGGCTGTGTGAAGCCTGCTTGAAGAGGGACACCTCCTGTCGCCCAGTTATTGGAGGAAATTTATTTATCTATGCATGAAGCCAAAAGTTGTGTTGCAATATAAGCCAAATGAAAGCATCCTGTAAGATTTGTTGCTGGGGAATATATTTGAATTTATTCATAACAACATCAGAGCAGGGAGAAATATAAATAGTGTCCCCTACTATGGCAATAACTGTCTCGCATCACTTCCCTCTCAATGCCCATTGCTCAGAAATATAAATACAACCAGTGAACAGAATGCAGATGAACCAGTAAAAGCTTTTCCACTATGGGAGGTAAAAGATACAGTGGTAGCTGCAAATGTGGCAAATCAGTTCAATCACAGATCCCATAAAGGAATTGATTAAAACATGGAACATCATACAGGACACGTGTGAATTAATGGGTCCTGAAATAGGGTCCCTAGCTTCAAAGAAATAAGTCAAAATGGATTTGAAATAACAGAAGGCTGATGGCACCATCATGTTTAATGTGTGCTATTGAAACTGGTCCATGCATCTGCTGTGACTAAATCTGAAGTTTTGGATGTTATAAATATGTGCAACAGGATGTCTTGGCAGTGTCCAGATACTAAAAGCTTCCATAATGATGGTAGGTGTCACTGGATGACATATGCTAAATTTGTGAAGAAGAACTTAACAGCAAGAGCTGGTATTGCCTTATATTTTTAATGTCAACATCCAGAAATTTTTAGTTGCATTGCTGTTGACTGTTTGCATAATTCTTTCTGAGATAAGATTGCAGTTTCTTACTGGAGCAAATTTGACACTTCATGTGACAAATATTGTGTGTAATTTTACTCAAGTTGTTTTTAATGTCAAGAAGAAATCTCTGTGAATTACCTCTGAGCAGTCCTAACTATCAATGCCATTCTCAGTAAGGATTTATACAGAATCTAGGCTAATAGGAAAACCTACCAATTGTAAATGGCAGCATCTTGGGGAGTTGTTGTATCATGCCAGAAATTCCATCAAATACTAAATACTGTCAAACTATTTGTTATGAACTGTAGATCTGGATTTTATCCACCATGAGCATCTCTTCAGCTTATCCAGCAATGAACTTGGCCAGCTCTTACAATGCTGGCAGAATGAGATACAATTGCTGTCTGTATTTTGTGTTTTGAATATTTTCTTGGTGTTCAGCTATTACTTTGTTTTCCTGGCTCCAGATTATGCCAGTGTGATTGCTTACCCTTTTAGTATAAGTACTAAGGGCTGGATTTTCACTAACAAGACAAATAACTTGTGTTGGGAAATTTCCCAACTTCCTCAGTCAGAAGTGCCCAATTCACTCTCGAGAAGTCAGGTAGAACGCAGTGGCACCTATTGGTACTGGAGTTAGAGGCTAGATCACCTGAGTGACAGGCATGGGCTGAGGCAGATTGGTTAAAAGGCCCATCTCAACTCTCTAAGTTTCTCGGTCCTCTGTTCTGAAGATGGATCACTGCATCCAAAATGCTGATTCTGCTTTCTCTCCACAGATATTCCTGACCTGCTGAGTTCTTTCCAGCAATTCCTGTTTTTGCTTCTGATTTCTAAATGGGGACTAAATAAGGAAATTGGGTAAATGAAATCAAAGCAAATGTTTCTAAAGCTTTCTGTACCTTTATTCTCTGTTTCTCCCTGCAAAACAGGACATTTGTTTAGATATTCTACAACTGTAGATATGTGGGAAGATTATATTTGGCACAAGACCTACAAGGACATGACATTGTCAAAGAATGTAAAGAGAAATTATTTACATGTTGTTTGTGCAATGGCTTGATTAACAAACATGCCAAAAAATAATAAACATAGATAAATGTCCGAGTCTTAAAATTATCATGGGTTTTCGCAAAATCAAATTTTGGAGATTTCTCAATCTCATCTGCACTATCACTGTAGTTCCATGAATAAGTGTGATTCTCTTCCAATCATTACACTTTGTTTCTGCTTCATTATCATTTATTGAGATTTATGGCAGAATCTCTTGTCAAATATGAACAAAAAGAGAGAATGCCAATGCCATATAACACCCCTGGGGCTGGCCCTCCTCTGTTCGAAAATAATGGAAGAGAAACAATTTTTGTAGTGATTTAAATGAAAAACTGACAAGTTTTCAGGAGCAGATGGCATTCTGAATTATGGCTGTAAGAAATACATAGCCATTGGTATTCAGGAAAAATACTGCCCAATCACAGCAACAATTTGTCTTCACTCTAAAGCAGTAGATGAGTCAACTGACAGATAAAAATTTCAAGAATTCTCAGCTCTGGAGACCGAAACTGCCCCATTGTTATCAGCCTCCCAAAAAAGGGGGTTCTATCTAAATGTTGCTGTGCAAATGCTGGGGAAAGCAGCGGGTTTAGAAATGGCGATATCTTTTCAGCATGCAAAGAAAGCTTGTAACACTGTAACATGACACAGGCTGTGTCAATGTTGGCCCTATGAGTCAGGTCATCTGCAAGGATGTCTATAACTCAAGGAAGAACAACAAGGTGACAATATTTACATAAAATAAGTACGTGAGGCGCATACATCTTAAGTTATAAATGAAAAGACCAATAGCATTGGAAACTGCTGAAATGAATTTAATGAGTACAGAAATTTCTCACCTACTGTTGTTTTGGTCTCAACCTCAATTCACATGGTTTGCACCGATCACACCAAATGGATTCTGATACATTCTGAAACTAAAAAGAAAGTACTGTGGATGCTGAAAATCTGAAAAACAAAATGTGAAATATGAATTATACACTGCTGAAGAAACTCAACAGATCTGGCAACATCTATGGAAAGAGAAACAGAGTTAATGTTTTAAGTCTAATATGACTCTTCTTCAGAACTGAACGCTCATATTGGATTCAAAAACCATGAACTCTGAGCTGAATCTTATGTGCTTTTCAGATAAGCCCAAGTTGCATAGAGAATTTTGGAAAGTTAATCACCACAAAGCTGAGCTCAGTCTCTTGCTATAGCTTAACAAACTTGCCTTGTTATTTGCCTTACCATCTTATGGAGTCTCTCCTGACTGATTTCCACCCAATATTACCATGTGTCCTACCCACAACAACTCATTACACTGCAGATATCCACTGAAACATTGGTATCCCTTGTGGATGTGCCATCTTCAAAGTGCAGCTGTGCACCTGAACGAGCACTGGCATTCCAAATCTGGCCTGCCCATTGAAGATCTCAGTGAACAGGAAGATGGCACTATGGAGGTACTGGTAGACAGGGTGCTGAAGAGGAGGGCCCTCCTCTTTCTTGAGAACCAGCAGAGGAGACCACACAACTGTACCCTGCCAACTTGGTCTGAGGTGACTGCCCAGGTCAGTGCTACCTCAAGGGTGTGGAGGAACTACCATCAGTGCTGCAAAAGATCAACGGCAAGACCTTTGCCACTCTTTTCTCTGCCATCTCAGATGACTTTATCCCTGCCATCTTCTTCTAACAAGGCTTATGCTTTACCATTCTGACTGGAACATGTTCGATCGATCTACTTTCCCACCCCTCAGGCTCCTACATTACTAACCTTGCATGCCCTTTGATCTGCTTTCTCAGTGCCTGAACTATCACTGCCCCCCAACAGCCAAGCTCCCCACTGTCATCTCACTAATAGCCCTCTTTTTCTCATTGCTGGAGAACGCAACCCATGACAGGGTGGAGAGATGCCTGACATCAGGCCACTTACTCACTACAAGTAGAGAGTTTTGGTAATATTAGTAGGCTCTGCAGCCCCTCTCTCACTGATTAAGACACGGCCCACCCACATTTACAGTGTCTGCCTCGTTAGGCTGAAAGTACTGAACGGGTTCTTTAAGGTCAGCTCAAAATTACTACAAGAAGGCATGTCCACTTTAATACGAAGCAAATTTATTAGCTTAATCTACTTAATACATATTAGAACCATAGGCAAACTAATGAGTGAATATATTAACTTAAACTACTTAATTCACACACACACATATATATGAACAAGTAAGTCTCACACTGCCTTCTATCTATCAGGGACTTAAGCATTTGGAGCTGTATCTCAGATTCGACAGCACTGATTTCACAAACTCCTAACCCCATGATGAAAAATCCTGTGAGTGGGGCAAGCTTACTGATATTAATACCAATCTGAATCAAAGGTTCATGCTGAATCTCCATTTTGAAATAACTACAGTACTTTTCCAACTTTCGAAACAGACTGGAGAACAAATCCAGATAGCTCCATGTAACTGCACAACAGGATAGTTTTCACAGACATTTCAATGTCTCATGCTACCTCCCAGTCAAAACAGGCGGTTTTCCCACTTTCCTTCAATTTTTCATTGCCATGAGCAGGTTAACCCTAATGGTCTGGTTTGAAGGTACCATTTTTTAAGCCCAGCGCTACATGGTCACAACCATTTTCTTTCCCATTGCACACTTTCAATTTCCAGCATAAGGGAAGGTGATGGTGAGAGCTCCTTAACCAGTGGAATGATATCCAGCACCTGGACAGGTATTAAGGTGCCCTTCAATACTTGCCAGAAACAAGCTCTAGAATAATAACTCTGAACGTTAAAGTATAACAGCAATAATCAATATTGTAGGTGGAACAATCTACACACCATACTATCTGGTGGAAAGGAGTAGAAGTATGAAGAATTGAAGATGAAAATACAGTGACCAATATCTGTTCAGTAAGTGCCTAGACTCCTGCCTGATGGCTGTCCATCTCCCTGAACACAGTAACCCTAGCCCTAGCCCGAGACTGGCAGCTATGGAGACATATACCTGATTGCAACCTAGAATGCAGAGGCACAGACCCTCTAATCAAGATCACCTTGACCAGAAGACCTAGTATGGCAGTGCCCTGGTCTGAGATGGGTGGTTGCCCTTGACTTACAGTGCTAGGGCCCCAGGCGGATGGGTAACTGACTAATAATCCCTGAATATTTGCCAAACAATCTGCTGACACGTGATGCAGATGTGAGACTGACATAGCTAGGTGTGTGAGCACAAAATGAGCAAGTGAGCAGCTTTGAGATGTGGTCCACTTAGTGAACTGAGTCTTTGTCCCCAGTGTCCTTGCACAAAGTGTCCCTGATGAAGCCTTTCAACTCTAGTTGCTAGTGTGCTCAGCAATACAAATGTATGCTTTGTGAGCAGCCTGCAATTGTATTGGAGAGGTGTCATGATGATCATGAGTGGCTGGTTAGTGCTGGAAACCAATGTCTGAGGATTAGGTAGCCAATAGATCGTGCCCTGAGGTGCTGTTTCGTCCTACCCAACAGAGAGGTTGTGTGGAGCAAGCAGCAGGTAATCTGCTCTGATTTCTATGTCAAGTTTGGCATGATTAGTCAGACAGGAAGCTGAATATTATTGAGGTGAGTTGAACCTTTAACAATGTGATTAACACGCCATAATCTTTCTTTCTTGTGCCTGTGCCATCTTTTAAAGGTCACTGTACTCCAGGGCAAGCATTAGCAATCCAGAATTGCCCTCACCAACAAACTAATGGCACAGCAGCCGTGAAGTCACACTGCCCTTGTAGGTGGCATGGCTGACACTAACCTATACACTCAACTTCGTCACTGCTTAGCCACCATGCCATCGGCTTTACCTGTCTGTAGCTACATCTTATCTTCACACCATCTAAATCAGTACCAGCCTATCTCCAAAGCCCCATTGTAGATTCACAGTTTGACATTGTCCAGTAGGAGAGCTTCACATGCAAGCAAGAAATCAGTCAATCACAAACATCAGCTTTAACAATTGGCAAATCGCTGTTGCCTATCAAGAATCTCATCACATCACTTGTCAGTATCATTAAAGATGAAGTGAAATGTTCATGACATTGAGATTGACCTTATCGGATTCTCATTCAATTTGTTTTCAAATCTCACCATAGCCCACATCACTCAGATCCCGATACGATCTCCCTATTCACTCAGTTTTGCTTTCAATGGATGCTTCCAGACCTGGCAAGTATTTAGAACATTGAACATTACAGCTCATTTCTGGCATAATCTTATTTTATTGTAGATTTTCAACACTCTAGTTTTTGCAGTGGAATTAAATATGGTAAATTAATAACAATAATCTTTGCAGGAATTTGCTGCTATAACTTCAATAACAATCAGTTGAATCCTCCCAACAAGGTGATTTCCAATGTCTCTCCAAGATTTCTGTTGAACTTACATCAAAGTTACAGCGGGACATTAGGAAACCTCCCATGTAATATCCATTCCTTATTTAATTGACTCCTTTTATTCCATTTTCCTATGTTTTTTTGTCAGTGTGTTTTCATTTTATCATTGCTCAGGGCATCATTAAAAGTAAACTATTTGAGTGATAGCCTTTTCTCCTGACAATTTTTCATTGTTTACTCATGCCTGCATTTTTTTTTACAAAGGCTTATCATCATAGCAATGATTCCCCTATTGGAATCTGCTCAACTATAAACATCCTTAATCCGCTGAATTAGAATAAAATAGAACTGTCAATATTCATTGAAATGCACACAGTGGATGTTTAATATTAGAACAAAATAAATATTGACTGAATTGAATCTTCCTTTCTTACCTGTTATAACACTGTTTATAATTGAGTGCCAGATGCACATTATGGAAACACAGAATGTAAATCAATGAATTTGTTTGTGGGGTATTTGTTTTTAATTATTTTGCTGAACTTCATATTTTCCCAACACACTAAAAAATTAAAGTGTTTGTTTTATCAGTAAAGTGACATCAGCAAATTACAATCCTGACATTGATTATCGTATTGATTTATTCAGAAAAACAATACTGAGGAGGGATAGTCCTCTATTTAGGACACTACTGCTGAAAAGGACCTTGAAAAGTTAATGGCCTTTGGCATCTGTTTTGAAACAGCAGTCTTTTCCTTTGGCCTGATAACAATCTATGAGCAGCTAGAGGGCTTGATGTTTAATTCAAGAATTTTAGTAATCTGGCTTAAAACATGGAAAATATCAGAAAGTGTTTCACCTGTTGTAAATCTTATAAAATCCACTCTTTCAGATTCATATTGAAATTAAATATTGTGAAAGCAGGAGTTTTGTAACACTTTCTATTTGAAACCAATGATTAAGGTCAACTTCAATATACACTCAAAACAGCAAGATGAATTCTTATCTTTCAATGTGCACTTTCAATGAATGCAGCATTGAATAAATGGACATCCATATTCATGTAGAGTGCCATGGCTCAGAAAGTAATAGCAAATATGTTGCAAATTTATTCATGCTGGAGCATCATAGGTTGTCAGTTTGACGTTCTATATTCTGAGCAATTTCATAGTCTCATGAGAATGCCAGCTATGAAAAAATGTAAAATTCACCCTACTGTAGTGAAGTCTGCTTCTTATGTTGGGGAGTTAAAGCACACCATTAGAATGATGTGAATTTATTGCCCTTAACACTTGATACCAGCAAAGATTTTTCAATTGCAGTATTAAGATAATTAACTGGGCATAGACAGCAGTATAAACTCCTTCACTAGACATCTAAACTTACATAATGTTTCCTAATGACCTCAGTGTTTACGTAGAAAGATGGTAATTATATACTGTTACAAATTAAATTAAGTTTAGTACCTTGAATTGTTCGTAAAATGAATGCCATTTTTATTTGTTTATCTGTGACTATTTAAAATCAATTATATAACTTACTTACTTAATAGTTAACAAAAGTATTAGCTAGCTAATTACACGGGTGGATTACACCAGTAGGTCCAAACATGGCTTTATCCTAATTATAATCGGTTGGAGCACAATGAGCTAAATCTTATGTTTTCTTTGCTGAGACTGAGTTGCATTAAGTTTATTGGAGGGATTTCTGTTGTGAAGCAAAGTGGGTTTTGAAGCTGTACCTTAAGACCTGCCACATTAACAACCCACCAAGACTCATGACATATTCCAGCCCTGTCTTACCACATGCTACTCCTACAATGTTTCACCATTAACCGGGCATCTGCCAAAGGATCAGCATCCCTTGTGCCTGTGCCATCTTTTAAAGGTCACTGTACTCCAGGGCAAGCATTAGCAATCAAGAATTGCCCTCACCAACAAACTAATGGCACAGCAGCCGTGAAGTCACACTGCCCTTGTAGGTAGCACGGCTGACACTAACCTATACACTCAACTTCGTCACTGCTTAGCCACCATGCCATCAGCTTTACCTGTTTGTAGCTACATCTTATCTTCACGCCATCTAAATCAGTACCAGCCTATCTCCAAAGCCCCTTTGTAGATTCACAGTTTGACATTGTCCAATCAATCACAAACATCAGCTTTTATTTACAGACAGCACAAGCGAATGCAAACAAAACCAATAGACACTGATTTTTTCTCCTGGTAAGGTAAATCAGATTCAGCATCATGATCAATGAATATTTTATAGTCCATGGTGGTCTGCTGTGTCCAGCTCTCATCCACTGAAGCTGGGCACCAGTCAGGTCCTGTCTGGCTTGTAATGCTTAATTCAGCTGGAGATCTATCATGGATAAGGAGAGCTTCCTCCTCCTTAATATCCTTATCCCCTTCCTCGTTAGACTACTTTCATTGTCCCAGTTCCTCAGCACATCACCTTGTTGCCTGCTCCAATTCTGCAGAGCATAGTACATGAGGAAGACGTGGCACACTCTGTCTGAGCTATACTGGAGTTATTGCCCCAGACCAGTCCAATAGAGGAACTACATCTTCAATAGTCCCTTCCTCTGTCCCAGCACAGTCCTGGTCATAGAATGGGCAGCATTGCATCAGTCAGGGATTGAGCCACGGTTGCAGTAGGTAGCTCTTTCAGCATGAAAACTGAGGCAAATTACCGACAGTCAATTCTGGTATAATGCATTCGTTCGGTTCCACTGTGATTTTGCATTGTAAGAAAATCGCACAATAACTGCATCATTTAAACTAATAGGACCGAAATCATTTTATGGCCAATACAGCTAAGAAAAGTTCACATTCTGCAAACAACGGTTTGCATTAAAGCCAATTTGCATTGAAGAAACACGTGTTATAGCAGAGCCAGCTGTATTCACTTCCTTTGATATTTCTTTGTTCCCTATTACTACCTCTCTATCTTTATTTTCCAACAGTTCAAGGTCCACTCTTGCTTCTCCCTTACCTTTTATATAACTAAAGAAAAGATTGCAGTCTTTTTTATACCACTAGTTAGCTTCCCTCATATTTCAACTTCTTTCTACTTATTGCTTTTTTAGTTATTGCCTGCTGCTTTTTAAAAGCTTCACACTAATCTTCACCAAATTTTATAGTTTCTTTTTCACTTTTATGCTGTCCTGACTTCCCTTGCCAGCTATGATTTGGAGATGCCAGTATTGGACTGGGGTGTACAAAGTTAAAAATCACACAACACCAGGTTATAGTCCAACAGGTTTAATTGGAAGCACACTAGATTTCCAAAGCTAGTGTGCTTCCAATTAAACCTTTTGGACTATAACCTGGTGTTGTGTGATTTATAACCTTGCTAGCTATGGTTGCCTTGTCCGCCCCTTGGTATGTTTCTTCTTCCTTGGAATGAATTTCTGCTGCATTCCCGAATTATCCTCAGAAACTCCTCCTGTTGCTGCTCCACCAATTTCCCAGCTCAGCTCCCCTTCAAATCAAATCAGGGGCCAGTTCCTTTCTCAATCTTTGTAGATACCTTTACTCAGTTATAATACCATTTCATCTGATTCCAGCTCCTCCCTCTCAAACCACAGTTTGAATTATATCATATTACCATCACTGCCCCCAGGAGTTCCTTCAGCTTAAGCTCTCTAATCAAGTCTGCCTCGGTACACATCAGTAAATCCAAATTGCCTGTTACCTCTCGGGCTCCACCGTAAGCTGCTCCATAAAAAAAATCCATCCATTCCTCCAGTTCTTTTTATTGTGGTCCCCCTGAACTGGGTGCTCCTCAACCTCTTTGGTGACCTGCTGCTGCTCCAGGACTGGCCATCGGCTCTGGTCCTCCTGCATCCATCACCACCTTCTAAGGAAGGCAGCAACAGTGACCAACATGTCACAAGTGGCAGGGCCAATCATTCTTGGTGAAAATGTCCTTGTATGGGAAGACAAGGAGGTCAGAGGAGACCTAGGTCTAATTAGATGTAGAAGGAATGCTGGAACACTTCAGTAGGTGGAGAAGACATGGGCAGAATAAGGCATCTGGGAGGTCCAAAAAACTATTGTGTATCAATTTTAATGCAAACAACTTGCCTGGTAAGGCAGATGAACTTATCATTGATCAGTTTGCGGGAATATAATATTGTTGTAACCACTGAGACATGGTTGAAGAAAGGCTACCCATTCCAAGGTAAAAAAGTTTCAAATGTGATAGATGGGATAGGAAAAGGAGAGGTGGTGGTATTACATTATTGAGAAAGGAAACAATCACCGCAGTATTGAGGAAAGACATCTGAGATGGGTCTTCAAATGAAGCCATCTGGGTAGAGCTTAGCAATAAAAAAATGGGCAATTACCTTGCTGGGTTTAGACTATAGGCCTCCCACCAGTCAGAAGGAGACAGAGGAGCAGGTATGTAAGCATATCACAGAAAGGTGTGAGGGAAACACTGCGATAATTGTGGGGGATTTCAATTTTGCAAACATTACCTAGGATCACCTTGCTATGAAAGGATTGAACAGGGTGGAACTTTTAAATGCATCCTGGAGAGCTTTTTGTAGCAGTACATAAATAGTCCAACTGGAGATGGAGCAGTGTTAGACCTAATCCTAGGAAAGCCGGTCAAGTGGTTGAAGTTTCAGTGAGCGAGCATTATGGGGATAATGACCATAACTCTGTAAGTTTCAAAGTTATGGAAAGGGATAAAGATAGTGCATCAGACAAGAAATCATTAGACAGGATCTGACAAATATTGACAGGGAGCAACTATCTGTCGGCAAGTCTATTATTTTGGAAAATAGCAGTTCCAGAGTTTTACAGCGTAGAACATGCCTTCAGCCCACCATGTTGTAACAACCTGTGACTGCTCAAGTGAAACAAAAATCATTAAGAAGGGAGGCCAGAAATACAGGCACTGCAACTGAAATAAACAGAGGCCAAAATTGGCCAAAAAGCAAAGTATGCTGAGAATGCCTGAGCCAAGACAAGCACAAGAGGCAATTCTGCCTGGGGCAAGGCCAGACAATTGTAACCAGAGAGGCACGAGAAGACATCAGGAATCGTGGAAGGGCATTTCAACTCTTCCTGACAAACAAACAACACTAGGTACACGGGACAGATATGCCCCAGTAAAACAAAGACCAGGTGGGATGACACCAGACTTCCAGACCCAAGAGCACACACATCAAAGGGGTCGCTGTTAATCAAACCATCTAGAGCCATTAGCAGCATTTCAATGCGATAAGGCCAATTAATTCGATACCTATGATTGGTCAAGTCTTTGTTAAATTCCACAAGGTAACCAGGAGGTTATAAGAACCTAATCTAGCAGGTACCCCACTCTCCATCTGACCTAGAGGTATCTCTGGATGCAGCAGTGACCGGAGCAGCTCGCCTTCTGACTAGAGAGAGAATCAACCTGTGAAGAGAAAAACGGACCGAACAATTCGACAGACCAGCAAAAGTTACAAGTATCTGGGAAGCAATTTCAGTTCCTAAAGAACCAGGTAGTTAGAAATTGAGTTGTTAAAAAAGTAAAGTTTAACGCTTAAAACAAACCCAGCCTATCCAGTCTCTCCTCATAATTGAAACTTTTCATCCCAGGCAACAACCTGAGGAGTCCCCTTAGTACCCTCTCCAATGTAATCACATCCTTCCAATAGTGTGGCGACCAAAACTGCACATAATATTCCATCCATTTTATAAAGTTGTAACAAGACTTCCTTTCTTCTATATTTTACACCCCTGCTAAATAAAGGCAATCATCCCTTTTTCACCAGCCTGTCCACCTGTGTCGACAGCTTCAGGGATTTTACGAACCTAGATACCAAGTTCCCTTTGTTCCTCAGCTCTCCCTAGGGATCTACCACTCACTGTGTATATCCTTCCCTTGTTAGACTTCCCAAAATACATCACCTTGCCCATATCAGGATTAAACTTTCATGTCATTGGCAAACTTATTAATTATACTTCTACATTCAGATCCAAGACATTAATGTATATAGGAGAAAGTGAGGGCTGCAGATGCTGGAGATCAGAGCTGAAAATGTGTTGCTGGAAAAGCGCAGCAGGTCAGGCAGCATCCAAGGAACAGAAAAATCGACGTTTCGGGCATAAGCCCTTCTTCAGGAAAGTATATAACCAACAGGTTGGGTCCTAGCACCAATCCCTGTGGTACTTTGCTGGTTGCAGGCTTTTAATCACAAAAACAAGTTTCCACCATCAGCTTCTGCCTCACACTTACAAACCAAAGAGTGACTGAGGGCTGAACTTTGGTTAAATGTAAGTGTAGAGCTTATTGGAGGGATTTTCACCACAAGGCTGAGCAAATTTCTCAACCAAGCCTCATGTTTGACTCTGACAGCAACCTTGACTGACCATAGTCTCCCTTAACCGCACTAAAGACATTAAGCTCCAATTGGACATTCAGATTTGGCTGGTTGGTTGAAGTACATTCAGTATATTTGCTGCATAAGCTGGTAGCACATGGTGGAAGAGATACATTAATTTAACACCGAGCTACACAGCAACATAGCCACTATTTGACTGTTCACTGCTCCTCAGTGAGACAAAATGGCTGTATTTCCTTTTGCACTAAAAGGCAATGCAAACTATATGGGTTCACAACCACAAGAAAACTTGAGTGAGCACTAATAAACAAAGCTGAGACCAGCAAAGTTCTGCCTATTTCGATATACGATATGCATGTGTATCCTGGTCTGCAAAGCAACCTGGCAGAAGCATGTAAGTCATAGGTGTACCTAAGCTCCAAGGTTCCGGGCTGAAGGGGTATGATAGTTGGACCTAGAGCAGGCATGATGATGTAATGAGGCTAGTGTCTCACTTGGACAAATGATGGAGTAGAACAGTGTTCATGAGCATTCAGGGACATTGTGGGTGAAGAAAATATTGGATGATGGCTAGAACAAGCAATCAACAAGCTGCAGACGCTAGGTACTGTCTCTGTTTGACAAATGGAAATTGAGTTTCTTGGGGAAGGAGAGGAGAATTGGAAGTAGCATATAAAATGCGGAGAATTGAGCTAATAATGAGATTTAAATACATGGAATTAAGGGGGTCACTGCTCAATAGCAAGATTCAGAAGTTACCATATAAACTTAAGGAGAAATTTGGAAATTCACTGAAGATCCTTAAACACCACCTTCCAAACCTCAGCCACTTCCACCTGGAAGGATAAGGCAACAGAAATACGGGAACACCACCACCTCCAAGCCATTCACCATCCTGATTTAGAAATATATCATCGTTCCTTCACTGTCACTGTGTCAAAATCTTGGAATTCCATCCCTAAGGGCATTATGAGTCAACCTACAGCACGTGGACTGCAGTAGTTCAAGAAGATAGCTCACCATCACCTTCTCAAGAGTAACTAGGGATCGGCAATAAATGCTGGCCAGCCAGCGATGCCCACGTCCCATGAGAGATTAAAAAAAAGCTGTTCTCACCATCAAGCCCTCTGATTTCTTTTCATTCTCACTGTAATTTCCTAACTTCCTCACCATTGCCCATGACATTCTGAAGTATTGGGTTTGGAGGGGATAGAATCTGATACAGAGTCTTTGAAGAGCAGCAGATGTTACATCTCACTCCTTCAAGAACCTGAACAGTGCTGCCCCAAATCAATATGGCATGATCACAGTGGGTGATGCTTATGGTGTTCCTTTTAGACCCATATACAACATCTCTCTCTACGCTTTCCCCCATTATTAACACTAAACATTGGTGATTATAATTACCATTCACCAATAGCCCATCTCCCCCAAGTCTCTAATCCAGGTGATTTGGAGGTTTCATGGCCCCTTCAGACATAGACGACAGGTAGTTTGTTGGATAGAAGAGCATTGACTTTGATTCTTTTTCTAACAGTCTACGGTCTATAGCCCCTTTAAAGTAAGGGGCTTTTAATTGTTTCATTCTCCTTCAATGAAGATATTTTTTCCCACTGAAACAGACAATTTCTTCTGTGCTATATCCTGAATATATCAGTATTGATCTTCTCTTCTTAATGAGGGTTTTCAAGGATGTAGTTATGTCAGTTCTAGGAATTGTGACACCAGCTTTTTTTTCGGTTGACTTGTTCATTTATGTAATGCATGTACACGTTTAACTTGAACATATTGATTTGTTTGGAATCTCTCATTTGCTCACAGTAACTACTTTATTGGTACATGTAAGGGTTCAAAGCAATACCTTCGAAGTGCTTTATGTCATTACATAAAATTGGTAGAGACCCAATGACTGGATTTTCTATGAAGGGTTTTCAAGGTTTGTCTTCACAAGATAAGAGCTCCAGAAGAAATAAAAACAGTACAAATGTGAAGTAGTCGCCTCTCAATAATCGCTCCCTATTTCTCTTGAACCATTCTATGTTATCTATTGCTGTTGTCTTTTGTGATAGCAATAATTATTTATGTGGAAAGCAATCTATTTGACTTCCCTTCTTGCACATTACTTTGTTACCTTATTCTATGCCCCTGATTTGTTTTGATTGAGTGTATAATATCATCCAAATTTACAAATCCAGAATTATTAAAAATTTACATTCTTTTAAAAATATCTTTGTTACATGTTCAATTTCAATATTAGACCTCTGCAGGGGAAATTTTATAAGTGAAGGGTCACTTTAACAAGATTTTGTCGAGATTCCTGTAAGAAAAGTGTGAGAATCCAAAATTACCTATAACCTCTGGAGACTAGGGAGCTAATTGGATCATTAAGAATCACAGTACAAGAGAAATTCTATAGGCATATGAATTATGCATCGGGTGAGAGTTTATTAGCAAGAAATGGATGTGATTTCATGTCGAAATTAAAGGCAAAAACAGTGTCTTTCTGTCGGGAGACTACAGAAAACAGTCAGCAAGCCAAATATTTCTTTCCAAAGAAGAATTATTGCAACAAGTTATAACTTCAATGCAATCATTTTGACTTTCTTTTTCTTTCTACCATGCAATGAAGGTTTTCATTTTGTGAAGTTCAACTCTTCGATCTTTTGTTTTAGATTTTTCAAATTAATTAGAAATATAATTGAAATCTATGCAGTTAGAAAGTAATAACTGCAGTCAAGATTTGAGTGGATTACCCGAGACGAAAATTGATCTTCAAATAGAAAGCCATTGGGAAATCTGGAGGGCCACACACCTTTAAATGACACATGCTTTGGAGTTATTACAGCTGGTAGCAATCTGTCTTTGAAGAAAGGGTTACTGTAGCTAAAGGATTCAGCACCACAGTACTGTGAAGTCAGAAGTACCAGCTGTGAGGAGATAACTGGTTTAAAAGAGGAAATGTGTTAATTGCTATGGTTTACAGCTGGATGCTTGCTTATGGGATGTAACATGGTAATTTACTGCAAAGACTTCAAAGCCTACAGAGCTGGGAGAGTTTTAATCCCAACTATTGATACTGAGACTTCAAATGAGAGGATTTCTTGAAAGTACTCTTCACAAAAATGAATATGCTTTAATTTCTTATTTCCAGTAGGGCATTCAGTAAACTGCAAAAAGAATCTTTGGGTTGCCATATTTGTAGCATGTGGCTACCTTTGTTTTGCTCTCAGAATTTGTTTTGTGCAGAAATCCCCTGAAAGTAATAAGAATAATAATGACTAATAGCTTTAACCCGAACAACTCGCGACAAACATAATCACTGCGTGACATTTCAATTAACATTTGATTGGCATATAAGCTATTTATTTTCAGCATATACATCTGAATTTTGTTCCCAATGAGATGATAGATTTAGTTTTATTCACTGGAAAATTTTCCACATTGCATTCACAGAGAACATTAAGTTTTCACAGAATAGACTAAAACATTTTATTCATTTAAGTTGTAAATTATAAAAAAAACCTCCAAACCAGTGAAGTTACTTGTTAAATTTTCCCTTGGAGATTGACACAGGTTGTAATATTGAGAAACTTAATGAGAGCTAAATATAACAAATCTTGTTACAGATCTTGTATCAAATGTATTAGGGTTTTTATGAAGTGTTTATTGCTAAAGTTCAGTTAATATTAGAGTGTGAGCATCACTTTACTTATTTTTTAATGATTACACTTTTTTTTACCTCAAAGAATATGGAGCTGAAAATTACAGCACAGCATCACAGCACCTGCCCATATCCTCCAACACGAGCTTCCAAAGCCCTTGGAGTCAGGAACAGATCCTATAACTTAAACACCACTATAGAATACTATGATGGTGCTGAAGGATTGAATCCTCCCTCAGAAATATCTTTTATATTCTCTTTAACACTTTCTTATAGAAGTTTAAGGTGGGCTTATAACTTATTAATATCCCTTGATTGTCAAGGCTTCAGGATAGTCCCAATCTTGCACTCATATCAAAC
Organism: Chiloscyllium plagiosum; assembly: GCF_037043375.1. NCBI lineage: Eukaryota > Metazoa > Chordata > Chondrichthyes > Orectolobiformes > Hemiscylliidae > Chiloscyllium > Chiloscyllium plagiosum. The sequence goes on from NW_028270157.1 coordinate 38,672,815, forward strand.
AATAAATATAGGAAATTCTTTGAATTATCATTGCTCTTTATGGATCCAGAAGAGTCTCAAAGGTTTATTAGGTGATGTCATGAGGACATGGAAAGCGAGAGAGAGAAATATAGGATCTCATGAGACTGGCTTAAAGAGAGGCCTCCCCAACAACCTTCGGTGTAAATTGCAGTCTATGCTTATAATCTGTATTTACAGAGATTCAATAAACTACATCTTGTTTATGCTACAAGACTCTGCTCGTTGGAGCAGGTGACTACCTTAACACACACTAGACTGCTTAAGTCACAAAGTTAGAAGATACCTTTGACAACACAAGCAATTCTTATTGAGTTAGTGTGTAATAATACAAATAGATTCAATCTTCATTGCCATGAGTAGTTCATTGTAATGCAGAGTAGGGAAGTGGCTTTACAACATAGATAGCCAAATATAATCCCTACTCTGAGATCAAAGATGCAGCCTCACTGAATCCTGGTTTAATTCACAACTCTCTGCCCCATGGGGTGTTGATCATAGCATCTTCAACTGCTTCATCAATAACCATCCCTTCATATTAAATTGAGCAGTGGAGATTTTCACTGTCAATTGCATAGTGCTCAACCCCATTTACAATTCCTCAAATGCTGAAGCAGTTAGTGTCCATATGAAGCAAGAACTGGACAACATTCAGGTTTGGACAGTAAAATTTGTACCACATAAGCACCCAGCAATGACCATCTCCAACAACAAAGAACCTTAAGATTTTCCCTTGATATGAATAACACAACCTCTTAAACCCCAGCAACAATGCCCTAGGTGTTAACATTGACCAAAGTTGAACCAGACAAGCCACATAAATAATGTGGCTACCACAGCATGTCAGAGACTATCCATTCTGTGGTGAATAATTCACCTCTTGTCTACTCAATGCCTGTCTACAAGGCAAAGAGTGTGCTGTAATACTCTGTACTTGTCTGGATAAGTGAAACTCCATCAACACTCAACAGCTCAATAACATTCAGGACAAAGCAACCTACTTGATTAGCTCCACATTCACCACCTTCAATATTTACTCCTTTCACTGCTGACAAATCGTGGCAGCAATGTGTACCATCTACACAACACACTATACCAACTCACCCAGGCTTCTTCAATAGCATCATTCAAACCAGTGGCCACTACCACCTGGAAAGATGAGGGCAACAAATACGTGGAAACATGAATTCCCCTCCATGCCACACACTATATTAACTTGAAACTATATTGCTGCTCATCACTGTTGCTGGGGTAAGATCCTAGAACTCACCTCCTGTTAGCACTGTGGATGTCTCTACACCCCACACACTGCAGCAGTTCAAGAAGGCAGCTCACCATCACCTTCTCAGTGGCTATTAGTAATTGGAAATAAATGCTGTTATAGCCAGTGATAATCACATTTGATGAATGAAATACACCTCACTTTTTGAGTCTTCATTTATGGCTCTTGTTGTAAAGATAGTGAGCTATGCTTGATGCATTTCTCCATGCAGCACTCAGGCTTTCATTACCCACAAAGCTATTACACATGTGTGAGCCAAACAGTATATTGTGACTAAAAAAGTAACTGATTGCAAAATTGCAGGTTATCAAATTCTCAGGATGACCAAGAGTGGTGTTCAGCAATATTTCATAAATGAATGACTGAATAATCTGGTTTTGGTGATTTTGGCTGGTGAAAAACATTGAGAAGAGCTACCTGCTCTTTAGAATTGTGTTATGATCCTGTTAACGGCCGTCTCAATTGGCATCTTGAATCCCATTTCAATATCTCCACCATAGGGTGGTACCTTCAATAATGCAGTACTCCATCATTGGTTAGTTTATGTGTTCAAGTTTGTAGCATGAACAAACTCACATTTTTCTGATTCAGGTCTTTAGATTAACAGCAGTTTCCACACCATTGCCACTTAGAACGAAATGTAATGGTACTAGTGGCCTGAGAGTAGCATGGTTTATTGAGTTTAAATGTATTCTCTGATGACACTTATATGAGATTCTAATGTGTTTGCTGATCAAGACTTGTTGAAAAATAGGTTCTTCCATTGAATTGTCATCTTGTTCAAAATTTATTATTAATAGTTATTTTGTCAATCTTTCCATTTAAGCATTGATTGTGGCTATCAAGAGAATGATTGCTTTGAGATAATGGCATAAACATTTGCAGAAATAAGCCACGTAGGAGTATGCAGCTGAAGTCATTATAAAGAATATTTCCCTTTAAAGTCACAGGTGAAGGACTCTTCGATGTTCATCCCAGCTTTTCTCATAACATTTTGATTTAAATATACTTTATCATGTGAAATGGTAGTTTTCTGGATCTGGGACGCACCTGCTGTTATTTTCAAGCAATTAATCCTTGGTGTCCCATCAAAATGAAATACTTTGTATTATAGTATTTGTTAAACTGCTGGGCAAAAATGGCTACCATGCTCCCTGCAACAGTCTAGTTAGAAATATAAGAAATTAAGGAGGAAGCTATTGACAGTCAGATCACACTAAGCAGCTAAACTTACAGTGTAAATCACCAATCACACCATTGCAACAAAAACTAGGTCATCACAGTTATCTTATTTGACATTTAAGTCTCTTCTGTCATTTCACAGCAGTTTTTGAATTTATTTTGCCTGCATATCATTGATATAGAAGTTGACCTAATGGTTTCAATGCTCTTTACTGTAAGTTTAAGAAAATAGTGAAAGATGTAGCAAAGATTATGAGTGCAGAGGGGTTTCGTGTCTTCTTCTGTCAAGGAAATAAGCAGGTTAGCAAATTGCTGAGAGACCTCTTTTCAGTGACTACCAGTTCAGAACCCTGTCATGCAATTGAAAGATTTTGGTTTATATAGGCTAGATATGTGTGGTACAGAAATGATGAACAAAAAAATGATAACCTATTTTAGAGATTGGATTGCATTCTGTAGCTCTACTGATTCCAACAAAATTAGTTCAGATATCAGTTTTAATAGGAAACAATTGAAAGTAAAATAAACAATAACTTGTAGAAACATAAAAAGATCAAACCAAGATGCACCATTCTCTAAAATGATTCCAGTATGAAAGGAATAATATTAAAAATAAAAGTAGCAAGCTCCAACACGGTGACCCAGTAGTTAGCACTGCTGCCTCACAGCGCCATGGATCTGGCTTTGATTCCAGCCTCGGGTGACTGTCTGTGTGGAGTTTGCACATTCTCCCTGTGTTTGTGTGGATTTCATCCGGGTGCTCCGATTTCCTCCCGCAATCCAAAGATGTGCAGGTTAGGTGAATTGGCCATGCTAAATTGCCTAAAGTGACCAGGGAGCTGCACGATAGGTAGATTGGCCATGGAAATGTTGGATTACAGGGATAGGGAGGGGGTGGGGGGAGCAGTCTGGGTATGATGCTATTCAGAGGGCAAATGTGAACTTGATGTATCAAATGGCCTGCTTCCATGTTGTGGGGATTCTATCCTGTTTAATTCCACTTAAAACACAGCTTTTCAAGCATAGCCACCAAACACTAAATAGCTACAATTCATAGTTAAAATCCAGGGATGACAAGCTGAAACAGAGCTTCTTCCTCTCATTTAAACTAAATTAAACAAAAGTGTGGATTAAATGCTTGCGTAGGCTTCCCTTATGACTAAACTGGCAACATAATGTTTTAGAAAGAGACAGAAGGCAGACAAACCATGATGCTGACTACTCTCAGTCTCACTGTGTGCTGATTTCAAATTACAAGTAAGATTCTTTATTATGCTCACAATCCCCCCAAAACTAATTGAGGGAAGGAAAACAGGGAAGGAAGGGGCTTCAGATGTGGGAGGGCGAAGGTCAGTCAGAGCTCTTACTCCTTACTGTAACTCACCAACTCAATGAAAAGTCCATGGGGAGGGAGGTCAGATATGAACAAGTGGCACATTGTGTCAACCATATTTGAATAACTTGTAAATATTCATTTGTTAAGATTCGCTTTTAGGAAATGGTCACATGGGTAAAATATTAGAGGGCAGGCTGTGGAGTCATTGTCCAGTGTGACTTCACATTTTGACATGACATGGAAGAAAGATGAGAGAAAGTTAATGATTAGAATCATGATTAATTCATACTTGATTGAGGACTGATTATAAATGCTTATATGCTTGAGGCATGGACCTTAATCTCAAATATTGATTCAAAGACTGTGTCTTTATGTCACAAAGAACCAATATTTCCAGAAGTAATTGTACCAATGAAAACAGCACAACCAATAGGTTTTCTGGGAAGTGGAAGCAAATTTAATCTTTTGCGCCATTAAAGTTAGCTTTAAATATTCCAGTGAATAACATGTTTTCACAGTATAAAACAAATATTTATGTGAAGCAAAATAATTAGCAAAATAAATTTAACATTTAAGCTTTCCAGTACAACTGCTAAATGAAGCATAACTCTTTCTTCTTTCCTATCCTTTAGCTGATCACATAAAGGAGATGAATGGTTAAACATGACCTGAACTGTCAGTCAGTGGCCTCATAAAAAATCTACTGAATTCAAGTTGCTTCTCCACTTATTTAAACATCACACACCAGGTTATGGTCCAACAGGTTTATTTGGAAGCATTAGCTTTCGGAGCACCGCTCGTTCGTCAGGTAATTGCAGAGTATAAGGTCGTCGGACACAGAATTTATAGCAAAAGTTTACAGTGTGATGTAATGGAAATTATACATTGAAAAATACCTGGATTGGTTGTTAAGTCTCTCATTTCTTACAATGGGCATGTTGATTTCAGTTCTTTCATATGTAAATTCCAGAACTTTCTTAAAGTTACATTCGCAAGTGATCTTTAACAATAGGTGTCATGTTGGCCCAGATAATGCATTGAAGGTGTGAGGTGCCCTGTGTGAGGCTGTCTGTGCCCCAATGTTCAGACTTCTCTACTCATGGCTTCTTCAATTGACTTTGAACAAATAATATATTCTTTAATTTCTTAGCTGGAATTCATGGGTAGAAATTTGTCACAATTTCTCTGGTTGAATTCAAGTCTAAAAAAACTCTGCAAGAAAATATTGAGAAAACATAATTATTATGTGAATCACTTTTCATTTAATTTTATGAGTGGGACAGTATTCTATTTATCTTCCTACATGTTTATCTTCACTTGATTAACACTACATGTCCCTGAAATGTTATTAACTGTCTCAAAATACCATAATAAGTAAGGTTTCACAACATTGAAAGGTTCTGAGCAATGCATTACATGCCGGTCTAGAGTTCCCAAGCAACATGATAATGTATAGCACACAAACTGATAAGTGCAGCACAATTGACAAAAATCTCACAAACTAAGTCTGAAGTTTTTGTACTTAACTTTGTAATATATTGAAAGTTTTAATTATGAAGAGCAAATTGGTACAAATAAGCAAAGGAAGGTGTGATTATGCTTGTAATGGATAACTGGGTGTGTTAAGCATTGCATTATGTGGTTCATTCCAGTAGTGAAAAAAGTTGCGAGTGAAGCTTGAATTTGGACTGCTCTGAGAATTTGAGATTCCTTGAGCAGAAATAGCCAATGTTGGATTTTCTCTGGAATGAATGGAGCCAATTAGAAGAAGGTAAATGTGAATGTAAACACAACAGGTTCACAATACTCTCAAGTGCACTTCAGTTGTGCCCCCATTGTCTCCCCACCAATTATCCTAGAGAACACCATTACTTGGTCTTATCTGAGAAATTCTAGTGGTGACATTTGGCTATGTTTGTGTTCAGGCACATAGTTGTGCACATTTATGTTGCATCCATTACCTCTAATCCGAGCTATTATTTATGTAATTCTTAGAAGAATTTTGGTGTGTTTCTTTTTCTCAATAAAGTCATTGCTAGAACATGGGCACTACTTGCTAGACCAGCATTTATTTCCAACCTCTAATTACATAGTTGATAACTCAGACACATCAGTGACAGTATTAAGAGACTTTTTCGTATAACTGCAATAATATCAGATGCTTTAATGCATCAATTAATGACAACTTGAACACTATTTAGTTGGTGAAATTTTATTCAAAATTAAAAGGGAATCGTGAAAATAGTCCATGTGAGAATTGGAAACAAAAATGTGTCTTGGAATAAATGAAGAACTAACATTTTTAGAAAACTGCCTGTGGTGAATGACAACAAGGAAACATTGCATTTGGCTGGAAGGTTAACAAGATAATTAAGTGTAACGTATAAAATCTTCAGTATGCTTAGGAATTCATAATGAAGAAATCATGGTTGCAAATATGTCAAATAAAAGAAGGAAAGAAGTATATTTTGAAAAATTAAATCGTTTCTAAATTGGTGAAAGTAATAGGCCAAGCAACATCAAAAAGCTGTGATGTGGATTATAAAATCTGGCAATCAGGAACTCGTTCATGTAATTTTAAACATCAAGAACATACACTTCGTTCTGTAAAAGAACAGCATGTAAAACAATTTAATGCTTTGATTAACTGACACAATGTAATCTCTGCAGGGTTTTCCACATAAAGAGAAAAATGTAGGAAATTGTTTGATTTATTATCATCCGGAATTTCAATTTCTAGGGAAAATCCATTCCCTAAGGATTAAGTGTCACCTCTATGACAGGACTAAAAGCTCTGAATTAATATACAAGGGAAAAGTGAATTCAATATACATTGCCACCAGTGATTAATGTTAAGCATGTCGGTCTTCATCAGCTGCAAGCTAATTAGAACGAACAGACACCAGTCAAATATTTTGTATTTTAGTTTCTATTAATTCACGGTTTCGGTATGCTATGCAGGGCTTGTGGTGTTGGTTGGGCATGCCAAATCATTGCTCTGTTACACATGGTGAAGTCTGCTACCAAGATCCTCTTTAAGTCAAGGAAACTACAGGAGTATGCTTGATCTAAGGGGATAGAGAAACAATACTTGCTGGACATACTAAGAGTTTATCATAGTTAACAAGATGTAGGGTTGAATCTTACTTTTTTGTGTGGTAAGTGTCCGTTTCATTGTTTTTAATGAAGGGCTTCTCTCTGCTGGGTCTAGTGAGTTTCCTCACTGCATTGTACCAAGCTGACCTCATTAATTATTCACTCCACCCCTATAGCACTCTTTGTGTCTGTTTCTAGCCCGAATTTACCACTCGCCATACCCGAGACAGCTTGCTAGTGCCAGGGTAAGTCATACCAGAGACTGCCCTTGACTCTCCGTGTTGGCAACTCCTGAACAAAAGCTATCTCACTTGACTGAGGCCTGCTCACAACCATGACAGGCTTCCTGCCTTGGTGTCTGCACTAAATTGCGCAGCAAGACTGCAGTACTGTGAGCCTGGTATCTTCAGCTGTGGGGCAAGGCACAAAAATGCAAACAAGGTCAGGATGCCGTGAGCATCTAGAAATGTTCAAACTGAGTCAGCGCTAAGAGAAATAGCGAATAGCCCAGAGATGCAGCCTGGTCAAATCCGTGAGCTGAATGCGTATACCTGAGCTCAAGGTGTCCTTGCTGCAGCATGACAATGACAATTGCCTTCACACCCAAAGTGCAGTACTGAAGTTCAGAAGTGCCCTGTAAATTAATCAGAAATAGACAATGCGAGTTCTTCTTTTGGCCATTGGTTTAAAACCTCCCTTTTAATGGGAGCACATTAGCTGCCCTGTGGTCCTCTGGTAGCTCTCAGGTGGCCAGTGTGCACGGTGATCATCATATTGCTGATGATTTTCGCTTCTGGAGACCACTGCCACACACAGACCTTGGAGGTCTGCACAGGAGAAAGAAAAGTTAGAGAGAAAGCAGTTGGGTTTCTGGAACTCACTTCCTGGAAGACTGGCAGAGGTAGGAGCCATTACAACATTTTAAAAGTATTTAGATGATCCATTTAATCACCATAGAAGACAGGGCTATGGGTCAATCGCTGGAAAATGGGACTAGAATAGATAGGTGCATGATGGCCAACACAGTCATGAAGGGCCAAAGAGCCTTTTCTGTGCTGTAAAATGCAATGACTCTCTAGGTGTTGGCCACCAGTGACTGTATAGATTTCACCAGCTGAACCTGGACTTGGGACTGCTGCCTCACAGTACACCCTGTAGCTGCTTTGAGGAGTTACTAATTCTTCTCCTCCAAGCAATTCCACATTCTCCTGTTGCAGCATAGCTTTTGTCCAAGTTGGAAGTGCTTTTACAGTTCACTGAATAATTCCTCTTTGATGGGGAATGACAGAAAGCCTCCTTTTGTAGAGTTGTAAATCTTCAGATCCTCCCTGCTGAATAAACAGGCAACTTAAAGCTTAGTCTGAAAATCTCACATTGCCATGCATTGCATGTTCAGTCAAATCAAATCTGAACCACTGCTCACCATATTATATGGCTATGCCAGTTCACAATGCAGTATGAGCTGCTGCTCATGATGGGAGTTGCTGCCTCTTTCCTCTTTAAATCTAGGAAGATACGGAGCCTGCTTGGTCTGGTGTCTTAGAGGAAAACCATTCCTGATCTAACTAGAGGAATCATTTATTGTTAACAAGATTAACCTTATTGCACATTAGTGACAAGTTACATTAGATATTGTTATATGTATTTGGGGAGAACTAGATGTTACACTTTACTCCTATGAAATCCTAAGCTGTTCTGTCCAAAACTCTAAATGATACCATCATAGTCAGTGGTGCTTGTGGCAGTCTTTAGAATTAGTCCTTTCAGACTTTTTTAGACCAACATATCGTACCACAAAATTTTAGTGTTATAAAATTAATCTTTCGTAGTTCACTGAATGTTTGTTTAGATTTTATTCATAATTAGTGTCCACAACTTGCTGGCCACTGAATGTTAAAGCATCCTGGTTCCGCCATGTGTGTGATTGATCTAGAAATAAGTAATTTCTTACAAAATCAGTTCTAAATAGCAAATAGAAGAGTATAGGAACAGAATAGTCTCTTCAAGTTATCTGATTAAAACCAAAAAACTGATACTCCCAAACTGACAATTCCCTCAAACATCTATCTTGTGCTACTCTTCGCAATGCGAGTGGGTAAGCACACTCCTCTCACATGCAGGAAGGATGTGAAATGTCAAATTTCTGACCGTGGGAACTGTCAACAAATGAGACATACATACCAGAGACTTCCTGGTGAATTTGGACTGAGCAGGAGTCATTTTTCTCACCTAATGGGAGCTTTGCTGACTATGGAATAGGAGGCTTTTAAACATTGAGATCGGGTCTTACAGTGTGAGGAAATCAAGGTAAGGTTGAATGAGGGAAAGAGGCAGGATTCTGGCTGTGTAATGGGGTTGGGGCATAACTGACTGAGTGAGAGAAGGAGGATAGACCCTTAAGAAGCTTCCAAAGCACTGTTTCTCCAATTCTACATACAATAATATGAATATTTGTGCCTTCAAGCAGCTTGTAAAGTTTATTACATGCACACGAGCGCACGCACAGACACAAACACTCAGAAAAACAGCAGGTCTGGCAGCATCTGTGGAGAGAAATCAGAGTTAACATCTTGAGTCGAGTGACTCTTCCTCAGAACTGATGGTAGCTGGGAAAATATCTGTTTTTGTGCAAAAGGTAGCATGGTGGGAACAGGTAATGAGTAAACAATAAGTGGGGTAGAGCCCAAAGAGAGAGAAGAACAGTTGGACAGACAAACGAGTGGATAATGGCCTCGCTAGAAGGTTGAATCGCTATTAACATGGACTGTTAGTTGTGTATAATAGCAGACCATATGATATCAAAACCTAACGTGTGGGGCTTGGGCAAAGGAAATGGGAGAGTTTAAGCCTTTAAAATTGTTGAACTCAAAAGCTGTGAAGCTTATTACTCCATAAAACTAAACTGATTTCAGTGAGGCTCATGATACTCCCTGACAACAGCAAACTCAGTGAAACTCCTCACATCCATCTATCTTGCCAAGGATGCAACACTCACTTCCTTCTATAATTTCCATCTGTAAAGATGGCAACCACATAGGCTGGGGAATTCATTCAATGCCACCTTGTGGCTAATAGCAGGAATACAGCTGTACGACTAACTAGAAATATGGGACAAATATAGTCACAGGATGCAACAACAAAGGTATGTTGAACCATGAACAAAATTATGGGACAATGCATAAAAAGATGTAACCTGCTGGGTGATAGGGTTCTGTGATGATAGATGGCAAGTCATGGGTATGAGGAGAGGGTGCAAGTCTAGCAATCCAAGGGGCAGATTAATGTTGATCGGGGGCAGCTCTATGTGACTGAAGACAAAGCATGATGGAGTTAACACAAAGCTCAGTGAAGTCAGATAAGGATAATGCCGTGAAGGTCGAAGCTGATGGATGGAAGGTCAGAAGTGACTCAGCAAGGGTACAGGATGACAGCCAAGCTCCAGTGTCAATGTATGAATGTCCACAAAGATTAAAAAATCTCTGGAGTACAGTTCAAGCATGAAGATCTCAATGTCGGGTAGATGGAATTTAGTCAATGCAAAATATAGGGCTCTCCATTGGTCAAAAGTTCCAACAAGGGCCTCCTGTTGCTATCCCTGGGAAATCAGATGTTCTACTGTTCTCACAGGCTGAAGGAAACCTACAGGGAGGGCTCACTGACCCTGAGGGCCTCTCATTGCCTGCTCTGAAACATCATACCAGGTAACAGCAGTTGTAGTTTTCCGTGGCAGAGGGGCAAGGGTATGATATGTAAATGGTAGCAGCAATTGAGGTTATTCTGAAGGTGAGTGGGCAACAAATCATAGAATTCAAGCAGCAACTGTAGCCTCAAGATATCAGCCCACTCAGCCAGATAGATGCTGCTGGATTGCAGGAGTCAGGACTGGATATGGTGCCCAGACTCTCCAATTCATAAGGTAATGGTGGGATCATCAACCTTCTCTCTGTCTCCATCACACAATTGGTCTAAAACCTTGTTCAATAACATCTCATTAGCAGGCCATTGCAGACCTGAGTATGGCCAGCTGACTCAAGTAGGAGTACAAATCCTCACACTTCCTATCCCCTTATTGAGAGATTTAACATAGAAACAGAAATTCAGCCAATTTTGACGATTGCCCCCAAGAATCCTGAATACTTGAATGGTGTCTTCTTTGAAAAGCTCTTCATTTTCTCTTCCTAGTTTAAATATCTTACTCTAGTTCTCAGTGTTTCTCAGTTAACTCAAGTTAATGTACTTCATGTTTAACATTGTCTAAATACTCTGTACTCCAGCTGAACAAATATACAACTCTCCATAATTATCCTTTGTCCTGTATTAGTCATGAGTACGCAATTACATCAATTTGCTGGCACCCCACCAGTGGTGACATAAATGGGTAGAAAATTATGCAAAGTATACCTTCAACCTCTCATTTTGTGCATACCGCTGGCAAAAGTAGCTTGACCACAAGTGAAAATTTGGAAAACTACTCCTACTTATGAAACTTCTAACAGAGCACATGGGCTTCATTTTACCTTTCCAATTCACTCACAGCCTGATGATTTGTCAAGAACCCACAATTTCAGCAGTGTGTTTTCCAGTGTCTTTTTTAAGGCAGCTGCCATCTTTGCATCTTATGGTTTTCCTGATGAATATAAGTAAGCAGGTATGATGCTAACCAGCACCAGTTTGTTTTAGTTGAAGTATTTACAAGTTCCATACAAGGTCCACAATTGAAGCATAGAAATTGTCATCAGACAGAGCTGAAAGCTGCAGGAATTGAGTCACAATATAACAAGCAATGCTTCAATAATGCTTCTCTGATGCTGCAGGCATAAGAGCTCAGAGAAATTCTGCCTCTGAGAACAAGCAGATTGGAATTCATTGAGATGGGTAACAGCAGGAGTCTGGGGCTGTGTGCTTTGTTACAGTGCTGCAAATTATTGAACAATCTAATCACAGGAAAGGTGAGTGACAGGTAACATTTAACCACTTCCCTCTATGCACTAAACCCTAAACCATACCTCACTGTTTTCTCCCAAATATTCTACTGCACAGCATCTCACAGATGTACCTTGTCCCCATGATTATGCACCCCTCCCCACATCCCCATCTGAACAGTTACCACTGCCACACTCACTTTCTTGCCAGTCAGTTGTTGTCCTTCCACTATCACAAAACATCTCACACCCATGGGTCTCTTCTTTCACTCCTTGCAGCAGAAGTGAATATAGAACATCAGGTAGAGGCAGAGAGCAGTGAGTGACCCATCAGCTTTTCCCATCCTGATATCTGTCAAGGAGGAGTTAAGCATTTTCTCAGTATGTATGACCATTGGACGTCAAGAAATGGGGTCTCCCTTTGAAATATGATATTGTACACAATGGTGACTTATCGTGCTTTCATCTTGTCAGTTCTAATGGATGTAGTTCACCTCACACAGGCCATTCAACATCCCTTAGGATAATGTGTGGGCAGAGGATGAAGACTCTTCAGAAGACAGAAGCTTCCGCTGACGCTACAATATCAGTGGTATCCTGTAGATCCTTTACCAGTCCAGATGCACACACCTTAGTGGCATCATAAGGGGTGTGTTTTGCTTTTCGTCTGTTCAGTTGCATTACACATGATCAGGAGCAGAAAATAATGTTAGGGACATCAATAAAGAATTCAAATACTGTGGATGCTGGAAATCTGAAATAACATCAGGAATTGCTGGTGAAATTCAACAGGTCTGGCAGTGTCTTTGGTAAAAGAAACAAAGTGAATGTTTTTAAAAAAGGTTGAATCTTCTTGAGAATGCATTAATATGTTAGAGGGCATAGGGCTTCCTAACTCTTTAGGAAGATGCTGAGCCTTGAAGACTGTCAACAAGGAGGACTAGTTTGGAGCAGCAACACAAAATATTTGAAGTTCTGACCTGTTCCAATTGCACTGCACAGGTCTAGAGAGAGAGAGTAGTGAAGACTACCTCTACCATGAGTGCCAGGATATCTTAGACATTTGCACTGGTAGCCATGTCTATGAAAATAAAGCAACTTACAATAAAGCATCATAAATGGCAGTCTACCCATGTGCATGCCAGTCCTGAAAATAACCTCCACACTCAGCATGCCCTTCAGCAGAATTAAGGAAAACCTTGTTTTGTCCATTCAACTCCGCACCGAACTGCAACAAACTGTTCTTAAAATGTTGCTTTGGAGAGAAATACTGGTAGACCTCAACAGAAAAGATGGAGAAATGGAACGAGGATTTGGGGACTTTGCTCAAAGTTTTTCTACTTTTAAAAACTTGCTTACATGTATGAGATAATTATTCCCCTAACTGCTCCGAACAAAATCTTTTTTTTCTACAAGCAACTATTCTTATATCTGACTTCAGTCGCCTTTGAGTAGAACCAACAGCTTTCCCATCTCTGGATTTTTCTATTCTCAAAACCACCTTTGATTGTTCTAAACCTAATCAAGTTAATTGTTTTCCCTCTTCCATTATAAACACCTCGATATGAACAAACTTCCATTTTGTCTCCAGGAAGCCTTCAGTCATTTGTTTTCTAACACATGCTACTATAAAATCATCGTTCCTAAAAGATGGAGCTATTTAATTATTGAACTCCTTTATAAATATAAGGAACACATATGCCACTAGTTTGAAATTCAAACACAAAAACAAAATGATATTTATATATAGATCTCAAATCTTTCATCACACAGGAAAGAGTTAAAAACAAACAATGGATGTTTCTGAAAGGGAAGAATGGATTGTTGACAGTGGGACTGCTTTTAATTCAGGTCTAGGTGTGTGGCCAAGTGATTCAAACTTTGTGTGTTAGTTGGTTTTACTGCCTCTGTTTAGCTGAAGCAGACCTTAACAAGACTGTCTCACCATCCCTGGAAGCTATGTGTGCAAACATTGGCACTCTCCCTACATCACATTCCACCTCCTCCTCCTGTTTGTCATCCACCTGCTCCTTTCTGTCTGAAGCAATGGAGCACCAACAGTCTTCTTCCTCCAAGAACTATGGTTCTGTCTGTTACATTATGTTTTACATGGTGCAGGAGACCACTATCAGTCTAAATACCATTGCCAATACATACTGGGGGCATCCCGGATATGTCAAACCACCTGAATTCATTCAATAAAAACAAAATACTGTGGATTCTGGAAACCTGAAATTAAAGTGGAGAAACTTAGCAGGTCCAGCAGCATCTGCAGTGACAGAAACAGAAATAACATTTCAAGTCTGATATTACTGTTCTATAGAACTGAAAGAGGAAGGAAAATGATGTGACTAATGCTGTTATCAGAGGAGGAACAGATGATGAGGGTACTCAGAGCAAAACACAAATGGTAGGAAAGAAATGATTAAAGATGCAAGCTAGGTGTGACAAGTTAACTCTGTGTGCTTGGCAGCTCTCTGGAAATACTGCACTGCAAGATGTGATGATCTCTTGTGCTTGTAGATAAGCTGAGTTGATGGAATGGAATCCCTTTCAGGTGTTGGCAATTCCAGCATGATGGAAGGATTATCATCACCTGGACCTCTGGAAAGTCAGTGGTGTGATAAAGCTGAGCACACCTTCACTCTGACCGATACCATGAGTTGAAAAGTGTGACGCTGAAAAAGCTCAGCAGGTCAGGCAGCATCCAAGGAGCAGGACAGTCCACATTTCAGGCATAAACGCTTCATCAGGGTGTCCTGACGAAGGGCTTATGCCTGAAACATTGACATTCCTGCTCTTTGGTTGCTGTCTGACCTGCTGTGCTTTTCTAGGGCCACACCTTTCAACTCTGACTCTCCAGCATCTGCAGTCCTCACCTTCTCCTGACACCATTAGTTACTGAATGCACCTGAGTTCCAACATTGGCAAATGAGTCAGAGACAATGATGTGGTGGTAATGTCACTTGACTAGTAATCTTGAGGCCAAAGCTAATTCTCTGGAATTATGGGTTAAAATCCCACCTGTTGGTGGGATCAAAGCTGGTGGGATTTAAATTCAATTAATATCTGAAATTGAAAGCTAGTTTCAGTAATGTTGCCCATGAAAATAGTATCAATTTATACAATAATAATCCATTTGGAACACTTAGGGAAGAAAATCTTCCATCCTTATCTGGTCTGGCCTACCTGTGACTTCATACTCAGAGTAATCTGGTTGACTCTTAAATGACTTTTGAAGAGACTAGCAGTCATTCATTTCAAGCTCCTCTTTCAAGTGATTGGATTTGGAGAAAACTTACTTCACAAACTCAAGGTAGTAAGACGGAATAAGGGCATTTCACCCCTCTACAACAGTGCGTGAGAACTGCTCCTGACAACACTTCAAATTCTGAAACTGCTCAGAATTTCCTTTTAAAATTGACCCTTTAATTGCTGAATTAATTTGATGGTTTCTTATGGAGTACCTGTTGTAATAATGCAATAAACTATACTTTGTTGTTAAGGCAGTGCCTCTTCTTGTTAAGACTCACTAGTGGCTCAGCCTCTACCATTGTTAACTAAGCAGGTCCTTTAACTCAGTCTGGAAAAGATCATTGGTTGTAGCTCTCTACTCCAATCACAACTCCTAGTGGTTGATTCCACAGACAAATGACAGGTTGGTCAGCCATGGGGTTGTTGCTTAACTATGGTGGTAAAAACAATGACTGCAGATGCTGGAAACCAGATTCTTGATCAGTGGTGCTGGAAGAGCACAGCAATTCAGGCAGCATCCGAGGACAGGCAAAATCGACGTTTTGGGCAAAAGCCCTTCATCAGGAATAAAGGCAGAGAGCCTGAAGCGTGGAGAGATAAGCTAGAGGAGGGTGGGGGTGGGGAGATAGTGGAATAGAGAACAATAGGTCAGTGGGGAAGGAGATGAAGGTGATAGGTCAGGGAGGAGAGGGTGGAGTGGATAGGTGGAAAAGGAGCTGGGCAGGTCGGACAAGTCCGGACAGGTCAGGGGATCGAGTTTCTGGAGGTTAGAAGCTAGGATGAGGTGGGGGAAGGGGAAATGGTTGAAATCCACATTGATGCCCTGGGGTTGAAGTGTTCCGAGGCGGAAGATGAGGCGTTCTTCCTCCAGGCGTCTGGTGGTGAGGGAGCGGCGGTGGAGGAGGCCCAGCACCTCCATATCCTCGGCAGAGTGGGAGGGGGAGTTGAAATGTTGAGCCACTGGGCGATGTGGTTGATTGGTGCGGGCTCTTGAGGATGGTACTGAGCTGGAAGGTTGGAACTGGGGTAAGGTGGGGGGAAGGGAAATGAGGAAACTGGTGAAGTCCATATTAATGCCCTGGGGTTGGAGGGTCCCGAGGCGGAAGATGAGGCATTCTTCCTCCAAGCGTCGGGTGGTGAGGGAGTGGCAGTGGAGGAGGCATGCATGTCCTCAGCAGAGTGGGAAGGGGAGTTGAAATGTTGGGCCATGAGATCAACCCCACCACCCCGGGAGATACAACATTTGTTTAATTTTTAAATTAGCAGGAATCACTTACAAAACATCAAAAACACAGTCTCAGAAGGAGTCCTTTGACCAAAATATATTAATCTTGGCAAGGAAACAAGTGTAACAGCTCAGTATTTGAAGCATTTCTTGCCTATAAATTGATCAGCCCCATTAAATCCAATTTTCCTTGTTCTCCCGGGAAAGCAAAGTTAAAAATCACACAACACCAGGTACAAGCTTCTATGCTCCGAAAGGTAGTGCTTTCAAATAAACCAGTTGTGTGATTTTTAACTTTGTCTACCTCTGTCCAATACCAGCACCTCCACATCATGATTCCCAGATAAGGTTCAGGAAATGAGGGAAACTTGCACACACTTTGTTAATTCAGATTTCAGGGTTTAGAAATCCAATAATTAGCACTTTGGTTATTTAAATAGCTGTTCCATTGGACATTTGTACATGGATCATGCTCAGTTTAAAGATCAAAGTCAATGGTTTCCTGTCAGTTCTGTGACACAACAGCTATTACAGCAATGTTAACCTGTCACCCATTCACAAAGCCACAAACCTTCGTAAAATCCAGATTCCTTGCACTATCATAGTTTTCACGCAAAAATCATAAATGAGAAATGATGGTAAATAATAATCATAACATTACTGAAAAGTCTTTGAAGAATCTAGAATTTCACAGAACATGTGCATCTAGCAAGTTCAAAATGGTTAAAACCTTTAATGAAGTCTTGTTCTCCTATTCTTTTCTCTAATATTCTCACTCCTTACATCGTCTAGCAGCTCAGAGGGTGGGCAAATGTATTATCTTCACATGGCCAATGCAGTTCTATTAATCAGTCAACAAGATATTGCTATCCGTGGGATAAGACAGGCAGACTATCAAGATTTCTTCATGATGGGAAGACCCACTGAGAACTGAAAAAGCTGTTCAGAGAAAGTGAGTTGATTGAGGTTCAGTCACTGTTGGTGGTCAAGGCATACAATGAGTATCTAACTGTGGTATCGCCAGGAGCTAGCATTACATGCTTAATCAGATAACATCTACATAATCTCTTCTACATTCTGGTGAGGTTTCCAGTGGTTCAAGTGAAATATAATAGCAACCTAGCTGCACTATTTTTAGTACTTTGTGGAAAAATGCAATAAAATCATTCTTTAAAGAGAAATATGGAATTTATTAGATGGAAGAATTTTGAAACTATTGATGGTTTCATAAGTAGAAAAATAGATAATTTATTTGTTTGGGATATGTCTGTCAACTATTTTTCTGTGTTCTCCACTATGCCACCAAATTGTTCACCTATGAAAGACAATGGTGTGCAGAAACTCGATTGCATAATTCATCCTAGATCCTATATCCTGCTAGAAGATATTTGTCCACCTGAAAGCAAATAACATAGGACTCCCCTTGATTTTGTTCCAAATTAAATATACCCTTTTGTGAGAAAAGCCATTTTTTCCAATAAATGTTCTTTTATATATAGAATGGTAGGAAAGGGCATAGTCCGGAGATCTACAATCTCACACTCCAGTTTCATAAGACCAGATAGCACTACGACATAGTTCCTTTTGCACATGCTTAGTCGCTAATCTTAAAGTAGACAGTTATCACTTTATTCCATATAATCTGCCACCATGTCTAAGATTTACATGGATGTTGCCAGGGTTGAGGACTTGAGCTATAGGGAGAGGCTGAGCAGGCTGGGGCTGTTTTCCCTAGAGCATTGAAGGCTGAGGGGTGACCTTATAAAGGTTTACAAAATCATGAGAGGCATGGATAGGATAAATTGACAAAGTATTTCCCCTGGGGTGGGGGAGTCCAGAACTAGACAGCATAGGTTTAGGGTGAGAGGGGAAAGATATAAAAGAGACCTAAGGGGTAAATTTTTCACGCAGAGAGTGGTACGTGTATGGAATGAGCTGCCAGAGGAAGTGGTGGAGGCTGGTACAATTGCAACATTTAAAAGGCATTTGGATGGATATATGAATAGGAAGGGTTTGGAGGGATATGGGCTGGGTGCTAGCAGGTGGGACTAGATTTGGTTGGGATATCTGGTTGGTATGGACGGGTTGGACCGGAGGGTCTGTTTCCGTACTGTACATCTCTATGACTCTATGACTATGAAGACTAATTACACATCTTCTACATCTCCTCTGGGAAGGTTTGTCATGCATTAAATTTTACATGTCCTACCTCTCCAAAATCACACTTGGTTGGGGGAAACCCCAGCTATATGAATCTATAACTATCACTCAGGATGTGCAAACAAAAAACTATCCTATAGTGCATTCACACTCCACAATTCTTGGATCATCAAGAAATCTATTTCACAATAATACTAAACTCGGAGTTTAAATCAGTGCTAAGGGCCAGAAAAGCAATCTGTATTGTGACTGTTACCTTCCAAGGTGTTCCTCTCCATTTTGCTCGAACTGTGATCAGCCTCTGTCTCCAGATTCATCCCCCACTTCTACTATCAGTTCACCTTGGTGTCAGGTTACAATGTTTTCCATGGACACTGTACCATATTTTTAGTAAATTGTGAAAATGAGCTTACTGCCCCATTAAGCAGGCAGACATCACCCCATCTTTGCTTACTTTGTTGGATTAAAATTGGAGCCACAGATTTCAATGATAAGAGTCTACTTTTGGAATTATTTGTTTAGCTATCTGAATGAGGAAACATTAGTTTATTAACCTGATTTACAACAAAAATAAACTGCACATCTAATGCTAATGCTTCATTTCAGTAGTTAATAATGGTGCTAAGGATGCACCATCTAATAGAGAAGCCGATAACAATGATAAACTAAATTGCTCTCAAAATGGGGTCACTGAGTAAACAGAATACATCGTAGATATGCCAAGCAAACTAGAGCTTTCTTTCTGCAAAATATTCAATTTATAACCAAAGCTCGTTTAGCTTCTGAACTGTTTAGACAGAGAGAAAATGAAGTTAAGTAGGGCAAATAAAAGTAGACTGTCTCTTAAAACACTAAAATATGGTAATTTGGCAGTGACCTGACTCTTTAACAGAATTTATAACAAGAATCATTTATTACCTTACAGAATTTTGATAAGGATAGTGAACTTTCACACGCGTTTGTGACAGTTCATTTAAAATATAATAGGAAAACAGTCAATCATTTCACATATTCAATCTAAATACGGTGGTGTAATGTCTAGGGAGTTAAGATTTTAAATGATGCGTATCATTAATTTATACAAGAGGCCTGATTGTAACTCTCTAAAGGCATGGCTGTATTTCTAGGCCAGAGTTTGATAATTAACTCAGTTTGCTGCAAGCCTTGTTAAAAAATGTGATCTAATAATTAAAAATATTTTCTGGGGCAAGTTACATAAATTTTCCAATTCTTCCTTCAGACTGCAATGCTCTCCAACATATAGTTAAAGCCCACCATATACGTAACTTCTTGTTCAGTGACAGTAGCTCATAAACCTTTCATTCTAATTGGCTCAAGCAAGAATGTGAAAAATCCATTGTAACCAGTAGGTCCTGTGATTCCACAAACCTGGAACCAACTGCATTTAATTTTCACATTTCATTTCACTTCAGCTCTGATGGAGAGTCATCTAGACTCGAAATGTTAGCTTGCTTTCTGTCTATGGATGCTGCCTGACACACTGTGTTCTCCTGCATTTTTTGTTTTCAATATTAGCCAGAAGATTGGAAGGTTTCTGATCTGGCTCAAATTGTGTGACAGGATTTTTATTTCAGTTACCACCTCTGTACATAGACAGGTTTAATAAATCATGTGAAAGATGAGGTCACCTGGAAGTACTCAAGGATGCCATTATAAGAACGGGGTACGATGCTCAACTCATCGACCACCAGTTCTGACGTGCCACAGCAAGGAACCGTTATGACCTCCTCAGGAGACAGAAATGAGCTGAAACCGACAGGGTACCCTTCTCTGTCCAGTACTTCCCAGGAGCCGAAAGACTACGCCATGTTCTTCGCAGCCTGCAACACATTATCAATGAGGATGAGCACCTCACGAAGACCTTCCCCACACCTCCACTGCCCACCTTTAAACAACCACCAAACCTCAAACAGATCATTGTTCATAGTAAACTGCCCGGCTTTCAGGATAACTCCATACAACCCTGTCACGGTAGGCACTGCAAGATGTGTTAGAGTGTGAACATGGATACCACCATTACGCATGAGGACACCTCCCACCATATACATGGCAGGTACTCATGCGAATCAGCCAATCTTGTCTATCTCATATGTTGTAGGCAAGGATGTCCTGAGGCATGGTACATTCGTGAAACCGAGCAGAGGCTACGGCAACGGATGAATGGGCACCACACAGCAATGAACAGACAGGAGTGTTCCCTCCCAGTTGGGGAACACTTCAGCGGTCCAGGACAATCGACCTCGGACCTTCGGGTGACCATCCTCCAAGGCGGACTTCGGAACAGGCAGCAGCGAAAAGTGGCCGAGCAGAGGCTGATAGCTAAGTTCCGTACCCATAGGGAGGGCCTCAACCGGGACCTTGGGTTCATGTCACACCATTGCACTATACACACCATTGCACTATACACACACACAGACACTCCTGTACACACACACATACATATACACACACACATACACTCCTACAGACACACACACTCCCACATTCACACATACACCCTCTCACAGACTTAGACCCCTTAACACACACACACATATATACACTCTCTCACAGACACTCACAACCCCCCACCCCAGACACACACACACACATACACATATACGTTTGGGGAGTGAATTTGTACTTGTGTACTTTGCTCAAAAACTGCATGAATCCATGTAAGACTCCGTTAACTCATTTTTAGATTAGAATCAGTCTAAACATTATGGCACCAACAACAGCACACAGGGGGCTAACACCTTCAACACATTATCTGGGCTGACACCAATTGTTAAAGTTAACTTGAGATGTAACCGTTAAAAAGAATTTATGATTTACATATGAAAGAAGTGAAACTAACATGGTCATTCTAACAGATGAGAAACTTAACAAACAATCAAGGTATTTTTCAATGTATAATTTGAGTTACATCACACTGTAAACGTTTGCTATAAATTCTGTGTCTTACAATTCTGTACTCCACAACCACCTGATGAAGGAGCAACGCTCCGAAAGCTAATGCTTCCAATTAAACCTGTTGGACTATAACCTGGCGTTGTGTGATTTTTAACCATGTGAAAGATGATACCCTTCTGTAATACAGTATCTTAAAAAAATTAGTTTTGCTTCAAAATCCTTAGCTGATTTAATTATAGCTTATTTTTCAGGATCTGTTACCTGTAAGCTAAGTATCTTTTCAGTTTTTAAAATAATGTCCAATTTTATTTTTATTTACATAGTGCCTGAAATATAACTGGTTCAGGTAAAGGTATGTTGCATGATACCTCTGGACATATACCATAACATTTGATATAGCTTCTACAGCACAATTTACTAACTGTCCACCAAAATAAAGATCCTTCAAAACATCGAAATTTAGACTTCTAAATATATTTTAAAAGCAGCAAATCACTGGATGTGCCAAAACACTTGTCCTACTTACAGGCTTGGATACATAGTCATGATATATGTAGACTGTTCTCGTTTTGCACTATCAGCAAAGGAGAAATGACAAAGTACACAAAAACTGCCAGTAGCAGCAGCTGAGTGCTATTTTCAGTTCCAGAAAGGTCCCCTTGTCATAGCACAACATGTTGCTCAAACATCCTGTTGGGCCCCAAAATTGAATATCTTTATAATTTTTAAAAAAAAACTTGAATGCCATTATGTTATGGTCACTGTGCTTGAATATTAGCAGATAAATTAAATTGTTATTAGCAGGTGAGGAGAAATGAAAGATTCTACTCTTTTCCAATTTTTCATATAAGAGTTTTGTATTTGAAAAAGAATGCATTTACTGAAACAGAACACATATTTCTGTTTACAGGAAGTTTATAAAGAGCTGAACAGATTGGTTTCACTGAGTTTACCAAGTAAGGGGCTACATTTACAGCATTGAGACCTAACCAGGAAGAAAATAATTCAAAAAGAATTATGTTCTGACTTCTGCAGCCCACATGCAAACACACAATCGATTCTAGCGTCTGCAGTTTGTTTTTGTCTCTGTGTAAAAATACAAAGCACATGGTGGAAGAAGTTAATTTTGGCCAGAATAAATCACACTAATATCAAAAATACTCATAACAGTGTTTGTCACTGTTATGAGTTCTGGTTGTAGCCAACCAGTGGTCTCGATCGTCTGTTGGCAGTTTAAAGGTTGGAACTGATGTCTTCTTCTTCTTCTGGGAGTGCAGCTGTAGAAACTGAAATCTTCCTTTACAAGTTCTCTTGCTGCTGTAGGAGTGTAGACACAAAGTCAGCAAACAGAGTGCCATTTTGGGGACTGGACACTGACAGCATATTTCCTCCTTTGGGTGAATCAGAAACTAGGGGTCACTGTTTTGAGATAGGGGCTTTCGCATTTAAGGTGGGTTGGAGAAGAAGTTTCTTCTCTCAGAAGGTCATCAGTGTTTGGAATTTTCTTCCAGCGAGCAGTGGAGGCTGGTTCATTGAACATATTCAAGGCTAAGTTAGCCAGATCTTTGATTAGTATGACAGTCAAATGTTCTGAGAAACATGAAATTAAGTGGAATTAAAGCCACATTCAGTTCAGAGAGAGAGAGAGAGCTACACCAGCAGGTGCTGGTGGTTCTCTCCCAAGACATGTCCTTGATAAACACACATAAAGCCTGGTTGGTCATATTACTTAATTATTCAATAGAAGATCATACATCCATCATGTATTCCAAATTATGGCTTTGATTAGGTCAGATCTACATAGCCACCTTAAGAATGTATGTCCAAATAATTAACTTCTGAATGTTTAATTCTTCCATCAGGAATGCTGTGAATATCTCCATTTTGATAAATCAGGAAGAAAGCTGTTTATGCATTCCAGGGATTTGTCATCTCTGCTGGGGTTTTCCGAGACCCTCCAACTCTGTCACATCTCTTCAGACTACATAGTAATGGAAATTGGGGCAGCTATTTTTAATTTCTGCCAGTTTTGCTTCAAAACTACATTTTTAAAAAATCAATGTTTGTCTTGCCAGTCGCTGAAACTAAAAAAAATCATTTTTGACATGCCATGTGCCTTCATAACAGGTGGAATAGGTGTCCCTGAGCATCTATCGTATCTAATGATAATGCAAAGCTGACATTTTAACTGAGCTTTAAGCTAATCATGGAGACATTGAATGTTAACTGCATAAGAGGAGGTCACTCAACCCTCGTCACCTTTAGCATCTCTTTTGAAAAGCATAACCCAACTGATGACCTTAACTTTAAGGTTAAACACATTGCCTAGATACTCACAAGGGAACATGATTTTGAATCAGGAGAAGTAGGGACTTTATCCACTTTGCATTTATGTGATCTTGTGCACGTATCTCATCTTAAATGTCTGAAGTGCTGCTTTTGCGGGTTACGGTGGATCTAAGAGCATAGGAAATAGAAATAGGGATACACCACTAAACTCAGTCATTGCTGAACTGAATGTGGCTTTAATTCCACTTAATTTCATGTTTCTCAGAACATTTGACTGTCATACTAATCAAAGATCTGGCTAACTTAGCCTTGAATATGTTCAATGAACCAGCCTCCACTGCTCGCTGGAAGAAAATTCCAAACACTGATGACCTTCTGAGAGAAGAAACTTCTTCTCCAACCCACCTTAAATGCGAAAGCCCCTATCTCAAAACAGTGACCCTAGTTTCTGATTCACCCAAAGGAGGAAATATGCTGTCAGTGTTCAGTCCCCAACTGTAACTCCACTGGCTCCAAATAGAATAATGCTTTTCCATTAATAGCCAGCTTAGGGAAAACCTCAGTATTGCTTATTAATGAGTGTTTGACAAATGCATGCTTAGCATTAAAATATACTATAAGCATGCTCACAGGAACAACTGTAGGAACAAGGGCAAAAATTTGTGTCCACTTCAATACTATTAACTGAAAAATTGGCTACATGTTTAAAGGATATAAAGCAAATTAACTCTCTTTCAGTTATTTATAATGTGAATGTAATTTTCCCTCTATATTGATTTTGATTCTGTCTTTTATTGAATTGATATATTTTATCAGTATATTCCAGATAATTATGAATGGTGTCTTCATAAATACTTTTACTATATAATATGTACAGAAAATGTCATTCAGTTAGTTAAGCACATTTCTTCCATATTGCACACTTACATCTACATTTTTTCCTCTGAGGGGACATTGTGTAAAATGCCTTTTGGCTCTAAAGTCTAATCTAACAAATGCTAGCATAATTCAACTTTGACCAGATGCCTTCCATAAATAAGGTCATGTAGGCCTGGGGAGAGTTAAAAGCCGGTCAGAAACAAGTTCTGCTCCAATTAGCTGCTTACACCCTCAGTTTTTTTGGATTTCAGTCTCATGAGTGGGCAGAATTTCTAGTGCAATGGTTTTTGATAGAAATCACTTGCAAAACAATGAAAATAATTTGTTTCTTTTTCATGACAGCGTAAAGCAGGTATAGCGAATTCTGGATTAGTGGTGCTGGAAGGGCTTTTGCCCGAAACATCGATTTCGAAGCTCCTTGGATGCTGCCTGAATTGCTGTGCTCTTCCAGCACCACTAATCCAGAATCTGGTTTCCAGCATCCGCAGTCATTGTCTTTACCTAGGCATAGCAAATCGACAACCTGCTTTATTTTGCTCTTAAGCAACACACTGTTTGACCCATCGAGTCTGCTCTACTATTCGATGAGATCGTGGCTGCTCTGACAACCCTCAACTCCACTCTCTTGCTTTATCCCCATAAAATATGAACCCCTTATGAAAGATTTGTCTAGTTCAGCCTTGAATATAACAACCTGATTTAACAGCCTCTGTGGTAATGATTTCCAAAGATTCACTACCCTCTGAGAGAAAACAATTCTTCTTCATCTCTGTCTTAAAAGGGCAACCTCTTACTCAAAGAATCTGACCTCTGGTCCGAAACTCTCCAACAAGGAGAAGCAACCTTTCTTCATCTATGCTGTCAAACCCCCTAAAAGTTTCTACATTTCAGTAAGGTCTCTCATAGTTCTCATGAGCTTCAATGAGTACAGGCCCAACCTACTCAATCTCTCCTCGTAAGAAAATCTTTCTATACTTGGTACCAACCTATTGAACCTTCTGTGGACTGCCTCCTCTGCCAGTACATCTTTCCTTAGATTTGGGGAGCAAAACTGTTCACAGGTTTCTGGCTGTGGTCTAATTAGTGACTCATAAAATTGAGCGTGACTTCCCTATTTTTATAATTCATCCCTTTTGAAATTCCATTTGTCTTCCTGTTGCCCATTGATCCTGAATGTTAGTGGGGGGGGGGGGGGTTTGTAATTTATGCACAAGGATCACCAAATCATTCAACACTTCAGCTTTCTGCAATATTTCTCCATTTAAATAGTATTCAGCTCTTCTATTTTTTCCTGTCAAAGTGCATAGCTTCATATTTTCCCACATTATACACTTGCTCCCATCCTGCTTTGTTCATGAAGACAGTGACCTTTGCTGCTCTCCTGTAAAGGAAACCGCTCACTTAATAAATACATGCTCTGTAGCAGCTGATGTTAGAGATTGCCTATGGTTGTAGCAAGATCTGCTGCCACAAATGGTGACTGCTGTCTTATTCATAGACACAGAAAGAGAAGGATAGGCAATTCAGCATGACTGCAGATCATTATGCAGCAGTTAGCAGGACTGTCCTACTGCTTAAACAAGTGGTTTACTCCTCTTGTACACATTGTATCACCAGTGACCACATGATTTGTGTTGCCAGTATATTCCATGACGGTAGTTTCTGGTAAAATATATCTTCTTTAAATGCGGTGTGACTGAACGTTTGTGCTGCTTTCCCTCCATAACAATTTGTCTGTGGGAAATGCCAAGCCTGCTCCTGAGAAGCCCTCACTGCAGATAGGGAATGGGAATAAACATCTCCACCATGTCACACCGTCTGGAGTAGTGAGAAATAACTGAACATTTACACATGCCAAAACAAGTTGTGAAAAGTTATTCCTCATTGCAGAAATTCTCCACATACTTCACAGACTCTGAGCCTCTTCATTTCCGCCTGACTCAGTGATCTTGAGAAGAGCTGCACCTTTTTAATCTTCCATTCAATTTATCTGCAGTATTTTGTGAATGTATTGCAGGAAACATTGGGGCTGGAGTGTCATGGAATATCCCTTATCATAAACATTTTAAACAACATCTCTCCGAGATCAACACGTTGATCACAGGAAGAGTCAAAAAAGATTCATCTAACAATGGAAAACTAGAACTGGTATTTCAAATTAACAGCATCTGCAATACTTTGATTTTGCAAGAGGCTTCACATACTGACAATAAAAGCCACTTGCCCTTATTATGTATAGAAACTATGTTGAAAATAATATTGAAAATTCTTGAGAAGATATCTTTAACCAAACATAATATCCCCAGTGTGGTTCTGTAATTTATGTTATTTAGAACAATTTACTGTGATGTATTGTTGAAGAGTATTGAGAAATATTGAAACTATGACTTAAGGTACATTTTGTTTCTTGACACAAGTGTAAGATTAAGAACCTAAACACATATAAATTGTCAAATTATTTCAAGTAGATATTGATATTATCCTGGATTTTGCTGTCACCGTCATCTATCTCACCCACAGCTGCTCACAAAGTTTCTATGAGTTTTTAAGTACAGTGTTCTGATCCCCGCAGAGACCAATAACTATTAACAATGGATATCAATTTCTCCACAACTAAAGAAAGCATTGCAGAACAAGATTTATCATTATAAAACTTTGACTATAACAACAATCTGAAATCAACATAGACTAAATAGTACTTAATAGACCACACCAAATTTCTGAAAAGATACTGCCCCATTAACTGTTTAATACAACAGAAATATTTAAGAGCTGTTTACATATTAGACTAAAGCAGATATGCAGCCCTGTGGATTGAAATTCAAATGCATCCCCTATCATCAGACTCTCCCTTCTCCCTGCCACATCAGGGCAAGGCTCCTAGTGACCTTTAAAAGTCATTTCACTCAACCTCCTATGTATCCTCAACTGATTTCTAGCATCAAGTCAATATCTGCAATAAAACCTGCACCTTGCTGGTTTTTGAGGAGCCAATCAGCAAAAAGTGTTAATGGATTGTGTGGGGCCCCTGTCCAAATCAAAGTCGAGCTATTATAATATCCTTACTATCATGAACATGACTATTCATCTCCCAGAGGATGTTCCCCTGAGGACCATGTCCACCAAAACCGTGGCGAAGGAAGTGATACAATTCTTCACATGTTATGGTCTGCCCATTGACAACCATTTGGGCCAGGGTTCAAATTTCATGTCCAAATAAAAGTCATGATTGACCTGAGCATGACCCAGCAGAAGTCTTCATTGTGTCACCCACAGTAAGAGAGTGTGCTGAAACAGTGTCACCAGACACTAAAAACAATGGTCAAGGCAAACCACCATGAATGCCCCATAAATGCTACAAAAGAACTAGATCCCTTTCTGTTCACCACCAGGAACTTAACCAAGGAATCCAATGTTTCTTCTTGGCCTGAATTAGTTTGTGGGCATTGCATGCAAGGGCTTCTGAAGCTATTCACAGAGAGGCTTTCAGTATTGAACGTTGGTGTCTCCATGTTAAGCTACATTGTAGAGTTCTGACACTGACTCATATGAATGTATGAAGCAGCCTGAGAACTCTTAAAATTCACTCAAACAGTCATGAAACAGAAACCAGACAAACATATAAGGACCGGAACCTTTTAGCTCAGAAATTATGCATTAGTGCCATTACCAATATCAGGGAAACCCTTAAGGTCCTGGGTTAATCAACCATATTGTGTCATGAAGAAACTCGGGTAAGTGAATTATCTGATTGAGACCCCAGGAAAAAAGCAAAGGCTGTGTCATGTTAGCATGATAAAGTAATAGGTGTAGTGAATCAAAACAGAATTTATTAAGCAAGAATGATAAATGTACTTAACAAAATGCAGTGAAGGCAGCGAGGATATTCTTATTCCCCTGAGAGAGTCCACATCCTCCCTGTTGATGACAGCACAGGCAAACACATTGTCCTGATCTTAAGCTACATCCCCAGAGAGTTGTCAAGACAGGAGGGATGGTGTGAATGTGTCAACTATGTCTTGAAAACTTTAATATTTATCCTTAGGTCTGCAGCCCTCTGTGCCATATTGGGGCATAGGTGTATTAACCTACTGAACTGGCTAAAAGTGAGTTCATTTGTCTCTCCCCCCAACTCCTGTCTTCATGGATAGAGTCACATATCCAAGAGACAAATGCACCTCTTTGTACTCAATGTTATCTCTGGATGTCAAATTATTAAAAGTTAAGATGATAGTTCCTCATTCCGTGTTGAAACCTTTTTACGAAATGTAGGCTAGTTGTCTTTATTGAATCATAGGAACTTCATGTTCAAGTATATCCTAGGATCTCTTATTATCAGGTTTAGCTGTATGGCACAGGAAAGATAAGCAAAGACAATGTCTTCCTGTATTAGAAATAACTTATTCTATTGATATACTTAAAACAATCAATGTTTTGAAAGGATATTGTAATTAAAATAAAGGTATTGCTAAGGGCTGAACTATTATTTCTTAAGAGGAGTTAAGATGTTTTATGGTGTGAATTTTAAAACACAGGATCAATGGGTATCTTTAGACAAGTAGGCATTAAGTTCTTTTCAATTTACACTGTCTCACACAGAACTGATAATCTTGAGATGCTTGAGACTGTTACAAGCTGCTGACAGGCTGTTTTAACAAGTTCAATATCTCTCTCAGCAGGCTAGTCTATTTGAAATATGATTAATTTAAAATCCCAAAATGTTAGTCCTCATTAATATAACACCCTAAAACTATATACAATCAAAGTCTTAAGAGAGTGATCACAGGTAGCAGAACCATTTGTTCTTCATCTTAGCACCATTATATGGCTTTCAATATATTTTTAAAAATTACATTTTATTGTACTTTCATAACCAGCAGATGTCTCAAGATACTTTCCAGTCAATGATGCAATTTTGAAGTGTGCCACAGTTGTAATGCAGAAACCACAACAGCTGATGTGTGCAATGCAAATTCCCACAAGCAGCATTGCAAAGTGACTAATGCAATACAGATTAATAAATAAATATAAGCTACAACAGTGGAAACAAATCCCTCTGTTCCTCTTCAAATATGTCAGAGAATCTATCCAAGCAGGCAGATGAAGCAATGTTTTAACAACTAATCTGAAAGATAGCACCTCCAACAGTGGAATGCATCATCAAAAATCCCTGGAATGTCAGCCTTGATTTTTGTGCTCAACCATTCCTCCCAGAACTTTGTGATTCAGAGACAAGCAGCTACCAACAGAGTCACTGCTGCCACACTTGCAGTGTTTGGGTTAAACACGAGTGTCATGAGCCAGGAAGTCAGTAGACACCCGTGCCATTCAACAATCACCTTCTGGTGTGATCTGATATCTGAAATACAGATGGCACAGTGGACTGGTGCAAAATAAAGACATTGGGTAGAATTTTCCAGCCCCAGACATGGCATGAATAATGGCACCAGATGAATTTAATCACATGAGAGGCACCAAACATCAGGATCTCATCTTTGGGATAAACTTCAGTGATTAAGTTCTGCCCTTTCAGGTGCTGAGTTGCATTTGTCACCATCAGTTAATGGGAGGCCCATCTTCATGCATTTATATCTCATTAATATTAAAACATTGCAGGAATTAACTATACCTTTCCAAATATTTTCTACCCTTTAGAGAAATGCCACATTTCAGAAATCTGAGGCTAAAAGCAGGCGTGTGCCTGGCATGCTGCACTTCTGGAAGTCCTTGCTGCTTTGTCCTTATACAGATATGGCTTTACAGAATGAATGACTTGCTCATCTTCCTGTGTTCCTTTGTTCCCATTCAGCTACAGACTCCAGATGTTGTCTCATTACTCCATTAAAATGTTAAGTGTTGTTAGCTTCCTTGTTAGTCTCAATGCAAAATTCAGGTCATTATCTTGAGTTGTTAGCTTTTTCACTCTTGTTTGCGTTGGTACCTGATATAAATAATACATAAAAAAAGGTGAATTATTTGTCATTTTTAAACTGTCATTCTTTAGGTGTCTACATTTTCTAGTCATGTTGAAAATAGACGAGTCTACAAATAACAGCTTAAGGAAAAGGTGCTCTAATCTCACGGAAAGCTATTGAAGCACTGTGGTATCAATTCAGGGCAGCGTTGAGCTCGACTGATAATTGTGGAGAAAAGTGATATTGAAATTTCACTGAAGGCAATCATGCAACAGTAAACAACTTCTTCAGAGAGTTAGAGGGACCAGGAAGGATTTTATGAGACTATTTACATACTAATGAAAGCACATTTTATCATCTTTACAGAATTTTTCCTGCACAGAATGCGAATATGTGACACACAACAAAAACCTGTCAGGGCTCTGATACTACAAGAGTTTTTGACACGAATGTTTCAGTCAGTTTCCTCACCCCAGGCTATTACACTCATCAGGCAAACAGCAGATTGCTCCAACCACAGGCAACAGGCATTGGCTATTTTGACCATTACTCAAAACAGCGAAATATAAAAGGCTTGTTTACAGTTTGTTGAAAGGGAACCAATTCCTGACTTCCGTAGTAGATTGTAATAGTGTTTAATATGTTACAAAAAACAGAAAATGCCGGGAATACTCAACAGATCAGTAGCATTAATGAACAGAGAATTAGATTGCAGGAGATGAGAGTCAGAGTCATGACCGCTGCCTCCCAAAACACCCGTGCCCTCTTATTGTCTCCCAGCCTTATGTGTTAGTTGCCAATTCACAATTATTACTAAATCTGTAACCCAGTATGCTGCCTCCAATCCCCACAATCAACTTACCCAAAATAGTGACCCTTGATAACACTTCCCCTTGGCCTTCAGTGAACAGGCCCTTGGACTGGCTGTGCCCATCTCTTGACTGACTGGAAAGAATAGCCCCAATCAGACTCCTGATTGGTCTCTGTGCAGCTCCTCAACCAACTTACCATTATTCTGTTATCACAGTGTTCTGGATCTGCGGGACTGACCATGACTCACCTGTCAAACTATAAGGATATGGAACCAACCCTCC
The DNA here is from genome assembly GCF_037043375.1 of Chiloscyllium plagiosum. Classification (NCBI taxonomy): domain Eukaryota; kingdom Metazoa; phylum Chordata; class Chondrichthyes; order Orectolobiformes; family Hemiscylliidae; genus Chiloscyllium; species Chiloscyllium plagiosum. The sequence continues at coordinate 38,704,384 of NW_028270157.1, forward strand.
TGCTTGTCCTACCCACTTATCTGATTGTGTGAGAGCCCTTGGCCAATGACAGTCCCCTGGACGCAACTGAGGCTACTTAAACTTTCAACTTAGTGATTTGGTTTGTCATATATGCAGTATATTGCTGTGTAAGCACATGTTGCAGATGTGGCGTTACGTAGCCATTTGCTAACATGTCCACCCCCTTGACTGATCATCATTGGCAATCTGCCCGAGTTTCTCTCTGCATTAAAAAGCAAGGCAAACAGAGCTTATATGTTCTGAATGGACATTGATTGCCAGACTGGGCCTGACATTCACTGTGTCTAATGCAGCCTGCATTTCCTTGCATATTTAGATGACTTATAAATGCCACACTGGAAATGGGTTGCTGTTGCTGCAGTGCAGTGAAGACACAGAGAAATGGAAAAGGAACAGAGAAGCCAGAAGTTTAATCTCCGGCTATTGCAGAACAACCTCCACATGAGAAGATAGCAGCTGATGGTCTCCTCCAGATGTGCAGGAGGTACCGAATGCTCAGAGTCTATTATCTTGGGTGTCATTTTCCTCCAGATGAGCAAGGCATAGTATCACAGCAGACAGAGGCTATCCTAGGACACAGTCACAAAACGATGCCAGCTGCTGCAATGGGATTTGCAGAAGTCAGAAAGTGTGGCATTGGAAAAGCACAGCCAGTCAGACAGCATCTGAGGAACAGGAGTGTTAACGTTTCAAGCATAAGCTGTTCATCAGGATTTGCAGAATGAAGGCTTGGCCATTAAGGTGACTTCTGCATTAAACATTTATGCCTTTCCATGGGGCCACTGAAATCTCTCAGTCCTAAACCCACACATATACCAAGGCTGTTACCAAAGTATTATATTTGAGGTCAAACTGCTCCATCTCACTCTAGTGTACTGGGGTCAGTGCTCCAGCCCAGGCAGTAGGCTTTGTCAATGTCGCTGGTTCTGCCAGCTGTTTAGTTTAGTTTGGGAAACCTAGTCTTCTGCCAGCTGCTAGAGATGATGGACTGTCCACATACCCAGATTAAAAGGGCCGCTTTATAATGCAGCTGAGTCCATCAATAAAACAGTATTCATAGAGTCATGGAGTCATACAGCACTGAAACAGACACTTCAGTCCAACTCGACCATGCCGACCAAGTTTACCAAACTAAACTAGTCCCACTAGCCTGCATTTGATCCATATCCCTCTAAATCTTTCCTATTCATATACCTGTCCAAATGCCTTTTAAAGGTAGTAATTGTATCAGCATCTATCACTTCCTCCGGCAGCTCATTCCATATACAAACCATCCTCTTTGTGAAAGAAATTCCTTTCAGGCCCCTTTTAAATCTTTCTCCTCTCACCTTAAAAATATGCCCGCGAGTTTTTAACTGCCACGCTATGGAAAAGACCTTTGTTATTCACCTTATCTATGCCCCTCAAGATTTTATAAATCTCTATAAGGTCACCCGTGAACCTCCTACACTTCAGTGAAAAATTACCAGTCTTTTGAGCCTCTCCTTATAACTCAAACCCTCCAGTCCCGACAACTTTTTGGTAAATTTCTTTTGGAAGGTAAGCATGCTAAATGCCTTCTTTATCACCCTGTCTACCTGTGACACAACCTTCAAAGAACTATGTACCTGAACTCCTCAGTTTCTCTGTTCGACAACACTACCTAGGGCCCTACCACTGGCAGTATAAGTCCTGCCCTTGTTCATTTCACCAAAATGCAATACCTCACATTTATCCAAAGTAATCTCCAACTGTCACTCCTCAACCCATTGACCCAATTAATCAAGATCCCTTTGTAATCTTAGATAACCTTCATTGTCGATTGTACCACCAATTTTATGACATCCGCAAACATGCATCCTAAATTTTCATCCAAACCATTTATAGAAATGACGAACAGCAGTGAACCCAGTCCAGTCCAAAAACCAACCTTCTACCATCATCTCTGTCTCTTATCATCAAGCCTGGAAGGACAGAAACTCTCCATGAATTTGTCATAAATGATGCATAGCTGATTTCTGATAACATTTAGACCTAAGTGTTTGTTTCCACCAGAAGATTTGAATTTTGACTGTAGCAGTTGTCATTTAAAATAAACACATTGGAATTCAAAGTTCAATATGTCTACAACTAAATCAGGACTCTGATCCATCACCACGACAGTATTTATCGAATATTCTGAAGGAAACAATATATAATGGGCAATCTGAGAAAGATCTGCCCATAGAATGTAAGGAGGCTAATGTTTTCTTTGTATGGACCATTAAAATCAATTTGCCACAATCAGGTAAGGTAAGATTTAGAGTATTTTTAAAAATTGATTTGTTTAATTTTGACTAGATTTGTTCAAGAGTTATTTTAATGTGTCAAAAGTTTTATTGAAAGAGAAGAGGCAAATCAACTTACATATGTTAATTAATTAAGTATGCAATTGGGGTTAATTTTAAATGTACCCACAAAGAAAGATGTCTTGTTTTCTGTCTCACTGACTTACTTAGGTCCAATTTGACCAACCCACTTCTCTAGATCTAGGCCAACAGGAGCTGCAGTGTCATGTCTGAGAACTGGTGTCCTCTCTCTCAGTCACTGAGCCATCTTGAGATGCTGTATTGTGTGTTGCCCGATCTATTCACACATTCAAATGATGTGTGTATGTAGAACCCACAGATACTATTGCTTAAACTTCCTTCTAATCAGCATTTAATTGCTAAACTTGTAGATTCAGTTTTAGCAACTCCAGGAAAGTTCATATTACTAAGAAAATGTGACATAATTTTGGTCCTTAGATCTTAAGATAATAAATAGAAGTGGGAGTGGGTCATTCAGCTTCTCAAGCTGTTCCACCACTCATACGATCATAACTGCTCTGACCGCAGACTGAACTCCACTTTCATGCCTGTCCCCTGATAACTGTTAACTCCTTTGCCAATCAAAAATCGGACTTTTATCAGCTTTGAACGTATCAATGACAAGACTCCATCGTGCCTTGCGGAAGAGAATACCAAAGAATAATAATGCTACAAGAGAAAAATTTCCTCTTCATCTCCATCTTGAATGGGAGACCCCACCTCTTCACACAATGTTCCCTGAGTCTCAATACCACCAAGAGACAAAATATTATTTTCCCTGTCAAGCTCCCTCGGAGTCTTAACTGTGCGATTAAGATCACCCTCATTTCTCTGAACTCAAAATAGTATTGGCCCAACCTGCTTAATCTTTCCTTGTAAGAAAATAATTGACATTATCATAGTACTGGTTTAGTGGATATTTCAGCCTTTGGCTAAAGTTTACTGAGTCTACAGCTACAAGATAGCCATGAATCTTCTTGTGTGGTGAATCAAAGACCACAGGTGTTTGGGCCAGTAATGTAACCTCAGATGATTTGTAAATCACTTAAATGTGCTTCTTTTAGCTTGTCACTGCCAAAAGCATTGAATTACAGCACATTATGTCATTTCATGTACAAAGAATTGCAATCATGATGTATTTTAGATTTCAAGATTAACAAAGAGTCATTTTGGAAAATACAATGTATCAAACTTGAAAGCTCGGTTTCGAGTTATGGAGCCTATATTTATGAGTCATATTATATAGGCAGTCACTGTCATGCAACATTTATCAGTCAGGCTAGTTAGCACAGACTGAAACAATCAGTAACTGTGTTGTCATGTTAATCTTGCTATGGATTAGGAACAGAATATGCTGGATATTTTCCTCGCAAAATGTAGCCTTAATTTTATATTCACATTCTGCAATTGTCATTTGGTATAATACATGATACAGAAAATACTGCTTCAGGGTGGAATGCCTCCTGCTGTGAAAAATGGCATTTTCACGACAGATAAGATCTAGAGACACATCTTCATGTCTTATCTTTTTAGGTTTGGTGGGAAAATCATCTTTATCTCTCCCTTCTGATTTTTAAAATCTTTTCAGAGAAAGCAATTCGGGAAAAAAGTAAGTAAGAAAATACAAAGGAGGCTGTATTCCATATCTCAGGATCATAAGAGACTACTGTTATACAAGCTAATGAATGGGGGCAGGTTAGCTCAGCTGACATGACAGCTGGTTTATAATGCAATATAACGCCAAAAGTGTGGGTTCAATTTCTCTGCACTGACTGAGGTTACCATGAAGGACTCCTTCTCTACCTTGCCTCTCACCTGAGACATGATGGCGCTCAGGTTAAACGATCATCAGTTGTCTCTGTCTAATGAGAGAGCAATCTTATGGTCTGGTAAGACAATAGTTGTCTGGTAAGACAACTTTATAAGATAACAATGCTACAAGGATTCATCTTGGAGACAAGATTAGACTCCACACAATCTGAAGGAGTAGATTTAAGGAGCTATTTGACATCCCAATGGATACAGACATGTTATCCCCTGCTCCTGATAATCTTGTATTTATGTCTAATTAGTCAATGCAACTCGTACCTTTTGCTATCATGCAATAATCTTCATTTTGTTGTCAAACTGTTGCTTCTCTAGTTAAGACTCACTACCTGTTTATCCTCTAGCACTGTTACCTAAACAGCCCTTAGACCCAATACATGAAGGACATTGGAGACAGGATGCCATCTCAATTATAAAATGCCAGTGTTTAGTTTTGTAAACAAATAAACAACAACAACACCTGTTAAACTAACATCACTACTTAAAGCCAGCCTACCCATTTTACAGGGCAAATGCACTGTTGCTAGAATAGGAAGTGAAAGCATCTGGTTCTGCCTTGAGAGGCACTTAATCACGCTTAGCTTGGAGGAGAGCAAAGTGTTAGAGTTTCCAAAATTACATTGGTCAAGGAAGTATATAGAGTCATAATGTCAAAGAGATGTAGAGTACGGAAACAGACTCTTTGGTCCAACTCTTCCATGCCGACCAGAAATCCCAACCTGAACTAGTCCCATTTGCCAGCACTTGGCCCATATCCCTCTAAACACTTCATATTCATATACCCATTCAGATGCCTCTTCAATGTTGCAATTGTACCAGCCTGCACCACTTCCACTGGCAGCTCATTCCATATGCACACCACCATCTGTGTTAAAAAGTTGCCCTTTTATATCTTTCCCCTCTCACCGTAAACCTATACCCTCAAGTCCTGGACTCCCTCACCCCAGGGAAAAGACTATGTCTACTTATCCTATCCATGCCCTCATGATTTTATAAGGTCACCCCTCAGCCTTTGACACTCCAGGGAAAACAGCCCTTGCCTAGTCAATCTCTCCCTATAACTCAAATCCTTCTACCCTAGCAACATCCTTGTAAATCTTTCCAGAACCTTTTCAAGTTTCACAACATCCTAGACTAGAATTGTATGCAATATTCCAAAAGTGGCCTAACCAATATCCTGTACAGCTGCAACATGACCTCCCAACTCCTATACTCAATGCTTTGACCAATAAAGGAAAGCATACCAAAAGCCTTCTTCACTATCCAATCTACCTGTGACTGTAATTTCAAGGAGCAATGAACCTGCACTCCAAGGTCTCTTTGTTCAGCAACACTCCCGAGGACCTTACCATCAAGTGTATAAGTCCTGCTAAGATTTGCTTTCCCAAAATGCAGCACCTCACATTTATCTAAATTAAACTCCATCTGCCACTTTTCAGCCCATTGGCCTATCTAGAACAAAGAAAAAAGAAAATTTACGGCCCAGGAACAGGCCCTTCAGCCCTCCAAGCCTGTGCCAATCCAAATCCAATGTCTAAACCTATCACTCAATTCCTAAGGATCTGTATCCCTCTGCTGCCCACCTACTCATGCATCAGTCCAGATGCACCTTAAATTAATCTACCGTGCCTGGCTGTACTACCTCTGTTGGCAATGCGTTCCAGGCACCTAACACTCTCTGTGTAAAGTACTAGACGCATGTATCCCCTTTAAACTTTTCACCTCTCACCTTGAAAACGTCATCTCTCATTAGTGAATCCTTCACCCTGGGAAAAAGATTATTTGAATCCACTCTGTCTATACCCTTCATGATTTTGTAGACCTCAGTCAGGTCACCCCCAAAGTCCTTTTCTCTAATGAAAACAATCCTAACCTACTCAACCCTTCTCTGCACCCTCTTCAAAGCATCCACATCCTTTTGGTAATGTGGCGATCAGAACTGTACACAGTATCCTAGATGTAGCCAAACCAACGCTGTGTACAATTTTAACATGACCTGCCAGCTCTTATACTCAATACCCCGTCCGATGAAAGCAAGCATATCTTATACCTTCTTGACCACTCTATCCACCTGTGGAGCAACCTTCAGGGTACAATGGACCTGAACTCCCAGACCTCTCTGCTCATCAACTTTTCCCAAGCCTCTTGTGTTTACAGTATAATTTGCTCTAGAATTAGACCTTCCAAAATGCATCACTTCACATTTGCCTGGATTGAAATCCATCTGTCACTTGTCCACCCAACTCTCCAGTCTATCTATATTCTCCTGTATTCTTTAACTGTCCCCTATGCTTTCTGTTACTCCACCAATCTACATGTCATCTGCAAACTTAGTGATCAGACCAACAACACCCTCTACTAGATCATTTATTTATATCATAAACAACAGTGGCCCCAGCACTGATCCCTGTGGAACACCACTGGTCACCTTTCTCCAGTTCTTTATCCACCTAGCTAGAACACCCTGCACACCATGTGACTTCACTTTCTCCATTAGTTTACCATGGGGAACCTTATCAAATGCCTTACTAAAGTCCATGAATATGACATCTACAGCCCTTCCTTCATCTACCAACTTGGTCACTTCCTCAAAGAAATCTATTAAGTTGGTAAGGCATGATCTCCCCCGCACTAAACCATGTTCCCAATACTGATAAGGCCATTATTTTCCAAATATAAATAGATTCTATCACTCAGTACCTTCTCCAGCAATTTTACCACCACTGACGTCAGGCTCACTGGTCTGAAGTTACCTGGACTATCCTTATTACCCTTCTTGTACAGGGGGACAACATCAGCAACCCTCCAGTCCTCTGGCATTTTACCTGTGTTAAAGGATGCTACAAAGATATCTGTCAGGGCCCCAGCTATTTAATCTCTTGCCTCCCTCAGCAACCTGGGATAGATCCCATCCAGTCCTGGGGATTTGTCCAATTTACTAACGTCTAGCCTACCCAATACATCTTCCCTACTTATGTCAACGTGATCTAGAGTAATCAAACTTCTATCTCTAATTGCAACATTCATCATGTCCCTTTCCTCAGTGAACACTGATGCAAAGTAATCATTGAGAATCTCATTCATTTTCTCAGGTTCGACACACAACCTTCCTTCTTTATCCTTTAGTGGACCAACTCTTTCTCTAGTTATCCTCTTACTTCTAATATATGAATAAAAGGCCGTGGGATTCTCCTTAATTCTACTCACTAAAGTTATTTCATGACCCCTTTTAGCCCACAAGATTCCTCATTTAAGATTGGTCCTAGCCTTTTGATATTCTTCCAAGGCCCATTCTGTTCTTAGCTGCCTGAACCTTATGTACCCTTCCCTTTTCCTCTTGCTGGTCACACGATTTCTCCTGACATCCATGGTTCATGAATCTTGCCTTCCTATCCCTTGTTTTCAAAGGGAGATGTCTATCTTACACTATCATTAACCTATCTTTGAAAGCCTCCCACATATCAAATGTGGACTTCTCTTCAAATAGCTGCTCCCAATCCACATTTCCCAGCTTCTGCCAAATCTTGATATAATTGGCCTTGGCCCAGTTTAGTACTCTTCCTTTAGCACCACTCTCATCTTTGTCTGTGAGTATTCTAAAACTTACAGAATTGTGGTCACTATTCCCAAAGAAATCCTCCACTGCAATTTCTACAACCTGTCCTGGCTCGTTCCTCAACACCAGGTCTAATATGGCCCCTTCCCTCGAGAAAACTCTACTGGATGCTCCTTACAAAGACAGTCCCATCCAGACCTGACACTAAGTTTATCCCAGTTAATGTTGGGAAAATTAAAATCTCCCATCACCATCACCCTGTTGCTGCTACATCTTTCCATAATCTGTTTACCTATTTGTTCTTCTCCCTCATGCTCACTGTTGGGAGGCCTGTAGTACAGTCCCAACAATATAACTACATCCCTCTTATTTCTCAGGTCTACCCATAATGCCTCACTGCTCAAGCCCTCCATTGTGTCCTCCTTTAGCACAGCTGTGATATCATCCCTAACCAGCAATGCAACCCCTCCCCACCTTTTACATCCCTCCCTGTCCTGCCTGAAGCGTCTATATCCTGGAACATTTAGTTGTCAATCATGCCCTTCCTTCAACTAAGTCTCTGTGATTGCAATAATGTCATATTCCCAGGCACCAATCTAAGCCCTGAGTTCATCTGCCTTACCGATTATACTCCTTGCATTAAAGTATATGCACTTCAGGCCACCAGTTCTTTTGCGTTCATCTGCTCTCTACCTACTCTTCCCCTTATTAATGCTAACTTCATGATCCTTACAGTCTCCAGTTTCCACCTTGCTGTCTACTTGTTTTCTCTTCTGGTTCCCAGCCCCCTGCCACATCAGTTTAAAACCTCCGCAACAGCAGTAGCAAAAACTCCCCCAAGGACATTAGTTCCAGCTTGATTCAGGTGTAGACCATCCAATTTGCAATAGTCCCACCCTCCCCAGAACCAGTCCCAATGTCCAACAAATCTGAACCTCTCTTTCCTACACCATTCCTCAAGCAATATGTTCATCCTGTCTATTCTTTCATTTCTACCCTGGCTAGCACGTGGCACTACTTGTAATCCTGAGATCACTACCTTTTAGATCCTCCTCTTTAACTTCTCTCCTCGCTTCCTCAAGTCTGCTTTCAGGAACTCATCACGTTTTTTACTTATATCATTCGTGCCTATGTGCACCAAGACAACTGGCTGTTCACCCTCCCCTTTTAGAATGCTATACAGCCCATCGGAGACATCCCTGACCCGAGTACTTGGGAGGCAACATACCATCCAGAAGTCCCGTTTTCGGCCACAGAACCGCCTATCTACTCCCCTTACAATAGAATCCCCTTTGACTATGGCCCTACAAGTCTTTTTCCTGCCCTTCTGAACAGCAGTGCCCGCTGTGGTGCCATGATCCTGGCAACTGCTGCCCTCCCCTGGTGAGCTATCTCCCCCAACAATATCCAAAACTGTATACCTATTTTGGAGGGAGATGACCGCAGGGGAGACCTGCACTGCCTTCCTACTCTTCCTCTGCCTTTTGGTCACCCATTCACTGTCTCCCTCAGCAATTCTAACCTGCGGTGTGACCAGTTCATTAAACGTGTTATCCATGACCTCCTCAGCATCGTGGACGTTCTACAGTGAGTCCATCCACAGCTCCAGAGCCGTCATGTGGTCAAACAGAGCTGCAGCTGGACCCACTTCTTGCACGTGTAAGAGTCAGGGACATCAGCCACGTTCCTAAGCTCCCACATCAAGCAAGAGGCACATGCCATGGGTCTGAGATCCCCTGCCATTGTAAGCTTAGCTTTATATCAACTAACTAACCAAACAATGCACTTAAATATATGAAAGAAAAGCAAAAATCCTTACCTTACAGAGTTCTTTTCTTCTGGTTAGAGGATGGGGTTTGAGAGGGAGATACTACAGGCGTAGTATCTCGGGCTTAGCCTCTGCCCAAAAATATACAGTCCTTACTTTCCCAGCAACCTCCTTGTTTCCAACATGAACTCCGCTCTGTCTCCCCATGCTCCCAGACAGGAAAAAGGCCATAGGCTTCAAAGGTCCTGTTGTAATTTGAGGTAATGTTATTTGCTGTCCTCGACATCTCCAATTTTGGTATCATCTGCAAACTTATTAACTATACCTCCTATGTTCACATCTAAATTATTTATATAAATGATGAAAAGTAGTGGACCCAGCACCGATCCTCATGGCACTCCACTGGTAACAGGCCTCCAATCTGAAAATCAACCCACCCTCTGTCTCTACTTTTATGCCAGTTCTGTATCCAAATGGCTAGTTCGCCCTGTGTTCCATATGGAGATGAGGAGAGATGTATTCCAATCCACGGAGGTCAGGCAAACTATTAGAAGGCAGTGGGAGCAGATATCTGTGGCATGTAATGGAATACAATGGTATATTTAGTTTTTTTTCTATTCTAACCAAATAGATTCTGTCCTTGACTTCTCAGGGATATCATCTCCATCCAGAACTCTAATATTTTCCAAGTCAATAATGACACATTCCTGAAAGCTAATGCTACATCTGGCTGCCATGTACCTGTCAAATTAATTTGAACTTTTTCTTACTGTACTAACAAGACACCACCATGAGGAATGTGTTCCTGATCCTGTTGATGTACAACCCTTAAAGTCAGGTCAGGGACTAGAGCTTTTGGTGCAAGGGTGTCAGCAGGAAGTCAGAGGGATATAGTTAGGGCTTTCTGGTGGAACAGTGGTCAGTTTCAAATTCAGGTTAATAGTTACCCAGGCGTTAAATTAACGTTTAAACCTCCAACTATTCCTTGATAACCAGCAAGCTTAAGACAGTCACTGCCCTCCACAATCTCCAGGTTATTTACAGGGTCCCAGAGTTTGGGAAATACACTTTGAAAATTGCAATTTTTCAGGCAATTCCCAGGAAGTACCACTCCAGAAATGAATGACTGGCCTGAATTTCTGGCCCATGGATTCTAGCTTTGAGAAGGCTACACACCATCGACAAATACAGAGACATTTTTCTGGTTCCCAAACTCTAGAATCTCCTGTTACAATAGCTTTCCCAATCATCCCCCTTCCTCAGACTCCTAATCCTGCACAGATGAGACACCCAGGATGCATTACCCACATGTGCTATCATCTTCTCTGGTACATGTCGATCACGTCTTCTTAAAGAAAGAAAGCAAGTGGTGATTTTCCAAATGTACATTAGAAACAAGCATTCAGAAAATCATGGCCAAGGTCACAATTATATAAGGCTTAAATTCAATAGTTACAATCCTTCACCACCAACACACACTCAGAAAAATATCCCTGTGAAACACTGTAATGGGTTAAAACATTCTGTTTCATAAGGAAAAATTGTTTAATTTACTGTCACCTCAAAACAAAACTGTACTTTTACAATCTATGCTAACTTCCTGATTTTTGAAAAATACAAGTATTTAATATGCAAACAGAAATTATTATTCTGTGTCAATTGCACTTTCTGCTCTATTGAACAAACACAGCTATTACTGCTAATGTCAAGTAATTTGAAAAACATTTGTAGCTCGATGGGTAGCTGAGTGAAAGGTCCACTGCCCTCTAATCTCAATGTTATCCTCATAAAAGCTTTTGAATCTGACCCTGAATGTGACCTTGGACAAAGCACTTTCTGAGGATATGCATGATTGCACTTGGCTGTGTTGATGATGCACACAAATCATACCAACAAAAGCAATTGCAATCTTCTGTTCTGAACAAGTCCTAGATGCTCACTGTTGATGTATATTTAAGTACGTTTTTGTGAAAATAACGGCTTTGTGATGGACTGGGGTGTGCAGTTATTCATAATTACTTCATTTGTTCTCTGCAGATAATGCTCAGCAGTGAGAACCAATTCAACATCTTAAAATAACAGTCAAATTAGACAAAACTAACATAAAAGAAAATAGCTAGTTTTACTAAAAAGCAACTTAATTCTCGCAATGTTACCACTTGCTGCTCTCATTGTTTCACAATTCATTTATGACTAAAGACTTTTCTCATTAAGCTGCTTTACCACAAACTGTTGCTTTTACAATAGAATATTTTGAACACCTTTTTCAATCACTTGGAGTTTTCACAGACTTAATTTAAAAAATTTTCAAGCCAGCAAGTCTACAGTCCATTGAGATAGACCACTAATTCTGGTAGAAAATCTCATTGAATTATCCGCACTCATTGACCAATGTGGATTTTTTTTATTAACTCATGAGATGTTGGCATCAGTGGCTAGGACAGCACATGTAGCCCATCCCTAGCTTCCCTTGAGAAGGCGATAGTGAGCCATCATCCTGAACTGTTGCAGTCCATTTGGTGTAAGTATTACCATAGTACTGGTAGGGAAGGAGTTTTGTGTGGCTGTTGGAAATATTATCTTAAAAAATGTGCAATGAATTGATTTAATTATTGGAATTAATGGCAATTGTCTGCTGATTAAAATAATGTCCTGCATTTCTTTTCAAGAGTGGAGTGTTGTAGGGTTTGCTGTTTGCGATCTGTAATTTGCTGATTTTTAAGTGGTTTGAATCATTCCCAGATCCCTCGTTCTGACACTGGGTTTATTCAGGAATGTGAAATGAAGAAGGCAGTAGACAGATGACTCGGGGCAAAAAAGTCTCTGATGTTTATTATATACAAAAGGTAAGTATAACACAAGAAATAAAGGCAAATGTAGTAGTGGCAGCATGGTGGCTCAGTGGTTAGCACTGCTGCCTCTCAGCGGCACGGACCCCAGTTTGATTTCAGACTTGGGCAACTGTCTGTGTGGAGTTTGCACATTCTCCCCGTGTCTGCGTGGGTTTCCTCCCACAGTCCAAAGATGTGCAGGTCAGGTGAATTGGCCATTCTAAATTGCCCATAGTGTTAGGTGCATAAGTCAGAGGGAAATGGGTTTGGGTGGGTTACTCTTCAGACGGTAGGTGTGGGGCAAAGGGCCTGTTTCCACACTGTAGGGAATCTAATCTAAAAAAATGGAATTGACACAATCACCTTATGTAGAGGGCAGTAATTAAATGCACCATTAAATTAAACACAGGTTAAACACTATTAGAAGCTAAACAGTGGTTTTAATCACAGAAACTTTAATCAGGCTTCCTACCCTTGTGGTTCCTGTACTGTCACCACCCATCTGCCCTTCTTGTTAACTAGGTTAGAAGTCATGATTCGGAGATGCCGGTGTTGGACTGGGGTGTACAAAGTTAAAAATCACACAACACCAGGTTATAGTCCAACAGGTTTAGTTGGAAGCACACTAGCTTTCGGAGCGACACTCCTTCATCAGGTGATTGTGGAGGGCTCGATCGTAACACAGAATTTATAGCAAAAATTTGCAGTGTGATGTAACTGAAATTATACATTGAAGAATTGATTCTTCAAAATCCTCCCTCCCTAACAGCATTGCAGGTCTACACACAGCAAGTGGTCTGTGAAATAACTCCACAGAGGCTGTTATCCTATCACCATGTCACCCTTTATTTACACCTGCATGGTACTTGACATTGGTCTGGCTTCCTCAGAGCCAGCTCTCAGAGTGAACAGAGTCCCTGATACTCTTGTTCATATCTGTTAGCCAGGGCTCCCTGATTGGGACTGTTAACCTGAACTTATCAGAGTATTTATATTCTATGAGGTCCACTTAACTGACCTCATTATAATCATTACATCCCACCCCCTCTAAGTCTGAGATTGCAGGCCTATCCTTTCTCTCATAGCAGGCGTATCCTTTCTCCTGGGTGACTCAGCCTCGGATATGGCCGGCATGTACCAGACCATAGCCCACTTTTTGCACCCAGTGTGTCCCAAAGAAATTCATCCTCTTATTCAGGCAGCAAAGGCATTGAGGCTGCAACATGCACTGTGTCCATCTCAGATTTCATTGACTCTCGACAGAGGGGGAGAACCGACAGGTTCTGACAGCCTTTCCGATTGCTCTGAGGGGCCAGATACATTTTGTTCTTGCCCCATTTGCAAGTTTGTAGCTTTCATGTGGTCCATGTGCTTGTTCAGGATGGCCTCACTTATCCAAAACCTGTACATCACACAACCAGACCTCGCGTTGAATATGCCTCTTACCCATGCAGGAATATTTTCATGGTTTTGGCACCAAATATTGTCCCCTGAAGTAAACTGTCTCTCTTATTGAGAGGAGTCTTGTATCCTGCATTGGCGTTCCTGATGCCATTTCACCCTCCCCCACAGGTCCGGGAAGATTAGATTTAACCTGGTGCAGAGTCTTCTCCCCATTAGCAACACTGCTGGAGCTAACCTTGTAGTTGTCTGAGGGGAAATGATGCTGAACCAGATTGAATCTGGTCTTCCTGGACCTGCTGAGCGGGGAGAGAGTGTTGAAATGGCTTTAAGAACGCCAATGCCAGACGCAAAACTCCTCTAAGCGAGCAATTGAGTATTTCTACAGCTGCAAGAAGTGGTTTACCATTTGTTTAAAATCTCCACAAGACAAACGGACCCATCAGGCTTCACAGTTAGTAAGAGCAGTGCTGCCCATTCTGCAAAGTGGACTGGTGTGGTGATCCCTTCGCTTTCCTGGTTGTTGCCTCTACCTTTGCTTGCAAGGCAAATGGCACTCAGTGGGCCAGTCAGAATCGTGGAATTGCTTCATGATCAACGTCCAAGTTGGCCTTGGCTCTTTTTGATAGTTCATAGACCTTCCGGAAAAACCTCTGGGTATTAAATTAGGTCTTCACTCAGGCTGCCATTTTCTAATCAAAACATGCTGAGCCATCAAGGTAAATCTTTCTCAGACAATTTTGCCTCATCAATCCTTTTACTACAATCAGTGGTAACCGAACCAGCTGCTTCTCATAAGAGACTGGGATCAAATTTGTATCCTTCATCTATAAAAGCTCCCCGTGTAGGTTCTCAGTCGAGCCAAGGTCTTAAGCGAATTTAAGCTTTTTTGTTTAAAGACCGGTTCTGCAATCACTGATACAGCCAAACCAGGTGATCATTTAACCAAATATTTATTTTGATAGAATCCCAAGGCCTGAAAGGGCTAGAAGTGATCATTGATATAGGGAAGGATCAGACTATGGCATAATTTGAAAACAAGCAGCAGCAACAAATTTTGCACTGAGTAAATTAAAGGTAGTAACATATTTGTTTAATTTTATATTTTTAAGCAAATAGCCGTGTGCTAACAAGGAGCTTTATGGATTGTTTATAAGACTACAGGGCAGATCAGAGCACAAAAACAAAGCAGCTGAAAATCCATTGGATTCATTTAATTATCTCCCCCTTTTTGTATAACATTTCTGTATCTTTTTATTCTGTTTCCAATATCTTGACCATCTTGTTTGTCTCTCCAGTAAATGTTGATTATAAATAAATCATTGATTTTCTTTAGTCATCATCGTTTGCCTGAGAAGCTTCAATGGATAACCACAGTGAAGAGAGGGTCCACCTGAGACCAGTCACTCATGTAAGATGACAACAAGCTTAATTGATAGTTTTCAATATCCAGGAGGTCCACTCCTCCCAATCTGTGGGGTAGCTGTAATTTAGTTTAATAAGGGGCCGCTTGTGGCGCTAGATGAAAGAACTGAACCAATCATTCAGTCTCCTGAATGTTTGTTCAGTGAAGATCAAGGGGAGCATTTGCATAGGGTACAGCAGGCCGGAGAGAATGTTCATTTTAATGAGGGCTATATGACTAACCAAGAGATCAGAAGCACCTCCCATCTTCGAAGGTCTTGTTTAATTCTGTCAAATAAATGGACAAAGTTGGTTTTAAATAGCCGATCAAAGATGGGAGTAATGAAAACACCAAGTAAAGAAAGCCCTCCTGTGACCATTTAAAGGGGAATCGAGATTTGCCCTCAGGGCCGGGCATTTTCAGGAGGCCACGCATGGGCATGGCCTCCAAGTTCTCAAAGTTGATCTTGTAAACCGAGAAACCGCTAAACGACTTAATGCGTTGTATCAGATGAGGCACCGAAACTGTTGATTTTGACAACAATTAAACCTGTTGGACTATAACGTGGTGTTGTGTGATTTTTAACTTTGTACACCCCAGTCCAACACCAGCATCTCCCAATCATCATTCTCTGACAGACTGACGATATGAAGATTCTTCCTTCTACCCCATTTTCGTGATCATCAACCAGATCAAGGAAATCACTGGCCTGTATTTCCAAGGCTTCAATCCGACTCTCAGATGAATCAGTTTCAACTTCCACTCCCGGGACTTGGTGTACGAGCTCATCTGTCCTTTTCCTGAGATCTTCCAGCTGCTGTTTGTGTTTTTGGAGCATAGTAGAGACCAGGACCATCTTTTTCTTATGTTTTTTCCAAAAGCTGCTTTCCCAGCATCTCACAACACTTGGTGAGTTCAGCAACAAAGGCGTGGTGAGTAAGCAGGCCTGCTGGCCTGGTGGACCCGACCACGGGCGAACTGCCTCTTTTCTCCTGCAGCAACAGCAAAGGTAAGTAAAATTTTTAAACTGTATAACTCCTTTGCTGTTTTTGAAGTCAAAATGATTTGGTTGGGATGGGTTCTAGCTCTGTCCTGCCGATGTTGAAGTGCAGAGCTCAGCTAACACAATCCTACTGGACTGCCGCCATCTTGAATCCCCCATTTGTGACATTTTAAAGGGCAATGGAAAGGAATAATTGTCTGAATTATCCAAGATGATAGGAATTGAAAGCAAATAAAATTGTACTGGAATTTCAAAAGGATGTAATGGGAAAGTTGTTTGAGCAGATGTTGCTGGGGCAAATTGGTGATCTCTGGGGAAAAGATGTTACATGATACCACATAGAGCATAGTGAAAGATGTTCAAAAAGAGTTAATGGCACAGTTGGAAGGACAACTGCCTGGGGAAAGAGGAATTTAAGGATGAATACATGATGGATGTTACAGAGATTCAGTGAGAGGATATGAGGTCTGTGGCTTTACTGAACCATTTCAGTTTTTTTTTATATAGCAGCTGCAGAATTCAACAGGGATCATGGAAGAATTTGCATAGTGTTGAAAGAAAAGGATGAACAAACCCAGGAATACTACTGTTGGTGTGGGGATCAAGAATGCACTGACATAGTGTACAATAATGAAGCAATTAATCCCCAGCATGGACGGAATGAAGGAATAGAGTTCTAGCATGAAGTATAAGGAAACAAGAAATGGTACCCTGGTCAACTGAGGGAAAGAATAGGCTGTCTCCAGGGTCAGGAAGAATCCAAGTAGCAGGAAATTGATGTCTCGGGCAAGAGCCCTTCATCAGGAACTAGGCTTGTGAGCTGACGGGGTCGAGAGATAAATGGGAGGAGGATGGGGCTGGGGAGAATGCAGCTGAGAGAGCAATAGGTAGATGGAGGTGGGGTTAATGGGGATAGGTCAGAGAGGAGGGTGGAGAGGATAGGTGGGAAGGAAGATGGACAAATAGGTCAGGTCATGAAGGCTGTGCCGAGTTGAAAGGTTGGAACTGGGACAAGGTGAGGGGAGGAGAAATGAGAAAACTGGTGAAGTCCATGTTGCTCCTGTGTGGTTGGAGTATCCCAAGGCGGAAGATGAGGTATTCTTCCTCTAGACGTCGGGTGGTGAGAGAGTGGCAATGGAGGAGGCCCAGGACCTGCATGTCCTTGGTGAAGTGGGAGGGGGAGTTGAAGTGTTCGGCCACAGGATGATGGGGTTCGTTGGTGCGGGTGTCCTGAAGATGTTCTCTGAAGCGCTCTGCAAGTAGGCGTACTGTCTCTCCAATGTAGAGAAGACTGCATCGGGAGCAACAGATACAATAAATGACTTGTGTGGAAGCGCAGGTAAAACTCTGATGGATGTGTAAGGCTCCTTCGGGGCCTTGAACAGAGATGAAGGGAAGGTGCCAGAAGGGGAGGGTGGTTTGCTGGGGGAGCATGGACCTGACAAGAGAGTCACAGAGGGAACGGGTTTTAGGGAAAGCAGATAGGTGTGGAGAGGAAAATATATATCTGGTGATGGGGTCTGTTTGTAGGTGGCAGGAATGGTGGAGGATGATGGAATATACATGGAGATTGGTGGGGTGGAAAGTGAGGACCAGGTGGGTTCTGTCCTTGTTGCGGTTGGAGGGGTGGGGTTTGAGGCGGGAGGTGCAGAAGTGGATGAGATACACTGGAGGTCATCATTGACCATGTAGGAGGGGAAATTGCAGACTTTGAAGAAGGAGGCCATCTGGTGTGTTCTGTGGTGGAATTGGTCCTGCTGGGAGCAGATGCAGCGGAGGAATTGGGAATAAGGGATAGCATTTTTGCAGGAGGCAGGATGGGAGGAGGTGTAATCCAGGTAGCGGTGGGAGTCAGTAGGTTTGTAAAAAATGTCAATGTTGAGCAGGTCACTGTTGATGGAGATGGATAGGTCCAGGAAGGAGAGGGAGGTATCAGAGATGATCCAGGTGAACTTAAAGTCAGAGTGGAATGTGTTGGTGAAGGCGATGAACTGTTCAACCTCCTCATGGGAGCGCGACGTGGCACCAATACAGTCATCAATGTAGTGAAGGAAAAGGTGGGGAGTGGTGTCGGTGTAACTGCGGAAGATTGACTGTTCCACGTAACCGACAAAGAGACAGGCATGCAGGTGCCCATGGCTACTCCTTTTGACTGGAGGAAGTGGGATGATTCAAAGGAGAAATTATTGTGGGTGAGGACCAGTTCAGTCAAACGAATGAGAGTGTCAGTGGAGCGGTACTGGTGGGGATGCCAGGAGAGGAAGAAACAGAGAACTTGGAGGCCCTCATCATGGCGGATAGAGGTGTATAGAGACTGGATGTCCATGGTGAAGATGAGGCATTGGGGGCCAGGGAAACAAGTGTCTTGGAGGAGGTGGAGAGTGTGGGTGGTGTCCCCAATGTATGTTCCTGGACCAGGAGGGGGGATAGGAGAGTATCAAAGTATGTGGAGATGAGTTCGGTCGGGCAGGAGCAGGCCGAGACAATGGGTCAGCCGAGCAGTCAGGCTTGTGAATTTTGGGAAGAATGTAGAACCAAGCTATGTGAGGTTCCTGAACTATAAGGTTGGAAGCTGTGGGCGAGAGATTCCCCTGAGGTGACGGGGTTGTGTACAATCTGGGAGATGATGATTTGGTTATGGGGTGTGAGGTCAAGGTCAAGGGGGCAGTAGGAGGAGGTGCCTTCAAATTGGCGCCTGGCTTCAGTAGTGTAGAAGTCAGTGCAGCAAACTGGCACTGCACTCTCCCCTTGTCTCCTGGTTTGATGGTGAGGTTGTGGTTGGAGCAGAGAGAGTGGAGGGCTGCGCTATGTCAGGGTGAGAGATTGGAGTGGGTAAGGGGGGTGTGGACAGGGTGAGGTGGTCAATATCTCGGCGGCAGTTTGAAATAAAGAGAATGAGTGCGGGTATTAGACCAGCATGGGGTATCCAGGTGGATGGGTTGTATTGCAGGTGGGGGAAGGGGTCCACTGAAGGTGGGCAGGTGGCTTGAGGTAAAAGTAAGCCCGGAGGCGGAGGTAGCGGAAGAGGATTTCGATGTTGCAATGCACATATCTGCTCCCAGGAGGACCAGTTCCACCACAGAGCACACCAGATGGCTTCCTTCTTAAAACACCGCAATTTCCCCTCCCAAATGGTTGATGATGCCCTCCAGTGCATCTCATCCACTTCCTGCACCTCTGCCCTTGAACCCCATCCCTCCAACTACAACAAGGTCTTAACTTCCTGGTCCTCACCGTCCACCCCATCAAACTCCATATACATCGCAACATCCTCTGCCATTTCTGTCACCTACAAATGGACCCCACCACCAAAGATAAAGTTCCTTCCCCACCCCTATCTATGTTCCGTAACGACCATTCCCTCTCCAACTCTCTTGTCAGGTCCACGCCTCCCCATCAACCCACCATCTCCTCCTGGCACCTTCCCGTGCCACCGCAGGAATAGCAAAACCTGCACCCACACCTCCCCCCTCACCTCCATCCAAGGCCCCAAAGGAGCCTTCCACATCCATTAGAGTTGTACGTGCAGTTCCTCACATGTCATTTACCTTATCCGTTGCTCCCAAAGTGGTCTCCTCTACATTGGGGAGACTGGACGCCTACTCGCAGAGTGCTTCAGAGTATATCTCCGGGATATCCGCACCAATCAACCCCACCACCCCTGAACACTTCAATTCCCCCTCCACACTCTCGACTCTGATCCCTGGCAACAGCAGTTCCTCACTTTCCCCCGGTCTCCAGGGTCAGTGTGAAGAGGAACAGAGTGTGACAACACATGGGGTAACCCATATATGCTATATGATATGGTCGAAGGGGGGTATACAGTATATAATACATATAGTGTCTATATGGAATAGAAGGATTAAATATGGACTGAGGAGAGTTGAGCCAGCATTTATTGCCCATCCTTAGTTGCCTTGGAGATGGTGGTGGTGAGCTGTCTTCTTAAACCACCAAAGTATACATACGGTTTGTGGACCCACAGTACTGTTTAGGAGGGAATTCCAGGATTTTGATCTAGCAGCACTAAAGGAATGATGATATATTTCCAAGTCAGGATGGTGAGTTGAAAGAAACTTGCAGATAGTGGTGTTCCCATGTTATCTGCAGTTATTACTGGAATATTGTCAGAACCTTGACATTTGCAGTATCCGGTGTCATCCATTGTTTCTTGATATCATGTGGAGTGAATTGAATTGGCTTAAGCCTGGCATCTGTGATAGTCATCTACTCAGCATTTCAGGCTGATATTTGTGACTGCTTCAGCCTTGTTTTTTGCCCTTGTATTGCACTCCCCCATCATTGAGGAAGGTACTGACATTATTATTAAACCCCAGTTATGCACCAGGTTAAATGCTGCAAGTCTAGAATAGCCCTCCACAGTTACAGTGGGGGAAGATTGCCCCAGAGATGGCTGACAGAGGCAAGTTGGCTTACCAATTTGTGCAATGGGAGTTCCGATGGATGGCAACATAAAGAAGATAGTCACCTGTTTTCCTCAGGATTAACAAAGGAGACCACAACATCAAAGCATGCCAGCATATTTTGAAGTTGCCACCAGGGTCAGTTTGACAGAACATCTAACAATGAAGGAAGAAGATTACTGACCTTTTACACTCTGTGAGAGTGAGTGGCGCCATTTTCTTCCTGCAACCTCACACTCACCCTACCTCTGCTACTGCACACACCTCCCACCAAGGCTCATGATCTATCTCTGTCACTATTGCATGCAGCATCCTCCCTCAATGTCTCTCATGTACACTATTCCCCCAGACTACCAACTCTTCCTAACCTCTGTGTTTCACCCGGGACACCTCAGCACATTTCCTCCATCTGCACTAACACTACCAGACTGATTCAGACACTTTCATCCCTCCCTTTGTCCCAATGTGGGAGAAAACAGCCCACAGGAGGGCTGTTAGAGCCAAAATGGATAATGAGATGCCTGACTTTAGTCTCCTCACCCCATAACCTCTTAGCTCCAGGCCTACAGCTTACTTATGCCAAACATCGTTTTGCATCAAAACATAAACAAAAGTTACTGGACAAACTCAGCAAGTCTGAAAAGTGTGGTGCTGGAAAAGCGCAGCAGGCCCGGCAGCATCCGAGGAGCAGGAGAATCGACGTTTCGGGCATAAGCCCTTCTTCAGGAATGAGGCTGGTGTGACAGGTGGGCTGAGATAAAAGGTGGGAGGGGGAAGTTTGGGGGAGGGACGCTGGGAATACGATAGGTGAAAGGAGGTGAGGGTCAGGGTGATAGGCCGGAAAGGGGGTGGGGGCGGAGAGGTCAGGAAGAAGATTGCAGGTCAAGAGGGCAGTGCTGAATCCGGGAGTTGGGACTGAAATAAGGTGGGGGGAGGGGAAATGAGGAAGCTGGAGAAATCTACATTCATCCCGTGTGGTTGGAGGGTTCCTAGGCGGAAGATGAGGTGCTCTTCCTCCAGGTGTCGTGTGGCAAGGGTCTGGCGATGGAGGAGGCCAAGAACCTGCATGTCCTTGGCGGAGTGGGAGGGGGAGTTAAAGTGTTCAGCCATGGGGCGGTTGGGTTGGTTGGTGCGGGTGTCCCAGAGGTGTTTCAGCACTGCCCTCTTGACCTTCAATCTTCTTCCCGACCTCTCCGCCCCCATCCCCTTTCCGGCCTATCACCCTCACCCTCACCCTCACCTCCTTCCACCTATCGTATTCCCAGCACCCCTCCCCCAAATTCCTCCCCCCCCCCTCACCTTTTATCTCAGCCTGCTTGGCACACCAGCCTCATTCCTGAAGAAGGGCTTATGCCCAAGACGCCGATTTTCCTGCTCCTCGGATGCTGCCTGATCTGCTGCGCTTTTCCAGCACCACACTTTTCAACTCTGGTCTCCAGCATCTGCAGTCCTCACTTTCTCCTGGTTAAACTCAGCAAGTCTGGCAGCATTTGTGGAGAGAACGCAGAGTCAATGTTTCAGTCAAGTTTAGAGTTGTGCTGAAAACCCACGGCAGGTCAGGCAGAATCGCATGTGCAGGAAAATCAACGTTTTGGGCAGGCCTCGATCAGGAATGATGAAGGGCTCCTGCCCGGAACGTTGATTTTCCTGCTCCTTGGATGCTGCCTGACCTGCTGTGCATTTTCAGCACCACTCTAATCTCCAGCATTTGCAGTCCTCACTTTCGCAGAGTCAATGTTTCAATCCAGTGACTTCTTCAGAACGTTTCTGAAGAAGTGTCACAGGGATCACAGAGTCAGAGAGACATAGAGATGTATAGAATGGAAACAGACCCTTCGGTCCAACCCATCCATACTGACCAGATAGCCCAACCCAATCTAGTCCCACCTGCCAGCACCTGGCCCATATCCCTCCAAACCCTTCCTATTCATATACCCACCCCAAATGCCTTTTCAATGTTGCAATTGTACCAGCCTCCACCACTTCCTCTGGCAGCCTCTGCATGAAACAAATTGCCCCTTAGGTCTCTTTTATATCTTTCCCCTCTCACTCTAAACCTATACCCTCTAGTTCTGGACTCCCCCACTCCAGGAAAAGACTTTGTCTATTTATCCTATCCATGCCCCTCATAATTTTGTAAGCCTCTATAAGGTCACCCCTCACCCTCCGACGCTCCAGGGAAACAGCCCCAGCCTGTTCAGCGTCTCCCTATAGCTCAAATCCTCCAACCCTGGCAACATCCTTGTAAATCTTTTCTGAACGCTTTCAAGTTTCACAACATCTTTCCGATAGGAAGGAGACCAGAATTGCATGCAATATTCCAACAGTAGCCTAACCAATGTCCTGTACAGTCGCAACATGACCTCCCAACTCCTGTACTTAATACTCTGACCAATAAAGGAAAGCATACCAAACGCCTTCTTCGTTATCCTATCTACCTGAGACTCTACTTTCAAGGAGCTATGAACCTGCACTCCAAGGTCTCTTTGTTCAGCAACACTCTCTAGGTCTATACCATTAAGTGTAAACGTTCTGCTAAGACTTGCTTTCCCAAAATGCAGCACCTCACATTTATCTGAATTAAACTCCATCTGCCACTTCTCAGCCCATTGGCCCATCTGGTCCAGATCCTGTTGTAATCTGAGGTAACCTTCTTCGCTGTCCACTACACCTCCAATTTTGGTGTCACCTGCAAACTTACTAACTGTACCTCTTATGCTCGCATCCAAATCATTTATGTAAATGACAAAAAGTAGAGGACCCAGCATTGATCTTCATGACACTCCACTGGTCACAGTCCTCCAGTCTGAAAAACAACCCTCCACCACCACCCTCTGTCTTCTACCTTTGAGCCAGTTCTGTATCCAAATGGCTAGTTCTCCCTTTATTCCGTGAAATCTAACCTTGCTAACCAGTCTCCTATGGGGAACATTGGTCAAAATATTAATTCTGCTTTCTCTCCACAGATTCTGCCAGATCTGCTGAATTTCACCAATAATTTCTGTTTTGGTTTCAGATTTCCAACATCTGCAGCTTTTTGTTTTATTATATTTATGCATTGCACCCCCATTGAAGCCAGAGTGGTGCTGAGCATCATTGATACCTCCACACCCTGCAGTATCCAATGCTCAACTGTTTCCCACACCTATAAGACCTTATAGGAACTGGCGTCGGTCATTCGGCCATTCGAGCCTGCTCTGCCATTCAACAGGATCATGGCTAATCTGACATTACTTATGTTCACTTTGCTGTCCTTCCCGTAAGAATCGAGATATCCCATTTCACAATTATTATTATCCCCTCTACACCCAAGCATGCTGCCTCTAATCCAACAACTGACTTCCCCAAATTGCCCACCATAAAAGTGGAATCAAAAAGTATGGCACTGGAAAAGCACGGCAGGCCAGGCAGCATCCGAGGAGCAGGAGAGTCGACATTTCGGGCATAACCCTTCATCAGAAAAGTGTAGAGTGGCCCCTGCTAATTACCAATGACATTCAGTGAACCTGCACTTGAACATACACCATGGTCCATCCCCCGACTGACTTGGAAGGACTGTCTCACTGATAACTGACCAGACCCACTTGAACTCTGGCAGCTCTCTGACTGATTGCACTAGACTGCACTCCACCAACTATAAGGATATGGAGCCCTCAGCCCTGATCTCCCCAAGTGCCTGATCACTGTATTCAGTTCCTGGGACTGATATCAGATAATGCCGTTGACTGTCTGAGCCGGTGCCATTAGATTGATGACAGTCTCCTAGACTTGACTGAGAACTACCCTCCCTTAGACTTTCAGACATGGATATTTGGTTGAAGCATAATCAGTGTGTTTGTTACGTTAGCTGCTGGTGCATGCTGTAGTTGTGACATTGACAAGAAGCAGTTCCATGCAGCACTATTTCCACTCCTTGGAATGGTCATTGCTGACAAAATGACATGTCGTCTGGTTTTGTGTCCATGTGAGAAGGCAAGGCAAGGCAGAAGTACTGAGAACTTGTAAGCTCCAAATGAGGCAGCAATGCGCAGCAAGGTAAGGCAGAGATGCTGTGAACATCTAAGTAGGTGCAAAGTGAGTGAGTGCTAAGAAAGCAAAACCCTAAGGTGCACCCTGCCCTAATTCAGGAGATGGGTGACGGTCTCTGTGCACAAAGTGACCTGACAGCACCAATCTGATATAAGGTCTTGGTATGCTCTAAGTTGCAATAAGGAATTGCTGAACTATACCAGAACTGAGTTGGAAATGTGCCATGATGATGTGGTGCGGTCGGTATTTATCCAACACCAACTTCCTCGGATGAAGAATCCAAACGATCGCTGCACATGGAGCATACCATGAGACTCTGGGAAATTCTGGACAAAATATTTTGCCTGGAGAAAATGCCAGCGAGCTGAAGCCCCAGGCACGCACTCAGGATTTCATGTTGGGAATTGTTGCTATCCAGTTTCTCCCCACTTCCTGGGGAACATGACTATTTATAAATGATGTGAGCTTATGTAAAAATGAGACGGTATCACGTGTAGCTAGGCCCCTTGCTGCATATACTCGCCTAGCCTTTAAAATTTTATGCACAAAATCAGCTTTTGTTCCCCGATGTCAAGCACCTCGCTTTTTTTCTTTATCACCATACTTTCCCAACTGACTTGCCATTGCCCACGTCATTCAGGAAAAATTCACCCATTGCTTTTCTGTCATTAAAATTCTCTGTTGGTAAATTAAACTTACTTTTTCACATTTTACTGTTGTGAATCTGACCATATAAAGCAATAGAGGAGTAATGTAATAGACATTTTAATTGGACATTGTGGTCAGTGAAGCAATCCTTCAGTTTAGAAACTCGCAATAAAATAAAACAGGCTTAGTGTGACAAGTATACCCATCTGATAATATCTAATATCTGAAGACAACAAGCTTAATCGATTACGCATTTTACAGTCAACATGGAGTCAATAGGGGCTTGGGAAACTAATGCATCAAAATGCCATTCCATAAACCAGTTCCATTGTCGGTTTAATAGCATGTTATAAAACATGATGAATCGGCCTGATTGTCTTTTATTTTAGAGATCAATTATTTAATATTAATACTACTTTGTGTGTTATTGTAGTTTTCTAAAACAGTAAAAGAAAATCACAGTAGAAAACTTTTGCCCATGTGAAATTGAGAAGTTTTAAGTGAATTAAGAGCTTGATTGGGAAGGTCTCTTCAATTAACCTATCGATGAGTTGTAATGATGATTAATCATTGTTTTGACAAGCAGACAAGCAGCTATCAATCATTCTTCCACCAGACAAAACAGCCAATAGGGATTTATACATTGAGACTCTCTATAGGCTTATAGATGTCAAAATGACAAAGCTTGCAATTTGATGCTTCTTCCATGTACAGGGTCAGTTCTATTTTCTGATTCTTGACTGATGAGATTGTATATAGGCTGCCAGAAACTTGTTTTTTGATGGCAACTACTATCAGTGAGAGATGGATTTCATCAGCATTCCAGGGGCTTGAACTGACCCCAATCTTTCATAGGTAAAGCACTGTTTATTGTACCACCCCAACACCCTTCACCTTAAAACCCAGCCTTCAAATGACCTCTCGCAAAGAGAATGAAATATTCAATCCTTAAGAAATATCGAGTGTCATAGTAAGTAATTTGTGCAGCACAAGACAATCCTACAATTGGAACCTTTTTGACAGTCTAATTATGAGAGATAAAAGATCAAGAATGAAAATGTCACTGATGTAACAGTCATAAAGAACATACAAAGCAAAACTGAACAAGTTTTCTGAAACCTGTGTCTGTGAAATCTATTAATTTTTGGTTCAGTAGAGTAGGAATTGGAATTCTTGTATATGTTATACAAATGTGAAATGTAGGGAGTAAGGGCTAACTTTAGAAGCTAGCGTTCTACACTCCCCAGTGTGTCTGGAAAATATCCAACCCAAAACTGCATCAACTGCCTTTGCTGCTACCTAATATCAGCATTTTGTTGTCCTACGTGTATAAAAGAAGAACCTCATGTTTCTTTTAGGTAGCCTTAAAGGCTATTTGGGGAAGCACCAAATAATCTTCTGATCCAGATTTTATTTTATTGAAACCTATGGAAAATTACTTCCCTTTCTAAAGTGTGTGAGACTGCACAATGTATGGTACTTCCTGAAGCTGACAGGTTATTGCTAGATTTGTGGTGAGCAGGAAATATGGTAGAGTATTTGAAAATAAACTTACCAAACCAAATGCCATTAAAACTCAAATTTTCTGTCTTTCAGTTATCTGATTACCTGCCAAAACCTCTCCAGGAGAATCTTTGCATTGAATATTATTTCATCAGGCAGTAACGTACATTTCATTTTAAATATAAATAAAATTGTGGGTGAAACCATTAGCCATCAGGGAAGAGAAAACAATGATAAAACAGAGTATAGGAAGGGAGATTAACAGATTAGTGACATGTTGTAAAGACAACAATCTCTCCCTCAATGTCAGCAAAATAAAGGAGCTGGTATTTGACTTCAGGATGCGGAATAGAGGATACACCATTGCTTGCACCAATGGTTAGAGACAAAAAAAAGCTGAAAATGTTGGAATCCAAAGTAGACAGACAGGAGGCTGGAAGAACACAGCCAGCCAGGCAGCATCAGGAGGTGGAGAAGTCGACATTTCAGGTCTAAACCTTCTTCAGGACTAGGGGTGGGTGTAGGGGGAATTGCAGATAGGTGGGGATAGGTGAAGACAGGCAGAGGGTGGTGCTGAAGTGGGGATGGTCGAGAGTTTCAAGGTCCTAGGAATAAATATCACCAATAATCTGTCCTGGTCCATCCACCTTGATGCTACAGTCAAGAAAGCACATCAATGCCTCTACTCCTCAGAAGGCTCAGGAAATTTGGCATGTCCACAATAACTCTTCCCAATTTTTAAAGATGTACCACAGAAAGCATGCTATCCAGATGCATCATGGCCTGATATGGCAAAT
This sequence comes from Chiloscyllium plagiosum, assembly GCF_037043375.1. Classification (NCBI taxonomy): domain Eukaryota; kingdom Metazoa; phylum Chordata; class Chondrichthyes; order Orectolobiformes; family Hemiscylliidae; genus Chiloscyllium; species Chiloscyllium plagiosum. The sequence goes on from NW_028270157.1 coordinate 38,731,924, forward strand.
GCTTCCCCAATACCACAACAGAGAGTTGTGAACGCAGCCCAGTCCTATCATAAAAAACAGTCTTCCATCCATTGACTTTGTCTATACTTCCCCCTGCCTCAGGAAAGCAACCAATATAATCAAAGACCCTTCCCACCCCAATTATACTCTCTTCCATCAGGCAGAAGATACAAAAGTTTGAAAACATGTTCACCAGATTTAAGTACAGCTTCTTCACGGCTGTTATCAGTCTTATGATATATTAACGTTGATCTTTTGCTGCATCTACTCTGCAGCTGTGACATTACATTCTGCATTCTGCTCTATTACACTGATGTACTTGAGTAAGGTATGATCTGTCTGGATAGCATGCAGACAATACCTTTCACTGTATTTTGGTACATATAACAGCAATAAATCAAATCAAATCAAAATGTGATGCCTGAGCACCACTCCATCTTGCAGGTCTTCCAGGGCCCTTATTTTCTCCCTCTCTGCTGTGCCTGGGCAAGTTTCAGGAACCATGCAGAGTAGCTCCGGATTGGTCATGCTTGTCTGGGGCACAACAATTTTTTAAAGATGACATGGGTTCAAGGAATGCTGGTGAATGCCAGGATATCCAGTGAGTGTTGAGTTGTCCCGGGAACAACAGTTGGTAAAATGAAATGGAAATTAGACTTAATATTCACCTGAAGGGCTCAAATGCCAATTCATGTGATGATTTTATTTTGACATGTTGAGGAAACTCATGCGGATTCTCTGCAAGAATCATTTGCAAAACTCAATGTGAGTTGGACTCAGCCAATCAGTACATATTATTTAGCCCTATATGTCTGAGTTGTATTGTAGTTTATGCCCCTGCCAACATCTATGGAGAGAGAAATTGAGCTTATGCTTCAAATCCAATATGGCTCTGGAACTGAAGAAAGATGCAAGCATGGTGAGTTTTAGGCCATTGAAAAAGGAGTGAGGAACAAGTAGAACAGGAGAGAAGTCGGGGAAAGTTTAAAGAATGATGGAAGTTAGAATTTAATCTATATGACAGAGAATAAAAGACAATGGGAACCATAATGATTATAGAGCAAAGACAAAAGTATAGATCCAGATTATGTGGTAACAGCAGAATAAAGGACAACTGTGACTGAAATCAAAATAGTGAGAACAAGCTCAATACTCTGGAGGAATACATCAAAATGGAGAACCAGATTTAACAGTTTGAAGTTATTGAACTCAGTATTGAGTTCAGAAGGCTGTAAAATACCACCATGGAAAATGAGGTGTTATTATTGCAACTTGTGTTAGGCATATATTATTGTAAACCTTAAATTCTTGACTTTTCACCAATTTTTAATATCTTCTCTGAACCAGATCTTTTTCAATCAATAAAAAATTTCAATACTTCTTGGGTATTTGATGACAAAAAGCATTGGAATTATGCCCATATTGATTGTTTTCACAGTATTTCACAACTCTCCTGACTCTGGTCATATATTGTTATTGTAATTTCAGAATGTTTAACAAGTATTATAAATCTATCAAAATAAATCATTTCCATTTCAATTATTTTAATGTAAATCTATTCTCTGGTAGGTTATGTATTTTTCAGTTTTTTTGCTGAATGAAATGTTGGACAAAAAGTGTGAGGTGAGAATCAATTGGTTCCAATTTCAACTCCATTTCCTGGGAGCTAAACAGTGAAAAAGTCATCCATTGCTGCAGAGATGAGGCCCAAGGTATTTTAAATGATAGGCTTCAGTTAACTCTCTCTCATCCTGGCTGGGGGGATGCTGTCAGTTGAACACACATAGTTAGCAGGGTCAGTTGTGAGGGGTATCCTATGGGTGTGCCCTTATCGAGACCGAGGATGTGGTTTAAGCTTTCCTTGTGGGCCAGGAGAATCTTGCTGTTTCTGATCAAACAAAGCAAGAAAATAAAGGACTGAATTTTATCAATAATTGGCTAGATATCAATTACGGTGTATTTTATGGAGGGTTTCTTTCCTTGAAGACTAGTGAGTTATCACACATCACTCTCCTCAGTTCATCTCATTAATTATGCACCAAACATCCATAGCACCCCATTTGAGCGATTGTGCACTCAGCTGTGGCAGAAGCACTCACCATGGCCAGGATTACTGGGTCAGCGCCATATTTAAAGCTCAGCCGTGCCCCAGGTCAAGCAATGTCAACCATGAACTGCCTACCACAGTTCATACAGTGGGACAAGAATAAAAAAGAAAGGTGTGAAATTTGTAGCTGTTTATATTCAGACAGAATTAGTTGTACTCATTCAGGAAACACAAAGCTAATACTCAGGTAGTGTAAGTAAATACAAGGGCAAATTGCAGGTTAGCTATTAATGCAGTGGAATCAGAGCATAAGGAAGCCTTGCATGAATTGTACAGCATTTTGGCGAGACTGCACTTGGACTCCTGTGCACTGCTTTGGTCTCTATTTCAGGATGAATATACTTTAATTGTAACAGTGCAGTGAAGGTTCACAAGATTGGTTCCTGGGATAGAGAGTTGTCATATGATAAACACTAAGTAAGGTGGGTTTATAACCTTTGGAGTTCAGATGAATGAGAGTTGATGTCATTGAAATGTTTAAGATTCTAAAGGGGTTTGGGAAGTGTGAGGCTTTTTTCTGCTGGTCAGTGAATCGAGAAAATGGGAGAACAGTCTCATGACTGAGATGCAGATAAATCTTTTTCACTCGGTGATCATGGATGCTTTTTAAGGCTGAGATGGACAGATTTTTTTGATCTTTCATGAAAGTAAGGGCCAATATGAGGAGTCAAGAAAATAAAATGAAGGTTAAAGTTCAACCATGATTGTATTGAACGGTGAGAAAAGTCAAAATGATCTTTGCTGCTTTTATTTCTCATGTTTTATACTTCTGATTTCTATGCAATGTCTTAATACTTTCCAACATTTTTCTAGGCTTCATAGTGTCAAAATATTAATTACAAATATTCTTAATGTGTACTGTGACCAATATTTAAGTTGCAAGCATTTCATGTATTCAAATAAGTAGGGAATTTGGCGTTTTAGAAACCCTAACATTCAGACAGTGTCTGCAATTATAAATGAAGAGCTGGGAATTTTTGAAGCAAATGACAGATTATGGTGGATGAATAATTATTCTGTCTGCAGAGAAGGCTGTTGACCCTCTAGCTGGAATTTGACAATCATTTGGCAAAGTGGATTCAGCTGAGTGAATCACAAGAATACCCTAGATGCTGACAATGTAATTATTTAAAACTCATTTAGCTCTGAAGTGACAGGGTATTGTCAATATAGTGAAACATCTTGGTTTTTTTTTCCACTTTATCAAACCTCATTGGTTACAGCTGGATGCCTTGCTTTGCAATTTGTCCAGTTTTATTGCAGTCCTGATTTTGTATTGAAAAAAATATAGGGTCTGTGTACGGTCACATGAACAATTAAAGTGATAGTTCACACAGCAAGTAAAATACCAGGTGCTGACCTTCATAAAAACATGCTTTTGAAGTATGTTGAGTGCTGGAAAATGTTCGACATTTAGATACTAATTTAGAAAAGTGCTTATCTTCACAGAACATTTCTGCTCAATATTGTCTTACTAATAAAAATGGCACGTCTCTGGTATTTTGACAATAATCATTTTATTTTCTTCTGAAGTGAAGTCGCTCAATTTACAACATATTGTGTGCATTTTATTCTTCAACAAACATCCAGATTCAGAAATGGTCACGTACTTATGTCCCTAAGGCTTTTTTTTTAATGTATGCTGACTTTCTTGTAGGAGAAAGTGAGGTCTGCAGATGCTGGAGATCAAAGTTGAAACTTTATTGCTGGAACAGCACAGCAGGTCAGGCAGCATCCAGGGAACAGGAGATTCGACGTTTCGGGCACAGGCCCTTCTTCAGGAATCATTCCTGAAGAAGGGCCTGTGCCCGAAACGTCGAATCTCCTGTTCCCTGGATGCTGCCTGACCTGCTGTGCTGTTCCAGCAATAAAGTTTCGACTTTCTTGTCCCCTGCAATCTATGTACAGTTTTCCAATCCTGCCATTCTCTCCTACCTAGTTCCTATCTTCAAGTTCTCAAATCAAGCAATCAGACATTCGCATATTTGGCTGAAAAATTAATGCATTCAATCTATCTGTTGTGAGATGTGTCTGCACCATACCAGGTAAAATTGTATTTCTTGTGTTATTGCAAAGTAGTATAGACTCAGTTTACTTACAAATCACAAACAGGTTTATTTAGTAGCTCCGACTACAATTTGCAGTTTCAGAGAAAAATGGATGCACCATCCTTCTCATAGGCTTCTGCTGGATGGAGGCTTATGCGAAAAGTCAGGAGGCATGGGATAGTGGGAAGTTTGGCCAGTTGGATAGAGAACTGGCTAACCGGTCGAAGTCAGAGAGTGGTGGTAGATGGTAAATATTCAGCCTGGAGCCCAGTTACAAGTGGAGTTCCACAGGGATCAGTTCTGGGTCCTCTGCTGTTTGTAATTTTTATTAATGACTTGGAAGAGGGAGTCGAAGGGTGGGTCAGTAAATTTGCAGACGATACGAAGATTGGTGGAGTTGTGGATAGTGAGGAGGGCTGTTGCAGTGAACCCTCAGAGGATGAATTAATAGAACATTCACCTGCATCCTCCACCAGCTCAGAGACTTTCACCTTGGTGAGTGATCTTTCTAGATTAGATTCAGGGGCACAATCTGCTGAGCACATCACTGACACACCTCTGCAGCCAGTGGAAGGAGAAATGCCTGAGGTCTCTAGCTCTCATAAGGCTGTTGGAGACTTGGCACAGACCAATGCAGAAGATGGCTATAAGATGACTTGGGAAACATGCAGATGGGTGCAGGAGTATCAGGAAGGTTTGCTAGAGGCAGATGGGCACCTAGCTACACCCAAAGAAGTGTTGGCCCAAGCTTTGGGGAAAGAGTGCCTGCCGGATATGTATATGAACCTGCAATCCATTATTTTAGCCACGGGTGATCAGCATCAAAAGCAAGGCAAGAGGGGAACCCAGGGACCTTGACCTCAATCCAGGTGCCCATTCCTGTGAGGGACAGAGAGTGTGGCCAGCAGGCACCCATTGGGAGAAGCTACACACAAGAATCCCCCCAGAAACACACAGCCCTTCCATTTTCCCCAAATATGATCTTGAAGCTTACATTGGCACCTCAGCCTGCATCTGGACAGAACACCCTCAGCAAACATGGATCCTCTAGGCCCAAGGAGACCAAGAGATGACCACCCAAGTCTTCAAAATTAACAAGGCACCATTTTCCCTTCACCCTGCTACTGGGCCTGCACTTAGACAAAGTAGGAGGGAGACAACGGCACTATTTTAAGGGCACTTGGTGGCATGGTTGTTACATCAGTATGAGTTATCTTTCACTTTTGTTAGTATATTTTCACTTTGTACTATTACAATGCTTGGAGCAGTATAATTTTCATTCTCTGACCTGGCTACATCACATCCATATGAGAGAGGAGCAGCCTGTTCAGAAATCACAAGGATGAAAGAAATTGTAATGGTCAAGCATTTCTCATCCCTCAAAATTTTTCAACTCCTTCATTTTACATAGCTTCAGACATCAGGGTTCCTTGAACTGTGATCTTGGTGACTGCAGCTAAGGCATTCATATTAATGTGGAGAACACTGAGGCTAAACACAATCTACAGGAAATGTGCTAGGGCCTGCCCTTCACAAATCATCGTTCACTTATACTCGCATTATGAGTGAGAGTACAGAATCAGTGGTGATTCCACACATCTCTTTAGGGAAAGTTTCATTCTTTAAGGTTTTCAAGGGAGACAATGACACATTCAAGCTGAAAGATGTACAATGGAAGGTTCACATATTACTGTCCCTCATAGCACTATGATCTGCCAAGAAAGTTTGCTGCCTCCTTCTGCCCCAAGGGCCCAGAGTATGCTCAAGTATTTCAGGGCAACTTAACAGTGTACTCACTCTCTGAAATATTGCACAATGTTAGAAGGCTCAAAAGGAAACTCCTCAGGACTTCTCTCAAGTTGGTGGCTGTACAACATAGATGTCATATCCTGATGGATGCCTTAAAGCTACTTAACATTGGTAGCTTATGATGTAAGCTCACTGTCTCACTGCTGTTTTTATTCCCTGATGGTCATACCAGACAGGTTATGTGTGGATATTTTAAAGTGGGATCACCTGAGGATATCATGTGCACAATCACATAGAATACAAGGCATTTATTCAGTAAGAAAAATGTCAAGGACTGCAAAGATAATAAAGTACACTCACCCTTTGCATTGATTAGGGGCTGCTTGCCAGTTTAGCAACAGGATATCAAACAACTAAACAAAGTCTGAACTCAGCTTATTCCATCTTGGAAGTACATTTCTATGAGGTTGACTCTAGCCTCTCGTCCTCAACAATGCATTGCATGGTCATGTTATCTTGAACAACTCACCTGCTTAATATCCTATTCCTCATGCTCATTTTAATTTCCAGAACATTTCTGTTGACCTCGTATCTTATCAGAACATCCCACCCTTAATGCCACTCCAGTGGTGAATTACACAGCATGCTGCAATGATGTGGGAAACTCTGGGTTGTAATGCAAGTCTCAGAGCAATGCAGGCATTGAAATAGCATGTTCCACCATGGCACTGATACAAGCATTGGCAGTATTATATCTTCACTCTTTGTGTTTGGAAGAGCTTTGTCCTCCAGCATGTGTCAATAATTTTGAAGGGATACAAGAACCTTTGTGTTCTCCAAAATGGAAGAATCACTGAATTCCAAAATTTGTAATTGATGATCACGTATAGTTTGAACCTCAATAGAGTGGGAGCCTTCCCACAAAATATTCCAGGTTAATAGTAGGGGGTGCTCATAGTAATATGCAGTCAATACCATCCTGTGTCTGGAGGAGTCAGTGATTTGGAGAATCCACCTTCCCAAAGTGTTTCACTGTCCCTTCTCAAAGGAATAGAATATGAAGAAGTGGGATCTGGCAGAAATGGGATAAAATCCACATGGACTTAAGGCTTGAGGATTGGGAGATTTCACATTGTTGCACCCTGAAGCAAGCTGCTGTCTTAAAATTTCAGGACATCTGTGACTTTGATGGGCCACTGGCATGGGCTGGCCACCCAGTCCTTCCGAATGCAGGTCCTGCTCCAACAGATAACACAGTTCAGAAATGAAAAAGCAGGACATTCTTAAGTTTGGCCAACACTTCCTTGCAGATAGTTGAACATGACTGTGTATGTTATAAATGCAGGGCATCTTCATTCTACCACACATTCCTGATTAATCTTGCCTAGCTGCTCTCTCTGAAACGTTTCAAAAGTATGCAATGCCTCAACCACTTCTTTGTTTTCCATTATCAGTTTCCCAGACTCATGTAGAGTAAACTACACTTGCTTTAACTCCGCTTTTCCTATTCAATTACTTGGAGAAAATTTATTAGTATACTTTACCAGCTGGCTTTCCCTTACACTCTGCTTTCATAATTCTAGTTTCTGACTGTTTTCTTTCAAGCATTTTTTTTTTGTGAGGAGGTTCTTAAATAGTATTGCGAATCTGATATTAATGTGTCATCCAGAACCTGGATGCATTAAATTTTACATTGATTTAAACTTTATATATCCATTAAGCCTTTGAAAAAAATGAAACAGAAATGTGACTTTATGATTGAAAGTCTCTTGGAGAGAAAAAGAGACTGGGGCCTGTCCCAAGTGGTTTGTTTATATAGCTGTGTAGTGGAATCTCATTTCGAATGCGGGTGAATTCAACACCCCCCCCCCCGGATCTTATTGTTTCCAGCTCAGCAGGGCTTCTTTACATGGCTGTTCAGGAGACCTTGAGGTTTGTTCAATTGATAATTTTTCAGAGCCTTTAATCGGCGTGTTTTTCTTTCACATGGTGTTTGAATAGTCTTTTGAATATTTTGACAGGTTTGTGAACTGTAAGAAGTGTAATCTTTTTCAAATATATTTGAGTGTATGGTTTTCATTTTGATAGTTTAATTTCAAAGTCTGCACATTGTTATCACAGCGCTCATGAGTTGTGTCCTTAGGGGATACTAAGTAGAGGTTGCACTGGGTTATGGAGTATGTAGGGATATGGGACATGGAGGGAACCTTGCAGTGAGTGGAGGAGTGACGGGAGCAAAAGGTGAAGGCCAGGAGCTAGCTGTCATGAATGAAATTCGATCAATTTCCCAGAGAATGGAGGTGGACACTTTAACCGTTGTGCCACCCATTTCTATTCCCCTTTCAGGTCTCCTTTTTGAGATGGTTGTCCTAACTCGCCAGGAGAGAAATGACACGTGAAGTGCATTTACGTAAGGTAGGAAATGGCATAACTTGAAATTCTTCACACAAAGGGGAAAACCTGGTCCTGAATATCTTCAAATAAAATGATTGGGTAAAAGAGAGAGCATAAAAATGAATGGAAGTTAGAATGGGTGAACTCAATGGCAAGTCATACACAGAAAAAGATGAAAATAATAATAAAAAGAAGAAAAAGCATCAGAAAAGGAATGCAAAGCTTGTTTAAAATCTAATACTTCATGTTTATAACATTTTCAACAACAATTCATACTCGAAGAATGAGTCGTCCCAGAGAAGTAATAATGTTTGTATCTACCACATAAGCAGAACAATTTTATGACATTCAATGCATTTCAATGCTGAGTCAAATAACAAAATGCCATTTGCACAATGTAATAGCAGAGCAATAGAACTTGTATAACTTTTAGATATTGATATTTAAAACGTACATCACCTCGTAAAAGGATTGAAGTCAAATATTGGTATTTGAATAACTAGTTATTCATAAATAGTGATATCTCACTATTAAGTTGGTAGCAAAATCTTACCCATTATATACCTTCTGATCAAGAGTTGTAATTTTCCAACTTCTACTTTATCCTTTTTTTGTTATTCGTTGATGGGATGTGGGCACTGCTGGCTTGCCAACCACCAGTTTAAGAGTCAACTGCATTGCTGTCAGTCAGGACTTGCACGTAGGCCAGACCAGGTAAGGTTGGCAGATTCTTTCTCTAAAGGATATCAGTGAACCAGGGGGTGGGCCTTTATGACAATCAACAGTGATCATATGGTTATCGAGAGACTAGCATTTTTAGGGATTCATTTTATTCTAATTGTGTTTTCTTTACCTATTAACACTGATTCCCGGTGTATTTGCCATTAAATATATTATTCTCAGATCCTTTCCATAACTTGTTTCATTTTATTGTTATCAGAATATTTGTATTGATTCCATTACTTAATTAATAAAATAGCTGCATCCAATCATTTGAGCCAAACAATTTCAGATGGCTATTTCTGGTTGTTGTTTTTTCTCTCTCTACTTGGTCACATAGGGCTACAAAGTTTTGCAAAATTTATTGATTTAATTTAAATTATTGTTATGTATGAATGTGTCGTTTCCCTTTCATTTCTCTGTTGTAAAGTAAGTCCACAGTGAAAAAGCTAGACACAAGTTAACCAAAAGACATCCAGTCCCTGTACACCTCCATCCCCCATCACGAAGGACGCAAAGCCCTCCGCTTCTTCCTTTCCCGCCGTACCAACCAGTACCCTTCCACTGACATCCTCCTTCGACTGACTGAACTGGTCCTCACCCTGAACAACTTCTCCTTCCAATCCTCCCACTTCCTCCAAACCAAAGGAGTAGCCATGGGCACCCACATGGGCCCCAGCTATGCCTGCCTCTTCGTAGGATATGTGGAACTGTCCATCTTCCGCAGCTACACTGGCACCACCCCCCACCTTTTCCTCCGCTACATCGATGACTATATCGGCGCTGCCTCGTGCTCCCACGAGGAGATTGAACAGTTCATCCACTTTACCAACACCTTCCACCCCGACCTCAAATTTACCTGGATCGTCTCAGACTCCTCCCTCCCTTTCCTAGACCTTTCCATTTCTATCTCGGGCGACCAAATCAACACGGACATTTACTATAAACCGACCGACTCCCACAGCTACCTAGACTACACCTCCTCCCACCCTGCCCCCTGTAAAAACGCCATCCCATATTCCCAATTCCTTCGTCTCCGCCGCATCTGCTCCCAGGAGGACCAGTTCCAATACCGTACAACCCAGATGGCCTCCTTCTTCAAAGACCACAATTTCCCCCCAGACGTGATCGACGATGCCCTCCACCGCATCTCCTCCACTTCCCGCTCCTCCGCCCTTGAGCCCCGTCCCTCCAGTCGCCACCAGGACAGAACCCCACTGGTCCTCACCTACCACCCCAACAACCTCCATATACAGCATATCATCCATCGTCATTTCCGCCACCTACAAACGGACCACACCACCAGGGATATATTTCCCTTCCCTCCCCTATCAGCGTTCCGAAAAGACCACTCTCTCCGTGACTCCCTCGTCAGGTCCACACCCCCCCACCAATCCAACCTCCACTCCCGGCACCTTCCCCTGCAACCGCAAGAAATGCAAAACTTGTGCCCACACCTCCCCCCTTACTTGCCTCCAAGGCCCCAAGGGATCCTTCCATATCCACCACAAATTCACCTGCACCTCCACACACATCATTTATTGCATCCGCTGCACCCGATGTGGCCTCCTCTATATTGGGGAGACAGGCCGCCTACTTGCGGAACGTTTCAGAGAACACCTCTGGGACACCCAGACCAACCAACCCAACCACCCCGTGGCTCAACACTTTAACTCCCCCTCCCACTCCACCAAGGACATGCAGGTCCTTGGACTCCTCCATTGCCAGGCCATAGCAACACGACAGTTGGAGGAAGAGCGCCTCATCTTCCGCCTAGGAACCCTCCAACCACAAGGGATGAACTCAGATTTCTCCAGTTTCCTCATATCCCCTCCCCCCACCTTGTCTCAGTCAAATCCCTTGAACTCAGCACCGCCTTCCTAACCTGCAATCATCTTCCTGACCTCTCCGCCCCCACCCCCACTCTGGGCTATCACCCTCACCTTGACCTCCTTCCACCTATCGCATTTCCAATGCCCCTCCCCCAAGTCCCTCCTCCCTACCTTTTATCTTAGCCTGCTGGACACACTTTCCTCATTCCTGAAGAAGGGCTCATGCCCGAAACGTCGATTCTCCTGCTCCTTGGATGCTGCCTGACCTGCTGCGCTTTTCCAGCAACACATTTTCAGCAAAAGATAACCTGGCCATTGAGAAAGTTTGGTTGCGCTACTACATAATTGCCCAATCTGTTATGTCAGATCTTAAGCACAAAGTAACATTGAATAGATTTCAGCACTGACTTGGCTTTACGTCAAAGAAGAACAGAGGTAACAGAATTATGTCACAAGACCCTTAAAATGCTGCTGCAGCTGTCGACTCATGTAGCTATAAACTGTTAATTTCTAGAATGTTTTAAGGTCTTAACAGAGCTCCATCAATACTGCACCATAACCTTTCATAAGAAGCTGACCACAACTATTAAAGTGACTACCTATCAAGGATGCGATACTCTTCAATTCCTTTTTAATTTCTCATTTACTCTTCTTTGTAAAAATTGTTCGCCATTGATCTTTGTAATAATTCATTTTGTGAAACTTTATTTATCTTATTTATGAACATATTTCATACTTGCAAAAGGTTTTCTCCTCTAAGTTGTTTACACCTATTATCTGTAACTTTCACTTTATGAGGAAGACGTGTTTAATACAAGTCTGATTGTGTCCTTTAACTTTGCCCCATCCTGCTGTTTCCATTTTCTCATTCTGGCAGCTCATTAATTTTCTTTCTTCCTCAGTTGGATAGCTAAAATACACTTCACATGCTGCTCTATTTGAACTACTTACCCCTAACCTGCAATTATTAAATGAAAATTTTCCACATTCTGACTTTAAATAGTGCCTATAAACCTTAGTCCTGATAGGTTGCTTCGTGTTAGCAGCAGAAAGTTTGTAAAACATTTCTTGGTACATGCTTTCATCTTCATAAAATAGATTCTGAAATGAATCAGTCAATCAATACGTGAACATTATTTTGATTTACATTTGTATGCCAATAACTGTCCTTCATCGACAAACCTAAGGTTTGAGGCTACATTATATTTGAGCACTATCTCCCTGAGGAAGCTAAAGTTGCATCAACTTAGTTGATGCAGAGTCAGTTGGGTTAGATTTTGTAAAAAGTGTATTAGAATACAGTAACACTATCTTAGCAGTCTGTAAAGCAGTTAGTTTCTTCTTTCTACAAATATTTTACGGGATATTTAGCTGATCTTGTATCCAAAGTATTTGAGACTTCACTTACCATACTTCAAATGAATACTGATTGCTTATTTTATAAGGTCTGTGTCTACCTCTTTTTGGTTCTGAAATTTCTTCTAAAGCTACCAACTGGAAAATATTTGACTTCAATCTATGAATTAAAATGTAATGATTTAATGTGATTTCCTATTGCTAATTTTTAAAATTCAGTCATGAAAATTGTGTGTCACTGACTGGGCCAGCACTCATTGCTGGTCCTTAATTTCACTTGAGAAGGTGGTGGCGAGCAATCCATGGATGGGGTACATACACCCATAGTCCTATTAGAAAGGGAGGTCCAGCAACAATGAAGGAACATCAATGTAGTTCCAAGTGAGGTTACAATGTAGCTTGGAGGGGAACTTGCAGATAGTGGTGTTCCCATGTATCTGCTATTTTTGCTTTTCTAGATAGTAGAGGTCATGGTTTTGGAAGGTTCTGTCAAAGAACACCTGATAAGTTGCTGCTGCACATCTTGCCAGTGATATCTACTCTTACCACTGTGCCTTGGTGGTGAAGGGGAAAAATGTTGAAGGTGAGGTTGGCTCACCAAAACAATCAGATTGTTTTATCCTGAATGATGTTGAGTTTCTCGCGTGCTGTTGCAGCTGCACTCATCCAAGAAAGTGGAGAGTGATGTAAATCAGATATAAATCATTCAGTTGTATTTTATAAATCATTCAATTCCACTAAATATACCATTTACCTATAATACTAAAGATAATGGAGTTTCTGAAACTAAATATAAATTCTTTCAGCAGACAACAAAACTAGGCCCTATTATGTCAGAAAATAAGTAAGAGTTCTGAATGCATAAACATCTAATGAAAATGAGTCTAAGGATTGACGTATGTCATTTCTTTATGGAGAATGGAGAGCTTAATATATCTTAAATTATTTTTTTGTATCCTATCACTAGTCTGTTTATTTGTGATAATAGTGACAGGGTGTACTTTCTGGAAGATAACGATGAGGCCAAGAGTGATCCAGACCAGATAAGGTCAAGAATGCTTTGAAATCAGAACCTTGTTTGAATTTTAAATTTTGGAATTTTAATCAATAATTGCTTGCTGTACCTGATTCAGAGTTTAGCAGTATTTCAGAATGCGGGACTTAGAGAACATGTGAGATTTGATTTCAGAGACCAGGAGACTTCGAAAGACTTAGAAAGTCAAAGTCTTTGGAGAGATAATTAGGAGTTTAAATCTTTCATTGCATGTTTGTTATCAATAGTGTTTTTGACTTATATTACACTCAGAGCCAAAGGTAGTATGAAATATGGGGCAGGTCAAATATAAACATTTGTCCTTGTTGTCTACAGTTGCTTGGTCCTGGTTCTATCAATCATTGTTCTAATAATGTAAAAATTTTAAACCTAATTTTCCAATTGGGAAACTGACAGGATTAGGTACAAAATTGGCTTTACACATCTCTGCTCCCCCTCAGTCAAGGGAGAGTGACAGTGGACAGAATGTAAAATTAGCAGAACAGTCAATCCTACCTCATGAGTCCAATTAATATTTTCCTCATTGTATCTGACAAGAAGTACATTGGAAATCAGCAAAACAGTGACACTACAGTTTCAGATTTCTGAATACTGGTCTTCTCCTAAGATATTCAGATGTCCTATAAGTGAATATTCTATCATTTACCATTGTGGAGGATATTTTCTCTTCAAACAGATAGAATATTGAATACTGATTAGAAGTCCTCCCAAATTAAAATACTTAATGAGAATTAGTTTAAGACAATTAAGTATAATAAAGTCTGTGAATACTAATAATGGCTCTAGGATGCAACATGCATTTAAAGGTCCATGCCATAACAATTTAAACCCCTTGGGAATTGGCTGCATAGTCAGGGTGCACAGATCAGGGCCAACAGTGCAGTGTTTAATCACCATTCTGATTTGGAGTTGGTTGAGGACCTGGTTCCTTCTCCTATCCATGGTGCAGGTTATTCTAAGGGAATCTGCAGGGTCTAACTTGCCTTTGTACAGGGAACTCAAGAAGAAAATATTAATGAATAAAATGTAACTGTAATTAGCAATGTCATTAATGAGATTAGTCATTCTTTTCAATGACGCCTACCTGAAATAGTCAAAAGTGTGTTTGAAAGTGAAGGTGTCCAGAACTTTTGACCATCTTAATTTCCAGCAGTCTCATTGAATTATGATGTACCTAGATGGCAGTTGGACATTATGGTGCCAACCGTTTAGTAAGATTAGCAGACTTTTAAACATTTTATTTGGTAGTGGTTTTAATAATCAGCGTATATTTGTGTTTGTTATAACATGACTCCATAAGATACTTTCTTTTAAGTTTGTGTAATCTGAGAAATTCAGATTTTATAGAATGGAGGCAGATAGATTTTGATTTCAGGTCCAGAAAGTTATTTAAAGAGAAAATGTCAGACAGTAATTTAGAATAGTACCTAAATATATCATTTCCAAGAACTCTTGTAATTCAGTCACAGACGATCGTCCCTCGGCTGATGAATCAATGCTCCTCCAATGTTGAAAAAACTTGCAGGAGGCATTGAGGATTGCAAGGGCACGAAGTGTACTCTGGGTGTGGGATTTCAATGTCTACTACCAACAGTGACTCGGCAGCAGCACTACTGATTGAATGATTGGGTCTTTAAGCTCCTAGACTGTGTCTGTGGCAGGGAGTGAGGGAACCAACAAGATGAAAAATCATACTTCACCTCATCCTTACCAATCTGCCAGCTGCACTTGCATCTGTCCCTGACTGTATTGGTAAGAGTGACTACCACACAGTCCTTGTGAAGACCAAGTCCTGCCTGCACACAGAGAATACCCTCCATTGTGTTGGGTGGCACTATAATCGTACTAATTGGGGCAGAGTTCAAACAGATCAAGCAACTCAAGACTGAGTTAAAAATCAACCCAACAGATTTATTTGAAAGTACAAGTTTTCACAGCACTGCTCCTTCATCAGGTAGCTAGTGGGGTAGGATCATAGGACACAGAATTTATAGTAAAAGATCAAAGTGTCATAAAAATGATACAATGTATTGAACAAACCTAGATTGCTGTTAAGTCTTTAAACACTGAGAATGGGAATGCAGATTTCGACTGATTAATATGTAAATTGCAAAATTTCTTTCAAGTCACATCCCCGAGATAACTTAAGATTTCATCAGTATATAAGAAAAAGGTGACATCTCAGCTCAGACAATGCATTAAAGGTGTGAGGTTAGAATCTGTCAGTATCCCAACCTTGAGTCAGACTGGTTCTATTTCCAAACTCAAGGCTAGGCATCCATGAGGTGGTCTGGGCCATTAACAGCAGCAGAATTGTATTCCAACACAATCTGCAAACTCAGATTTACCAGGTCAAATCCCACAGTTGACCATTACCATCAAGCCAAAGGATCAACCCTGGTTCAATGAGAGTGCAGGAGGGCATGCCAGGAGCAGGACTAGGCATACCTCAAAATAAGATGTCAACCTGATGAAGCTACCAAACAGGTCTACTTGCATGCCAAAAAACATAACCAGCAGGGGATAGACAGAGTTAAACAATTCCATAACCAACAGATCATATTTAAACTCTGCAGTCTTGCCCCATCCCAGTCCTGAATGGTGATGGATAATTAAACAAGTTACTTGAGTAGGACGTCCACAAATATCCCCATCCTCCATGACAGAAGAGCCCAACCATCAGTAGAATAGATAAAGTTGATGTATTCACATCAATCTTCAGCCATAAGTGTCAAGTGGATAATCTACTTTGGCCTCCTCCAGTGGTCCCCAGCATTACAGATATCAGTTTTCAGACAATTCAATTCACTCCACGTGAAATCAAGAAATGATTGGAGACACTGGCTTTCACAAAGGCTGTGGGGTCCTGATAACATTCCAGCGATACTACCAAAGACCTGTGCTCCAGAACTTGCCACTCACAAGCTGTTCCAGTACAGTTACAACACTGGCATCTACCCAACAACATGGAAAATTGTCCAGGTATGTCTTCCACACAAAAAGCGGCACAAATCCAACCCTGCCAATCATGGCCCCATCAGTCTACTCTCCATCATCAGTAAAGTGATGGAAGATGTGATTGACAGTGCTATCAAGCAGCAATAACTTGCTCACTGATATCCAGTTTTGGGTTCCGCCAGTTCCACACAGCTCCTGACCTCATTAAAGTCTTGGTCCAACATGGACAAAAAAACTGAATTCCAGAGGTGAGGTGAGAGTGACAGCCTTTGACAACAAGTCTGCATTCAATTGAGTGCATTCTTCAGAGGGTCGGTGTGGACTTGTTGTGCTGAATGGCCTGTTTCTACACTGTAAGGAAACTAATCTAACATCCTAAGCCTGAAATATCTTTAGCTGCTTCATCAAAGACCTTCCCTCTATCGTAAGGTCAGAAGTAGGGATGTTTGCCAATGATTGTACAACATTCAGCACCGTTTGCAACTCTCCAATACTGACGTGGTCCATGTTCAAATGCAACAAGATCTGGACAGTATCCAGGCTTGGGCTCAAGTGGCAAACAATATTCATGCCACACAAATGTCAGGCAATGACTAGCTCCAATAAGAGGCAATCTATCTTCAGCCCCTTGACATTCAATGGTGTTACCATCACTGAATCCTCTACTATCAACATCCTTGGTGTTGACATTTATCAGAAAATAAATTGGACTCATCACATAAACACAATGGCTACAAGAGCTGGTCAGAGGCGAGGAATACTGCAGCAACTATCCGAACTCCTAACTTCCCATCTAACCATCTCCCCAAAGCTTGTCCTTCATTTACAAGGCACAAGTGAGGAATGTGATGGGTGCAGCTCTAACAGCACTCAAGAAGCTTGGCACCATCCATGACAAAGTAGCCCACTTGATTGGCACCACATCCACAGCATCCACTCTCTCACCACCAATGCTCAGTAGCAGCAATGTGTACTAACTATAAGATGTACTGCTGAAATTCACCAAAGCTCCTTAGACAGCACCTTCCAAACTCATGACCACTTCCAATCTAGTAGGACAAGGGTAACAGATACATGGGAACACCACCACCTGCAAATTCCCCTCCAAGCCACTCACCGTCCTGACTTGGAAATGTATTGCCGCTCCTTCACTGCTAGGTCAAAGTCCTGGAATTCCCTTCTAAAGGATCAACCTACAGCACATAGACTGCAACAGTTCAAGAAGGCAGTTCACCACCACCTTCTTAAGGATAACTAGGAATGGGCAATAAATTCTGGCCAGTCAGCAACAAGTAAATAAAAAGAAGTACTAATACAGGCTATAATTTGTATTTGAAGCAGATGAGTTTGGTGGTGTGGCCCCCAGTGATGTTCAGCAGAATGCACTTCCATCCTGTCCATCACCATGCCTGACAATAGTATCAGGTCCCTTCCTGAGAAACTCTAAAAGTGGGGAGGGGTTGGTGGGAGTGTAGAGAGAAGAGGTAGCAAGCCTTCCTTTCCTCTGAACACCACATTGTGAGAACCTATCCTGGTTTGCAGCAGGGAGTCAGTCCCAACTCCACAGATGCAGATTGGAGATGGTCTCATAAGAGTTGCTGAGTGCTGTTTGAAAGACTGCCGTAGTCTCTTGGAAGTCAGTTCCAGTGTAATGGTAAAATTTAGGACTTCTATCCCTCACTCTTCACTCCCTTCACCCTCACATCCACTTCATGTGTCCCATCCATGCCAACCCATATCTTCACCCATCCCATGATCCCTCAGACTACTTGCCAACTTAGTGTTAATTCATGCCCACTATCCTTTACTCCCTCAAGCCAACTCATCAATATACACCATGGCCAACTTTAGGAACCATGATAAGAGGTAATAAAACAAAGTTTAAATGTAAAACCAAGCATGGTAAAGAAACATTCTAATTCATAAAAATCCATTCAAAACATTTATATCCCCTCAAAAACCTAAAATCAATATAAAATCAAACATTTCTAATCATAATTGTACATCAAAGACAACTAAATCTTTGATAATGTAAGAGCATAAGAGATAGGAGCAGGTGTAGGCCATTTGGCCCATTGAACCTGCTCCATCATTCAATAAGATCATGACTGATTTTTACATGGATTTAGCTCCAATTACCCACCTGCTCACCATAACATGTAATTCCTTTACTGTTCAAAAGTCTATCTATCTTTGACTTCAAAACATTCAATGAGACAGCCTCAAATACTTCAGTGGTCAGGGAATTCCACAGATTCACAACCCTTTAGGTGAACAAGTTCCTCCGCAACATAGTCCTAAAGCTGCTCCCCCTTATTTTTAGGTGATGCATCCTAATTCTAGTTTCAACCATCAGTGGGAACAACCTCCCTGCTTCTATCTTATGTTTTCCCTTCATAATATTATATGTTTCTATAAGATCTCTCCTCATTCTTCTAAATTCCAATTAGTATTCTCATTGGAATACTCAATCTCTCCTCATAAACCAACTCCCTAAATTCTGCAATTAACCCAGCGAACCTCTTCTGCACTCCAGCAGCCCCCCCCCCCCCCCCCAAACTGAATGATTATCCAGTTTGAGTTTCTTTTTTAACCTCTCACTGAGGTAGGCAGGCTGATTCTTTTGAATCTTTAAAGGCTGAGGATTTGCAGAACTTGACAGTTTTACATTTCTAGAAAACTTATCCAACTTCCAAGAGAGTTTATGATTACTCTAAAACATTGTAACTCTGACATTAATGGTTAAGGCCTTTGTTCCAGTGAAAGTAGTGTTGGTATGAACTCAGATTTCAAATGGTTCAACAAAGTTTAACTTTTCTTCATGTCAATCGTGCTCTACCCCCTTTCCAAAAATTGAATCAATTGGAAATGGCCTGCAGAGTCTCCAATATAAGCTGCTGCATCAGAGATTACTTTCTTTGAAAAATTGTTCTAATTTAAAAAATGAAAACTAATTTATATCTGAGCTTTTTTAAAGATATTGATGCATAAAGGGTTAAGGTTTTGAATCTACTAATGGGAACATTAAACTCCAATTAACTCCACTTCATACTATTTGAAATGACGATCAGAAATGCATTCTCCCAGAATTACTGTGTCAGTTGTGTCAGATTGATGCCTGAAAACTAGAAGAACACATCACTGTCTGTATACTGACAGTTGGAATACTGTGAAAGCAAACAGACTTAGAGAGAGGGCTCAGAAATTGCAGGAACAAATCTTTTGTGAGCAGCTCTTAGGCAGTATGTGGAGTTCATAATCCTGAGCCATTCGCTGGACTTCAGGAGTACTTGGATAATATTGACGTGAGTCCTTAATCATAGTGTTAATTCAGCACCCATCTCAAATTAAGTAGCATTTTGTTGCAAATACCACAAATGCACCCACAGTTCCAGGCAATATATTCAACAATGCTCTGCTTTCGGGAACCCACCAGTGTTGGGATTCAGCTGCAGCAATGTAGTAGGCCTGAGTCAGTAGCAGCAGTTATATCAGCAACAGGGTGGTGGACCAATGTGGTAAACCTGGCAGTAGAGACAATGCGATGGCTGCAGCAGCAATGGTGGGACTCCTACAATTGCATGTAATGTAGGGCCTTTGTTGACCTGGAGCCCGTTATAGTGAGAGCACAGAGTCTGTTACAGAGATCCGGAACCCCCATTGTGGAGACAACCCCTCCTTTGGATGTCAAACAGAGCATAAGACAGGAGGAAGAGAACTCTGTTTTTAGTTATATTTTAGTTATACCATATTATCTTCTGTAATTCAAAATGGTGACTGAGTGTGGTGGCACACTATACTTTTCTATTTATGTATTAAAGATAAGTGACATTAAATCATTTCATTCTGTTCAATAAGGTGAAGTCAGTGCAACCTGTAATATTGACACGGGATATTTAATGTTCAAAAAAACACCCACGTCACCTTTCTTCTCTCACTAAGTTGGGCAGGAAAGTTGTTGGCATGTTCAGAAATACCCTATTTGTCCAGGAGGTTCTTTCATTGCTCCTGTAGCTGCTGTATTATCAGCTGAAAGCACTTTTCATCTCTCATGTCTCCTGTACTTGAAACGTTAGCATCAAATCACATGGGAACTGCCAAAAAGGAAGAGAGCAGAACTGCTGTCTACTTGTGACTCTGCCATTGGGTGCAGCACTCTATGGATATAATACTACCCCAACTCTTGCCTGAGTCTGGTGCGTGCTTCCTTTCCCAACTACATGACTACTCTGCCTAATCTTTGTCATACTTAAGATACTTGATCTCTGAATATAGGCATGAAGTCTCCTGACTTTGCAAGGATAAAATGGGTCCAACAACATGCATTGTTTGGGTTCATTCCTGAAGAATGATCGCTTCAGTGAGTTTCCAAAGATGGCTGCCTCTTGTTTCCCAGATTGAAAGGAGGCTAAACATTTTGGTGAAAATTGCAGCATTGATTAATCATTCACTGAGGCTGCTGATATGGATTGGTAACCAGTTAAGTGTTGGCAACTGATTTCCGCACTGAATACAAAAGAAAAGACTTAATCATGCAAAAAAAATCAAAGCATACTAGAAATACAATGCAAAAACTTCAGAAATATTTCAAATCTAGACTATCTCTGAGGGTCAACTAACAAGATATGAATTAGTCCTGATTTTTGTGACATCTGAACTTATTGATCATCCTGCTACTGACTCCAGAAATCCATTATTATTTTTATTTTCTATACTGTTTTAGGGTCGATAATCTGAAGTAATTCTTGCACTAATCTTAGCTACTGTCAAGATTCAATATTGAATCTTGTGTGCATCTCAGTTGATAACAAATGTTGTATACAGCCGAACTTTACAGCAAAGTTATGTTGTTCTTTCAGTATGAGGTAAATCTGATATCACAATGACAAGATAATTGTCAGTCTTTCATCCTTTCAGGAACAATTCATCTCGTCAAGATTAAAATTGGTCTGCTGAGCATTATCTTGTCAGTTGATGTGATTGCAGGCAGTTGCCTGTACTAGGCCAATATAATGTATGTATTTTGTCATGTTTCGTGCACTTAGCAGCATTAAATTGATCCATTTATACAAAATGATTTGAAAGAAACACATTGTGCTTTATTCTTACAAAGCTCAGATCTTCACTGAGATAGATTCTTTTTGAAATATTTAAACTGAACTAGTTATTTCATGGTTCTGAATGCATTCTAAGGATATCTTGAGCTGTTAATTCAGAGACAGGTCACTTTATAAATGATAGTGAATAAATAAATATTCATGTCTCAAATTAATTGCCTTTGTCATGAAAGGGGTAAAATATGGCCATTAATTATTGACTTTCATTGTGAGATTTTAATATCTGGGACTTGCATGGATTGAAATGGTTTCAAAAAGGAATGACACTGAGAAATGGACATAGTAATTGCATAAGCACAGACTAAGCCAAGATCCAAGGAATAAATGTAGAATAAAAAAAAGTTATTTGAAATGAAATTAACTCTTTTATCAAAGAAAACAAAAACTAATCAGGTGTGAAGATAGACTCAGCTTTTATTTGTAATTTCCATATTTATGAAAAGTTTCACATATTACAAATGAAATATGCGCCTACAATTATCCAGGTTGGAAACAAAGAACACAGACATGAGAATACACAAATGAGTTGGATTTTAAGCAATAGAGATGGGTTTTT
Organism: Chiloscyllium plagiosum; assembly: GCF_037043375.1. NCBI lineage: Eukaryota > Metazoa > Chordata > Chondrichthyes > Orectolobiformes > Hemiscylliidae > Chiloscyllium > Chiloscyllium plagiosum. Next base: position 38,753,815 of record NW_028270157.1, read on the forward strand.
AACAAGACAGCAGATGTCCGCTTGCTCTCTGATCAACTATTTTCATTCAGGCAGGGCAAAGTAATTGCTGAGAAAAAAGAATTGGACAAACATCTGAGCACAGGGAACTCAAAGATAACTGCAATACACATGATTGCTGCCAATCCAAGACACTGTTGTGATCTCAAGTTAACTCCCTACACTTCTATGGCACCCTACGTGCTTTAAATTGCATATTTTGTTATCATCCTTTATGTAATGATGTGTGTGTACATGCACATGTGCATGTGTTGTATGTTCATTGGATTCCCTGAATTAGTAGTCACCTTGAAGATGGGTTATTCAGAAAGAGTCAGCATGGATTTCTAATGGGAGAAGCCTGTTTAACTAACTTGCTGGAGTTTTTGACGAGGTAACGGAAAGGTAATGAGGGTAAATGCTGTTAATGTGGTTAGTACATGGGCATCTGGATGGCATTCAATACAGTGTCACACGGCAAACCTGAGAGAAAAGTTATGGTTCATGGAATTAAAGAGTAAACAACAACATGGATACAAATTTGGCTGAGTAATAGGAAGCAGAGAGTGATCATCAATGAATATTTTTCAGGGCAAAGGACAGGTTGCAGAGGAGTTTTCCAAGAGTTGTTTTGAGATTCATAATTTTTCTACTGAATATTAACAGTTTATTTCTTGGAATGCACAGGACAGTTTTAAAGTTTGCAATGAATACAAAACTTCCAAAACACTTTGCAGAGAAATCTGAAGAGATTTACATGAAGAGAAGTTTTCAAAATCCTGAGGGGACTGGAAAGAGTACATCGGGAAAAAGTGTTTGTCTTATAAAAATCAGGAATAAGAGGGCTCAGATCTAAAGGGATTTGCAAGAGAAGGAACTTTTTCACATAAGAGCAGTTTGTATCTGCAATGCATTGCCTGGAAGTGGTAGGTTCAAGAGGATATTGGAAGATTAGTTAAACAGAAACAAATTGCAAGGGTTTGGGGAAAAGGAAGGAGAATAGCTTTAGGTCATGATGCTCATTTGAAGAACTAATGCAGACCTGATGGGCTGAATGCTCTGTTTGTAACATTTCAGTGATTCTGTGAAGTGTTCCCTATCCTCATCCTTCAGACTCACAGCCCCAGGCCTAAACCAGGCACGTTGCACTGTTCATCCAGTCAGAGACTGTTTCCTCTCCACAGTTGCTATTTGAAATAACTCTGCAGAGACTGGTATCCTGTCACTGAGCCACCCTTTATTTATATATGCATAGTATCTGGACTCTGAACAGCTAGTTCAGGACCAGTCCTTAGAGTGAGGAGAATCTCTGAGACTTCTGTTATATCTGTCAGCCAGGACTCCCGAATGGCCCAGGTTAACAGCTCTAATCAGGGATCTTATACTCAATAAAATCCACCTAGCCACTCTCATTCCAGTCACTATGCTGCTGATAAGCTCACTAGTAAGGATAGGAGAAGCAGTTCCTTGCAAAATCATTTATTTACATTTACCTGTAATCGGAATCACAGGCTTGGTGGGCCTCACAGACAACTGTTGGACAAGCCTGCTGCAGTTACAGCTCAATCCAGTCAGGCAGAAGGGGCCTAGAGGAGCACAGACAGCTCAGCCTGCAAATGGGTGCCCTTCTAAAAACAGTTCAGCTGCATCCCTAACATGGAAACTGGAATCCAAATACAAAGTTCCAGTTCGCCTCCATCTCATGCCATTGACAAGTTTCCTAATGAAGCTATCTGCATGCTTACTTTATGGGTCAGATGGCTTGCCAGATCCCATTGCTGTTGTTGGGAACGGGGTTGGGAAACTGCGTGCCCACTGATCTTGTAATTTGTTTGGCACATCTGTCTCCATTCCTGAGCATGGCTGGAAATTAATTCTCAAATATCTGTCTCTGTACAAAGTTCATTATATGACTTACTCACTATATTCCAGCAACGTATACCAGTAAGCATTGCTTAATGTCTGTACTGTTAATTATATTATAGTTGGCAATTTACATTTTGCCAAACATGTTTAGCTTAATAAAGTTGCTTTTGTTTGACTTTTTGGGTGATCTTTTATTATTGATCTCGACTGCATGCATTTGACACACCTTTTTCTTCAATCTCACCTTCTCCCCTATGTAGGATACTCATATTTGTTAGGGTGGCTTTTAACATTACAGCACTGCACCAGTTCGAACTGAGAATTCTCTCAGAAAGTGCTGACATTTCAACTTAGCTTTATTTAGAATTGTGACACGCTATATGATTTTTAGAGAAAACCACCTGACATAAAATCACGTTAAACTCAATTTGTCACAATTTATTATCTCTCAAGATGAGAGGTCAGCTGTTCTGTAATTCTGGAATTGAGGTGTATTGTCATAGGCCATTTAATAAAAGCTAAACATAGCTGGAGATAATGTGCCATGATTGACTTCAAAATGCCTTCAAAATATTTTTCCAATTTCCAGTGCTTATATAATTTACTTGAATGTGTTATGTCCCTTTTGACTTTGGGTAAATATTCATGATGGTTTAATACTTGATAACATTTATTTGCATGATGAATTTAAGCCAGTGTAAACATGAGCAGCACTTTCAAGCATGTACATCAGACTACTGGAAATTTGTTTATAAGTATGAATAGCCTAATGTTATGTGCTCACATAACCTGTCTGAACACTGATTGTACACTCAGGCTGAGTTCCTCATGCTGCTCCCCTGGTTGTAAAACTGTGTAATATTCATGTCTTCCATTCACAAATTTAAACTAACTGAGTATGTTTCTTCTGCCTGTGTAATTAAAAGAGTGTGCTCTGCTCATGATACCAGCCATACTGAATGTATACATCCTGGATGTTGCCATTAATCAGAAGCTGACCTGGACCAGCCACATAAATATTCTGCCTCAAGTAGTTCAGAGGTTGGGAATTCTGCAGTGAGTAACTCATTTCCGAACTCCTCACACTTGTTTTCCATCTCCAAGTGTGATGGAATATTCTCCACCCATCATGCAGCTGCAACAACACTTGGGAAGGTTCATACTATCCAGGGCACAAACCACCCATTTGATTGATACTTTATCCAATATCTTCAACACTTCCTCCACCACCACCACCACCGAGACACAATGGCAACAGCATGTGCCATGTCCAAGATCCACTGCAATGACTCATCAAGGATGCTTGGTCAGCATCCACCAAATGTCTGAACCCAAGGGCAGCAGATGGGTGGGATTACCAGCACCTGCGAGTTCCCCTCCAAGCAAAACACCATCCTAACTTTGAACTATATTGCTGTTGCGTCAGCATGCCTAAGACAGTAATCTGGAACTCCCTCTCTAACAACCCTGTGGGTATACCTGTCCCACATATACTGTGGCAGTTCATGAAGGCGCTCACCTTCACCTTCCGAAGGCAATTAGGAATGGACATCAAATGGCAATCTAGCCAAAGATACTCATATCACATGTTTGAATAATAATAAAAAAAATTACAAGTGTACTCAGAAATTCAGAAAATCATTTGTTTCATTATAAATTAATTCAGTCTGAGGGTGCTTTTAATCTCTGCAGCTTTTTGGACAATGACACAAAACAAATAATGGAAGTATATAAAAGAATATATAACAGGATCTATTCTAAGCATGACTTTGATTACCATTATTTTGTGGAATAAACACAGGAAAAAAATACATTTCTGTGTAAATGTGCTGGAAGGTACTAACATTGTGTATTCTTAAAAATACATATCTCCTTAGGTAGCAAAATTAAGTAAGGCAGGGATTAGATCAATTCACAACTGCATGTCTGTAACTGACATTCCAGTATGGTATGTTATTATGATGATAACAAAATGGACTTATTTTGGACTTTCATGATCTGATTTTATTATCTCACAGTTTTGATGGACTAAAATAGTTTTGTTAAATAAAGAAAAGCTCTGATTTAACAAAGTCCCAGTGGGGACCAGGCATAGATGAGCCATTTCATAATATACAATCCACAAGATCCAGTCTGAACTAATACCAACCATCAAAATAATAGAAGCCAACCATTTAGATCTGTATCTTGTATTTGATTTAAGTCTTTCTGGAAGTTTCACATATTGGGATCAAAGTCATCTGTAAATTATCCAGTTTGGGAAAAGCAACAAAACCAGAATTGGGAATATATAAAAAGCAACAGAATTGGGTCCAGAGCAGAAAGAATAAAATGGAATTTTAACAGCAGAACTGAAGAGCTTTCTCTTTCTCGCTCTCTTTTTCTCAGATTTTCAAAAAACATGAATCAGTAACATAAAAAGAACAGGAGAAATATCAATTCACTCAACAACTCCAAGAAAATTGCAAATTTGTTCATGAATGAATATGTAATACTTCAATCATAATGCCCTGATCTCAGGTTAAAATCTAATATCTCAAGGACTTTGTAAACTATCTATTGCTGGTCTTCTTTTTTGTACCAAACGCTCTACCCTTTTTTAACTTTAATACCTGTGATTGTGTTTGATGTTGCATTTTATTTCTATTTGGGTGACTAAGTGATGAAATTCCTTTTTCTTTCACTCAAGAAAACTTTGTAATTGGTCCTTAATTTTCATTAGTACTGCATTTTAATTGAAGTGTGATATAGCTGTGTACTAAAAGGAATTACAGGGTATTGATGTGTCAAACTGAGAGGGTCAAAAAAGGGAAGTCAGTTCACCCTTCCTCACCTGTAAAGCAACAAATTTGAACTGGTTTATTATACTCCCCCCAAATAATTTAACTTAGTGCCAAAGATACACAAATATTGGAAGCATAATATTGAGTAGGAATATTTTGGTGATCTATAGATTATATAGTTAATAGTCACAGCCAACAATGCCTGTATGACCATAGGGATAATATCAATATTTTTCAAACTGATGTATGTTTTAATCTTTGTTCCTATCTCTAGGGTGTTTTAGACATGACTGTTCTGAGCGATATAACGTACTATATAAATTATATAAATAATAGAATATCAGTTTATAGAATAGCAATTTATTGTCATGTGCATTTTTACAAAAAGAAGTAAAATGATTTATAAGTCACCATGTATAAGCATATAAATCATATCAAAAGTAATTTTCAAACTTCAGATCCACTGAGGTAGATATTATGATTAATATTTATTTAGTTAGAACAGCAGACTGACAGAACATCTTTCCATTCATTGTCCATCAATTTCAATTTAATTAGCTTTTGTTTGATAGTCGAAATATTTGAACACTGCAATGTGAAGAATCATGGCTTACTAATTATTGTCTGGAACACATGCACTCTCACTGAAAGCATTTTCTTTGTAAGACTTGAAAAGAACAAAACTATCACGGGCTGTACCTTAAAAACAGCAATAATGATACTCAACCCAACTTGTCTTTCCTGTGACATCTTGCTCCTGAGATTTTCTGACTACAGAGTGAAAAATTGTCACAAATAAAATTCAGCTCCATATCTCAGGGCTGTGTGAAAACAACTGGCTCTCTACTTTGCACATGGTTGATTTTAATAATTACACAGGTCTCATCAATGTCAATGGCCAACCTCCCACTCAAAATGGCTACTCAATCAGTGGAAACAACAGCCTGGTAAAAACAAACATTTTGGAAACTGCAGTTTTCCTAAAGTCTATTAATGTTCTGTAATCATCAGGTGGCATACTGTACATATTAAATTGTTGACTTCATTCCTTGGTAAATCTCTTTAATCCAGAAAGTATCCCAACAGTGCAACCTCTTCAGATTTTCACATGGTCCCTAAATACTGATGTGTAGATCCAACAACAGACAGCAATCAGCATATGATGAACAGCCTTGAAATTCTTTCTTACTGGGAAGAGTACTGTCATCTCTTCAGCCATGACTCTACATTGTGTGGAAATGCTATTGAATCACTTGCACAGCATTGTGTTCGAGATGAAGTTGCCCTCCATCCAGATGGCTTTGTGGTCCTGTTGGCTTGGGATCCAGCTGAAACCTGAAAGAAGCGTTTAAATTCTTTACATGGGGCTGTAGTTAATCATTAAATGCTGAATACACTGCCAAGTAAATTTGTGAGATCTGTTATAGTTGTATCCTCTCTCTCTCTGTGTCTCTCACTATGTCTCTCTCTTTCTCTATTTCCCTCTTTTTCTACAGGCAACAGTATGGTATGGGTACTAACCAACCCTTGAAATCCAGACTTTCGATCTTTGAATTGTTTATCCTATCCATATCGCATTTCTACTCTTGACTCAAAAGATTTTCACTCAGTCTCAAATTCTTCTCCTCACTGCAACTGTGCAGCTCAGAAATATACAGCATTTTATTTTCAAGTTGCAAAACTCTCCTGGTATTTCAACAATTCGACTTCCATTTTACAGTCCCAAAAGAGAGAAATGTGTAGTCTCTTACATATTTATGATTATTTTAGTGGCCAAACCATGTATCTTTTGTCAACCTTAATCACAGATCATCTCCTTATTTGGGGTTTTTACAGTCATAGAGTCATAGAGATGTACAGCATGGAAACAGACCCTTCGGTCCAACCTGTCCATGTCGACCAGATAGCCCAACCCAATCTAGTCCCACCTGCCAGCACCTGGCCCATATCCCTCCAAACCCTTCCTATTCATATACCCATCCAAATGCCTTTTAAATTATGCAATTGTACCAGTCTACACCACTTCCTCTGGCAGCTCATTCCATACACGTACCACCCTCTGTGTGAAAAAGTTGCCCCTTAGATCTCTTTTATCTCTTTCCCCTCTCACCCCAAACCTATGCCCCCTCGTTCTGGACTCTCCCACCCCAGGGAAAAGACTTTGTCTATTTATCCTATTCATGCCCCTCCCAGTAAGGTCACCCCTCAGTCTCCAACGCTCCAGGGAAAACAGCCCCAACGTGTTTAGCCTCTCCCTATAGCTCAAATCCTCCAACCCTGGCAACATCCTTATAAATCTTTTCTGAACCCTTTCAAGTTTCACAACATCTTTCCGATAGCAATATTCCAACAATGGCCTAACCAATGTCCTGTACAGCTGCAACATGACCTCCCAAATCCTGTACTCAATACTCTGACCAGTAAAAGAAAGCATACCAAACGCCTTCTTCACGAGCCTATCTACCTGCGACTCCACTTTCAAGGAGCTATGAACCTACACTCCAAGGTCCCTTTGTTCAGCAACACTCCCTAGGACCTTATCATTATGTGTATAAGTCCTACTAAGATTTGTTTTCCCAAAATGCAGCACCTCACATTTATAAGGAGTAAATTTTAACTTAGAGAGGTATGGCACGGAAACAGACCCTTCGGTCCAACTCGTCCCTGCCTATCAGATATCCCAACCTAATCTAGTCTCATTAAACCATCTAAACCCTTCCTATTCAAATACCCATCCAGATGCCTTTTAAATGTTGCAATTGTGCCAGCCTCCACTACTTCCTCTGGCAGCTCATTCCATACACGTACCACCCTCTGTGTGAAAATGTTGCCCTTTAGATCTCTTTTACATCTTTCCCCTCTCACCCTAAACCTACACCCTCTAGTTCTGGACTCCCCAACCCCAGGGAAAAGACTTTGTCTATTCATCCTATCTGTGCCGCTCATGATTTTATAAACCTCTATAGGGTCACCCCTCAGCCTCCAATGTTCCAGGGAAAACTGCCCCAGCCTATACAGCCTCTCCCTATAGCTCAATTCCTCCAACCCTGGCAACATCCTCATAAATCTTTCTGAACCCTCTCAAGTTTCGCAACATCCTTCCGATAGGAAAGAGACTAGAATTGCATTCAATATTCCAAAAGTGACCTAACCAACGTCCTGTACAGCCACAACATGACCTCCCAACTCCTATACTCAATTCCCTGACCAATAAAGGAAAGCATACCAATGCCTTCTTTACTATCCTATCTACCTATGACTTTACTTTCAAGGACCATATGAACCTGCACTCCAAGGTCTCCTTGTTCAGGAATACTCCCTAGGACCTTACTAATAAGTGTATAAGTCCTGTTAAGATTTACTTTCCCAAAATGCAGCACCTCACATTTATCTAAATTAAACTCCGTCTGCCACTCCTCAGCTCTTTGGCCCATTTGATCAAGATCCTGTTGTACTCTCAGGTAACCTTCTTTGCTGTCCTCTATACCTACAATTTTAGTTTCATCTGCAAACTTACTAATTATACGTCCTAAGTTCAAAAATCATCCAAAAATCCATTTTTTATTCCTCTTTTTTGTTAAAGTTGTATGTTACAAGAAGTCAAGTTATTTTCTATTAATGATTAAATCTGGTGTGGTCTTGAGTTCTGTACTTGAACCCCACAACTTTCTCCCCTGGAGAAAGCAAATACGACAGATTTACTTGGGACAGAGTCAGGAGGGTAGTAGGCACCACATTTAGGATCCTCTGCCACAATTAAATCCCATACCCATCTCCAAACGCACCTCATGGAAGAGGATCACGTTCCACCTGATGTGACGTTTGGTGTCCACAAGAGTCTGTGTTGATGCCTCAACTCGTCATTGTCTTCGATGATGATGGAATGGAAACATATCTGAATTTGTATACTGTACAAAAATGGGTAATGTTGTAAATAAAGATGGTTGCATAAAGGTAGTGAAATTGGGCTTGTCCGGTGTTGTAGCATCACCAAAGTCAGTACTTTTGGCAATTTTCAGTGTGTCCAATGCAGCATTCAGTGCTAGAAAGAGTACTAATGTAAGCATGCTTTATAAGTGCTGGAGCTTTTTGCCATGCACAGTGTGTAACAGGGAAAACAGATGTTCCAGATGACCTGCTGCACATGTTTGAATCTTGAATGACCAATAGTAATCACTCACAGTTGCATGATAAACTCCCCCGATACTATTTAAACCTCCAAGCTGCAGCTGCAAGAATTCTTTTTGGACATACTGCAGAGCATTTTTACAAATGCTACGTCCCCTTGAATTGGGCGGATAGTGTTGCTACATTCACACAGGGAAGACAAAAGGTTTGGTGCTGTGTCCTAGCAAACAGTCAACAGGGATTGGGATGTAGGCAGAGTGCATCAGAGTCTGCAATATAATTGGAGAATGAAGCAGAGGCTCAAAGAGTAGAAGCAGCGCCCAGATTGAAGAAGAGGATGGTTGTACACAAAAGGTCCAATGCATCACACAGTTTCAGGATGTACTCCTCCTGTCTCCACTGCAGTCAGGAACAATGTGGATTTATCAAGGAAAAGGTCATAAAACTATGTCCCTATCTTCAGCTGGAACTGCAGCCTCACAGGTTCACAGCAGGATGAGGAGGATGCTGTCAAAGGCTATCAATGTTCATAACTTTTACACAACCAGATCCTTAGAGTGGCAATAGGCAAGAATGTAAGCATTGCTACCATGGGAAAATGATGGAGATACTGTAAAAGAGAAGAGGAAAGTTCATTATTTTCTCTCTAATCAGAGTGAAGCACGATTATCAGGCACATGGTTTTGCCATGTAACAGCATTCACAATGGTGCAGGGAACCATGAGTTACACACATGTGACTGTGGATCCCATATGTCAACAGGAACAGATGGAGGAACTGCAACTCTGTGAGTTTGTAGTTGGTGAGCAGCAAGGTCTAAGTCATCATGTTGATGAAGATCCAGTTCCCTGGCAGCAGTATAATGGCTTCATTCTGAAAATATTGCCCATTGTCACTGTCTTTGGGCCCTAATAAGGTATCAGAGGCTGAGTAGTCAAGAAATACACTATCCACACCCAATCACAAGTGGATTATGGTTGTAGAATGCCCTCTTAGTAATCCTAGTATTCTCGGAGGACAAATTGCTGATCTGCTGTGAGAACGTACAAAATCCCGTTTGTGCTGATATCCAAACCAGCTGTAGTAGTAGGAGCCTGAACCAACATTAATTTCCTGATCCCAATCTGATAAAATGTGTTGCTGGAAAAAGCACAGCAGGTCAGGCAGCATCTGAAGTGCAAGAGAGTTGACATTTCGGGCAAGACCCTTCCTTAGGACTGAAGAAGGATTCCCCCCTGAAATGTTGACTCTGTTGCTCCTTGGATGCTGCCTAACCTGTTATGCTTTTTCCAACGCCATGCTTTTTCAATTCTGACTCTCCAGCATCTGTAGTTCTCCGTTTGTCCTGATCTCCGTCTGAGCTTCTGTTGCAGCATAGAGACTTTATATGGCTGTGAAGGCTCAGACGTTGATCAGAAGATGGTAGGTCAAGGCTGGCCCAGTGGTGATGTCATTGAATTGGCCAAAGAATTAGCTCCAAGCTGACTCTGATGAAACTGTATATTCCGTGCTCCTTGACAATGACAAGAGGCAGTCTAAGGTAGACAAGCAGGAGGCTGGAAGAACACAACAAGCCAGGCAGCATCAGGAGGTGGAGGAGTCCTGATGGGTGTAACCCTTTGTCACAACTCTGGCAGGCCTGTGGTCAATGAACTAAGTATCTCAGTGTGCATACCCATCAGCATTCTCCGACACAATACCTCATCAAAGTTTTCATCTGAGTGTCCTGAAGCAGAACAGTTGTATGACTTCACCATCTGGTAAACTGGCATAGTAACTACCCTACTCCTCAGCCCAGCTGCAGCCCATTCAGGAATGACTCACCACATGCAAATCCTGATTCTATACTCCCCTTTGAAGCTCTCACAGTGCCAGTATCTGAGTTGAAGTGAATATCCAGTGAAGTGATGGCACTTCCTTACTTGTGCTTCGGTGTTGTTCTTGCTTTTTCTCCTGTGACTGCTGTGGCTGAGCAGACAACAGCTCTTGGAGAACAGAAAGCAGAAAAGGAGAATAGAATGGTTGAGGTAAGGAGAGGAGAGTAGGATTGATCACAACATTAGCATCTTACACTCAGGACCAAATAGCAGATTGATGGTGAAGTGGGTGTTGAGAAAGACCACAGACAGGTATATACCATCATCTTCAATGATGCTGGATGGAATGGGGTCTTGCACAGCTAGATCGCTGATACACAGTGGCATCCCCTTTCTGGGGCTCACTAGAAGCAGGCATACCTGAAACCCCACTAATTCTTCTCTGCTCTATTCTCTGTGAGTATGTGTAAACAGGTCCTGAAAACGAGTGAGGACAATATGTCAGTGATTGTCATACTGCGTTCAGGTGATGTGAATATCTAGAAGTATGTGGTCTGTGAGACATTAGTGTGAAACTGGCATTATTGGAAATTTTGGGAGAGAAAGGGAGAGTTTGAATGTTAGATCTGAATCTTGACTGCTAGTGAGTGTCAACAAGTGAATGATTGAGATGTGGTGCATTGGGCAGTGCTAGAGTTCAGTGGTGCAGTGGGTACAAGATGTCCTGTGAAGATCAATCCACGAATCTCAACCATCTTGTGAAGTTATTGGAAGTCTTGTGGCACTTCTGCCAGCTACTCAGGGCCAGATGCACTGACCTCCATAGCCAGCTGCTCCTATTCCCTTAGGAGAATGTTTCATGGGGGCTTTCTCCCCTCCACAGAAGCATCTATCCTGTCAAGCCCCAACACTAAGGTCTCCAATGAATGTCATATGCCCTTTGAGAGTTGCAGGTTACCTGGAATATCTGTTAGCAATGCAAACTATTAGTTTTCATACTTGTCACAGAGTTCTTTCTGCTGTAACATGACAGTTGTGTTCCTCTGCAACCTCATGCTATAGGAAACCACTATAGCAATCGTGCTGTAGAAGATCGCACTATTGCAAACCTGCTGTACCCAATCAGCAGAAACTTTGCGTTATGCAAACAACATCTACAATTCATCAATCGCTTCATAGCTAATTCACACTGATGAAACATGCATTATATAAAAACTAGCTGTACTCTTTTAAATAACTATCATTTTAATGAAGAGGCAACAAAATATGTGTGTGTTGCTCCTGTGACAGGACAAAATACATGCAGATCACACATTCTGACCAGTGCACTTGAAAATAGGAGGAAAACAATTTTAGCCTAAAATTATAAGGAATATTGGTAGATGAATTGAATGGCCAGAGTAGAGTTACAGGGTCCCCAATTTAAAAATGTCTGATTTACAAATGCTAGTACTGATGAATGTGTTCCCATACATGGTTTAAAGTTTAAAGACCCAACATGCAAACATTGCCTGTACTTATGATCCGCTGCTTTCCATTGTGCTGTATTGTGATCTGCCTTGTGAGCAAACCAACTTGTGAACAGACTCTAAAACAGAGCCTATTCACATCCGGGGGACTGCCAGCATAAATATCTTCATGCATGTCCCCAGCAAGGTCCTCAAGGGGAAACTGAAATATTTTTATTCTGATACTTTGGCATTCAGAAAGTGGTTTGCATCTGTGTTAACATCTATGTCAAAGCTAGAGATGGGACTTTAAGGTAAGCTGACCTTAAAAGTTTAAAAGTTCACACTAAAACTAAAACAGTCAACTAGAAATATAGAATCCCTACAGTGTGGAAGCAGGCCATTCGCTCATCGAGTCCATGCCAACCCTCAGAATATCCCACCCATCCCCGTGCCCTGTATTTTCCATGGTTAATCCACCTAGACTGCACATCGCTGAATGCTATTGGCAATTTAGCATGGCCAGTCCACCTAACCTGTACATCTTGGACTGTGGAAGGAAACCAGAGCACCCACAAGAAACCCACACAAACATAGGGAGAACGTGCAAATTCCACATAGACAGTTGGGGCTGGAATTGAAAGTGGGTCCCTGGCGTTGTGATGCAGCAGTACTAACCATTGAGCCACTGTGTGCCTCATGTACCCTGGCTTTCACTAGAATTAAGAGTAAGCAAAATGCAGGAGGATAATTTTCAATAAAGAATATAAACAGCAATTTTAATATCATTTTTCTGCTTTTATCTCTTGCAAAGAATAAATCTTGTATGGAAATTGGACTAATTATACTTTAAAACAGTCATCTGTGGAGAAATGTGACAAAAAACCTCCATATTTTTAATTCTGCAGGAGGTTATTTCAGAACATACCTTTAAAGATGATGAGGACATTAACATGGCAATACATGGTGGCATGAGAATTTGCATTGAAGGCAGTTAGATGAAAGCATAACACTACCAAAAGGCATTACTACTTCAAGTAAATGGTCAAAATTAAGGTGAATGGATTTCAATATAAGCAAATTTGTGGTGATCTACTTTGGACTTAAAAAGCACAGAAGAATATATTCTAATTGGTAAAAAGGAAAGATCACATAAACTAGGGTTGTATCTCTGGAATTTAAATGGTTAAGAAATTATTTGATTGAATTTTTTAAAATATTAAGAAAACAGATATGGTAAATGGAGAGAAATTACTCCTGTTGATTGGGGAGTCCAGGACTAGGAGACATAGAAATTGGAGTTAGACTTCCACGAGTGAAATTAGGATCCCTTTTACACACAAAGGATGGTAGAAGTTTAAAACTCTTGTTCTGCAAATTGATATTCAATTTAAATCTGTGAATCATAATTTTTTAGTTAACTAAAGGCATTACAGGTAACAAGTAAAAGCAGTTTTACTTTAAAGGGGGTTAGGCTGCAGATCAGCGATTATCTCACTGAATCATAGAACAGGCTGTTGTGGTAAAAGGTCTACTCTGATTTCTATATTCCAATGTCAGATAAACAATAAACGGGCGCTCCTTCTGTCCTTACAGGTGTACATTAAAAACCCTATAGGGATACCATTTCAAAGGAAGAGCTGTGGCTTGATGCCATGGTGACCTGATCCTATTCTTACCCCAGTTCAAATATTATAGAGCAATGGAATGTTTTTTGGAATGTGATGTGGTCATGAAAGATGCTTTTTAAATGGATTTTTTTTAACACCCACCAGCAACACTGTTTACTGTCCTTATATCTCCCTCAATGAGCAAAACACCTTAATTAATTTTATCCTCAGAAATTTATCCATCGTCAAAATTTTTTTTTATCTGCCGCAGGTATATTTATGAACTGCACAATGTAGCCTTTGTATGAAGCAATCCCAGAGTCTACATTCTAATAGTTATTGAAAGCATAAGATGTTTGATTTAGTTAAACATTCATTTTCCAAAGTTCAGTCATGGGATGTGGGCATCACTGGCTGGCCAGCATTTGTTGCCAATATCTAATTGCCCTCGAGAAGATGGTGGTGAGCTGTCCTCTTGAACTGTTGCAGTCTGTGTGCTGCGGGTAAACCCATAATGTCCTTGCGGAGGGAATTCCAGGATTTTCAGTCACTGACAATGAAGGAACGGTGAAATATTTCCAACTCAGGATGATGAGTGGCTTGGAGGTGAACTTGCAGGTGGTGGTGTTTCCATATGTCTGCTGCCCTTGTCCTGCTGGAAGGAAGTATTTGTGGGTTTGGATGCTGCTCCCTAAGGAGCCTTGGTGACTTTCTGCATCTTCTTGATAGGGCACACTGCTGCTACTGAGTGTCGTTGCTGCTGGGAATGGATGTGATGCCAATCTAGCCGGCATTTATATGGCAAGTCTAGTTCAGTTTCTGGTCATTGGTAACCCCTGGATGTTGATAGTGGGGATTTTAGTGATGGGAATGCCATTGAATGTCAAAGGACAGTGGTTAGATTCTTTTTTGTTGGAAATGGTCATGGCCGAACATTTGTTTGGCATGAATGTAACTTGTCACTTTTCAGCTGATGCCTGGATATTGTCCAGGATTTGTTGAATTTGACCATGAACTGCTCCAGTATTTGAGGAGTCGTGAATGGTGCTGAACATTGTGCAGTCATCAGCGGATGTCCCCCTCTTCTGATCTTATGATGGAAGGAAGGTCATTGATGAAACAGCTGAAGATGGTTGGACCAAAGACACTGTCCTGAGGAATTACTGCAAAGACTTCAGTTTTACGAGCGCTCCTTGATGCCATACTCAGTCAAATGCAGCCTTGATGCCATGGGCTGTCACTCTCATCGCACCACTGAATTTCAGCTCTTTTGTCCATGCTTGGACAAAGCTATAATTAGATCAGGAGCTGAGTGCCCCTGGTGGAACCCAAACTGGTTGTCAGTGAGCTGGTTATTACTGAGCCAATGCTGCTTGATACCCTCCATCACTTCATTGATTATCAAGAGTAGGCTAACTGAGTCTTAATTGGACAGTTTGGATTTGTCCTGCTTTTTGTGTACAGGATATACCTGGACAAGTTTCCACATTGACGGGTAGATGCCAGTGTTGTAACAGCACTGGAACAGCTTGGCTAGGGATGCAACAAATTCTGGAGCACATGTCTTCAACACTATTGCCAGAATATTGTCGGGGCTTATAGCCTTTGCAGGTTCCAGCGCCTGCAACTGTTTCTTGATATTATGGGAAGTGATTTGAATTAACTGAAGATTTGTGCTGGTGAGGGATCATTGGAGGAGGCATTTCTGACTGAAGTTTTTTTTATTCATTCATTAGATATGGGTGTTACTATGCCAGTATTTATTGCCAGTTTCGTACTGCCTACAGGATTACTCTTATGTCAAATAGCATAGGAGGCAAATAATAAAGCTAAGTGATTCTGTACCCTACAGATCAGATCTGCCACATCCAGTTGTGAATTGTGGTGGACAATTAAATAACTCACTGGAGGAGGAAGCTCCACAAGTATCCCCATCTTCAGTGCACTTCAGTGCAAAAGGTAAAGCTGAAGCATTCGCAACTATCTTCAGCTAAAGGTGTTGAAAGGGTGATCCATCTCAGCCTCATCCTGGCCATTCTTGCTATGGGAGATGTTGTGGTGTAGTAGTAAAGCACTTGCCTCTGACCCAGAAGCTCTGGGTTTGAGACTCATTCCAGGATTTTATTATCATAGAAGGTGGATTTGTAATATGGCTAAACAGGTTGATTATGGACTTGTAAATCTTAGCCAGTAGTGGGTGCTAAGTATGGGAGAAGAATGTCCTGGTCATTACTCTTGATGCAGCATGATGACCATCAAGCTACAGTTTCTGACAACAGGCTATAATTTATTCCAGGAAATTCTAGCTATGAAACAACTTGTAAACATTGTTGTCTGCCTCATGCACCACTAGGCATGAAACAAAGCAGAACAAATGTTCTTACTTAATAAGCATTCTGGAGCTTATGTGGACATTGGATGATTTCATCAGTCCCACTGTAATAATGTGAGGGCCAATCAAACAACTATTTCAGAAATTTAACCCTGTCCTTCTTTGGCTTATGTTTTAAATGCTCAAAGTTTCAATCACCAAGTACCTTACGAGGAAATATCACATTTTCTAATATAAAAAGAGCATATCATTCAGATGGAACAAATAAATGACTGTCTGTGTAATATTGATGAGCACCAAATTCCAAAAGATGTGTGGTGTTCTGAGTCGTATAATGGATATATCCTGAAGAAGTCTTATGATGGCTTAAGGAACTGCTCCCCACTAGACATGAGTATCATTGTGTGGATGGAGCTAGTTACAGTGATTGATAAATAGATTGGATTAGATTGATAGAGGAAAACAAATGTAAATAATAATATAACAGTAAGATTAGAGCCAAGTTTATCTCAGCTTACCAAGAATAGGTGCATTTAGATATATTCAATAAACAGTTCTATAGAAGCCAAAGCCTGATGATAGTTCCTTGCCTTCACCATGACCAGTCTGTCTTAAATCCAAACTCTTGTGTGGCCAGAAAACCACATTACAAAAGATTCATCAACAGAAATGGAAACACATTTCAGCTTGAAGATATTTCCTACCATCCTCACCTCCTAGAAAACATAATTTGCAAACATGAAAATTGAAACATTCTGAAAATTAAGTATGATTTTTCAAAGTGTACAGACATCCTATGCAGTTTAAATATTCAGAATTAAGCCAATATCAAAAAGTTAATATTTTCTTATTCATCTATCACGTGAACTTGATGTTTAATTTCTTAATTTTTGGGCTGCTCAAGTAAATATACCATAATTCAAAATAAATTCTGTGCATTTTTTTTATAAAATGCGGAATTATATGAAGTACAAATGCATTATTTAATCAGTCAATTACAGCTGTACTTTTGTAGCAAAAGCATTTGGAAGGTTCAGATGAACATTATTTTTAACTAATATTTTTAATCTAACCAGCACCACCCACATTAACTACAACCAGCCCTGAAGAAGGGTCATTGGACTTGAAAGATTAACTCTGCTTTTTCTCCATAGACCTGCCAGACCTGCTGAGTTCCTCCAGCAATTTCTGTTCTTTTTAAGTTATTAAGTGAAGTGTAATTCTACAACTCAATGGCAGCTTCATTGGGGAGAGTTCACAACAAGGGTAACATAACCATAGTAGAATCAGAGCTAGGTCATTCAGGAGTGAGATCAATACATATTTCTTCACCAAAGTGTCATGGAAATCTGAAATATTTTCTCTTAAAATGCTATTGTGGTTGACAGTCAATTGAAAATTTCAAAACTGAGATTGATCTTTTTTATTCGATAAGAACACTAATTATAAAATGAAGATGGGTAAATAGTGTTCAGGTACAGATCTGCCTCAATGCAATTGCAAAGTTACACTTTAAGAGACTGAATGACTTACTCCCAGCTATAGATATGAAAGTAAACGGGAGAGAAGCCCTAAGGTCCCACCATAATTTGATCTCTTAAAATCCATGAGACGTATACTGCCCGGTTTGATTGATTTGTTCAAAGATCAAGACAGCTTTCATTGTTTCTGTACTACATATGATCTGTTAAGATTCTTCTCATTCTCTCTACCCTCCCCTCCCCATCTGAACCATACGTCTCCCTCCCCCCCCCCACTGGCATTTTCTGCTGCAGGGACATTTGCTGCTGTACAATTTGATGGTTGCTGATTATTTTGTACAGCTGGCCATATTTATGTGTAAGTCCAGGCAATGACTATCAATATACTATTCAATCATTGACAGATGTAACCACTACCATGATCCATATGCAGTGGAGCAGAATCTGACAGTTAATATTTAGAATAGAAAACCTTGATGATTTCTTCACTCCTTAACCCTGGAGTGATATATTCAAGAACAATGATCTGATTACCGCCCTGACTAGGATCAACTAACTCAACATATTTTGTTTTAAATGAAATACTTAGCAAATCTCAGACTTAGTTTAAGCACCATTAAATTTTATTGTTTAATTGTAATTTAATAGAAAAGATTATACTTGATCTGGATCATGGCTAAAGCAGCTGGAAAATCTGATTCTTTTATTTTGATGAAAGTAGTTTTCTGATAAAAGGTCAACAATCTGAAAAACTAACTTTCTTTGTACCCTGATTCTTCTAAACCTGTTACATATTTTTGATGTTCTGTTTCTATTTCATGTCTTTAATCTTTAATGTATGTATTGAACATTGTTGGGATTTTTTTAATAAAACAAAAACAAGCATAGTGCAGCACTGTGAGCCTGATAGCTCTGGCTGAGGGGCAAAATGTGAAAAGGCAATACAAGGCAGGAATGCTGTGAACATCCAGGCTCAAAGTAAGTGAACGCTCTGACAGGAAGAGACTAGGCTGGAGATACAGGCTGGTCCAGACCATGAGCTAGCTGGGTGCATGTTCCTGAGCACACAGCATCTTTGTAGCAGCATTTTAATATTTGCTAATTTAGGTCAATGCATTGAAGTGAAGGAGTATATTGAAAGTGGATCAGAGAGGTGCCAAGAAAGTCCTTAGAGGCTGACACATGTTGGATACCAAGGTTCAGGGGGATGGGGTGCCTGTAGAGCATAGCCTGTGTTATTGGTGCTCATGTCCAACATTGCAATCTTTTGTAGCAAACAGCAAGCTGAAATTTCCAGTACCTACTCTGACTTCCATGTTGAGAATTGTTGACATCTAGCTTCTTTGGCAAGTTTGGTCAAATAGGAAGCTAAATATTAATTAGATGAGCTGTGTGCCAATATGGTGTTTAACAAGCATTAATTCCCCTTAATGAGCAATTTATTGCTCCCTTGCAAGAAACTTGCATTGCTGTTCGGCAAATGCACAGAAAATGCTATGAGTTGCTCCCAACTGCGAGATAGGCCTCACCGGACTTCTCATATAATTCTGCCACAAATCTTGCCATAGCCCACATTATCCAGGCCCCCATAACATTCCATCTAATGTCTTAGATTAGATTACATTACAGTGTGGAAACAGGCCCTTCGGCCCAACAAGTCCACACCGACCCGCCGAAGCGTAACCCATCCATACCCCTACATTTACCCCTTACCTAAGGCTACGGGCAATTTAGCATGGCCAATTCACCTGACCTGCACATCTTTGGACTGTGGGAGGAAACCGGAGCACCCGGAGGAAACCCACGCAGACACGGGGAGAACGTGCAAACTCCACACAGTCAGTCGCCTGAGGCGGGAATTGAACCCGGGTCTCTGGCGCTGTGAGGCAGCAGTGCTAACCACTGTGCCACCGTGCCGCCCACTCTACATCGGCATCACGTGATCAATTAGCTTGTGTGCTTTCTTGTGAAGGCCTGTTTGAAAGGTATTGTGAAATGTTTGTGTTAGTGGACTTAGAAAAGCATCGTTAAAATGTCTCTACAGCCTGAGGACAAGAATCTGTTAATTTAAAAACTTAAAAAGTTGTGATAAAAGTGAAATTTCACTGGAATTGATGAATAGTAAAAAGACAGTGCTGAGGAGCAGTTTGAAACTTGCCTTTGTTGGTTGTGTTCAGAGCTTTTTTCTCTCTTTTTGTTTAAAAAATATTACATGTTCAAGAATATCTGCAGATGGTTGAGACTGCACTGGCCAGGATGGTAACCCTGGTCCAGGTTGGTGTGGTTCCAGTATAATGGTGTCCTCTGTTGGTCTGGGAGAAAAGGACGTTCTGCTTTTGCATCACCCCATCCCCATCAGTAGCATCTCCATATCCTTGCCCACAAAGAGAGCCACCCATTTTCCATTGTCTGCAACGTCCAGGGCAAATGCAGGGCAACTCTGGACTAACACCTCTTGTCTTGATGCATGATTTGTTTTTAAAGATGGTGCTACACTACAGATGTTGGTCAAAGAAAGAACAAAGAACAAAGAAAATGCACAGCCCAGGAACAGACCCGTTGGCTCGCCAAGCCGGAGCCGATCCAAATCCACTGTCTAAACCTGTCACCCAATTCCTAAGCATTTATATCCCTCTGCTCCCCACCTACTCGTACATCTGTCCAGACGCATCCTGAATGAATCTACTGTGCCTGCCTCTACTACCTCTGCTGTCAAAGTGTCCCAGGCAACTACCACCCTCTGTGTAAATTACTTGCCGTGTGTATCCACCTTAAATGTTTCACCTCTCACCTTGAAAGCGTGACCTCTCGTTATTGGATCCTTCACCCTGGGAAACAGCTTATCTCCATCCACCCTGTCTCTACCCTTCATGATTTTGTTGACCTCAATTAGGTGCCCCCTCAATCTCCTTTTTTCTAATGAAAACAATCCCAACCTACTCAACCTCTCCTCATAGCCAGTACCTTCCATACCAGGCAACATCCTCATAAACCTTCTCTGCACCCTCTCCAAAGTGCCCACATCCTTTTGTAATGTGGCAACCAGAACTGTACACAGTATTCTAAATGCGGGCTAACCAATGTCTTGTACAATTTTAACATGACCTGCCAGCTCTTATACTCAATATCCCGTCCGATGAAGGTAATCATACCTATGCCTTCTTGACCACTCTACCCACCTGTGCAGCAACTTTCAGGGTTCAATGGACCTGAACTCCCAAATCTCTCTCTGCTCATCAACTTTTCCCAAGGCTCTTCTGTTTACTGAATAATTCGCTCTAGAAGTAAACTTCCCAAAATGCATCACCTCACATTTGCCTGGATTGAACTCCATCTGCCACTTCTCCGCCCAACTCTCCAGTCTATCTATATTCTCCTGTATTCTTTTCCAGTCCCCTATGCTTTCTGCTACTCCACCAGTCTTCATGTCCTCTGCAAACTTGCTGATCATACCAACAGTGCCCTCTTCCAGATCATTTATGTATATTACAAACAACAGTGGCCCCAACACTGATCCCTGTGGAACACCACTGGTCACCTTTCTCCATTTCAAGAAACTCCCTTCAACTACTACTCTCTGTCTCCTGTTGCCCAACCAGTTCTTTACCCACCTAGCTAGAACATCCTGCACACCATGTGACTTCACTTTCTCTATTAGTTTAACATGGGGAACCTTCTCAAATACTTTACTAAAGTCCACGTATATGACATCTACAGCCCTTCCTTCATCTATCAACTTGGTCACTTCCTCAAAGAACTCTATTAAGGTGGTAAGGTACGATTTCCCCCGCACAAAACCATGTTGCCTATCACTGATAAGCCCATTCTTTTCCAAATATAAATAGATTCTATCCCTCAGTACCTTCTCCAGCAACTTTCTCACCACTGACATCAGGCTCACTGGTCTGTAGTTACCCGGGATACCCCTATGACCCTTCTTGTACAGGGGGACAACATTAGCAACCCTCCAGTCCTCTGGCACCTCACTTGTGTTTAAGGATGCCACAAAGATATCTGTCAGGGCCCCAGCTATTTCCTCTCTCTCCTCCCTCAGCAGCCTGGCATAGATCCCATCTGGTCCTGGGGATTTGTCCACCTTAATAACCTCTCGTCTACCCAACACATCTTCCCTACTTATGTCAACGTGATCCACAGTAATCAAACATCTATCTCTAATCTCAACATTCATCATGTTCCTCTCCTCAGTGAACACTGATGCGAAGTAATCTTCCAGAATCTCACCCATTTTCTCAGGTTTGACACACAGACTTCCTTCCTTGTCCTTTAGTGAACCAATCCTTTCTCTAGTTACCAGCTTGCTTCTTTTATAAGAATAAAAGGATTTAGGATTCTCCTAGCCAGGATCCTTTCTCAACCACCATTTTGTTTTTCACAGTGCTCAGTTTTTCTCAGGCACATCATTGACATATCTCCAGCTCCTCCAGGCCCCACAAACATAATGTAAAACTTCCTTTTTTTGTGAATGTTGACCTGGATTGCATATAAAACAGACTTGAACATTCATGGCAAGATAAAACTCCAAACAGTTCTCTCTCAAAAGGACAACTGCATTTCGCTATGTATCGCCAAACTCTAATTTGTATTTTAAAAGGATGATCACAGGCAGGCCTTTCAGATGTCCATTGTAATCTAAGGTGTTTGACTGATAGATATTTTAATATTATTTAATTTAGTTTGAATGTTGAACTCGTGCCATGTAGGTCTTAGTCTGTGTATATGAAAGGATTTAATGATTAACATTTCAGGCTTTAATGGAGCCATAGACTTTTAAAATAAAAAACAGCATGCGAGAAGTCATTTTTGGAGTGTAGTGGGTCTTTGTATGCATTGGGAAAGTTTTAGGAGTGAACAGAGTAAACAAAGAAATACATTAAGCGTTCGGTGAGAAACATGTTTTGTTTAGGGAAGTATGTACAACTTGGAAAGTCTTTTTGTTTCAGTTTATGGAAGTTTTGGTGAAAGTTATATATTGAAAGCCATCTCTCTTAAAGAATGGAGATAGGTTAGAACTGTAAATAAATAGGTCACTTTAGTGTGAAGAGGTTAGTTTAAAAGTTTCAAGTCAGAAGTGTCTGGTTAAACCCAGAAGGGGTTATTTGATGCTGAGAAAATCTCTGCTTAGTTGTGAATACTCAAGGAAGAGACTATCACATTTTTAAGACTAGGAATTAAAAGCAACAGTGAAGTCAAACCCATAGATGTGTTAGACATGGGAATATACCCTGGTTTTAAATCACTGTAAAGGAATACCGTTGAGATAAATCTTCAAGATTGTTTTATATCTAAATAGCTTATTTTATTTTATATATCTTCTTTTCTTTGGCATAACAAAATAGTTTTGTTGTTGAAACAAAATCTTGCATGCTTGTGTATCAGTGAAACATCAACTTGTTAAATAAAACCAAAGCAAAATATGATCCATCAAGCCAGATTTCAGTCTAGGATCTGAATTGTCCCGTCATCAGTCATGATCATAACACCATCAGAAGGCCCTTGTAAAAATGCTGGCAGTTGTTACTGTTAATGGACTGTGATGTCTTCTGATGCTATTTTATGGCTGTTACCATTGCTACAATACAAAACAGGTGCTGTAGTTCCTGACTGTTCACATTATGAGTTGCAGCTGTAAAAGCTGCATTCCTTGTTATAAGGGATTGAAACCCTGGGGTGATTTCCCATAACTAAGCTGAAATATACATTTCTTTTAGGCAAGAGTGATTAAGAAACTTAGATGAGTAAAAAGAAATTAAATGCTTCAGAACTACAGGCATTGATTTCCACTGATCTATGAAATGTGCTCAGTTCAGATATGTATAAACGGTGCTTAACGTCTCGCTATAAATATATATTCATTACATAGTAATAGGATTCCAATTCTATCTGTTACAAAGTAAAATGAATTGGAATTTTTGAATATTTCAATGTAGACAGTTTCACTATTAGTTCGCATTGTATTCATTAATGAGAAAGGGATTGTTAATTTTCAGTTAAAGTAAGTACTCTGAGGAGCTAGAATAATATTTTTATTTCTCAATATTTCTCTATTGTGTTGATTTTACACTGGTGTGATCTGAACACAGGTACACACTAGTGGTGTTGGGTTATGTTGCCTAACCACCTTATTATTAAAACATCAAATATTTAATACTTGAAATTTCCCATCAATACATTACTATTATTGTAATACAAAGGTCCGAAGGACAGTGATACAGATATATGCACTTTCTGAACATTATTAAAAGCTTCATCATGGTTCCATCTTTGTTCAACTCATTATAACTTAAGCTACATTCATAGAATATGGGAGATGGACACATATCAAATTTTACAACTTGCAAGATCGTGGTAGGTTGCCTACTTGAAAGAGTTTATTGAACTATTTGTTTTTGTTTAAATAACCATTTATTATAATTATCAACATCTTCTGCTGCTTACTCCAAAAGTTCACATTATGATTACAAATTTTTAGAAAAGATCAAATTCATAACTCACCCTGTAGAATTTGGATTCACAACCCCTGAGTTACAAATGTAGCACCTAAGCACAAGGTTATTCAACCCATTTATCCTTATTCTGTCTACTCAGTACAGGTATCTTCTGCACAATCTTCATTTAACAGATTGTTTATTATAAGAATTATTGTATTGACCTGAATACCATCTGGAGTTGAATTCCGACTAAACCAAATGGAGGGTTGCATGAATTATGTAAAATATCAGGTTTAAAACTAAACAAGAAAATCTAACATAAAAAAAATTACAATGTACACAGTTTCACTGTTAAAAATCACACAACACCAGGTTATAGTCCAACAGGTTTAATTGGAAGCACACTAGCTTTCGGAGCGACGCTCCTTCATCAGGTGATTGTGGAGGGCTCGATCGTAACACAGAATTTATAGCAAAAATTTGCAGTGTGATGTAACTGAAATTATACATTGAAGAATTGATTGTCCGTTTCACTATTCGTGAAATCCACACAGGAAGGCACTAACCACCAGGAATAAATTTGTGTGCCTTATAAGGCTGTAATGGTAGAAACTTGATGAGGGTGAAGAATATGCCTATGAGACTTTTGGTGGCTCAGTCAAAGTTAAAACTCATACTTGTCAGATAAATTAGTGGCATGGTAAAGAGAGACCACATTAAAATATTTTTATACCTTTAATAAATGTGTAATCATCTAAAGGAATTCCATCTACAAGAAAGTACATTCTTTATGATTTAAAGACTATTATCTACAATGTGATTCATGTAGAACAGCATCTATTCGAGGAAAGCCAACCACAGCCATTTAGCAACTTGTCATAGAGTCATAGAGATGTACAGCATGAAAACAGACCCTTCGGTCCAACCTGTCCATGCCGACCAGATATCCCAACCCAATCTAGTCCCACCTGCCAGCACCGACCCCATATCCCTCCAAACCTATTCATATACCCCTCCAAATGCCTCTTAAATATTGCAATTGTACCAGCCTCCACCACATCCTCTGGCAGCTCGTTCCATACACATACCACCCTCTGCGTGAAAACGTTATCTCTTAGGTCTCTTTTATATCTTTCCCCTCTCACCCTAAACTTATGTCCTCTAGTTCTGGACTCCCCAATCCCAGGGAAAAGACTTTGCCTATTTATCCTATCCATGCCCCTCATAATTTTGTAAACCTCAATAAGGTCACCCCTCAGCCTCAGACGCTCCAGGGAAAACAGCCCCAGCCTGTTCAGCCTCTCCCTGTAGCTCAGACCCTCCAACCCTGGCAACATCCTTGTAAATCTTTCTGAACCCTTTCAAGTTTCACAACATCTTTCCGATAGGAAGGAGACCAGAATTGCATACGGTATTCCAACAGTGGCCTAACCAATGTCCTGTACAGCCACAACATGACCTCCCAACTCCTGTACTCAATACTCTGACCAATAAACGCCTTCTTCACTATCCTATCTACCTGCAACCCCCCTTTCAAGGAGCTATGAACCTGCACTCCAAGGTCTCTTTGTTCAGCAACACTCCCTATGACCTTACCATTAAGTGTATAAGTCCTGCGAAGATTTGCTTTCCCAAAATGCAGCACCTCGCATTTATCTGAATTAAACTCCATCTGCCACTTCTCAGCCCCTTGGCCCATCTGGTCCAGATCCTGTTGTAATCTGAGGTAACCCTCTTCGCTGTCCACTACACCTCCAATTTTGGTGTCATCTGCAAACTTACTAACTGTACCTTTTATGCTCGCATCCAAATCATTTATGTAAATGACAAAAAGTAGAAATAGTATTCAAGCTATCTTAAAATGGTCTTTTCTCATTGGAACAAACAAATACAGAAATTAACTCTGTTTTCTCTCCATAGAGGATGTCTGACTTGCCGAGTATCTCCAGCAATTTCTGTTTTTTGTTTGCTTTGGATCTTCAATGTCCACAATTCTTCATTTTATCTTAATGGAATATGGTCATCTGTAAACATAGTGAAGTGTCAATCTTTAATAGAAGTTTTTTTTATAAAGGAACATGAATGTGCATCACAAATTACATGAAAGGCACAAAAGTTAAATGCCTTCATTAGACATAAACATTGTGAAAGGGACTGCCTTTATTTCTACAATAAAAGTAATAGATCTCCAAGTTTAGCAATAAAGGGCACAAGGAAAATAATATATGTTGGAGGGCAGTGTAGAGGTTACTTTTGAGCACATTCTTCTTGGAATTTTTAAATAAAGTATAATATGAATTGTCATTTGATAGTATAGGACATGAGTACTGTTGAAAAAAGAAGTATTTTGTGACAGATTTTCATCTTGCTTTCATCAGGACTGTTTACGGGAAATACTCATATAAACAAAAGGCGACATTTATGTTGTAGGATGGGAGAACACTGGTTGACAAGTAGCTCCAATTGGTAGACACAATGCATCGGAGAAATGCACCAGCTAAAAATGACTGACAGTTAAGTACCAAGATGTATTAAATTTTAAAATAGGCAAATTGACTCTGATTGGTCAGACTCTGCCCTGAAAAACTGACATTGGAATGGCTGCCCAATTGACAAGACTGACTGGAATGGATGGTCAGTTGGTCTTGCAATGCTTTCTACTTGCACATTCTGTAAGCTACATATATGAATACACAGGGCCCTATCCTTTGTAAACAGATATGTACAACTTCAATAAAATAGGTAACAGTCATTCTCTGGTTAATTTTACAGTACAATGTTTTGACCAAACTAAGTCAATTCACTTGGTTTAAAATTTAAACAAAGCTTTACAATTAACTGGTGTATTCTCCATAGTAGCACCTCCACCAATCAGAGTTTACTTGCCTACCAGTCAGCACTCTCATCACATACAATGTAAATGTTGTTTTTCCTTTACAGTGGTCCTTCTTGAAAATTGTCCTGATGAATACAAGTCTAAAGCCTTTGACAAGCCTTTGTGTCTTTTTAGCTATGATGTAATATAATGCAAAATATACATTCATTCATTTCTTAGATTGTGATTATGCTTCAGATTATAGCAAAATTAATTACCATTTATCTAAAAACTCAAGCATGGAGCCTCTGAACTTTTAACAAAATAGACCATACTCTCTCCTTCGCTCTCACTTAAATATTGGCATCTTTTGTTTGGAAAGCAAGTTAACTTCAAACTGCTTTTAATTAAAATTGAAAATACCAAACAGTTATACTTAATTCCCAATGCTACAGGCTCTCTCTGCATACCAAATATTCAACAGGTAGATTTGTTGCTTTGTTTGATTCTCACAAATGAATTGGAATGAGTAATATTTACATCAAATGTAATAAAACATTATCTACTAGTCCTTGAGAATTGATATGTCAAAATGATCTTTGCTGTCATATCTCCTTGATCTCCTGAATTACTTTGCATCAACACTACTGCTTGATGGAATAATGGCTAAACATGTGTAATCAAGAAAGAATGTAAACATTTTTGCAAAACTATGTATATAATTTTATGCAATGATGGCTTTGTAATCATTACAAAAACATTTGATAGTTGTTTTTAAGATTGTTTTGATCATATAATAGACTCAATGGGCAAAACTTCCAACTTTGGCAAGAGTATGAGACTAGCACAGAGCATTGCGTACTCATTCTATATGCATCCAATTTAATTTCTTCACATTGGATTTCATCAACATCTGTCAGCCCAAATTACCATCTTATCTACTTTCTTGTGATGTCTTAGAGCCCTCTTCATAGTTAAATCATGCTCCCTGTTTTATGTAATATAATTTGCATATTTTGAGAGCATTAGTCCAAACAGTGGCACTGGGAGCAGCAGTGTTTACACCACTTCAATCTATAAAACAGAATTTGCTAATAACCGTTTGTTAACACCACTTTTTTGAAACATAGGGATCTATAATTGGTGTATCATTTACTTCCTTTTTGAATATAGGCATAGCCTGAGCCTGTTTCTAGTGTAATCCCAGTGACTCCCTTATAACAACCTCAATGGTGGCTTGCCTGACCTGATAGATCCCCAGGGTTAGGTACAATTCATTCTATTTGTTATGAACACTTTCATACTGTCAAGAATTTATATTTTATTTATACTAAAGCCATTAATTGTCTCAGTCTCTCTGTTTGGGGAGAAGATAATTTTTTTTTCTCTCTTTGTAAATATGGGATGTTTATTATGATCTACTCATTTGTTAAGAGAGTGGTTGAATATTTCATACTGCTCACCTGGTTTCTGCCTTTCTATTGTAAAGATGCAGAAAAGGATACTCAATGGGTGGAATCTTAGGAGTCTGAGCAAGGAGGGCTACAGTAACAGAACTGGGCGTGAATTCCAGCAAGGTTTATTCTCGATATTGTGGGCTTTATATTCTACCTTTTATGCTTCTGACAAGCAGCAAGGTGAATTTCTCTCCAAGCATAGGTAAGTTGCCAATTAAGGAAGATTATTATTGTCAAACACCTTAATGGCACTACTTGTCTCATTAATATTCAACTTCCTATCTGATCCAATATGCTGAGCAAGATAGATATTGAATTCAGAGCAGGTATCTGGTGACTTCAGCTCAGTGTCTGCTCTGAAGGACTGCTGTGTTGCTTATTACCAAATAGTAGCTGCTCACAGCCCTCATCTACCAACAATGACAGCCAACATTTGCCAATCCCTCGTGACCATTGTGGCACCTCTCTGTGATACACTTACAGGCCACTCAGGAAGCACAGAATTGCATTGAAAAGCTGCAGCCGAGACACGCTGCATGCAAGGGCAGAGATCAGCTCACGGATTGGGCCAGGCTGCATCTTTAAATGTTTGAATGATTTATTGTCACTTGCATTTTACCGTGAATAATACAGTAATATACAGTGAAACATTTCAACTGTGGCCATAATGCGGCACCATTTTGAATAGTTTAGGAATAAATAAATTGAAAGAGAGCCCATTTTCGTTCTACTGCCTCTACCATGAGTCCTGAGCTGGTTCACCAGGGACACGACATCTGCTCCTTCACCCTTCCTCTATCCCCTCACCACCATCTGCACTGGAGCCACCAACGTAGGAGTCGCCACTCTTTAGGTGCCATCGGTTTGTTCTGGGCCCACCTTGCAGATACTGCTGCCAATTCATACGCAGAACCCACACTCGCCCCACAACCAAGAATACCTGGCACACTGCCAGGCCAGGCCACCGCTGCACCAAGAGGCCTGTTTCAGCTGCCCTCCTCCAAGATGTCGCCTTGCCAATCCTACCATCTTGAAGAGTGCACTGCAGCCACCACTGCCTCCGCTCGCTGGAGAAGCTTTGCTGCCGCCTCTGACTGCCAGGATGATGCCACCACTCCACGCAAGGCTCGCTCTCATAGCTGTGCAGATGCCACCAACTAACCCTCCATAGAAAAGAAAAACAAAAGAAAAAAGCAAAAGAGAAAGAGCAGAAGTAAAAATGCGAAAGAAAACACATGAGTCCGGGCAAGAGTCCATATGCAGCCCTGCTACTCTGCTGCCATCTTGGTACCATCGCACGGCTGTTCATTTGTTCTCTTAACACTCACTCAAGTGACTACCTGCAATGTTCACATCCATACTTTCCATTGCCAATTAGCTCAGTCCCAGGATGAGGCAGTTTGTCTTGCTGGCAGCAGTCCTCAGTCAAGATGCTCTGCATCAATGGCAGACCTGCACTATTTGCCAGTAACTTATGCAGCAAACAGAATGCATGTGCAGCAAGCAAGCAGCCATGTTTCTGAATCAAAGGGAAATAGTCCTCAATGAATAACCTGGAGGCACCTGTCAGTCAGGGGATCCCAGTAAAGAAAGTCAAGCCCAACTTTCCTACTGGTCCAGGAAACTGGTCATGGTCAGATATCTGGTTAGGGTTTCATCGGTAAGAGGTCAGTGCTCTGAAGTTTGGAGAATGGATCATGGTCACTCCTGTAGATCTATGGGTCCAGGAGTTGGGCTAATATTGTTGAGGAGATACACAGTCACCAGTCAAGGGCTTGAGGATTCTAATCTGACGTTATCCAGTTATATCAGCAAAAGGAGTTGGGCTAGAGTCAGTCTGTCAGGTCTGACTACAGAAACTAAGCCAAAGGTGGGTGGAGGGAAACAAAAGGCGGCGGCGTGGCAGAGCGATGGTACCTACCAAGGAGGGGTATGGTAAAGCATGGAAAGACAGGGATCATGTGGGACTGGTGTTTGTCTATGGTCACGAGCACTCCAGCTTCAATGGGAAGGTTGGCATTGTGACTTCATGTGCCAGGAGCTGGGCAAAAGGTTGGTAGATGTGGGTTCATATAGGCAAGTTGGATGGGACATGGTGGGACGCTAAGATCATGAAGAAGGCTATCAGGAAAGGAGAGGTCTGAGGGCTCACTGAGACATAGTCAAAATGTCCTCGGTGCGGGGCTTGCCCTGTGGGGACTATGTGTGGTTCCTCCTCTGAACAGGTGCCTGATGCTCAATGGCTACAGCTATGGTGTGTGGGTGTGTGTACCTCTCCAGCAGACTTTGAGGGTACAGGAATGTGAGCCACTGCAGCTTCTGTTCAATGAGGACCATTGTTTCCCACATATTCGTCTGCCACTCCGGTTCTTCACTTGCATGTAGACAAAGTCTCTGATTGCTGACACAACAGGGTCCTCTCTTGCCTGGGCCTGACCAGATGCCTGGTGCCTGCAGCCTTATGAGTGCCAGCAGTATGTCTTCCCTGACCAGATGCAGAGGTGCTCATTAGGTTGTGCTCCCAAACTTTCTAAACTTGATGTTCCCAATGAGATGTCTGTATCTGAGCTGGTGGGAGCTACAGGATACAACCTTACCGATG
Organism: Chiloscyllium plagiosum; assembly: GCF_037043375.1. Classification (NCBI taxonomy): domain Eukaryota; kingdom Metazoa; phylum Chordata; class Chondrichthyes; order Orectolobiformes; family Hemiscylliidae; genus Chiloscyllium; species Chiloscyllium plagiosum. The sequence continues at coordinate 38,784,600 of NW_028270157.1, forward strand.
CCCCCCTCCCCGTGAGACCTTTGTACCCTTGTCCTCAGAGATTGACAAAGTGGCTTCTAAAAGAGCCAGCCTTTTCACTGTGGAGGTTCTGGAGGTGCTGGCAATACCTGCAAAACAAAGGGAGAAGAGACATCATGGCCAGTGATTAGAAGTCGTGTGCAGTGAGTGAGACCAGCAGCGGGGTTAATGTGACAGCTACAGTGGAATGGAAAGTGGTGGTTACATACTTGGTGGGACATGAATGCCTCCACATCAACACAGGAGCAGTCCAACTTCACTCTTACAAAGGTCTACATTCTCTCCTCATCTGGGGTAAGGCTCCAACCATCCATCCTGTTATCAGCTGTTTTCTCCTGTAATGAGAGAAAGGGAAGTGATGGCCTGGTGGTATTATCACTGAACCCAAGTAAAGTTCGAAGGACTTGGTTTTGAATCCCACCACAGCATATGGTGGAATTTAATACAGTTAAAACCTGGAATTAAGAGTCTAATAATGACTATTATTTATTGTCAGGAAAAAAGAAAACATCTGGTTCACTAATGTTCTTTAGGGAAGGAAAACACCATCATTACCTGGTCTATCCTACATGTGACTCCAGACCCACAGCAATGTGGTTCCTCAATCAGGGATGGTCAATAAATGCTGGCTGAGCCAGAGATGCCCTCATTCAGGAATGAATATAAAAGGCAAAGCCTTCTGAGGTGTTCTAAGCCAGTCAATCCACTGCACAAAGGGATACAGGGTTTGTGATGTTGGAGGTTGAGGGCGATGATAGATGATAGTGAGTGAGGGAAGAGGTTACAGGCAATGGTGACAGTGGCACAGCATGAGCAGTGGTGGGAACTAGGTGCTGGAGTAGAGAGTAAGTGAGTGTAAGGGAGCATTGAGCAGAATGTGACGCTTACCTGGAGTAGCAGAGAAGGTCATTGACCTTCTTACAGCATTGCTGTCCATTTGTCCATGTGGAGACTGTAGAGACCCTGGTGGTGACTTTGGACCAGGCTGCTAGGGTCTGGTAGCACAGCGTACTCTGTTGTCCCTTTAGCAAGAGGATGCCTCTCATTTGCACCATCCACTAGGTCCCTACTAGAGAACGGCAGTACTATTTTCTCCTTCTCCAACATCCTCTGGAAATGTCTATAAATGAGCAAGTCGGCTTCAGAATGCCAGTGCTTGTCCACTTGCACAGCAGCCTTTTAAAGACAGCGCGGACAGAAGGGATGCCAGTCTTTTGGCAGATAAGCGGGAGTTGTTTTGGAACAACGCATGGTAAGGTGGGGCTGGAATCAACTGTGTAGTATGGCAAAGAGACAGGGTAGTGGGTCAATGAGACTAGTTTGGTAAGATAACCACGAGAAATCTCACTGAAATCTTGTGGCCAAAATCCCTCCAAAAAACTTTATGCAATTCACATTTAGCTCAAAAAACATAGGATTCAGTCCACTCAATTTGTATCATACCTGCATTTGACCAATATTCTAAGTCTGACATTGTTCCCATGATCACGCATGTTTTTGGAATGGCTCCAGTAGAATCCATTCCCTTCTCCCATAAAAGATTCTGCAATAAAGGTGTCCTGTCTTTCACCTCTTAATAAACATTGTCACATGTTGTTTTATTCTATGATGGTTCCCATTACACCCATATTGTAAACTTAGACAATAGACAATAGACAATAGGTGCAGGAGTAGGCCATTCAGCCCTTCGAGCCTGCACCGCCATTCAATATAATCATGGCTGATCATTCCTAATCAGTATCCTGTTCCTGCCTTATCTCCATAACCCTTGATTCCACTATCTTTGAGAGCTCTATCCAACTCCTTCTTAAATGAATCCATAAAGTGGGCCTCCACTGCCCTCTGGGGCAGAGCATTCCACACAGCCACCACTCTCTGGGTGAAGAAGTTTCTCCTCATCTCTGTCCTAAATGGTCTACCCCGTATTTTTAAGCTGTGTCCTCTGGTTCGGCACTCACCCATCAGTGGAAATATGTTTCCTACTGCCAGAGTGTCCAATCCTTTCATAATCTTATACGTCTCAATCAGATCCCCTCTCAATCTTCGAAACTCAAGGGTATACAAGCCCAGTCGCTTCAGTCTTTCAGTGTAAGGTAATCCTGCCATTCCAGGAATTGACCTCGTGAACCTACGCTGCACTCTCTCAATAGCCAGAATGTCTTTTCTCAAATTTGGAGACCAGAACTGCACACAGTACTCCAGGTGTGGTCTCACCAGGGCCTGTACAGCTGCAGAAGCACCTCTTTGCTTCTATACTCAATTCCTCTTGTTATGAAGGCCAGCATGCTATTAGCCTTCTTCACTACCTGCTGTACCTGCATGCTTGCCTTCATTGACTGGTGTACAAGAACACCCAGATCTCTCTGTACTGCCCCTTTACATAAATTGATTCCATTGAGGTAGTAGTCTGCCTTCCTGTTCTTGCTACCAAAGTGGATAACCATACATTTATCCACATTAAACTGCATCTGCCATGCATCTGCCCACTCACCTAACTTGTCCAGGTCACCCTGTAATCTCCTAACATCCTCATCACATTTCACCCTGCCACCCAGCTTTGTATCATCAGCAAATTTGCTAATGTTATTGCTGATACCATCTTCTATATCATTAACATATATTGTAAAAAGCTGTGGTCCCAGCACGGATCCCTGCGGTACCCCACTGGTCACTGCCTGCCATTCCGAAATAGAGCAGTTTATCACTACCCTTTGTTTCCTATTAGCCAACCAATTTTCAATCCAATCTAGTACTTTGCCCCCAATACCATGCACCCTAATTTTACTGGAAATGTGTTGCTGGAAAAGCGCAGCAGGTCAGGCAGCATCCAGGGAACAGGAGAATCTACGTTTCGGGCATAAGCCCTTCTTCAGGAATGGGCTTATGCCCGAAACGTCGATTATGCCCCATTCCTGAAGAAGGGCTTATGCCCGAAACGTCGATTCTCCTGTTCCCTGGATGCTGCCTGACCTGCTGCGCTTTTCCAGCAACACATTTCCAGCTCTGATCTCCAGCATCTGCAGACCTCACTTTCTACCCTAATTTTACTCACTAACCTCCTGTGTGGGACTTTATCAAAAGCTTTCTGAAAGTCCAGGTACACTACATCTACTGGATTTCCCTCGTCCAACTTCATAGTTACATCCTCAAAAAATTCAAGAAGATTAGTCAAGCATGATTTCCCCTTCATAAATCCATGCTGACTCTGTCCTATCCTGTTACTACTATCCAGATGTGCAGTAATTTCATCCTTTATAATAGACTCCAGCATCTTTCCCACCACTGAGGTCAGACTAACTGGTCTATAATTACCTGCTTTCTCTCGCCCACCTTTCTTAAAAAGTGGTATAACATTAGCCACCCTCCAATCCTCAGGAACCGACCCCGAATCTATTGAACTCTGGAAAATAATCACCAACGCATCCACGATTTCCTGAGCCACCTCCTTCAGTACCCTGGGATGCAGTCCATCAGGCCCCGGAGACTTATCAACCTTCAGGCCTAACAGCCTCTCCAACACCAAATCCTGGCAAATATAAATTCCCTTAAGTTCAGGTCCTTCAGCCACTGTTACCTCAGGGAGATTGCTTGTGTCTTCCCAAGTGAACACAGATCTGAAGTACCCATTTAATTCCTCTGCCATTTCTTTGTTCCTAATAATATATTCCCCTGTTTCTGTCTTCAAGGGCCCAATTTTTGTCCTAACCATTTTTTTGCCTTGCACATACCTAAAAAAGCTTTTACTTATTTCCACCTAAGAGGTATCTTATCTATTCAGTGGAGTTGGTGCTATTGGATATTTCACCAATGTGAATCCATCTACAAACTGACAAATATTGAGAGAGCTTGTCACAAGTACTACATCTTTGTGACACCCAGCTATGACCATGGATGATGGGACTGGTTGTAACATCAAATCAACATAAGCTAAGATCTGAGGAGAAACTGGAGTATCAAGTTTCACTTATGCAAAAAAACTGAAGCTGTAAATCTTAAATACAAACAGAACATGTTCTCAGAAAAGAAAACAACAGCTTAGGCAGTATCTGTAGAGAAAGTTAATGAAGGCAATCTCACCTCCCAAAAACAGATGGGTATGTGGGTTATGAACATATAAAACTTCACAACCCCAAACCCAATCTACCACAAAAGCCACACATCCCCCCACTTCCAGTTAAAGGGGGTACAGCAACCAACAGAAAGTATTCATTTAAACATATTAATGCAACTGAATGTGTCAGATTTTACCATTAATTTAAACTTACCATAGATTTCCCAGCATCAGGATTCCTGAAAAGGGGAGTTGAGGGCTACTGCAGAAATGTCTTCCCAGGATACCTTGTGGTAGGAGTGCTTCTTCCAGCCCATCAACTGTTGCTCCTTTTCCCTTTGAGAATCAAATAATCACCCCACTCAGGATCGCTGACCTCCTGTCAGGATCAGGCTCCAGGGTTAAATCCCACTCCAGGACTCAACCCCTATGAAATTCAGTTCATCTTCAGATCTGCCACCAAGATCAGAACCAACCTGCCCTACCCTCGCCAAGATTGAAGCCTCCCTCTCACTCCAAGATCTCAACACATCTCTACTCTGACGCCACTCATGTGACAAGTTCCCAAACCTGCTACCTGCCTTCTCTGAAATATTCCCTACTCAGCAGGGAGCAAAGCTTACTAACCAGCTTCGCTTCCAGGTAGGAAAACTGTTGGAAAAAGTAAATGAACACAAAACTTCGAGGTTTTGCAATCAGGCCTCCTCATCCCTCAGACCATTCCCAAGTCTCAGAAACTCTGACACTTACAAAACAAGAGTTGTGGTTTTGGTTGGTGATCTCTCACGAGACTGATTAACATTTCATCTTCACCACATGGACAATCATCTGGTAAACTAGATCACCCATCCCTTGCATGTGTTGTACTATTTTCATTCCATTGAACTCAAATGAAATGAAAATAGGCCTGTTCTATCACGAGAGAGTAATCTGCTCTATGAGATTACTGTTCGTACAAGAAGATGGAAATTTATCCCTGAAACTGTTTATGAAATCCAGACTTGGTTCCTTAACAAATTAGGCTTTTTCACAATATCCTAAAATACATTTTGTAAGACAGTCAAGTTTGGTTCTTTTTGTAATTAAGGTGAGGTAGTGTGAATCCTGGAAATCTGCAATTAAACAAAGCGCAGAAGAAACTCAGTAGTCTGGCAGCATCTGAGAGAGAAACAGCAAATGTTTTGAGTCTGATAAGATTACGAAAAAGATTCATTCCGACTCAAAATATTAACTCTGGTTTTCTCTTCCCAAAAATACTGAGTTTCTCCAGCACTTACTTTTTTTTTGTCTTTACCTGAGTATTTAGAAGGTTGCTTCTTTTTACAACACCATCCATCTAAATTATGTATTCTAAGAAGATGTCACATGCAATGTAATTAAATTACTCTGTGATGAAAAAAATACATTTTAAAATTATTAGAATTATTGAACTCCAAAGTAAGGGAAGTAAACATAATCAAAATAAGTATATTGTTCCTTTTTTAATGTTTTTTATATATTATTCAAATGTCTGATAATAGGAATTGCTAATCCTACTGAATGATTTATAATGTCATTTAGAAAGGGTAAAGTGTGGGAGACAATCTGAGAAAAGTTATCCTTACCTAAAAATGTATATATTACTGTTACTGGATATCACAATTTATAATGCTTTGAAGCATAATAGATACTACCACCAAATTGCTGTTGGGTAAAATGAAATCTACTATTATCAAAAACAAGTCATGAGCCAAATAGAGAATATGACCATAACATTTCAGCTGGTGGGCAGCACAGGGTGTTGATGGGAAATGCATCCTGAAGTAAGTGCTTCGATATTGACAGCTCAAACTGTGGCTTACATTTGAATATACAAGGACTAGAAACATTGCTTTTCAGGTTTTGGGTGACAAATGGAGAGAAATGTGTGAAAGAACGTGTTCATGCCACATGTGGGAGATGACGTGGAACTCTCAGCCTTTGAGGGTGTTGAATGTAGACATGGTAACGATTCAGAATGAAACCAGATGAATGTTTGAGAGAAATAAACTTGCATGGCTACAGAGATAGATCAGATCAATCAGACTGACTGGTTTGCTCAACAATGAGCTGGCATGGATGTTGGGTAGAGTAAAGGGAAATGGTGACATAGTGGTCATAGAACTGGATTAGTAACCCCAGAATCCAGATTAATGCTCTCAGAACACATGTTCAAACCAGGATACCAGCCGGTGGAATTTCAATTAAAAACCTGGAATTAAAAGTTAGTCTAATGATGGCCATAAAATCTTTATTGCTCATTACATACAAAATCAGACCTACGACAATGTGGTTAATTCTTAAGCATCCTCTTAAATGGCTGGCAAACTGCCATGAAGTCTAAGTAATAGAATGTACATGAATGGACACCCAGAATTGTCAATGACAAACCAAGCCGTGTTAACCTTACAAAGTCCCCCTTTTCTGACAAACATTGGGATAGTTGTTCTGATGACTAATCATGCAACAGACTGACAGTGTCACACTCACTGAATCATACCTAATTGTAAATATCCCAGACCCATTGTCAGCCCTGGATATGTCGTGTCCCACTATAAGGACAGATCTGCTCGAGGTAACAGCACTGTGTAATACTGTCAGGAGGAAGTTGTCTTTGGAGTCCTCCACAATGACTCCAACTTCAAGAATTCTCACAGCAAGAAGTTAAACTTGGATAAGGAAGTTGCAGATTGTGGTTGACTCCAAATCTGATTCTGCTGATGACCCTCAGCACAGCATTGCTGTTCATTTTTTGATTTATACTGCAATAATCCCATTGAGCAAGTTGGTAGTGTCACACATGATGGAGTTTATCCTCAATGTAAAGATGCACCTTTGTCTCCACAGGACTGTCTAGTGATCACTCCTACTAATACTGCCATGGGCAGACACATCTGCCAGGGGTAGATTGGTGAGGACATGTTCAAGGATGATTTTCCTTCTTGTTGATTCCCTTATTATTTACTGCAGATCCATCTCGCAGCTATGTCCTTTAGGACTCAGCCAGCTCAGTCAGGAGTGGTGCTATTGAACCACTCATGGTGATGGACTTTGAAATCACCCACAGTATATTCTCTGCCGTCGCTACCTTCAGTGCTTCTTCTGACTGGCAGTACAAATAAAAAAGTGAACATCCATGCTGTGCTGAGGGTTGTCAGCAGAATCACATTTGGAGTCAACCACAATCTGTAACTTCATGGCTGAACATATCACCCACTACCAGTACTATCAGGCTGGTGATCAATCTTGGTTCAATGAAGAATGCAGAAGGATCTGTCAGGGAGCACAGAACATACCTAAAAAAATGAGGTGTTTGAAGAAGCTACAATGTGGAATGACATGTGTGTCAAACAGAAGAAGCAATATATGATAAACAGCAGTAAATGATTTCACATCCAATAGATAAGATCAAAGCTCTGCATTCAAATTACATGCAGTCTTGAATTATGATGAACAATTAAGCAACTAATAGAAGGAGGAGGCTCCATGAATGCTGCATTAGCCTTGTAGAAAAGGCAAGGCTGAAGCATTTACAACCATCTTCCACCAGAGGCACCAATTGGATGATCCATCTTGGTCTCCTTTTGAGTTCTCAGCATCAAGCGTTCACTCTGTGTAATATTAAGAAGGGACAGAAGATAATTCATATTGTTAAGGATATGGCCATGACAATATTCCAACAAAAGTTCTGAAGATTTGAGTTCTAGAACAGTAATTCCCTTAGCCAAGCTGTTGCAGTACAGCTACAGCACTGAATTACTCTCTTTGGAAGAGAAATCTGAACAGTAACAACCCCAGAGTATAAATTCCTCTTCATCTCCATCTTAAATGGAAGACTCCTTATTTTTAAACTGCACTCCCTTGTTCTAAATACTCCCTAAATTGACAAATATCCTGTCAGCATCTGCCTGACCAAACTCTGTCAGAATATCTGTTTCAATAAAATCATCTTTCAATCTTCTGAATTCCGATGACTATAAACCTTTCCCCGTAAGATAAAATCGTTATGCCAGAAATCAGCTGAATGCATCCTCTCCAAACTGCCTCCAATGTAATATTCCATTTTAAATAATGTGACCAAAACTGTACACAATACTGTAATGCCCTTTACAGTTGTAGCATGATTTTCCTACCTTTATACTCCATGCTCCTTGCAATAAAGTTTGATATTCCATTTGTCTTCCTAATTATTTTCCGGTACTTGCATGTTGACTTTTCATGATTTATATAATAGGACACCCAACTCCCTCAGTAATGCAGCAATCTACAATGTCTCTCCATTTGAATAATATTCTGTTTTCCTATTCTTCTTGCCATAATAAAATAACCTCACGTTTCCCGACATTTTCCATCTGCCAAATTTTCAAATATGGAAATATGTGGGAAGTATTAGTATTCAAGCAAAATATTAGTCCTGAGTGCATCATACATTATTAAAACATTGTTTTTTCTCTCGCTTTCAACTGTTATTCATGGATGATTTACCTCCGGGAGTTTTCTTTTATAATGATGGATGATCGGGAGGAGGATATTGTGACATGCAAAAATCAACTATTTAACTGTTCATTTTTATTTTGAAAGGTTTTATTGGGTTACTGGCTCAGATCCATTCTTGTGCAGATGGGAAGTTCTGCATTTACTTCTTCGATTAAATAATTGGAAAAAAAAATGTGCTGCTGCTTGTGATCCTTTCAAAATAATTTTCAATGCTTCAGTAGCAATGTGTGAGATTCCAATCCATCAAGCAGAATAGTATGACTGGAACTGCAATACTGATGGAAATTTTGGCAAATGAGCTTCAGAATTCCAAATCCAAACCATGGGGCTGTATATCAAGTTTTTCATAGTCATTTCTCAAGTCAGAAAAGAAACTTCCATACGATGAGGTGTCTTCTGAAATAACTGCAATTAGCTGTATTTTAAAAAGAATTCCTTTGATTTTGTGGGGGTGAAAATACATAAATACAGTTTGATATAATCCTATACATTTCCCTGGAGACCATTTGGACTAGTTGCTTTCCTAGTACAATCTTACATTTATTCGCAGGTTGATTGCATCAGAAATTCTCTTATTTTATTGAAGTTAGACAGCGTGCAATTTTGCAACTGGGGATGGAAACCAAACTGATTACAATTGACTGTTGCAACCATTAAAGAAGCAGTACCCTATATAAAATTTCCCTTAGGTTTTGGCAGATAACTGATTTTGCAATGTCAGCGGCCAATTTGTTTTTTTAGCCAAGCTTTTGACACTGTATCCTTTCCATTACAAGGGCATCTACTTCTACCTTGGTTCCATTGTCCACCTCTATCAGCTTACCTGCTATACAAACATTCATCTATTGCCCTTGTTATCTCCAGTCTCAACAATTTCAATACTTCTCTAATCAACATGAGATCTTCCATTCTTTGTAAGCTTAAGCTCATCCAATATTGTCCTCCCTGTATCCTAATCTGCAACAAGTTTGATTCCACCATCCCCGTGCCCATTGACCTCCAGCCCAGCAACGTGATGGTTCTTATTATTTACTTCTGGAATGTTAAATTTCTCTGTTTTGATTTTTAAAAATCCACAGATATTTGAAGTATTTTTTAATAAGATGATTTTAATAATGGGCTGGATTTAGTAGAGTGGGCTGGACTGAGTGTAGTGGGTGAGTGTGGTCAGGAGTACCTGCAGCAGATTTCCAACAGCAGTAAAACAGTCCCTAGTTAAACTGAGAGCATGAAGAGTCAAACATAACAGTCTGGTCTGTTGTCTGTGTGGATGGCAATTAGAGTTAATGGTACACTTAAAGCCAATTATCTCCAAGCTGACTGGAATTTAGTGGTGGCTCATGAATATAATGGGACTGACACAGACTTTTCATAGCTCCCAAAGGCTGCCTCGTAAGTTCTGTCAGTTTTGCATGCAGCCTTGTAGTGAGGGTGCCTCATTCACAGGTATGAGATTGGACCCAGCTTCATGAGGTATGTGTGTGTGATGGAAGGAGTGTTGAAAACCATTCTCAAGAATTAGCCTCAGTAGGGAGTGAGAACAGGTGACCAGGGAAGTCAATTACTAATTTTTGACTGAAGAATCTAACAGCAGTTCCATGGAGATCTAATGACCTCAGGGTGATCAATTAATGCATTTTAACATGACACCTATCACTCACTAGCCTCTCTTACTGTTCATTATACTACAAATCTTAATTTATTAGAAACATGCCCTGGCACCCAGGACTCTCATATACATCTGGGCACTCAGTCTCAACTTCACACACCAACCAATGCTGTCTGCCTCATGGGTACATCTCACAATCTCCATATGCTTCTAGTCATTCAGCTATGGCAAGCATATTGTCCGAATTCAACCAGTGACATTTTGCCCTGTCTGTGCAAGGCAAGGTAGCATATAGTATAAGTAAAACTAGTGGATCTGTATCTGGTAAGCCATAAGGAAGAGATGCCTTTCTCCATCATTGGGTCAGCTGTGATGGGGCAAATGGAATTTGTTGTTTCTGAGAGCTTTGTCTGAAGCATCTACATACTGCTACCTAACATGAAGAGCAAGCTGCTGAAGGTGTGACCATGAACCTCCTGCATTCCACCTAACCACTTTGCATTCCTCATTCCAACTAGGGAGGTGGTGGTGTAGTGAAACATCACTAGATAAGTAATCTAAACCCCAGGTCACGTCTATGGTTTCATGGCAGATGAATTAAATAAAAATCTGGTAATGCTGCAAAAACTCATGGAATGTCCTCCAGGGAATGTCCTCCAGGGAAGAAGACCTGGTCTAGCCTATATGTGATTTTGGACACATTGAGCAATTAAGAATCAACTAGATTAATGGGTAATAAATACCAGCCTAGGCAGAAACACCTACATCCCATGAATGTATTAAAAAAAATTCCCCTTCTCACCTCCTGTTTTCAGAAAGCTGCTACTTCTCCAATCATAGGAATGGCACGAGAAGAAGCCATACCAACAAGACAACACTAATCAAGAAGTTCCATCTGAGAAATATCTGAGGCATGCGAATGGATATTGCTGTCACATCAGTTGTTTGGAATGTGTGTTCTCATGATGGCATTAAAGCCGTCTGTGGTTGCAGGTAATGCACCTTCATGTGCCCACATCCTGGCAGAATATTGCATGGGCAGCAGTGGTTTTGCAAAGTTCATGGGTAGAGCTGTGCAAGGCCAGTGACAGTGGTGAGTAACATAGCTAGCAAAAGTGATTTCCCACATGAAACTCTGGATTGCCTGACATCTTCAGAAATTGAAATCAATCTCCTGGGCACAGTTGGGAGAAGATTACTTTGAATTTTCAGTTCACGCTTGCACTATTTGATATTTTTCGAAAGAGTTTCAGCTTTATTTTCGTGAGGGTGATGCCAACAACATGAATCCAATTCCTGCACTGACTGTGGTTACCATGAAGGACTCCTCTCCTCAACCTCCATCCTTGACTAAGGTGTAGTTACCCTCAGGTTAAACCACCACAAGTCATCCCTCTAATGAATGACTAGCCCTCTGGTTTGGTAGGACTGTGCCAGCTTTAATTTTATTTTATCTCCATCGATTATCTATTATTTTGAAACTACACAGTATTAACTTTAATACTTTTAACAAAACTTCACAAAGAAAAAGTTTTTAAAATGTGTAAAAGCTACCTACTTTGTCATTGATTGCAATTACACACTCATAGAGCATTTCTTCTCCTTTAATCAATCTATTCAGAGATGTTATAACACATGTCTGGAGCAGATGGGATTTGAACTCCGGTCTCTTGGTAGAGACACTACCACTGTACCACATGAGGGGCCACGTTGGTGTCTCTGAGTAAATAGGTCTCAGAAGTCATAGAATATGAATTAAGAACAGAAGCAAGTTCCTTGATCCTTATGGATCATGGTTGATCTGTATCATCTGTGGCATAAATTGTAATTAATTATTTGCACCTCTGACATCCAAGATGGAGGCTGGGAAAAATTTCTGACTGTAACAGGCTGCTCCTTTTTTGGAGGTATTTTAGGAATTGGAGGTGATTTCCTCGAATTCCAGGAGCAGCAATTGCTGTTTTATATGTTGTTGGATTGTTTTGCAACTTTGGAGAAAAAAAAGTCAAAATAAGGGCACTTTTAAAAGGGAGAGGGACAGACAAAGGCAGCATGTGATCAGGTCAGTGCAGGAGAGAGAGAGAGAGAGAGAGAGAAAGAAACCCACACTGCTAACTGACACAGCAGTGAACCTGCGCAGTTACTGCCTTTGCTGTTGAATTCATGTATCACTGGACATCAGAGTGCAACTGGGAAAATTAACAAACAGTGAAATTCACAACTGATCTTGGAGGAACCTGTTTGGGAGAGGTCACAGCACAGAAACAGATAAATGAATAGTTTTAAGTAAGGCCTTGCTGTAAATCTATAGTAGTGAGTAGAGTGGGTTCTTTCTTGATTATGTGTTTTATTGAGATATGTCTCTTGATTAAACTTAAAAATATAAGCCATAAGTATTATGTTAGCCTGAAGCAGTGTTTTGTAGACAAATAAGATGGTGCTATTTTCTGGGTCTGTAGATTGAAATAAGCAAAAATGGCCCTTAATAGAGTGATACGCTCTTCTTATCAGATGTGGGAGTTTAGGGAGGGTTTATGTGTTACTGAGGATTATATCTGCAATAAATGCCGTTGGTTGAATGGATCAGTTGGAACAACAGTTAGAGGCAATCAAGAATTTACAGGATTCTGGGGTGGAGTGGTGCTGGAAATGCACAGTAATTCAGGCAGCATCCAAGGAGCAGGAAAATCGACGTTTCGGGCAAAAGCTCTTCATCAGGAATACAGGCAGAATGCCTGAAGGATGGAGAGATAAATGAGAGGAGGGTGGGGTGAGGAGAAAGTAGCATAGAGTACAATAGGCGAATGGGGGTGGGGATGAAGGTGATAGGTCAGAGAGGAGGGTCAGTGCTGAGCTGGAAGTTTGGAACTGGGGTGAGGTGGGGGAAGGGGAAATGAGGAAACTGGTGTTCAGGAGGTCGGGGAAGAAGTTTTCCTCCTCTCTGTACAAGAATCTCAGGGAGTCCCTCTCCCACTGCAACTCCCAGGTCATTTCCTCTGCCCTGAAGCTCTTCGACCATGTCCTGAACACCAGTTTCCTCATTTTCCCTTACCCCACCTCACCCCAGTTCCAAACTTCACCAAACACCACCATCCCCATGACCTGTCCTACCAGCCTATCTTCTTTTCCACCTATCCACTCCACCCTCCTTTCTGACCTATCACTTTCATCCCACCCCCATTCACCCATTGTACTCTTTGCTACCTTCCCCCACCCTCCTCCCTGATCTATCACCTTCATCCCCACCCCCACTCACCAATTGTACTCTATGCTACTTTCTCACCACCCCCACCCTCCTCTCATTTATCTCTCCACCCTTCAGGCACTCTGCCTATATTCCTGATGAAGGGCTTTTGCCCGAAACGTCGATTTTCCTGCTCCTCGGATGCTGCCTGAACTGCTGTGCTTTTCCAGCACCACTCTACTCCAGAATCTGGTTTCCAGCATCTGCAGTCATTGTTTTTACCTAGGAATTTACAGGAGCAAGGTGGTGTGATGGATGGCAATTATAGGAAGGAAGAAACGATGCAGGAAACAGTCGCACAGATGGGTAATGCCAGGAAAGGTAAGAGAGGTAGGCAGGTAGTGCAGGAGTCTTCTGTGGCTATCCCCATTTCAAACAAGTTTGCTGTTTTGGAAAATATAGAGGGTGATGGATTCTTAGTGGAATGTAGCATGAACAGCCAAGTTTCTGGTATTGAGACAGGCTCTAATGTAATGAGGGGTACATTGCATTACAAGAGACCAATTGTATAAGGGGACTCTGTAGGCAAAGGCAGATGTTTCTGTGGCCAGCAGTGAAAAATCAGAACAATGTGTTGCCTCTCTGCTGCCAGGATCAAGGATGTCTCAGAGAGGGTGCAGAATGTTCTCAAGGGGGAGAAGGGCCAACAGGAGGTCATTGTACCATTGGAACCAATGATATAGGAAGGGAAAAGGATGAGATTCTAAAGGAAGAATATTGAGAGTTAGGCCATAATTTAAAAAGGAGGTCCTTGAGAGTTATAATATCTAGATTATTCCTGATGCTACGAGCTAGTGAGGGTAGGAATAGGAAGATAGAGCAGACGAATGCATGGTTGACGAACTCGTGTACGGGAAAAGGATTCACATTTTTGGATCATTGGAATCTCTTCTGGAGTAGAGGTGACCTGTACAAGAAGGATGAATTGCACCTGCGTTGGAAGGGCACTAATATACTGGCAGGGAGATTTGCTCGAGCTGCTCGGGACAATTTAAACTGGTAAGGTGGCGAGTAGGACCCAGGGAGATAGTGAGGAAAGAGATCAATCTGAGATTGGTGCAACAGAGAAAAGAAAAGAGTCAAACAGTCAGGGCAGGCAGGGACAAAGCAAAGAATAAGGTAGGACTGATAAATTAAACTGCATTTATTTCAATGCAAGAGGCCAAACAGGGACAGCAGATGAATTCAGGGAATGGTTAGGAACATGGGACTGGGATATCATAGCAATTACAGAAACATGGCTCAGGGATGGACACGACTGCAGCTTAATGTTACAGGATACAAATGCTACAGGAAGGATAGAAAGGGAGGCAAGAGAGGAGGGGGAGTGGCGTTTTTGATAAGGGATAGCATTACAGCTGTACTGAGGAAGGATATTACCGGAAATACATCCAGGGAAGTTATTTGGGTGGAACTGAGAAATAAGAAAGGGATGTTCACCTTATTGGCATTGTATTATAGACCCCCCTAATAGTCAGTGGGAAATTGAGAAACAAATTTGTAAGGAGATCTCAGTTATCTGGAAGAATAACAGTGTGGTTATGGTAGGGGATTTTAACTTTCCAAACATAGACTGGGACTGCCATAGTGTTAAGGGTTTAGATGGAGAGGAATTTGTTAAGTGTGTACAAGACAATTTTCTGATTCAGTATGTGGATGTACCTACTAGAGAAGGTGCAAAACCTGACATACTCTTGGGAAACAAGGCAGGACAGGTGACTGAGGTGTCAGTGGGGAAGCACTTTGGGGACAGCCACCATAATTCTATTAGATTTAAAATAGTGATGAAAAAGGATAGACCAGATCTAAAAGTTGAAGTTCTAAAAATTGGACAAAGGCTAATTTTGATGGTATTAGACAAGAACTTTCAAAAGCTGATTGGGGGGAGATGTCTGCAGGTAAAGAGATGGCTGGAAAATGGGAAGCTTTCAGAAATTAGATAATAAGAGCCCAGAGACAGTATATTCCTGTTAGGATGAAAGGAAAGGCTGGTAGGTCTAGGGCATGCTGAATGACTAAAGAAATGGAGGGTTTGATTAAGAAAAAGAAGGAAGTGTATGTCAGGTGTAGAGAGGATAGATCAAGTGAATCCTTCGAAGAGTACAAAGGCAGTAGGACTATATTTAAGAGGGAACTCAGGAGGGCAAAAAGGGGACATGAGATAGCTTTGGCAAACAGAGTAAAAGAGAATCCAAAGGGTTTTTACAAATACATTAAGGACAAAAGGGTAACTAGGGAGAGAATAGGGTCCCTCAAGGATCAGCAAGGCGGCCTTTGGGTGGAGCCGCAGGAGATGGGGGAGATACTAAACGAGTATTTTGCATCAGTGTTTACTGTGGAGAAGGATATAGAAGATATAGAAAGTAGGGAAATATATGGTGGCATCTTTCAAAATGTCCACATTACATGTTCTGGATGTCTTGAAATGCATAAAAGTGGATAAATCCTCAGGACCTGATCAAGTGTACACTAGAACTTTGTGGGAAGGTCGGGAAGTGAGTGTTGGGCCCCTTGCTGAGATATTTGTATCATTGATAGTCACAGGTGAGGTGCTGGAAGATTCGAGGTCGGCTAACATGATGCCACATTTAAGAAAGGTGGTAAGGGCAAGCCATGGAACTATAGAACGGTGAACTTGACGTCGGCAGTGGGCAAGGTTTTGGAGGGAATCCTGAAGGACAGGATGTACATGTATTTGGAAAGGCAAGGACTGATTAGGGATAGTCAACTTGGCTTTGTGCGTGGGAGATCATGTCTCACAAACTTGATTGAGTTTTTTGAAGAAGTAACAAAGAGGATTGATGAAGGCAGAGTAGTAGATGTGATCTATATGGACTTCAATAAGGTGTTTGACAAGGTTCCCCATGGTAGACTGATTCGCAAGGTTAGATCTCACGGAATACAGGGAGAACTAGCCATTTGGATACAGAACTGGCTCAAAGGTAGAAGACATAGGGTGGTGGTGGAGAGTTGTTTTTCAGACTGGTGGCCTGTGACCACTGGTGTGCCACAAGGATCGGTGCTGGGTCCACTACTTTTCATGATTTCATAAATGATGTGAATGTGAGCATAAGAGGTATAGTTAGTAAGTTTGCAGAGACACCAAAATTGAAGATGTACTGGACAGCGAAGAAGGTTACCTCAGATTAGAACGGGATCTTGATCAGATGGGCCAATGGGCTGAAGAGTGGAAGATGGAGTTTAATTCAGATAAATGCAAGGTGCTGCATTTTGGAAAAGCAAATCTTAGCAGGCCTATACACTTGATGGTAAGGTCCTAGAGAGTGCTGCTGAACAGAGACCTTGGAGTGCAGGTTCATAGCTCCTTGAAAGTGGAGTCACAGGTAGATAGGATAGTGAAGAAGGCATTTGGTATGCTTTCCTTTATGGGTCAGAGTATTGAGTACAGGAGTTGGGAGGTAATGTTGCGGCCGTACAGGACATTGGTTAGGCCACTGTTGGAATATTGTATACAATTCTGTCTCCTTCCTATCGGAAGGATGTCGTGGAACTTGAAAGGGTTCAGACAAGATTTGCAAGAATGTTGCCAGGGTTGGAGGATTTGAGCTATAAGGAGAGGTTGAATTGGCTGGGGCTGTTTTCCCTGGAGTGTTGGAGGCTGAGGGGTGACCTTATAGAGATTTATAAAATCATGAGGTGCATGGATAAGGTAAATAGACAATGTCTTTTCCCTAGGGTGGAGGAATCCAGAACTAGAGGGCATAGGCTTAGGGTGAGAGGGGAAAGATATAAAAGAGATTTAAGAGGTAACGTTTTCATGCAGAGGATCGTACATATATGGAATGTGCTGCCAGAGGAAATGGTGGAGGCTGGTACAATTGCAACATCTACTCCACAACCACCTGATGAAAAAGCAGCATTTCGAAACCTACTGCTTCCAAATAAACCTGTTGGACTATAACTTGGTGTTGTGTGATTTTTTAATTTTGAAGATATGTATGAACACTTTGTAAGAAGAAACAGCATAAGAGGCCTATCAAAAGGCCAGCAAGTGAAGGTGAGCTGCCATTCCCAACCCCTGAACAGTACATAACTACTACATCTCAATTATTGTCCATCCCATTCAGCAGGGCCTGTAGACCCCCTCCACCATCTAATATGGCTCCATTGATGATTAAAGAGGTACAATCTGCCTTATTGATTGGCAATTCTTAGAGGCTAGCTTTCCTCCTGGATGGAATCGAAAGTCAAAGTCAGTTAGGGGGCTTCATGAATGTACTCAAGGCAGTTGGACTCACCATGACTGATCAGATAGAGAATGGAGTCACTGCTTCAACAGAAAATACCAGCCAATGTCTTGACCATTTTAGAAGTTAACATTTAATATAATTTCACAGCAGTTAGTAATAAGAAGGTCTGTATGTTGAACAAATTCACACAAGAATAAAATCATGGATATAGGTTTGCTCGCTGAGCCTAGAAGGTTCATTTTCAGATGTTTTGTCACCATACTAGATAATATCTTCAGTGAGCCTCCGGACGAAACACTGCTGATATTTCCTGCTTTCTATTTATATGTTTGGGTTTCCTTGGGATGGTGATGTCATTTCCTATGGTGACATCATTTCTTGTTCTTTTTTTGCAGGGGTGGTAAATGGGATCCAAGTCAATGTGTTGGATTGCCATGCTTCTAGGAATTTTCGTGCATGTCTTTGGCTTGTCCTAGGATGGATGTGTTATCCCAGTTGAAGTGGTGTCCTTCCTCATCCGCATGGAAGGATACTAGTGAGAGAGGGTCATGTTGTTTTGTGGCTCATTGATTTTTCATACATGCTGGTGGCTAGTTTTCTGCCTGTTATCCAATGTAGTGTTTTTTTTGTAAATGATAATTGTATTGTTGTCTGTATAGTGTATTTCAAGTTCATTAGCTGCTGTTTTAGTGTGTTGGTGGGTTTGTGGGCTACCATGATGCCAAGGGGTAGTCTGGCAGTAATTTCCAAGATGTCTTTGATGTAGGGGAGAGAGGCTAGGGTTTCTGGACATGTTTAGTCTGCTTGTTTGGGTTTGTTGTTGAGAAATCGGCGGATTGTGTTCACTGGCTACTCATTGTTTTTGAATACTACTCAGACCCCTTGCCATTATGGTAGCCCACAAACCCACAAAAACAGCAGCTAATGAACTTGAAAGACCCAATACAGACAATAAGCAAAACTAATGCCATTTACAAAATACCTTGCAAGAACTGTAACAAACACTACATTGGACAAACAGGCAGAAAACTAGCCACCAGGATACATGAACATCAACTAGCCACAAAACAACATGATCCTCTCTCACAAGTATCCTTACATACAGATAAGGAAGAACACCACTTCAACTGGGACAATACATCCATCCTAGGACAAGCCAAACAGAAACACGCATGAGAATTCCTACTAGCCACTGTTTAAGATGTGTGGTAAGGACAAGCCAGGGAAAAATAGACAAGTGAGCCTGACCTCGGTGGTGGGCAAGTTGTTGGAGGGAATCCTGAGGGACAGGACGTACATGTATTTGGAAAGGCAAGGACTGATTAGGGATAGTTAACATGGCCTTGTGCATGGGAAACCATGTCTCACAAACTTGATTGAGTTTTTTGAAGAAGTAACAAAGAGGATTGATGAGGGCAGAGTGGTAGATGTGATCTATGTGGACTTCAGTAAGGCGTTCAACAAGGTTCCCCATTGATTAGCAAGGTTAGATCTCATGGAATACAGGGAGAACTAGCCACTTGGATACAGAACTGGCTCAAAGGTAGAAGACAGGGTGGTGGTGGAGGGTTGTTTTTCAGACTGGAGGCCTGTGACCAGTGGAGTGCCACAAGGATCGGTGCTAGGCCCTCTACTTTTTGTCATTTACATAAATGATTTGGATGAGAGCAGATGACACCAAAATTGGAAGTGTAGTGGACAGCGAAGAGGGTTACCTCAGATTACAACAGGATCTGGAACAGATGGGCCAATGGGCTGAGAAGTGGCTGCCCAGTTTAATTCAGATAAATGCGAGGTGCTGCATTTTAGGAAAGCAAACTTTAGCAGGATGTATACATTTAATGGTAAGGTCCTAGGGAGCGTTGCTGAACAAAGAGACCTTGGAGTGCAGGTTCATAGCTCCTTGAAATTGGAGTCACAGGTAGATAGGATAGTGAAGAAGGTGTTTGGTATGCTTTCTTTTATTGGTCAGAGTATTGAGTACAGGAGTTGGGAGGTCATGTTGCGGCTGTACAGGACATTGGTTAGGCCACTGTTGGAATATTGGGTGCAATTCTGGTCTCCTTCCTATCGGAAAGATGTTGTGACACTTGAAAGGGTTCAGAAAAGATTTACGAGGATGTTGCCAGGGTTGGAGGATCTGAGTTACAGGGAGAGGCTGAACAGGCTGGGGCTGTTTTCCCTGGAGCGTCAGAGGCTGAGGCTGAGAGGTTTACAAAATTATAAGGGGCATGGATACGATAAATAGGCAAAGTCTTTTCCCTGGGGTCAGGGAGTCCAGAACTACAGGGCATAGGTTTAGGGTGAGAAGGGAAAGATATAAAAGAGACCTAAGGGGCAACTTTTTCACGCAGAGGGTGGTACGGGTATGGAATGAGCTGCCAGAGGAAGTGGTGGAGGCTGGTATAATTGCACCATTTAAGAGGCATTTGGATGGGTATATGAATTGGAAGGGTTTGGAGGGATATGGATCGGGTGCTAGAAAGTGGGACTAGGTTGGGTTGGGATATCTGGTCGCCATGGGGAGAAAGTGAGGACTGCAGATGCTGGAGATCAGAGCTGAAAATGTGTTGCTGGAAAAGCGCAGCAGGTCAGGCAGCATCCAGGGAACAGGAGAATCGACGTTTCGGGCATAAGCCCTTCTTCAGGATTCTTCAAGCCATTCCTGAAGAAGGGCTTATGCCCGAAACGTCGATTCTCCTGTTCCCTGGATGCCGCCTGACCTGCTGCGCTTTTCCAGCAACACATTTTCATATCTGGTCGGCATGGATGGGTTGGTACATCTCTATGACTCTGTGACTCTAAGCGTCGCATTCCAACCTGAACTCTACCAACAAATATGTTGACTTGGATCCCATTTACCACTCCCTGAGAAAAAGGACAGGAAATGACATCACCACATGAAATAATGTCACCACAGGAAATGACGTCAGTGATGCAAGGAAACCCAAACATGTAAATAGAAAGCAGGAAACACTAGCAGTGCTTCGTCCAGAGACTCACTGAAGATGTTACCTAGTATGGTGACGAAATGTCTGAAAATGAACAGCTCAGTGAGCAAACCTACATCCAGAACATCAACCTGAACTACAAATCTTCTCAAAACTCACTAGAACAAAACCATCGACTCACCTAAAAGAAGTTGGAAGAGAAATTGGTCCTGTTCTTGTTTCAAAGACACAAAATGCACATTAGTAATCAATTTCCTGGTACAATCTCTCAATTACAGCTACCACTAATTTATGAGCACCTGTGACATCTACTGTAACTGGCTTATTGGTAGGCTGAACTCTAGTTTCAGGACATCAATGCTAAAATTGGCAGTGTTTGGCTGGTTACTGTACTCAGTTTTACTCTGCCCACAGCAATATTGGAGAAGAGATGTTTGTTTTTCATTAGCATTTCTACAGAAGGGAAAGAATTTGGAGCGTTTCTACTGTCTCTACAAAACTGTGAGCTGCCCTTATTCTTCACATGCCTACCTCCCAATCATCTCCCCTTTAAACACTTAATGTTATTGGCTGAAATCTATTCTACGCTCTCACCTGGGGAAAGTTAAATAAAATAAAATAATCTTGTTGACCACACAATCTTATTTCTTATTTCAGGTTCACTCTATGAGGGCTATTGGTAAACATCAGTGCCACTTCATGAAGCACATTATTTGATTCTATTATCATGCTTTAATTCATAAATCACACTCTGCTTTTAGTTATATTACACTGTCCCACTGAGATTACAAACTAGTAACATTCAGAAGCAGTGAAACAAAGAATAAATCTTTGGTGGTTTAACCTAAGACCTGTGAGGAATGTATTATTTTCCTTTTGGTTGCAGCGAGCTGGCCTGCTGTGGTAATTGAAGATTTTCTCACAAAATTATATTCATGAGTGGAGATTTCAAACCTCTTTAACACAATTCCCTAATGAAAGCCTTCCAATCTGAGGAAACTTTTATGAAAATGAAGGCTCAGTTAAATGACAGGTGTGAACTATGTCTGAATTTGTTGGGGATTCAGGGACAGTATTAGGCCATTCCAGCAGATTTGAATTATCGTAAAACCTTCACTCATTCTTCTTGATATAAATTCAATCAGTAAACTAACTGATAGAATGAATCCATATGTATATATACAAACACAGCTGAAAGTTCAGAAATTAATGATATGGGCAGAACTTCCCAATGTTTTTTTAAAATCTGTAATATGCCCTCCACCCCACTTCTGAGAAAACACATCCAATTGCCATTAATCAGTTCATGAAGAGTGGCGAGGTGAGTGTGAGTGGGTTTCTTGGCCTACTGAAGGCCTCAACAGTGGCAACCTGGGTCGCCAGAAGCTGCTGACCAATCAGAGGCCAACAACTTCTGGGTCATAAAGTGCATCGACTGCAGCCATCAATCTTTGGGAGATTCAGCGGTGAGAAGGTGTGCAATTTTTATTCTGTCCTCACTGCTATATGTCCTGGAGAAAAACAAGTGAGCTGAGGCTTTCAAAGGCCATTCCTTTGCTTCTTCATCTGTGCCTCTCATTGCCCCCCGCTTGAGGCAGTTGGTAACACTCCCAGTATGGTAGGCAGGTCATCATGGTCCCCCAGTCAAACTTCATGCCTGCTGGGAGGCAGAGATCGAGGAGATGCAGAACTGTCATCATTAATTGACCACTTAATTGGTATTGGGTTTTGAAGGGCTCCTATAGACCTAGAAGTCAATTGTTGTGGTGGTGAGATAAGGGGTGGATTCCTCTCTATGGCTAGCTCATCCATCTGTAAAACTGTCAGTGGAGTTCTTTTTAGATTCTTCCCTCACTCACTCCCCTTAACACCCATACTCCACATCATTAACTCTGCATCTTCGTGCACTATCTCCTCAGTCCTTCAGAATACTTCAACACCTTTCCCCACACACACTAGCACTAACACCTGTGCTACCTATTTACATTTAACAATTTCACCTTTAAGTTCTTACAAGAAAAGAAATCCCACAACAAGGCAGAGGGAAGACTAACCGGTGTAGGGGGCTTCCAGATTTCAGAGTCTTACCTCTGCACCCTATATTCAAAATATTCAGCCGGACTGGAGAGGACAAGAACAGGTCCTGTGGAGATGCAGAGATATCCATGCCCCAGCAGCACCACTTATAGGAGCCCTGAAATACTGTCATTCATCAGACTGTGATGCCTTCTGTCTTTTGTGCCCTATAGCTGCCTCTACTGTGCGAAGAACTTCAGCTGAGGGTCTTCTATCTTCCTGAGATGCCACCTCGAGGAAGAGACCATTCAGGACCTGGAGGAGCCATTGGCAAGGGTGTCCACTGGATTACCAAATGGCAGTGACACCAAAGCATTCCTGGCCTCGATCGGCAAAGAGATGTGGGATGGGTAGCTGTTGAGGACCTCACAAAAAGGGTTTGTTTTTCACCTTCCATGCGATTGTCCATGTGTAGGGCCTAGATGCCTCATTGCGCCCTGCAGCATCACTCCTTGCTCCTAAAGGATATCATCATATGGGAGCAGGGTTAGCAATGCATGTGCATGGCACTGGCTCACTCCTGCCCTTTGACACTGCCGAATGTTCACTGGCTGTGTGCACAAGGGTTTCTATCCCAGTCCATTCTGATAAGTGTCATCAATATCTCATGTGCGACATCAATGTTCTTCCCCTGTGAATGGTGAGCCACCAGTGCAGCCACTTCCCTCACACCTGTTCCCTCTCCCATTGTGAGTGTCTTTGTGGCCATCCTCTTTGGTACTGAATATGCCCATATACTTCAAATTAAAACAACTGCGAGCATCCTCAGTCACCGGTTTTCAGCCTTAGGGATAACAGAGATCCCTAACATTCCATTCTCCCAATATTCCATCAGTCCCACAGGAAGAATGCTTCCCCAGGTCACCATCCAAGTCAGGTAAATGCACAAATACCTGCCTCACATTCCCACTGACCCACCCCCAACAGCGAACCTACTCTCATCCTCTTTCACCTTACTCTTTAACTCACATGATCAGTGGCAGATCTGCCCATTGGCTGGCCCGATGGAGGGAAAGGACAGACTGTAACCTACTCTCTGAAGCAAAAAGGCACATACTTATTGTGCAAAGCCACTATCTGTAGCCAATGTCCAGGACTGGAATGGGAAATTACCCTTGACTAACCACACTCTACACCCCGCTGGGACTTGGGTACAAACCATTTGTCAAAGTGTGCTGACATGTCCCACTGTTTTTGACACATGATACAGATGATACCGTCACATTGCTCATCAATGTATGAGAATGAGGAGGCATCCTCAACTGAGCGATGCTGCACAGCATAGTCACCCGCCTGGTTGTGTGGTAAAGCCAATTGTCAGTGTAAGCAATGGCAGGGCAAGACTTGCATGTTGCAGGCATACCATTAGACACCAGGTGAATGCGCACTGAGAGAGCAAGTAGGCAGCCATGGTCAGCACTCTGATCCGCACTGTGAACTGAGTGCTCTCCCCGTGCGGCAATGGTCCCTGGCGCTACTGTTGGTTGCCACTGTGCTCTGCTTCACAGGTGTGAGATTATAGGGCACACTGCCAACCAATTATACTGGTTAACACTGTCAAGATAGTGGCGAGGGTTCCTTGAAAGTTGTGTGCCAATGCCTTGATGAATTTAAGTGGCTAGTGCTGGTGTGTTATGCCCTGCTGTACAGTTGGGTTGTGGGTAACATAAAGTCGTTTGGAGCAAGTGGTGAGCTGAACACACCAGGTACCGTTCAGTTCCATGATGATAGCTAGTTTGTATGGTGCATTTGGTAAGGTCACAGGGTGAGTCGGATTGTTAACAAACCATTTAACAAGCTATAAAGAGCATCAATTGGGAACATATTGCTCCCTAGCGAAAATTTCACCACACTGCCTGATAAAAGAGGGCAGGTTATGACGAAATGGGCTTGACGTTAAGATAACCATCTCATCCAATTCTATCACCAACCTCACCATAGTTGTTTATAAGATTCCACCCATATGTCACTTTCAAAAGATATGTAGAAGTAGGACATGGTTTCAGAGAGACAACAAGGATTGCTCAACTCATAGAATAGGATCAATACAGTTAAATAGCTTCCTTTAGGAAAGCAAAACTATATTAGACTATATAACTCAGTTTGAAAAGCTACCAGAGTTATTCTTAGGGGAAATTAGTAATTCATCTGAACTGACTTTCACAAAACGTATTCATATTAATGGGCATCTTGTTAATTTTAAGTTTGATACAGAAATGTATGTCACTACCTTGTCTGATCAGATCCAATGTTACAACTTACAGTGATGAAAGTACATGGTCCCAGTAATACAGCTTCAAAACATTAAAGGTAATGTACCGCAGCCTTTAATTCAGCATGGCTGCACAGCACAGCCACCTAACTAGTTGCGTGGAAATGCCAATTAGAACATAGTACAGTACAGCACAGTACTGAATCTATGCCTCTCAACATCTTGTACACTTCTATCAAGTCACCTCTTATCATTCTTCATTCCAATGAGAAAAGCCATAGCTCCCTCAACCTTTCTTCATAAGACATGCCCTCCAGTCCTGACAGCATCCTTGTAAATCTCCTCTGCATCCTTTTTAAGCTTTCCACACCTTCCCAAGAATGAGGTGACCAGGACTGAACACAATATTCCAAGTGTGGTCTAAACAGGACTGTATAGAGCTGCAGCATAACCTCACGACTCTGAATCACAATCCCCCTTGCTAATGAAAGCCAACACACCACACAACTTCTTTACAACCCTATCAGCCTGGGTGGCAACTTTGAGGGATCTATGGACATGGATTCCAAGATCCCTCTGTTCCTCCACACTGCCAAGAATCCTGCCTTTAACCCTATATTCTGCATTCAAATTCAACCTTCCAAAGTGAATGACTTCACACTTATCCAGTTGAACACCATTTGCCACTTATCAGCCCAGTTCTGCATCCTGCCAATGTCTCGTTGCAATCTACAACAGCCTTCTATACTATCCACAACTCCGCCAACCTTTGTGTCATCAGCAAACTTACTAATCTACCCTTCCACTTCCTCATCCAAGTCATTTATAAAAATCACAAAGAGCAGAAGTCCCAGAACCAATCCCTGCAGAACACCACTTGTCACTGAGCTCTAGTTTGAATACTTTCCATCAATTGCCACCCTCTGCTTTCTATGGGCCAGCCAATTCTGTATCCAGACAGCCAGATTTCCATGTATCCCATGCCTCCTTACTTTCTGAATGAGCCTGCCATGGAGAATCGTATCAAACACCTTGCTAAAATTTATGTACACCACAACCGCTGCTCTACCTTCATCAAAGTATTTTGTCACATCACAAAGCCATGCTGCCTATCTCTCATCAAATTATGGTTTTCCAAGTAATCATAAATCTTATCTCTCAGAATCCTCTCCAATACTTTCCAATGTAAGATTGACTGGTCTGTAATTCCCAGGGTTATCCCAATTCCCTTTGTTGAACAAGCGAATAACATTTGTCACCTTCCTATCTGGAACCACTCCAGTGTACTGTGAGGATGCAAAGATCATTGCCAAAGGCACAGCAATCTCTTCCCTCGCTTGCTGTAGTAACGTAAGGTTCATCCCATCTGACCAAGGGAACTTACCTATCCTTATGTTTTTCAAACCTTTCAGCACATCCTCCTTTCAGTATCAACCTGTTCTAACATATCTATCTGTTTCACGCTGTCCTCAGAAATGTCAAGGTCCCTCTCAGTAGTAAATACTGAAGCAAATATTTATTAAGGACCTCCCCTCCGACTCCAGGCACAAGTTCTCTCCACTATCCCTGATCGGCTCTACCTTCACTCTGGCCATCCTTCTGTTCCTCACATAAGTGTAGAACGCCTTAGGGTTTTGCTTAATCCTTCCCACTAAAGTTTTTTCATGTCCCCTCCTAGTTCTCCTAAGTCCATTCTTCAGGTCCTTCCTGTCTACTTCATAACCGTCTAAAACCCTGTCTGTTCCTTGCCTCCTCAACCTTAAGTAAGCTTCCTTCTTCATCTTGACTAGATGTTCCACATCCCTTGGCACCCAAGGTTCTTCCAACCTATCATCCCTTCCTTGCCTCAGTGGGTCAAATCTGTTTCTACACTATCAGCAGGTGCATCCTAAACAACATCCACATTTCTGTTGTGCATTTCCCTGAGAACATCTGATTCCAATCTTGGCACCCCGGTTCTTGCCTAATAGCACTGTAATTCCCCCTCCCCAATTAAATACTTGTCCATACTGTCTGCTCCTACCCCTTTCCGTGAGTATAGTAAAGGTCGGGGAGTTGTCATCACCATCACCAAAATGCTCTCCCACTGAGAGATATGACACCTGACCTGGTTCATTGCCAAGCACCAAATCCAATATGGCCTCTCCTCTTATCTGCCTATCTACATATTGCGTCAGGAACCTGACAAATACTGCTCCATCCAAGGTATTTGAACTAAGTAGGATCCAATCAGTATTAGGCAAGTTAAAGTCACCCATGACAACAACCCTTTTAGTTCTATACATTTCCAAAATCCAATGGTCAGTGCAAGGTATGGTAAGGTGAGGCTTGCATGTTACAGGCATGCCTGTAGGCATCAGGTGAATGCATGCTGAGAGAGCAAAGGAGCAGTCCTGGGGGAGAGCCTGATCCACACGACGAACTGGGTGCCTCGCTCTGTGCAGCTATTGTACTCAATACAATATGCAGAATGGTTCGTCAAGGGCAGATTCCCATACTAATTCCAAGCATGGGCCATAGACAGCTGTCTGGTTGGGACAGCTTTTTTCATATGGGGTCTCAAACTGCAGAGGAATTAGGTAGCTGCAGCCAAGACAGAGTTCATAGAGCTCAGAAAAACATGTCTACTCCTCCTATTTACACAAGAATGAAGAGGAACTGTCTTTTTGGATCCTCTCTGGCTAAGTTACTCTTATAGCAATGTGACAGCAGCAGTAGGAGCTGTCATTCTTGGCCCCATGACCCTCAGTTTAAGTTTATTCTGCTATTTAAGGGATGGGTATTCTGTGTCCTAATTCCACTCGCCAATTTGGCATCCAGTGTACTTTAACATCCCTGCTTGAAAATCTATCAAGCTCAGCCTTAAGATTGCTCTTGAACTACTCCTACTTCTTTTTTGTACAAGAAGTTACCATTCTTACGACTGACTGGAGGATGCATAACAGCTTCACAGCTCTGTCCCAAAGGTCACCAAATGATAGGCCTGGGGAAACATTGCTGCAGCTCCACAGAATATGACATCAGGTAAGTCAATATCCTCCACATTCAGAATGTTGCTACTCGGTCTACCAGCCAGCAAGAGGCCTGAAAGTTCATTCTTTTATATGTCATGTAAAATTTAAAAATATTCTTGGGAGAATTTTTTTTTTATTTGGTATATAAGAAGTGAAATTGTACAGATGTCAAAATACTTTGAAGTCACAGTCATTGAAGAATCTTCTCTGTGACATGCTCTAAGACACCTCAAATAATTATATTGACATTTATATGCAAAGACAGCTCTGTGCAGTGTTCAACAGTCACTGATCTGGGTTTACAATGCATATTCCCCTGTCGATGTGCTATGTGTATAAAAGTGGTTAGAAGGTTAGAATCAGTGATTGATGCATATATTCAAGTTGTTTGCATTCTGAAAGGTTGTCCCTGATGAATAAGCACAGATTCAACAGTGAAACATAAAGTGGAAGTGCATTCACTTCCAAATACACCTGTTTATCTTCTAGGAAAAAAAATTAGCAGCAGTTCTTAAAATCACAAGGGTATAGGTCAGGAGCAGGGAAGAGGAAATAATTGAACAATTCTTTCAGGGAACTGGCACAGGCAAGATGGCCGAGTGTGTTGAATCCATGATCTGTTTTTTTTTTCTCCTTTTCAGCACTATGACATATAATCAAGTGCAAAACTGAAAGATGGGGAGATAAAAACAAAATGAAAATATTCAATAGTAAGAGTTTGAATTGTCAATACACAGGCCCCAAAGTTCCTGAGACCAGGAAATTCCAGCGTCAGTGCACCTGTGGAATGTCCTACATGAGTGGCACAGAACTTCAAAACCCAAGGATCCTTTTCATGATTTAAAGGCACCATTCAATATAAACATGTGAGGAGATTCTGGCAAGAGGCACACAACGACAAAAACATTTGCAGCAAAAGTTATCCGAGTCTGTTACTGACATTTTACTATCAAAGATAAGACCTTGAAGGAATGCAATTACTTGAAAAGTTGAGCAGCTCATCAAATGCACCAGTAGCATGGGAATTGAGTGGTGTCTCAATTATTATTCGGCTCCTTTACAGTTTCAGAATAGCATAATGGAGTCATAAGGTCAGCAAAGTTGAGCTACAGCTGAGTAACAGGGAAGATTATT
The DNA here is from genome assembly GCF_037043375.1 of Chiloscyllium plagiosum. Lineage (NCBI taxonomy): Eukaryota > Metazoa > Chordata > Chondrichthyes > Orectolobiformes > Hemiscylliidae > Chiloscyllium > Chiloscyllium plagiosum. Next base: position 38,813,635 of record NW_028270157.1, read on the forward strand.
AAAGTACAATGTAATAAATGGGCATTCCCTGATACAATATTGAAGCAATGCCTTCTGAATGTTTCACATTGTACACTAGTTCTTGCTCAAGAAGCATTGTAAATGGCCTTAGTCATATCTCAACGTGGTCTCCCAGTTCCAATTATTAGCATCATGACATGATTGCCATATATACTAAGGGGATTTTATTTGAAGTAGGTTTCGGACAGGCTGAAATTGGAAGGTATCAAAATATTTTAATTCCTGTGCTTCACTGAATTGAATTAAATTGAATTGAATTTATTGTCATGTGTACCGAGGCACAGTGAAAAGCTTTGTCTTGCGAGCAATACAGGCAGAGCACAGAGTTAAGTAGCATAGGTAAGTAAATAATAGGTAAATAGGGGCAAAAGCAAAAGCACACGTACAGGCGAATGTTAAGAGTTTGTGAGTCCATTCAGTATTCTAACAACAGTAGGGTAGAAACTGTTCTAAAACCGGCTGGTGTGTGTGTTCAGGCTTCTGTACCTTCTCCCCGATGGTAGAGGCTGTAGAAAAACAAGGCCAGGGTGGGATGGATCTTTGAGAATGCTGGCAGCCTTTCCTTGACAATGGGCCTAGTTACATGGATTCTATATATGGGAGGTTGGCCTTTATGATTGTCTGGGCTGAGTTCACCACTCTCTGTAACCGTCTCTGATCTTGAATGGTACAGTTGCCAATTACCAGGTATTGATACATCCAGACAGAATGCTCTTGATGGCGCACCTATAAAAGTTGTCAAGGATATTCACTGACAGCCTAATTTCCTCAGCTGCATGAGGAAGAAGAGACGTTGTTGGGCTTTTGTAACCAGTGTGTCCACATGAAGAATCCAAGAAAGCTTGTTGTGGATGACCACTCCCAGGAGCTTGACAGTCTCCACTTGGTCCACCTCTGTGCTGTTAATGTTTAGGGGGGCATGAGTAACATCCCACCAAAAGTCAATAGCGAGTTCCTTGGTTTTGCCGGCATTTACACATGATTGTCAAACTGGCAGTCTATGATGTGAAAGAGTCTGCCCAGTTTGATAGATTTCCACTTGATTTCTAGAGATTTACTTGAAGTTATAATGCCTTTTGAAGAAAATTTGCATTTCAGACAAATTTAATGATGAAATAAGCAATTATTCACAAAGGTTACTCACAATTTCTCTCTGGTCTTCCTGGAAATATTGTAGAGGAGGGTGGATTGCAAAAGCCTTGTCAATAAATAGATTGGCTTGTCCTGGAGAGACTAGCAGAGATAATTAGTTCAAGGAGCTCACAATCTTTTACCCATAAGATGATGAAAATTGATAGAATTGACTCTGCTACTTAAAAGTTCCTGAGTCTCTCAACTCCTCATCCTTTCACCCTTTCCATCTCATCCTTAAGATCCACTTACCACTCCCACAGTGCCCTCTCCATTCAACTCCTGAACATTCAAGTCCATCTTCTGTATCGTATGTTAGCTGATATCTTGATTGGCTCTCTTGCCTTAGGTATTGTTCATCTCTCTCTCTCACTCTGTTAAAACTGTTCTCACAAAAATGCTGAACAAATACATTGGCTTTTCTCTATCACTTCACCTAAAAAAATCCCTTTACACTCTAAGTTCCTCAAGTTTGTGATAATCTTTCAGGACAATGTTCATCGCTGCTAAATCTCTCAGTTGAAATCCTTGAACTGGTGACATTTAATGAGGCAATTTTAATAAAGAATCTCAGAATAAGTGATCCGCTAGCAATCAGTAACTATAATATGATATAATAAGCATTCAGTTTGAGAGCGCGGAACTTAGGCCGGAAACAACTGTTAAGCTTAAATAAGAGTAATTGCAAAGAAATGATGGCAGAACTAGCTTGAGTAGACTAAAACTAACAATGTAAAAAGTTGATTTTAAAGAAAGGGAAGACAAAGGGTAACTATTGCTTAATGTCTTGTATTAGGAAAATATTTGTATCCAATATAAAGGATGTAAAAACAGAAATACTGTTATGATCAAACAAAGTCTTCCTAACCTGCAATCTTCTTCCTGACCTCTCCGCCCCACCCCCACTCCGACCTATCACCCTCACCTTGACCTCCTTCCACCTATCGCATTTCCAATGCCCCTCCCCCAAGTCTCTCCTCCCTACCTTTTATCTTAGCCTGCTGGACACACTTTCCTCATTCCTGAAGAAGGAAGGAGGGACTTGCCCGAAACGTCAATTCTCCTGCTCCTTGGATGCTGCCTGACCTGCGGCGCTTTTCCAGCAACACATTTTCAGCTCTGATCAAGTGTTTCCCAGGATACTGTGGGAAGTTAGAAAGAAACTGCAGGGCTTCTAACAGAAATATATCTATTAAAAAAAATGGGTGAAGTAGCGGAGGAGTGGAAGGTGGCTAATGTTGTACCATTGTTTAAGAAAGGCTGTAATGAAGAAGCCTGGAAACTATAAACCTGTGAGTCTGACTTCGGTGGTGGGTCAGTTATTAGAGGTGATTCAGAAAGACAGGACTTATTTGCATTTGGAGAGGCAAGGATTGATTTGAGATAGGATTTTGTATGAGGAAAATTGTGTCTCACAAACCAGCCTTTTAATGAACCAAAAAGATTGATGAGGGCAGAGCAGTAGATATTGTTTACATGGACTATAGTAAAGCCTTTGATCAGGTTCCGCATGGTAGACTAATTAGTAAAGTTAGATCACATGGGATTCAGGTGAGTTTGCAAATTGGATAGGAAATTGGTTTGATGGTAAGAGACAGAAGATGGTCATGGAGTGTTGTTTATCAGACTGGATGCCTGTTACCAGCAGTGTTCCACAGCGAGCGGTACTGGATCCACTTGTGTTTGTCATTTACAGAAATGATTTGGATGAGAATATAGGAAGCATGGTTAATAAGGTTGCAGATGACACCAAACTTGAGAGTTTAGTGGACAATGACAAAGGATATCTAAGATTACAAAGAGATCTTGATCAATTGGGTCAATTGGCTGGGGATTGGCAGCTGGAGTTAAATTTGGATAAATTTCAAGTATTGCATTTTGGTAATACAAATAAAGACAGGACTTATACAATTAATGGTAGAACCCTGTGTAGGAGCTCAGATACATAATTCTCTGAAATTTGCATCAGAGATAGATGGAGTGGTTAAGAAGACAGTTAGCACACGCCTTCATTGCTCAAACCTTTTGACGATAGGAGTTGGGACATCATGTTGAGGTTTTGCAAGTTAATAGTGAGGCATTTTCTGGAGTACATGTCCATTTCTGGTTTCCCTGTTATAGGAAAGGTGTTATTAAACTGAAGAGGGTGCAGAAAAGATTGACCAAGATGTTGTCAAGAATGAAGAGTTTGAAGTATAAAAATGGAATGAAAAGACTGGGACATTTTTCACTGGAGCGTAGGAGGTTGAAGAGTGACCTTACTGAGGTTTATAAAATCATGAGGGGCATAGGTAAGGTGAATAACAAGGGTCTTTTCCCTAAATGGGGAAGTTCAAAACTAGAGGACTGAATAGAAATGGTTTGAAGAGATTTGGGACAAGTGCAGGCAGATGGGACTTGTTTCATTTGGGAACATGGTTGCCATGGACTGGCTGACTGAAGGGTCTGATTCCATGGTGTATGACTGGTGGTACGTTTATCAAGAGGGTCACCATACCGCAGATAAAAGGGGAGGTTGAGAAGCAGGACATGCATATCTGTGATTAGCCTTTCCATATCAACCAATAGCACAGTTACAAAGTCGAATGAGTGTATGTTCACTTCAAAATAGGAAGCATTTTCTGAATATTGAAGTAAATTTAAAGTGCAGGCTCAGCTGCCCAATTGGAAAGGCTGGAAGATGGGCTGCTCCAAAACAAATACATGTAGCAATTGGCTGTTAAATGAATACCTGAGTTTTGGTTACTGTTTTGACAACAATTCAAATTTAACCAATCAGTTTAAATTATGCCCAGGATACTAAAACCCAATCGGGTTTGAATTCATTGTTTTGACAACATCGAACTATGGCATGGAACGATGTTCGGGGGATTAAAAAATGCAGGCATTTTGAAAATTGGTGAGAGCAGCTACCACTGATCAGCTGAGCAACTGCCATAGAACCAGAGAGCTAACTGCTCATCTTGCTCTCAAAGAAATAAGAAGACACTCTCCATCAAAAAGTTACCTCTTCCTGTAAAACATACTTGCAGTAAAAAGAAAGGAAACAACCCAGGGAGATCAGCAGATGGAAGACTGAAGACAGCAGAGATTAAATAATATAATGTTTAATAAGTGTGTTATTGGGACAGCATTTTTATAGAATTGGGGTCAGATAGTAAGTAGTTAAGAAGAAAGGGGCTTGAATTTGTGAAGTCTTGTTTAGTGTTCGCTATTAGAGTTAGGTAAATAAATTGTTACTTTTAAATAGTGGAAATTAGAAGTTCACTGTCACTCACATTTTAACAGATTACAAGGCAAAGCGAATTTTTCTGTGTTTTTTAATTAACAGAGAGGTTCGACCTCTACGTTGTAACAACACTAAAATATGATGTAAAGATATGCCCGATGAACTATCGAGAAATAAATAATGTCATCCGTGAATAATACTAAAAGGACATACTAATGCGAATCCATTTTAAAAATTGAAAATCGCAATTTTTAGGTCCAGAAGTGCTTCAGTAATCAACTTTATAGAAGATAAACATCATCTAATGACAGTTTATTGTTTTCATTCCCAGCTCACCATTTGTGAAAGTTATGAATTACAGTACTATCTAAACTATCTGGCAAAATGTGTGAATTGCTCAGTTGTTCACAAAAAACACCTACATTTATAAACTAGTTTATTACACCAAAATTTTACAATGACTAATTCTTGAAGTATAATATTTGTTACTTATAGACATGTAGCAGTCATTCTTTTCCTGTTAACCACTATAAGAGTAATCATATTTAATTGTTTTTAATGGTATAGTAATTATTTTTTGAGGGAGGATTGTTAAGTTAAAACAACAAATTGTACTTATATAATGCCTTTACTGTAGTGAAGCATCTCAAGAGGCTGAACAAGAGTAATTCCAATAAACAGTTATGATACCAAGGCACAGAAAGAAATAGCAAGGCAGATAAAGAAAATATTTTTCAAAGAGAAGTTTTGAGGAACATCATAAAGAAAAAAGGAGGTTCAAGGTGGCATTTCCAACTCTTAGGGCCAAGACAGCTGAATGCATGTCGATTGGGTATTGCAATTGAAATAAGAAATATTCATGGCCCAGAGTTGAAGGAGCATAGAGCTCTCAAAGGCTTGTAGGATTGCAGCAGGTTACAGAGGGGTGAGGCCATGAAATAACTTGAAAACAAGGGGTGAGGATATTGAAATTGAAACTTTGTCAGATTGGGAGCTACTAAATGTTCATAAGCAAAGAGGTAATGTGTGAACAAAAGCTGAAATTCGATTTATTCTGAAAGACATTTGCAACTCAGCATAATTTCAGGTACAAGTTTGCTTCTGCTCAGTCAAGTTGTTCCACAATAGATTTTCAGGTAATGACCCTTTAATTAGCATCTGTACATTTACAGACAAGGATGTCTTATCTTTTAGAGTACCTGGCCAATCAGAGTCCAATTGTTCTGCACACCAGCAGTGGCCACTTCTTGTACAGTGGGTAGGCCAAAGAGATTCAGTGACCCATCCATGCTTCCCTGGCCACCTGAAAAATTGTGGAGGGATGAAGGCAGATGGACTGCCAGAGACTATGTTGCCAATGGCAGGGTATCCAAATTTATAGGTCTACCATCCATTTCCTTGCCTACAAATGGCCTATAAAATTCACCCCTTTGGATGTTGAGAATTGAGCAGCAAAATTTGGATGAACACAAGTTTAATGATAGGTGATTGACAAGAAAGCCTCAAAGTCCAGAACTAACAAATGTGCAAATGCCAGTTTTAGCATCTGATGAGTCTTGCAGGATCAAGGGCAGAAAACATAATAGAGGTGGAGTTAGGTAGACTTGGTGAAAGAGTAGATATATGAATGTAAGATCATAAATGGGCCAAACGTAATATCAAGATTATGAATATCTAACTCAGTTTCTGATAGTTGGCAGTATTGGAAATGATGGCCAGGTAGTGGTGTTGGGTGGGAACCAAAGACATTGGCACGAAAAATAATGGTGAGGAATTAGATTACAGGCTGATGTAGACAGACTGGTCAAATGTACTGAACAATGGCAAATGAAATTTAATGCTTAAAAGTGTGAGATATTATACTTTGAGAGAACTAATGAGGCAAGGGAAAACACTTAGAATGGTAGTGTGATGATACGTGCCTTTAAGAGGGATTTATTCTGTCTTATTTTTCTTGAAAGGGAGGTTGTAAACCTGGTGACAAGGTGTATGCTCCATGGAAAGCTTTTTTATAAAATAGCCAAAAGAAGCATGAGTGGGTGGAGTCAGGCTCACCCAGACCCGGGGTTTTGGTTTTGCTTCCAATTGTTAAAGTTAATGTTTTGGAGTTGAAGCTGCACAATACAGCTCTCTCTCTGCTGCTACAAAATGCTTGAGCTTGCTTTCTCTCTGCTGCTAGATTTGTTCTGTCAGTGTTCCTTTTGGACAGGAGGAGATGGTAAGTGAGGGAAATCTGATATGCTGAATTTGCCTTTGCCAAGAGTGTGTTTATGGGATGCTGCTATATTGGAGCAGTTGATGTTAAATATTTCAATAGAGTTAAAGTTATGCCAATTCCATTTTTTGTTTGTATTTTAACTTGGGTGTGAGAATAAAGTGTGTTTTGCTTAAAGCTAAATAGTTTGACCAATTGAATTACATCCAGAATGCAGCACGTTATACTTGCCTTTAAGTAAGATAAAAGTGAGAGTCTAGGCTATCTCTTGATATGTTTTGAGGGGATTTGTTCTGGTCCATAATAGAACATTAGGAACTACAGAGGTTCAGAGGGACTTTGTGTATAGGTCCATAGATCCTTGAAGACAGCAGGACAGGTAGAGGAGATGATTAAGAAGGCCGATGGGATACTTGCCTTTATTAGTCAAAGCATTAAATAGAAGAGTAAGGAGGCAATAATGAAGCTGTAAATAATGTTAGGCCACACCTGGACCATTGTGTGCATTTCTGCTGCCACACTATACACAGGATGTGATAGCATTAGAGAGAGATTGCAGAAGAGATTCACCAGAATGTTACCTGGGCTGGAGCGATTCAACTATGAAGAGAGACTAGAAAGGCTGGGATTGTTTTCCTTAGAGGAGAGAAAGCAAAGAGGGGATCTGATTGAGGTGTACAAAGTCTGAGGGGCATAGAGAGGGTAGATAGGCAGTAACTTTTCTCCTTAGTTCAATAATTGGATGGTACAGGCGGTTCAATAATTGGGGGTACAGGCGGTTCAATAATCGGGGTTACAGGCAGTTCAATAATCGGGGGTACAGGCAGTTCAATAATCAGGATACAGGCAGTTCAGTAATCGGGGGTACAGGAAGTTCAATAATCAGGGGTACAGGGAGTTCAATAATCAGGGGTACAGGGAGTTCAATAATCGGGGGTACAGTTTTAAGATATGAATCAGGAGCTTTATAGAGCATTTGAGGATTTATTTCTTCAGCAAGAAGGTTGTGAGTGTCAGAAACTCATTGCTCAAAAGGGTGGTAGAAGCAGTGACTTTCAGGACATTTAAGAAATATTTAGACAAATACTTGAAACACCATAGCATACAAGACTATGAGCCTAATGCTGGAAAGTGGGATTAGAATAGATGGATGTTTGACGGCTGGAGCAATACAATGGGCCATGAAGCCTCTTTCCAAGCTGTAAACACTATGACTCTATCTATGACCTATGACTCTATCTATGACAATGACTTTCCCTCCAAGGATTCTAAACTTATCAATGCCAGTCCTCCAGATTCCTTCCAAACCCTTTGAACCTCTCCCCATCTCTCCTCACAGCTCTTCAGTACCCTTCCAGTCTATAATTCCTACTTCGTAAGACACAAACACCACCATCATACCTGCCCTGACCCCTGCCACTTTCCAATGTCCTCCATAGGACTTCAAAGCCATTTCCACAATTAAACCTCCAATCACCCCAAGACTGACTGTCCAATTTGAAATTACATGCTCTCACCCAGATCAACACCTCCAATGCCCTGCCACATCTGTGCCAATATCTGTCCTTGCAGAAATTGTTTGTTGCTCTTGCAAATAGAGTCATAGAGATGTATAGCATAGAAACAGACCATTCGGTCCAACACGTCCATGCCGACCAGGTATACCAACCCAATCTAGTCCCACGTGCCAGCACCCGGCCCATATCCCTCCAAACGCCTCCTATTCATATACCCATCCAAATGCCTCTTAAATGTTGCAATTATACCAGCCTCCACCACATCCTCTGGCAGCTCATTCCATACACATACCACCCTCTGCGTGAAAATGTTGCCCCTTAGGTCTCTTTTATATCTTTCCCCTCTCAACGTAAACCTATGCCCTCCAGTTCAGGACTCCCCAACCCCAGGGTAAAGACTTTGTCTATTTATCCTATCCATGCCCCTCATAATTTTGTAAACCTCTATTAGGTCACCCCTCAGCCTCTAGGGAAAACAGCCCCAGCCTGTTCAGCCTCTCCCTGTAGCTCAAATCCTCCAACCCTGGCAATATCCTTGTAAATCTTTTCTGAACCCTTTCAAGTGTCACAACATCTTTCCGATAGGAAGGAGACCAGAATTGCACGCAATATTCCAACAGTGGCCTAACCAATGTCATGTACAGCCGCAATATGACCTCCCAACTCCTGTACTCAATACTCTGACCAATAAAGGAAAGCATACTGAATGCCTTCTTCACTATCCTATCTACCTGCGACTCTACTTTCAAGGAGCTATGAACCTGCACTCCAAGGTCTCTTTGTTCAGCAACACTCCATAGGACCTTAACATTAAGTGTATAAGTCCTGCTAAGATTTGCTTTCTCAAAATGCAGCACCTCACACTTATCTGAATTAAACTCCATCTGCCACTTCTCAGCCCCTTGGCCCATCTGGTCCAGATCCTGTTGTAATCTGAGGTAACCCTCTTCCCTGTCCACTATACCTCCAATTTTGGTTTCATCTGCAAACTTACTAACTGTACCTCTTATGCTCGCATCCAAATCATTTATGTAAATGACAAAAAGTAGAGGGCCTAGCACCGATCCTTGTGGCACTCCACTGGTCACAGGCCTCCAGTCTGAAAAACAACCCTCCATCACCACCCTCTGTCTTCTATCTTTGAGCCAGTTCTGTATCCAAATGGCTAGTTCTCCCTGTATTCCATGAGATCTAACCTTGCTAACCAGTCTCCAAGAGGAACGTTGTCGAGTGCCTTCCTGAAGTCCATATAAATCACATCTACTGCTCTGCCCTCGTTAATCTTCTTTGTTACTTCTTCAAAAAACTCAATCAAGTTTGTGAGACATGATTTCCCACCCACAAAGCCATGTTGACTATCCCGAATCAGTCCTTGCCTTTCCAAATGCATGTACATCTTGTCCCTCAGGATTCCCTCCAACAACTTGCCCACCACCGAGGTCAAGCTCACCGGTCTATAGTTCCCTGGTGTGTCTTTACCACTCTTCTTAAACAGTGCCACCACATTTGCCAACCTCCAGTCTTCCGGCACTTCACCTGTGACTATCGATGATACAAATATCTCAGCAAGAGGCCCAGCAATCACTTGTCTAGCTTCCCACAGAGTTCTCGGGTACACCTGATCAGGTCCTGGGGATTTATCCACCTTTAACCGTTTCAAGACATCCAGCACTTCCCTCTCTGTAATCTGGACATTGTGCAAGATGTCACCATCTATTTCCCTACAGTGTATCCTTTTCCATAGTAAATACTGATGCAAAATACTCATTTAGTATCTCCCCCACTTTCTGTGGCTCCACACAAAGGCTGCCTTGCTGATCTTTGAGGGGCCCTATTCTCTCCCTAGTTACCCTTTTGTCCTTAATATATTTGTAAAAACCCTTTCGATTCTCCTCAATTCTATTTGCCAAAGCTATCTCATGTCCCCTTTTTGCCCTCCTGATTTCCCTCTTAAGTATACTCCTACTTTCTTTATACTCTTTTAAGGATTCACACGATCAATCCTGTCTGTACCTGACATATGCTTCCTTCTTTTTCTTAACCAAACCCTCAATTTCTTTAGTCATCCAGCATTCCCTATAGTTCCCAGCCTTTCCTTTCACCCTGACAGGAATATACTTTCTCTGGATTCTTGCTATCTCATTTCTGAAGGCTTCCCATTTTCCAGCCGTCCCTTTACCTGCGAACATCTGCCTCCAATCAGCTTTCGAAAGTTCTTGTCTAATACCGTCAAAATTAGCCTTTCTCCAATTTAGAACTTCAACTTTTAGATCTGGTCTATCCTTTTCCATCACTATTTTAAAACGAATAGAATTATGGTCGCTGGCCCCAAAGTGCTCCCCCACTGACACCTCAGTCACCTGCCCTGCCTTATTTCCCAAGAGTAGGTCAAGTTTTGCACCTTCTCCAGTCGGTACATCCACATACTGAATCAGAAAATTGTCTTGTACACACTTAACAAATTCCTCTCCATCTAAACCTTTAACACTATGGCAGTCCCAGTCGATTTTTGGAAAGTTAGAATCCCCTACCATAACTACCCTATTATTCTTACAGACAGGTGAGATCTCCTGACAAGTTTGTTTCTCAATTTTCCTCTGACTATTGGGGGGGCCTATAATACAATCCCAATAAGGTGATCATCCCTTTCTTATGTCTCAGTTCCACCCAAATAACTTCCCTGGATGTATTTCTGGGAATATCCTCCCTCAGCACAGCTATAATGCTATCCCTTATCAAAAATGACACCCCCCTCCTCTCTTGCCTCCCTTTCTATCCTTCTTATAGCATTTGTATCCTGGAACATTAAGCTGCCAGTCCTGCCCATCCCTGAGCCATGTTTCTGTAATTGCTATGATATCCCAGTCCCACATTCCTGACCATGACCTGAGTTCATCTGCCTTCCCTGTTAGGCCCCTTGCGTTGATATAATTGCAGTTTAATTTATTAGTCCTACCTTGTCCCTGCCTGCCCTGACTGTTTGACTCACTTCTGTTCTCAGCTGTACCAGTCTCAGATTGATTTCTTTCCTCACTATCTCCCTGGTCCCACCTTACTAGTTTAAATCCTCCCAAGCAGTTCGAGCAAATTTCCCTACCAGTATGTTAGTCCCCTTCCAATTGAGATGAATCCGTCCTTCTTGTACAGGTCACTTCTACCCCAGAAGAGATTCCAATGATCCAAAAATGTGAATCCTTCTCCCATACACCAGCTCCTCAGCCATGCATTCATCTGCTCTATCCTCCTATTCCTGTCCTCACTAGTTCATAGCACTGGGAGTAATCTAGATATTACTACCCTTGAGGACCTCCTTTATAAATTTCTGCCTAACTCTCTGTAATCTCCCTTCAGAGTCTCAACCTTTTCCCTTCCAATGTCGTTGGTTCCAATGTGGACAATGACGTCCTGCTGACCCCTCTCCCCTGTGAGAACATTCTGCACCCTCTCTGAGACATCCTTGATCCTGGCACCAGGAAAACAACACACCATTCTGCTTTTTCGCTGCGGCCACAGAAACGTCTGTCTGTACCTCGGACTATAGAATTCCCTGACACAATTGATCTCTTGGAAGCCGACGTACCCCACGTTGCATTAGAGCCAGTCTCAACACCAGAAACTTGGCTGTTCGTGCTACGTTCCCCTGAGAATCCATCACCCCCTACATTTTCCAAAACAGCATACCTGTTTGAAATGGGTACATCCACAAAAGACTCCTGCACTAGCTGCCTCCCTCTCTTACCCTTCCTGGAGTTTAGCCATCTACGTGACTGTATCTGAGACTTTCCCCCCTTCCTATAACTGCCATCCATCACATACTGTTGCTGTTGCAAATTCCTCATCACTTCTATCTGTCTCTCTAACTGATCCACTCGATCTGATAAGATTCGCAACCAACAGCATTTATGGCAGCTATAATCCGCAGTAACCCTTAAACTCTCTTTAAACTCCCACATCTGACAAGAAGTACATATCACTGCAAAGGCCATTTTTGCTCCTTCACAATGTACAGACCCAGAAAATAACGCAGTCTTATTCCTCTACAAACACTGCCCCAGGTTAAATTAATAGCTATGGCTTATATTTTAAGTTTGATCAAGAGACTTATCTCCAAAAACATATAATCAAGAAAGAATCCACTATACCCACTACTGCAGCCTTTCTCTTGGACAGACTTAAAACAACAATTAACTTATGTGATTCTGTGCTGTGAACTTCGTCCAACAGTTCCTCGAAGATTAGTTGGGAATTTCACTGTTTGTACATTTTCCCAGATGCACTCTGATGTCCAGAGATACACAAGTTCAAACAGCAAAGGTGGTAACTGTTTTGACTTTTTTTTTCCAAAGTTCCAAAACAATTCAACAGCATATAAAACAGTAATTGCTGCTCCTGGAATTCGAGGAAATCACCTCCAACACCTAAAATACCTCAAAAAAAAGAAGCAGCTCTTACAGCCAGAAATGTTTCCCGTCCTCCATCTTGGATTACCCAGAATCCAATATCGTTCAAACAGAATAGCTGGAAATTGACACATTCATTGGCCAGAATTTACTCTGAAAATATTGGAGAGATTAATGGTACCCTGTCTTTATTATTGTGTCAATCATCCAACAACATGTAGTGAGAAACAATTATCCCATCACTTGTAAATTAGCACAAGTTGATTGATTCATGTAATTCTATTGTTGGACTTACAAAAAATGCAGCTGTCTCTCAACCTCGCCATGAATTTAATTTGCTTCATTCATGCATCAATGAACATGTCACAGTAAGTTTGGCTTGGTAATGAATAGCAAGTGTACCGCTTAAGTGAGGAGACCTAGGCTCTGTAGGGACGAAATATATTTTATGGAAAATGGAGGTTTGGACAACTATGCTACAAAGAAAGAACCAGTTGGTTTTTGAATTTTGTGTTGTTCACTCATTAGTTAGACAAAAGCATATAAAGTTTGCTGAAACTAGATTTGATACTTTTGTGAGACAAGCTGGAATCAGGTATCTTTCAGTTGGGAGAAAAAAGAAGAGATTGTCTGGAAACAGTGTTTGGATTGGCTCTAAGTAACAATTTGTCACAGAACTGAGAGGAGGGCAGGCATTTGGGATTCAGAACTTCAAAAGACTCAAGCAAATAAGATTCTTTGTCTCTCGTTCTGTAAGTGGAAAAGAAATAACAAACTCTGCAAAGAAAGAGTCTAACTCAAGCGAAGACCAGAGTCCAACTGACTAGCTACAAAATTGAGCCCTGCCTCAGTTGACAACATGATGATACAGTTGTCAAAAACCAAGAAACTGGAGAAAATCGCCTTATTTACCTTTTTGATTTGAACTATTGATGCACAGATTTTGTTACTTTATCCCCATATTTGCCACCCACAATATCTTGAAAAAATGTTTGTATAGTTTGTCTTGTCTGTCCTATTTTGTGAATGAATCTGTGCATGTTTGTATTCAAAGCGGGTACAGTTTAATTTTACATATTAAGAATTAATCATCTAGTTTAGCCACGTTAGAGGATAAGTTTGTCGTAATAAGTAAGTTTTTGTTTTCTTGTTCATGATGGAATCTGGTGTGAGTACCTTTTTATTTCAGCTAGTGGTCAATCAGGCAACAACTATCTGAGAGATAAAGTTGTTCATATTGGGCCTTTGTGGTGACTCCTGGAATAGTGGGGCTTGATTTCAGCATAGGGTCAGGACAGTGCCTGCAAAGCCTCTGAACATGAATGGCTCAGAAAGACACAATTTAAACTGTGAAGTCTCAGTCTGACAGACAACAAATTATTGTTGAAATTTTGAACATGTGTTTATTTTATTTTTTATTTCTGTTTTTCTAGATGGTGGCAGTTATAGATTTGAGAAGTGCTGTCAAATAAGCCTTGGCAAGTTTTAGTAGCACATCTTAGTCATTTTAGTCCACACTTTCTGCTGGAGGAAGTGAATGCTTAGGATGGTGAATGATGTGTCAGGAAGTAGGCTGCTTTGTTCCAAGTAGCAGGGCAGGCTCAAGAGCCATTATGGGCTAATGCTATTCATTTTTCCAACATTCTTGAGATTCGTTCAGTGGAGTCGAGAACTAGGATTGCAGAAACTGATTTCCTCTTTGGGTTAAGAAATAGATGTTGATGCCACTTCTGGGTCCAATCCTGGTCTGGTTCCAAGGGAAGGGGATTGAGTTATTTTTATTTATTCACAGGATGCGGGTACCACTAGGCCAGCGTTCATTGCCCATCCCTAAATGCTCAAGAGCAGTTGAGAGTCAACCACACAAGCTATAGGAATGAAATCACATCTAGGCCAGACTAGGTGAGGATGGCAGATTTCCAATCCTGAAGAGCCAGATGAGTTTTTCTGAAAATCGACAATGGTTTCACCAATAGATTCTTAATTCCACATTTTTCTAAATCACATTTAAATTCCACCATCTGCCATGGTGTAATTCGAACTCTGGCCCCCAGAACATTAGTTGAGTTTCTGCATTAATAGTCCAACGATAAAACCACTAGGCCATTGCCTCCCACAATTTCTGATGCCAGACTTCTGGGTATTCAACCTCAAACAGACACAACAGCTGAACAGCCTAAGGGTTCAGACTGCTCCTCAACATGGGAGTCATATGTGACTAGGGATCTCACTGAACCTTCAACCAGACTCAGAGGTGAAGGGCTGCTGAGGACTTGTTAACTCTGATACCTGCAGCTTCCAAGCTCTACAAGTTGTTAGCATTGACCATAGAGGTTAAATGTACTTTACATTGCTCTCTTTTGACCTTGCAAAAGGAAAGGTCTCATAAGACCAGAGAAGAGGTGCTGACAGGAGAGATTCCTGTCTGTACAATATGACCATTGTGGAAGATAAAGCTTTCGAGATTGCCAGGGTTGCTCTTACTTGCTTTCTGAAATGGCCTAATAAGCTCAATGCCACTTAGGGATGGCCAACAAATACTAGCCCTGCCATCAATGCCCACATTCCATGAACAAATTCAAGAAAATGCTGCTCAAAGTGAGTTTCAGAGACAACATTATCCTCGTTTAGAAGGGCTCAGCTGAAAGTGTTCCTGGATTAAATGATCCCTTACATTGATGGTACCCTAGAGAAACCCTCACATCCTGGAATAGCTCTATTCACCCAGCTCCACAGCCAAGCTACCTTGGTGTTCTGCTTCTTTCTCTACCTTTGATGAACTGTGTTGTTGTAGACCATCCCTCCTCTTTGAGGTCCATAGCTCTCTGGAAGACCATGTTATGTAAAGCACAGCAGAATAATGCAATTTGTGAGAACCTTGCCAGGTGTCATCTGACTGAGCCAAACATCAGAACCATATCTTCAAAATGGCCTGCTTAGTGGTGATCCTTGTGAGCAGAAGAGTTTTTTTTTTGGAGTATCTGCATTATGAAGCATTGTGGCAGCTGCCATTAAAATGAATAACATAACTGAGGGTAGTCTTGCTGTGATCACAAACTAGTTGAACATTGAGGGAGAGAAATCCTTCCTTTTGATGAATTTCACTGTCCTGTAAGTGGTGTCCTTATGGCCACATGAGTGCAGTCATAAAATCATAGAGATGTACAGCATGGAAACAGACCCTTCGGTCCAACCCGTTCATGCCAACCAGATATCCCAACCCAATCTAGTCCCACCTGCCAGCACCCGGCCCATATCCCTCCAAACCCTTCCCATTCATATACCCATCCAAATGCCTCTTCAATGTTGCAGTTGTATCAGCCTCCACCACTTTCTCTGGTAGTTCATTCCATATACGTACCACTCTCTGTGTGAAAAGATTGCCCCTTAAGTCTCTTTTATATCTTTCCCCTCTCACCCTAAACCTATGCCCTCTAGTTCTGGACTCCCCAACCCCAGGGAAAAGACTTTGCCTATTTACCCTATCCATGCCCCTCGTAACTTTGTAAACCTCTATTACGGTCACCCCCTCAGCCTCCGACGCTCCAGGGAAAACAGCCCCAGCCTACTCAGCCTCTCCCTGTAGCTCAAATCCTCCAACCCTGGCAACATCCTTGCAAAACTTTCCTGAACTCTTTCAAGTTTCACAACATCTTTCCAATAGGAAGGAGACCAGAGTTGCATGCAATATTCCAACAGTGGCCTCACCAATGTGCTGTACAGCCGCAACATGACCTCCCAACTCCTATACTCAATATTCTGACCACTAAAGGAAAGCATACCAAACACCTTCTTCACTATCCTATCTACCTGCACTCCAAGGTCTCTTTGTTCAGCAACACTCCCTAGGACCTTACCATTAAGTGTATAAGTCCTGCAAAGATTTGCTTTCCCAAAATGCAGCACTTCACATTTATCTGAATTAAACCCCATCAAAAATTCAGTCGATTGTGCTCTGCAGCTGTATGCATCAGAAATGAGGTGAAATTCACTGTCCTTTCTGTCTGCATCAAGAGGCCTTAACTATCTGGAATTGAATGCACTATCCAGCTTTTGATAAAAGGACAGCAGCGGTCTGTGAGCTCCAATGGTGTGCTGTCATTTTCAAGATGCCACCAAAGTCCACACCAGATCCTTGGAAGGAGGCAGAGGCAAAGATCATGGTCAATAGTGATTTTTATGGCTATTGGCAGGGACTAGCGAGTAGAATCCATATATACGCAGTCTTCCACCCCAAGGTTATAAATCACTGCTTCCATCTGCCTGGAGAGGTGCAGGTGGCTCCATCTTCAACAATAGTTCCATCATTTCTGCTTTCTTTGCACTCTGTTGGGTTCCCAATAATGTGTGGAAGTCTTCTCCCTTCCTCTGATGTTCTGATGATGTCCTCATAGTACCTACCTCCTGCACAGGCCAATGCATTTTGAACATTTTTCTCACATTTGCATGTATTGGTATGTATATGCCCATGTCTGTGGATCTCTCACAGGAAAGGTCCTTTTGAGGATCCCATCTAACTCTTGAATGAGCAGGATTGTCTCCATGCAACGTGTCCCTTGGTTCTGGGTACAACTAAGGCACCCCCACCAAATCCCAATCTGACCAGCTATGTGCTCCCAATGAATTCCTAACTGGCTTAATTGCATAATTGCTGGGCACAGGTTTCCAGGTGGGAGGCTCTGAGCTCCTAAAAAGATGAACGCTGCTAGTTGCAGGAGTTGCGATGAGAAACCAACGGGCCAGTGCCACTATTTCCAGCACCTGCCTCCTCCATTCCTAGTACCTTTAAAACATCAGGTTCATTTTCTTAGAATATCCGGGCAAGGATATTTATTTTACTATGATTACAATTCCAGCTAGGACACTGCAAATTGTCAAATACTGAGTATGAAGCGATGATCTCCTCCTCAGATGATCGCAGCAAGATTGACTTACAATGGATCCCTTCCCTCGTGGAAGCCTTTTTTTCCCCAAAGCTTGCAGAGTGCAGAAGGTCATTAACCGTTTTACAGCATTTCTGAGTATTCCTCTGGGCCAGGGGCCTGCATTGAAATGGGTTGTTATTTCAGAGCAGGCTGGCAGCAGCTGGGTTTAAAACTGGCACCTGCTGCATGAATGCTGTCAGGTGTTGGTGTTGGTGAGCCCTTTCACCATTGCAGGGCACAAAACTGAATAATTAATGAGGTGAACTGCATGGTAAAGAATCAACAGGGCTCACAATGGGAAACCCTCCACTAAACTCCTACAATTGACATTTAGCTGAAATGTGGAACATGCAGCCCTACAGCTTTGGAATTAAAAAAAAGTAAAGTTGCCATAGTCCTACCAGATCATAGGGCTGATCTCTCTAATGAGAGAGACATGACTGGTGGTGGTTAAACCTGAGGGGCACTACATCTCAATCAAGAGTAAAAGTTGAGAAGGAGAGTCCTTGGTATTAATGTCAGCTGGTGTGGGAAACTGAACCCATAATGTTAGCATCACTCACTGACTGTCTAGCCAACAGTGCGAACTAACCCCCCGCCCACCTCGGTATCTTTGGACAAAGTACAGTGGACAAAAAAAATCATATGAATAGCATTTCATTAGACCCAAGAAGCATCAGCTAACCTATACTAAAAAAAATTCCAAAATAAACTATTTTGATTTGGCCAGTTTGCAGAGAGTCACTTAGACACATTCAAAACAATTAGTACATTAACTGCTTAATCAATAAAATCAATTGCTGCATTTACTCATTTGAACTCTATGAATTCTCAAGTGACACAAGTGGATAAAGTAAAAGGATGAAGTAATGTAATTGTAACTTGGAATAAAATGATTTCTTATTATTAAGTATAAAATTGCTACAATTTAAAGATCTTCTATGGGATAAGTAACATATAATTAAACAATGTACCTATATTAAAGCCTGCAGTTTGTGTGATTGTAACACTGAGATCTGTAATGTATTAGATTACTTGATTAATCAAATTGCAGAACGAGACCACTCCACCTTTAAACATTCATGTTCCAGGAATCTGTCAGGTTGTAGAATTGTGTAACTGGGGATCATAAACTTGGCCATCAGACCTCTAATCATTCCCAACAATCCCAACAACATCTCCTTACTACAAGGCCCAATATGCCTCACTAGGACTATGGATAGCTTTTATATAAATGAGCCCCTCTCCTGCCATTTTTGTGGCATCTTAGAAGAACGTTTTTTTTGTACTAGTGCTATATACCACTGAGCCACCAATGACGGTCAGGGTCAAACATTAACAGAAGTATTGCACTTTATGGAAATAACAACAGCTTATTTGGAAAGCTTAGGGATCTTTATCGAGTTCAGAGCATTATTCATATCAGTCTCACAAGAGCATTTCACAGTACTTAATGGAGTTTAAATGACTTCCAGCAACTATGTTAATGTTTTGATTAGCTTAGCACACTCTTTTAACAATGTCATACAACCAGTCAGATAAGCCATGATGGTGTTTTCTGACTCTGTGCATTTCTAAGTTAATGACTTTATCAAAACACTGTTCATAGACAAATCATTAAATGTAGTATTTAATTTCCACTCTTAAGTAGGTTCAGTATTTTCTGCCGATCCATACCCAGTCTTTTTCAGAGCTGAAAGTACAACGTTAGTGCCAAATTTGAGACATTAGTAGAAAATAGCCAGATTATGAAACACACCTTCTAGCACCTTCATTTGCTATATTTATCCCAAACACTGGATGTGAAAAAATGGTGCATGAGTCAAAATATCCAACAATTTAGCGTTTAACTGAATCCTACACTGCATATTTGTGCTTTGGCAATTTAACAAACATCTTGCACAATGAGTAATTTGCTCTCGCATTACTGCAGCATGTTTTCACCCCTAATCAATAATGTTAAAATGATTCAAAGATGTGCAATTTATATATCTGCATGAACGCACTCGTTTGTAATGTAGGCTTATAATTTTCTCCTATGACTCTATTGTTGTTTGGAAGGTGATTATAAGGTGACTACAATATTCATAAGCACAGATATGCCAGTGATCAGCACTGACAAACCCCCAGGTCAAATTCTGAAGCCAATGAGTTTCTAAAGATCTCTTTGCCTTATACCTCAGGCAGCTCTGCTCATTAATGACACCATGACTTCATAAACTAATTAATTGCAAAGGGAGCAGATAAGAAGCAAGCTTTCTATTTAGACACCTGGACCAGCAAAATTAAAAATGTTCCGTAACTCACAAAAGCAGAAGGTTATTGACCTTCATAACTGGAGGTTCTTTGAACACAGTTCTTTTTCTGCTGACATTCCACAGTATCGGAAGCTTCAGAAATCCATCACACAAGTTTACCTCTGCATGATCTGATTGTATAGCTGGTAAATAAATGAAATAATTTTAACAAGTTTGATGTCGACTGTGTGATTTTTATATTTTTTAATGTCATTTATTTTAAGTTGTTTTGTTCTTAATTTTGAATCTTTCTGTGAAGAGTTTAATGTTTAACTTGTAGGTATTTCTATAGCCATGGTGAATTCTTTTAAAACAGCTTGAGGGAAATGAGCTTTCAGAACTAACGTCGTTTTGTGTATATTAGGAATACTCACAATTGAACATGTAAACAATTTGTATATCATAGTTTCTGTTAAAAAAGTAGGATATTTTTAGCTGAAAACTTCATATGTCCTTTTTTTTAGTTTTGGGGCAATTCTGCAGAAGTGCTTGGATGAAAATGGATGTATAAATCAGAGCTCCTGAGAAAAGGACAACATAGAAAAATAAGCTACCTTAGAGTAAGGAGTTAAGTAATAGTTCCAGATCAGATATGTTTGGATTAAACCTTGAAGAGTTATTTGAAGCTGAGAATTTTTAAACCGAAATATATAGAAATTTCTATGAAAGTGCCGTTATTTTTCCATACTAGCAGTTGAAATCATTGTTAATTTGTGCAGTTGAATTGTTGGAAAAAGGGAGTTTGATTTCTGTGTGAATACTACACAAGGGGTACTTTTAGGGAATGTTTGGGGATCTCTAAAGCAGATTTTGTGGGATTTTGGGAGTGTGTGTTATTGTGTGTTTAAAAATATTTTAAGTTTGTATTAAGTAAATAGTCTGACTTATTCCATCTTAGAACTTGGAACAGTACAGCACGGTACAGGCCCTTTAGCCCTCAATGTTGTGCCGGCCTTTTATCCTACTCTAAGATGAGATTAACCTACATACCCTTCATTATTCTCACCTCCATGTGCCTATCCAAGGGTCACTTAAATGTTCCGAATGTATTTGACTCTACTCAGAGTGGTGGGTGAGTGGAATGCACTATCAGCAGTGGTAGTAAAGAATCTACCTCTGCTATCTCCCCAAAACCTTCCTCCAATTACCTTACAATTATGCCCCTCATGATAGACATTTCCACCATGAGAAAAAGCTTCTGGCTATCCACTCTATCTATGCCTCAATATCTTGTACACCTCTATCAAATCACCTGTCATCCTTCTTCGCTGCAATGAGAAAAGCCCAAGCTCCCTCAACCTTTCATCATAAGACATGCCCTTCAGTCCAGGCAGCATCCTGGTAAATCTCATCTACACCCAATCTAAAGCTTCCACATCATTCCTATAATGAGGTGAACAGAACTTAATACAATATTCCAAGTGTGGTCTAACCAGGGCTTTATAGAGCTGCAGTATAAGCTCATGGCTCTTAAACTCATTCACCCTGCTAATGAAAGCCAACACACCATAACAACCCTATCAACATGGGTGGCAACTTTGAGGGATCTATTGACATGGACCCCAAGATCTGCCAAGAATCCTACTTTTAACTCTGTATTCTGTATTCAAATTCAACCTTCCAAGTGAATGATGTCACTCTTTTCCAGGTTGAACTCCATCTGCCACTTATCAACCCAGTTCTGCATCCTGCCAGTGTCGCCTTGCAAACTATACTATCCACAACTCCACCAACCTTTGTGTCATCAGCAAACTTACTAACACACCCTTCCACTTCGTCATCCAAGTCATTTATAAAAATCACAAAGAGCAGAGGTCCCAGAACTGATCCCTGCAAAACAACACTGGGCACTGAGCTCCAAGCTGAATGCTCTCCATCTACCACTACCCTGTGTCTTCAATAGACCAGCCAATTCTGTATCCAGACAGAGACGTTACTCTGTATGCCATAACTCCTTACTTTCTGAATATGCCTGCCAAGGGGAACCTTATCAAACACCTTGTTAAAATCCATGTATATCACATTCACTACTCTACCTTCATCAATGTGTTTTGTCACTTCCTCAAAGAATTCAATGTTTTGTGAGGCATGACCTGCCCCTCACAAAGCCATGCTGACTATCTCTAATCAAACTATGGTTTTCCAAGTAATCATAAATCCTGTCTCTCAAAATCCTCTCTAATGCTTTGCATACCACTTACATAAGGTTGACTGGTCTGTAATTCCCAGGATTATTCTTATTCCCTTTCTTGACAAAGGAATAACATTTGCCACCCTCTAATCACCTGGTACTAATCCAGTGGATAGTGAGGACTCAAAGATCATTGCCATAGGTGCAGCAATCTCTTCCCTCACTTCCGGTAATAACCTAAAGTTTATCCCATCTGGCCCAGGGGATTTATCTATCCTTATGTTTTTCAAATTTTTAACATATCCTCATTCCTAACATCAACCTGTTCGAACATATCCATCTGTTTCACGAGGTATCCTCAGAAACATCAAGGTGCCTCTCAGTTGTGAATACTGAAGCAAAGTATTCATTAAGGACCTCTCTTACTTCCTCTGACTCCAGGCGCAAGTTCTGTCCACTATCCATGATAGGCCCTACCTTCACTCTGGCCATCCTCTTATTCCTCACATAAGTAGAGAATGCATTAGATTTTTCCTTAATCCTACCTGCTAAAGCACTTTCATGCCCCCTCTGGTTCTCCTAATTCCATTCTTCAGTTCCTTCCTGTCTACCTTGTGACCCTCTGAAGCTCTGTTTGATCCTTGCCTCTGCAACCTTAAGTAAGCTTCCTTCTTCCTTTTGTCTAAATGTTCCATATCCCTTGTCACCCAAGTTTCTTCCAACCTACCATCCCTTCCTTGCCTCAGCGGGACAAACCTGTCCAGCACTATCAGCAGAAGCTTCCTAAACAACCTCCAATAGTGAATTCCCTGAGAACATCTGTTTCCAATCTAGGTGCCCGAGTTCCTGCCTATTAGCATTGTAATTCCCTCTCCCCCAATTAAATACTTTCCCATACCATCTGTTCTTGTCTCTCTCCATAAGTACAGTAAAGGTCATGGAGTTGTGCTGTTCTATCGAGAGATCTGACACCTGGCATGGTCCGTTGCCAAGCACCACATCCAATATGGCCTCCCCTCTCGTCGGCCTCCATGTGTTAGGAATCCTTCCTGGACACACCTGACAAAAGCTGCTCCATCCAAACTAATTGAACTAAGCAGGTTATAATCAATATTTGGGAAGTTAAAGTCACCTATGACAACTTCCTGTTACTTCTACACCTTTTGAAAATCTGCCATCCAATCTGCTCCTCCATGTCTCTGTTGCTATTGGATGGTCTATAGAAAACTCACAATAATGTAAATAAACTTTATTAAAGTTTAATAAACTTCTGATTTATTGTTAAAACTGAATCTGCAATACTGTATACATGTGTTCCATTAGTGACCAAAACAAAACAAAATATGATCCAACAAACAGGCTTTCAGTCTAGGATCTGACTTGTCCAGTAAGAATATCGGTTTCATAACACAACTGCCATTTAAATTCAACTAAATTGACCAATGTTTTAATTTAAATTTGTTCATGGAACATTGTTGTCAAGGCGTAATTCCTTATTTCCTTTGTGCCTGCCACAGTAGTAGACTCGCCAACATTAAAGGAATTTAAATGGTCATTGGATAAACTTATAGATGAAAATGGAATAGTATAGGATAGATGGCCCTGAATTAACTTTGATTTAGGTTCTTTTGTACTTTTGTATTTTGTAGGTGGATTAAATTTATTAGCGCCTGATTAGATATGACACATTAGTTAAATAGACAGCAAAAGTATGCAACCTGCGACAGATGCGCGTATTTTATTCATACAAGATACTCATTATCAATGGTTTGTCTTGATGCTGATCAGACTTTGGGGAGTCACGAGTTGAGTTACATGCAGCAAAATGTTTGCATAGTGTGTATTGGTCCAGGTCAGTTTCAGATCAATGGTAAACACCACGATATTGATGGTGGGAGACTCAGTAACGACAGTGCTATTAAATGTCAAGTGGAGATGGTTAGGATCTCCAATGGAAGATTTCTGGTCTAAGAGCCAGTTGCCAGTGTCAGCCTAAGTTTGAATGTTGTCCTGGGTATATTGTATATAGACTACAGTTGTTCCATTATGTAAGGTGCTGAAAATCCGGTAATCATCCGCAGATAACTACATTCTGACTTTATGACAGAGGAAAGATCATTGAAGAAGCAGGTGAAGATTTTCAGGACATTATTAATGGTAGAGTGGAGATATACCAAGCCATGAGGCTACAGATTAAGATTGAATACAGCTCTGGTTGTGGATGGCCCATAGTGCCTCATGGATGCCGAGTTCTAAGTTGCTTGATCTGTTCTAAATCTATCCCATTCATTACGATGGTTAATACCACACATGTGATGGAGGGTATCTCCAGCATGAAGGCAGGACTTAGTCTCCACAAAGACTGTCCTACCAATACTGTTATCAACAGATGAGGTCAAGTAGATTTCTCTTTGTAGGTTTTCACACCATCTACTGCAGAACCTGTCGAGAAGCTATGGCCATTAGCACTTGGTTTAGCTGCCATTCTACTGAATTACTTTTGATGATGGACATTTAAGTCCCACAGCTTCACTACATTTTGTCATCCTTAGCGGTTCTTCCAATTGGTGTTCACCATAAAAGAATGCTGATTCATTAGCTGAGGGTGGTGTGGTAAATGATAGTCAGCAGGAGGTTTTCTTGCTCACGTGTGACCAGATGCTATGAGGCCCAGAGTTAATGTTCAGCATTCCCAGGACGATTCTCTGTTAACTATACCTTATTGTGCCATCCTATCAGCGATGGTAGTGGTTTTGGGACATTGCCTCTTAAGTATGACTCCACAATTTTAACTGGGTTATGCTGATAACTATTCTGCGGAGGACAGCTCATAAACATTTGCCCACGATGTTAGTAAGAAGGACTTTGTAAGTTTAACAGGGCTAGGTTTGCCATTCTCATTTCCAAAGCTTAGGATTTTGCTCAGTCTAGTTTCATTCCTTTCTTAGGTTTTGTAGAGGTTTGATTCGATTTAATGCCAGCTGGGCTTTTTCAGAGGGGACTCAAGAGTCACTCACATTGCTGTGAGTCTGGCATCACTCGCAGGCCAGTCCAGGTACTGATTTCTTTCCCTAAATGGCAATGTTTTTCATAACAATCAACAATGATTTCACAGTCACCATTAGACTAGATTTTAATTCCAAATTTTCTATTCATAGAATTCAAACTTCACTAACTGTTATGGAGGAATTTGAACTGTGTCGTCTGGACCGTGAGCTTGGGTACCTGGATTAATGGTCCACTGACACTCCCGCTATACTAACACCTCCCTTAATTATAATTGTGTAGCTCAAATGGTATGCAAGGCAGTATACTACCAATTTAGGAAGTCTGAACCAAGACACCTTCATGGCAGGAACTATTAAAATGTATTTCCAGAGTGAGAAAGAAAATAATTTCTTTGCTGAGCTGGCCTTGTGCTATGTGTATATTATTTTTAAAAGCAAAATTTATTCAAGGTCTCATTTCTCAATCCCTAGAAGTGCTACCCCTGTGCTCCAAGCACTGACATCACCTGATGAAGCAGCACGTTGTGATTTCAAAGGGACTGTAACCTGGTGTTGTGGGACTTCTGACCATGTCCACCCAAGTCCAACACTGGTACCTCCACACCATGGCTCGAAGTAATTACTAGAGCTGAAAATGTGTTGCTGGAAAAGCACAGCAGGTCAGGCAGCATCCAAGGAGCAGGAGAATCGACGTTTCGGGCATGAGCCCTTCTTCAGGAATGAGGAAAGTGTGCCAAGCAAGCTAAGATAAAAGGTAGGGAGGAGGGACTTGGGGGAGGGACGTTGGAAATGCGATAGGTGGAAGGACGTAAAGGTGAGGGTGATAGGCCAGAGTGGGGGTGGGGGCGGAGAGGTCAGGAAGAAGATTGCAGGTTAGGAAGGTGGTGCTGAGTTTGAGGATTGGGACTGAGCAGTCGGTTTATAGTAAATGTCCGTGTTGATTCGGTCGCCCGAGATAGAAATGGCGAGGTCTAGGAAGGGTGGGGGGTGGGGCGTCTGAGACGGTCCAGGTAAATTTGAGGTCGGGGTGGAAGGTGTTGGTAAAGTGGATGAATTGTTCAACCTCCTCATGGGAGCACGAGGCAGCGCCGATACAGTCATCGATGTAGCAAAGGAAAAGGTGGGGGGTTGTGCCAGTGTAGCTGCAGAAGATGGACTGTTCCACATATACTACGAAGAGGCAGGCATAGCTGGGGCCCATGCGGGTGCCCATGGCTACTCCTTTGGTTTGGAGGAAGTGGGAGGATTGGAAAGAGAAGTTGTTCAGAGTGAGTTCAGTCAGTCGAAGGAGGGTGTCAGTGGAAGGGTACTGGTTGGTACGGCGGGAAAGGAAGAAGCGGGGGGCTTTGAGTCCTTCGTGATGGGGGATGGAGGTGTACAGGGACTGGATGTCCATGGTGAAGATAAGGCGTTGAGGACCCGGGAAGTGAAAATCATAGAGGAGGTGGAGGGCGTGGGTGGTGTCCCGAATGTAGGTGGGGAGTTCTTGGACTAAGGGGGACAAGACCGTGTCGAGGTATGCAGAGATGAGTTAGGTGGGGCAGGAGCAGGCTGAGACAATGGGTCAGCCGAGGTAGTCAGGTTTGTGGATTTTGGGCAGGAGGTAGAAACAGGCGATGCGGGGTTGTGGGACTATGAGGTTGGAGGCGGTGGATGGGAGATCCCCTGAGGTGATGAGGTTATGGATAGTCTGGGAGATGATGGTTTGGTGGTGGGAGGTGGAGTCATGGTCAAGGGGGCAGTAGGAGGAGGTGTCCGCGAGCTGGCGTTTAGCCTCAGCGGTGTAAAGGTCAGTGCGCCAAACTACTACCACGCCTCCTTTGTCTTCCAGTTTGATAGTGAGGTTGGGGTTGGAACGGAGGGAGTGGAGGGCTGCACGTTCCGAGGGTGAGAGGTTGGAGTGGGTGAGAGGGGTGTAGAGGTTGAGGCGGTTAATTCCGCGGCGGAGGTTGGCTATGAAGAGATCGAGAGCAGATAAGAGGCCAGCACGGGGTGTCCAGGTGGATGGGATGTGTTGGAGGCGGGAGAAGGGGTCATCAGAGAGTGGGCGAGAATCCTGGTTGAAGAAGTAGGCGCAGAGGCGAAGGCGGCGGAAGAATTGTTCGATGTCTCGCCGCGTGTTGAACTCGTTAATCTGAGAGCGTAGGGGAATGAAGGTGAGGCCTCTGCCAAGGACTGATCTTTCATCCTCAGAGAGGGGTAGTTCTGGAGGGATGGTGAAAACACGGCAGGGCTGGGAGCTGGGACCTGGTGTGGGGCTGGAGCTGGGAGTGGGGGCAGGGTTAGGCGTGCGGGCGGGGACGGAGATCGGGGCGGGGGTGGGGTTAGGCGTGTGAACTTTTCATGGTGAAGATAAAGCGTTGGGACCGGGGAAGTGAAAATCATGGAGGAGGTGGAGGGCGAGGGTGGTGTCCCAAACGTAGGTGTTTCCATAGTGAAGATAAGGCGTGGGGGACCATTTCCATAGTAACCACACCCCGCCCCGATCTCCATCCCTGCCCCAATTCCCACCCTCACGCCTAACCCTGCCCCCCACTCCCAGCTCCAGACCCACACCAGGTCCTAGCTCCCAGCCCTGCCGTGTTTTCACCATCCCTCCAGAACTACCTCTCTCTGAGGATGAAAGATCTCCAGCATCTGCAGTCCACACTTTCTCCTCGAAGTACTTACTAGTTTCACTCTCAGAATTATTTAATTATAATTTATACCTCCAAAGGTTCCTCTGTGTTTCGGTTTCCTGGTGGTCCTTGGCATGCATTAGCAGCACTCACTTGTCTCCATGTGGCTGCTGAGGGCCCAGAACTACGTGCCTGTTGATTGGCATTGAGATGGTGTCTGCCTTTTTACTAGAGCAGAAAGCAGAGGTAGCCATTTACGAGGTGAACTGCAAAACTCCCCTGAACCGCAAAATCAGGTCTAAAAACCCCAAAACCCATGGGTGTAACCTTGATCTGTAAAATATGAAGAGCCAAACCTCAACACAACATACAGAGATGAATTATAATGGTATGAAGGGTTGAAATGTGATCTTGCAAAAGTGTGAGCCAACTGAACTGTGGCTCATCAAAAGATTGGTTAAGATTATCACAGACAATGATAAAGTAACTGCCACTGACTAATACAATTAAAAGTCTGGCAGAGGCATTATCATAATCAATGGTATAGAAAAAGCATTCACAAATTCATCAATCCCGGATCCAAGTATCTCCACTGTAGACCAGTGATTGTGTAGTTTTCTGTTATGGAAACAAGATTATGTCCATACAGTCCTGTCTAGAACAGGCCATGG
Organism: Chiloscyllium plagiosum; assembly: GCF_037043375.1. Classification (NCBI taxonomy): domain Eukaryota; kingdom Metazoa; phylum Chordata; class Chondrichthyes; order Orectolobiformes; family Hemiscylliidae; genus Chiloscyllium; species Chiloscyllium plagiosum. The sequence continues at coordinate 38,841,798 of NW_028270157.1, forward strand.
AATAAACCAGGGGTCAAACAAGAGTTAAATACTGGATGATCCAGCAGGTTCACAACAGGATATGTATTTGTGATATTTGTAACACAGACTTACAAAGCAAAGAGATATAGCAGCATTGGCAGGGTATCTATATAGATAATGATACGTAGAGTGTGACAGGGAGGGTTACAGTGTACAAATTTATATATAAAAAAGCAGTAAGTATGGTCAAAGGGAGATAAATATTAGAAAGGCAAAATTAATGGCTCTTTACTTAAATGCATGGAGTACTTTGAAACAAGATAAATAAATTAACAGCACAAATATAAGTTAATTTAGCCAATACAGAGACATGGTTACAAAGAGATCAATGCTAGGAATCAAATATCCAGAGGTACGTGAGTTCTCAAAAGGACAGGTAGGAAGGAAAAGATGGTGGGGCAGCTTTGTTCATATAAAATGGAATAAATATGACAGCAAGAAATGATCTAGGATTGGAGGATGTGGATGTGAGTGTGCAGGGTGAAGGCAGGAAATAACAAGGGGAAGAAGATATTGGTCGGAGTAGTCTTTAAACTCCCTAACAAATGCCACTACTTTTCTTTTTATTCCTTTTTCGTATCTAAGATTTGTACCTGGGTGCCATAAGAGGCGATATTATAAAACTTTTCACTGTACTCCTGTACTTTTGTACTGGAGTACATGTGACAAAAAAAGGATGTCCTCCTTCTTCTACTATACTGCGGGACAGAGCAGAAATCAGGAGACAATGAAGGCATATACAAAAGGCAATGCATTAGATATGAATGACTTTACTATTCATGTAGATTGGGGAAAATCAACCTGATTATCCATGATAAAAAAAATCATAGATTGTATTTGGGATAGTCACCTAGAACAATATGCTATGGACTCAAGCAGGAAAAAAGCTATTTTAATTTCTGGCAATGTCATGATGCAGGACTAATAAATCAGTAGAGAATAAAAGATCACTCAGGAAACAGTGACCATAGCATGGTAGAATTTAGCATTCAGTTTGAGAGTGAAAACTTTGGGTCAGAAACAACTGTGCTAAACTTAAGTAAGGATTATTACAAAGGGATGAGAAGAGAGTTAGCCGGAATGGACTGGAAAAAGAGTTTAGTCAAAAGGATGGTTGATAAATAATGACAGAGTTAAGACAGACAGATAATCAAAGGGAGGTGCTAGCATAGTGGTATTAGTAGACTATTACTCCAGAGACCCATATAATGTTCTGGGGACCTGGGTTTGCATCCTGGTAGTGCAATTTGAATTCAATAAAAATATGGAATTAAGAGTCTAATGATGACCATAAATCCATTGCCAATTGTGGGGAAAACCCCATCTGGTTCACTAATGCCACTGATGTCCTCATCCCTGAATGAATAAGAAGAAATAATTCATGACTCATAACAAAGATATATCCCAGTGAGGAAATAGATTCTAAGAAGGAGATAAACCAATCATTGCTTAACAAGGGAAGTTAAGATTAGCATCAAATTGAAAGAAACAACGTGGCAAAGATTAGTTGTAAGCTGGAGGTTTGGGAAAGTTTTAAAAATTAACAAAGCATTGAGAAAATAAACTTTTGAGAGTAAACTAGCAAGTAATTGAAAACCGACAATATGAGCTTTTTTAAAAATATAAAGAAAGAAGAGAGAGGCTAAAGTGAACAAGGGTCCCTTAGAGAATGAGGTTCAGGATTTAACAATGGGGAACCAGGAAATGGCAGAGGTGTTGAATATGTACTTTTCATCAGTCTTCATGGTAGATGATACTAACAGCATTTCAAAAGTATAAAATAATAAGGGCAAAACAGAATGGTGGATTAAATAAACATCATAACTGTTACTAGATAAAAAGTATTAGGGAAAATAATGGGACTAAAGTTCAATATGTCCCCTAGACTTGATGGGTTACACCCTAGGATATGAATGGAAGCAGGTATGGAGATAGTGGACACATTGGTAATAATCTTCCAAAGACCCTTCGTTTCTGGAGGAATCCCAAGGAATTGGAAAATTGCCAATGCTAAGAAGAGTTGTACTGAATGTAAACATTAACCCTTTCCCTTTTCAAAGATGCTGCCAGATCTGCTGAGTTTCTCCAGCACTTTGTTTTCTTTTTTCAGATCTCCTGCACCTGCAGTATTTTGCTTTTGTTTTACGGTTACACATTTTAAAAAGTATTCAGTTTTCTATTTTCACTACAGCAAATAGCCATACACTTTCCCACATTATACTCTATCTGCCAATCTGTTACTCACTTAGTTAAAAATCATACAACACCAGGTTATAGTCAAACATGTTTATTTGGAAGCTCTAGCTTTCGGTGCGCTGCTTCTTCATCAGGTGATTGTCTCCGAAAGCTAGGGCTTCCAAATAAACCTGCAGGACTATAACCTGGTGTTGTGTGATTTTTAACTTTGTACACCCCAGTCCAACACCGGCGTCTCCAAATCATGCTCACTTAGTTAACCGGTCTAGATCAATTTGAAGCCTCTTTGTGGCTGACCTGACAATGTATAATCCACATGGCTTTGTATCTATTGTTAGCAAATTTAGGCATGTTACTCTCAGCCTCTTCATCTGCCATCAATAAGCAACATAGGAAATAGGAGCAGGAGGTCATTCAGCTCATTAAGTCTATTCTGCCATGCAGTATGATTACAGCTAATCCTTAAATCTAGAAATTTATCTATTTCTTTCTTAAATATATTCAGTGACTTCTCCATAAACTATATCAACATAGCATTCCACTAACTACAGCCTGCCAACTTTAATGTATCACATTCATCCTTATTTTTTGCAACCGGTCAATTTATCAACACTCCATTCATGCCCATAGATTACTCCCCACCTCCTCTTATGTATTAATCATGTTGGTTATGGAAAATCATGTCATCCATGGCTCAGTTGGTAGCACTCTGCCTTTGAGTGTAGGGTTTAGGTACAAGGGAAAGAATCAGTTTGACACTCAATTGCAATGGTAAATGGTTCAGGGTGACATCTTTCAGATGAAATGTTCAACCAAGACCCTGTATATTTGGCCCAGGCTGTAAAGGATCCCATAGTACTATTTTCAAAAAGTGCTAAGCCCAATGTTCTGATTACTATTTCTCTCTCGATTAACATAACAAAATAGATTATTTGGTAATTATCATCTTTCTTCAAATAACAATGATGAACTTATCAAACATGATTTTTGTTTCCTAAAACTACGTTGTTGCAATCTCATCATACTATGATTTTTCAGATGTGTTAACTTAATACTTCCTTAATAATAGAAATTTTAATAATCTCTGTACTTGGACCTCCAAATTTTGTTGGACTACCAGTTTTTCTAGGTTATCACCATTTATACTCTGCTATATCCCATATCATTGCCATCACATTTTATCCATTCACTTAAAGTATTAAAACTTCTTTACAGATATTTTGTTTGTCACTGATACGGAGCAATAAATAGGAATGGATGTTTTCAGTGTGTTAAACTAAATTAACATATTCATTTATCAATTAAAAATAAATATTTGGCTTAAAAGGAAATATATATTTTAACAGCCAAACTGTATAAATTTCCTTCTTTGTGACTGTAACATTTTAAAATTATCCCAGCTTCTGAGCTGGTTACATTTGAATACCCATTTTCTTTATTATTATCTTTATATCATAAAACAAAAGATGCTCATGAGTCCTCACCTTCGGTTACTTTTTGTGAAACTAGATGCTTTTTAAATTTCCCATTGATTTTAGACTAATTGCAGAAACCTCTACTCCGATTAACAGAGTCCTGTGACATTACTTTACACCAACTTACATTAACAAAATTGGATATCAGGTTAACAGTGATTGTTCTCTTAAAAACAGAAAGCAATTTAAAATTCACTTTTGATTCAATCAAGCAAAATGTAACAACTATTATTCTGACAACAGAAACATGAACAAGATTTACCAGTATCTTTGAATGTTTACAAATCCAGTTTTAAAAATAAATTCTAGTTAACAATAATAAAATTAGAATCATAGAGATATAAAGACGTACAGCATGGAGATAGACCCTTTGGTCCAACTCGTCCATGCCAACCAGATAACCTAACCTAATCCAGTCCCATTTGCCAGTTCTTGGCCCATATCCCTCCAAACCCTTCCTATTCATTATACTCATCCAGAAGTTTTTTAAATGTTGTCATTGTACTAGCCTTCATCAGTTCCTCTGGCAGCTCATTCCATACACGTACCACCGTCTGCGTATAAAAGTTGCCCCTTAGGTCCCTTCTAAATTTTTCCCCTTTCAACCTAAACCTATGCTTTCTAGTTCTGGGCTCCCCCAGCCCTATTTACCCTATCCATGCCCCTCATGTTTTTATAAACCTCAGCCTTTGACACTCCAGGAAAAACAGCCCCAGCCTATTCAGCCTCTCCCTATAGCTCAAATCCTCCAACCCTGGCAACATCCTTGTAACTCTTCCCTGAACTCTTTCAAGTTTCACAACTTCCTTCCGATAGGAAGGAGACCAGAATTGCACGCAATATTCCAAAAGTGGCATAACCAATGTTCTGTACAGCCGCAATATGACCATTCAACCCCTATAATCAATGCTCTGACCAATAAAGGAAAGCATTCCAAATACCTTCTTCACTATCTTATCTACCTGCGACTCTACTTTCAATGAACTATGAACCTGCACTCCAAGGTCTCTTTGTACAGTAACACTCCCCAGTGTATAAGTCCTGCTCTGATTTGTCTTTCCAAAATGCAGCCCTTCACAATTAGCTAAATTAAACTCCATCTGATCAAGGTCCCGTTGCATTCTCAGGTAACCTTCTTCGCTGTCTACTGCATCTCCAATTTTGGTGTCATCTGCAAACTTACTAACTATATCTCCTATATTGACATCCAAATCATTTATATAAATTATGAAAAGCAGTGGGCCTAGCACCAATCCTTGTGGCACTCCACTAGTCACAGGCCTCCAGTCTGAAAGACAACCCTCCATCACCACCTTCTGTCTTCTACCTTCAAGCCAGTTCTGTATCCAAATGGCTAGTTCTCTCTGTATTCCATGAGGTCTAACCTAGGTAACCTGTCTACCATGGGGAACCTTGTAGAACACCTTACTGAAGTCCATACAGATCATGTTGACCAGTCTGCCCTCACCAATCCTCTTCATTACTTCTTCAAACAATTCAATCAAGTTTGTGAGACATGATTATCCAGCACCACATTTTCAACTCTAACCTCCAGCATCTGCAGTCCTCACTTTCTCCTATAACCTGGTGTTGTGTGATTTTTATCTTTGTCCTCCTCAGTCCAAAGTCGGCTCCTCCACATCATAATAAGGCTAATCCTTTTTGATATTGACACTGAAGGAGATTATAAGCTTCTGTTTGCCCGGTACAAAGTGGGCAATGGCAGAATTAAAATGATGGAGGATTGATCACCTGATTCCTGTTTTATAGTTGTTTTCCAATGTGATTTTGTTGGGTGGTGCGGTAACTGAATTCTGGTGGCAAAGGCCATTAGTTGGGGCAAACATCACAAAGTAGCACTGCCATTCCATTGGGCAATAAGGGAGAAATACTGGCTCGGGCTAAATCTGGACTTGGGGGAATGATGACGGTACCAAAGACTTTTCCCCAATTATTTCATAGCACCACCAGGTAGAGGTTCTGTGCCTAGGTACTCCTTCCACCACATGTTAGTGGTGTTCCCACAAAACACCACCAAATGCAATTTACTATGATTGCTGGAGATCGGAAATAGAAGCGGAAATTGCTGAAGCAACTCAGCAAGCCGAGCAGCAATTATGTAGCGAGTAACATAGTTAACATGGAGTTCAATATGACCCTTCTTCAGAACAGGATTATATGTTTTTTAGTGGATCTTGAAGAGGATCGACCCAAAAGACAACGAACAGGCTGCATCAATTCATCCATTTGACATCTATGGCTCACCCAAAACTTAATGAGGCCACTATCTCAAGATGGAGCAAGTGGCTAACCAGAGTTCTCTGCTTGTTAGCTACTTGGTGGTTAAAATTTGTGCTTTGTTTGCTAGAAATTAAAGAGGAGAGAATCAGTGGTTAACAAAAAAATCACCACATCATATGTACTTGCTTACATGGGCACTAATGAATGTTTGGTTCTATGATATATGACTGCCATCTTGTGGTCATGGTAAACCATAAAAGTGCTGTCCACATTTTAAACAGAGTAATATTTTAAGAGATCAAAGTTATTATCCAGCCAGGGAAGGGGTTCTACTGGACTTGGTTTTGGGAAATGAGCCGGGGTGAGTGAAGTTTCAGTGGGGAAAGATTTCAGTAGTGACCAAAATACTGTGAGTTTTAAAATACTCATGGATAGGGATAACCACAGTCCTCGGGTGAAGGTATTAAATTAGGAGAAGGAGAACTACAACAAAATTAGACAGGAGCTGGAGAATTTTGATTGGAAGCAGCTAATTGAGGGTAAATCCACATCGGACATCTGGGAGTATTTCAAATGGCTTTCAAAAGTTCACTGGAATCAACTGTTCACAGGCAAAGGGACGACTGACAAGTAGGAGGCTGTCAAGAGTGTGATGATGAAAGTTCAGAGGTATTATGTTCCTATTAGAATGAACGATAAGGCTGGTAAGATTAAGCAACATTGGATGAATAAAGATATTGAGGTTCTAGTCAAGAACAAAGGAGAATCTTATTTTAGATTATAGACAACTTGGTTCAATTGATATCCATATATAGAGTGGAGGGGCATTCTTAAGAAACAAGTTAGAAAGGCAAAGAGGTGATATGAGAAAGTTTTGGCAGATAAGGTTAAGAATAATCCAAAGAGATTCTACAAATATTTTAAGAGCAAGAGGGTAACTAGAGAGCAGGTAGATCCCCTTAAAGATCAAGGAAGTCATCTTGTGTTGATCCCCAGAAGATGGGATAGATACTAAATGAATATTTCCCATCAGGTTTTACAGTGGAGGAAGAAATGGAGTGTAGAGAATGCAGAGAAATGAATGTAGATGGTTTAGAAACAGTTAGCAGTACAGAAGAGGAATTTAGAGACGCCTTCGAGAATATAAATGTGGATACAGCCCTGGGACCTGATCTAATGTATCTCAGAACGTTGTGGGTAGTAAGGGAGGAAATTGTGATACCCCTTGCAGAAATATTTACATCATCTATAACTACGGTTGAGGTGCCTGATGACTGGAGGATGGCTAATGTTACCTTTGTTTAAGAAAGGTTACAAGGAGAAACTGTCGAACTATTGACTGGTGAATCTGACTTCAATTGAGGGTAAATTGTTGGAGGTGTGATTATAAAAGGATTTATGGACATTTAGAGAGGCAAAAATTGATTAGGGATAGTCAATATGATTTTGTGTAAGGAAAATCGTGTTCAAAAACTTGATTGAGTTTTTTGAGGAAGTTACCAACAAGATTGATGAGGGCAGACTTTGTTTATTTGGACTTAAGTAAAGCCTTCGGCAAGGTTCCACTTGGTAGACTAATTAGTAAAGTTATAGCACATGGGATTCAGGGTGAGCTTGCTAATTGGATACATAAGTTACATAATTAGCTTAACAGCAGGAGACAGAGTGGTGGTAGAGGGTTGCTTTTTGGACTGGAGACCTGTCATCACCGGTGTTCTGCAGGGATCAGTTTTGGGTCCTCCTTTGTTTGTCATTTATATAAATAATTTGGATGAGAATAAAGAAGGCATGGTAAGTAAGTTTGTGGATGACATCAAAATTGGTGGCATAGTAGACAGTGAAGGTTTTCTAAGATCACAAAGGGATCTTGATCAATTGGTTCAATGGGATGAAAAAGGCAGAAGGAGTTCAATCTGGATAAATGCGAGGTATTGCATTTTGGTACAATTAATAGGAGGGCTTTGGGTAGTGTTGAACAGTGTGATGGTGGAAAAGCAAAGCCTGTCAGACAGCATCTGAGGAGCAGGAGAGTCAACATTTTGAGCATAAACTCTTCATCAGGAATATCTTGGGTAGTGTTGTGGAACAGAGGGACCTAGGGGTGCAGGTACATAATTCTTTGAAGTTTGCATCACATATAAACAGGATGTTTAGCATGCTTGCCTTCATTGCTCAGTCCTTTCAGTATAGGAATTGGGAAGTCATGTTGAGGTTGTACAGGACATTGGTGAGTCTTGTTCTGGAATACTGTGTCCAGTTCTGGTCACCCAGTTATAGGAAGGATATTATTAAGCTGGAGAGGGTTCAGAAGAGATTTACCAAGATGTTGCTGGGTATGGAAGGTTTGAGTCATAGAGAAAGGCTGGACAGGCTGGGACTTGTTCCATTGGAGCATAGGAGGTTGAGAGGTGACCTTATAGAAGCTTATAAAATAATGAGGGGCCTAGTTAATGGTAGTTGTCTTTTCCCTAGGATGGGGTATTTCAAGACTAGGGGGCACATTTTTAATGTGAAAAGAGAAAGATTTAATAAAGACATGAGGGGCAAAACGATGGTGGTTCACATGTGGAATGAACTTCCTGAGGAAGTGGTGGATGTGGGTACAATTACAATGTTTGACAAAAAGACATTTAGATAAGTACATGAATAGGAAAGGTTTGGAGGGATATTGGCCAAGAGCAGGCAGGTGGGTCCAACTAGTTTGGGATTAAGTTCAACAAGGACTGGTTAAATCGAAGGGTCTGTTTCCTTGCTGTATGACACTATGACTCTATAGCAGTCGATAAGAGTTCAAGAGCAGTACGCTCCTGCAAGAATAAAGGATAGGTATGATAAGCTACGTGAACCTTGCATAACCAGGGATGTTATGATTTTGTTCAAAAAGAAAAAGGAAACATACATAAGGTGTAGGAGGATGGGAACTAATGAAGCCCTTGAAGTATATTAGGAAAGTAGGAAAGAAATTAAACAAGGAATTAGAAAAGCTAAAAGCGATCGTGAAAAGTCATTAGCCAACAGGATTAAGGAGAATCCTAAGGCTTTTTATACATATATGCAAACCAAGAGGATAGCTCGGGAAAGGGTTGGCCCACTCAAAGTGGAGAGTGCCCGCATTCTCCACTTCTGTGGGCGGCACGGTGGCACAGTGGTTAGCACTGCTGCCTCACAGCGCCAGAGACCCAGGTTCAATTCCCGCCTCAGGCGACTGACTGTGTGCAGTTTGCACGTTCTCCCCGTGTCTGCGTGGGTTTCCTCCGGGTGCTCCAGTTTCCTCCCACAGTCCAAAGATGTGCAGGTCAGGTGAATTGGCCATGCTAAATTGCCCGTAGTGTTAGGTAAGGGGTAAATGTAGGGGTATGGGTGGGTTGCGCTTCGGCGGGGCAGTGTGGTCTTGTTGGGCCGAAGGGCCTGTTTCCACACTGTAAGTAATCTAATCTAATCTTAAAAAAAAGACAAATGAGAGTATCTGTGTTTGGAGCCAGAAGAGGTGGGTGAGGTCCTAAATGAAAACTTTGTATTAGCATTCACTAAAGAGAAGGAATTAGTGGAGAATGATCTTAAGGAAGGGATAGTTGAATTTCTAAGCCAAGTTGCTATTAAAAAGGAAAAGATGTTGTGCATCTTAAAAAGTACTAAGGTAGTTAAGTCCCTGGGTCCTGATGAGATTTATCCCAGAATATTGAGGGAGGCAACAGAAAATACAGACAACTTTGGCCACAGGTGAGGTCCCAGAGGACTGAAGAATAGCCAATGTTGTCCTATTGTTTAAGAATAGTAGCAGGGATAATCCACAAATTTACAGGCCTGTGAAGCTCATGTGTCATAGAGATGTATAGCACAGAAACAGACCCTTCAGTCCAACTCATCCATGCTGACAAGATATCCCAACACAATCTAGTCCTACCTGCCAGCACCCGGCCCATATCCCTCCAAACCCTCCCTATTCATATACCCAACCAGATGCTTTCTAAATTTTGCAATTGTACTAGCCTCCACCACTTCCTCTAGCAGCTCATTCCATACACGCACCACCCTCTGAGTGAAAAGGTTGCATCTTAGGTCTCTTTATTTCTTTTCCCCTCTCACCCTAAATCTATGCCCTCTAGTTCTGGACTCTCCCACCCTGAGGAAAACACTTTGTCTATTTATCCTATCCATGCCCCTCATGATTTTATAACCCTCAGCCTCCAACGCTCCAGGGAAAACAGCCCCAGCCTATTCAACCTCTCCCTATAGCTCAAATCCTCCAACCCTGACAACATCCTTGCAAACCTTTTTTGAACCCTTTCAAATTTCACAACATCTTTCCGATAGGAAGGAGACCAGAACTGCACTAACCAATGTCTTGTACAGCCGCAACATGACCTCCCACCAACTCCTGTACTCAATACTCTGACCAATAAAGGAAAGCATACCAAACACCTTCTTCACTATCCTATCTACCTGCGACTCCACTTTCAAGGAGCTATGAACCCACACTCCAAGGTGTCTTTGTTCACAACACTCCCTAGGACCTTACCATTAAGTGTATAAGTCCTGCTAAGATTTGCTTTCCCAAAATGCAGCACCTCACATTTATCTAAATTAAACTCCATCTGCCACTCCTCAGTCCATTGGCCTATCTGATCAAGATCCTGTTGTAATCTGAGGTAACATTCTTCACTGTCCACTACACCTCCAATTTTGGTGTCATCAGCAAACTTACTAACTATATTTCTTATGCTCACATCCATTTCATTTATATAAATGACGAAAAGTAGTGGACGCAGCACCGATCCTTGTGGCACTCCAGACAATACAAAGATTGGTGCAGTTCTGGTTAGAACATAGAACATAGAAAAGTACAGTCACAGATCTCCAATCTGAAAAACAACCCTCCACCACCACGCTCTGTCTTCTACCTTTGAGCCAGTTCTGTATCCAAATGGCAAGTAGGGGAATTACTCAAAAATATTCTCAGGGGCAAGATCTATATGCATTTAGAAACAAATAGACTTATTGGTTTTGTGCGGGAGAGGTTGTGCCTCACTAACGTGACTGAATTCTTTGAGGAGGTGACAAAGATAATTGATGAAGGAAAACTGGTTGATATTGTCTACACTGACAACATAGAAGTCACACAGATCAGGGTCAGTCTGGGCAGTGGTGAATTGGTGAGGATCGAACAATCTCCAGTTCACACTCTTCTCCAGATCATGCAACCTGCATTGCCTGCAGACTGTCACCCCACTCATCTCTCTCTGGCTTCTTCATATTCCAGAAGAGGACTCTGCCTCCACACTGATTCTGGAATTTCAGCATCCTGTAAAGCCTTCTACAAGGTCCCTCATAGCAAACTGGTACAAAATGTGAAGTCATGTGGTATCAGGGTGAGCTGGCAAGATGGATACAGAACTTGCTTAGTCATAGGAGACAGAGGATAGCGGTGGAAGGATGCTTTCGGAATGGAGGGTGGTCAACATAAATTATTTGAAGGAAAATATGGCTAGCCTATTAACAGACAATACAAAGATTGGTGCAGTTCTGGTTAGAACATAGAACATAGAAAAGTACAGCACAGAACAGGCCCTTTGGCCCACGATGTTGTGCCAGGATTTAATCCTAACGTAAAATATAGTAACTTAACCTACGCACCCCTCAACTCACTGCTATCCATGTGCATGTCCATCAGTCACTTACATGTCCCCAATGTCTCTGCTTCCACCACCACAGCTGGCAATGCATTCCTTACATTCACAACTCTCTGCGTAAAGAACCTACCTCTGACATCTCCTTTATACCTTCCTCCTAATATCTTCAAACTATGACTTCTCGTACCAATCAATCCTGCCCTGGAGAAAGTGAGTACATGTGTGTGAAAATATGGGTCCCAGCCTCCCGAAGACATGGCCACAAAACAGACAACACAACATGTCTGCACTTAGCCACTGAGCCTACCCACAATGCCTCAAATTGGCTACACCAGCCTTCCCAGACATCACACATACCTCAGGACATGACTCATCCAGCCCCAGACCAAGAGAATAGACTTCTTCAGATTAACTGACAATGAGCCTCACACTCCACAATAGCCCAGCACCTCTGAGGTCCTTGGGGTAGAGCTCCTCCCACTAGGAGTCAAGCCTTCACAAAGGGTACCCAGACAAAGAGGCACCAAAGGTACTTCACTTGCCCTCTCAACAATGCAAACACATTAATATACGATGAAACCCACTAAACACCTACTCCAGCCAAGGATCGGAATCTCCTGAAACAATTAAGAAACTTGTTGTCAGACACCGGACACTTGAAATTTTTCAAGAATGAACTTTATTTCTCTTTGTTGTGCAACTCACACCTTTGTCTCATAACTCATACTTCATTGTTGTAAGGGTATAAAACTCCACTGTATTCTCTGTTCGGGGAGGAAGCTGTGGTTCCTTCTGAACAGCTTGTCAGTGACTGTTTCAGTGGGGCCAAGTCTCTTCCGCAATTTGTTTGTTAAATAAGTCCTTGTCAATTCTCAGTCTGATCTGTGTGTTTGTGATCTCTGATTAATTGGGCTAAATCCTCTGACAGAAGGATTGTCAGAGGATACAGCAGGATATAGATCAGTTGGAGACATGGGCAGAAAAATGGCAGATGGAGTTTAATCAGGATAAACGTGAGGTGATGCATTTTTGAAGGTAAAATACAGGTGGAAACTTGGAATATTGGGTATAATTCTGGCCACCACACTACCAGAAGGATGTGAATGCTTTGGAGAGGGTACAGAAAAGGTTTACCAGGATATTGCCTGGTATGGGGGATTTTAACTATGAAGAAGGGTTTGATACACAGGGTTTGGTTTCACTGGAACACAGGAGGTTGAGGGGTGGCCTGATAGAAGTTTATAAGGATGTAGGTTTGCTCGCTGAGCTGGAAAGTTCATGTCCAGATGTTTCGTCATCCTACTAGGTAACATCTTCAGTGGGCCTCAGGCGAAGCACTGTACATGATTCCTGCTTTCTATTTATATGTTTGGGTTTCTTTGGGTTCTCCTAAGTTGTTACAAAATACTGTGCATGAACTGTAACAAACACTACATTGGACAAACAGGCAGAAAACTAGCCACCAGGATACATGAACACCAGCTAGCCACAAAAAGACATGACCCTCTCTCACTAGTATCCTCACATATGGATGAGGAAGGACGCTACTTTGACTGGGAGAACACATCCACTTTGGACAGGCCAAACAGAGACACGCACAAGAATTCCTAGAAGCATAGCTTTCTAACCGGAACTCGATCAACAAATACATCGAGTTAGACCCCATCTACCACCCCCTGAGAAAACAAACATAAAATGACATTACCACAGGAAATAACATCACCAACCAAAGAAACCCAAACATATAAATAGAAAGCAGGGATCATGTACAGCGCTTCGCCTGAGGCCCATTTAGTAGGGTGACCAAACGTCTGAAAATGAACCTTGCAGCTCAGCGAACAAACCTACATCCAGAACCTCAACCTGAGCTACAAATCTTCTCAAAACTCGCTAAGAGGTTTATAAGATTGTGAATGACCAGGGTGGAAGGGTCACTTACCAGGGGACACAGGTTCAAGGTTCAGGGGAAGAACTTTAAAAGAAATGTGCGAGGCAAGTTTTTCACTCAAAGGGTGGTGAGTGCCTGGAACGTGCTGTCAGAAGGGTGGTGGAAGCAGACACAATAGCAGCATTCAAGAAACACCTGGAAGAATAGATGGATAGAAAAGGAATAGAGCGATATGGATCCTGTAAGTGAAGATAGTTTTAGAATAGAAGGGCAAAACATGTCGGTGCAGCTTGGAGGGCAGAAGGGCTTGTTCCTGCGCTGTTCTTTATTTTAGACACTTCACAATGGACAGATTCTGTCTGATCCATGCATCCTTACTATATTCCTGAATGAAAAGTTAGACTTCCTGGTGTAATTGTTAGCTTCATTCTTTTAAGTGTACATACTTCACAAATGCCAACATGTACTCATTATCCATTCATATTTTAAGGAGCCATGTGTCCGTATTGTAGAAGGTGACTTTTCCACATGCCTGTTGAGACATGGTTATCTCCTTTTCTTTCTGAATAGAATATTCTTAACCATCAGTCATTAAGTTATATACATAAAAATGGAAGACCTCATGAAGGCTGTGAAAAAGCTGGGACATAATACGATATTTAAATAATCGATCCATTTAAAAGTAAAACTCCTAGTTGGACTTTTATCATTTATTCCTTTGGTTCAGTGTCACTTTTTGGTTTTGGCCTTTTTACTGGACATGATTTCTTCTTCATTAATCTTTTATGCATTTAAATAACAACATACCAAGTGCTCAGCACAGGTCTTACCAGGTTCTGAATTCATTGGATGCCTCAGTTTCTGATGTACAAATATAGACCTGACAAAGCCTTAGCTATTCTGCTTTACAAGACAGCCTGCCAAAGAAATGTACAACCTTCCCCTTCAATGCCTTCTTAACACCATTTGAAATAAAATAATATTGGAATATACATTTGCTTATCTAGCTCATTTCATGTTACAATAGCTACAGCTAACCACACTTTTTTTATAGTTCACTCAAGGGATGTGGACAATAGTACATCCCTAGTTGCCCTTGAGAAAGTAGTGTTAAGCTGCCTTCTTGATCTGCAGTCTATGTGCTGCAGGTAGACCTACAATGCCAGTAAGGAGAAAGTTCCAAGATATTGACTCCATGACATTGAAGGATTGGCAGTATATTTCCAAGTCAAGATGCTGAGTGGTTTGGGGGCAAAATTGCAGATGATGTTGATTCCATCTGCTGCTTTTCTCCTTTTAGAAGGTAGCGATTGTGAGTTTGAAATACACTGTCTAAGGAGACTTGGAGAATATTTGCAATGCATCTTGGAGATGGGATACACAGCTGCTACTGAGCAATGGTAGAGAAAGTGGATACTTTTGGATATGATGCCAACCAGCAGACTACTTTGTTTTGGATGGTGTCAAGTTTCTTGAGTATTATTGGAGCTACACTTGTCCAGGCAGAAAGGGAATTCCTGACTTGTGCCTTTCGATGGTAGGCAGACTTTGGAGAGTCAGGAGGTGATTACTTATTGCAGGATTCCTCGCTTCTGAAATGCTCTTACAACGATCATATTTATATGGCTAGATCAGTTCAGCTTCTGGTCAGTTGTAACCCTCAGGATGTGATAGTGGGGGATTCATTGATGATAACAGCATTTAATGTCAAGGGATGATGATTAAATTCTCTCTGTTGCAGATCGTCATTTCTGGGCATTTATCTGACATATTACTTTCCATTTTTTCAGCCCAAGCTGACACATTGTCTAGGTTTTGCTACATTTGAACATGGACTACTTCAGTATTTAAGGAGTCATGAATGGTGATGAACATTGTGAAATCATCAGCAACCATCCTTACTTCTGATCTAATGATGGATGGAGGCTTATTGATGGCGCAGCTGAAGATGTTTGGGCCTAGGACTGTGGAACTCTTACAGAGATGTTCTGGAACTGAGATGACTGACCTCCAGCAATCACAACTATCTTGCTATATGCCAGATATGACTCCAACTAGCGGAGAATTTTCCCTGATTTCCATCGACTTCCGTCTTAATACAGCACCTTTAGGTCATATTCAGTCAATTGAAGCCTTGATGTCAAGGGCAGTCTGACTCACCTCACCTCTGGAATTCAACTACTTTGTCCATGGTTGAAGCAAAGCTGTAATGTGGTCAGGACCTCAGTGGCTCAGATGGAATCCAAACTGAGTATCGATGAGCAGATTATTGCTAAGCAAGCGGCACTTGATAGCATTGTTGATGATACTTTCTATATCTTCACTGATGACTAGAGTAGACTGATTGGGTCATAATTAGTCACACTATATGTGCCCTGCTTTTGGCATTTAGCACATACCCTGGGCAATTTTCCACATTGTCGAGTAAATGCCAGTGTTCTAGTTGTGCTGGAACAGCTTGGTAAGGGCATGGCTAATCATGGAGAACAAATCTTCTTTTAAATTCATGTTTTTGATCCAGACTTTGCCTCAAAACTGAAACTGAATTGAAAATGAAACTGAAGGGAAGGAAAAAAAAGGTAAACCAAGCAATGAAACTGAAAGATCAGTTCCTAAGGAGACCAAAAAACAAAATGATGGACAATTGCAACTGAAACATTACAGAAAATGTTCTGCCCTATAAAGGCAGGAACGTTGTCAGGGCCTTGTCTCTATTAAGCAAAAAAGGTTTTCTATGAAGCAAGGTAAAATCAAACTTGGTTTCATTGAAGACATCATTGGAACAGACAATACAATATGTGCATTTACTTTTTATCTCAACACTGTTTAAATGTTATATATGTAGCAATATGCTCATATTAAAGGCTGAATGCCAACACCAACAATAAGAGTTCTCATTGTTTTTCACCTCGTTAACAATTGTTGGAAATGCGATGAATGCCAGGAATGTTCAGAATCGCTGTGAATATCATTTCAATGTTCCTTAGCCACAGTTAAAGTAAGTCCGCATGCTTCTTCTGTATAATCATGAACAACGTTTTTATCATATTGGTCAATTATACACATTGCAATTACAACATAATTGTGATTGCACTTCTAAAAGGACTTCATGAGCTATAAAATGGAAGGCATGATTGTTACAACCTCTGCAGAGACAGAGACCAGTTTTCTTTTCAAAGTAAACAAGATTTCAAATTCCGGTTATTTTGCAAGAGAATGAATCCGCATGATTTCACCACTTAAAACAGAAGTCCTTCAAACTCTGTCTTCCTCATAGGGAACTTCAGCCGTTGCATTTCTGGAACTAGTCAGCTCTCCAGTCAACAATAACACCCAACCAATTACAGTTCCACAGGCATGGCCTTCAGCACAAATGGAACATATCTGCAGAAACTTCTCAACTCAATCTGAATGGGCTACACCTACCAATGTTAGTTTTCAGGAATGGAAATAGTTTCAGAAATTTATTATCATTGTCTGACAGCCTCAGGACTCTCTACTTCAATCTTGTTCAGCTTTATTGTACTGCACCAACGGATTAAACAACTGTCACTGCTCCGCTTGTGTTATTTTACACATTTAGTTACAGACAGGAAGTCCTCAATTCCTCTACCTTAATGTCTGTAGTCAGTGCTTTGCTTTTTTTGGAAAGGTAGGTAGGCTCTTGTTGGCCTGTAATCGATTGAAAGAACTAGCAGAAAACCTTTATTGGTTTGAAAATACAATATAGTTATTCATATATTCACCCCAAATCTAAATGTTATGACTGCTCAGCACTCACACACATTTACACTTTTTGAGAAAGCAATACAGATAGTGACAAAGATCAGTTATAAGTTCTGTAAAATAAGATTATCATTCAGGTGTCTGGCTTACAAGACATGCTTGAGAGGCTTGATGAAGAAGGAAGTCTTTTGCAATCCTGACTTGTAGTTTAGATAAATTCAGATAGCTGGAAACAGATAGCAGTATTATTGTGGGATTCTCTGAAAAGATGAATGTTCAGCAGATCATGAAATTAGATGCTTCTAGCTTTTGTATCAGGAAGTCTAGTTCCTTTACAGGCAAACTTGGACTTGGAAACAATGCTGAGAGATTTTTAAGACTTTACAGCACATGGATTCTTAAAAGATAAGCATTTTTAAGAAGTGTTGTCTGCATTTTGCTCAGGTCTTGACTGGCATTTTTGAATCAAAACCCTTTATTGTCAACAGCCTTCATTCACATGACCAATAATATTAATATCTAACCCGAATGGTTAGGAAGTCGAAAAGCAGCACTGCACAATAGGAAATAGGTGGTGATCTTTCACACAGCATGTGAATAACTGATATTATTGGTTCTCTTTAGATCGGTTGCCAAATTGGAGACAGTTTAGAAGCTGATTTGAGAAAGCTTCAAACAACAGCAGATGTGAAAGGCACAGTCTTGGCACGACTATTGAAGGGGCTGCCCCTACCCAAGAATGACTCATTTGGAAAATTGCTGAAAGTTTTAGATGGCTTGTGTTGAAGTCAAAAAGTCTGCCTGACCACTTGGCAGCCATCTTGTGCTAGTACATTTTCAGAATAGAGTAACACAGTATATTTTTGAAGATTGAACTGTTGGACTATAACCTGATGTGTGATTTTTAACATTTAAAAGGCATCTGGATGAGTATATGAATGAAAAGGTTTAGAGGGATATGAGCCAAGTGCTAGTAAATGGGACTGGATTAATTTAGGATATCTGGTTGGCATGGACGAGTTGGACCGAAGGGTCTGTTTCCATGCTGTATATCTCTGTGACTCTGTGATCTATAAAACTGCCCTGTGACACTTCACATGACATCGAGATATTGATAAATAAAAAATTGGTCAAAGATTTCTAAGGAGCACCTTAAGGACAGAAAGGCCAAGTGACAAAGAGATTTAGATGTCCAAATAGAATCACTACAGTGTAGAAGCAGGCCATTTGGCCCATTGAGCCCACCCCAACCCTCCAAACAGCATCCCATCCAGACTTATCCCTCCAACTCTTCATTTCACAGGACTGATCGTCCTAGCCTGCCCATCCCTGGACACTATGGGCAATTTAGCATTAGCAATCCACCTAACCTGCACACCTTTGTACTGTGGGAGAAAACTCACACAGACCATGGGAGAACGTATAAACAGACAGACAGTTGACCAAGGGTGGAATCAAACCCAGTTCCCTGGCACTATGAGACAGCAGTACTAACCACCGAGCCACCATGCCACTTAGGGTTTAATGATGAAATGATGAAAATCAAACATATGCAGAAGACTAGAATAGAAAGAATGTAGGGATTTCAAGCATTTTGGTAATTGTTAGTTTTTATTGGGCACCTTCTGGGGAAGGTGGGACCTCTACAAACAGCATATTATTCACTTCAGCCAGAGGGATACCAATATCCTGGGTGGGAAATTTGATCGTGCTTTCCAGGTGGGTTTAAACTAGCTCAGCAGGTGGGTGGGAACATGTGGTATAGTTCTAGTACATAGGAGGATCTGAGTAGGGTGGACATGGACAGGATTTCACGGCCACAGGAGTGTGCTGGCAGACAGCAAGCTGGTTTGAAGTGTGTCTACTTCAACGCCAGGAGTATCTGGAATAAGGTGGTGAGCTTGCAGCATGGATAGGTACCTGGGACTTCGATGTTGTGGCCATTTCTGAGACATGGATAGAGCAGGGTCAGGGATGGATGTTGCAGGTTCCAGAGTTTAGATCTTTCTTAAGATCAGGGAAGATGGAAAAAGAGGGGGAGGTGTTGCTTTGTTAGTCAAGGACAGTATAACAGTGGCTGAAAGAACTTTTGATGAGAACTCATTTACTGAGGTGACATAGGCTGAGGTTAGAAACAGGAGAGGAGAGGTCACACTACTGGGAGCAAAGTTCCAGGGATGTGGAGAGGAGTGGCAAAACGATTCTGGGTAAGAGTGAAAGGAACAGGGTATCATTATGGGTTCTTTTAACTTCCCAAAATTGACTGGAAATGCTATAAATCTAGTACATCGAATGGATCAGATTTTGTCCGATGTGTACAGGAGGGTTTCCTGACACAGTATGTCGAAGGGCCGACAAGAGGGGAGGCCACACTGGATCTGGTACTTGGTAATGAACCAGGCCAGGTGTTTGATTTAGTGGTAGGTGAGCACTTTGGAGAGAGTTACTATAATTCGGTTATGTTTAGTTTAGCAATGGAAAGGGATAGGTACATGTCACAGGGCAATAACTATAGATGGGGGAAGGGCAATTATAATGTGATTAGGCAAGACTTAGGAGGCATAAAATGGGGTAGCAATATGCAGGAATGGAGACAATCGAAATGTGGAGCTGGTTTAAGGAACAGATATTGCATGTCCTTGATAGGTATGTCCATGTCAGGCAGGGAGGAAGTGATAAGGTAAGGGAACTGTGGTTTACTAAAGAAATTGTATCTCTTGTTAAGTGGAAGAGGAAAGCTTATGTGACGTTGAGACGAGTTGGTTCAGATAAGGCAATGGAGAATTACAGAGTAGTTAGGAAGGATTTAAAGAGAGAGTTAAGAGCAGGGAGGAGACATGTGCAGTCTTTAGCAGGTAGAATAAAGGAGAACCCTAAAGCTTTCTATAGGTATATGAGGAATGAAAGGATGACTTGGGGAGGAATAGGGCCAGTCAAAGATGGAAGTGGGAAGTTGTGTGTGGCCCCTATGGAGATTGGGGAGGTGCTAAACGAATATTTCTCATCTGTTTTCATTCAGGAAAAGGAAAGTATTGTAGAGGAGAAGACTGAGATACAGGCTATTAGACTAGAAAGGATTGAGAAGGTGTGAAAGTAGATAAGTCCCCTAGGCCGGATGCGGTTTATCCGAGGATTCTCTGGGAAGCTAAGGAGGAGATGGTGGAGCCTTTGGCCTTGATCTTTGAACTGTCAATGTCTACAGGTACAGTACCAGAGGACTGGAGGATTGCAAATGTTGTGCCCTTGTTCAAGAAGGGCAGTAGAGATGACCCAGGTAATTATAGACCAGTGTGCCTTATGGCTGTTGGAGGAAAAGTTTTGGGAAGAATTATAAGAGATAGGATTTATAATCATCTAGCAAGCAACAATTTGATTGGAGATAGTCAACATGGTTTCATCAAGGGCAGGTCGTGTCTCACAAACCTCATTAAGGTTTTTGAGAAGGTGACCAAGTATGTGGATGAGGGTAGGGCAGTTGGTGTGGTGTACATGGACTTCAGTAAAGTCTTTGATAAGGTTCCACAGGATAAACTTTTGGAGAAAATGTGGAGGCATGGGATTGAGGGTGATTTAAGCAGTTTGGATTAGAAACTGGCTTACTGTAAGAAGGCAGCGAGTGGTGGTTGATGGAAAATGTTCAGCCTGGAGTCTGGTTACTAGTGGTGTGCCTCAAGGATCTATTTTGTGACCACTGCTATTTGTCACTTTTATAAATGACTTGGACGCAGTCAGAGGTGTATGAGTTAGTAAGTTTGCAGGTGAAACTTAAGTCGGTGGAGTGGTGGACAGTGTGGAAGTATGTTGCAGGTTGAAGGGGGACTTGGATAAACTGCAGAATCGGGCTGAGAAGTGGCAAATGCAGTTCATTGCAGGTAAATGTGAGGTGATTCACTTTGGGAAGAACAACAGGAAGGCAGAATACAGAGGAACCTCGATTTTCCAAATGAGATGGGCAGGCACTATTTCGTTCAGATAATTGATTATCTGTTTAATTAATTCAATGCCTTTCCTTTGAGGCTCGGAGTTTTCTGTTACGCCTGCTCCCCTTTCAGGAGACGAGCAGCAGCACACCCACGCGAGCTCCCGCGCCCCTGCCCACTCCTAAAACCCATCCAACACCGCCCCCCCCTTCCCGCCTGCTCCCCAAACCCATCCAACATCGTCCCTTCCCCCTACCCCGTCCACCCCCCAACCCTGTCTAACACGGCTTCCCCTTCCCCTCAAACCAATCCAACACCATCTCCTTCTCTGCTCACCTCCCAACCCCATCCAACATCGCCCCCCTTCCCCAAACCTGTCCAACACTGCCCCCTTCCCCCGTCCCTGCCCGCCCCTAACCCTGTCCAACATTGCCTCCCAAACCCATCCAACACCACCCCCCCACCCCCTCCCCGGGGCAGCCATCCTGGACACCAACAAGACTGCTGCTGCTGCCGCCTTTTGGGGGTGAATCTCCAAATAGCACATGCACACACACATACACACAACTTTTTACTGCAATTTTTTCTAAGGTTCCACCTTTGCCTTGTACCGGACAATGTTGGAGAGATTATCTGGGGAAGGGGGGGGGGGGGGGAAGGTTTAGGGTACACCCCTGTGTAGAACTCCAAGGTAAGGGTGTGGGGAGAGAGAGAGGGTGGGAGGTCAGTCATTTGGAGACGGTGCCTGGGCTCCCATCAGTCCAGGACTATTCTTGGTAGCATTTCAGTAAACAGAGTTCACTTTTAATCACTGTAAACAAAAGATGTGTTCAGTGTTGGAAACACATCTTTGATGTACTGTTTCTATCGGGACCTCAAGATCTCCTTCGGATAATCCGATATTCAAATAACTGATATTCGGATAATTGAGGTTCCTCTGTACTGAGTCAATGGAAAGATTCTTGGCAGTGTGGATATACAGAGGGATCTTGGTGTCCATATACATAGATCCATGAAAGTTACCACCCAGGTTGATAGTGCTGTTAAGAAGGCATATGGTGTGTTAAGTTTTACTGGTAGAGGGATTGAGTTCCGGAGCCATGATGTCATGCTGCAACTGTACAAAATGCTTGTGCGGCCTCACTTGGAATATTGTGCACAGTTCTGGTTGCCCCATTACAGGAAGGATGTGGAAGCATTGGAAAAGGTGCAGAGGAGATTTAGCAGGATGTTGCCTGGTCTGGACGCAAGGTCTTATCAGGAACAGCTGAGGGACTTGGGTCTGTTCTCATTGGAGAGAAGGCTAAGAGGGGATTTAATAGAGACATACAAAATGTTCAGAGGATTAGATAGGGTTAACAATGAGTCTTTTTCCTAGGATGACGACATCGGCTTGTACGAAGGGGCGTAGCTGCAAATTGAGGGATGATAGATTTAAGACCGATGTCAGAGGCTTGTTCTTTGTTCAGAGAGTGGTAAAGTAATGCCCTGCCTGCCAATGTGGTTAATTGAGCAACATTAGGGGCATTTACACAGTCCTTGAATAAGCATATGGATGATGATGAGATAGTGTTGGGAAATTGGCTTAGATTAGCTCACAGGTCAGGGCAACATTGAGGGCCGAAGGGCCTGTTCTGCACTGTATTGTTCTATGTTCTATAAGTTACTCTTCAATTAAATATATTTTATCTAGGATCACCTCCAATCTTTTAGTATTGGAGGTGATCACAAAACTATGAAAAGTTGATGTGAGGGACTGAACAGAACATGAATTTTAAAACGGAGCCATATGTGGGCAAACCTAAATCCAATGTTGGTCAAGAGGTGATGGGTGAACAGGACTCAGTGTGAGTTAAGATATGAGCAGCAAATTTTTAGATGGACTCAAATTTACAGAGCAGTTATATTATTTTACATTAATAGCAACCAATTAAAATGAATAGCTAGATGAAGGTACACAATGCAGTAGCTATAACTGCCAAAGTTATAAATTAGCACAACATATTGATCACCAGCAGGCATTCATCTATCAGCTGGAATTGCCCTACTATATCACACTAACCTACAAGATCACATTTTGTCCTACCAGTTCACATTGCTCCACCAGCTGACAATACCCCATTATTTCACATTACTCCAGCAGCTAACATTGCTTCTGCAGCAACTTCTCAAGGACCAATGAGCTGCAGCGATCATTGTCCAATGAAAAGCTAAGGTTCTCAGCTCCTTTGTTCTCCTGGACCAATCGTTTCTTCCCTGGTCGGGGCCATTACGTCAGGGAACTGTCACAGTTGAATAGCGGCTAGCGCGAACCAAAGTAAAGCTCATTTGTCCGCGTTTACCAAACACAGCATTCAGGTTCAAGCACCGAGGGTCATGTGACTTCTACTGACCAATGAATTCTTAATAATAAATGACTACCCAGCCCCCTTATGGTGACGCAAACCACTACAGCCAATGAGATTGCTGCGAAGTGGTGACTGTCTCATCTTTGTTGGCCGAGGTTTGCCACTCGATATGTTTCCCTCGCTGGAGATTGTTACAGGAACAGCAGCAAATGGGTACCTGTCAATTTGAGAAAAGTGTTGTGTTTATTGAGGATTTATTGCAAGTTCTGCCGTACAAACCACATCAAAGCTAGGGGACCAGCTTTAGAACAGACGAGGGCTGCGACTCATGTTAAAGCAGTCATCAAAAGGAGAATAACATGGAGTTTTCCAAAGAGACAGTGTCGCATAACAATTAGGGACAATATTAGAATGTTAGAGGGAGATGAGCTTGGGTTCATGTCACACTACAGGTGACCCCATTACACTGTACAGTCACACTCACCCAGCAACTCTGATTCACAAGCTCTCTCAGACACACACATACAACCCCAACACTCAAACACATATGCACACACGCACAGGTGGACTATTACAGTATCAGTTGGAAGGGGAGAGGAGGAAGAGTTTCTAAATATGTTGTAAAGCATAGAAAAATGTCCTTCCACCCACCATGTCTATGTTGACCAACAAACACCAAATTACAGTATACTAATGCCGTTTACCTGGATTTGGTCCAGAGTCTATTATTCACTGCCAAGCATTCATCCAAATGTTTTTTAAATGTTGCGAGAATATATGCCCTCACCATCCTCTCAGGCAGCACATTCCATGAATCTACCATCCCCTGGGTGATTAAAAAAACCTCAGATCTCTAAACCACTTGCTCCTCACCTTAAATTTATGCCTACTGTTTCTTGATCTTGATCAGTAAGTTCCAACACAATGAGCAAAGAAGTATTGCTTAATCTGTCTCTGGGGCATGAAGTGAGTCAATAACCATAACCAAACAGTCAGACGGTTATTGCATCAGGAAAGTATCTACATTTATAATTATAGAATGCAGTCCATGAGCAACCAAAGTAAAAACAATTAACTAGACCTAATACAGGGGTCAGTACTACAGGGTCTCTTATTGTGATCTTCATAAACAACATAGATGAAAATGTGAAGGAGTTAGTCACAGAATCATGGAAATGTACAGCACAGAAACAGGCCCTTCGGTCCAACTCGTTTATGACAATAGATATCCAAACCCAATCTAGTCCCACCTGCCAGCACCTGGCACATACCCCTCCAAGTCCTTCCTATTCATTTACCCATCCAGATGCCTTTTAAATGTTGCAATTGTACTAGCCTCCACCACATCCTCTGGCAGCTCATTCCACGTACCACCCTCTGCATAAAAAGTTGTTCCTTAGGTCTCTTTTATATCTTTCCCCTCTCACCCTAAATCTATGCCCTCTAGTTCTGCACTCCCACCCCAGGGAAAACACTTTGTCTATTTATCATATCCATGCCCCTCATGATTTTATAAACCTCTATAAGGTCACCCCTCAGCCTCCAACGCTCCAGAGAAAACAGCCCCAACCTATTCAATCACTCCCCATACCTCAAATCCTCCAACATCGGCAACATCCTTCCAAACATCCTACCTGCGACTCTACTTTCAAGGAGCTATGAACCTGCACTGCAACGTCTCTTGTCCTTACCTCCTGAGACTGGCTTGTCCTTACCACTCTTCTTAAACATTGGCACTACGTTAACCAATCTCCAGTCTTCCAGCACCTCACCTGCGACTATTAAGGATACAAATATCTCAGCAAGGGGCCCAGCAATCACTTTCCTAGCTTCCCACGGAGTTCGAGGGTACACCTGATCACGTTCTGGGGATTTGTCCACTTTTAGTGTTTCAAGACATCAGCACTTGCTCCTCTGGAATATGGACATTTTTCAAGATGCCACCATCTATCTCCCTACTTTCTATATCTTCCATGTCCTTCTCTACAGTAAACACAGATGCAAAATACTTGTTTAGTAGCTACCCCATCTCCTGCGGCTCCATACAAAGACCGCCTTGCTGATCTTTGAGGGGGGCCTATTCTCTCCCTAGTTACCCTTTTGTCCTTAATGTATTTATAAAAACCCTTTGGATTCTTCTTAACTCTATTTGCCAAAGCTATCTCATGTCCCCTTCTTGCCCTCTTGATTTTGCTCAAGTATACTCCTACTGCCTTTATACTCTTCTAAGGATTCACTCAATCTATCCTTCTTTTTATTAACCAAACCCTCAATTTCTTTAGTCACCAGCATTCCCTACACCTACCAGCCTTTCCTTTCACCCTAAGAGGAATATACTGTCTCTGGACTCTTGTTATCTCATTTCCGAAGGCTTCCCATTTTCTAGTCGTCCCTTTACCTGCAAACATCTTCTCCCAATCAGCTTTTGAAAATTCTTGCCGAATACCATCAAAATTAGCCCTCCTCCAATTTAGAACTTAAACTTTAAGATCTGATCTATCCTTTTCCATCACTATTTTAAAACTCATAGAATTATAGTCACTGGCCCCAAAGTGCTCCCCCACTGACACCTCAATCACCTGCCCTGCCTTATTTCCCAAGAGTAGATTGAGATTTGCATCTTCTCTAGTAGGTTCATCCACATACTGAATCAGATAATTTTCTTGTACACTCTTAACAAATTCCACTCCATCTAAACTCTTAACATTATGGCAGTCCCAGTCTATGTTTGGAAAGTTAAAATCCCCTACCATAACCACTCAATTATTCTTACAGGTAACTGAAATCCTCTTACAAATCTGTTTCTCACTAATAGGGGCTGACAATTAGGGGGTCTATAATACAATCCCAACAAGGTGATCATCCCTTTCTTATTTCTCAGGTCAACCCAAATAACTTCCTTGGATGTATTTCTGGGAACATCCTTCCTCAGTATAGCTGTAATGCTATCCCTTATCACTCCCCCTCCTCTCGACTCCCTTTCTGTCCTTCTTGTAGCATTTGTATCATGGAACATTAAGCTGCCAGTCCTGTCCATCCCTGAGCCATGTTCCCGTAATTGCTTTATATCCCAGTCCCATGTTCCTAACCATGCCCTGAGTTCATGTACCTTCCCTGTTAGGCCTCTTGCATTGAAATGAATGCAGTTTAATTTCTCAGTCCTACCTTATTCTCTGCTTTGTCCCTGCCTGCCCTGTTTGGCTCGCTTCTTTTCTCAATTGTACCAGTCTCAGATTGATCTCTTCCCTCACTATTTCTCTGGGTCCCACCCCCACACCCCTCCCCCTTACTAGTTTAAATCCTCCTGAGCAGCTCTAGTAAATCTCCCTGCCAGTATATTAGTGCCCTTCCAATTCAGGTGCAATCCATCCTTCTTGTACAGGTCACTTCTCCCCCAGAAAAGATTTCAATGATGCACAAATGTGAATCGTTCTCTCATACAGCAGCTCCTCAGCTATGTATTCATCGGCTCTATCCTCCTATTCCAACCCTCACTAGTTCGCAACACCGGGAATAATCCAGATATTACTACTCTCGAGGATCACCTTTTTAAATTCCTGTCCCTTCAGAATCTCATCCTTTTCCCTTCCTATGTCATTGGTTCCAATGTGCATAAAGTCCTCCTGCTGGTCCCTCTCCCCCTTGAGAACATTCTGCACCCTCTCCGAGACATCCTTGATCCTGGCACCAGGGAAGCAACACACCAGTCTGATTTTTTTTGCTGCTAGCCATGGAAATTTCTGTCTGTGCCTCAGACTAGAGAATGTCCTAACATAATCGATCGCTTGGGATTCGACATACCCCTCATTACATTAGAGCCAGTCTCGATACCAGCAACTTGGCTGTTCGTGCTACACTCCCCTAAGAATCCATCACCTTCATATTTTCCGAAACAGCATACTTGTTTGAAATGAAGTTTGCAGATGACGCGAAGATTGAATCATGGTGTAAAATCCCTAGTCGAGAAAGAAGCCATTCAGTCCATCAAGTCTGCATTGACGCTCCAAAGGCCATCTCACCAGACACAATCTGCCACTCTATCCCCATAAGCCTACATATCATGGTTAATCCACCTAGCCTGCATATCTCTGGACGCTACAGGGCATTTATCACAGCCAATCCAAGCCTGCACCTGTGGAGGAAACTTAAGCACCTGTCAGAAATCCACACTGACAGTCACCAAGATTGGAATCAAACCATGCACCATGAGTCAGCATAGAACATAGAAGAATACAGCGCAGTACAGGCCCTTTGGCCCTCGATGTTGCACCGATCCAAGCCCACGAAACCTATACTAACCCACTATCCTCCATATACCTATCCAATGCCCGCTTAAATGCCCATAAAGAGGGAGAGTCCACCACTGCTACTGGCAGGGCATTCCATGAACTTACGACTCGCTGAGTGAAGAACCTACCCCTAACTTCAGTCCTATATCTACCCCCCCTTAATTTAAAGCTATGCCCCCTTGTAATACCCGACTCCATACGTGGGAAAAGGTTCACACTGTCAACCCTATCTAACCCCCTAATCATCTTGTACACCTCAATCAAGTCACCCCTAAACCTTCTTTTCTCTAATGAAAACAGCCCCAAGTGTCTCAGTCTTTCCTCATACGATCTTCCTTCCATACCAGGCAACATCCTGGTAAACCTCCTCTGCACCCGTTCCAGTGCCTCCACATCCTTCCTATAGTATGGCGACCAAAACTGCACACAATATTCCAGATGCGGCCGCACCAGAGTCTTATACAACTGCATCATGACCTCAGGACTCCGGAACTCAATTCCTCTACCAATAAAAGCCAGTACGCCATATACCTTCCTCACCGCACTATTTACCTGGGTGGCAACTTTCAGAGATCTGTGTACATGGACACCAAGATCCCTCTGCTCATCCACACTACCAAGTATCCGACCATTAGCCCAGTACCCCATCTTTTTGTTATTCTTCCCAAAGTGAATCACCTCACACTTAGCTACATTGAATTCCATTTGCCACCTTTCTGCCCAGCTCTGCAGCTTCTCTATATCCTGCTGTAACCTGCCACATCCTTCCTCACTGTCAACAACTCCTCCGACTTTCGTATCATCCGCATGTGCCAATCCAATCAACCAGCTAATGAGGATGAAGTGATTAGGTTACAGGAGGAGATAAATGAATTGATCAGATTGACAAATCAGTGGCAGATGAAATGTAACCCTGCAAAATGTTAGGTGATGCACTTATGATGATGGAACAAGGCAGAGAAGTACAGAGTGAATGGCAAGCTCAGAGGAACAGAGAGATCTTGGGGTTGAAACCTATGGAATACTGAGAGGCTTGGATAGAGTGGACACAGTAGGAAATACGAGGACCTGAGGGTATAGTCTCAGAGTGAAGGGATGACCCTTTAGAACAGAGATGATGAGTAATTGTTTCAGTCAGAGGGTGGTTAATCTATGCAACTCCTGGCCATACAGAGCTGTGGTGACCAAGTCACTACATGTATTTACGACACAGATTGATATGTTCCCCATTGGTAAGAGGAGCAAGGGTTATGGGGAGAAAGCAGGAGAATAGGTTGAGAAACATACCAACCATGATCAAATCACAGACCAGACTGAGTCAAATGGCCGAATTCTGCTCCTACATCTTAGTGTCTTGGGTTGCTTGACCACAGATCTTTGAAGGTAGCATGATAGGTTAATAGGATAGTAAACAAAGCATATAGAGTGCTTGTATTTATCAGTGATGGCATAGATTATAGGAGCAGGAAGGTCATGTTGGGCTGTACAGAACTTCGGCTAGGCAACAGCTGTAGTGCTGTGTACAGTTCTGCTCAACATACCGTAGGGCGGATGTGATTGCACTGGAGGGGGTGCAAAGGAGATTCACCAGGACGTTGCCTGGGATGGAACATTTCAGATATGAAGAGAGGCTGTATATTCTCTGTCTTTGGAACAGAGAAGGTTGAGGGAGGAACCTAATAGAGATATAAAAGACTGAGGGGCATGGACATATAGTGAATAGAAAGCATTTGTTCCCCTTAGCTCAAGGGTCAGTATCAAAGGGACACAATTTCAAAAAGGCAGGAGGTTGAGATCAGCTTTGAGGAAAAGCTTTTCATCCAGAAGGTGGTGGGAGTCTGGAATGCATTGCCTGGGAGGTAGTTGTGGTGGAAAAATCTCAACTTTCAAAAATTACTTGAGTGAGCACTGGGAAGTGTCATAAGATTTAAGGCAATGGGCCTAGTATGTGAAAGTGGGTCAAATGTAGGTAGTAGTATATATCGTGCAGTACAAACTTCATAGGTTTGAAGGGCCTCTTCTGTACTGTATGATTCTAACAACAGTTTTCCGTAAGCTTATAAACAAACAGTGGGTAGACCAAATGGAAGATGTACATATCAAGGCAGAACATCGCTAGCCAAATGACTAAATTAATATTTACATCCATTTTTACCACAGATCTGTCAGTCATATTGAAAGAAAAGGTAGTTGAGATATTGAATGATCTAAAGATCAATAGAGAATACTAGAGAAACAAGTCACAATTTAAAGTTGATATGTCATCAGGATGACATAGCTTGCAATGAAAGAAACTCAGAGGTAAGGAACTTGCAAAACTATTAACCAATAATCTTCCAACCCTCTTTCGATACAGAGGCCATACCAGAGGACTGGGAAATTGCAAATATTACATTCTTGTTCAAGAAATAGTGCAAGGATAAACTCAGCAACTACAAATTAATCACTGATTGCAACTGTGGGAAGGCTTTTAGAAATAATAATGCAGGATAAAACGAATTTACATTGACTTGTGAAATCAAAAAAGATTTGCCTTTAATAAATCTGCTTAACTAGATTGATCTTTTATTAAAAGAAACAAGTAAACAGGATTGAAAAGGATAATGCAGTTGATGTAGTGTACACAAACTTCAAAAGAAAAGGGTCTGATAAAGAAGAACATGGGATAAAAGGAGCATAGATAAAAAGTTGGCTGAATGTCAAGTGAATGATTAGTTGTTTAGCTAGATCAGGTGGTGATTACACAGTGGGGTTTTTCAAGGGTCAGTATGAGTTCCACTACTGATTTTAT
This sequence comes from Chiloscyllium plagiosum, assembly GCF_037043375.1. Lineage (NCBI taxonomy): Eukaryota > Metazoa > Chordata > Chondrichthyes > Orectolobiformes > Hemiscylliidae > Chiloscyllium > Chiloscyllium plagiosum. Next base: position 38,872,323 of record NW_028270157.1, read on the forward strand.
AATAACCAAAGTTGTGTACAAAATTTACAATAGGTACAATACTTCCAAGTTTTGTAAACTGCAAGGATAATGATTATCTACAAGAAGGGAGTCTGGTGAAATTGGTGAATCGGTGACAAATGAAACTTCATGCAAAGAAGTAATACATTTTGGTGGGAAGAACAAAGGACAGACAACAAAAGTAGGTACAAATTTTAAAGCTATCTAAGAATAGATCTGGGATAATGTGGAAAAAAATCACTGTAGATATGCAAAAAGACAAAGTATTGAGTTCATAAGAAACAAAGTTACAAAGCATCTTTATAAGACATTTTTCTTTTGGCCTCCAATTTTAGGCACTCCACTTTGAGGGAGGATATGAAGGCCTTGAACAGAATACAAATGAGATTCAGAAAAACTGTTAGAGAGAAGAATCTAGTTATATAAGCAAATTGGAGATACTGTGTTTGTTCTTTTTCACGACGAGGTTAAGAGATTATATTGATTTCAAATCGTAAGCAATATAGATGGATGGCGTGAAAGCATCATGACAACCGGTCATCAATTTAAGGTTTACAGTGTCAAAAGTAATGACAACAGGTTTTCTTTCCCCCCACCTCCACACAACTATGCACCAAGAGTTGAGGATTTCAAATTTAAATGCCTGAAAATGGAGGATCCAAATTCGATTGTGGCTTTCAAAAGGGAAGTAAATAATGATCTAAAACATAAAACATTGTAAGGGTATAAAGAAAGAAATCTTTGAGGAGAAAGTGAGGTCTGCAGATGCTGGAGATCAGAGCTGAAAATGTGTTGCTGGAAAAGCGCAGCAGGTCAGGCAGCATCCAGGGAACAGGAGAATCGACGTTTCGGGCATTCCTGAAGAAGGGCTTATGCCCGAAACGTCGATTCTCCTGTTCCCTGGATGCTGCCTGACCTGCTGCGCTTTTCCAGCAACACATTTTCAGCTATAAAGAAAGAAACTCAGAACTGTTCTTGCAAAAAGCTGGCACATGTGCAAAACGTTCTTGTCCTTTACCTATTCAATGATCTATAACCGAATAGTGTAGAGGTAGCTATTAAAATAGCCAAGTCCCCTCTTCACATTTAAATTAATTCAAAAGAATAACTGACTAAGGGAAAAGTGTTCATTTGAAACAAATGAGGTTTTAGCAACTGAATTTATTTAACAAATGCTTTTTGGAAAAGTGCAAGACATTCTGGACACAGGTTTCACAAATTTTAATAAACTAACGGAGTCTACACATCCGCAATGCAAAAACAAGTCTGTATAATAATATTGCACACATGACAGTACGCAGTGCTTTACCTGCAATTTGAAGACAATGAAATGAGGTAATTAGATCTTACAAACTCTACAATAATCAAAAGATAGTAGAGACACATACGGCAAGATAAACAAGTGATCAGAATATAACGGAAAACGAATCGTGTGGAATATTGAAAGATACAAGTTTGTGGAATACCTAGGGTATAGGTAAGTGGAGAATAATTAATCATTATCATTTAGAAAGCATTTAACTCTGTTAGCCTTTCAATGTTAGCTGCTGAGTGTTACAGAAGTCCAAAAAGAACAAAGGTCTGGTGCTTCTCATTTATCATATTTCAAATGTATTTAAAAAAAAACTTAAATTCTTTTGTAATTATAAGAGATAGTACTTTGAATTTAGTTCGAACTAAATTTAAAAAAGCAAACTTATTTAGCACCAAATAGAATTATGCACACTGCATTTTGATAAATTTTGCAGGAATTAAGCTCTTAAATGTTTACCTTCAACTATATATCTCAATATCTACACTGAAGTTAAAAAACTTTAATTAAGTTTCGAGAATCTCCATACCAACACAAAATATACAATGTTACAATTCAGGTTCAAATTTAGAGCCAATCCTCAAACTGCTTTTCACAACCTTCTTTTAAACCAAAGTTCAAAATATCAGAATAACACAAGCTAAAATCTTATTCAACCATAAAGACAGCTAAACAGAGAAACCAAAGCAATAAATAAGGCATGGGTTTATTACTGAGACTGTTAAAACGGAATTATAAAGGATTGTAGGATGCCGTGTAGAAATTGTATTAAGGAAATTGATATATAATCAAGTAAGATTAGCTGAGTACAGCACTCTGCCTTCACTAGCCATGACAAGATGCAAGATCTGTCTTCAAATAAAATTAAACAATTTTGAACATTAGGACTAAACAATTGCATAAATTGCGTAAAGCATAACATGTTACAGAATAACCTGTTTCACCATTTTTCCATTCAAACCTGTTGCTTTACCTCCTGTGCTAGCTCATAGATCATTACTATTGTTTTGTATTTATTAAATATATGCTTGAAATTACTAAGCTAGAAAATGGTGACTGTAAAGGCTAAATACAGTTTCTAGCTGAAATTAGCCCATTGCACCCAAGAAGTCTGGAAGGTTTACAAAGACTGACAGGAAAGCATTATTTTTTTGTGCAACTCAACTCATTTTGCCTTTCTTGACACTTCTGCCTGGGAACAGGCCATGACAAAGATGCCAAGTAAACCATGCTGACATATTCGTATACAATTAGCAAGTTTATGGCACTGAACAGTCTGTGTACGTGGTCACCATGTTTCCTCTGCGCTGTGTAACAGTCTTGCAGTGCTGCTTGCCGGAGTTTTGGAACTTCTCAGTTCTCACTGTGTGTTTGTGAGTGCTGCCAAAACTGCTGAATGAGAACATCTTTTCCATGTCTTCAAATACATCATCGAACAATCCACCTCCAAAAGGAAATTGTCTATCTCCAAAGGCAAATTTGTGTGCATTGTGTCCCTCCTGGTGTGCCCTAAAGTGACTATCAAAATGTTTTTTGTGATGTGTTCTGTGGCCCAAGTCAAAGTCAAAATCTTTAAGGAAGTCATCAAAGTTGAAATTGAAAGAATGGGCACGATGGCCACCATTGCCTGCATTAAAAAACTGATGACCCATGTGATCATATTCTTTCCTCTTCTTCTCATCCGAAAGGACTTCATATGCTGCAAAACAAAATGCTAATCTCATCGAAAGCAGACAAGTTGCAATAATAAACAGCAATGTACCAAAGAAAGCAATCTTAAAAAGCTGACCAAATTATTACAGAAAGACGTAGATTTGAAGCGAGGTGTTAAAAGGGAAGAGAGCAAAACAAAAATCACTAAGCAACAGAATTTCATAGCATGACATTAAGCTGCCAAAGGGACAGCCAAGAACAGTGAGGTGAAGTGACTAGAAGAAATAACACAGACGTGTCAGGGAGGTGAAGGTTAGCTGATAGAGGTGAGAAATAACATGTGAAAAAGGCTACTAAAGGATTCAAACTCAGATACAAGGACGATCATTTTTAAATGGATGCATCGTGGGACTAGTAGTTAACATATCAATAAATACAAGAAGTGAAAAGCATACGGGTCCTAGAATGGGACAAATACAGCAGGATATTAACTATAGCTTACAATGGTAGAACAGGTTAGGATCTCTAAAGGTTTCATACTTGGAGATGAGGCAGATAAGGTGGTATAGTTACAATGGTGCATATAAGCTTTCTTTCCTGTCAAAGTCAGATGCTTAATTCACTATTAAGTAAGATGCCAAAATCATGAAAAGGCTGGTGCACCTTGAGATGGTGGCTGAAAAAGGAGAACAGTCTAATTGGCAAAGATAACAATTTTAGTAAGAGCTAAAGAAAATAGCTGTCGTCTTTCTAATGACCTGAAACTACAGAAACATAGACAGATAAATTAAAATAATCACAAAGACGTCTAACACACTTACCTTCAGCAATTTCTCTGAACTTCGTCTCTGCATCCGGACTTTTATTTTTATCTGGATGGTATTTCATTGCAAGCTTGTGAAAAGCTTTCTTAATCTGACGGTCAGATGAATTTTTTGGCACCCCCAAAATTTCATAATAATCCTTCTTTGCCAGTATGAATTCAGATATCATTAGAAAACAGACAGCAAAGGCAAAAACAGAGTGCGCTGCTGCCATTGTCAATACTTCCTAGAAAATATAAAGACGTACATTAATATTAGTGTAAATATATGTATTTCAATGTTACAAACTTCACTACAGCAAAGATCCCCTTCAGTAAGGCTTGAAATTTCCAAAAATCTCATTCAGATTGGCATGGAAGGCAATATAAATGTTCATTTTCTTGGGAGACTCATTTGCATTTGGAAAATTAAACAAAGCATGAAGCAAGGTAACAGTGGGAGGGGAAGTACACAGCACCATCTGTCCACGTAGTACAGGTTTTGCCAGTAAAAAAAATGATAATCGCTATCAAACTCTCAAAACTGCAAAAATCAGGTGGCCTTGCCCCTACATTTTTAAGCCTAAGTTTATGTCAACCCAGCATTTGTCGATATGCATAGAGAAATCAGAGTTAACATTTCAGGTCCAGTGACCATTCTTCAGAAGATGATACCAGACCTGCTGAGTTTCCCCAGCAATTTATGTTTTTATTTTAATTCACAGTTCTTCTGGTTTATTACATAGTACACTTGTGCAAGGGACAGATGAAGCTGTGTAAATAATTACTTGAGGGATTTGACAGAATGCACATTGGAAGTTCTCAAATCAATCAAGGAAATTCACAAGCATTAATATTTCAGCTGTTATCAGTTACTTGCAAGTTCCCTTCTAAAGATGTCACGCACACCACCAATTTTCAAGAAATTCCAAAATGTCATAGGAATACAATACACACACTTACATTTCCTTGTACACATTAATTTGTGTTAGAAAGTCTGAATGATCTTGACTCCAAGATTAACTATGTTGAATTCAGTACTACTTTACAGTAAGCCACATTCATCATTAACCTGCAGAATTGCAAAAATCACTAGCCCAATGACAGAAAAAAAATTAGTGCCAAGTGAATCATCCCTGAAAGAATGTGTGCTTTACCACTTGTCCCAGAAGACTTTTTTTATTTCAATTTGTAGCAACCTCTGGTACAACAGTATTTTTTGCTGGGGTTGGTGCTTATTAGTATAATTCAAATGAAACACTTCTCAGCGAGAGAGAGACATACACAGTTCTACTGAATAACAATGGGGTGTCTCTCCTCAATGGAGGGGAAAGCATAGTTATCATTGATTTTTCTGCTTTGCATTTTCCAACTGACTTCAAGAATACTGATAAGGTGACGTTATTGCCTAACCTACTTATTCCAAAAAGGCTCTCTGCAAGGCCTGACGATTCTTTTACATCATTGGACAGTAAAAAGCTCCCAGACGGAATACAATTTAAAAAGAGACTGTTCATTTGTCCCGGTAATCTGTCAGTTACACATCTACCTCTCAAAACATTCAAGACGTTCAAACCTCTCAAGACGTTCACTTACATCCTGAATAATCACTAGCAACTCAATCTAATTGTTTTCAGTAGTCTGCGTTAGTTTAAAAACAAGAACGGAGACTTTGATAACATTTTGCCAATACAAAGGGCACAACTTAAAACAAATACATCTTTCGTGTCGTGCTAAAAATCTCAACCTGTTTTGCAACTGATCATTGCTTGTAACAAACTCGATTGTCAAAACAAAGGCCGTCGAATACAATATGACATCCATAAAGTGCAAAAAAAAATCACATTTCAACCAGAGAACCAAAGGTCAGTCAGTGGGCGCTCCACACGTTTGGTTGGGTGAAGGTGGATCCGTTTCTTTGCCAAATTTCACACTATACTTCTGCAAACAAATTCCAACCATTCCCATTACCTTCAGAAAGTAAGATTTTAACCAAAATTAGGAGACAGAAAGTGCTTTTATAGTTAACGATTTTCCTCACTTTTACGTCGTGGTGTCGTGAAAATGAGTGGCACAGGAAGCTGCAATTTTCAGCAACACAACTTGATGATGCCACGAACCCGCTTTATTGCTCAGTTGATGCGACGGCTTTGAAACACTCAACCTGACTACAAGCCTGACGCCGGCCGTGCAAATTTGCCACCAACCTTTATCCCTCCACCACCTTTCTTATAGCAGTCTTACGCTGAGGAGGGAGAGCACACGAAAGTAAACACTTGTACGATTCACAAATAAGAAAGCAGTAAAATTTAGTTAAATAAAAACCTGAAGGGAAGTACAAAGAAAGCGAAACCGATATGATTAATTTAAGGAACAATCTGAGAGGCCTAGTCTATTTGTTAGAAGCACTCACCGGGAGCAGCTCTGCCCACTCCGCACAGGACTGCAGGAACCACCCTGCACTGTTACATCGCGTTCTAGAACCCCTTCCACCACGAATCACTCGCTCATTGGCTATCTGCACCCTGCGTCACTAATCTAGCTCGATACCGTGTTCTTTGTGATTTCACTTCCGCATTCAGGGCTCCTGCGCGTTCCGGTCTTTGCCACAGCCTTGGTTGTGTCACAACGAAATGCCTAGGTATTGCGCGGTTGCTTGCTGCTCTAATCGAAGTGGCCAGTTGTCATCTGATAATCAGAAGTTGGGCTTCTACCCGTAAGTAGAAACAGGCTGAAACATCACCGCCCATGATGCCACTGAAAATCGAGAATCCTGAGGTCCAACGTACATACAATACCAAGTTTCAGAAGAATATAATTAGGAAATACTAATTAGGATACAACAACTTTGCTTTATTAAAGTCTAGATGGAAAGATAGCTAACACTTTTCGAGTTTTGCATGCACTGAAAAGGTAGAAATTACAGGGTAAGTCTCAATTCCAGATGTGCAGTCAATCCAAACTAATCTATGCACTAGCAGATAATCAGTGGCATTGCTGACAAGCCAGTCAGAGTCATTGCCCCATGCTTTATAATGAATAATATGTAATTCAGGTTATTGATATGTCATTTTTTAATTATTGAGTATTGGTGGGATTTGGGAGCTGGAGATCTACATGTACATATTTATATGAGGAGGAATGGGCATTCAGGGCAGGGAAGTTAGTCAAATAGCAAAATATAAAAGAACAAGTGTTGGAGGTAGGAAGAGCAAAAAAGATTGTAGAACACAGTGAATTACAAGCACAAAAGAAGTGAGGTTGCAGGTGTAGGGAACAGCAAGAGAGCAGACAAAGGAGGAAGCAGAAAAAAGTATTTCATGTGGGAACAGAACTCAAGCTCCATTCCAGCTAATGCTCCCAATATATAACTGTAACTTGTACTGATTCTTCATGTCAAAGATGTGATATATCTCAAGGCACATGAATAAAATTTCACACCAAGCCATATGTCAGATAGATAACACAAAGTCTAATCAAAGAGATAGGTTGTAACATATATCTTGAAGGACGATAGAAAGGTTTATAGAGGACTTCCAGAGTTTAAGGCCATGGCAGCTGAAGACATAGCCACAAAAATTAGGAACGCTGAAGAGGGCGGAATTGGAGAAAGACAAACATCTAAGGAGGTTAGAACTTGTTCGAGGAAAAGTATGAGTGAAGTCATGGAGGCTTTTGAAAAAGAGGTATTAGACATTTAAAATCAAGATGTGGAGGTGCCGGTGTTGGACTGGGGTGCACAAAGTTAAAAATCACACAACACCAGGATATAGTCCAACAGCTTTGTTGAGAGTACAAGAGCGCTGCTGCTTCATTAGGTGGCGAGTGGAGCAGGATCATAGGACACAGAATTTATAGTAAAAGATCAAAGTGTCATACAACTGATGCGATATATTGAACAAAGCTAGATTGCTGTCAACTTTTATAAAATCTTTTAAGTTATCTTGGGACTGATTTGAAAGAAGTTCTGGGATTTACATATTAATGAAAGCTTGCATTCCCATTTTAAGTGATTAAAGACTTGACAACAATCTAGGTTTGTTCAATACATTGCATCAGTTGTGTGACACTTTGCTCTTTTACTATAAATTTTGTGTCCTGTGAACCTGCCCCACTAATTACCTGACAAAGAAGCAGTGCTCCAAAAGCTTGTACTTCTAAATAAGCCTGTTGTTTTAAAATCAAGGCAATGCTTCAACAGGTATCAATGTAGATCGAGTAATAAAGGGTTGATGGGTGCATGGGATTTAATAAGAATCAGAGCACAGACAGGAAAATTTTGGATCATGTCAAGTTTAAGCTGGATAGAATACAGGAGGCTGCCCAAATTTGCATTGCTTTAGTAGATTCTAGAAGTAACAATAGCACAGATAAAGATTTCAACACCTGAGGCATGAGCAAAATTATACAACATGTACAGTTATGCATGTCAGGAATGGGAAAAAAGTGGTAGAATAGTCATGAAAGAAACATGGGAAACACATGACCTAGTTGATTGCCTGACTGGCACTCAAGATCCAGTGGGATGAGAAACTGTAGGAATTGTCATGGAAGAGATCACATAGCCAACAATAATTGCAAAAAAGACAGCTCAAAGATTCACTGCTAATGGAGCAGTGATGGACAAACATGAGGAAATAATTGTGTCATAATCAGAATAAGGTGTGAAATCCCAAACAAAGTGGCTGTACAAAGAAATAGTAGATTCAGAGGATAGATCATAGAAATCATAGGAATACAAAGAGGTAGTTTTAGAACTATGTTCTGAAGCTGTTTCTGCTGGCTGCAGTGTTAACATAACAAGAAAAGAGCCAACGGTGTAAGATAAGCCTCTGCAAGACGTACTAACGATATCACATTGTGAAAATCCTAATTCACAACCAATGTCACTTAGATCGTCATTCACTTCATAGTCAACTACAACAAATTGAAAAATGAAACTGAAAAATTAGGTTCATTTTTTGTGCATGTTCTGTGTGCTCTTAGCACTCCACTATGGCCTCCACAGCATTATGACAGATACTGTATTGGTGTAAAAATTAGCTATAATTATGCAGGTCAGAGAAATAATGATGTCAAACACCATGCAACAATTTGAAGATTATTGCCCCAGTCAACTTCATGCAACTCAACATTTGACCAGCAACAGGAAGAATGTCCTCTCTGAAATTTGCCACATGCTGCGTTCACAACTGTAATGTCAGAGCAGGATAAAGAATACATTGTCAGTGGCAGTGAAGGTGACCTTTGTGAGAAGCTTCAATGCATCTGACTCCTTTTGGGCTAATGGTAAAGAAAAAGCATCTTACAGTTTGCGTAAGAGAAGTCACTGAGACTGTCAACTTAATGATAGCTAAATAAATATATATTTAATTCCCTCTTGCCAAAGATAAGCGACATGATTTGTTAGGATTATAAGCTTCCCCATGATGCAGGGTGTCACTTACTGACAGCACAACACTGTGGACACTGCTTGTCAACTTTGCCCTAAACTAGAACAAAAATGAATTCCACAACCTCAGTGTCCATCAAGCATGTGACCATACATAGGCAATGTAACATTCAGGTCAACATTTTATCATCTGGCAGTACCTATGAGGTCTTTATTCTGTATGAGTTTGCTGTGTAAGCTGCATTGAGCCAACATCTAAAACCAAAAGGTGACTGCTAGATGATAAGAGCTATCCATGAGCCATTGACTCCTCTGCACAACCGATTCATACAGTGAAACCCATTCTGCCATATGAAATCTGATAGAGCAGCACAACAGAATGATGGAATATTAATTCTGTTACTTATAAGGACTCTACTCCCAGATGTTACAATTTCTCTCTCCTAAATAAGTACCCAAACAATTATTGTTGTTCTTTGGTGATCATTTACAGAAGTTCTTCTTATGTGCCTGCTTTTCCTCAAAGATTCCTCATTACCTGTGTGTGGTCCGTGATTCTTGTTAAATGTCTCAGAAACCACTATTATCTTGTTTATATTTCAACTTTCACATCCATATAGAAATGTTGAGAAGATGTAGCATCTTGGTCATCTCATTTTTCTATGGAGGTGTTCATATTCTAAAAGGCCTCACGTTTAAATGTTTGATTTGCAAATGTTACATGTTTTCTGATGTCTTTATCTCTTTTTCCATCAAAATTATTCAGCACCCAGATAAAAAAATTCAACTTGTTTTGTTTATTTTGATTTCACTAATATTTTGCATCTGGATATACTCCTTTTTTTGTAGTTTAATGATAATCCATATCTGTTATTATGACAGTTTTATCTAGAAGTCTATAGACTTTACTTCATATCTGCTACAATTATTGTGTAATCTGTCTATCTCAGATTATTTATATTCTTTCCAACTATTGAAATTCCTAACAATACCCTGGGTCAAAATCTTGGAATTCCCTCCTTGATGGCATTGTTGGTTTACGTACACCAAAAGGACTGTAGTATTTAAGAAGACAGCTCACCACTGATCTTACAACGGCGATTAATGATTGGCGATAAATGCTGGCCCAGCCAGAGACTTTCCATAAATGAATTTTAAAAAACTCCTATACATGCTCTGTCGTCATTTCATAAGACTTTAAGAACTAGGAGCAGAAGTAGGCAATTCAGCCCCTTGAGCCTTCATACAATCATGGCTGATCTCATCTTGGCCTCAACTCCACTTTGTTGCCCACTCTCCATCACCCTTCAACCCATTACTGATTAAAAATCTGGTGTGTTCTCCTTAAATTTACTCAATGTCCCAGTCACACTCTAGAGTCCATAAATCTATGACCCTTAGAGAAGTAATTTTTCCTCATCTGTTTTAAATCAACTACCCGTTATTCTAAAAGTATGATCTCTTATTCTAGATTGCTCACATGAAGAAACATCCTTTCTATGTCCACTTTGTAAATCCCCTTTAGCCTCTTATATCCCTCAATTAGATCTCTTCTCATTCTTCTAAACTCCACAAAATATAGGCCTGAACTGCACAATCTCTCTTAATAAGACAAACCCCTTACCTCTGGATTCAATTTCATGAATCTCCTCTGAATTGCCTTCAATGCAAATACATCTCTTCTCAAGTAATGGGATTGATATTGTTCACAATTTCAATGTAAAGACTGGGAAATTCTGGAAACAGAAAACAACCTTGTCCAAATTTTAGTTATCAATTCTCTGCATTTATTATTTATTCTGACTGTTGCTGTTTGGTCACTGTACAGTATTGAAGCAGACCTTAATCTTCAATGTCAAAAAAACATATATTCTAATAGAAAATGGGTGCAAAGAATTAGGATTTTATTGCCAGGATTCATTGTAATTAAAACTAAAACTGCACATTTTGTGATAGAAGCTAATTTTTTTCTTTGACCAAACTCTAATTTTCCGAAGATACTTGTAACTAACAGCACAGGCAGCTATGAAGGTTCACTGCCTGATCAGTCAGTTGTACAGGTTTACTGCTCCTTTCTTCACCTACCATGTGGTATCTGCTCTTTCACTTCATCCCATTTTAAAAGTAACTTTGTTTTGATTTTTTTTACCAAAGTTCCAAAACAACGCAACAGCTTATAAAACAGTAATTGCTGCTTCAAGAATTTGAGGAAATCATCTCCAACACAGGAAAAAAAACCTTTAAAAAAAGGAGCGGCTCCTACAGTTACAATTTAGTCCCATCCTCCTCTTGGATAACAAGAGGAAAAGACATTGTGAAACTTGAAAGGGTTCAGAAAAGATTTACATGGATGTTGCCAAAGTTGGAGAGTTTGAGCCACAGGGAGAGGCTGAATAAGCTGGGGCTATTTTCCCTGGAGTGTCAGAGGCTTATAGAACTTTATAAAATCATGAGGGGCTTGGGTAGGGTGAACAGCCAAAGTCTTTTCCCCAGGGTAGGGAAGGTCAAAATTAGAGGGCATAGATTTCAGGTGAGCAGGGAGAGATTTAAAAGGGATCTAAGGGGCAATTTATTCACACAGAGAGTGGTACGTGTATGGAATGAGCTGCCAGAGGAAGTGGTGGAGGTTGGTACAATCATAACATTTAAAAGACATTTAAACTAGTATATGAATAGGAAGGGTTTAGAGGGATATGGGCCAAATGCAGGCAAATTGCACTCGTTTAATTTAAAGATTTCTGGTCGGCGTGGACAAGTTGGACCGAAGGGTCTGTTTACATGCTGTACATCTCTATGACAATGACGCTATAATATTCCACTTGTACGTCACATCATTTTAATCTCTGTCCCAATTCACAGAAAGTAGTAGCTCAAACTGGAGTAATGTTATACAGATGTTGGCAGCTTTTTTGTAATACACTGGCTTACCAAGCTTTCTTCCCGCTGGAGCAGAAAGAAAAGCAAGTGGTCTTATTCTGACCTTCATGCACATGTACAACCATCACCAGACTATCATTACTTTGAAGATTGAAACTGGACAGTAAATGATATGGAAAATATAATACTAACATTAGATTTCACTGTGATGGTCAACAGGGCATAACATTAGAACAGCACAAGCACAGAGTGGCGTACTGCCTAAGTTGATCCATGTCATATTCAAGCACCAGGGCATACGATAAGTCAATCCACATCGACAGGAATGTAAAAAAGTTCCCATTTGGAAAATAAAGAATCTGCAACTTGCATCACAAAAGTAAAACATTTTATTAGGAAATGTATGCATTTATGATGACAAGTTTTAAGAAGTATTATTTAAGTGGGCTTCATTTTGCATGAGGATATAATCCAATTGATTTATTAAACATTTCCAAAAGCATATTCCTATTATTTAGCCCCTCATATTTTGATTCACAGGAATACGTTACAACCAACAATAATGCTAACATATTTAACTAGTCTTGAACTCATACACATTAAGATAGAATTTGTATTTCAGTTATACTAATTTAGAAAGTTAATCTTTTACAAATATAAATGTATTAATTAAATATTTACCATCCTAATGCTGGATCAGAGTATGGAGGAAAGAGTTTAATGAGCAGGTTTAGGAATATCTAACTAAATATCACTTAATATTAAGATTAACTTCGGTATGAGGAGCAGCTCAATAATAAACTTCATAATAATGTATAAACCTTTAATGTAACAAACATTTTGTTTTCTCTTTAAAAAAGGTTTCCACTGCAAAACAAAGAAAGACTTAACAAATGGATCAAAAACATGAAACATGACAACTGGTTCCCCACAAAGCATCAATGCATATGTAGTGAACATTTTACTGCAGATTCATTTGAATGGCGCTGGGGTATCCGTTATTTGAAACCACAGGCTGTACCAACTGTTTTCCCATTTTCAAGTCATCAGCAGGTAAGATTAACTCTGACTTTGAAGTGGGTTTGGGGACATTATAATGCAATAAATGACCATGTTATCAATTCAAGACCCCAAAACTTTATCTTTCAGAAGAAGAAACTGTGTTCTCGATATATTCGTAGGAAAAATAATTTTCCAAAAGAACAATCAGAAACAAATCCCCAAAACTTTGGACCTGCTGCAACAAATGAAGTAACAACTAAAGAAAGACTAGAATCATCAGTTCCTAATGCAGAGTGTGATGAGCAGTCCCAAAGGAATTCAGAACTTAACACTGCATCTGAGTCACTTGGAAATCCAGAACAATCTTTTGACACCACATTAGCTGAATCCTTCATAACAATAAAAGAGCTCGAAACAAACCAACTGTTCAATGATCAGCAACCCTTTGTCACTGAAAACGTTCTACAAGTTGAGCATTCATATTGTAGACATGGTACTGGCAAGGCCCAGCTCTGGGAAAAGATTTTCAGATTACAGAAAAAGATAAAAAAACTTCAGCAACAAGAACAGAGGACTGCAGCAAAACTTAAAAAAATGGAACAACTCATTGAGCATCTGAGAAAAGAAGATCTTACTTCTGAAGAAAAAATGAAGGTTATGGAAAACTGTTTGACAACATTTGAGTTAACTGTGTTACAATAAATATCATTTGTGATTATAGAGTCATAGAGATGTACAGCATGGAAACAGACCCTTCGGTCCAACTCGTCCATGCCGACCAGATATCCCAACCCAATCTAGTTCCACCTGCCAGCACCCAGCCCATATCCCTCCAAACCCTTCCTATTCATATAGCCATCCAAATGCCTCTTCAATGTTGCAATTGTACCAGCCTCCACCACATCCTCTGGCAGCTCATTCCATACACGTACCACCCTCTGCGTGAAACAGTTGCCCCTTAAGTCTCTTTTATATCTTTCCCCTCTCACCCTAAACCTATGCCCTCTAGTTCTGGACTCCCCAACCCCAGGGAAAAGACTTTGCCTATTTATCCTATCCATGCCCCTCATAATTTTGTAAACCTCTATAAGGTCACCCCTCAGCCTCCGACGCTCCAGGGAAAACAGCCCCAGCTTGTTCAGCCTCTCCCTGTAGCTCAGATCCTCCAACCCTGGCAACATCCTTGTAAATCTTTTCTGAACCCTTTCAATTTTCACAACATCTTTCCGATAGGAAGGAGACCAGAATTGCACGCAGTATTCCAACAGTGGCCTAACCAACAGCTGCAACATGACCTCCCAACTCCTGTACTCAATACTCTGACCAATAAAGGAAAGCATACTAAACGCCTTCTTCACTATCCTATCTACCTGCGACTCCACTTTCAAGGAGCTATGAACCTGCACTCCAAGGTCTCTTTGTGCAGCAACACTCCCTAGGACCTTACCATTAAGTGTATAAGTCCTGCTAAGATTTGCTTTCCCAAAATGCAGCACCTCGCATTTATCTGAATTAAATTCCATCTGCCACTTCTCAGCCCATTGGCCCATCTGGTCAAGATCCTGTTGTAATCTGAGGTAACCCTCTTCGCTGTCCACTACACCTCCAATTTTGGTGTCATCTGCAAACTTACTAACTGTACCTCTTATGCTTGCATCCAAATCATTTATGTAAATGACAAAAAGTAGAGGGCCCAGCACCGATCCTTGTGGCATTCCACTGGTCACAGGCCTCCAGTCTGAAAAACAACCCTCCACCACCACCCTCTGTCTTCTACCTTTGAGCCAGTTCTTTTTCCAAATGGCTAGTTCTCCCTGTATTCCATGAGATCTAACCTTGCTAATCAGTCTCCCATGGGGAACCTTGTGAACGCCTTACTGAAGTCCATATAGATCACATCTACTGCTCTGCCCTCATCAATCTTCTTTGTTACTTCATCAAAAAACTCAATTAAGTTTGTGAGATATGATTTCCCACGCACAAAGCCATGTTGACTATCCCTAATCAGTCCTTGCCTTTCCAAATACATGTACATCCTGTCCCTCAGGATTCCCTCCAACAACTTGCCCACCACTGAGGTCAGGCTCACTGGTCTATAGTTCCCTGGCTTGTCCTTACCACCCTCCTTAAACAGTGGCACCACGTTTGTCAACCTCCAGTCTTCCGGCACCTCACATGTGACTATCGATGATACAAATATCTCAGCAAGAGGCCCAGCAATCACTCCTCTAGCTTCCCGATCAGGTCCTGGGGATTTATCCACCTTTAACCGCTTCAAGACATCCAGCACTTCCTCCTCTGTCATCTGGACATTTTGCAAGATGTCACCATCTATTTCCCTACAGTCGATATCTTCCATATCCTTTTCCACAGTAAATACTGATGCAAAATATTCATTTAGTATCTCCCCTATTTTCTGTGGCTCCACACAAGGCCACCTTGCTGATCTTTGAGGGGCCCTATTATCTCCCTAGTTACCCTTTTGTCCTTAATATATTTGTAAAACCCCTTTGGATTTTCCTTAATTCTATTTGCCAAAGCTATCTCATGTCCCCATTTTGCACTCCTGATTTCCCTCTTAAGTATACTCCTACTTTCTTTATACTCTTCTAAGGATTCACTCGATCTATCCTGTCTGTACCTGACATATGCTTCCTTCTTTTTCTGAACCAAACCCTCAATTTCTTTAGTGATCCAGCATTCCCTATAGTTACCAGCCTTCCCTTTCACTCTGACAGGAATATACTTTCTCTGGATTCTTGCTATCTCATTTCTGAAGGCTTCCCATTTTCCAGCCGTCCCTTTACCTGCGAACATCTGCCTCCAATCAGATTTTGAGAGTTCTTGCCTAATACCGTCAAAATTGGTCTTTCTCCAATTTAGAATTTCAACTTTTAGATCTGGTCTGTCCTCTTCCATCACTATTTTAAAACGAATAGAATTATGGTCACTGGTCCCAAAGTGCTCCCCCACTGACACCTCAGCCACCTGCCCTGCCTTATTTCCCAAGAGTAGGTCAAGTTTTGCACCTTCTCTAGTAGGTACAGCTACATACTGAATCAGAAAATTGTCTTGTACACACTTAAGAAATTCCTCTCCATCTAAATCTTTAACACTATGGCAGTCCGAGTTGATATTTGGAAAGTTAAAATCCCCTACCATAACCACCCTATTATTCTTACAGATAGCTGAGATCTCCTGACAAGTTTGTTTCTCAATTTCCCTCTGACTATTGGGGGGTCTGTAATACAATCCCTATAAGGTGATCATCCCTTTCTTATTTCTTAGTTCCACCCAAATAACTTTCCTGGATCTATTTCCGGGAATATCCTCCCTTAGCACAGCTGTAATGCTATCCCTTATCAAAAATGCCACTCCCCCTCCTCTTTTGCCTCCCTTTCTACCCTTCCTGTAGCATTTGTATCCTGGAACATTCAGCTGCCAGTCCTGCCCATCCCTGAGCCATGTTTCCGTAATTGCTATGATATCCCAGTCCCATGTTCCTAACCATGCCCGGAGTTCATCTGCCTTCCCTGTTAGGCCCCTTGCATTGAAATAAATGCAGTTTAATTTATTAGTCCTACCTTGTCCCTGCCTGCCCTGACTGTTTGACTCACTACTGTTCTCAGCTGTACCTGTCTCAGATTGATCTCTTTCCTCACTATCTCCCTGGGTCCCACCCCCCCACCTTGCTAGTTTAAATCCTCCCAAGCAGTTCTAGCAAATTTCCCTGCCAGTATATTAGTCCCCTTCCAATTTAGATGCAATCCGTCCTTCTTAAAACCTATCTTAAAAATGTATACCTTTCACAGTCTTCAAAATATTTCTGGGTCTTGCTGTTAATTTATTCATTAAGGAAATTGATTTGAATATTCAAAGCTTTTAAGGATGACCAGTAACTAATATAATGCTAACAAAATGTTAAGGTAACCATTATGAAGTCCTTCTCGATCTTGTTATGATCCTATTAGTGACGATTAAAGTTTAAAGGAGAAATGTGAATGCCCAGCAATTAACCACAGATTTCTTTTTTTAAGCAAAAATAAACTTGATTGCTTATCTAAAAGAATTAAACAAAGTAAACACTACTAATGTAATGTGATATCAAGTTTGGAGAAAATCTGTAGCTCATGTCGAGGTTCTGGATGTAAGTTAGCTCGCTGGGCTGGAAGGTTCGTTTTCAGATGTTTCACTACTATACTAAATTAACATCATCAATGATCCGCTTGCTATTATGTATTTAGGTTTCCTTGGGTTGGTGATGTCATTTACTGTTCTTTTTCTCGGGGGGGGGGTCCAAGTTGATGTGTTTGTTGATATAGTTTAGTTAGAATGCCATGCTTCTAGAAAAAATTGCATCCATCCAGCTCGTTTCATCTTCATGGCAATGTAGTGTGCACAGCATATTCCAAGGTAGAAGTGTACATTAACTATTTGTTCAATCTAAAGGAAACATGAATAACTTGAATCCTTATTGGAATAACTGCAGACATCATGTCCCCAGTGATCAAGCTAAGTACGCCATGATGTGGCGGTGCCAGTGTTGGACTGGAGTGGACAAAGTCAAAAGTCACATGACACTAGATTATAGGAGAAAGTGAGGACTGCAGATGCTGGAGATCAGAGCCAAAATGTGGTGCTGGAAAAGCACAGCTGGACAGGCAACATCTGAGGAGCAGGAGAGTTGGTGTTTTGAGCATCAGCTCAAAGCTTCAAGCATAACACACTCATGATGAAGAGCTTATGCCTGAATCATCGATTCTCTGGCTCCTCGGATGCTGCCTGACCGGCTGTGCTTTCCCAGTACCACACGTTTTGACAGTACATTATAGTCCAACAGGTTTATTTGAAATCATAAGCTTTTGGAGCGCTGCTCTGTCATCAGGTGAAGCCACTTCATCTGATGAAGGAGCAGTACTCAGAAAGCTCATGACTTCAAATAAACCTGTTGGATTATAATCTGGTGTCGTGTGACTTCAAGTAAGATCTCCTGTTGTTTTATGACCCTCATCCTTTCATTCTGACAGGCGATTATTCTCTCATGGCATGTGGGTGGCAGTGGTTAGGGCAGCATTTATTGCCCATTCCTAATTTCCCAGAGAGCAAGTTGAGTCAAAGGTCTGGAGTCACATATAGGCCAGATCAAGTAAAGATGGCAGATTTTCTTGCTTATTGGATGTTAGTGAACCAGATTTTCTTTTTTTTTTGACAATTGAGAATAGTTACATGTTTGCCATTGGGCTTGCTTGATGATTCCATAGTTTTTTTTAAAACTTGAATTCAAATTAATATTTCATCTGCCATGGTGCAATTCAAAACCATAATGCCATAAGATATAAAAGCAGAATTAAGCCATTCAGCCCATTGAGGTCTGCTCCACCATTCAATCATGGCTGATATGTTTCTCAACCCCATTCTCCTGCTTTCAACCTGTAATTTTTTATCCTTTTACGAATCAAGAACATATCCATCTCTGTTTTAAATACACTTAGTGACTTGGCATCCGGAGCCTTCTGTGGCAAAGGGTTCCAGAAATTCACCACTCTCTGGCTGAAGACATTCCTCCTTATCTCAGTTCTAAAGGGGCATAAGATCACCCCACATACATAAGAATTAGGAGCAAGAGTAGGCCATCTGGCCCTTCGAGCCTGCTCTGCCATTCAATAAGATCATGGCTGATCTTTTCGTGGACTCAGCTCCACTTACCCGCCCTCTCACCATATCGCTTATTTCCTTTATTGTTAAAAAAAACTATCTTAGCTTTAAAAAGATTTACTGAAGTAACGTCTGTACTTCACTGGGCAGGGAATTTCAGAGATTTACAACCCTCTGGGTGAAGAAGTTCCTTCTCAATTCACTCCTAAATGTACTCTCCCTAATTTTCAGGTTATGCCCTCTTGTCCTAGTTTCACCTGCCAGTGGAAACATCCTCTGTACTTCTATTTTATCTATTCCCTTCATAATTTTATATGTTTCTATAAGAATCCCCCCTCATTCTTATAAATTCCAATGACTAAAATCCCAGTCTACTCAGCCTCTCCTCATAAGCCAACCCTCTCAACTCCAGAATCAACCTAGTGAACCACCTCTGCACCCTCTCTAGTGCCAGTACATCATTTATCAAGTAAAGACACCAAAACTGCACGCAGTACTCCAGGTGTGGCCTCGCCAGCACCTTGTACAGCTGCAACATAACCTTCCTGCTTTTAAACTCAATCTCTTCAGCAATGAAGGACAAAGTTCTATTTGCCTTCCTAATTACTTGTTATACCTGCAGACCAACCATCTGTGATTCATTCACAAGGACCCCAGGTCCTTCTGCAAAGCAGCATGCTGCAACTTTTTTCCATTCAAGTAATAATCCTTTTTACTGTTACTCTTATCAAAATGGATGACCTCACACTTATGAACATTATATTCCATCTGCCAGACTTTTGTCCACTCGCTTCAAGTATCTATGTTTGCCTGCAAAGTTTCACAGTCCTCTGCACACTTTGCTGTGCCACTCATCTTAGTGTCATCTGCAAACTTTGACACATTACACAAGGTCTCCAACTCCAAATCATCTATATACATTGTGAATAATTGTGGTCCCAACACATCCCTGAAGCACAGTGTTAGTTACTGATTGCCAACCAGAATAGCACTCATTTATCACCACTCTTTGCTTTCTGTCAGTCAACCAATCTTCTATTCATGCTAATACTTTATTTGTTGAAAGCCTTTGGAAATCTAGGTTCACCACATCCACTGGGTCCCTATTGTCCACCTTGCTTGTAATGTCTTCATAGAATTCCAAAAGATTTGTTAAGTATGACCTGTCCTTCATGAACCCATGCTGCGTTTGCCCAACGGGACAATTTCTGTCTAGATGCCTTGTTATTTTTTTCCTTGATAACAGACTCAACCATCTTCCCCACTAGCTAACCAGTCTATAATTTTCCATCTTTTGTCTACTTCCCTTTTTAAACAATGGCGTCACATTTGCTATTTTCCAATCTGCAGGAACTGCCCCAGAGTCCAGTGAAGTTTGGAAAATTACCACCAGTGCACTTGCTATTTCCCCCACCATCTCTTTTAGTACCCTGGGATGCATTCCATTAGGGCCAGGAGACCTGTCTATCCTTAGCTCCATTAGCTTGCCCAACACTGCTTCTTACATAATAAGGATTGTTTCCAGGTCCTCACCTGCCTTTGTCAATTTCTGGCAAGTTATTACTATCCTCCACTGTGAAGACCAATGCAAAATACCTGTTCAATGCCTCGGCCATTCCATCATATCCCATAACTAAATGTCCCTTCTCATCCTCTAAAGGACCAATGTTTACTTTAGCCACTCTTTTTTGTTTTATATATTTATAGAAACCTTTGCTATCTGTCTTTATATTCTGTGCTAGTTTTTTTTTCTCAAGTTCTTTCTTACTTTTCTTTATAGCTCTTTTTTGTGGCTTTCTGTTGACCTTTAAAGTTTTCCCAATCTTCTAGTTTCTTGCTGTTTTTGGCCACTGAGTATGCTTTCTCTTTCATTTTGATAGCCTCCTTTATTTCCTTAGACATCCATGGCAGATTACCCCTGAACTTACAGTCGTTCTTTTTCCATGGATATACTTTTGCTGAGCACTTTGAAAAATTGCTTTGAAAGTCCTCCACTGCTCATCAACTGTCCCACCATAAAATCTTTGTTTCCAGTTACATTAGCCAAGTCCTCCCTCATTCAATCATAGTCTCCCTTGTATGACCCTGGTATGGGATTTTATTTTCACACTCTCCATCTGTATTCCAAATTCAACCATACTGTGATTGCTCCTTTCAAGAGGATCTCTAACAATGAGGTCATTAATTATTCCTGTCACATTACACAGGACCAGATCTAAGATAGCTTGTTCCCTTGTCGGTTCCATTACATACTGTTCAAGAAAACTATCACAGATACACTCAACTAACCCCTCCTCAAGGCTACCCTGATCAAGCTGGTTCGACCAATCTACATGTAGATTAAAATCCCGCATGATAATTGCCATACCATTTTTACAGGCATTAGTTATTTCTTTGTTTATTGCCTGCCCCAATGTGATATTATTTGGTGGCCTATCAGTGTCTTTTTCTTCTTAGAATTTCTAATTTCCACCCAAACGGATTCAACCTTATTCTCTATAGAACCTATATCATCTCTCAGCACTGCCCTGATGCCGTCCTTGAATATCAGAGCTAACCACCTCCCTTATGTTACAACACGGGGTAAACTCTTCTGCAACACAGAAAAGATTTATCCCATGCAGTAATCTGTAAAAGTTCAAGAGGCCAAGGACTATATCAAGTAAAAATTAACAACTTTATTTCTTAAAGTATAAGAGAGAATAATTAACTAACAACTATTTACAATTCCTTGCTCTAACCTATCTTTTACTTTCCCCTCTATGATACTAGTTCTAGAAAACTTCCCAATTAAGATTTATAGAAAAAAACTTCTTATCTCAAAACCGGGCAGATTTCGTTCTTCTCTGTATTTCAGTCTTCTTTCCTTCTCCTTGGGGATACTGCTTCCAGGTTACTTATCAATAAAGGTACCTTTTAAGAGAGCTGTTTTTCTGCGCAGTGTGCAGATGCTGGCTTGGCAGTTCTCCTCTCAACTGTTCATTTTTCCCCAGTCTTATACCCCCAAAGCATCAGATTGGGTCATTGGCTTTTAAGATTGTCAATATACTAAATTCAAACTGAATTGGAGTTTGGTATTTTTGGGGGGATAATTTAAACTGATGGGCTTAATTTGAATCTGTTTTGTCATTTCCAGGCAACCAACTACCTTAGCGACCCCAGTAGCTGGAGCACATGTTACATTGTATCTTTTTTCATAACACTTGGTTTTGACAGGTAGTTCTGTTGCTTTTAACATTCTTAAAGGTACAGTACACCCCACGTCTTCATAACACCTCCCCTGAAAAAAAGTACCATCACAATGAAAAGATGGCTTCATTTTTTATTTCTCTACTTTTTAAACACATTACCCTAACATACAGTTAACTTGAATATAAGTTCACCTTAACTTCTTTCCATATACCTGTGTGTAGAACATTAAATAAAGACAAATTTCACGAAAATCTATCAGTTAAATCTGCGATAACACATCTGCAATTACATTCTTCTGACCTGCAACATGTATGATTTTTAAGTTAAAAGTCTGTAACATAAGACTCCAAGAAATAGTCTCATGTTCTTGTCTTTAAAGTGTTCTAAGAATGCAAGTAGATTGTGATCCATACAACCGTCTCCAACACATTGTTCATGACATACACATTAAAATGTTGTAAGGCCAGTACCAAACTCATTAGTTCCTTTTCGATTGTGGAGTATTTCCTCTGGTGGATGTTGATCTTCTTTGAAAAGTAACCAACTGGCAGTTCAATCCCATCCTCATCTTCCTGTAGGAGTACAGCTCCAACTCCTATGTCACTAGCATCAATGGCGACTTTAAATGGTTTTGAAAAGCTTGGTATAGCTCAAACTAGTTTAGCGGTTAATATGGCTTTCAAATGGTCGAATGCCTCCTGGTATTGTTTTGTCCACCGAAACTTTTGTGTTCTTCTTCAGCAAATCAGTTAACGGTGCCACGACACTGCTGAAGTTTGGAACAAACTTCCAATAGAATCCGCTGAGTCCTAAGAATCAAAGCACCTCTTTCTTCGAAGTTGGTTGTGGAAATTCCTCAATGGCCTTTGTCTTTGCGTTCCATAGGGTCAACCTTCCGTGACCAATGTTATGTCCCAAGAACGTCACCTCTGCTTTCATGAATTCCATTTTATTTAAGTTTATCACCAGTTTTGCTTCTCGTAGTCATTCCAAGAGCTCTGCCAACGGTACCATGTGATCTCTCCAGGACTTACTAAAGATCACTACATCGTCCAAATAGACTGCACAGTTTGTTAACCCAGCCATAATTCTGTTCATGAGTCTTTGGAATGTGGTGGGTGTGTTCTTCATTCCAAAGGGCACCACTTTAAACTGATATAGCCCATTTGGGGTTACAAACGCAGAAATTCTTTCGCCATCTCTGATAAAGGTACCTGCCAGTAACCACACATTAAGTCCAATTTGGTGACGTAACTGGCTTGTCCGACTTTCTCAATTCAGTCCTCCAATCTAGGAATTGGATATGAATCCGATTTTGTAACGGCGTTGACCTCCCGATAATCCACGCAGAATAGTTGAGACCTGTCCGGTTTGGGAACTAAGATGGTTGGCGAACTCCACTCGCTCTGGCTTGGTTTGATGATGTCTCATTAAGCACAGCCTCCACCTCCACCTGGACCTGTCCGGCTTTGAAAGGATTAAGCCAATAGGTGTGGTGTTTTATTAGAGCAGTATTCCCTATGTCTATTTCATGTACAATAGCATTAGTCCTCCCCACCTGAGTCTTACATATGTCCTTATACTGCAGTAACAAATCATTCAACTGCGTTCTACGCTCCTGAGACAGACAGCTTACTAACCTAATCTCCAGCATCTGCAGTACCCACCTCTGCCTAGCTTACTAACCTATCCTACTCCTCAGGGGCTTCTTCATTTTTTAATCTATTTTGAGGCACTTCAATATCCATATCATCTGGATTTGATTCCTCATTCTGCGGGGCAGTAACTAACACCTGTTTCTCCAGTTCTTTCTCTCTAGCATAATACAGTTTCAACATGACAGACTCAATGCCTTTTTTTTCCTATCTGGCATCTTTACTAAGTAGTTCACCTGACTCAAATTCTTCTTAATTTGATGGGGACCACATAAACCTGGCTTTGAAGGGATCTCCTATCACTGGTAACAGTACTAACACATCATCCCCTCGGGAAAATGTCAGAGTCTCAGAGCTTTTATCTACCACCTGCTTCATTCTACACTGTGCCCTCTTTAGGTGCTGTTTAGCTAACTGATCTACTCGATTTAGTCTCTCCCTCACCTCCGATACATAATCTAAGTGTGAGATCTCTGACTTTGGTTCTGTCAATTTTTCTGAAATTAATTTCAAAGGGCCTCTCACTTCATGACTGAATATTAACTCAAAGGGAATGAACTGAGTAGATTTGTTTGGGGCATCTCTAATGGCAAACAATACGAATGGGCTACCTTGATCCCAATCTTTTCGGTAATCCTGACAGTATGCTCTCAACATGGTCTTCAAGGTCTGATGCCACCTTTCTAAAGCTCCCTAGGATTCAGGATGATACACCCTGGGAGCTTTAGAAAGTGCTGTATACCTAAGCTATCCGTAACCTCCCTAAACAGCCGAGCAATAAAATTTGACCCTTGGTCCAACTGAATCTCTCTGGGTAGTCCACACCATGTGAAGAAAGCTACTAACTCCTCTACCACCTTTTTTGCTTTGATACTCCGTAATGGAATTGCCTCCCGAAATCCAGTGGACACATCCATTATGTTTAACAAATACTGGTTTTCACTTTTAGTTCTCGGGAGGGGACCTACACAATCGATTATAATACACATGAAAGGTCCTTCAAATGTGGGAATTGGCAACAAAGGTGCTGGTTTTATTACCACCTGTGACTTACCTACCATTTGACATGTATAACATGTATGGCAAAAGGTAACCACATTGTTGTGTATTCCAGGCCAATAAAAATGTTTTTGTACCTTAGCCTGAGTCTTTTGTACCCCTAGGTGACCTCCTACAGGTAGTTCATGTGCTAACCACCTCCAGTCTGTATGCTACCAGCAACACAATCTGGTGCACTTTGGCCCAGTTCTCCTCTGCACTAACCTGCCATGGTCTCCATTTCCGCCTTAGGATTCAATCTTTCAGATAATAACCTTTTTATCTTTCATATAATAAAGAATATGTTCTGCCTCCTTTTCAGAGTACGCATTCGCATATATATCTTTTGTCATCTTGTATTGCTGTTGCAAGTCCCTTAGTCTTTCAGAACCAAACACTTCTGCCTGACCCCCTGCCTGCTACTGATGAACAAACTTTGGCTAAGAGGTTGTCAAATGTTACGTAACCAAATGTTCAAAGTTCAGTAATGATGAGGAATCTAGTCTTGAACAACTATATAATGCAGACTGTATGGGTGTTTTCTAGAGGTGTTTGATATGGTATGGATTTGTCGTGGAGAAGGTGGTACACAGTTGCAAAAAATTTAAAGGAAGCATAATCTCTTGGTTGTTGGTAGAAGTCTTAAGCCTAATGCTGCTAAAGGGATGAAAATTATGCCTGTGCTTTACAACGCCCCCAGACATGCATGAATCACTCAAACGGTCATGAATAACTGGTTCCATAATCGTTTTGTCTCCAAGGATTTTGCATACTATCAAAAGGTTGGGTTGGTTGTTGACTGCAAGACTGTACTTCCTTTTTGTCAATTTTTCAGCTCACCTTCTTGTAAAACAATTATATGCTGACACAGTCTTCTCTACGTATCTACCTTAAGGTGCATATTTTTAATTCAGCCAATGGACAGGGTACTAACAAAACAATGAAAAGTCAATATAGGAACAACTTTGGCATCAAAGATGCTATTTGATGTTTTGTAAATGCATGGAACTCCATCAGTCAGAGAACTATGCATTGTGTAAGTTGTGATCTTCTCTTGTGTTATGTCATGTGAATCCAAAGTGATGTAGATATTGATTAGATGAGGAAGACATTGTGACATGCCTGAATTGTTATGATGATGCTTCAGTTTTCTAACATGTAGCTTATTCAGAGATAACTGATGTGGTTTAACAGATCAATTTTGTGAATAGTAACAAAGTTAAGATGGTGATAATTTTCCTGAGGAGCAGATTACCACAGAGATGGGGATAAATCTTCCCTTTTGTTTCAATTATTTTCTAGACCAACAGCATTTTGTAAGGCACAATATATGTTCACAGGATTCAAAGTAAATTAACAAAGGAACAGCCAAAACACAGGAAACAAATGACATTGCAATATAGGTTTGGCAAAGTTGGAAAGTTCAATATGCATGCCCCATCACCATTAATGAGCCCAACTTTATCAAACACATACAAAATGAAATACGAATCCAGAATTAGATGCGCTTGGTTGGTGTTGATATCAACCATTTTTTTCTATGTCTCTTCCAACTATTGGTGAAATGAACCAGTGCATGACATAATCATCATTTTAGTATAGTATTTTAGAAGCAGAAACATGGAGTATGCAATAATTGTACAAGAAAACCTATTTTATTGCTGCTTTATAATGTGTTACTCTTAATTTTAAATATTTAAAACAGATCAACAGTATTTTCCAGTTTACGCACTTGTGATTAGACATTGCAACATCATTGTATAATCCAAAAATTCCAAAATAAAGAAATGACTTTAGTTCAAAATTCTTTGGACAAAGAGGTTAGTGAATTTTTTCCAGTGCTCTTTGAGGCTAATCCTCAGCCAATGCTACATGAACAGATTATTTGATCTGATTATCATAAATTTGGTGTTAGTGTAGTGTTGAATGTGATTTGTAATTGGCAGCACTTGCTAAACAAGCACACTTATTAGTGTCTAATAACCACACTAACAAACAAGACCTTATTTACATCAAAGTTTAAATGTTTCACTTTTTTAAAAAAAAGCCTTTAAAAAGTCTATTAACAAATTGGATAACCTCACACACTATACTTTAGCTGCCAACTGTTGTGCACACATTTAGCCTGTTTATAGACTTTTCTAGTCATGTTGTATCCTACTCAGTTTACATTGCTGTAATACTATGGATCGTCAGCTAACTTCAATGAAGTCAACAATCACATGACACCAGGTTATAGTTGAAAGGATTTATTTAAAATCACTAGCTTTCAGAGTGTTGCTCCTTTGTCAGGTGAAGTGGAGGGAGATGTACAGAATATATAGGCAGAGAGATAATGGCAAGATAATTCCAGGTGGTTAAGAATATCGACAGATTAGTAAAATTTCTACAGTCTCCTCATACTATTTGGACTTATCTGTTAATATTAGTAGCTACCTGGAATTATCCTGCATTATCTCTCCACCTATATATTCTGTGCCTGTGAGCCTCCCTCCACTTCATCTGACGAAGGAGCAGTGCTCTGAAAGCTTGTGATTTTAAATAAATTTGTTAAGACTATAACCTGATGTTGTGTGATTTGACTTGTACACATAGTCTAACACTAGCATGTCTACATCATGGCTGACTTCAGTCATTAATATAGATTTTAAATAACTGAGACACTCAGTATTGATCTTTGCAGCCATTGATTGCAATCTGCCAACATGAAAATGTTCCATTTATTCCTACCCTTTGCTTTCTTTGTACGTTAATGTCCAAAACAAATTCTTGATTGTTGATGCCACAAAAAAAATCTGTGAAACTTCAACTGCCCAAGAAATGGTGTTGCATATTGTATTATACATTACATGGCAGATCTGATAATCTCTTACATTTCCTACAATTTGACTATGTATACCAATTACTAACTACAGGGAAAATTGTAAATCAGTGTCTGCTTTGATTGTTGCTGCTGCAGACACTAAGAGATTTTCAAAGCTTATGACTATTTAAACTTTGCCATTCAACTCTAACGTTTTCACAGAATTGACATGAGGTTATTTGCTCTCCATAAAGTGCATACTATGATGAATATTGATGACTGGTCACACATCTGAATGTCTGTAACTCTTCTTTCTTTTTACAGTTTTTGATTTATCTAATGTGTAACCAGCATCTCCTGTTTTATTTCAATATCGGAAGGCTTCGGGTTTGACTCCTAGTCCAGCCTGAATAAGTTCATTTCAAACTGGATGCTCATGCAACATTTGACAAAAGTGAATCTGGTTCAACAAAGGAAATAAAACAGAGCTGCTATACAACAAACAGGTGAAGTACTAAAAGTCATCCTTGGAATCTTAAATCCATAAGAAAGTAAATATGTGAATTGTAGCAAGGACAGATGGAGAAAAATCTACCATATTAAAATAACACTGGTGATATATCCTGTTATATCAGGTGAAATAAATCATTTTTTAAAAATCCACCAAAAAAAACATTTTTTGAATGAACAATCGAACCAAAAAGGCACATACCTTTAATAAATATGAGTTCTCTGCCCGAGGTTAGGTCCTTAGCTCATTATCTACTGATGCTTCATACTTTGCTGTTTTCTTGGCAGTTTTTGTCAGTACTGGTTTATTATTGCCTTCTACACTCAATGGCAGGGTGGGGAGATGGGTCCCAAGAGTACTTCAGCTGGAATGGGAATTTAATCCATTTTGTTAGTGTCATTCTGAACTGTACACTAGCCATCCAAGCTAACCAACCATTAATAACAGACAGGGTGTTTCTCTACAGCCTTGCAATATCACATTGTAACCACAAAAGAATGTAAAGCAATATTATTTGTCATTTAAATGAAGTTAGTTGGTATTTATTGCAGGTTTAAAGTACAGTGTTTATTTTTAGACAAGGCAACAGTATCAAATACAGAACAACGTACAACAATAAGTTGTAAACAAAAGTCTTGAAACAGTCTACAGAAAGAATTCTATCAAGTGCAGCAGACCAATATATACACACATATAAAATTATATACTTACAACAGTGTAATCTTAATTGGTACACAGTTAGGATGGAACCACAGAAATACTTGACATGTTTGTATTTGTGCATGAATTAAAAAGAAACAAAAAGGTGACAAAATAAATTGTCAAAAAATTAATAATTTAGCATCAGTATCATTTCATTTTGACAACTTCAAAGTTATTGCTGTGAGGATTTGAATGTTTATTCAGGTTTTGATTCAGAAAAGAAACAATGTTCTGTAATGAAAAGCTGCCTTTTGTGACACGTACATTTGAGAAACCTGTTTTTATCAAAGGTCCCCTGACAACATCAATGCCTGAGACAGATTACATTCCATTTTTATTATCTGTATTATAATTGTCTAGATGACTATACTCAGGAAAGTCCTCAAGGAGAAATTTAAATATTTTTCCACTGATATCTTATAGTTCAGAAGTGTAACTTAGTTGTAACATTTATGTCACATCTGGAAACAGGAAATCAGAGACGCTGACCTTAAAATTATCAAAGTAGACGTGAAAAATATAACATAAGGGGAAATAAAGTGCAAGGAATACTTTTCAATAAAGATTCTGAACAGCAATTTTAATATCAGGTTCTACTGTTTCTATCTCTTGCCAAGTACAAAATAATGAAACGTTTGAATTTACATATTTTTCAAGGTTTCCTGTGGACAGATGTTGTAGAAAAACATTCCAATTTTTGATCTTGCACCTTCAAGTTGTACCTTTGTAGCACCTGAGGGCATTAGGATTGCAGAAAAACTAACTGGTAAAACTAGTTGGCACCGAAAGCAGTGTAGATGGAAGCAGAATATTACCAAGAAATTTTAATACATTAACTGAATGAATAAAACTGAGGCAAATGGATTTCAATGTAGGTAAATGCAAGTCCTGGAAATAATCAAAAAGACAAATGGAATTACAACTTTTATACTCTTATGGACTAGAATAGAAGTGAATAGAAGTCATGCTTCAGCAATGCAAAATCCTGATTAGCTGATCCAGAACATTATAAGGAGAATATTCTAGCACACCTTGGGAATAGCATATTGGTACTGAAAAGAGTGCACCACAGATTTACGAGAATGATACATGAAGTAGATAAATTCTTAACAAACAATGGGATGAAAGGTTAGCAAGTGCATGTGAGCATGTGGAGTTATCAGATGAGCTATGAACTCTTTTTTAATAAATATATTTATTAGAAAACATTTTAAAATCTTTTTAAAAACATCTATATACATAAAAAGTCAATCAAAATACAGAAAGATAGAGGCAGTACAACAATGTCATATCATGATACTATTAATAATGAACTACCTACTATTCTACCAGAACAGACTTATCTACTCAAAGTTTGGGAGAAGATTTGTAGCTCGGGTGCTCGTTGTTGTGGTTTTGCTCATGTTGGGTATCGGGTCCTTCGTTCTGGTGAGTTGTTGTCTGAGAGTGGCTGTTGGTTTGTGTGCTGTTATGAGTCCTAGTGGTCGCAGTAGTCTGGCTGTCAGTTCGGAAATGCTCCTGATGTATGGTACTGTGGCTAGTCCTTTGGGTTGTGGCATGTCCTTGTTCCGTTGTCAACCCAAAGGAACTGACAATTGGAAGCGGCAGAGACAGGCCGCTATAAATGCCGGAGGAAACATCACAGAAGCGCTTCACAGGAGGCTCCCAAGCACTGAGGATATCACCTAGACAGGGGATGAAACGTTTGCAAGACAAATTCCCAGCTCGGCGAACAGAACCACAACAGACTTATCTACTAAAACTAATACAAACAAATTAAATTAAACTGAGTTCAGTTAAATTAAATTAAATTATATCTCACTACTTTATTCTATTTCACTCATCACACCTCCACTGAAGCTCCTATCCCTGGGAGCACCGGTCATTTTACCCATATTCCTTTCCCCCAGCCTCCCCCTCCTAGGGCCCCATGGGCACCCATACTGATTCCCAAGGCTATACCACAGCTCTAATTAATATTGCTGATAAGTCTGCGTCAATATAAAGTAAAAAGGGTCACGTCTTGTAAAACCGCTCCATTTGTGGTGCACCATATTTGTGAGGTAGTTTGGGGGAGATGCTCGATCACCAGCCACCACATAAGATCTGGGGGTTTTTCCAACTCATTAAAATGTTCTTCCTTGCACAGTGGGTAAGAATGTTACACAATCTCTTCCCATAATCCCCCAGAGAGGGTATATTTGGCAACTCCAGAAAAAGAAATACCAAATCCACTTTAACTTCGATCTCCAGGATGTCCTTCAACTCCCTTATTATAGAATTCCTGTATCTCTGAATCTTACAACATGACCAGCAACAGTCTGTAAGAGTGCCTAGACTAATTTTACATTTGTGACACCCTGATGATGTTCCTCTCTTGAGCTTAGCTAGTCTCTCTGGTGCCATATGAGCCCTGTGTAAAATCTTCAATTGCATGGCCTGCGCTCGGTTACATACTGAAATTTTCCTCACATTTTCCCATATATCTTCCATAACCCCAATGAGACATCCTCTCCTAGGTCTTGATTCCACATTCTACAGAGTCCCTCCACGCCCCCTAAGGCACGTCCTTTCTGTAAATGATACAAAGTACTAACTGAAAGAGCATCCGTACACCGGAGCATTCTTTTCTCCACTTCTGACTTGTAAAACTGATCCAGAAGCATGGTCTTATCTGAAAGTACCAGAAATGGTCCTTTAGATAATCCATATTTCCAACTTAGCTGGCTAAATGACATCAAGACCTCCCCCTCGAATAAATCTCCCAGAAAGGAGATTCCCTTATTCTCCCATAACTTAAAGCTGGAGTCCATTGCCCCAGGTTTAAATTCTTGGGCTCCCACCAACAGGGTAAATGGCAAGATCTTTTATATTAGATTCCCTACAGTATGGAAACAGATCCTTCAGCCCAACAAGTCAACACCGACCCTCCGAAGAGTAACCCACCCAGACCCATTCCCCTATCCTATATTTACCCCTGACTAACACACCTAACACTATGGGCAATTTAGCATGGGTAATTCACCTGACCTGCACATCTTTGGATTGTGGGAGGAAACCGGAGCGCCTGGAGGAAACCCACAAGAGGGGAGAATGTGCAAACACCACACAGTCAGTCGCCTGAGGTGGGAATTGAACCCGGGTCTCTGGCGCTGTGAGGCCGCAGTGCTAACCACTGAGCCACCGTGCCAATTGCCCTCGTCTTGCCTCATTATCCTCCAGGTCTTCACCACATTTTAAATGATTGATCTCTTACACTGGAATAGGAAGTAAAGTCTCTTCCATTAGGGCAGAGGTGCCTCCACACATCCACTAATCCCAACTCTTCACTCAAGTCCATCAACTGCTTAGATTGCGTGGGCATACCTGCTGAGCCTTGGCACCCTGTCAACCTCGGGATCTATTAGGCAATTAAAATCCCCTCTGATGATCGTGCGGCGCACCCCAAGACTCACTAATTTAGCAACTGCATCAATTAGAAATTTAAGAGGGTGCGCCAGGGGACAATACTCATTCAGAATGCCATACTCTTCTCCAAGTATTAAAGCTTTAAGAATGATAAACCGTCCATGTTCATCCTTAATTTGCTCAATTACCTGGAAAGGGAGGTTCCTTCTTACCAGTATAGCCACTCCTCTACTCTTAGAGCTAAAGGAGGGGAAGAATATCCTGTCATAATCCCCCTGCTGCAGTTTCAATTGTTCCTTATCAGTTAAATGCATCTCTTGCAGCCAGGCGATGTCCACCGTTTCCTTCCTAAGGCTTGACAGCACCTTCTTTCTTTTAATAGGGGAATGGCTCCCTTTTACATTTCAGGTGCATCACCAGAACAGATCATCAGCCATGGTCGTCCAGGGCAGCCCGTGGTTTCCGAAGAGGAGGAAGATTATCTGAGATGCGGCGAGCGACAAAGATATTACCTCTATTAAGTCTAAAAATGACTTCTATAAAAACTACAACTAAAAAATGAATCACTACATATAACTTGAGCAAACACCCAAATAACCCCCAATTCACTAGAAGTCTCCCCCCTTGGTCATAGAGGGCACTCCTCCCAATCCTTGCAACCATCCCAACTCCCTCTCCTGAGGCCATGCCCTAGCCCCAGGCAATTCACAAATGAAGAAAACCTGTAATTTACATTGTGAGTTAACAATGGATGCCCATTTCCCCCCACACACATCTTAACCACAGGTATAGCCAACCCCAATCCAAAAATAAAAGGACAGCAGTAAGAAAAAACCCCAGGCAATACCCAACCAACGGATATACAAAATAATTCTGGTTTTACAGCAAGGCAGCATGTATAAAGCCAATAACCACAAAAAAAGGGGAGAAAGGAGAAACAAAGGGGCAATAAAATATAAATAAAATCCCGTACCATTGTCTGTAACGATGTCCCCTTCCCCCACATCCCGACCCGAGTCCTTTAATTCAGAGAATTCACAAAGTCCTTCGCCTTTTCTGCAGAATCAAAATTATATACCATCCCTCCATGAATGAAATGCAACACGGCTGGGTACCTCAAGGAATATTGATTGTCATTTTGTCTGAACTTCACTAAACACCCTTCTCTTCTTAATTAGGGCTCCTGAGAAATCCTGAAAAAAATTATTCTTGAGCCTTCTTACATTAAAGCCTGTGAATCTCTTCCCAGCCTTCTTGCTGTTTCAATCACTAACTGTTTTTCTTCATAATGCAGATGTCACACTAGGACCGTATGGGGGTGTGGATCTGACCCGGAATGCGCATTGCGATCCAGTGGGCCCGGTCCACACCCAACAGGCCCAACTCCAATACCAGCCCCAGGAACTTCGGGAGCCACTTCTGCATGAAACCAACAAGGTCTTTGCCTTCCTCGCGTTCCAGAAGACTCATAAGCGTGAGTTTTTTCTTCTATCTTTATTTTCCAGGTCGTCCACTTGCTCCTGAAGGACCCGAACCCAGTCTTCCAGCGTTCGGATCCTTCTTCCCCCGACCTCTGCCACAGTCTCCGATGCCGCGGTCCTCTCCTCTGCTGCCTATTCTCTTCGGTCCAACATTTGAATTTCCTGCTCATGCTTTTTCAGCGTGGCAGATAGTGGTTCCATGCTGCTTCAATCTTTTCTTGGAGTTTGCCAAACTCCGAGAGTAACTGCTGCTACCCCATTAAATCCAATGGGGCCGCCCCAGGAGTTTGAGCAATAGCTGCAGACACCCCCAATGCAGTAGGGGAGTGCCCTGCCTGCTGCACTCCTTTAGGCCCCTTTCCGTTTTGCTTCCATCCTGGTCTTAAAGCTATTAAACCACAATTTTAACAGCTCCAGATATTCAATAATTTTATATTAGCAATTTTTTTTCTCCTCGGGATGGTTGATGAGGCGGGGGTGGGGGGGGTAAAGGTCCACCTTGCCAGGGGTATGGCACAGAGCCCAGCACAGCAGACAACTCAGACCGCTGCCATCTTGAATCTCCGCTATGAACTTATTAAATAGCAATGGGTTTGAATGGCCAACTCCCACACCTAATTTGTATATTAATATTTTCGGGGGATGCAAGGAAACACTTATACACACAAAGGCTTTTGAAATGGTCTTCTACAAACCACACATAAGAGTCATAGAGATGTACAGCACGGAAACAGACCCTTCAGTCCAATTTGTCCATGCCGACCAGATATACCAACCCAATCTAGTCCCACCTGCCAGAACCTGACCCATCTCCCTCCAAACCCTCCCTATTCATATACCCATCCAAATGCCTTTTAAATGTTGCAATTGTACTAGCCTCCACCACTTCCTCTGGCAGCTCATTCCATACACGTACCACCCTCTGTGTGAAAAGGTTGTCCCATAGGTCTCTTTTATATCTTTCCCCTCTCACCCTAAACTTATGCCTTCTAGTTCTGGACTCACCCACCCCAGGGAAAAGACTTTGTCTATTTATCCTATCCATGCCCCTCATGATTTTATAAACCTCTATAAAGTCACCCCTCAGCCTCTGACGCTCCAGGGAAAACAGCCCTAGCCTATTCAACATCTTCCTACAGCTCAAATCCTCCAACCATGGAAAAATCCTTGTAAATCTTTTCTGAAGCCTTTCAAGTTTCACAACATCTTTTCGATAGGAAGGAGACCAGAATTGCACGCAATATTCCGACACTGGCCAAACCAATGTCCTGTACAACTGCAACATGACCTCCCAACTCTAGTATTCAATACTCTGACCAATAAAGGAAAGCATACCAAACGCCTTCTTCACTATTCTATCTACCTGCGACTTCACTTTCAAGGAGCTTTGAGCCTGCACTCCAAGGTCTCTTTGTTCAGCAACACTCCCTCGGACATTATCATTAAGTGTGTAAGTCCTGCTAAGATTTGCTTTCCCAAAATGCAGCACCTCCCATTTATCTAAATTAAACTCCATTGACACTTCTCAGTCCATTTCCCCATCTGATCAAGATCCCATTGTAATCTGAGGTAACCTTCTTCGCTGTCCACTACACCTCCAATTTTGGTGTCATCTGCATAATAACTAACTATATCTCTTATGCTCACTTCCAAATCATTTATATAAATGACGAAAAGTAGCACAATCTTTGTGGCACTCCACCGGGCACAGGCCTCCAGTCTGAAAAACAACCCTCTGCCACCACCTTCTGTCTTCTACCTTTGAACCAGTTATGTAGCTAAATGGCTAGTTCTCCCTGTATTCCATGAGATCTAACCTTGGTAAACAGTCTTCCATGACGAACCTTGTCCAACACCTTACTGAAGTCCACATAGATCACATCCACTGCTCTGCCTCCATCAATCCTCTTAGTTACTTCTTCAAAAAACTCAATATAGTTAGTGAGACACGATTTCCCACGCACGAAGCCATGCTGACTATCCCTAATCAGTCCTTGCCTTTCCAAATATGTATAAATCCTGTCCCTCAGGATTCCCTCCAACAACTTGTCCACCACCGATGTCAGGCTCACTCGTCTATCATTCCTGGCTTTCCTTACCACCTTTCTTAAACAGTGGCACAATGTTAGCCGACCTTTACTGTTCCAGCACCTCACCTGTGGCTATTGATGATACAAATATCTCAGCGATGGGCCCAGCAATCACTTCCCTAGTTTCCTACAGAATTCTAGGGTATACCTGATCAGGTCGAAGGGATTTATCCACCTTTCTGTGTAAGATGCATTGTTTTCATGGAGTAAAGTGGACAGCAACCAAGGGTATGCACATATACTTGGAAATTCAGACGTTGAGATCTGAGTTACTCTGCTTCTCCACAGATTGGGCTGTAGTAGTATTTTGCTGAAACACTCAATATTGAAATTCGTGTAGCACAAAAGTTGCAGTACTTAACAATGAAAAGTAAAATACTGCACAACTGAGAGATCTGAAATAAAAACAAATTGCTGGATAAATTCAGCAGGTCTGGCATCATCTGTGGAGAAGAACAGAGTCAATGTTTCAAGTCCCATGAGGAGACCCATGATGTGTGAGTTTCTCCAGTACTTTCTGTACTTACCTATTAGTTGCCCAATAAACAATGGAGAGAAAGCTAGGGCTGCTGAATTCATGTTTCAGTTCAGTGTTTTATGGCATAATCAATCATTCATAAATACTTAAAAATATCTTTGGCATTGAAAATTTAATTTTAAAAGTGTGGAGTTCTTGTTTCTTCAGAATTTAATTCCTGGTGTAAATTTCATGTTTTTGTGTTGCTCTTTCAACTTTTTCTTTGCATCCCATATTTCGTTCCCAATCTTTACTTTGAGTTCTGTGCATTATTTAAATCTTATTTATACTTGGTGGTTTATTCTGTGTCAGTGTCAATGAGGAGTCATCAATCTCATTGGCTGTTCCTTTCCCTGCTCACACATACCACTGGTCAATGTCCCATGACAAGTCCCTACTCAAAAGTCAACAAAAAAATTTCTGGACTGTCATGGCAATGAATACAAAAGGTGTGAGAGCTTGCTGTAGATATTTTTAAACAACCTGGTCAGGCATATTATGATATAACTCTGAAGCAGATGAGACTTGAACCAGAATCGTAGGGAGATTCCCACTCACCACAAGAATCCCTGATTCAAATTTCACCATTTGCCACGATGGAACTGGAATCTATGTCCCTGACCGTTCAAAAGTGCTTCTAGATCACCAGATCACCACATTATCATACCTCCACTGTGATTTACTGGATGCAAACTGGCTGCTTAATTACCTAACAAATTACTACAGTTTAAAAACATTTTAATGGGTGTCAAATGTTTTAGGACATTCTTTGATGACGGCTGCCATATAAATTTTATAACGTATGTTAAGTATTACCATAATTTATATTGAAATGTATTTTTAATGTTGCTTTGATACTGACCACAAAATCTGGGGCATCACACGCAGGAGCTTGACAGTGCCAAAGGCTTTACCCGTCCCAGGTTTCTTAGCCCATAGTTTCTTCATCACTAACACCTCCTGATCTCTTGCTGGAGTCCAGCTCCATAATCCATTAATAGTCTCCGCTCACCAGTTGCTGAAACGCACTCTTTCCTCCTGACTTACTCTGACAAAGCACCAATCTAATTTCTATATATGTATAGAATGGATGTGTTTTTTTTACTGCTGATGATTTCCTCTCCCTGTCTGAACAAGAGACGGCCCCGACTCCATGGAAACAGGAACGCTCACAGCCGGAAGTTGCCTTTCCCGGAAGCAGCCGCCGCGCTCCATGGGTCATGGAGGTCAGAGGTGAGAGGTCAGGATGTGAACGCGCTCTCGGAGCCGGAGGCTGAGGAACGGCACACATGGCGACGACTGATAGGCTCCGCTCGTGAGAGAGTCCAGGGGAGGCAGCAACCGGCACAGGTACCAAGCACCGCTTTATCCGCACTTACCGCCGGCTTTGTGAACCGAAAGCACCGAGTACTCCCCCGCTCACACTCACTTTGCGAATGCCCACTTACCCGGAGTGAGCTGTGATGCTCAGTTAAAATCCAGCCTAGTCTCAGGTTATCCTAGGGCAGGGTAGTGGTGAGGTCGGAGCATTTAATAGCCAAGACATAACGTTTAAGTCGACTTCCAGTTGCCATCGCTAGTTTTTAATCCTTGTTCTGGCATTTCCCCGATGGTGCTGAGTCTTGACAGCGCTTTCGTTTCCATGTGGGGGTCTTTGCTTCTGCAGTTTGAGCACCCATTTCTTACGTTCCCTGAAACCAGAATGTGATCACGTAATTCTTTCCTCTTAAATTTCCTTCATAAATGTTGACGGTAAAAGGGGAAAAGCAAATGTTGCATGCCGCCACCAGGGTCTTTTTAAAAGTCTTTTTCCCATCTTAATATACACTGATGAAAATAGTTCCCCAAGCCATTCGTTGTCTCTCGTACTTTAGTGTTAAAATGAAATATCTCGGTTTTCTTCACTGGACACATTCATTCCAAATACTTTCCTCCATTCGTCTTTCCAGTGTCAACCCATGACAATATGTGAACAATTCGGAGAAGTGATTGCCGAGATATATAATCATTTTATTGCATTTGGTGCTTCCTTGAATATGTTGAATAACTTGGTGTTAAAATCGTACGTAGCCCTCACAAGTAATATTGGGTACGAGTCATGTCGCTATGGTCTCTCTTTGAAGCCTTTCGCCCACCTGATCTTTCACTAAATGAAAACATTGTGGAAAGGTGGTCATTTTGCTGTCTTGATGAATCAATGGACAAAACTGTTTTAGAGCTATTCAGACGTGAGTGTTCAGAGTATAGTAAGATTTGGTAGCAAAATAGAATGTTGTGGTATATATTTGCTTTGTGGTGTGCCCAAATCACGGGCAATGTCAATGTACAGAAAATTTGTTTTATAAATTAAATAATTCATTACATTGATCTAGAGCATAAAACAATGTGGCATCTTTACTGTAATAGAATTTCAATGTTTCACATAAGTCTTATACAAAATTTGACAACAAGCCATGTAAGGAGATTTGCGGATTATCAGAATGATCTCATTGAATGGACTTAATGGTCCAAATGGCTACATCTACTCCTTTATTTTATCATCTTATGGAGATATTTTGTCAGATGGTTGGTCAGAGGTTTTAAGGCGTGTCTTCAAGGAGCAGGAAAGTGCCATCGGTAGTATCAAATGGCACTTACTGGACAATAACCTGCATACTAATTATTAGTTTCTCTGCTGCCACAGCCACTTAGCTCCTGAACTAAGTATTACATTAGTCCAAATGTGGGCAAAGGCTGAACTTGAAGTCAGATGAGAATTGAATTTTAGCTTAATTCCATTCTGAATAATATTTGGAAATCACTTTAAATAATCTGTGGCCTATGTGTGGTACAGTTCCCCTCAAACTATTAAGTGGTGAAGGTCTGACTCCATTAAGTTTTCTCAAAACCCCTTATATTACATTGTAACACATTCTACATGTTTAGGGAAGTACACTGTGCTCTTGTGCAGGCTATTCCTTCTCAGAATATTTTACTTAATTGTGCATGTAACTGCTTCACTGTATTACACCTCTACTTTATTACTCTACAACAGTGATTGCACTTGACATCAAAATAGTATTTGACCTTGTTTGACAACAATGAGCAGATTATAACTGCAGACAGGTGAGGAATGGAGAATTTCTCAAAGTTTGGAGTCATATCTGACATGAAGAAAGATTGCTATGATTGTGCAAGGGCAGTTGACACAGTCTCTGGGTGTTCCTCAGTGTAGCATCATACGTCCAAAGGTTTTGAGCTACTTCACTGATAGTAAGTGACATTTATGCCACACAAATTCCAAGCAATGACCATTTCCAACAAGACAGAATCTAACCATCCCCCATGACATTCAATGGCTATATTTCTCCATTCTTAACATCCTATGGGTTACCATTGACCTGAAACTGAATTGTAGC
Organism: Chiloscyllium plagiosum; assembly: GCF_037043375.1. NCBI lineage: Eukaryota > Metazoa > Chordata > Chondrichthyes > Orectolobiformes > Hemiscylliidae > Chiloscyllium > Chiloscyllium plagiosum. The sequence continues at coordinate 38,911,811 of NW_028270157.1, forward strand.
AGTCATATAGTATTGGGGCTATGAGAGCAAGTTAGAGGCAACAAATCCTGTGCTGAGTAACTCATCTCCTGATACTCCACTATCCACAAGATACAAATCAGGAGTGTGATGCAAGACTGACCATTTGGCTATATGACTGCAGCTCTGTCTGTATTCAAGAAGCTCAATGCCGTCAAGCACAAAGCAACCAGCTTGTTAAGCACTCTATGCACCACCATAAGCATAATTAAAAATCTCACAGCACCAGGTTATAGTCCAACTGGTTTATTTGGAAGCACCAGCGTTTGGAGCGCTGCGTCTTCAGGTGGTTATGAAGTATACCACCTGATGAAGGACCAGCGCTCCTAAAGCTAGGGCTTCCAAATAAACCTGTTGGACTATAATCTGGTGTTGTGATTTTTAACTTTGTACACCCGAGTCCCAACACTAGCATCTTCAAATCATAAGCATCACTGACTCAGTGGAAGCAGTGTGTGCTTTTATAACCATGCTCTTCAATATGTCAATCATAATCGACTGGTTAATCTCAGAATCTCTCAGTTGATCTCTCTGCCTGCCCGCATTTCCACACCACACACGTCGATCGCCATGCTTCCGCATGAATTCCATGAAGTCTCACAGATTGAGAAAAGGCTTTGTCAGCTTGTTGCATCATGGTTCAGTTTAGCCCAGATGGATGACCATTGTAGGGTAAAATAATTTTTGTGGTTGAAATGCAAACAAATAAGAAATAAACTAGGAACTGGTGTGTGAAGCCAGTATATTACAGACACTATTCTGTCCAAGACGTTTGTGCGAACTCTGCAAGAACAGCTTAGTAGCTCTGCTTCTCTGCTTGTTTTCTGTAGACCTGCAGTTTTTTTTTCTTCAGCTGCTAATCTAGCCAATCACTCCAAGATGGAGGAAAGTTACAGGAAACGCTGCCATGCCCCACATCCCGTACCTGACCAGTGCAAGCTGACCAGAGGCCCGGAAACAGAGTAACTACAGATGTGACCTCCACATTGTGATACTTGAAAGCAGCCCAGGAACATTCTGGATGTTCTAGATGCATAGAGGGTGCAGCATGATCACTGGTGGAGTGACATCATAAACTACAAGATGAAACAGTAAATGATGCACGATAAACCTGGACCGTCTAAAAAGAATCCAAAAATGAATGGCTTGCACATGGAATAGTCAGCGGCTGCTGACTATTCAAAGACTTTAAGAACAAAGATGACATAATAACAGCAACCCAGAGGATGTCACTTGGTGTTTCCACAGCAGCAAGACAAGGTGGACTCTTTATCTGAAGACATCTTTCAGCAACTGAAGCAGGATCTAAAGGGCTGAATGCTTCTTATTTTAGGTTGCTAATATATCGACATGACCAACACAGCCAGCTGATAGTTTTTTTTTAGATTAGATTACTTACAGTGTGGAAACAGGCCCTTCGGCCCAACAAGTCCACACCGACCCGGCGAAGCGCAACCCACCCATACCCCTACATTTATCCCTTTTAACCTAACACTACGGGCAATTTAGCATGGCCAATTCACCTAACCCGCACATCTTTGTGACTGTGGGAGGAAACCGGAGCACCCGGAGGAAACCCACGCAGACACGGGGAGAATGTGCAAACTCCACACAGTCAATCGCCTGAGTCGGGAATTGAACCCGGGTCTCTGGCGCTGTGAGGCAGCAGTGCTAACCACTGTGCCTTGTGTGTATGGTTTTTCAAGACTTAACTGAAAAGGATCTTGTCACCTGTTTGCCCTCTTAATGAGACAGCAAGAAGTGAGAATAACAACGGTCAAAAGGTACCTCCTTGAGAATAACATTCCATTCAATAAACTGATTTCTGTCAAAGTCAAAAAGTGTGGCACTGGAAAAGCACAGCAGGTCAGTAGCATCCGAGGAGCAGGAGAATCAAAGTTTCAGGCATTAGGCCTTCATCAGGAATGTCACAGCTGAGGATGCACTAGCCATGCTTAGCATTAATGCAAGCTTTGTTGCATTTTGCACTAATGATCCTGACTTCCTCCTTTTGTCAATTACCACTATATAATCCACCAGCAAGCATTAGCAAATAAAGTTATAAACTTTTCTCATGTAATGAAAGCTGCTTAAATTGTGAACTCGATTTGACCAAGAGACCTTCAACACCACCTGTTTAAACGCTTACTCAACAAACTCAAAACTGTCTGGAAGACATTCTAGGAAATAGTATCTGGCTGAGAGTTGGAGTCAGGATTTGGAAGTCCTGGAGGATGAGAAAGAGGCAGAGACTTTGCCACAATGTTGGGGGAAGTCAGGAGGCACTTGGGAAAATTACGTGGTCAATAATTCAGTGCAGCTGAGAGATTGAGGTTTTAAAATGTCCAGAAGCATTATTTGCTTCATACAATTTAGCAAGATTACAGCGAAGGAAAAAGCCCTGGCACTTGGTGAGGCCAGCTGTTGGTGAAAAGCTGGATTTGTGCCAGTGATTTAAGTACTGGAAAACAGTTCATGAGTTGAGGAATGTGAATACAGGGCAGAAGAATAATTGACTGGAACAGGAACAGAATGCTACCTGACCTGCTATGCTTTTCCAGTGCCACCCTTCTCGAGACAGTCTTTCAGGCAGTCCATAACAGAACCACTTGTGAAAGTGGATTTCAAGGCCAGATCAGCAAAGTGTAGGATCTAATACATGTGAAGTTGAATGAGATTTGATAACTCATTGTATTATTAACTTGGAAATCTATGGAATCTGTCTTGATCACATTTTCTATTTGTTGTGCAGTGTTCAGTCACAGAATATTAACCATGTTTACCACATTAATTAAAAGTAAACTGGACACGTATTGTAAATTGTCTTACTGTTCTAGTTTGGAAAGTAGAGTTTATTGTTCAAAACTGTAGTATCTTGCAGCTTTATTCTATTGTTTAATCCTCTAGATCTCACCTTTTTGTACTTTAATAATAAAGTTTACTAACCAGATTCTAGCATAAAGTTAGGAGTTTAGTCTGGGATTGTAACAATATTCTGGTTGTAAACCTGGAATAGAGGAGAGATGATAGAGTAGCTTCTATAGGTAACATGTTGGTTGGATTGGTTTTGTGGAGTCATGGAGCTTTGAATCATGTGCCAAGCTGGAAGGCATTATAGAAGGTGAATTAAGTGCAGTAGCAGTTTGAAGGATAGATTATTGAGAAACTTATTAATGAACATGTTTTCACATGAATGAGGATCCAATAGGTGTGTACACCAGTGACAGAGCAATGAACAAAAGCAATGACAAACCTCTTGATCACCATAAGATGTAGGGAGATGTACTTTAGCCTTGGAATGTGAAACTGTAAGTAGGAATCAAATTGTAACTAAACTTGTAGAACCAGTAACTGATTGACAGATTCAGCATTTAATTGCTTCACTTGCTATTACACTAGACTAAAATGATAGACACTGCTAGAGCCAAGGGAACTTAAACAGTGCAACAAAGGAGCAACAGATTAGGATATCTGTTGAGGGCCATTAATAAAGTTTCAAAGTAAAAGGCTCTTCAGAAGTTGACCAGCTGGAGCTATCCTGGGACACAAAATATGAAAATAACAAGTACAGGTAGTTCAGATCAACAAATGTCTGGCTATATGAGGCAGGAAACCAGCAGCTTCAGGCTTCACCCATTTCAGCTTGAAACTCAACAAGGCTTTGCCGAATCCCAGTTCTGCTTTCCCCTTCAATCCATTCTGTTGTCTAAGCATAGGTTAAAAATGAAAATGCTTTAGAGTTCCCCAGTCAGTCTTTGTGCACTCTCAGACCAATGCACATAATGTGTGGTAGACCTTTGCAAGTAATTTCTCTGACCAAGGTAATTTTGTTTTCTTAATTCAGGGGATATGGGCTTGCCTGCCTGAGCTAGCACTGATTGCCCATCTCTAATTACCTTTTGAGAAAACAGTGGAAAGCTGTCTTCTGCAACCGCTGCAGATCAGGTAGATTTGAAATACTGTTAACAAGGGAATTCTAGGATCTTGATCCAGCAACAGTGAAAGAACGACAATATATTTTGAAGTCAGGATGGTGAGTGGTGTGGAAAGGAACTTGCTGGTGATAGTGTTCTCATGTACCTGCTGCCTCGATGGTAGTGTTCATGGTTTTAGAAAGCGCTGTCTGAGGAGCCTTGGTGAACCACTGGAGTGCATTTTATAGATGGTAAACACTGCTATTACTGTGTGTCATTGGTGAAAAGAATGAATGGCAAAATATTCATAAACAATTAACTGGACTGCTTTGTCCTGGATTATGTCAAGTTTCTTGAGTGTTGTTGGAGCTGCTTTCATCCAAGCCTGTGGAAGGTATTCGATTACATTTCTGACTTATGCCTTGTGGCTGGTGGGCAAGCTTTGGGAAATCAGGAGATAAGTTACTTGCAGGATTCCTAGTTCTAACCTGCTCATTTAGCCTCAGAAATAATGTGACTAGTTCATTCAGTTTCTTGTCAATTGTCACCTCTACGATAGTGGAGGATTCAGTGATGATAAAGCCATTAAATGTCTAGTGATGATGCTTAGATTCTCTTGTTAGAAATGACCATTGCCTGGCACTTGTGTATCATGGATATCACTTGCCATTTATCAGCCCAAGCTTGAAGGCAGAGGAATGGCTGTTTGTTACAAATAAATAAATTCCAGCTACAGCTAACAATTATTAACCATTGTATAACTCAACTAATCAAAACTCTAGAACTCTAACTTACTTCTAAATTACATCCCTCCATCCAACACACAGGCATCCACAAACATTGCAGATAGGAAGATACAAATATAGGCGGAGAGAAGGCTGGGAAGGATATTCAGTGGTCCCTGTTCACAGGAATCATTGAGATGGACCTTTTGGCTCATTAATACACCTTACTCTTTCGTTCTTAGTCCAGATACTCTCATTTGCTTCCAGAAGGTACAGATTGGCTGGTTCTCACACAGTCTCTGACTTATTGGTTAAGAGCCACAGCTTGCAGCAACTGCTGAGGGGAAAAAAGTAAACTGGCTTTCTTCAGGTTTAAGGTTTTTACTGCAGAGAAGAGAGACAGTTCTGCTCTTGCAGAAATGCAGTGACTTCTGATCCAAACATTCACATCTACACGCTGTTCATCCACCCGGGAGCCAATCACAAGTTATTTGGAGGCAAAGAAGGCCTTTTTCGTCGATATCTGGTCACTGGTCTGTGGAATATTTAGCTACTTGTTGCTGGCCAGTGCTGCATTCCTATGCATTGCTTGGCACTAATTTGTTTGAATAAGATGTTATTTTCTCCAGTTTATCATTGCCTTTGATTCCTGCACAATTTAGTTACTCTTAGCACCAATTTCATCCCTCTTTCTGATTCAGTTGCAGGCTGAACCAGATTGGTGGTTTCCAGTTTCTGCCCAGATTTTATTAAAACCTTACTAAGTTTCCAGCCTTGTAATACTCTCTGCATCGACCTCTGCTTCAACCAAACTGCAACTGTTTGAACCACCATACTTTTGTCACCTTTTAAATTTGATTATTCCAATGGTTTCCTCACTGCACCTATAATTCTTTATCTGTAACATTTGAAGAACCTAGAATGGAAGCTGGAGGTGATAAAGCAAGTTTCGTTAAAGGAAGTGGATTGTTAGATGAGTTAATCTCACTTGACCCTGTCGAATATGCAACTGCTATTATTGTAAAAAGGGCTTTTTGTACCCCTCAAATGTGAAAACGTGTTTACAGACCTTTGGCACTAATTGAGAAATAGCAAAACACTAAACCAATCAAAAATCGTGCTAATAATATTGGTTAAAGTATTGAAACACTGGGACAATTAAAGGATTGATTGTGTACCTACAAGTCCAAAAATGTACGATGGAGATTTCATGTATAAGTCTCATTGTTGGACCGAACTTTATTCTATTCAAAGTTATCCTATACACTCTGTCCCTTTGTGACAGACTTCTCTTTTTCTTAAATCACATGACTAAGAAATTTAAACTAGCTTTAAAGAATTAATATTGATGTTTGGTATAAAAAAAAGAGTTGTCATTCAAGCAAGTATTGCTGTTCTGAAGTTGGCATAAGTCAGGATTGTGCAAAGTACAAATTCTTTTTACTGAACCATGTTGACAGTTCTGATTTGTTTCATCTTTTGCGTTTGAACTTTTATGTTGATAACTCTATTTTCTGCATATGGATGGTGCTCATGTAGCTTTGTTATTTTATACGTCAAATTTGTTAACATCGTCTACCTCAGCTCAATAGATTTGCCAATTTCTTTTTGGTGCTACTCCAAACTATATTTATCATAGTTTCATCAGACTTCTTAAAGCTGTTATCGATTGGCAAACCTGATAGGAAATGTAGGAAATAATTCCCACTAATTCCTTGTACCATTTTAAAAAAATGTTTAGCATGGTGGTTGTTCGTATTATTGGTGGCATCAATATTTATGAAATTTCTCCAGATGCATATCTTTTCAGCTAACTTGCCAGTTAACTGTTGAGATTTACCTGAAATCCTGCTTCAACTGTGAACCAGGACAGAGCAAAAAGATGGTGAGGGAACATTGTAAGTTAAACTAACCAGATCTCAGCTGAAAAGGGAGAACTTGACTTTGATCAGAGTGATTTGGCTACTAATGTCAGCTGGTATTTACTGTACATTTTGTTATAATTAGTTGATTTCCTGTGACAGTGCTCACTGAACCAGAATAAGTTTGATGTTTTTCACTTCCCCACTATGTAATTCTCTTTATGAATGTCTGTTATGTTAACTCTGATTCCACATTTAGATAAAAGCATTTATGTCTGTAAATTAAATCTTACACAAATGATTTAAGTGTAGTGTAAATGTAGCTTATGTTGGTTTTTGCTTTTACTCATTTTTAAAAATGTCTGTTATGTTTTTGTAAAATACCAGAAATTGTCTATCTGTAGTTGTAATCAATGTATTTGTGTCCTCTTTGCCACAGTGGAGGTTATGCACTTTTACAAAAACTATGGGACAATGTAGTAGAACTACTGCTGCAGGAAGAAAGCAGAGACAGTAACCACAACCATAAGGAAAGCAATGAATAACAATTTGGGAGCTGTTTTTATTAAAAAAACCTGGTACTTGACAGTCCCAGGCAGAAATTGAGGTAGATAAGCAGGTGCAAAATAGCCCCTTTCTTCATTTGTATGCCATAACATCCCGCTATTGCTTTCAAATTGGAAGGCATTGAGAACTTTGAGACAAACCTATTCCCTGTCATTAATTTTCCATTCTAAGGAAAATCGCATTGAGTGGCAGTTTTCCACCCAGTGCAGGGTTCTAACACCCCAATCCGATGACCGCTCAGTGCAAGCAGCAGCAACAGGGCGAAGGCCTCTAGGGTGGTACTTTCGTGATTACTTCCTGTGCCACATATCAGTGAAGCTGTGAATAGGAAGGTAGTACGTTTAAATATCTGGCTGAAGAGCTGGTGTAGGAGGGAGGGCATCTCTTACATTGATCATCACGATGTCTTCCAGGGCAGGTGGGACCTGTATAAGAAGGAACGTTGCACTTAAACTGGACGGGCACCAATATCCTAGTGCCATTCAGGAGGGTTTGAACTAGTGTAGCGGCAGGGGCGGGAAACAGAGCAATAGGTCAGCAAGTAAAATGACCAAGGGGCAGTCAGACCGAGGACAGTAAGACAAAGATGAAGAATAAACAGGGAGAGGTTATTGAATACAATACAATCCGTGGTGTATTTGTCTTAACGTGAGTATTGTGGCATATAATACAGATGATCCTAGAGCTTAGATTAATCCATGTAATTATGGTATAGCTATTAAAGAGACTTGGTTGAGAAAGAGACAAGACTTGCAGCTTAGCATTCCAGGATTTATATGTTTCAGGTGTGATAGAGAGGGATGTAAAAGAGGTGGAGGAGTTGCATTACTGATCAGGGAGAATGTCACACCTGTTCTGGGGGAGGACACCTGGGATCACACAAACAGCGAGGCCATATGGGTAGAGTTTAGGAATAGGAAGGATGCAATCACTTTGAGATTGTACTACAGGCCTCCCAACAGCCAGCAGGTAAGAGGAACACTTTTTGATGAATGATTTTAACTTCCTCTGTATTGACTGGGTCTCACTTACTGTCAGGGATTTGGCTGGGGGAGAATTTGGTAGGTGTAACCAGGAAGGTGTTTTGAAACCATATGTAAATTGTTGAACTAGAGAATGGGCCATACTGGTATTGGGGAATGAGCCAGCCAGGTGTTTACTTTTTCAGTGAGGGAGCTTTTTGTGGAACCATGTGTCCATAATTCTGTAAGTTTGAAGTTACTTACGGATAAGGATAAGAGTAGTCCTTGGGTGAAAATATTAAATTGAGGGAAGGCTAACTACCACAATATTGGACAGGATCTAGGAAATGTAGTTTGGAAGTGGTTGTTTGAAAGTAAATCCTCATCTGGCATGAAGGAATCCCATAAAGACTAGAGTTCAGGGCCAGCATGTTCCTGTGAAAATAAAGAATAAGGATGGCAAGATTTAGAAACCTCGAATGATGAGAAATTGAGACTTTGGTTGAAACGAGAAAAAGCATATATTAGGAAATTGAAGATAGACAGAGCCCTCAAAGGATACCAAGATACCAAGAAAGAACTCAAAACAGTGAATTAGGAGAGCAAGAAGGAGCCATGAAATGTCCTCTGCAAACAGGATTAAGGAAAGTCCTAAGGTATGTTATACATAAAGAACAAGAGGGTAGCTCAGAAAAAGTAAGGTCCTCTCAAGGACAATGGAGGGAATTTGCGTTGTGGAGCCAGAAGAAGTGGATGAGATCCTTAATAAATACTTTGCATCAGTTTTCACAAATGAGAAGGCTGTGGTGAGTCATATGTTGATATTCTGGGGCATGTCAATGTTAAAAAGGTGCTGGGTGTTTTTAAAAAGCACTAAGGTAGACAAGTCCCCAGGACCTGATGGAATCTATCCCAGGATGTGAAGGAAGGCAAGTAAGGAAATTGCTGGAGCCTTATATGAATCGTTGTATCTTCGTTAGTCACAGGAAAGGTCTCAGAGGACTGGAGAATAGCTAAAGTTGTTCCTTTGCTTACGAAAGGCACGAAATAGCAGGCCAGTGTGCCTTACGTCAGTGGTAAGGAAATTATTGGAGACATTCTTGAGGATAGGATGTACTCACATTTGGAAAAAATATGGGCTTAATAACAATAGGCAGTGTGGCTTTGTGTTTCACAAACTTGATTGAGTTTTTTGAGGAAGTGACAAAGATAATTGAGTGACTCCACTTTGAGAGAACCGCGCACCTGAACTCCAAGGTCCCTCTGTTCCATCACACTCCTTAAGGCCCTTCCATTCACAATGAAACTCCTATCTTAATTTGACTTTCCAAAGTGCAAGACCTCCTACTTATCTATATTAAACTCCATTTGCCACTTCTCGGCTCACTTCCCCAGCTGATCAACATCCTGCTGCAAAATCAACAATAGACCACACTGGAGGTAACCTATTTGAAGGATTTTAGAATGCAGTTGACACAGTTATGAGTCAGGATTTTATTTAGAATGAATGTTTAATTATTTTTGCTGCATTATGGAGGAATTTTGCCTGTAAGATTCTCTGATTTGTCAAGCAATCATTGTGAATAGTTTTTGTTGCGTAAGCTGGTAGACTAATATTTTTCTTCATTGGTGTGAAACTGGGCTATGTCAATAGAATATACCTTCATTCTTGAAGGTTACAGGGAACACATTACTCCTTGTATAATTCCAACCATTTTCATTTCAGATGTGTTTTAGAAGTAGATTTTGTCCATTATATAATTATAAATTGGATTGCAGGTAAATTGTTTAAGTTTGAATCATGTTCATGGTCACACGGGTTTTGGTTTACTTTATTAGCTGAGATCAATGTTTTTCAATCATACCTGTGCACTTAAGCCATAGAATTTGAAATGTAAGTATTATTATCCATTTTGAGATAATGGTAACATGTCCTTTTATGTTAGTGGAGGAATATGGCTAGTAAGTGTTCAGTATAAAACATTGGCCCAGATTTCACCGTCAGCGGAGTGGCTGTAATCACCACTTATCTCAAAGAAACCTTCTTGCAAAAATCTAGTTATCTTTGTCACGGCAATTTCCCCTCTCTGCTGGCTTGATTCTCTGATTTCCAGACAGTGGTGCCATCAAGCATTGAAAAAACTATCAAGCTAATATGAAATATGGACTATTGATCTTTAAATGTTAGTGACTAACTGAAAAGCTTTGTACTTTGGATTGAAAAGAAACAATTAAACATCAGCTGGGACACAAAAGATAGCTTTCCTGAATGTAGTCAAGCTTAACAAAAGTTTACAAAGGAATAACATTGTTGAAACTGTCTATCATCCCCTGAAAATGCAACCCAAGGTAATTAATAAAATTCAATATCGGGAATGAGACCTTCAAATGACTCTGGGCGAATGAAACTTTTCGACTACAGGTAATGCTGGAACAAAGACTCAAAACTGAAACACATTATGCAAAGACAATTGAAATCACCCCATATATATCAAATGGTAGCAGGAAAAATCTGACAATGAACCCTCAAAACTCTGTTAAAAATTAATTGATGCCAAATGTGGGCCAACAGCCAGAGTTCACATCTCAAAGCCTTCCCCCTGTGAGAAGTCATGATTATAAGCTTGTATTTTTTGCTACTGAAGGTGTAACATCAAGAAGGAAGACTCAGTCTTTGGAAGTGGTATGCCTGGTTCAACAAAAGCAACTGAAAACCGACTGCAAAGAGAGTTTTTAAAACATAGAAATCTGCTCCTGTACAACTACATTAAGAACAACTGAACATTTCCACTTGACTATCTGATCAGAAACTCAAGATCAAGTGGAACATATGATTCCTTTATGTGAGAACTTTAATTGTTTTTCAATTCCACCTCCTCTCACCTTATACCTTGTTCTATTTACTTGCAGTCGAAAAGTGTGGTGCCAGAAAAGAACAGCAGGTCAGGCAGCATCCAAGGCTCAGGAGAGTGGACGTTTTGGGTATACGCCCTTCAGGAATTTCCTGATGAAGGACTTATGCCCAAAACATTGACTCTCCTGCTTCTCGGATGCTGCCTGACCTGCTTTACCAACACCCCACTTTTCGACTCTGATTCTCCATCATCTGCAAACCACTTCTCTGATTACTTGCATGCTACTATGTGTATGTTGTGAAACTCGGGACGGGTTTTACCTTATTGTAATGTTTATATTTATAACTGAGTGAGTTTGCATTTGCATTTGGTTACATAATTAGATCTGTCTCACCTGTCTCTTAATAACTCTAATAATTGTCTAACTACACAGTGAATTGGGGAAAAGCATATCTGTTTAAAAATTCGAACTATTATTCGAAGTTCTGGAGAGAAAAGAGAGGAATTTATTCATCCCTCTGAACATGATAGTAACAGAGCCAGTCACATTGAAGTATTCACATAGACAACAAACCAGGCAATAAAATGCACTGATGATTATTCATTTTTTAATAGATTTTACAAGAGGGCAAAATAAATGTTTGAGACATGCACATAAAAATAGAGTAAAAGTTGAACTACTTAAATTTCCAATTTATTTCGGGTTTTTTTTATCCTGGAGAAGTTTGCTATTTTACAAATTGAAAATTTGTTTTTCAGAGCAGTGATGCTGTTCAAAATGATGAACTTAGTATGCCATAAAAGTCCAGTTACACTTCAATCAACAATGTGTAATGTTTTCTACTTAACTGCCTTCATCAGTAGTGCACTCAATGGGATCCATAAATTAACAGATAGCTTCTGGATTTCTAAACATCCGCAGCCATCATAAGTTGCTTTCAGTTTCAAAGCAACGACCGTGAAAGCTGACAGCAGTGACCAGGAAGCTATTGCAATATCCAAACTACTAAATCATACACTGTATAAATTTAAAAATGCCATGCAATGTTTTTGTGCAGAGAAGCTCACTTTTTATTCTATTAAAGTATAGCTTTTATTTTGCAGCTTTGTATAACATTTTTGACATTATTTCCTTATTTTCAGCATGTGCTAATGGAATTTAACATGTTTGCAGATTGAATTTATGAAGCTGAAAGTGAAAGCTCCTCAATGTATATCTGAAGATGAGGCGATTAAATAAGAAGAGAGCATTGAATTTAGTGAAGGAGCTTGATGCCTTCCCCAAGATTCCTGAAAGTTATATTGAAACTTCCGCAAGCGGTGGAACAGGTGCTTTCAGTTTAGCGTCCTGACTAACTAGCATATTTAATTTTTAATTGGACATAGTTGCATTTTATTTCTTAACATATTAACTGTGATAATTATTTCTTTACAGTTTCTTTAATTGCCTTTACCACCATTGCTCTATTGTCTATTATGGAGTTTTTTGTGTATTGTGACACATGGATGAAGTATGATTATGAAGTAGACAAAGATTTTGCCAGGTGATTATTTGATTTGTTTATTTTTGAGAGCTTTTGTGTGTTCAGTTTCACAGTTCAGTGACTCCACCGGATACATATCTGGGATTTTCTATGGTGTCTTTTGCAGCCCCAATATTGGGCATTTGCAAGTTTTAAATGACCACACTGATGACTGAGGGTGGAGATCGATTAACAAATCAAAAGATCTGTAAAACTACAAAACCTACAAAAAATAATTGTGACATTTGGTTTTTAGAAAAAATCTGCTTTTGGAAAATCAGTTGCTACTAATGATGACCTTATGCATGCATTTTAGGTTTTCAATCCTCCAGTAGAGTAACATCAAGCTGAACGTGTTGAATATTCTGCAGGTCTTGAAAGAGAGGAGGTGGGTTTGAGAATTTGTGTGAGAGGCAGACCAAGTCCAAAATGAGTAAGGAGACAAGAGGATGGTGGCATTGGAGTTGAGTGGCTGGGACTATGGAAAATATGGACAGAACTGATATTTGGAATCAGTCTTTTCTAAAACAAGCGTCTGGGGCAGACTAAGAGACCAGATGTGAATTGAATGTTTACAATGCTGGATTCTGTTTTTCCTTTCTGAAGTATGATCTCTGCTGACTATATGGCCAATCCAATATGTTGTGGTTGTTATATTAATAAGTATTTTTGGAAATTGCAATCGTTACACTCTTAGAATTGCAAAATTATTAATTTATACTTCTGTTGCATTGCTCAAGCTTTAAGAGAAAATGTCCCCAAAAGTTGATGATTTTTGGAAATTACTTCAATTTTATTGAAGCAATAATTCTAAATTCTTCTTTTATCTTGCAGCAAACTGCGAATCAATTTAGATATAACAGTTTCAATGAAATGTCATTGTAAGTATTTACCATTGTCAATATTTTCTTGGCTTACATCCCTTGGTTTCATCCTTATTATATGATGTTCCCATGTGCTTGGTGTTATTTTCCTTCTCGGTAGCAAAATGTAAGTGTATTATGCTGCTGTTGAAGAACACATGGCAGGTCTTGCAGTGTATCTTACATATAGTATGCACTGATCTGAGGAAGAATGAAAAGACAAAAAGTTTAAGAAACTGCCATCTCTTTTTCATGCATCAACTCTCCCTGCCTTGGATCAATTGGAACAGCATCTCCAAAATTGTGATCTTAATATGAGGATATAGATTAGTAATGCAGAAAAGCCAAGAAGCAAAGAAGAATAAAAGTATTTATTTGTAGAGAGGGCCCAATATTAGCAAATTGACAGATCTGGTAATTTGCAATGAAAAGCTGTGATGCAGAAATGTAATAGAGAATTGGTTGATCCTTAAAGAGGAGACAGTTTGTGTGCAATCTAAACATGGGAAAGTAGGGGCCCTCAAAGCCAGAGCCTCCTGGATGGTATGAAGTAAAAGAAAATGGGGAGAGGCAATGGAGCAATGGTATTTTATTACTAGTTATCCAGAGACCTGGGGCATGAGAAATGATGGAATTTGAATTAAATTGATAAAACAAACTGGAATTGAAAGAAAAAGCAGATCTAAGGATGTCCATGAAAATGTTGTTGACATTTATTTAAAAATGGTGGACTAATTTGTTTTAGGGAAAGAAGATTAACTACCCTCATCTAGCCTACACTTGAGATCCACAGCAATGTGGTTGTCTTTTAAGTGCCCTCTGAAGTAGCCTAACAAACCAGTCAGCTGTATTTAACTGCTAAAGGAATGATTAAAGGAATGAAACTGGACGGGCCACCTGGCATTTTTCAATAGCACGCAGCTCTGTGGACCCTGCAAAGTCCTCCTCACTAGGATCTATTGTATTGTATTGTATTGCTGTATTGTCCCACTGACTAATCAAGCAACAGAGTGACACAGCCATTCTCTCAGAAACATTCCTTGCATATACTACCATTACCATCCCTGAGTCTGTTAAGCCCCCTAAGATGGGAGTTGTGCTGGGAATCCTTAACATTGACTCTGGATTTCATGAAGTCTTATGGCATCAGGTCAAACATGGGCCTATTGCCCATGTTCTACTTGATTACAGCCTATTGCCTCTCATTCAGCTAATGAATCAGTTCTCACCATGTTGAACACTATTTGGGGAAGCACAGAGGTTGTCAAGGGCCTGGATGAGTGCAACTGCAACAATATTCAAGAAACTTGACACCATCCAGGATAAAGCAGCCCACATGATTGAAAACCCACCTAACACGTATCTAGTTAATGTTAAAAAGGCCTTCTGTAGAAGTATTAATAGTAATGAGGAGGGGGATAATAGTCACTCGACTGATTTCTGGAATTAAACATTATGAGGAAGTATTGAACAGTTTGTATCAGTATCTATTGGACTTTGGCAAAACTTTGAAACTTGGAGGTTCCTAAAGCGACATGTCAAGATAATGCATGGGAGCGTTCACTTATAGGCAAGGCTAGAAATAGGACACAGTTTGCAAATAAGAACTTTCCCACTTAAGATGAAGTTGAGAGTGTCTTTAAGTGTTGTTAGTCTGTGAAATTCACTACCTCAAACAGCAGAGAATGCTAGATCATTGAATAAATTGAAGCAGAGTAGAATGTTGCTTGATTGACAAGGGAGTCAAGTAATAAGGGACAGCTAGAAAAGTGGAGTTGAAGCCACATTCAGATTAGCTATGATTTTATCACATGGTGGCGTAGGCTCCAAGTGGCTGAATAGTGTAATCAAACTGCTACTTCATTTACCAGTTATGGATCAAATGGAGATAAATTGGTGTCGGCAAAAGACCATAGTTGCAGGAGTAAAAGAGTACTTAGCAGTGTTAACTAAGAAAGAGGACTTCAGAAAATTCCAATACATGAGGAAGTTGTCAGTATATTGTGTGTAATAGAAATAATGTAGAAAACTGGCAGCACTTCATGTAAATAAGTAATGCAATGTAAAAAAAAGTTAATTTCCTCAGCAAGGACTAATTAAAATGAGTAGAGTTTGCAGGGGTGCTGACCACAAAGTTCCAGTTCTCCGTAGGTTACAAAGGTGGTGTCCAGAGAGCTGAAGAATTAGAAATGTTGCAGCCTTGCTGCAAAAAAGGGTATGAAGCTGAAATTTCCAATTATGGGGCAGTCGGTGTAATGTCGGTGATGGGGATGCATTTGGAACCGAGTATCCTGAAGAAAATTGACATAAATTTCGACTTGGATTAACCTAATAAGAAAAATCTAGCACAAATTTGTTGAAGGCAAATCATGCTTTAAGTTTCTTCATGAGGTAAGGTTGCAATTGGGGCAGTGCAGTTGATGATGTGCATATAGACTTTCAAAAGTCATTTAATGAAGTACAACATATTGGGCCTGTGGAACAATTGAAACAGAATTGATTCTGAGTTAGAAAAGAATTTTGGGAAATGGTTCTTTTTCAGACTGGAAGAATATTTACATTGATTTTCCCCAGGACTCAGAAAGAAGGTCACTGCTCTTGTTAGTGTACATCAGTGATTGACTGGAGGCTGGTTTGCTAATGTCTTCCTGTGCTAAAGCTGCTTTAGGGAAGTCTGGTTTGGCAATCCACCTGCAAGTAATGAATAACCATTTGTGGTAACTTAACAGGTCGACAAGTAAATTAAGTTCAGTGATCAGAGGCAAACTATAATTTGCAAGCCTCTGCAGCAAGAATAGCGTAGTAGTTGACTGGAGGAAGTTAGTGTTCCAGAAAGCCTTCACGATTACTCTCCCCCTTCCTCCACATCCTTTCCCATTTTTCTAGCCAGAGCTGTAACTGTCAGGCCTCCTTTATGGAGGGTGTGTCAATTTTTCATGATTTGTAAATACTGAAAGGGTGCCTTAAGATGGAAATACCCTGTCCTCTCTCCCTGTCACCTGTAATGGCAGGTTGCAGCAGCTTCTGTGGGGCTGGCCAGTTTCTAGAGTCCACCCACTATCTTTAATTGGGGGGGGTTTTAGCATGCCACATTGGCCACTGCAAGCAAAATCTATGTCAATGTTTCCTCCCAACACTGGGGACAAGAACAATATTTGACCCCAATATTGGGGTCCTAAACAAAAATGTAAAAGCCAACTCCTAGTTCTAAACTTTAATTTTCCTAAAGTGAGTACTAGAGCATTTTAACAATGTACAGACAAAGCTGCAGTATTCAGAACATCAGATACATTGAAACGTCCTGCTCTAGCTGTAACTATGAAGCTTGTTAATTATATTTGATTGAATATGGCCTTATATTAACAATAACTGAAATAATCCTTTTATTTTTAAACAGATATTGGTGCAGATGTCCTAGACTTAGCTGAAACTATGGTGGCAGCTTCAGAAGGGCTAAAATATGAACCAGTATGTATAGTTGTTTAAAGTTGCTCTTCTGATAGTTATGGAATTGAGGTGTAATGGCCACTTTGCTGTTAAGGCTTTTGCCTTAGATTTTCTCGTGGATATAGTTGTAATAATATTCTTGTAGACAATGTACGTTTTTTTCATTCAGTTGTGTGTCCGTACTACACAACAGCTTAACTATCCTAGCTGTGCAAGAATAGCACCGTAGCTATTAAGGGTGGCATGGTGGCTCAGTGGTTAGCACTGCTGCCTCACAGTGCTAGGGACTCAGGTTCAATTCCAGCCTCGGGTGACTGTCTGTGTGGAGTCTGCATGTTCTCTGTGTCTGCGTGGGTTTCCTCCGGGTGCTGCGGTTTCCTCCCACAGTCCAAAGAGGTATAGGTCAGGTGAATTGACCATACTAAATTGTCCATAGTGTCAGGTGCATTAGTCAGAGGGAAATGGGTCTGGGTGGGTTACTCTTTGGAGGGTCCGGGTGGGCTTGTTGGGCCAAAGGGCCTGTTTCCACACTGTAGGGAATCTAATCTAGCCTGGTGTCCATATACTCCTGTAAGCTCTTTGGAGGCAGCCTGAGGAAACAATGATGCACACTGTTCCTTAGTTGAGAATTTGAAGATTTGACTTTCACCTAAGGTTTTGGCAAAACTGCAGTCAAGCTGTTTGACAGAAGGCTACATACCTTACAGTCTTCAACTCTTTTTGTTGGGAGAATGTCTGTTGTCATGTATATCCAAGTACAGGGGCTTTCACTCCTTGTGGCATCATTTTCATTTCATCCTAGCTCAATTATCAAAATAATTTTGTGCAATCTTAAAGGAATGCCTTTCAAAAAATTCTTTATGGCTATGAATTTCAGACTTTATAGTCTTCTATGAAATCCTAAATAATTGACAGTTTTGTGTTTTCCTTTTAACAAAAACTTGCAGACTGTTTTTGAATTATCTTCACGTCAAAGAATGTGGCAAAGGTAAGATGTACAGATTTTAAACATCTCCTTCTTTGACATTGTTGTACTTGAAAGTAATATTTCTAGTAGCATTAGCAATATAAGAGATGCGATTTAGAGCAGCTTTTTTCATAGTTATAACACCAGCAAATGGTTCAGATTCTTTAAAAGATTTTCTATTCATTTTAAATAGCTCCAATTCAGTAAATAGTAATAGTCAGTAACAAGCAAACCAAAGTCTTGTACTTCATATAATTTGGGATTCTCTGCACTTTTAATAAAGGCTAAATTTAAGTTAGTGTAAGAAAAGCTTTACCATGAAAATCAATATTTCCTTTTTTTATTTGCATCAAAATAATTGGAGAAATGCTCAAGTATAGTTCCTCAAGTGCAAAGATCTGGCTAATGAATGTCAGTAGATTATTTTACCATCTTTAATCCTGTCCCCATCAGTGCTCCTCTAATTTTCCTCAGGCTGATGCAGAACCCAGAGTAGTTTGAGTGGCATTCAACATCCATTGAACAGAAATAATGCATTTTTTTTCACAGTTTCATGTATTGAAAGTACACATTTATATTATTTCACAGTTGTTGTGGTTCTGTTAGCTGAGCTGGGAATTTTTGTTGCAGACGTTTCATCCCCTGTCTAGGTGACATCCTCAGTGCTTGGGAGCCTCCTGTGGAGCGCTTCTGTGATGTTTCCTCCGGCATTTATAGTGATTTGTATCTGCCGCTTCCGGTTGTCAGTTTCGGCTGTCCGCTGCAGTGGTCGGTATATTGGGTCCAGGTCAATGTGCTTGTTGATTTGAATCAGTATCGGTACCCAGCATGAGCAAAACCAATGTAGTGTACAAAATCCCATGCAAAGACTGCACAAAACACTACATAGGACAAACAGGAAGACCGCTAATGATCCAAATCCATGAACACCAACTAGCCACGAAACGACATGACCAGCTATCCTTAGTAGCCACACACTCCGATGACAAGCAACATGAGCTTGACTGGGACAACACTACTATTATAGGACAAGCCAAACAGAGAACAGTCAGGGAATTCCTAGAGGCATGGCACTCAGCCACAGATTCAATCAACAAGCACATCGACCTGGACCCAATATACCGTCCACTGCAGCGGACAACTGGAAGCGGCAGATACAAATCACTATAAATGCCGGAGAAAACATCACAGAAGTGTTTCACAGGAGGCTCCCAAGCACTGAGGATGTCACCTAGACAGGGGACGAAACGTCTGCAACAAAAATTCCCAGCTCGGCGAACAGAATCACAACAACGAGCACCCGAGCTACAAATCTTCTCCCAAACATTATTTCACAGTTACAGGCATTCTACCTCCACACAGCCATTTTTTCAGAGTGTTCACAATTAAAGGTGTGAATTGATATCATCATACAACTGCAGGGTATTTTACCAGCTGAAATAAACAAAATAGTGTACCTCAGTTCAGATTTCTGGGGTCGTATTTGATAAGCGCATTACGTACACCAATACTGTATGACCAAAAGAGAGCATTAGTAACTTATTCACTTCTTTGGCAGCTTTTCACTCCTATCTTTGCCTGGTGTCCAATGATTGGATACTGCGTTCAGTTGAAATGTACAACTTAATTCACATCAAGTTGTCCGATTTGATCTAGGGGTGCAGCTGCTTGGTTCCTTGAAAGTAGAGTCACATGTGGAAATGTGGCGAAGACAGTGGGCACACTTTCCTCCATTGGTCAGAATATTGTAGACATTGGGATGTTATGTTGTGGCTGTACAGGACATTGGTGAGGCCACTTTTGGAATAATATGTTCAATTCTGGTCACCCTTGTATAGGAAAGCTGTTGTTAAACTTGAGGGGTGTAGAAAAGATTTACAAAGATGTTGCCAGGACTGGAGGGTTTGAGTTATTGGGGAGGCTGAATAGGCTGGGGCAGTTCTCTCGAGTGTCAGAGGCAGACGATGACCTTTATAGAGGCTTATAAAATTATGAGGGGCATTAGATAGGGTGAATAGCCAAGGTCCTTTTGCTAAGGTGGGTGAGTGCAAAACTACAGCACGTAGTTTGAAGGTGAGGGGGAAAAAATTTTCAAAGGACCTGAGGAGTAACGTTCTCATGAAGAGAGTGGTGCGTGGATGGAATAAGCTGCCAGAAGAAGCGATGGGTACAATTACCCATCCAGATATTGATTATGAATACAAAGGGTTTAGAGGAATATGGGTGACATGTAGGTCACTTTTGGATGTTTGATCAGCACGAATGAGTTGGACCAAAGGAGATCCATGCTTGATGACTATTTATTTCTGATCTGTTTTTGGATTTACACCTAATCAAGTTCATGAGGCTAAATCCATACTCTGACAGCAGTTGATGTCTGAAATGTTGCACAAATATCCAGAAGATTGAATGTTGCTTGAAACTAGTCATCTTTTTAGAGCATATTTCTCCAAATCATTGACTGTCCGAATGGAACGTAAATTGACTTTTTCCACAACTGTAAATTTGAAACTAGAGTATTTCTAACTTTACGGCCAAACTCAGTTCGTTGTTTTGTATAAAAGTGGAATATTTCAATATCAGTCGCACAATAGTGGTTTTTCCAAATTCACAATCTGTTGTCTTGACTATTGCATCTTGATCAAACACATGCCACTCTCCTAATTTCTTCCCTGGAAATCTGCTTTCCAACTGGTCACGTAGCAGTCGAATAAATTGAAGAATTGCAGCTCTGTCACTGTGGAGAACATTCTTCACTCCAGAAACATACTCCCCTAAATGCTGAGACTTCAG
Source organism: Chiloscyllium plagiosum (assembly GCF_037043375.1). Taxonomy (NCBI): domain Eukaryota; kingdom Metazoa; phylum Chordata; class Chondrichthyes; order Orectolobiformes; family Hemiscylliidae; genus Chiloscyllium; species Chiloscyllium plagiosum. Next base: position 38,932,307 of record NW_028270157.1, read on the forward strand.
TTTATTGATCTTGGTCATTGCAAATTGCATAGCTTTAATTGTTGATAAACATCTCTGGAAGAATTTGTGCAGTGATGCAGTTCGAGAACATCATGCAGAGCTCTCAATGTCCCGCGATATTTGTGTGTATTTTCAGGCAGTATTTGTTTATTGGATTATTGCATTTATTCACTTGCTGTGTGCAATACTTGAAGTATCTTGACAGCCATCTCACTTCATTCAAAAGTCGAAATACCACTGTATCTCAAACTGACTTTGGAAAGCCTTCCTTTAGAATTGATCTGCTGGATATTGTATACACTATACTTAGAGGCATTTCAATATCTTACACAATGGACACCTGCATCCAATCATCCATCTGTTCCCAGATATCTTTGAGCAACACAGTGCTGTTCTGACAAATTTTGATTTCACGTCACAAAATTATGGCTACTCCAGTTTTCTTTCTCAGCCTACAGAAGCTCCATCTGATGTAAACGTTACCACCTTCTGGAAATCAAAGTCACTTGGCTTGAAATTGCTTGATTGCCGTCACAATTGAGGCACTGTTGCATGCAGTTAGCTTCAAGATTCCTGCAAAGCCAGTCTTGTCAGCAAGTTCAGATTCTGGTTAAAATTTGATATACAAAATCAACATTGTTTTCACTGAACGTTTGTACTTTAATTCACTATTAACTTATGAAAACTCAGTGTGCACAGTTCATCCAGAAACTATCTTCTTTGTGACAAAGCCAATGCACTTTACACATTTGAAAGCATAATTCTTGCAGCGCCTCCTCAGTAATTTGTGTGTACATCATCACATGATCATTAATGTTTTGCACATAATTCATAGATGCATTCATCTTTACTGCATATGACATTATCAGTGAGAACTTTGACTATATTAGGATCATCCATTTCACGATATATTTCAATGACCTCAGAAAACAATTCCCTTCTGCAGTGTGCAAAGAATTTCTTTTATTTGTTTTTCTTTAGAACATGTTTTAAACTTATCAAGAAAATAAAACTTCAAAATGTGAAAGCACAATGTAATTTTGCTGCTGATGTGTTGATTCTGTCTGGACTAGCAAACTGCTTCCTGAACCTGATGACTGATTATCGTGCTCACTGCTGAAAAGACTAAATTCCCCAGGACTCCAATCCTATACTTAAAGCTTTCAATTGACTCCCCAACTGAAAGTGATGTGACCTGTCGTCTTAACCTTTAGAGAGCCTGCTTCAACAGCCGCAAGTTTTACAAGTGGTCTGGAACTGGAAATGGTTGCATGGCTGAATATTGAATTCCAAAGGCATGGACTTTGTTTTGGCACAAAGAGAACCCTGGGATTCGTGGGCCATCTGTACATAACTGTTGGGAATATCCTGCATGGGGGTCTGAGAAGCAATCCTTTATTGGCCATTTGCTTGTGACCATCCAGCATGCGAATGATTTTGAGACGTGCATGGGTTTTGCTTTCCCAGTGGGTGGCCACGTACAGCTTACTGGGAATGTTGAGACTTAATTATAAGGAAAAGCAAGAAAATCTTAATCCTTTTGTCTTTGAAAGACAATTAAAAAAACCATCTTAGAGCATTATAAAAGTTGAAATAGCTAGGATTAAATCACAACTACAGATCAAAAGCAGACATTGGTAGAGACTGGTAATATTTTAAAGTTTGGGAGAAGATTTGTAGCTCGGGTGCTCGTCGTTGTGGTTCTGTTCGCCGAGCTGGGAATTTGTCTTGCAAACATTTCGTCCCCTGTCTAGGTGACATCCTCAGTGCTTGGGAGCCTCCTGTGAAGCGCTTCTGTGATGTTTCCTCCAGCATTTATAGTGGCCTGTCTCTGCCGCTTCCGGTTGTCAGTTCCAGCTGTCCGCTGTAGTGGCCGGTATATTGGGTCCAGGTCGATGTGTTTGTTGATAGAATCTGTGGATGAGTGCCATGCCTCTAGGAATTCCCTGGCTGTTCTCTGTTTTGCTTGCCCTATAATGGTAGTGTTGTCCCAGTCGAATTCATGTTGCTTGTCATCTGCGTGCGTGGCTATTAAGGATAGCTGGTCGTGTCATTTCGTGGCTGGTTGGTGTTCATGGATACGGATCGTTAGCTGTCTTCCTGTTTGTCCTATGTAGTATTCTGTGCAGTCCTTGCATGGGATTTTGTACACTACATTGGTTTTGCTCATGTTGGGTATCGGGTCCTTCGTTCTGGTGAGTTATTGTCTGAGAGTGGCTGTTGGTTTGTGTGCTGTTATGAGTCCTAGTGGTCGCAGTAGTCTGGCTGTCAGTTCGGAAATGCTCCTGATGTATGGTAGTGCGGCTAGTCCTTTGGGTTGCGGCATGTCCTCGTTCCGTTGTCTTTCCCTTAGGCATCTATTGATGAAATTGCGGGGGTATCCGTTTTTGGCGAATACCTTGTATAGGTGTTCCTCTTCCTCTTTTTGCAGTTCTGGTGTGCTGCAGTGTGTTGTGGCCCTTTTGAATAGTGTCTTGATGCAACTTCGTTTGTGTGTGTTGGGGTGGTTGCTTTCATAGTTTAGGACTTGGTCTGTGAGTGGCTTTCCTGTAAACCTTTGTGGTGAATTCTCCGTTCGGTGTTCTCTGTACCATTCACCACAAATGCCGCAACCAAAGGACTAACCACACTACCATACATCAGGAGCATTTCCAAACTGACAGCCAGACTACTGCGACCACTAGGACTCATAACAGCACACAAACCAACAGCCACTCTCAGACAATAACTCACCAAAACGAAGGACCCGATACCCAACATGAGCAAAACCAATGTAGTGTACAAAATCCCATGCAGGGACTGCACAAAACACTATATAGGACAAACAGGAAGACAGCTAATGATCCGTATCCATGAACACCAACCAGCCACGAAATGACACGACCAGCTATCCTTAATAGCCACGCACGCAGATGACAAGCAACATGAATTCGACTGGGACAACACTACCATTATAGGGCAAGCGAAACAGAGAACAGCCAGGGAATTCCTAGAGGCATGGCACTCATCCACAGATTCTATCAACAAACACATCGACCTGGACCCAATATACCGGCCACTACAGCGGACAGCTGGAACTGACAACCGGAAGCGGCAGAGACAGGCCACTATAAATGCTGGAGGAAACATCACAGAAGCGCTTCACAGGAGGCTCCCAAGCACTGTGGATGTCACCTAGACAGGGGACGAAACATTTGCAAGACAAATTCCCAGCTCGGCGAACAGAACCACAACAACTGGTAATATTTGCAATGAGGCTAGTGGAGGCAAAACCGCTGAAGATATTTAACAGGCAGTTTGATGCTATAATTAGGGTTTTTGTACGTTTTTATTGAATATTGAGCCCAGTAGACCTACCTAGGTTGTATTTATTGTTACTTTTCAATAAATAGCAAATGATATCTTAAAATCTCCTTTTCATCAGAGCTAGTGATCCCAATATATGATTGGGAGCCCTTGCTCTATTGTTGCTGTTCCAAGTTGCGCACTTTTTAACAAACTTGTGAGAGATTGTTAACATTTAAAGAAGTCTGAACACCCTAAGACGATATTAACTGACAAACTGTACCTCAAGATTTCACATTTTTTTAAACACACAAACTTTATTTTATAAAGAAAGAAATCAAACAGCAAGCACAACTATTTTATGAAGACTTGTGCTACGACCTTAGTTCTGCTTCTCCATGCACTGTGGCTTGGCTCCCAAAATAATTGAATCTATTTAAATACCTTTATTTTACTAATTAAAAATATTTGAAAACAGGAGTTTTCTTATTCAATTGTTCCAGCTAATATGCGCTCACATTTTTTTTAGACAACAACATCTGCATCATGAAGAAGGGCTAATGCCCGAAACGTCGATTCTCCTGTTCCCTAGATGCTGCCTGACCTGCTACGCTTTTCCAGCAACACACTTCCATCTCAACATCTGCATTATAACAGGCTTTCACTGTATCCATTCATCATGTTCAGTTTGTAGTAAAGGAACTGCTGCATATATATTATATTTGACATCTCCCATCACCAACTGCCCCCACACATATCCACAGCCCTGCAAGTAATTCCCTTGTCAAACAAAACCTGAGAATTCATTCATTTTTTTTGCGTCCAATCCAAAGGTGTGTCAGAAGTCACTTTGATTTCTCCTCTCTGGTTACTCAGTTAACGGCAGCACGGTGATTAGCACTGCTGCCTCACAGCACCAGGGACCCGGGTTCAGTTCCCGCCTCGAATGACTGTGCAAACTCCACAGACAATCTCCCTGTGTCTGCGTACGTTTCCTCTTGGTGCTCTGGTTTCCTCCCACAATCCAAAGATGTGTAGGTCAGGTGAATTGGTTATGCTAAATTGCCCATAGTGTTAGGTGCATTAGTCAGGGGTAAATATAAGGTAGAGGAATGTGTCTGGGCGGGTTACTCTTCGAAGAGTCGGTGTGGACTTGTTGGGCCAAAAGGCCTGTTTCCATGCTGTAGGGAATCTAATCTAATTAGACTTTTGGCTACACAACCCTCCAAATTCTATTTACAGATCTCATGACTAGATCCCTCAACTTGTCCTCATTGCTGACAGATACTCAACTGTCTTCCCATAACTTTCCAAACTAACTCTGCTTTCTTCAACAAGACTCTGTGAGGACCACTGTATATATCTTCCACTGGCTTTAAGCTCGAAAAAGATTCTTCAGCTGCTTTTTTTTTTCTCATGAAACCCAAATTGAGACAAATCTGCACTGGCATTTCGGATTCTAAATCATCAAGTTATATTTTCTTTGTGTGAAGTTCAGACCTAACTAACTTGACAATTATTTAAGTTGGCTCTCCCATTCCGAATTCAGACACCGCCTACGAATAGCTAAATCTTCAACTTTATTTGCCTGCTGGTTGCTTCCGTCAACAAACACAGCGATAACTTGGATAAAAGAATATTCTAGCACAGGCTTCACTTTGAATCGGTATCTCAGTGGTAATGTGGCATGTTGCAAGCAGAAATTTAAATTAATTATTTTCCCTTCAACACAACTCTTTGATTCTGTTACCCAAAGGAATAATAATTGAATATAACTGATCACTACTTTTTCCATGCTTGTTTTGAATTTTATTTGCTTCAGGGTTTCTTATCAATTTCTTAGTTTTTTTTAAATTTATCAAATGTTCTTAATTTTCTATAGTTGAAATATTAATTCCTAAAACTACTTATAACTTTAAAACGTAAAATGTAAACTAGATTTCTGTTGGGAGTCATAACCTGATTTTGGTACTTGGCAGTTTTTGAGTGAAATGTCTGGAAATTTCCAATTAAATTTTAAAATTAAAATCATTTTTACCCCCATTTATATTCGTATGTATGATATGGAGCTGCTTGCCGTTAAGATGGTCATTAAAATTCTGTTCGCCACAAGAATAACATTAGAATATGTGCTAGACTCCCTTTCATTACTCCATCCAACCCCTCCAACCCCAGCCCAAGATGTACCTTCAAGCTTGTTGTAAACGTAATCAAAGCTGCCCGCTTTTGTCTTGCCGTAAATTGGTGAGGTGTGATTCTAACTTAAATCTCTCCAGAAGTTTTTGCTCCACTTTGTAAGAAGTCAAGCTCTTTGAAATGTTTATAACTGAGTAGGTATGAGGTTGCACAAAGCAACTTCCATTGCTTTGTCATTTTGTTTTCTGCCTTCGTGGAAGTGTTTTCAAAAGGTCTTCAGATTGATAGTTCATCAAGTGGGAAGGGTTGCATTATTGTGTTAGTTCATAACTGATGTCATTTATATCAGTGAATTTTATTCTGGGGTATTCCCTCTATTTTCAGAATTAGAAGCTAATCTAATTTAATTAATTAGTAAACTGTGAAACTATTATCATCAATTTAGTTGGTTCTTCATTGATGTCTTGATTAAAATAAAAAGTGCCTTGTCATCAATAGGTCTGGAAATAATTTGAATGCATTGTTTTCCCTGTTGTTTCTTTAGAACACTTCAAAAGATTCGCAAAAAGGTGCAAGAGGAACATTCTCTTCAAGATCTTTTATTCAAAAGTGCTTTTAAAGGTTCCCCTACTGTATTGCCACCCAGGTATCTAATCTGACAAAATCTAAAATAATTGTGTCATGAACTCTGTAGCATCTCCTATTGAATGAGTCTTTTATCGATTCTAACCTGTTGAAATATGAGATGTCAATGTAGCAATGAGAATGTAATCTGCCAAATTATAACTTTATTGACTCCCTTTAATTTGGCTGTTTACATAAACAGATATCTATAGGAGATTGATCTCTTTGGTAACTTCTGGTAACCTCTTCTGAGACCAGGAAGTGGGTTAGGGAATGTCTCAAATCCACCTGAAATAATACTGCTGCTGCTTGGATCAGTCCTGACCCAATTTGTAGATGTCAAGGATAACTTGAGCCCCTAACTCCATTGTAGACCATACAACTAAACATTCAAAAACCCTGCTCAAAATATTGAACATCTTTCTGTTGAGTATTCAGTCCATAACAATATACATTAGCCTGTAGAATCATATTTCAAAGAGCAAATCCCAACTTTTTAACATGCGAACCTATGAAGAACAGACAAGATTAGGCGGCCACTCAGCCCTTTGAGCCTGCACTGCCATTCAATACAATCATAGCTGACTTAATTTTAGCCCCAACTCTATTCTGATAAATATCATTTCCTTGGTAATCAAGAATGTATCCCCTCTATGGTAAAAATGTTTAATGGTTCTGCATCCATTGCCTTTTGAAAAGGGAGTTCCAAAAATACTCAGTCGTCTGAGAGAAAAAAAATTGTTTCCTCTTGCCTGTCTTAAATGGTTGACACTTTATTTTTAAACCATGGCCCCTAGTTCTAGATTCTCCCACAAGAAGAAATATCCTTTCAACATCACCTGGTCAAGTCCCCTCAGGACTTTCATCTTTCTGTAAGTATGGTGACCATTTTTACACAGCACTCCAGGTGCAGTCTCACCAATGCACTGTATATTGAAGCATAACCTCTCTACACTTACTTTTAATTCCCATCACAATAAAACATAATATTTTATTCGCTTTCCTGATTACTTGGTATTGTAATGCTGTCTTCACAACTGCCTTTGCTCCCCATTTTTGTCATCAGAAAAATTAGCGACTGTACTTTCAATCCCTTCATCTAAGTCATGTATATAAATTATAAAGAGTTGACGTCACATCCAAATCCCTGTTAGCTCCAGCCAGCCAATCTTTATTCATGCCGATACTTGACCTCCTTTCGTAAGAGTTTTTAATTTACACTATAACCTTTGATGTGACACCTTATCAAGTGCCTTTTGGAAAACTAAGGATACATCCACTGCTCCCCCTTTAGTTATTTCTTCGAAGAACTCCAATATTTAGTTCCACGTAATTTCGCTTTGACAAAATCATTTTGGCTCTGCCTAATTACCTTGAACTTATCCAAGTGCCCTGCTAAAATGTTTTTAATGATAACTTCAAATATTTTCCCTATGACAGATGTTAAATGAACTAGCCTGTAGTTTCCTGCTTTCTGCTTCCCTCCATTTTTGAATAAATGAGTTAAGATTAGCTATTTTTCATCTAAAGGAACCTTCCACAAACTTAAGTTTTGGAAAATTAAAATCAAACATCAGCTATCTAGCTAGCTCTGGAGTTTCAAAGAAAGAAACTCATTGAAACTTAGAAGGTATGACAGGATGAATACAGGTAGGATGCTTTCCTTGGCTGGAGATCCTGGAGGCAAAGGCCATAATTGCAGGATTTGGAGCACACCATTTAAGACTGAGAAGAGGAATTTCTTTACACAGAATAGTGAATCTTTGAAATCCTGTACCCCAATTATTAAGCAGGTTCAAGACAAATTGATTAATTCTTGCTTTTTTTCAGGGAAGACAAATCATCTTATCCACTTGATGCCTGCAGGATACATGGACACTTGTATGTCAACAAAGTAGCAGGAAATTTTCACATAACTGTGGGCAAGTATGTGCATTCATCATATTACCAGCCCTATTAATGAAAAATAATGGTTGAGTTTTGACTTGGTTGGTAACACACGCACTCATTGAAACTCAAAGGAGTATTAGACTCGCATCTGCTCTGTTATTCAGTATGAATTATAGCTAATCTTTTGCCTCAGTCTCAGTTTGCGAACCACTCCCTATTTCCCTCTATTCCCAACAGACCAAAAATCTGGTTTATCTTAACCTTAAGTCATAGAATTCCTACATGCAGAAAGAGGCCATTCGGCAATCAAGTCTGCACCAACCGTCTGAAACGCATACCCCCCAGACCCCATCCCTATCTTCGTAACCCCACATTTACCATAGTTAATCCACCTGGCCTGCAATCCTTAGACACGATGGACAGTTTAGCATGGCCAATCCACTTAACCTGCGCATCTTTGGACTGTGGGAGGAAACTGGAGCACCCGGCAGAAACCCACGCAGACACAGGGGAAATGTTAAATGGTTTCAATATTTGAGTAGTCATAACCCCTTGGATGGAGAATTCTGAAGATTTGCACCTGTTTGTGTGAAGATATTTTCTTAAATCAGTCCTAAGTGTTTGATTCGTCATCCTGACTGTCCCCCAATTTCCAGATTTCTTAGCTGGTGAAATAACTTCTCACTCTTTGCCCTATTTAGGATTGTGTATCTTTCAATTAGATCACTTCTCATTCTTCTAAACACCACCAAGTATAAACCAGTTAACTCTTTCTCATTGCAAGACTATCCTCTCATTCAGGAAACTATCCAAGTGAACCACCTTTGTTGCAAATATTTCCTTTCTGAATTATTGAGACTAGAATTGCACAAAGTACTCTGTAGATTCTCACAAATCTGTATGTAGTTGTAGCAAGACCTCTTTATTTTTGGATGCCAATCCCTTTGCAATAAAAGGAGTTGTTTGGGAGTTTGAGCGATCCTTTTGCCACTGTGACATTATCTCTCTGATTGTTCCCAGTGAAGTATCAAAATTTTGGTTGGTCACTGACGAGGTCTCCCATTAGTTGGCAGATATGCTTGATTTCTTTAGGGTTGTTTTGAGGACAAATGCATTTCTGTTGTCTCGGTCTTGGGTTTGATATCCTGGTCCTCAGAAATCCTTTGCCCCACAGTCTGAAGGCTGAGTTGACATATTGAAAGAGAAGATGAATTGTGCCACTTTATCTTGCATCTTCCAGAAGATATGAGAAATGATCCATTTTTTTTCCCATGATATTGATATTGATCTTAATTGATAAGGAATTGTCATGCAGTGGGAGCTGGTTGGAAGAGGACCTTAGTTTTCCAGATGGTTAGTGGAAGGCCCATTTACTTTCATGCTTCAGAGAAGGAGTTTGCAATATCCTGATGCTGAGTTGAAGTGAAAGTGCTCAAGCGTCTCCTGCACACTCACTCTGAAACGTCATAATATTCAGGGTTATGGGCCGAGGGCTGGAAAATGGGGTTACAGAGGAACCTCGATTATCCTGCATTCAATTATCCAAATATCAGATTATCTGGCAAGATCGCAAGGTCCCAATGCTTGGATAAACTGTTATCCAGCATTCGATTAACCGAGCGAAATACTCCCCACTGTGGCCTTCGCATAATCGAGGTTCTTCTGTAATATAGGGCCTCTCCTGTGTTGTATGATTCTAGGGTTGAGGTTGGAATGGTTTTGAGTTAAGGGCAATGTGGTTAACAGTTTAATTTACGTGGTTTGTCTTCACATCTGGTTGAAAATGTGTTGCTGGAACAGCGCAGCAGGTCAGGCAGCATCCAGGGAACAGGAGAATCGACGTTTCGGGCATAAGCCCTTCTTCAGGAATGAAGAAAGTGTGTCCAGCAGGCTAAGATAAAAGGTAGGGAAGAGGGACTTGGGGGAGGGGCGTTGGAAATGCGATAGGTGGAAAGAGGTCAAGGTGAGGGTGATAGGTCAGACTGGGGTGGGGGCGGAGAGGTCAGGAAGAAGATTGCAGGTTAGGAATGCGATGCTGAGTTCGATAGATTTGACTGAGACAAGGTGGGGGGAGGGGAAATGAGGAAACTGGTGAAATCCGAGTTCATCCCTTGTGGTTGGAGGGTTCCTAGGCGGAAGATGAGGCGCTCCTCCTCCTCCTCCTCCTTCACATCTGGTTGGTAAGTTGATGGAGTTAATGACTGGTGGTTTCTGTTGTTTCCTGACTTACCCTGTCACTGATCCTTAGTTTTGCCAAACGTTCCACTTCCCAACTTGTCCACGTGCCACTTCCTTCATCTGAACCTGTGTTCCAGTTTTAAGATCCAGATCTGATCCACAACCAGAGTTCCAGAGTTGTGGGCGTGTGGGTCCTGACAATGCAGAGGTATTGATATAACATTGTTCTAATCTTTTTGTTTCCCCATTCACCACTTCACTCTCCCCAAATCCTTGCTGTGGGAGCACTGAAGAGAAAAGTGAGCCAGTTTTTCAGTTGCTTTCAGCAAAGTTTTAGTAAAGGGAAACAGTAAGCATGGGAGTTGGGGAGAGGCTGAGTAAATAGCAACAAAGTTAATAATATAAAGTATTTAAAATTATGGAATGTAATGTCTTAGTTTTGTCTGTTGAGAAGGGTCCTACATTTTTTACCCTGGTTTTAATGGGAGAATGTGATTCACTTCATTTGAAGCGAGGGCTTGACTTATTGTATTACTGACCAAATCCTCTCACCCACCAGCACCCACTCTCAATCCAGTCTTCGTATTTTTGTTCCCTCCCATGTCCTAAACAGTGATCAGTTGTTACCTCTACATGCCACACTCCTTTGCAATCCAGTATCCCACAAACCCTTGCAATCCAGTATCAGGTTTGCCCTGACAATCTACGTAAATTCATTAGTGTGAATGGGAAATGTAACGTGAGCCCTTTTTCATATTGACTTGGCTTCTGGTTCTACCAATTATTGTTGATATCTTGATAGATGTTTTATAATAGTAAAGGAACTGGATCTTCACCAATGTTACTTTATGTGCAGGTTATCTTAAAAGTTTCATAACTTATTTTAGATATTTTCTTGATGCTATTAGGGCGATTCCTCACCCTCGGGGTCATGCACATATGGCTGCTCTCATTAGTCATGATGGTAAGTGTTAACATTATTATTAATAAAGTCGTGGATAAATTTATGCAGTTCAGATAAATTTGACAAAATGCTTACTGTTTATTAAGGAAATATTGGCCTGCTAGATACTGGGATTTTTTTTTGTCCCTTTCAACTTTGGTTGAGTTATTAACTCTGACATTTCATAATCAATGTTCTATGTTCTTTGAGAGACTTGAATATAAGATCTAAGCTCCGGTCTAGTTGCAAGACAATGAGTGTTGCATCACTTGGGTCACCACTTTTAAAATGGATTATTAACTGAGGCTTCCCCTGCTGCCTTAGATTAACCTTTGAACAGGATCGAATCACTTCAATAACATCACTAAAACCTAGTCCTTATACTACTACTGGTTCTGGGACTTTTCTGTGCATAAATTAGCTGCTGTACTTCTGATAATGCCACTGCACTTAAAATAGTTGTTCTTGGTTGTAAAGTGCTTTGGGATTACATGAGATCATGAAAGACACTTTAAATTAAAATCTACCTTCTCAAAAGCACGATCCGTCTGCGTGTGGTTGAACTGCAACAGACTGTCCCTCAAAGCTAGGCTGTATGTGCCTAGAAATTATGCATTGCTGCTTTATTCATCACGGAGTACAACACAGCTAAACCAGTGGAATCCATGCAATTATTGAATAACTATCTCAAATGGGAACTTTTGATTTCCTTTTCTCTTCCCTTTGCACAGTAGAAAAGCACCAAGACCATTGTCCACTCTATCATTTACCCACTGAGACTAGCTAATTCCATAATCAAGCCTGGGGACAGTCTTTGCTGCTCTGTCTGGTTCATTTTGTAGCAAATGTTTGAATGAAAATGAGAGCCACTGTATATACTCAAGTAATGGTCAATCCAATGTAAAACTTCCATATGAAATCCAAAGACTCTATACTTACAAATTGCTTGCCAATGAAGTCAGATTCACTCTGGTGCAAATCTGCTTGACAGCTCAGAATTGAAGGCAGCTGTTTAGCTTTTGGTATCTATCTGCATATTAACACACGCTGTCAAAGCCTTATGTAAAGGCTTTTATTCTTATAATTTTGATAAAATCAGTGTACAGAATTTGTCTCCATTGAGATTATTTATGTAAAACAAAAAACTTATTGATAAAGATGTTGCTGCTTTTTACACTACATTTGAGGGTGAATGGTTGGGAGAACTGGACTAGACCTGGCAGCTCTGTTAGCAAGTCAATGGGAGAGAGTGGACGGCAGGCACTCTGAAATGTTATTTCTGTAAAAGTGGACCTTTTTTTAACTGAAGGTTTAGTCTTAGGAATGTGAGCTCTGAGCATGTGTTGGGATACTCATTTTGTATGTTGAAGGCTTCTTTTTATATACTACAGTATTATAATTTCATTGATCTGAATCATTATTTAGCTTTTCTTTATTTTAATGATATACAGGATTTAAAATTTCTTTGTTGGTAACTGTAAATATATAAAAGAAAGGAAAGTGTTACTAATATACTGTTTTTAACCACATGGAGGTGCTCTTTAGCCTAAGTCCTGCATGTGCTTTACAAATACCCTGGCCCACCAACATTTTTTTAGAGTTTATAGTTGCAATTAAACTTGCTCCATACCAAAATTATTTTTGTTAATTTTGACTAGATTTGAAAATACAAAATCCTGAGCTGACATGTTGGGCTGTGGAAGAAAAATAGCAAATGCTGTACTTACTTTGAAGTATAATAAGCTTTAATTGTCCTCTTGATGCATTAAATATTTGCTTTCTTGATCTGTGTTATTGCTCAGTCTTTTTGAAAATCAATCTATGTTTGGAAAGTAAGAGTAATTGATGCCTAAAAAGTTTACTATTGATGTAAAGTACAGCCTGACAGCCAAATTTCTGTGTTTGTTTTTAGTGTACAATTTTTCACATCGAATAGATCATTACTCATTTGGAGAGCCAATTCCAGGACTTATCAATCCACTGGATGGAACAGAAAAAATTGCCATAGATCGTAAGCTTTTTTTCAGTTTTTGTTTTTATCTTCCATGTAGGAAGAAAATACCATTCATTTGTTAGTTTGTTCACTCTCCACTATTCTATCCTGACTCTTTCTCAGTTGTTGTTTCACTGTTCACCTTACCATGATGTCAACTGAGGAGTTCATGTTAATAACTGAAAGCTCAGTTTGAATGTAAAACATACCTTTCTGTGACATCAGTTGTATTGATTTGGTGAGAATACTGTACTTGTGTAGCATTATTTTTACATTAAAAGAGAAGTTTATTAGTACTCCATTTATGGATTAGTTGCTGGAAAGGAGAACAGGCTTGTACAAGTTGGTTGAGAAAGATAAATTACTTGTTACATTTTAATATCTCTATTTGCTACTTTGTGCACAGGTAATCTGGATTTCATGTTTTCTTTATCGGAATATTTTTGTTATTTTGGAAAGAAAGGCTAAAATATTCCTTAAAACCTACTTGCAGAGATGCATTTTTCTATCATTATGATGGAGTGTTTTCCCAAGGTATACATTTGAAACTTACCGAGAAAGAATTCTTATCACTAAGTGAAAGTTGTTTACAGTTCATTTATGTGCAAGGAAAAAGATTTTTCACATCAGACCTCCATGTTACCTTGGTTTCTTGAAATTCTTCTTCCCATGCCCCCCTCCCCACCAGCAGTTCTAGTGCTATAGGATATAATCTGTTTTCTGTTACGTGTGCACAAGAATTAATTCAACATTGATATTGCAGTGTCTATGGAGTAAAATACCAGGACTAGATTGAGATTAAATTAAATTAGAAGTAAAACAAAATCGCTGCTGTGAGGTTTTCATTGACATGCAGATCAGATGGCTGTGAAATCTGATTATTATGCAAGAAACTACTTTTTCTCCATTTATGCTTTTAGTCCATTTAGTGCAAGTTATTGTATATAAAACCTACAAGAAAATGTTAAATGTAACATTTCATATCTCATGAATTCCTGTATTTTGAAGGAAAAGAGACCTACTTATAGAGATAAAGAAAATCGGGGAAGCTGGTAGCCTAAAAGTAGTTAAGATAGAGAGAGAGAGAGAGAAGGTAGTCTTGATATCATGCATGAAGACTTTTACTAATGTGTGCAGACTTTAAGGCTGAGATAATACAGCACTTGTAAAGCCAAGCTAATAGATGCATACATCCTCATTCGAATTATAATTTGGCAACACATGAATCAGCAAGTTCAATACAATGTATCTGACTCTTCATTGTGTTAATAAGATGCCTTATTTGAGGATAGATATTTTTAATTTTAAAATTAAAAAGGAAGTTGCCAGAATTATATTGATCTGTTACTGCTCAAAAGTAATCAGAAAAGGCCATCGAAGTAATTGGTGGAACAGAAAAAATATGTAATCTGCACCTCTGGGTACGCTGGATATTACTGCTGCACCATAGAAGCACAAATGATAGACGAATTGGCCTTAAGTCCCAAAACTTCTGCACAAAAAGTATCCATGAAGGGGTTGCCAACTGAGAAAAAAGGTCACTTTCATAATGGGAGACAGAGAGCAAGTGAGGTCTGGCTTGAAATCTTGAGTTTGAACCACTCCCATTATGTCTGAGAACAAATATGCAATGTGTCTTCTTGAATAGCCTTATTTCTGTATGGCAGCTATGTTTTAACTCAGCATGAACATTGTTCTGGGAGAGCTGAAACAAATTTTTTTTTTTGAAAAGCTGGTCAGGATATATAGAGAAAACAAATAAGATTTTCATGGCAGATGAGAATTAAGCAGCAAACATTAACAGAAACAGAAGAGAATGGATGTTGAAGGCAGTAATTAAAGCATACAACCAAATAGTTTATAAAAAGGATGGAATTGAGTTAGGAATGGAATGACATAATAGACAATCTCAATTAAATAATTAATAACAATGTTAAGGCAATAAAACATCTGGGGTCAGATCTGAGTTGAAATGGATTTGAGAATGGCAATATTGATAAAGTCTAAAGTGACGAGACCAAAGGGTTGAAGGGTATCTAGCAGAAAGGTATGAATATTGCTTTTGAACTTTGTTGGGTTTCTCAAGTATTATTTGAATTTAAACTTGACTGATTTTCAAAATACACCAGAGTGCTTCTCTAAATCTTTTTCTGCCTGACATTTCTTCCCATTTTCCTGCTGTCAATAAATTTCTTGTGCTTACACACATATGCATTATAATTATAATTTTAATTCTGAACAATGTTTCCAGAGAAAACACTCAAGTGGTACACTTGTATTGAGAGTGTGGTGCTGGAAAAGTACAGCCGGTCAGGCAGCCTCCGAGAAACAGGGGAGTCGACATTTCGGGCAGAAGCCCTCCTGCTGCTCAGATACTGCCTGACCGGCTGTGCTTTTCCAGCCCCATACTCTGGACTCTGAACTCCAGCATCTGCAGTCCTCACTTTCTCCTTGGTGCATTTGTGCTTCTGAGTGAGAAGGAGTGTATGTTCAAATTTCATTTCATAGTCTTCAATGTGCAATCTAGACTTATAACTTATTGCAATACTGAGGGAGTTCAGCATTCAAAGAACAGTTTTTCATTGAACACGATCAGCATGTTCAAGTGGATCTAACTGGCCCAATGACAGTTTTCAAGGAAGAATAAAGTATTTCTCTCTCTGTCCTGGACAATATCTATCCTTCAGTCAAAACAATTAAATTAACTAGGTAAAAACAATGACTGCAGATGCTGGATTCCAGATTCTGGATTAGTGGTGCTGGAAGAGCACAGCAGTTCAGGCAGCATCCAAGGAGCTTTGAAATCGACGTTTCAGGCAAAAGCCCTTCATCAGGAATAATTAACTAGTCATCCGTCTTACCGCCTTTTGCATTTGTGCTGCCTTTTCTGCCTAAAAAAGCTAATCTTTAACTAAAACGTGAATATAGAAGATAATGCCATTATGTGACTGCATCATCTAATAAAGGAGTTGACAATAAATGAGTAGACCCTGAAAATAAAAAGGTAGCCCTCAAGAAGACCCCAGAACCCTCAAGAAAAATATTTAGATTCCACTATAGAAAGATGATTGAAGATTGTGTAGAACTTGTAGAATTCAAATGTTAGTTGAATTGTCTGAGCGCCGAGGTGCTTCAGTTACCTTTTAAACAATCTGAAATACCCAATTCAATAATTTAAAACTAAATTTCAAATATAATCATAAATAATATAGTTCTGACACCTGACTTTGAAGCATTGTTTCTGTTCATATATCTGTCTTTATCTAATACTTTTATACTGCTACTTGCTATGTCACAAATCGGTTGTAGCTTGATACATTGGGTAGGTTTTAATTGTCTGGTACATACTCTTGCCATTACACTTGCTTTACAGACCATTTGATTAGATGTCACTGCAGCGCCTCAAGTTCAATATTCTAGAATTAACTGTTCTTGTTTCTTTCCTTCAAACTATTTTCTATTGTTAAAAGTGGATCTCTGAACTGTTCCCTTGCTATCTTTTAGGACCCTGTTATTTATTCAATAAATAACCTGCAAGTCTATGCCTCTAATAAGTAATTTAATTTAATTGTGTCTGGAGACTGTTGCAAGCCATTCTTATTTTATTATTTAATTCAGGCCTCAGTGCCTGACACTAGCTTTTGTGAGCCAGTCCATATATAACATCTTTGCTTAATCATCTGGCTTTTTTGTCTATTTTTTAACCTTATGTCCATTTTCTCATGTTAAGCACTTTTAATAAAACCCAGCATTACCTTCTAATTGTATTGCTATAAATTAATGATGAAACATCAACATGATGATCCAGTTTATTCCTGGAAAGTTGATTTTGACATCTGGCTGGTGGGGAGACTGAGTGTATAAGAGGCTGGCAGGAAATTGGACAACTAAGAAATGAAGGAGATAAGGTGAGAAAACCATGGCTGGGAGGAGATATGGCAGGAGTGGGGGGGAAATGTAAGTTAATGAGAAGTAAAGTTGGAAATAGGGAAAGCAATATGGCTGGTGGCTGACAAAAGGTGATTGGCAGATGCTGAAATGGTGGTTGCAACATAAGGGAAAATGTTAGCATGCTACAGTGAAGGGAAGGAAGTGGCTGGGGACTATAGAAAGAAAATCAATAGCAAAGGCGATGAAAATACATGGGTGGCATGAAAGCAAAAGCTAAAGAATGAAAACAAAAATTGCGTTTCCCTAGAATCACCCCCCAGAAAGCTTAGTAAGAGAAATGGGAAATAGAGTGTGAACGTAGTATGTAGAGTATAGAGCATAGAACAGTACAGGCCCTTCAGCCGTCAATGTTGTGACAACCTTTGACCTTTTATCCGATTCTAAGGTCAAACTAATCTACATGCCCTTCACTTTACTATCATCCGTGTGCCTATCCAAGAGTCTCTGAAATGTCCCTAATGTATCTGACTCTACTGAATTCCATGTACCCACCATTCCCTGTGTAAAGTACCTACCTCTGACATTTCCCCTAAACCTTCTTCCAATCACCTTCAAATTATGCCCCTCGTGATAGCCATTTCCACCCTGGGAAAAAGTCTCTGGCTATCCACTCTATCTGTGCCTCTCATCATCTTGCACACCTTTATAAGGTCACCTCTCATCCTTCCTCACTCCAATGAGAAAAGCCCTAGCTCCCTCAACCTTCCTTCATAAGACGTGCCCTCCAGTCCAGGTAGCATCCTGGTAAATCTCCTCTGCACTCTCTCTAAAGCTTCCACATCCTTCCCATAATGAGGCAACCAGAACTGAATACAGTAGCGCCTCGTCTTACGAACTTAATCCGTTCCGGGACCCGGTTCGCAAACCGAAAAGTTCGCAAACTGAATAATTTTTTTCCCATTATTCGGATAGCGTAAGAATGCTTGGACGTAGCAATGAACGCTGTTCACAGCGCACGTGCCAAAGACGAACTGAATGAGATCACGCGGGGCCCGAGAGCTTTTGCGTTCATACCTTCGTTCGTACCTTGAATTTCGTATGTACGTTGAAGCAAAATTTTACATACAATCCTGTTCATAAACCGATTTGTTAATGAACGGGGTCATTTGTATGTCGAGGTGCTACTTACAATATTGCAAATGTGGTTTAACCAGGGCTTTATAGAACTACAGCATAACCTTATGGCTCTTAAATTCAGTCCTCCTGCTAATGAAGGCCAATGCACCATATACCATCTGAACAACCCAATCAACTGCACGTCTTCCCCGTGTCTGCGTGGGTTTCCTCCGGGTGCTCCGGTTTCCTCCCACATCACAAAGATGTGCAGGGTCAGGTGAATTGGCCATACTAAATTGCCCGTAGTGTTAGGTAAAGGGTAAATGTAGGGGTATGGGTGGGTTTCGCTTCGGCGGGTCGGTGTGGACTTGTTGGGCCGAAGGGCCTGTTTCTACACTGTAATCTAATCTAATTAAATTTGGATGACAACTTTGAAGGACCTATGGACGTGACCTTCCAAAATGAATCATTTCACACGTTTCCAGGTTGAACTCCATCTGCCACTTCTCAGCCCAGCTCTGCATCCTGTTCCATTGCAACCTACAATAGCCCACCACACTATGCACAATTCCACCAACCTTCATGTCATCGGCAATCTTAATAACCCACCCTTCCACTTCCTCATCCAAGTCATTTGTAAAAATCACAAAGAGCAGAAATCCCAAAATAGATCTCTGTTGCTATTGGGGGATCTTTAGTAAATCCCAATAAAGCGACTGCTTTGCTGTTTCTGACTTCCACCCATACTGACTCAGACAAACTCTCCTCGACGACCTCCCTTTCTGCAGCTGTCATCCACCCCCTTGTTATTCCTGATTAACAATGCCACTCCCCAACCTCTTTTACCTCCTTTGCTATTCCTTTTGAAATATCTAAACCTCCTGCCCCTGTGATATCCAAGTTTCCGTAATGGCCAGAACACCGTAGCCCCAAGTACTGATCCATGCTTGAAGTTCTTCACCCTTATTCCTGACACAACATGCATTAAAATAGACACATTTCAACCTATCACGCTGACTGAAACTTTGCCCTATCAACTGTCTATCCTTCCCCACAAACTGTCTGCGTCCTGTATCTGCCAGTTCCCCAGCTACCACCTCCTCTGATCCATTGCTCCAGTTCCCATCTCCCTGCCAAACTAGTTTAAACCCTCCCGAAGAGCTCTAGCAAACCTCCTGCCCAGGATATTGGTGCCCCTCCAGTTCAGGTGCAACCCATCCTGCTTGTACAGGTCCCACTTTCCCCAGAAGGTATCCCAATGATCCACATATCTGAAGCCGTCCCTCCTATACCAGCTCTGCAGCCACGTGTTCAGCTGCACTCACTCTCTGTTCCTAGCCTCACTAGCCCATGGCACCAGCAGCAATCGTGAGATTACTACTCTATTCGTCCTGCCCTTTAGCTTCCAACCTAACTCCCTAAATTCACTTTTCAGGTCCTCTTACCTTTTCCTAGCTATGTCATTGGTACGGATGTGTACCACAACTTCTGGCTGCTCACAGTCCCTCTTAAGAATCCTGTAGACTCGATCTGAGACATCCCTGACCTTGACACCATCCGGTAGTCTTATTTGCAACCACAGAATCTCCTGTCTATTCCTCTAACTATTGAATTTTCTATCATTATCTCTCTTCTTTCCTCCCTCCTTCCCTTCTGGGCCACAGAGCCAGGCTGAGTGCCAGAGACC
This sequence comes from Chiloscyllium plagiosum, assembly GCF_037043375.1. Classification (NCBI taxonomy): domain Eukaryota; kingdom Metazoa; phylum Chordata; class Chondrichthyes; order Orectolobiformes; family Hemiscylliidae; genus Chiloscyllium; species Chiloscyllium plagiosum. The sequence goes on from NW_028270157.1 coordinate 38,952,050, forward strand.
TGGCCACTGTGACTTTCCCCTAGTAGGTCATCCACCCCCTCCCCAAACAGTATCCAAAGTGGTATACTTACTATTGAGGGGAATGGCCACAGCCTTCATTCCACCGAGTCATGAGGTAAGTATTTTATATTGAAATTTACCTTCCCAGCTGCCCTCTGGCTTGCGTTCTCACGACTTCAGAAGTGGAGAAGCAGAAATGATTGGGAGTTGGGGGTGGTTTAAGAGAGAGAAATTCGGAATGTATTGGCTGATAAGATGGTAAGATGAAAAGAAGAGGAATGAATAGGTTTCCAAAACGTGTCATGAGCAATGCCACCAGACCTCATCTTGTATGTGGAGTTTCTTCTGCATACTTTTGGCCTATCAGATTTGTCAGCATGCACTTGATTGGCTCAAATTTTATACAACAGCATTTAAATCATAACTGATCAGTACTAAGTGAAAATGAAAGTGGAAAACAAAACATGGAGTCTTTTTTTTCCACAAAGTAACTGAGATTCCTTCTCATAGGAAAACTGACGACAGGCAACATAAATTAAAGAGTATAATTCTGAAGGTGAAAGTAGGGCTGAAGTGTTTTGAAAACAATAGTAAAGTGGGACTGGTCAAGTTGGTATATGAGATATGTAACATAATGGGCGTAAGTCTTTGAAGATAGATAAGCAGGTGGAGAAAGTGGTAAGTCGAGCATGAAGGATCATAATGAAAGGCATAAAATGCAAAAGCCGGGAAATTATCATAAACTTGTATAAAACTCTTGCCCTCATCTGAAGTGTTTTGTCCTGTTCTGGGCATCACACTATGATGGATCTGAGAGCATTAGAGAGGCTGACAATAAAATTTAAGAGAATGTTCCCAAGCGTGAAGAACTTCATTTACGTGGTCGATTGTGGAGGTAGGGCTGTTCTCCTTGGGGAAGAGAAGATTTGATAGCCATTTCAAACGTATGAGAGGATGAGTAGGTAAGTAGAAACTGTTCCCATTGATGAAAATTGAGAGACCAGAGGCAATGATTTAAGGGCATTGACAAAACTGGGGTTTAGAAAACCTTTATCTCAGTACGCAGTTAGGAATGCACTTCATGATTTGGAGGCACATTGAAGTAAATGATTCAATAGAGAATTATATGATTATTTGAAGATAAAACATTTTGCACAGCTTTGGGGAAAAAGATAGGGTGGGAATGAGTGAGTTGCTGAAAATGTGTTGCTGGAAAAGCGCAGCAGGTCAGGCAGCATCCAAGCAACAGGAGAATCGACGTTTCGGGCATAAGCCCTTCTTCATTCCTGAAGAAGGGCTTATGCCCAAAACGTCGATTCTCCTGTTCCTTGGATGCTGCCTGACCTGCTGCGCTTTTCCAGCAACACATTTTCAGCTCTGATCTCCAGCATCTGCAGCCCTCACTTTCTCCTCGAATGAGTGAGTTGGTTTTGCAGAGAGTCAGCACAGGCACATATCTCATAGTTCTATGATTCTGTTTTAAATGTTAAGTTCGCTGCTTGACTAAGCTGAAGACAAATGAGGTATTTAACATAATTAATTCATTAAAACAAAGCAGCACAAAATTATTGAAGCTATATAGTAAGCGGCATTTTCTGTTAGAAAAGACTTTGCCTTCTTTCAAGAGATTGTCTTGTATCACTGTCAGCAGAAAACCTGCCATTATATAAATGTCCAACTCCCAGAAAGTTCCTGCACTTGATACCAAACATTAATGTCATTTTGGTACAACTGTAAAAGTAATGAACTTCTTGAAGAATGTAGCACCAGCAGATCAGGATGTCGATCAGTGTGCAATGTTGATTTGTTATCACCAGTGCTATTTAGGAGCATGGAATCTGACATGTGCTAAATGACCTTTTGAAAGCAAAATACTGCGAATGCTGGAAATCTGAAATAAAAACAGAGTGCTAGGTAACTCAGCAAATCTGACAATATCTGTGGAAAGAGAAAGATGAGACTTTTCAGAACCCCACTGCTGGCAGCAGTATTGAGAGAAATGAGGATTGCATGAAGTAAATGCAAGTGTGACCTGATTAACAATAGGTGGGTTTGAAGAAAACAAATTAGGTTGAAGTTGAAAATTACATCATATTTAATTTTGGAGTGATGAGCATCGGCGATGTAGGACATGATTTGAGGAGCACACATTCAAAAATAGTGTCTGCTATGTATGAGGGCAACCTTTCTTTGGTTACCTCAAGATTGATTTTTCGTGGCAAAGTTGACACCTGCCCACTGTGTTTTGAGCATTGCTTTACAGTGTGTCCTCTTGTGGTTTTCCATTCGTCCATAAATGACCTCCATTCTGGCATTTCTTACTCCATTCTTCTGTTTGTGAACACCGTTCAAAAATAATTCAGCAACTTCAGTCTTCAGATGCCACATCCACTTGTCCCTTTTAGTAGGATAATGTCTGTTTGTACCCGTTGTTAACTGTGAACATGCTTGAAGAATGCTTTGTTATTCTGCTTAATGTTTCCAAATATTTTCTTTCATGATCCCTCAATGTAGGCGTTTTTAGTTTCTTTGTGTATTCTTCAGTTACATTTATTTAGCTTTCTGCCATACTAAAAAAAAAGAAGTGGATACAGAGAGTTCTGACAGGCACTGGCAAAGTGAGTTCTGATCTTCTAGAGAGTATAGAGAGTTCATTGTCAATGATATAGAAAAGCAAACAAGCAGACTTTGCTGCTGATTTCACTATAGAGAATACAAAAAACATTCCAGTTAGAGCTGTATATCAGGAAATGGAAGAGAGAGAGAAATTGTTTGAAATTACAATCATTAGTGAAATGGTACTGAACAAACTAATGGAACTGCGGGCTGACGTGTCGAGGGACCAGAAGAATTTCAACCAAGGCTCTTTAAAAGAGATGAGTTATAAGGTTGTAAGTGCATTGGTGTTAAGTTTTCAAAGCTGGCTAGTTCCTGGAAATGTTCAATCAGACTGGAAAGTAACAAATATAACTTCCCTATTCAAAAAATGAGGTAAGCATAAAACCGGAAACTTGTAGGCCAGTTTGCTTGACATCTGTTTTGCTAAAGATGTTAGAATTGACCATTAAGAAGGTTATAACAGTGCACTTAGAAGCACCCAAAGTAATCAGTCATGTGGTTTTGTGAAAAGCAAATCTTATTAAACCAATTTATTGGAGTTCTTTGAAGGAGTAACATGTTTTGTGGTTAAATTTGCTGAACTTGGATTTTCAGAAGGCATTTGACTAGATGCCACATGAAGTGTTATTGTGCAAAGGTAGAAGATATTGTTGTAGAGGTAACAAATTAGCAGGGATAGAAGTTTTGCTGACTAGCAGGAAACAGTATATGTATACGGGTCTTTGTGGCATTGGTAGGATATGACAAGTAGAGTCTGCGCTAGGGTCTTTTTTTTTTTTACAACTTATATCAACAACTTCGAATATAGAGTGTGAAGGAATGGTCTCTAAATTTTCAGAGAGCACATAGATAGTCAGGAAAGAATGTTGTGAAGAAGAATGCAGATGGATGTGGATAGGTTGTGTAAGTTGGCAGAAAACTGGTAGATGGAAAATGTGAAGTTATTCAGTTTGGCAGGAAGCATTGTTATGATCCTAGCTGATATTACTACTCAATTCAGATTCCAGAATGAAATCTGGTCTGATGGATCAAATTTTATTTTTGTTAGAGTTTAAAATGTTGGGTTTTCACTGAAATATAAGCACACAGGTTGCAGATTTGGTTTTAACAATTGAACACAATTACACAAGAAAATTAAATTAAAACAAACCAGCTTATCTAAATATAATACAGTTTGAAAGATTTCAAAAAAACGCAGCCACACAGAATCCCATCTATTCCCCAATGCCATCGTTTTACACTTATTTAAAAAAAGACAATTTTCCCTTCCATTGCAAATCAGTAAGTTTGACTTAACTGCTTCTTCTCACCTCTGGGCCTCTGATCTCTGAAACCTTTCCTTGAATATTAATGCGCACAGCTGAGACTTCCTAGATATTTTAATGATCAGCAGACTTCCAAACAAACACTCCTGGTCTCAGAAATTTCGCAAATCATAAACTTCCATTGAGGCAACTTATTTCCTTAACTGTTCTGAACAATCTGTTTTTTTTTTAAGGAGACACTATACTTGCTTTTGATTTCAGGCATATCTCCTTTGAACTCCCCAAAACGTTTGAAATTAAAGTTTTAAAAACTTGCTATTCCAACTTCTGTTAAGTTAATGGTTTCTCACTTTCTCTAATTGTAAATTTCATTACAGAAACTTCCATTAACACTTCAGAAGGCACATACTGTTTAAAATTGTGCATCTGAAATACTGATCTAATTAATTTTTAAAGCCCTTCCCAAAAGTAAATCAACCATATGCCACTTGTTTAAAAACCAAACTCTAAAAATAATTCTATAAATCACACATTCTTCATCACATAATTTAAAACAAAAATATAACTTAAAAAGAAAACAACTACACAATTCCCAGATGCAGAGAGATTTGGGTGTTCTATTTCATGAGTCACAATGTTGCTATGCTGTTACAGCGAGTAGCTAGAAGTCTAATGGTCTGTATTCTTTATTATTATATTTACTTCAGGAAAGAAGTTGAACATAAAAATAAGGATGTTATGCTTCAGTTATATAGGGCATTGGTGAGACCACATAGAGTCATAGAGATGAACAGCAGGAAATAGACCCTTCAGTCCAACTCATCCACGCCAACCACATATCCTAAACTAATCTAGTCCGATTTGTCAACATTTGGCTCATATCCTTCTAAACCCTTCCTATTCACATACCCATCCAGATGTCTTTTAAATGTTGTAATTGTACCAGCCACCACCACTTACTCTGGCAGTGCATTCCATACAAGCACCACCATGTGTGTGAAAAAGTTGCCCCTTAGGTCCCCCTCATTCCCCTCTCACCCTAAACCTCGAGACTCCCCCACCCCAGGGAAAATTCCTTGTCTATTTACCCTATTCATGCCCCTTATGATTTTATAAACCTCTATAAGGTTACCTTTCAGCCTCTGACGCTCCAGAGTGAACAGCTCCAGCTTATTCAGCCTCTCCCTATAGCTCAAACGTCTAGCCCTGGCAACACCCTTTTAAATCTTTTCTGAACCCTTTCAAGTTTCACAACATTCCTCTGATAAAAGAGAGACTGGAATTGCAGTACTCCATAACCAGCGCTCCTCAAAAATTCCAGAAGATTCCCCTGGCCTCAGAAACTACTCAAACGCCATTAGCCATGCGGCTGATGCAGCTGCCACCCCCACGCTGATTGATGATGTCACTTCAGCCCCCATCATGGCCCCTCCCACAACCACTTCCGCCCCTCACAATTCCTCATGCATATCACGTGACATCACTTCCGCCCCTCTCATCATCGCTGATGCCACACGCTCAGTGACTTCCGCCACCCCTACTGCCGTGGTCACCACCACTTCGGCCCCCACCAGCGCCACTCACCTGCATTCTGCTGACACCCACCCCACACACAGACCCCACTGTCACTATCCCCACCCCCCAGAACCCCGAGGGGAACACTACCCCTGCTCATGCCTCCACCCCCATTCCCCCCACCATCACACCCACTCCAGGTACTGGCTCCGACCCCACTCTCAGCTCCACACCCACACCAGATCCCAGCTCCCAGCCCTGCCGAGTTTTCACCATCCCTCCAGATCTCCCACTCACTGAGGACGAACGATCAGTCCTCAGCAAAGGACTCACCTTCGTCCCCCTCCGTCCAAGCATCAATGAATTTAATACACGCCATGACATCGAACAATTCTTCCGTCGCCTCCGCCTCCGAGTTTACTTTCACAATCAGGATTCCCGCCCACCTTCCGAGGACCCCTTCGCCCACCTCCAACACACTGCATCCACCTGGACACCCCGCGCTGGCCTATTACCTGCCCTCGACCTCTTCATTTCCAACTGCCGCCGGGACATTAACTGCCTCAACCTGTCGACCCCCCTCCCCCACTCCAACCTCTCACCCTCGCAACGCGCAGCCCTCCAATCGCTCTGCTCTCACCATTAAGCCAGCGGATAAAGGGGGCGCAGTGGTAGTCTGGCGCACTGACCTCTACACCGCTGAAGCCAAACGCCAACTCGAGGACACCTCTTCCTACTGCCCCCTCGACCATGACCCCACCCCCCATCACCAAACCATCATCTCCCAGACCATACAGAACCTCATCACCTCAGGAGATCTCCCACCCACAGCTTCCAACCTCATAGTCCGGGAACCCCGCACTGCCCGGTTCTACCTCCTTCCCAAGATCCACAAGCCTGACCACCCTGGCCGACCCATTGTCTCAGCATGCTCCTGCTCCACTGAACTCATCTCTACCTACCTCGACACTGTCCTATCCCCCCCTAGTCCAGGAACCCCCCCCCCACATACGTTCGAGACACCACCCACACCCTCCCTCCTCCAAGACTTCAGTTTCCCCAGCCCCCAACGCCTCATCTTCACCATGGAAATCCAATCCCTCTACACCTCCATCCACCATGACCAGGGCCTCCAAGCCCTCTGTTTCTTCCTCTCCAGACGTCCCCAACAGTACCCTTCCACCGACACACTCATTCGTTTGGCCAAACTGGTCCTCACCCTTAACAATTTCTCCTTTGAATCCTCCCACTTCCTCCAGACCAAAGGGGTAGCCATGGGCACACATATGGGCCCCAGCTATGCCTGTCTCTTTGTTAGCTACGTAGAACAGTTGATCTTCCGTAATTACACCGGCACCACTCCCCACCTCTTCCTCCGCTACATTGATGACTGCATTGGCGCCACCTCGTGCTCCCGCGAGGAGGTTGAACAATTCATCAACTTCACCAACACATTCCACCCTGACCTTAAATTTACCTGGACCATCTCTGACACCTCCCTCCCCTTCCTGGACCTCTCCATCTCCATTAGTGACGACCGACTTGACACTGACATTTTTTACAAACCCACCGACTCCCACAGCTACCTGGATTACACCTCTTCCCACCCTATCTCTTGCAAAAATGCCATCCCGTATTCCCAATTCCTCCGCCTCCGCTGTATCTGCTCCCAGGAGGACCAGTTCCACCACAGAACACACCAGGTGGCCTCCTTCTTTAGAGATGGCAATTTCCCTTCCCACGTGGTTAAATATGCCCTCCAACGCATCTCGTCCACATCCCGCACCTCCGCCCTCAGACCCCACCCCTCCAACCGTAACAAGGACAGAACGCCCCTGGTGCTCACCTTCCACCCTACAAACCTCCGCATAAACCAAATCATCCGCCAACATTTCCGCCACCTCCAAAAACACTCCACCACCAGGGATATATTTCCCTCCCCATCCCTTTCCGCCCTCCGTGACTACCTGGTCAGGTCCACGCCCCTCTACGACCCACCCTCCCATCCTGGCACTTTCCCCTGCCACCGCAGGAACTGTAAAACCTGTGCCCAAACCTCCTCCCTCACCTCTATCCAAGGCCCTAAAGGAGCCTTCCACATCCATCAAAGTTTTACCTGCACATCCACTAATATCATTGATTGTATCCTTTGCTCCCAATGCGGTCTCCTCTACATTGGGGAGACTGGGCGCCTCCTAGCAGAGCGCTTTAGGGAACATCTCCGAGACACCCGCACCAATCAACCAAACCGCCCCGTGGCCCAACATTTCAACTCCCCCTCCCACTCTGCCGAGGACACGGAGTTCCTGGGCCTCCTTCACCGCCGCTCCCTCACCACCGGACGCCTGGAGGAAGAACGCCTCATCTTCCACCTCGGAACACTTCAACCCCAGGGCATCAATGTGGACTTTAACAGCTTCTTCATTTCCCCTTCCCCCACCTCATCCTAGTGCTCCACCTCCACACTGTCCCCTTGACCTGTCCGGACTTGTCTGACCTGCCTAGCTCCTTTTCCACCTATCCACTCCACCCTCTCCTCCCTGACCTATCACCTTCATCTCCTCCCCCACTCACCTATTGTACTCTATGCTACTCTCTCCCCACCCCCACCCTCCTCTAGCTTATCTCTCCACGCTTCAGGCTCTCTGCCTTTATTCCTGATGAAGGGCTTTTGCCCGAAACGTCGATTTTGCTGCTCGTCGGCTGCTGCCTGAATTGCTGTGCTCTTCCAGCACCACTGATCCAGAATCTGGTTTCCAGCATCTGCAGTCATTGTTTTTACCTCAATGTCCCATACAGCCGCAACGTGACTTCCCAACTCCTATACTCAATACTGTGATAATGGTCTCCTTATTTAAGTAAGAGTATAAGTAGTTTAGTGCTATTTCACTGGAGAGATAACAGATTGATACCTGCCGTAAGTAGGTTGGACAAACCAGGCTTGTTTCCTTTGAGGTTTGGAAGAATGAGAGATTATGACACATATATGATCTTAACAGTCTTGACATGATAGATGTCAAAAAGCTGTTAACTGCTCTGGGTGAGTTGAGAACTAGGTGCGATGTGTTAACATTAGGCATCACTCTTTAGGACCGAAATGAAGAATTTTAATTTTCTTTAGGGGTTGTGCATCTTTAAGAAACTTTGCCCCAGAAGGAGTGATCGTTAAACATTTTTATGGTTGAGTTAGATTCTTGTTAGACCAGGAAAAGAAACTTATTTGCATAAATGGAAATGTGGAATTCGAAGAACAAACAGATCAGCCATAATCATACTTAATTACAAAGCAGACTTGAGCCAAGTGGTCTACTTCACTTAATTAATTTGTTCATATATCCTTTTAAATCTCCCGTCCTGTTATTTAGCTGAAGATTTGCACCTAGAATTTAGATTTATGGCCAACGTTCACTCTCAATGTCCGTCTGAATCTGCCCACAACTTGAGGATTAAGTGAAAGCCTGAAAGAAAAGTGAAAATTCTGAAATGATGGTCTGCATAAGGCTGCAACACATTACCACAGCCCCCCCAGAGGTGGCAAAAAGCTATCTCCATTGCTGTGGCTGGAAATTCCTTTTCAGCTCTCTTATTTAATATTTTAGCTTTCTTATTGGAAAGCCCATAAAAGTCACCCTTTGTTCAGTGTGGTGGAGCTGTTTCTGATGGTATCTAAGTAATAACCAGCTGTGAAACTGATTTGACCCTGAAGAAATTTGAAATATTGTTATAAACTATTTCAAAGATGCCAAGCTAGATTTCTTAAGTTTTTTTTTTAAATTTGTTGTTATATTTTCAAATCTGAAGGTTTTGATATTTCAGTTCTACCTTCACTCCATTTGAGTGTCGCAATCTTTATTGCACTCTTTAAAAATGACTTAATTTATTAATGTTAGAAGAAAGAGAATTATTGCAAGTTTTTAAAATCTGGACACAAGTTTAAAATGCTGGGAGTGCTTAGCAGTTCTGACAGACGTTGTGGAGAGAGAAGGACTATGACCTATCATCTGCACCAAAGTTTCTTTTGATATCTTTTATTTCCAGTAGCATTTCTTCCAATGTTACCATTCCTATATCATCAATAAAGTCAACTTGTTTAAAGTTATGCTTTTTATTTGGCGTTCTATTTTCTACCATCATGTCTACCAAGAATGTCCGAATGCTATTGTCACTAGGCAATGCATGCACCTGCACTGCTGCTTCCTGTTTCCATCTCATTTGCTAAATCAAGCATCAATACTTTAATACCCATTATGAGTTCATTACCGATTTTGCTAACTTTTTATTTGCATGCAAATCTTATTTGCATCCCTTGTACACTTCTGTCAGTATGAAGATGATTCAAATCCTAGGCATTATCAGATAATTTGTCAATCATTTGTTTTATAGCTTCCCACAAAACTAAAACATATTTGGTATCCAATTGTATTGCACTATAAACATTTTCCCTTTTTTTTTATCTTTAATTCTACTTAGTTTATAATTCCATTATCCAACTTACTTGTAATTCACTAACAGTTAGTGCCACACATCTTTCTAGAATCTAAGCTAACTCCAGTCAGCATTTAATTTCAGCCATTCCAACAAGATCTATTCATAATGAGAAAAAAACACTATTCCCTATATTTGTATTTATAGAAGCACAATTAATCTTATTGTTTAATATTCTGGATCCCAGTTTCTTCATTTTGTTAACCATGTTTTTTCTGATTACCATTTCCATCTCACTTTGTTAGACTATTTTTCATTCGCTCACCTGCCTTATTGGTCATTTTTCACTTAAATAGTTTCTTGACTGGTCTGTGTGAAATCTGTCATTGTTGTGCAACTTCCCTTTATCCCAGAATGGGTCCCAGTGTTGTCAGAATCAGATTCCAAACCCCCCTCCCTGCATCATTTCTCAAATTTAATAGGACTTTGCCTAAGCTGCTCAAGGTGTGCCACAACAAATTATTTTCTGTTTACTGTCCTTGAGATGTTGTTGTTTGGCTTTAACTATTTTATGTTAGCCTTGACCCAAACTCTTCATATTACCTACGAAAGGCCTCTAAGTCTTTTCCTTTACAAAAGTTTGTCCAGTTGCCCCATAATGTCAATATTTGGCCATGGACCTCATAGCAACGATGAAGGCTGTCTATCGATCTAGTAATTGAATCTCTTGCACGATGCCTTGTCTCCTCTTTGATTTTGTTTCCTGGGTAACTCCTTCCTTCAGAGTTCTATGATAATGCTTATTGCTGTCTCTCTTATTTCCAATCATGTACTCCTTACGAGCATTCAGCACAGAACAGAATCTGGCAGTTTCAAATACATAGAGATTTTCTATAGCTATTTTGCTTTTATTCCTATGTTAGATGCATTATCACCCAAAGCTCTTGATCCTGGCTCCTCTGTTGTGGTGTGTCTGTTTCCTGGAACTTCTATTCTATTAATCTTTCCTTGAGAAAAGATCCACTTTGTCAAAACTTTTTAGCTTGCATTCCTTGGCATCTGCAAGAATACTAAAATAAAGTATATGAGAATACTATATGAAAAGAGAGTGCTGGTTTGCAAGTGGACTCTGGTAGAGGTGCCATGGAGAACTCACCCATTAGTTAAAGACTGACGACTACCTGCCAAGCTATTTTTGAATTTAAATTGGGCAGATGACTGGTCAAGGAACTGCCCCAAGGAGATCTCCAGAACATTGCTATCATTATTTGGTTACATTGTGCCTGTTTCAATGTGTGTACAATTTTTAAGTTTATTCTTTCATAGGATGTGGGCATTGCTGACAAGGCCAGTATTTGTTGCCCAATCTCAGTTGTCCTTGAACTGAGTGGCTTGCTGGACCATTTCAGGTGCCAGTTAAGAATCAACCATATTGTTGTGGGTCTGGAGCCATACTAGTAAGGATGACAGATTTCCTTCGTAAAGGGCATTAGTAAACCGGATGGGCTTTATTAGGACAATCAATTATGGTTGTTATAGTCATTATTGTAACCAGCTTTCAATTCCAGATTTAATAACTCAATTTAAATTCCGTCACCTGCCATTGTGGAATTTCAGTTTAGGCCTTGGAGCCTCTGGTTTACTAGTCCACTAACATTATCACTATTATTCTGTCTGCAAAAAGATGGCCATGTGTATTGTTATATGTAGCTTCCAGTACATGAAAATCTGCAATACTGAGCCCAACTGATTATCTTAAACTGATTATCAGCATAACTCTCAGCACACAAAGGATTACTTATCTAATTGGTGTATTCTGTATGGCAACATTTGTACCAATCAAAGTCCACTTGTGAGCCAATCAACATTTTCTCCTCATTCAGTTTAAAAGGTTGTTCCGCTTGATGAATACAGGATGCAAATCTTGAATAAAATGTGATTTTTGTTTTCAGCAATAACTCATACACTTAATGGTAAGGTCCTGGGGAGTGTTGCTGAACAAAGAGACCTTAGGGTGCAGGTTCATAGTTCCTTGAAAGTGGAGTCTCCGGTAGACAGGATAGTGAAGAAGGTTTTTGGTATATTGCCTTTATTGGTTAGTGCATTGAGTATAGGAGTTGGGAGGTTATGTTGCAGCTGTACAGATATTGGTGAGGCCACTTTTGGAACACTGCATGCACTTCTGGTCTCCCTGCTGTAGGAGGGATGTTGTGAAACTTGAAAGTGTTCAGAAAAGATTTACAAGTATGTTGCCAGGGTTGGAGAGTTTAAGCCATATGGAGAGGCTGAATAGGCTGGGGCTATTTCCCCTGGAGCATCGAAAGCTGTCGGGTGACCTTAGAGGTTTATAAAACCACAAGGGGCATGGATAGTGTGAATAGCCAAGGTCTTTTCCCTGGGTTGGGCAATTCCAAAACTAGAGGGCATAGGTTTAAGATGAGAAGGGAAAGATTTAAAAAGATCCTAAGGAGCAACGTTTTCACAGAGTGGTACCAGCGTGTGTGGAATGAGCTGCAGAGGTAGTGGTGAAGGTATGTACAATTGCAATATTTAAGGGGTGTCTAGATGGACATACGAATAGGAAGTGTTTAGAGGGATATGGGCCAAATGGATTTAAATGAATGTAGGATATCTGGTCACATGGACGAGTTGGACCAAAGGGTCTGTTTCCATGCTGTACAGCTCTATGACTCTAATAACATTTCCCATGCAGAGCTCTCCAGTCACCTCCTGCTACTCTCTTAAATCCTACTCTCTTAAATCCTGTTTCCTTCTGCCTCTGACCATGGTGAAAACAATTCTCTGTTTCACTTTCAACTACACTCTGAAAATCCCAACCAACTAGTCTTTGGCCTTCCATTCACCATATTATTTTTGCAGCTACTAATCTGATCAACCACACTGTCACCACCACCAGTGCCCCACTTTACTTTAGTCTTTGCCTTTATACAACCCTCATTTATGCTTCCCTAAGTCTAATGGTGCAGACTTAAATGGATGTGGTGGACAATTAATTTGGCCTTTTACCACCGGATCTGGCTGAACATGCAGAGCGACATTTGTTCCTGCTGTCATGAAAACAATTTTTTGTCCCTGGATAATCCTGAAATGGAAGAGTAACTATGGTTTGCATGTTGTATTACAAGTCGTCCTTAAATCCCAATTCCCTGGTTTCCTTCATCTTTACCTCCAAGATGTGTGAGAAGCTCATGAACTTCTTTGTTGTCAAAATTAAGACCACCTGATCAGTTGTCTCTGTCACTTTCCCATCAATGTTTCCACTGGGCCATACGTCCTTTAAGGACCCCTTTGACCCATCATTATACTTGTATCTTTCTCTAGTTTCTCTCCTATTTCCCCTTGTGACCTTTTTGTTCTGTTTATTAATAAAACTCATTTCCTGTTCCTTCTACTGCATACCCATTGAACTACTGAACATCCAACTTCCTCTCCTGGATCCCATATTAGCTAATATTGTTAGCAAATCTCTCTTCCTCAAATCTGCTGTCATTAGCCCTTCCAAAAAGTCAACCTTTGACACTTCCGCCCTGACAAACTACCACACCATCTTCAAACTCAATTGCCCTGCAAAATCCTCAAATGTTTTATCATCTCCTAAATCCATGCCCATTGTCTTCAAAACGCCACCCTTCCCACAGTACAAAAACTATTCTTAACCAAGTCACAAATGGCAATCCATGTACTGACAAAGATAAACTTTCTCGCCCTCCTTCACCTCTCTGAAGCTTTTCTCACAGTTAATCACACCATCCTCTCAACACCTCTGTTTTGTCATCCAAATGGATGGGACTGCATTTAGCTGGATCCATAATTTTGCTAACTTATAGTTGCCAGAGAAGCACTATTAATATTTCCTTTCCCACTCTGCGTATCTTTCCTTGAATGCCACCGATCTATCGCCCACATATTGTTCCTTGGTTACATGGCTTGAAAACACAAGTCAACTTCCTCGTGACATTTGCTTCTACTTCAATATCATCATTTGACACTTCTATTTGCTTAACCGGCATTCAGTTTTAGATGTGAAAAACCTACCCTGCAGCTACATTGGGATGACTAACACAGTAGTCTCTGTCCTCCACTATAATCCTTGTTCCCTAGCCACCAACTCTTTTTGTCATGGCTGGACCAGACTACTCGTGACCTCAGTAACTAATTTGATATTGATATGAACTTTCAACCATACGTCTGTGCATTACTATAAGAATATGTTTCTACATATATAACAGTGCTTTATTCTGCCCCTGGATTGACCTTTATCCTGAAACCCTCTTTCATACTTCCACACTTGACTCTTGCATTGCATTCCTAGCCAGTTTCCCTCATTTTACCTTCTGTACACTTGAGGTCATCCAATATCTGCTATCTCTGACCTGACTTGTGTCCATTTACCCATCACCCCTTCGTTTGCGAACTTATTCTGACTTCCTACTCAACAGTGCCTCAGTTTTAGAATTCTAATCCTTGTTCTGAAATCTGTCTGGCCTCCCTACCTGTGTAATCTCTTCAGCCTCGGAGCTTTTCTAAAATATTTGAACTCCTCGAATTCTGGCCTCTTGAGCATCTCTAATTTTAATTGCCTATTACTGTTAGATGTGCCTTCTTGGCCCCATACTCTGGATTCCCTCCTTAAACGTCTTCATCTCTTCACACCTGTTTCTACCTTTAACATAAATCTACCTGTTTGATTATATACATATTATATATCAAAATTTTGGTTTCTGCATGAAGAGCTTGTTGTGAAACTGTGTCATGTTGATTTATAATGCTTCAGTGAAGTGCCTTTACCTATTTTAATACATTTATGACCCGAAATATAGGTTGTATGATGCAAATTATTGTGGTCAACTGAAGCCCAGCATGTTACTGCTCAAAGTGCACAATTTCATGCATAAATCACATCCTGTAAATCTTGAGGATGAAAGACTCAGATTAAGGCGTGTTGCAGTTATGTCAAATTGGTAACAGTATGAATGTTTCAGCACACCATGCCAGAAAGTAGTGAGAAAATTTGCTGTATGCTGAACTTGACTCGTTACAGTAGTTGAGATGCTGCTATCTTTGTTCACAAGGAAAGCAAAAGCTCTAAGAAAAATTAACCAAACTCATTATCATGCATCTCTATCTGATCAGATGTAGATTGATATTGAAAGAAAGTGAGAATTGATATTGGTACGCTACGATGAATATGTCACCTTTTGTTCTCGTATTGTTTACGTAAATTTTTACTTCAATTTTCTGATAGTTATCTGTTGGCATGTGATTTTTTTTTTGCTTACGCACTTATTTCAGATGTATTGTTTGTATTTTAGATAATCAGATGTTTCAATACTTCATCACAATTGTGCCAACAAAACTTAATACCTACAAGTTCTCAGCAGACACTCATCAGTATTCAGTCACAGAAAGGGTAAGTCAGATTATAAAGTTGTTTGATTGTCTCAGTATTCAGATATGCCACTTAAGCTGGACCATACATGTTTCAACCACTTTGCAATCACTGTAGTGGGGATTTTCACTATTTTTCCTGTTTTTATAATGAGTTCATTTTGTTGAGGTATATACTCAATATTATTGTGCACTTAACATTATTACACAGAACAAATGTGAGAGCAGTGTTTTAATGGAGCTTAAGATAATAGGAATACGATTTTGACAGCTCCTTTTAAGAGACATACTGCTAGTTAATTGTTTAATTGAAATTTCAATATTGAGACAATCAATAATCACCTGTTACATTTGGTTACAACCTTGGTTTTTTTTTTGACAATTCTAATGTCAGTGGCTCCACTGATTTATTATGGTACCCTGTCATCTCACAGGTGGCATTGTAAAGCTCCTCCACCTCCTCGCAGAATTACTGAGGCTCTCTTTTTAAGTGGACATTTGTTTTATTTCAGCCTGGAGAGGGTTTGCTCCCTCTCTGCAGTTGCCACATATTTCAGTTTTCTTCTCTATCTCCTCAGTGACTGAATTCTACAGTGTATTTCTAGCTGAACTAAGACTCTCACTGCTTTTCGTCATTATGTTTTTAACAGCATGCCTTTCCTTTGTAAAACAAAAAAAAACTCTTTTAAAAATTAAACTGTGGATGCTGGAAATCTGAAACAAAAACAGAAATTGCTGGAGAAACTCAGCAAGTCTGGCAGCATCGACAGACGCAGGGATAGAAAGCAGAGTTGCTTCAGGTCCAGTGACCCTTCCTCAGAAGGATCCTCCAACAGCATCTTCAAAACCTGCGACCTCTACCACATGGAAAGACGGTAGCAGCACCCTGTATGCCACACTTCAATCCCAACTTGGAACCTTAAGGCTGCTTCTTCACTGAAGTAATAACCTGAAACTCTCTTCAGAAATATTGCTAAAGGACTGTAGCAGTTCAAGAAGGTGGCTCACTGCCACCTCCTCTGGGGCAATAAATGCTTAAATGCATCAACAATGCCTTTATTCCGTGAAGGAATAAAGAAATTCTTCTATCTCAACACTGTCTTTTCACCCTAACTTGTATGCTGTGCTTCCCTTAATAGCCAAAAATCAATCCGTCTGCGCCTTGAAAATGCTCAGTGACTGAGCACTGTCAGTGCTCTGAGGTAGCAAACCTAAAGAGTTACAACCTGTTGAGTAAAGAGGTTTATTCTCTTTTCACTGTTAGTTGACTGATCCCTTACCTTTGAGATTGTGACCCTTAGCTCTAGACTCCTCAACAAGGGGAAACCACTCCCAGCATCTGCTGTCACAAGCCACCTAAAAATATTCAATGTTTCAGTGGTCGCCTTCTTCTAAACTCCAGAGACTATAGGCCTAATCTCTTTTTCTCTTGTCACAGAATAATCCATGTTGTTGTCATTTTATATGATCTGAAAGAATAACTGAGACCTAATTGAATGAGGGAATAAGCGATGGATAAAGAGTAAATTGGGGTAGGAGTCAGTTGTATAACTATGGGAAGCTAGTAATCAATAGTGAGTTTTATGAAGTGTGGCTAATTGAAATAAAGTATGACATACATGCTTTGTCTTGAATTAGTTATCTTTTGGCGTATAACACTTATTCCAGTTATCAGCTTTTCTAACTTCAGTGTTTCGAATATATTTTACATTGGGTAAAGAGACCAAACCTGTAGGCAGTATTCTAGGCGTAGTCTCAACAAACCTCTATAAAATTACAGTAAGATTTCTTTGTACTTGTAACCATAATCTCTTGGTAATAGAAACTAACATACCATTTGTTTTCCTAAGTGTTTGCTGTTCATGAGTGTGGACTTTCTATGATACATGTACAAAAACACCCTGGACTCTCTGAATACCAATATTCCCATGATGTTGCTATTTTCTTCTACCAAAATGATAACCTTATACTTTGTTATATTTTGTATCTCATCTTGTCCAGTGACTTAACTGTACGAAAACTTTTTGCATTCTCTATGCACACTCCTTACAGCTTATTTTCCCACCTAACTTTATATGATCAGCAGACCTGGATGCATAGTGCTAAATTTTCTGAGGAATGGTGACCTTAGTCAAATTGCCATTTGCTCATCTCATTCCTAAGATTCCCGTTCCAAAGCTTCAGCTTTCTACCCTGAACATTTGATTTGGGCCTCTTGAGGAGTGTGGAGTCTTCCAGCACATCAAGATCCGGAGGTCAAATCATGCGTCCTTATTTACAGCAGTAACTGACATATTCCCTGGTTCAAAGGTCCCAAATTACTTCTACAAGCTACAGAGAAAAGTGTCAATGTACAATGTAAATGGTCGAGGGTGGAGAGTGGCAGGTGAGAGGACAGGTCTGGGTTGGGTTCTGTGCCAGGGCTGGGGGACTTTCAGAACCCAGAAGTCTCTTAACACATTTGGGGACTCTCTTTTTTTCTAAGAGGATTCCAGGTGTGTCATTAACCATTAGTTACCACCTTCTAGACTATTACTGCATTGGCAGAGAATTGGGTTTTCTGAGAGATCCCACAGTGGATCAGTCAGCTCATTCTGAAGATCAGTGCTATTATACTTGATCCCTTCAACAAAGGCATTGGCATAGATTTTTAAATAGCTGAGGCTGCATAACACATCCTTGCAATGCTCCATTAGATATTGCCTACCATTTCAGAAATACCTCTTTGCATCTATTTTAATCCAAAACCAGCCGATTAATATATTTCTCCCAATTTTATGGGCCCTAATTTTGTGTAATAATCTCTTGTGCAATACCTTTTGTTAATACCTTTTGAAAATTCAAATGTACTAATTGGTTACACTTATCCACCTGCTTTCTGCATTCTCAAAATAAATCTTAAGATGTCAAACATTGTTTCTCTGTCATAAATCTGTGACACTGCCTAGTTATGTGATGATTTTCTAAGTGTCCTATCATTGTATTCCTAACATTCTAGCAATTTTGTGACAATTGCTATCAAGCCAACTAGCTTTTTGCTCTTTGTTTTCTCCTCCCTGTAATAGAGGAGTTATATTTTCTACTTTCTAGTCCATAAGGAAAGTACTGGGAGATAAGACCAATGCATTCACTAACTATAGCTAATCCTTGTAAAATCTTAGGACATAACCCACCAAGTAAAAGTCATTTGTTATTTTTTTTTGTCTCAAGGTGGAAATAAAATTTAGATTAGCCTCTTCATAGTTTTTCAAATAGTGATGAGTTTCTAAAAGCCTGGAATTCGAGAATTCATCTGAGAATCAGTTGTTGTCCACCTCTGCCTTTTTCCTCCCATTCATATTGGCTCTCCTCTGGTACATTTCCAGTTATCAGTAATGCTGTGGTACTTCATTCACTTTGTGAGCATTTATTCGAGAGCCTTGACTGTGACTGTTGCTGTTATGATCATAATGACAGTTGAGACCCGATTATTGGATAAAAGTTAGGAATGGCAGTTCTGGCTGATTTTCCTCTGATTGCTTGCAATTAGTTGTGGTGTCCTAACATAATTATCAGTTAAGATCAGTGTTTACCAGAGATTAAACCTGGGAACTACTCATCCTTATGATTGAGTTGGAAACTAATTGTTTCTACCATAAGTGCACAGTGGTTAGCACTGCTGCCTCACAGCGCCAGAGACCCGGGTTCAGTTCCCACCTCAGGCGACTGACTGTGTGGAGTTTGCACGTTCTCCCCGTGTCTGCGTGGGTTTCCTCCGGGTGCTCCGGTTTCCTCCCACAGTCCAAAGATGTGCCGGTCAGGTGAATTGGCCATGCTAAATTGCCCGTAGTGTTAGGTAAGGGGTAAGTGTAGGGGTATGGGTGGGTTGCGCTTCGGCAGGTGGGTGTGGACTTGTTGGGCCGAAGGGCCTGTTTCCACACTGTAAGTAATCTAATCTAATCTAATAAATTCAGCCGTCATTCTGTGAGGAAGCTGAAGATAGCTTGGTTGAATACTTAAGTAGAAGGTTTTTGGGGCCACAATCTGAAAGAATCAGACCAGGAAAGATAGGTTAAATGTATTTTTGTATATCACTGCATTATCTGAATTCATTGTGAGCTTTTCTGTTTCCTAGGAACGTGTAATAAACCATGCAGCAGGCAGCCATGGCGTTTCAGGTATTTTTATAAAATACGACATCAGCTCCTTGATGGTTACTGTGACTGAGGAGCACATGCCTTTAGGACAATTCTTAGTGAGGTTGTGTGGAATTATTGGAGGAATATTCTCAACAACAGGCAAGTATTGTAGCTTTTGACATATGCACACCAGGAATATTGACTGAAGTTGGAGTCTGTTGCTTTTAATATTCTCATGAAATTGTAGAACAAACATTTTAAATAGTCAAGACTAGAGGCAGTATAGGCACATGGAGACATAAAATCAGCTCATTTCAGTTAATGCAAATTAGATAATAAATTTTGTGAACATCTTCATTCCTCAGCACCGTGCAATGGATAAGATGGCAGCTCATCCACACACTGCACCAAAACGTACTGTAACTACAGGCTAGAAGATGCATCGTGGTCACTTACCCAGGCACCTCAAAATAACTTGGTATAAAGTGAAATGACTCCAGAAACCTGAAGTGGAATTGGCAAAAACTCAAGCCAGTACAGGCTGTAACCCTTTTGTATGCAGATCAAGCCATTGTGCATACCTTGTTGACTAGAGTGCTGTCAACTGTGTACAACATGGTAGCAATATGTCGCAATGAAACAAAATAACCAAACCTTGGACCCTAAAAATGTTGGCAGTAGTTTTTTTTGCTATAGACTTCATTCAACTGGATGTAGGTTTGCTAGTTTTCAGATATTTCGTAACCATACTAGGTGACATCTTCAGTGAGCCTCCGAACAAAGCACTGCTGGTGTTTCCTGCTTTCTATTTATATGTTTGAGTTTCCTTGGGTAACCTTGAAAATGTACCTTCCAGCTCTGAGCAAACCTATATCCAGAACCTCAACCCGAGCTACAAAATTCTCAAAACTTCATTCAACTACAGAATTTTCTTTTTGTTGGAAAAATACAAATCTTGTAATTTATCACAATGTGAAGAGCATTATTATGTTTTCTGTAGATGAATTGTTATTTGTTATTTTCATAGAATTTAAGATTCCAGTGTTTTTTTAATGGATTATTTAGATCATAATTGCTTACAAATTTCTGTTAACAAACTTATTAAGCAACTTTCCTTTTAGCAGCAACACCTATGAATTGAATGTGTCAAATATATCCATCTGCTGTAAAATTGTCATGTATTTTTTTTTAATCTGTATTTCTGTTATTCACTATTGGCCGTGGGTTTCAAAAAAAGTGCAACGGTATTTATTTGTTTGGGAAATAATTCCATATTTCTTTTAGATTAATGACAAGCTTTAGACATGTTGATGTGCAGTATTTTGCTTAATATGTCAACTTAGCATTTTTGACATCAGCTCACATCCTTGGTCTATTCTTTCCTTAGGCATGCTACATGGATTTGTGGGATTTTTTGTTGATATTATCTGTTGTCGTTTCAGACTTGGAGCTTATAAACCTAAATCTGTAAGTTTACATTATTTGTTTTGTCATTTCATCACAAATCTTTTTAGTTTTTTTAAAACAGCTGCTGCTGTTTGTGAGAAAACCCATCTGGTTTACCAGCCCTTTAAGGAGGGAGACGTACTGTCTTTACCTGGTCTGATCTCCATGTGACTCCAGCTGGACAGCAATGTGGTTGACTCTTAACTGCCCTCTAGGCAATTAGGGATGGAGGGTAAATGCTAACTTAGCTAGGCATGCCCACATTAAAAAAAACAATGGTGCTAAGCTTAAATAAGACTGATTACAGAGGAATGAGGGTAGAACTGGCTGAAATGGACCGGGGATTGCAGTTCAGCAGTAAAGACTTTTGAGGAATAATGGTAGACATTTAAGAAAGTAAAGATTTATCCCTGTAAAGTAGGATTCCAGGAAGGGAATAAGCCAACTGTGGTTAACCAGAGAACTTAAACATAAGATCAAATTGGAAGAAATACAATATGTCAAAAAATTAGTAAGCTAGAGGATTACAAAAGTTGCAAACATCCAACAAAAGATGACTTTTAAAAAAAAACAAGAGTGAGAAAATAAAGTGAGGGTAAATTTGTAAGTGAAATCAAGATGTACAACAAGCTTCTTTCGTTGTTTGGGGGTGGGGGAGGTAGTGGACAAAACAATAATTGGTGAACCAACAACTGGCAGAGGAGTTGTATAAAAACTTTGGATCAGTCTTCACAGTAGAAAGCATTAGTATCTCAAAATTACTAAATATTCAAGGGCAAAAGGCAAGAAGGAAATAAATACGAAAGGTATCACTGGAGGAAAAAAATGCAAGGGAGTAATCTGGCTAAAGACCAATAAGGCCCCAGGCTTAATGGTAGCATTAAAAGACAGCTACAGAGATGATGGATGTCCTTGTAGTAAGATTCCAGGGATTCCTAGATTTCAATCCCCAGAGGATTGGAAATTTGCAAGTGGTAACAGCTGTTTTTTACGCAACAGGGACAAATATCTGGTCGGCATGGACAGGTAGGACCGAAGAGTCTGTTTCCATACTGTACATCTCTCTGACTCTAAACTTGGTGCTGAGTGCATTAGTAGCAAACTCCTCGCTACCGAATTAGAGATGTTTGGATTGAGACCAAAGAATGCCTGTCACTTGTGGCACCTTTGTGCTACACCATCAGAAATGAGTTCTTTGCTTTGTAAAGAAACTAATGCCTTTTTACGATGTGTATCCCATTTCATGAATTGTAAAATTGGTTTATCTTTATATCATCAGAATTAGATTTTATGTATTTTTAAAAATGAATTAAAAATTTTCTAACCAGTTGGAATGAAATTCTAAATCATAAGGATTGTAATGAAAATCTAGTCACAAAAAATGCTAAACGGACATGAGAAAAGGTTTCGCTGCTGAGTGCATTTTCAATTTTATTTGCACTATTATGATGCAAGTAATATCCTTTAACAGCATTCTTCTGACGTTTTTAGTATTCTATATTAAATGACGAGAATTTATGCAAACAGTCAAATTTATTTTATATTTCAAACATGGAGACAGGAGTACACCCCAGCATAATTAGCTGCTCAGTTAATCTCACTTCATTCTCCACAGTCTGATAACCTCTGGGTTTATTCAACAAGCCATCAACTTAAGATCATCAAATTAATCCCGATGTGTAAAATTAGAAGTAGTGTTCTGATCCCAGCTGATATTATTACTGGACAAGTCAGATACCAGAATGAGATCTGGCCTGATGGCTCATGTTTGATTTTTTTTTTTACCCAGTTTGACATGCTCGTCTTTCACTGAAATCAAATGCACAGCCTTCTGTGCTTAACTAGAAGACACATTTATTGCACAAAAGAATAAAGTAAAATGGAACAAACTATCTAAATATAACATAGTTTGAAAGATTTCAACACACAGCATTACGAGTTCCCAGATACTCCTCCTCCTCCCCACCCCAAACACGCCAATTACATTTTGCAGTTGTTTGAAACCAATTCCAGAGAAATTCCTTCCCTGTTAAATCAGTAGGTTTGACTAAACTGCATCATAGTTTGTCCCATGAGCTCTGACATTTTTAATTCTTGACTACTGTCTTATCTGAGAGCTTAGACTTTATTAATCTTTTAATAGTCCGCATAGAACATAGAAAAGTACAGCACAGTACAGGCCCTTTCGCCCACGATGTTGTACCGAGGTTTAATCGTAATGTAAAATATAATAACTTAACCTACGCACCCCTCAACTCACTGCTATCCATGTGCATGTCCAGCAGTTGCTTAAATGTCCCTAATGACTTTGCTTCCACCACCACCGCTGGCAACGCATTCCATGCATTCACAACTCTCAGCGTAAAGAACCTACCTCTGACGTCTCCTTTATATCTTCCTCCTAATATCTTCAAACTATGACTCCTTGTACCAGTCAGTCCTACCTTGGGGAAAAGTCTCTGGTTATTGACTCTATCTATTCCACTCAACATCTTGTATATCTCGATCAGGTCTCCTGTCTTCCTTCTTCTCTTCAGAGAGAAAAGTCCGAGGATAGTTCTAACAAAACACACCTAGCCTGGAAGTTTCTCAAGCTGCACTCTTTCACTGATGCAATTTATTTCCTTTACTGCTCTGCACAGTATCCTTTTGTCTGATCCCAGTCGGATCTGCACTAAATTTTGAAATAAACATGCTCATCCTAGACTCAGCAAAGCCAATGGCTTGATGTCTCCTTTCTCTGGTTGTTAACCTCCAGTTAAATAAACTTACATTAACACATCAGGAGGCAAAAACTGATTTAAAATCATGGTTCCAGAAAGACTAACCTAGTTAATTTCTTAAACACATTCACAAAAATAGACCAACACCCACATACTACTAGTTTAAAATCCAGTCTTAAAAACATGATTTTTATGCATATAAATCACACATCTTTCATCACAATAGTGAGGTACCTGTGGTAGAATTTAAGTTTGGTTGCCATTTGTATCATAACTTCTTTTTTAAAAAAAAGCCAATTATCAAATAAATAAAATAACTCTTCAAATCCTGCAATCATAACAGTTGCGCTTTTTTAAAAAAAAATTCATTCCTGTTTTCTACTCTGTCCAGCAATCCAAATGCTTGTCTTAACTATCAAACTTAAAGAATGAAAAAGCAGAAATGACAGCAAGTGAAACATTTGATGGGGTTTCCACCTTATTTTCATATGCTCGTTGACCTTAAAATGGAAAGGTACTTCCTTAACCACTCAAATGAAGCAGGAAAACTAGGGGCGTACTAATGTTTGCAGAGTTTTAAAGGACCAGATGTTTTACAATTCCTGCTACCATATCATAGTCGCAAAATGGATATTTATTTGGAAAATCTAGGATTGTGCGTCTTAATTCCTGTCCCATGAAAACACTTCCAAGGCCATTCTGTCCTTGGGAGTTTTGAGTTAAGACATCGAGCATTGCTGAGTTTTGGTGCTTTTGCGCACCCGATTTATCATTTAAGAGCTGGTTTGATCCTATTTTGTTCAGAATCATCATAGCTGCCGAAGAGAGGACACTTTTATCTCTCAAGCCTGGCAAAGGCAAAGCGCAGACCAAACAAAGCAGCACTACAGAAAATTTCATACCACTTTCAGAATTCTCTCGATGTTATCAATTATGTTCAACTGAATATAAAAGATGTGCTCGAACTAATTGGGCCAGTAGTTGGAATGTAAACAATATCGAACTGTTTTAAAACTGGGGAATTCTGATGCTATGGCTATGATTTGAAGAATTCCAGGCATACAAATGGTGAATGCCCGTTTACTAAGTCAAAGTTCAAAGTGGATCATTTCTAAGCCAAACAGCTAGGTAAAGAAAGTACATCATATAAGAGACCAATAAGATAAGAATATGTTTTGTCAAGCCAAATACAACATTAAAGTATGAATAGATCTATTGTGCCCTTTTAAAAGGGATGTTGACAATTCTAGGGTTTTAGAAATTATTCTAAGGTCAATAGAAATAACTCTAAGCTCTTAAATCATAGTTATTCAGATGGCCAAAAATTGCTTTTCGTGGAAAGTGATTATCTAGTCTGAAAATTAGAGGAAGAATAGTAGAAATGGGGGATTAAAAATTTGCCGCCCTCTGGCCGCAAGTCCAAGGATCATAAAACAAAAATAAAAGATTCTCCACAGGTGCTGCCAGACCTACTGAGTTTTTCCCCGATTTCTGTTTTTGTACAAGTTTGACTGGAATTGAGTTAGTGTCTACCTAGCTTCTAAAGTCACTACCACCTGTTGAATCTGTGACTCTTAGGAGAACTCTTTAGTAGGCGAAATATTGATAATTCACCTACCCCAAGATGTTGGCAGAGAAGGATCTAAGCAGAAAGTAATAACATAGCCAGCCTTTCTTTTTGTAAAACTTTAAGACACATTTTAAGAGAACTAATGGTTCTCTTACCAAACCATTATAGAGAATTGCTGAATTATCAACAGTGAAATTACTGGAATCAGTAGTCAACAATATTTGGATCCCATCACACAACAATAAAGCAGAAGTAGGTTATTAAGCTCCTTGAACCAATCTGTCATTCAACATAGCTCAACTATATCTCGACTCATCTTGGGACATACATTCCTTAGTACTCCTACATAACAAAAATCAATTTATTAATCTGAATTGGAACTCTTATTGGTAAAGTATTTATGAATGTTCCTAAATGTCGATATTGAGCATTACGTTGGTTAGAAATGTGACTAACCCTTAGCAAAAACAAAATGTGGAACATATGCTTCTATAAAACAATTGCAATTAGAAAGAGGCACTTTACTAGTTTGAATGGAGTTTAGTTTTTATTTGTTCCCCCCCCGCTTTCTGACCCTCTGCATTGTCGCTTTGTGTTTGTGTTCATAAATTTGTCATCTTCATCCATTTGCAATTTTATGACCTGTTCAAATATTAATGTTGCTAGTTCAAATAAAAATTGGTTTCACAAACAAACAAAAAACATTGAGCTCTGTTATCTAACAAAACTTTGCTCTAAGTTTTCTTTAGTTTAGAGGTTTAATCATCTTTTTTTAATTATGATGTTTAAACAATTCAGTGCAAATAGTGCTACAGTTTGGAACATTTTATTTACTGCAGTATTTCCATTGCAGTTTGCAGCATTTGATATACAATTAAATATCGAAAACGTGCATTATGCATATACACGTATTGCAGTTAAAAAAATTTATGTCACACTGCAATTGGTAAATTTCACCTAAATTCACTTGTCTCTTATTTGAATATGATTAGAGTTGTACACAATGTTTCCTTTGTTTCTGTTGATTTAAACACACAAATACTCTAAAGGAAAATCCCACCATGGTATTTGTCATATTTATGAAATCTATTTAAATGATTCATGCTTATTATTGTAAAATTATTTAATATAGGTGGAAAATAATTCAAGGACGCAGTTTTAAAATGTAGCTAATAAATTTCCTGTCAAACTAATTTTGTATATTTGTATAAATATATTTAATTTTAATGGAAATAATATTCTCTTTTGGCAAATGTTTTACTGCATGTTTTGTTTTCCAGATCCCTGTACTCGATGGCCACATGAATAATCACTCACTCCCAATTTTAGATGATGTTGAGCAGTAACATCAAGCAGAGAGATGTTCAAGGAATAAAAGCAATTTGGTGGATTTTTCCCTTAATTTTAAATGTGCAATAAACATTTTTGGGTTGCACAGCCCTTGTTTAAATAAATCATTAGTTAAATTCTAGTCTCTTAACTATTTCAATACCAGTCAAGACATTACATGTCAAGTCATAACATTACCACTATCTCATGAGCTGGTTATTGAATAATCCAGTGTCGCCTTTGAAAATAAAAGGGAGAACAATCAGTATTTTGTGGACATACTTCAGATGAGAGAACTGGAAATCTGGTTTGTGATTTATTTACACAATACAATGTAATTTGTTATGTTATAAATCCGCCAAAAGGATTTGTTTCTACAATTGTATGTGAAGTTCAAAAATGTGTGTATGCAGACAGGATTGTACCAGAATCTTTGTTGCATAATAGGAATGAATGAATGAATACAGGGTGTTGTACTGTGCAGGGTAATCCTGTCACAGAATCATCTGTGTTAAGAATAAAATATTGGAAGACACCCTAAAGTTTGACTGCGTAAAGGCAATAATGTTAATAGTAAGAATAAACATTAGGAGCTTGTCGTGCTCCTAATCTCTCCTCTTTTAAAGTAGTTTTCCTTCTCTTGTATTGGCTAAAAAATTCTGTAAGTTTCTGAATTGAGAATCTGCAATTTAAAATTTCAGATGCATTGGTCTATCACTGACCTGTTCTTCTGGTTATGGCTGCTAAAAGCATCTCGTTCTATTCATCCAGTTGAATTAGAACAGCTGCCTCTGAATTATAGATTTTTTTTCTACATGTGTCTAGTGTTGTTTATTTTAAAAATAATGTAAGAGTAGGTTGGTGATTCAACAATGCATGTTTGTTTTGTCGGGGTTCTAGCTCTTTGTATGTATGTGAATCTTCAAGTAGCCATGAATCAGATGCTTAAGCATTTGCATTGATACCAGTGTGCAGTCCCTTCAGTCAAAGTTAGGAAGCAGTCTATTTAGTTACCTGAACAGAAAAATAGATAGTGGTAAACTAAACATAATGTGCTGTACGAACAGCAGTGATTGTGAGATTGCAAAACATGGTTGAGCCATTGTATTCTGCATAATATTATAAAATCAGGACTAAACTCTCGTTTTATTAATTCAAGTCACAGATCAACCTTTGTAAATGGGCTATCATTGTCAGTTTAGAGCTACTTTCCCTTCTTCACAAAGAAACTGGCTGGTATCAGTCATAAATGATAGTATATTTGAGACTCCATGTTTGTCATGGAAGCTCAAGCACATTTTACTGCTGTATCTAAAAAGAAAATCTGTTCAACTTTGTAATTTCCAGTTACACATTCTTTCCATTCTACTTTGTGATACCTGTGATGAATAAAATTAAATTTTGCACAGATATAAAATAACTGTACTGCAGGCTTTAGTAATAGCTGGTATTTAATAAAATTACAAGATTAATTTTGGAGATTATAAAGTTATTTTGGTTTAGTATGGACTGTTGTCATGGGAGAAGTTATAAAAATAATGAAGAAGAATATATATATTTTTAGCTAGCAATGTTAATTATGCATCTTTTTTTGGAGTCAGCATAGTTTTTATACATGAGTAATCCCAATACAACTCAATCTTTGCTATTTGTGCATTAAATCAGGACATAATGACGATATTGACACTGGAACATATGATCTGTACATTTTGCCAATTTTAAATCCTGCATATTTCCAATATAGAGCAGGGACACCTATAGGATTTCTGTTGAGCTGTAGTTGAAATAGCAAACTTAAGGCTTATTTTACTTTGTCCTTCATGAAGTGTAGGCTTAACTGATCACTCCTGCAAATATTACCTAATTGGTGCTATTTTTGTGTTTCAAATAAGAAATATTTTTCAGCAACAATTTGTTTCTGGTGCTGTTTTAATGCTGAATGAAATGTCTTAATTATATTCATTTTAGAAGAAAATACCCATAACGTTCTGTACAAGTATACTTAACAGATTTTTTTTTTTAAAAACTGTCAGTGGAATGCAGTAATAATTTTTCAAAATATGTCCCTAATTCCTGCATCCAAAGCAAGACAACATATTTAATGGTGGTGTATGCTGAAAGTAACAGGATATCTTAATTCTGGCTTTGATGTCTGTGATGCTGGAATGGCACAAGAAGTTTTGAAAATGTACCATTTCTGACTTTTCAATTTAACCTGCAATATTTGGTAGGTGCACAAGATGTTTGCTTAAATACACAGGCATTTCAAAATGTATGCAAATTCTGTTTCTATCAGATAAGTAGTATAGCTGAAGTGAGTGTACTTGTTCTTGACATTAAGACAACATTTGTGTATGACACCAAGAATCCTTAGTAGAATTGAAATTAGCAAAGATCAAAGGATGTATCTTTAATGACTAGTTATCTCTGGAACAAAGGAAGATGGTGTGGGTTTTGGATGCCAATCATGTCAGCCCCAGAACATCACGACGAATTTTTAAGGACGAACTCCTAGTTGCTTCAGTTCAAATGCAGAGCTGTTCTGGTTACAGTCTCCAGTTGCATTTTAAACTTTGCATATAATCAAACAACCCATACCCACATGCAGGAAGACCTAAATGGCATACTTCAATTGATAAGTGGTAAGTAGCATTCATGCAAAACAAGAGTTGGAAATGACTGCAACAAGAGAACTCCATAATCACTGTCAACTTACCATCCCTTGCCATCATCATTCTGAGGCCACAATTGACCAGAAATTCTACTAGATTTGCTACCTAAATGCTAAACAGTGGCTAAATATACTGAAGCTCAATATGTAATTTACCAAAGGTATTCCAGCACTTCAAAGGCAATAGTCTAAAATGCTCTTCACTTGGACAAATGGGCACAGCCAGAACAACCTTCAAAGGCAAAGTATCACAACATCCAGTACAAAAGAGTGCTTGATTGGTACCACTAAACATTCATGATTTGTACACTTCGGTTGCAGTTGTATCACTTAACAAGGTGTGCTTCAGCAAGACCTCCCAAATTCATGGCCACCACATTGAAGGACAAAGATAACAGGTGAATGCAAACATCACAGACAATTCTAAACAAACCAAGCCATGACCTGTACAACTAAGACCATTCCTTCGCTGTTTTTTTGGCTAAATCCTGGATGTCCCTATCTCATTATTGTAGAAACATCTTTGCCACGTAGACTGCAATAGTTCAAGAAGATAATCAACCATTACTTTTCCTAGGGCAATTAAAAATCAATAAAGGATAGCTTTACGAGTAACACCAAGCGTAAGTAAGGCCACAGTGAAGTTTTAACTAGTGTCTGGGCTGGGAAGCAGAAGTTGGTTCACTGCTAATCCGAATACAGAAAAAGCTATTTGAGTCTGAAGGTATTTGTGGAGGACAGGAGCAAAATGCTCCATGAGGAAGGGTACATTTGCTCTTGCCCTCATTCCTTTCTTTTCCTTGCCACTAACTTGGATGGTGGCACAATTGTACTCAAGTTTGCTGTCACTCATCTAATGTAATCTTCACACTGGTTCTCTGAGAGTTCACATGGCACTTAAACGAGACTTGAGGGTTAAAATTTGCATGACATCGCACTACATCATTTCTAGAAACTTGCTTAAAATTCAAACTGACTTCATGAATTATTCTGTGGTAAGGGAGAAGGATTTTCCTTGATTTCCTTCTTCCATCCAATTGGAAGAGCAGATAAAAGATGCCCTTGGGTTTTTACCAATGACTTTTCTCCAGAAGACTGCTTTGAAATATCTGTAGATTAGTGGCTCCTAAAGATTAGACAGCTGTAGTAGGCACAAGCTTACATTACACAACTTGCTGGAATCCAGTCAATCACCACCATATTGCTACCTCATTTTTATAGCTTATTAATAAGTAGTTTTGGGGTTAACATTAGCTTATATTAAATTTTATCTTATTTGTAATGAGTAGTTGTTAATCTTTGTCATGAAATTAATTAGATTGCACATTTTATGGCATATACCTGCTTACCACATAAATTGTAACAGATTATGATTTGGGGCAAAAGGGTCTTTTATAGAGTGGCGGTGCAGTTTTTTCTGAAGATTTGACGGATACTTAGCAGAATTGCTGTTTTTGAGTTGTTTAATGTGATACAAGTTTTGAAACTGTTCGTTAATGTTCGATGATCACTACAAAAAGATATTTTATTTTGTTTTAATTTGAATGCAATTAAAGAAACATCTCCCAAACAAATGAGCATTTGTGCTATTCATTTTAAGTAAACATGATGGAGTTTGGAAATAATAGCCCTGATAGTTACTGAAGCAGGGGTGAGAGTGGGTGTCTTGTATGATTTCAGAATGTTCAACATATCTGTGGCATTTTAATTCAGCCAGATCATTAGGATTTTACTTCCAAGTTCAGTGGATAATGAATAGTAGCAGCTGTGATGAGGATCTGAATGAAAATTATCTCGATGCAAGTATTTAAAGGACGAAACGCAAGATGCATCGTAGAACATTTGGGAATATGATGAGTGTTTGTTTTTAAGTGATATTTCCCATAGTGTAATGCTGGGGCTTGATGACAAAGAGATAATCTGTTCAAGCAATAGGATGAAGAACCTGGTGAGATGTGGCCTAGATGTTGGTGAACAGGAACATAGTTCTTCCTATACTCTGCTGTCCAACCAGCCATACTCATGGATTCAATACAGGCAGTGCTTTAATAACCCAATAGGAAAGGTGAGTGCAGTTACTCATAAACCTGTCGTGTATCTCATCTACTTTGTCAAACCTATTGCATCTGTCATAGCCACTTATATATTTTTTCAAAATCACATCTGTTCATCCATTAATTACCCCTCTACCTGGTGAAAATTCTTTAATAGCCACACTAACCAAATACACGCCATCCATTGGGTGAATTCCTGTTAATTGCACTCATTTGTAAGAATGTTCTTCCTATCCTTGCAGAAAAAAAGAGCACCAAACACTTGGAAGAAGGAGAAAACAGAAGGTGGTCCTCCACACCATCTCAGCTCATAAATGCAGAGGAGACGATTTTGAAGATAAATTTTATTTTCAGCATCCTACTACTTTAAATATCCGTGAGCTGTGTTTCATACAGCATTTGGCCATGTTATGATTTTGACAGTGAATGAAATGTAATCATTTCAATAATAACTTCAAATTTCATATCTGACCAGTACAAATCCTTGTCTTTCATTTCTGATAGGGCTTTCATGAAGTAACAGAAGCTGGTGGATGTTACAGATAATGATTCTTTAGAATTCTTGAGGGTGACATGGTATCTCAGGATTCATACACCAGCAAAGATAGCCACATTTCAGTTAAGATAATTTAGTTAATCTCACAACTCAACTCTGATCTTCTAAGTACACAATAGCACATTGGATAATGAAAGCAGTGAGCAGATCATGTTGGAGGGTGCCGCTGTAACCAAGTTCTGTTCAGCTGGGATGACTGGGCAATAACTACATATTTGTTGCTCATATGGAATTTTTGTAACACTGTTGGATGAGAACTCTTATGATGCATAGGTATTGTCCCTACCTCTGAGTCAGGAAGCCCAGGTTCAATGGCTTTGTGTGTGGGAAATCACGTCTCACAAACTTAATTGAGTTTTTTGAAGAAGTAACGAAGGGAATTGATGAGGGCAGAGTAGTAGATGTGATCTATATGGACTTCAGTAAGGTTCCCCATGGGAGACTGATTAGCAAGTGTAGATCTCATGGAATAAAGGGAGAACTAGCCATTTGGGTACAGAACTGGCTCAAAGGTAGAAGACGGAGGGTGGTGGTGGAGAGTTGTTTTTCAGACTGGAGACCTGTGACCAGTGGAGTGCCACAAGGATCAGTGCCGGGTCCTCTACTTTTTCTCATTTACATAAATGATTTGGATGCGAGCATAATAGGTACAGTTAGTAAGTTTGCAGATGACACCAAAACTGGAGGTGTAAGTGGACAGCTAAGTGGGTTACCTCAGATTACAACAGGATCTTGATCAGATGGGCCAATGGGCTGAGAGATGGCAGATGGAGTTTAATTCAGATAAATGCGAGGTGCTTCATTTTGGAAAAACAAATTTTAGCAGGATTTATACATTTAATGGTAAGGTCCTAGGGAGTGTTGCTGAACAAAGAAACCTTGGATGCAGGTTCATAGCTCCTTGAAAGTGGAGTCGCAGGTAAATAGGATAGTGAAGAAGGCGTTTGGTATACTTTCCTTTATTAGTCAGAGTATTGAGTACAGGAGTTGGGAGGTCATGTTGCGGCTGTACATGGTTGGTTAGGCTACTGTTGGAATATTGCATGAAAATCTGGTCTCCTTCCTATCAGAACAACGTTGTGAAACTTAAAAGGGTTCAGAAAAGATTTACAGGGATGTTGCCAGGGTTGAAGGATTTGAGTTATAGGGAGAGACTGAATAGGCTGGGGCAGTTTTCCCTGGAGCGTCGGATGCTGAGTGGTGACCTTATAGAGGTTTACAAAATTATGAGGGGCGTGGATAGGATAAATAGACAATGTCTTTTCCCTGGGGTCGGGGAGTCCAGAACTAGAGGGCATAAGTTTAGGGTGAGAGGGGAAAGATATAAAAGAGACCTAAGGGGCAACTTTTTCATGCAGAGGGGTGGTACATGTATGGAATGAGCTACCAGAGGATGTGGTGGAGGCTGGTACAATTGCAACATTTAAGAGGCATTTGGATGGGTATATGAATAGGAAGGGTTATGGGCCGGGTGCTGGCAGGTGGGACTAGATTGGGTTGGGATATGTGGTCGGCATGGACAGGTTGGACCGAAGGGTCTGTTTCTATGCTGTACATCTCTATGACTCTATGACTCTAAAGTCCCAATTGCATAATGACATGGTCTGAACAAGGTTTATTTGAAAATAACTAACACTATTGAGTTTCACTGTGTGGATTTTTAATTTCTCATCAGTCATGTTCGAGATAGGTATCCCTCATCTCCAACAGACAGCAACTAAGTTCCGAAGGCATCAGGGCTCTCAGACTCCTGAAGGGGAAAAAAGAATGGAAAGTCTTTGGAACCTTATGCTGACATACAGAAATATATTTTGTGATAAAATGCCAGCTGCACATTGATGGAACAGAAGCCATTGAAGTTGACAAATGCTCCTAATTAATCTCTGGATTGCCAAATTGCCAATTATCACTCCAACATTTGTGAGCTGCTAAATCAGCAATTCTAGATATGGCTCTGACAGCATCCTGAACAGATGCAGTGACAATGAAATTAAGGATAGCAGGGCAATTTGTGTCACTGGTAACACATGGCCACTATGAACAATGGGCTGCCAGACATTGCCACTTTCTGGTATAACAGCCTGAACATCCTGAGAAACTGCTGATCAGATGTGCTAAAATAAATTCTGTCTCTACACTTGAGAGAGCGCCTCCTCCAAGCTGGAAAGCCACCAGATGTATTATGAACAAATCGTTTCCCATTATCCAGTCATTAGACAGTACAGGTAGTTCTCCTATAACACTGTAGTTGTGTTCCAGCAAGACCTCACTTAACAGAAAATTGCTTAATATAAATAATGGGGTCTATGGGAAAAGTAGGGTTGGGGCAAACCGGCAAAACATACCACACTTGATTATTCAAAAATCATCCAAAAGTCTAACACAAGGTATAAATCATGTCTATCAATGAAACAGAAGTAAATTTAGCACAGTATATTTTAAAAATATTGTTAATGCAGGGACAGAGGGTGCCTAAGGTAGACTCCCTCATTCCTGTTAAACGAGCTATATCACATATTCTCTCCTAATGCTGAAAATGCTTTATAATATTGAGCTTCTCTTCCAATTATGGCCTTTCATTTGTGTATGCCACCCGCAATTTTATCACCAGGACACTTCTTGCTAACATTCTTGTCACTATGCCCCACCATTTTTTTTCAAAAAAAGGGATAATCTTGGAATAGTGTATCTTTCTCAAGAAGTTGCACAATGTATCTCTCTTCTAAAAGCTGCTCTCTGTACAGTACCTCTCACAGAACGCTGCTCTGTCGGCAGCTGAGATCAGCACATGCGCAGAATGGCATGAAGCCCAGCACTGACATCAGCACGTACTCTGAACGAAGAGCGCAAAACGATCACTGCTAGAATCGTACTATTGCAAACAGAGGTAAGCATTCTCAAAAATACCATTCCTTGATTCCTTAGCAACATTATAAACAAAATGCGCTGTTGGAACGTATGTTAACCAATCACTACCTGTATTGAGCATTATTGTGGTTTATTTCCACAAGGTTGATTCTTTTTACCGTGCTTTCACTAGTGAGTTTCAGGAAACCAACAGATAAAGCATTAAATTTCAATTTCAAATTAAATATCAGTTCAAATATTGCTGCATTGACCATTTAGCATGAAAGTGGAAGCTGTAATAGAAGAAGACCATAGGCTGCTCTCTCATTCAAGACTGATGATTGTTGGGGAGTTTAGCAAGAGGCTCACCACTCCTCAGACGAGGAGTGAGGTAGAAAGATAGGGTCTTCAGCTAGTATGGAAATCAAACTCTCACTGTATCACAAACTAGCCAACTGTGCTAACCAAACCACAGCCCCGTATGTTAACAGACAATGAGCCTCTCAAAGTGCACAAACAGCCTAACATAAACACAGAAGATTGCTAACTGGAACTGACTTCCAGGCACACTGGTATTTTTTTTGTATTTAACCTCTTTACTCATTTCCAAACCCACCTTCTGCTTCAGGTTAAAACTTGACTCTGTACAAAAATATGAAGCAGGAGAAAGTTTTGAATACAAGTGAATGGCTACTATAAGAAGCTTGAGAATCCACAGAAGTCCATAGTAAGATTTTTTAAACCTCT
The DNA here is from genome assembly GCF_037043375.1 of Chiloscyllium plagiosum. Taxonomy (NCBI): domain Eukaryota; kingdom Metazoa; phylum Chordata; class Chondrichthyes; order Orectolobiformes; family Hemiscylliidae; genus Chiloscyllium; species Chiloscyllium plagiosum. The sequence goes on from NW_028270157.1 coordinate 38,987,344, forward strand.
ATCAACTGAAATTATTGGCTTCTTAATGCTTGATAATCAATTGATAATAATAAATCTCACTAATATAACATAACATGAGGAAGAATATAATCCAGCCATAGTTCTTTTCTCTGTGAATATTTGAGGAGTACACAAATGTTCTTGACTATAATGTGCTATGTTTGAGCAGCCTGTTAACAGTGTCTGGTATCAGCAATAAAGAAATGTTGCTTTAGGAAGATAGAGTCATAGAGATGTACAGCATGGAAACAGACCCTTCGGTTCAACCCGTCCATGCCGACCACATATCCCAACCCAATCTAGTCCCACCTGGCAGCACCCAGCCCATATCCCTCCAGACCCTTCCTATTCATATACCCATCCAAATGCTTCTTAAATGTTGCAATTGTACCAGCCTCCACCATTTCCTCTAGCAGCTCATTCCATATACCTACCGCCCTCTGCATGAAAAAGATGTTGGAAAGCTGCAAGCACCTATTAATGAATGCATTTCAGTAGAAACTGAAAGGCATTTTTATTACCCTTGTGAGGAGGAAGCTTTTTAATTTGATTTATTCAAATCTGGTAGTATAATATTCTAAAGTTCTCAGTGGTTTAAAGATTCATAAGCTTTTGAAAACTTTTGGTGCAAATTAACAGTTGTACTAATATTTTTGAATTAATTCTGCTAATTTATCATTTTAACATGTAAAGAAATGTTGAATGAAATAAAGAACTCTGAGGAAAGTGAGTCTTGGTGTTTGGACAGCCATCAGATGAACTGTTCAATTCTTGTTGTGTCTTACAAACCCTGCTCTTGGGTGCAGTAGTAATATAATTACATACATGGCAATCATCAGAATTCCAAAGTTAAAAATCACACAACACCAGGTTATAGTCCAACAGGTTTAATTGGAAGCACATTAGCTTTCGGAGCGACATTCCTTCATCAGGTGATTGTGGAGGGCTCGATCGCAACACAGAATTTATAGCAAAAATTTGCAGTGTGATGTAACTGAAATTATACATTGAAGAATTGATTGTCTGTTAAGCCTTTCATCTGTTAGAATACGTGATAGTTTCACTTCTTTCATGTGTAAATCACAAAACCCTTTTTTTTAAAGTTGCATTCTCGGGTTAGCTGTTAACAATGGTGATAGCTAGACAATATGTTGAAGGTGTTAGCCCCCTGTGTTCTCTGTCTATGACCTGATGTTTAGATTGATTCTAATCTAAAAAGTGAGATAACAGAGTTTTACATAAATTCATGCAGTTTTTGAGCTCAGAGTTCTACATGAATATATGCAGTTTTTGAGCAAAGTGCAATGTAACTCTGCAAGTACAAAAAAAATTCACCACACAAAATATATGTGTGTGTGTCTGTCTGTGGTGGGGGTTGTGAGTGTGAGAAAGTGTGTGTGTGTGTGTGTGTGTGGTGAGTGCAGAGTGTCTTAAGTCTGTGAGGGGGTGCATGTGTGGGAGTGTGTGTGTCTATAAGGGTGTGTGTGGGTGTCTGTGTGCGCGTCTGTGTGTACCTGTGTGTGTGTGTATGTGAGTGTGTGTGTAGGAATATCTGTGTGTGTGTGTGTAGTGCAATGGTGATCACCTGTAATGTGACATGAACCCAAGGTCCCGGTTGAGGCCCTCCCTATGGGTACCGAACTTAGCTATCAGCCTGTGCTCGGCCACTTTCCTCTGCTGCCTGTCCCAAAGTCCACCTTGGAGGATGGTCACCCGAAGGTCTGAGGCTGAATGTCCTGGACCACTGAAGTGTTCCCCAACTGGGAGGGAACCCTCCTGTCTGTTGATTGTTGTGCGGTGCCCATTCATCCGTTGTCGTAGCCTTTGCTCGGTTTCCCCAATGTACCATGCCTCCGGGCATCCTTGCCTGCAACGTATAAGATAGACAACGTTGGCTGAGTCACATGAGTACCTGCCATGTACAAGGTGGGAGGTGTTTCCATGCATAATAGTGGTATCTATGTCCACAATCTGACACGTCTTGCAGCGTCCACCGTGACAGGGTTGTATGGAGTTGTCCTCAGAGCCGGGCACCTTCAACATATTGCTGAAAATTTGTTGCTGGAACAGCGCAGCAGGTCAGGCAGCATCCAGGGAACAGGAGAATCGACGTTTCGGGCATAAACCCCTCTCCTGTTCCCTGGATGCTGCCTGACCTGCTGCGCTGTTCCAGCAACACATTTTCAGCTCTGATTTCCAGCATCTGCAGACCTCACTTCCACCTTCAACATATTGTCTAGCTATCACCATTGTAAACAGCTAACCCGAGAATGCAACTTTAAAAAAAGGGTTTTGTGATTTACACATGAAAGAAGTGAAACTATCACTGTATTCTAACAGATGAAAGGCTTAACAGACAATCAATTCTTCAATGTATAATTTCAGTTACATCACACTGCAAATTTTTGCTATAAATTCTGTGTTGCGATCGAGCCCTCCACAATCACCTGATGAAGGAGCGTCACTCCGAAAGCTAGTGTGCTTCCAATTAACCTGTTGGACTATAACCTGGTGTTGTGAGAATTTTAACTTTGTACACCCCAGTCCAACACCGGCAACTCTGAATCATCAGAATTCCAGGCTTTGATAGGTGTTTACTCATAAAAGATGTGGAATTGATGACAGTTAAAGTGATGGTTCTTCAAGAGGAAGTAATTGATTAAAAGGTTGACAATGAAGTGGGCAAAATTGGGTAAAATCAATTTTGTTGAGATAGCAAGGAAAATTACTGCTCCCTGTGAAGAAATGGGAAAGTAGAGCATCAAAAGCAGTTGATGGAGAAGCAAGGCAGCTTGAACGGATACAGTGCAAGAATAACAAATACTTTCAACATTTGGATTTCCTTTTCAAAACCAAATGCCTAGTAAGCTGCAGTAAAACTTCCTTACTTTTGTATTCCATTTCCACTGCAACATACAACATTTGATTTGCTTTCTTCATTGCTTGCTGCACCAACATGCTGTGATTCATGTACCAGGATATCCAGATCTCTCTGTACTACTGACCACGTAACCACGCTCAATTCAAATAATATAGTTTTTCTATTCTTACCGTTAAAACTAATACGTTGATATTTATTCATACTAGCACTCCACCAGCCAAGTTTTGGACTGCTCATTTCATCTGTCTATATAACCTTTGCAGTCTATCCTCCTCTGGATAACATACTTTGCAACCTAGCTTGGTTTGATCAGCAAACTTGGCCACCATACATTTGATCCACTCATCTAAATCATTGATATACACTGTAAATAGATGAGGACCAATCCCTGTGACATTCCACTAATCACAAGTTTCTATATTTGAGAATCAGTACATTAGTAGTGCTGTGGGACTAAGTAGTAGTCTAACTGGCTCATTCCTCGGTAACATTAAGTGTTGAAGCACTGAATTGGTTATGGAAATAAGTGGTAACATTCATGTCAAGCATTGGATTACCAACCCTTGGTTTTCTGTCCATCAATTTAAATAGATGGTATATCACAAGTTAGGATCAAAGGTTTTCACCAGCATTCAGTGGAGTGGCATTTTGCAGTGGAAATGTGTGATCAGCTGGTCAGCTTTTTAAATAGGACTGTTTTTTTCTAACAATTCTTGGAGGGTCAACTAAAGTAATTTTTTTTCCAATACTTGAATTATGATCTAATTTTTTAATTTCTGAGATAAATAGGATCTGCAAAACCTGTCACTAATGTGTTTTGAACTCCATATTATTGACAATTTGATTTTCAAGGTTTATTAATATAAATAATAGGTCTCATAAGATAAAGCCTTTTAATTTATATTGGTATCTTTCATGACCTCAACCTTAGTTTCCACACTGGTCAGCTTTTTAAATAGGACTGTTTTTTTCTAACAATTCTTGGAGGGTCAACTAAAGTAATTTTTTTTCCAATACTTGAATTATGATCTAATTTTTTAATTTCTGAGATAAATAGGATCTGCAAAACCTGTCACTAATGTGTTTTGAACTCCATATTATTGACAATTTGATTTTCAAGGTTTATTAATATAAATAATAGGTCTCATAAGATAAAGCCTTTTAATTTATATTGGTATCTTTCATGACCTCAACCTTCCCAAAAACATTTTACAGCTAACTAAGTACTATTGAAGTGCGGTCACATTTGTAATAGAAAATATATGGTAGCCAATTGAACACAGCAAGTTTCCACAACCAGCAGAAAGAGGAATAACCAATCTATTTGTGACTTTGGTCAATGACAAATACTAGACAAGACACTAGGAAAACTCCTCTTTGAATAGTTCTAGGAGATATTGTACAGACACCTAAAAGAACAGATGAGGCTTTTGTTTTTGGTTAACAGGCTTGGTTAACAATTCATTGGAAGATGGCATCTCCAACAGTCAGCATTGCTGCGACTGTGCCAAGGGCACAGAATGTAGTCTGGATGAGGAATTTCAATGTCCACCACCAAGCATGGCCCTGAAGCAGCACTGCCCATTGGGCTGGTCAGGTCCTAAAGGAGGTAGCTGCTAGACTGGGCCTGCAGCAGATAGTGAGGGAACCAACAGAAAAAAGACAAAAACAAATTACTGGAGAAGCTCAGCAGGTCTAGCAATATCTGTGGAGTGAAAGTAGAGTTAATGTTTCGAGTCGCATGACCCTTCACTTTCAACAATCTTCAGCCAGAAGAGTCAACTGGATGATTTATCTGGGGCCATCCAGGTGGCCCAGACTCTCAGATGTCAATCTTCAAACAATTCAATTCACTCCACATGAGATTAAGAAGTGTGTTGATGCACTGGCCCTGCAAAGGTTAGGACCCTGACAATGTTCTGGCTATATTTGATTTACTTATTGTCATGTGTACCTAAGTACAGTGAAAAACTTTATTTGCAAGCAGTACAGGCAGATCATAGTCAGCAAGGTTATACAGATCATAGGGTGAAAATAAAATTAGACAGAGGCATACAGGTAACATTGCACAGGGCATGTGCTAGGCAAATTCAGTGTTATTTGAAGTTAGAGAGTCCATTCATCAGTCTAATAACGGCCAGGAAGAATCTTTTCCTGAACCTGCTTGTGCTTCTGTTCAAGCTTCTATATCTTCTGCCTGCCGCAAGAGGTTGTAAGAGAGCATTACTGGGGTACGATGGGTCTTTGATGATGTTGGCAGCCTTTCTGTGGCAATGCCATGTAAATGGAGTCTGTGAATGGAAGGTTGGCTTCCATGATGTGAGGCTGTGCACACAACCTTCTGTAGTTTTTTACGTTCCCGGGCAGGGCAGTTGCTGTACTAGGCTGTTATGTACCCGGACAGTAAGCTTTCAATGGTACATCTGTAAATTGGTGAGGATTTTTATGGACATGCCAAATTTCCTGAGCCACCTAAGGAAGAAGAAGTGTTGTTGTGCCTTCTTGACCGACACATCTACGTGGGAAGTCTAGGACAGATTGTCAGTTATCATCACCCCTTGGAACTTGACGCTCTCCACCCTTTTGGTAATACAGTCGTGGGTGTACAGGGAGTACAGTAGGGGGCTAAGGATGCTGCCTTTGGGAGGGGGGTGGCTCCAGTGTTGAGTGTTATCGTGCAGGAAGTGCAGTTGTCTATCTTCACTGATTGCGGTCTCTGGGTCAGGAAGCTGAGGATCCAGTTGCTGAGGGTGGAGCTGAGACCAAGGTCACAGAGTTGTGAGATCAGTCTGGAATGGATAATGGTGTCGAAGGCTGAGCTGTGTCGATAAGTAGGAGTTTAACGCAGGTGTCCTTGTTGTCCACATGTTCCAGTGATGAGTGAAGAGCTGGGGAAATGGCATCCATTCATGGAATTGTTGTGTCGATAGGCAAATTGTAGGGAATTGAGGCAGGCTGGGCAACTAGCATTGATGTGGGCCATGACCAGCCTCTCGAAGCACTTCATGATTATTGAGGTCAGAACCACTGGCTTTCTTTGGTAAGGGGATGATGGTGGTCTTCTTGAAGCAGGTGGGGACTTTGGCTTGTAAGAGGGAGAGATTGAAGATGCTGGTGAATATCTCTGCCAGTTGGTCTGCACAGGATCTAAGTGCTCGTCCAGGGACTCCATACGGGCCCGTCGCTTTCCTTGGGTTGATTCTCAGGAAGACCGATCTGATGTCTGCAGCGGTGACAGTGGGTACAGGTGTGTCCGGGGCTGTGGGGGCAAGCATCACCGCGCTGCTGGCATTCTGCTCAAACTGATCATAGAAAGCTTTGAGCACATCAGGGAGGGATTTTTTTTTTGTCTGCTATCTTGCTCTGCTTCAGTTTGTATCCCATAATGTTGCTTAGGCCTTGCCACAGACGGTGGGAGTACTGATCCATGTGCTCTGGATCTTGCGGCTCCTCTCGCAAGTTGTTCCAGTGCAGCTACAACACTGACTTCTACCCAACATTGTAAAAAATTGCACATTATGTCCTATACACAAAGAAAAACAGGAGAAGTATAATCTGGCTAATTACCACAGCACTACTCCACCGTTTGATGGTTATCTAACAACAATGAGTCAGAATACAGAAGCTTGGTCACATGGTGTAGTGAGAACAATCCCCCTCTCAATGTCGGCAAAACTAAAGAACTGATCATTGCCTCGTACCTTAATGAATACTGCCAATGGCTCTGACCTCCATAATCATGATTTGCTTCAAGACGTTGGTCATAGCCCATGTCAATTCTAGTCTTCTATCAGTAAAGTGATGGAAGTGTCATCAAACACACTTGCTTAGCAATAACTGACTCAGGCACCCAGTTTGCATTCCATCAGGGCCACACAGCTCCTGACCTCATTACAGCCTCAAACATGGACAAAAGAGCTGAATTCCAGAGGTGAGGTGAGGGTGACTGCCCTTGACATCAAGGCTGCATTTGACCAAGTGGCATCAACGAACCCTAGCAAACCTGGAATCAGTAGATATCATGGGGGAAAAGCTCTCCCCTGGCTAGAGTCATACCTGCCACATAGGAAAATGGTTGTGGTTGTTGACAGTCAATCTTGTCAGTTCCAAGACATTTTTGCAGGAGTTCCTTAGGGTAGTGTGCTAGGTCCCAAACATCTTCAGCTGCTTCAATAAATTCATCAAATAAATTCCGTGTATGCTCAAATGTGAAGCATTTATCAAAATGCTGAAAATCAGCTCGCAAAAGAACCAATTATAATGAAAGCAGTCACATTTGGTAAGTGCCAACACACTAATTACCATGGAAATACACTTGTAGTAATTAGTGTTGATGAGTATTAGCTTCAGCAATAATCACAGATTTAAGTTTGTAGTTAGACTCAACATAGAGTCATAGAGAAGTACATCATGGAAACAGACCCTTCGGTCCAACCTGTCTATGCCGACCAGATATCCCAACCTAATCTAGTCCCACCTGCCAGCACCCGGCCCATATCCCTCCAAACCCTCGCTATTCATATACCCATCCAAATGCCTCTTAAATGTTGCAATTGTACCAGCCTCCATCACTTCCTCTGGCAGCTCATTCCAAACATGTGTGAGAAAAAATTGCCCCATAGATCTCTTTTATATCTTTCCCCTCTCACCCTAAACCTATGCCCTCTAGTTGTGGACTCCCCGACCCCAGGGAAAAGACTTTGCCTGTTTACCCTATCCATGCCCCTCATAATTTTGTAAACCTCTATAAGGTCACCCCTCAGCCTCCGACGTTCCAGGGAAAACAGCCCCAGCCTGTTCAGCCTCTCCCTGTAGCTCAAATCCTCCAACCCTGGCAACATCCTTGTAAATCTTTTCTAAACCCTTTCAAGTTTCACAACATTGCCAACTGTTAGATCTATCTGTAGTTAACTGTAAGCATGCATTTAAAATGACAATTGAGAAACCATTGAATGTGAAATTTTTTTGGTTATGTTTTTCCTAAACAAATACTCAGTGGCACTCATCCACGTAGTCAAGAGTTTCCTCCGTGTTGCACTGTTTGTTTTTGAGTTCATCTCCTAAAGGCCAAACTAGTGCACAAGATTATTTAAAGATTGGCTCAACATTAGAAATTAAGCGTCACAAGGGTTAGAATAGAGCCAATACCACTTTCCAGAACAGGGGAAGTGAAATATCATGGAGTAGAGTACACAGGGAGAAAACGTCAGGAAACAGTGAAGCAGAAGATGCAAAGTGACAGAAAACAGGAGATCTGTTTATCTCATTCACTCTGTTTTCACTAATGCTATTCACGCCAACTATTTGTGGTATCATTGGGTATAACAATTTTATATAGCTTGAAAGGGTAGGTGCTGAAAGGCTGATTCTCTTAAAGTCTAAACTTAAGAGTCACAGACTGTCATTTAAGACTGTGATTCTAAGAACTATCCACTCAGAGAAGTGAAACTTTAGAAAGTGCTGAATACGCTGTCGAGGGATTGAGGTAGACAGCTATTAAAACACGAAGGAGATTGAGGGACAGATATGAATATAGGAAGTACCGTTAGTAAGTTTGCAGATGACCCCAAAATTGGTGGTGTATTGGTTAGCATAAAAGATTATCTCAGAGTACAGTGGGTCCTTGATCAAATGCATCAAGGACTGGCAGACGGACTTTAGATTACTGTGAGGTGTTACATTTTGATAAAGCAAATCAGGGCAAGACTTATTAATTGTAAAGCCCTGGGAAAGAGACTGAGGGGTGCAGGTGCATAGTTCCTTGACAGTGGAATTGCAAGTACACAGGGTAGTGAAGAAGGTGTTTGGCATCCTTGCCTTCATTGGTCAGTGCATTGAGTATAGTATGTGTATAAGTACATACAGCAGCAGCCATGTTGCAGCTCTACAGGACATTGGTGAGGCTGCCTTTGGAATATGGCATTCAGTTCCTCTCCCTGTTTAGGCAGAGGTTTAAGGTGAGAGGGAGAGCATTTAAAAGAGCAACTTTTCCACGGAGAGGGTGGTGCATGTATGGGATGGTACAGCATTTAAAATGCACCTGATGGGTATATGAATAGGAAGGATTTAGAGGGATATAAGTTAAATGCTGGCAAATGGGACTAGATCAGTTTAGGATATCTGGTTGGCATGGACGAGTTGGACTTAAGCATCTGTTTCCATTCTGTACACCTCTCTGACTCTGTATGAGGATAGGACAGTAAACTGAAGTTGAGGTACAAGATCTTATTGAATATAGGAATGAAGAAAGCTCTCGGGACCAAATGAACTATTTCTTATGTTCTTATTATAGAGCTTTCTCCTGAATTCTCTATTGGATTTATTTTTGACTGTTATATTTGTGGTTATAGTTTTAATCTACTCCATAAATGGAAATAAGTTTTTAAACGTGCTTTCCGAATTGTGACAGATACCTATTACATCATCCCTCAACCACCCAAAAAACCCTTGGTCAGCTTCTCCTGATAAATATATTCTTTCAATTCTGGTATCACTCCTGTGATTTTTTTTTGGTCTAACACAAGATTCAATACATATTTAACATAACATCTGTTTTTCAATGCCGACTCTGTTAAAATGCTTTTGCTTTTTATATAGACTCATTAAACTAAGTTGCTATCTTTAGTGAGTGACATATCTGTTTGCTTTTAGTCATAATTTATATTTGTTATCCAAGCAGGATACAATGGCCTATTCTTCAAACAAATGTATTATGCATTATACTTACATTAGAATTCATTTGACATTTACACATTCCTTCTGTAGACTTATGGTCTAAGATTTGACTAAGGTCTGGTCAAGTGAAAAATCTGGACAAAGACTTTTTATAATTATATACAGATATGTTAAGGAGGCTTCAGGACTTTAAATTCCCTTGTGCACTACTTGTAGCACAACTAGTCATTGACAGATTTCCATCAAATTTCTCTTTGGACTACTTTCACAGTCATTGACCTAGTTATTTTAAACAGGTTAATGACTTTGTTAAAATACTGCACACACAAATTGGACACAAACATGCCAAACTGGACACTACAAATAGCTCTTGGGTATTGCAGTCTTTATGATTACTTCCTAAGGGAACTCCTTAGCAAATTAGTCTTCCTGTTTATTCACAATGGTTCTGCTTGATATAACATGACTTTGTTGCTATCATATTTGGATTTCTCTCTGAAGACATGTAGGTGGAAAGGCCAAGATACGGTACTGGTGTTTTATGGTGTCATTCTCCAATTAAATAATTGATTCACAGGGGTATTGTGCAATGCAGAGATTCAGGAAGCAAACTGAATTTTCCAAGGGGAAATAGCAACATCTAATTAAAAATGTAATTTATAAGATAACTAGAAATGCTGCAAAAGGCAGGGAAGAAAACCTGAGTTACTCTGCATTAACTGATTCCTTATTCCATACTTTCTTCCTCAACTACATCTTTATACATTAACAACGCAAAGTGAATTTGTTCCACCAATGACAACCACATGTCCAGCTATCTAAGCTGAAGTTATGGAATTTCCTTCATGACCATCTCCTTTAAAATATAATTTTTTTTGTCTGATAAGAATCCTATGAAGCACCTTGGGATATTTTATTAAAGGTGTGTTATTTGTGCAAATTGTTATTAGTAAGAATAAATATAAAAATAAGTGTGAAGGTTATTCTCATTATGTTTCAATATTTTTTTTCAAATATACGTTCTATTCATTACCAGAGGTTAAAGTAATAATTTTATTAGCAGACAGAAATTTCTTTGAACATATGACAAAAGAACCAGACCTGCAAGAGAGCGAGGAAGCCCACGTACGTGAGTAAAACTGCTTAAATAAGCACAGAATGCTGGTGAAAATGGATGGAATCTGAATAATGTACACTCTGGCTTGGAAAACTGGATGTTGAGTAGTCAAAATAGAAGCCCTTTAATGGGTTCACTAGATATTGCTCTATTATAAAATAGCACAAGAAATCTTTCCTTCTACATTCACAAAAAATGCCAACCATTTAGGGATGGTGAAATATATAATAATTTGACTCATTTTTGCATTTGAAGATCAAGCACCATGAGTTGCTTGATTTAAAAAAAAAACTCTTACTATTTCATTCATTAAAAATCTAGGAACAACTGATTTATGAGTGAGCAGTTTTGATTTGGACAGACCACATTCCAGATGCTGCTAACCTCCATTAAACTTTGCACTTAAAGTGTGCTTTTACTGAGAATGTTGGCCATATTTTCCTGACTTTAACTGGAAGACCTCTGATTAAATGAAGTAATGCTTAACATAAGCTGAATCAGTCAGATCCCAAGTGTTCTATTAAACAATGTGGACAATTGGGAAGTTTGTAAACCACACAAAACTGCAAAATAGGTTTGAAATAAAAAACTTACTTTATTCTCTTCTTTCATAGTAGTACTAGACCTTTGTTCTCAGTCAGGAGATGTTGAGATCACTGAAATAACTTTGCTTGCAGCACAATTGTATTATATGTTTGAAATCATTCAAATTTCATTTGAAATCAGGACACATGCCACAAGTAAGACTACAACTTGGTAATGCATTGAGAAGGCAGAAACCTTATACTTCAAGATATGAAATCAATCTGTCTTTACAAAATAATCTTCAAATCCCACTGTTAGAAGAACTCTTCCCTCATCAAGGTTGTGTGAAAAACATAATTAACATAATTCATGGTTACTTTGTTGAAGGATGATTGATGAGTGAAAGTTTCATTTTATTGGCCACACAACATTCTTATGAATACTTAGATTAGATTAGATTACTTACAGTGTGGAAACAGGCCCTTCGGCCCAACAAGTCCACACCGCCCCGCCGAAGCGTAACCCACCCATACCCCTACATTTACCCCTTTACCTAACACTAGGGGCAATTTAGAATGGCCAATTCACCTGACCTGCACATCTTTGGACTGTGGGAGGAAACCGGAGTTGAGGACTTGCATCATCTTCCATTATAATGAATTGCCATACATTCGTCTTGAGGACCTTAATGTTTGCAGGGACATTTATGTTAGGAAGTTACATGCTAATTGAATCTCTGCTGCCTCTTGCTTAAATGTGTGTGTCTGTCTGTGTCTCTGTCATACAGTGAAAACAATTACCATAGTTCACTTTAGAAACTCTCAATCTACTAGAAATACTGGACAAGCAAAGAATGCTCATAATAACATGATGCTAATATTTTTTGTTACAAGTATCAAAAGTAATATTTAATTTTTCACCACTTGTGTTGGAAGAAATGACATTAACATATCTGGTTTTGATTTCCAGCTGCTCTACACATTGCAATTAAGAGGTTTATAAGATTGTTTTGGGACGGTGACTTTAAGGTATAAAAATGAAGAGGGTCATGTGACCATTTTGCAGTCTGTCTGCGAGCAAGTCGGATGGTTTGAGTGTTCAAGACCAAAGTAGACCCAGGTCATTTTATTGGGAAGGTGGAAGGTGTTTACATTTGGAGACAATGGCAGTTCCCTGTAAATTAACAGTGGGTAAACAGGGAATTTCCAAAGTTCCAGAAAAGTGTTGAGAATATTAGGTTGTAAACAGTTTTGCTGAAATTCTTTATGGTTTGCCGCACAGGAATGCAAATGGACTTGAAAAATTTGTAAGTAGATCAAATGAAACTGGAAGCTTTAGATAAATAGAGAAGATTCCAGGAAAACTTGCACTGTGAAAGACAATTCTGGGGTTAAACATTTTTAGACTAGGAGAGAAAAAAAATCAGAAGGAAACCTCTAAGACCTAAGAATAACTTTTGGACTATTCTGGAAGAATTGAATGTCTGCTTAAAGGACAGTACAATGTATACCTCAAAGTGTTTTTCTTCTGTTTGAAGTTCTAATCTATTCTGTACTCTAAAGTATAAATTGCTTCCGAAAATAGGATTTAGTGAACTGCTTTGAAGGCATTTACTGTAAAAGACTCAAAAGATGGAATCTTGTTGTGTCATCCTTTCAACTATTAACTGTGAGTTTGAATTCCTCTTCTAAAACTGATTCTGTCTCTATGAAGATTATAACACCAGACATACTTCCTTTCTGTTTTATCAAGAATCGCCTTGGCCAATCATAAAGTCTTGAATACCTCTCCTCTAATGATTCTCAGTCAGGCACATGACACAACAGAATTTGTTTCACATATCAGTTCTTTTTATTCTGTTGTCATAAAAATGTGATGTGTTGCTGCTAAGGTCTCCAGTTGTTGGCATGTTGGCAAACTTAGGGAGGGGGGAAATGGAGGTGTCCTGCAAGAAATAGGAGCAAATTCATATGTTTTGGTCAAGTGTCAACTTTTATATACATTTGACAAGTGTAAAACACCCAGAAATGTTTAATAAGCTTTCTTTGCCATTTTAGCACCAAGAAGTAGAATGTTACTGTGTTATTGCTGGAAAGTGATTTCTTATTACATTAACTGTACAATAGGCCTCGAGCCGTATTCACAAAGATAACTGGATGCAAAACCAGTCATAAATGTATTGGGACTAATCAACTCTATACACTGTGCAGGTTCCTTTTGTGAATAAGGGCCCTGCATCCAAAATATCATGATGCAGAAGAGACAATTTTGTACTTTACAATCCATTCCAGCAATTACCTGTAAAATCAAGCCAGGGTATTGCATGACAGTGTGTAGAAATACAGACATTGAAAAACTCTCGTTATGTTATCAGTTTGAACAAGGTGGTAATGCTAGAAAACCAGAAGGTCACACCAGCATACGCTTGGTGTGAAAATACTATTGTTCTTTATTTTAACATTGGCAGTGTGTAGTTCGGTTACGTTGGAATGCAGAGTCATAGTATTTTCTTTACGATGGCTTGGGAAGTCTTGTGGCCTTTTTGGGAAGGGAATATTCCAAAAGGTTGCTTGTCATTTGCAGCAAATTGATGTCCTTCAATTTGCAGTAAGCCATATGGGGTAGGCCTCAGTGCCGGAGAGTACTGGATGCCCTGAAGTAGGACAGGAATTTGTAGCACAGGCTCACCACAAAATACCAGATGTGGCGAGCCATTTGTGATCGAGCAATAAAAACACGCCAGATGACGACGAGGAGAATTGTGTTGAAGGCATAGCGGATGTTTCGTAGCCTGCAAAAAAAAAATGTTGCAGATGTCAATGCACCTTCCTATGCCTTTATGAGTAGAAACTAAGATATGAATTGGTACTTGCTCAGGACACCATTTTGTGAATTATCCACAATTCAGATTGTTACATATTTGCATTATTTTAGTGGAAGTAGTTTGACAGGTACAAATGTTACTATCCTGCACCATTTCCGACGTTTCTTCTTACAACAGTGAGTTATCTTTTCAAACAGGTCAGTCTCTGGAGATGCCTTTGCTGCGTGTAAAGCAAATTAGACTAATTTTAAAGTGAGCCTGAGGCATTACTTCTGAGAATTATTTGCTCATTAAGTGTACTTTTTTTTAAGCTTCATCTTTAAAATTTCATTGCGCCACTTTAAGTTGGCACATTGTACTTAATATAGCAATCCTGATCATTAAATCTTCTGCCCCAATGAGAAAGCAGCCTCCACTTCTCACTAGCATTCAGTCTCCACACCTAAACCATTAATTTGACGATGCTTTCTTTTCAGATACTGATCATAAGGTGTTCAAGAGTTGAATAGAGAGACATTTCTGCCATCTTTACTGCCAAATAGTGTTGCTGCCCTGGTGTTAGGAGAAACTATTTCATCAACATATACATAATATTATGAAATGGGAAGGGGAGCAGTTTAAAGTCATGCCCATGAGGGAAGCACGAATTTAGGCCTTCAAATTTTAAGACATTGAAGAGGCAGTTAAATCCAAAACCTGTAAAGATAGGAAGATTCTGGAATACTCCCAGTGCTGGAAACTAGTGAGTTTAAGAACAATGAGAGAAAATTGGTCAATGCATGGCTGCAGAAATTGTGAAGACGTAACGGCTTCATTCCTGGAACCAGTTCTAGGTCAGGATGAACCTGTACAAGATGAACATTGTTGTATACAACAGGGCTCACGGTGAGGTTAAATTATGCTGTTGGGGGGGAAAATGGGACACCAAGCCAAAGGATGACTGAAGAGAAACATCATGTATAAATGACTGAGAAAGACAAATACAGCATTAGAGTTGCAATAAAAAAGCACAAGTGATATGAGAAACGATTTTTCATATATGGCACTGATCAAATAATCTATTCTGCATTGAAATGAGGAGTGGTCACACGTTCGGATTAATTTATATAAAACTGAGGAAAATAATGGAGCAATTATACCACTAGATGCGTACTATAGGCCAAAGCAAGAAGGTGATGCAGGCAAATTGCGGGGATATTCATGAATTATGGGGACTTTGTTCTTGTATGCGAGTTTGGTTTTGATATTACTGTAACTTGAGTACAGGAGGAGACTTCCATCTGTGCTGTAACATTTTATTTGAAGAAGTTAACTATCACTGAATGTATAACCTTGGGGTGTCTTACCATCAACTGCTTGCATATCAAAATTATCTTTATATTCCTGTTATTCATTTTAATCACTTTCTTTGAGAAGAAAACTGAAACTAGCCTACTTTCTTTGGGTGTCTACATCAAAAATGAAATGCTAGTTGAGATGGTGAGGATGTGACCATACATTATCAGTTTCCTGTTTGATCAAAACAAGTTTTGCAAAAACAAAAGATAAGCATCTAGTGAAGATGTTTGTACTCACTTCTTTAGATGCTGTCGTGCTGCTGGAAGTCCAGACATGTCTTCATTAAGTACATATTTCTTAGTTCCTATGCAGTAATTCTCAATGTATTCTGGCCAATGAAGCTGGCGAACATCAAAATTGAATCCCTGCAAACATACAATAAAAGTTGACCTTACTGCCCCAATTCAAAATTCCCTTTATTCACCTGCTGCAGAAAGACTCAGGCTGGCAATTTCTTTCACGAACAACTTTGTTTAAAATCAAATTTTTGGATTACACTTTCATTTTATTTTGTTTGAACCTTTGGATAGGATTACCATTTGCATAGAAATATTTGCTTATTATGAGAAACAAGGACAAACTACAATTCATTCTATGAATTCAGTGTTGCTGCTGTAAACTGGCTACATTCTTATGACTTCTTACCCACAGTTTGCAGCAGTACTCAATCACAACATCTGATAGCTAGCATTACCAGTTTTCCAATGCATTAGAACCTCCTGGAATCCAGAGAGTTCTGGAATATTTCAACCAATGCTTCCACGAACTCCTCCTGCTACTTCCTGGTGACATGTCTTCCTTTATTCCCATTAGTTTGTCAAGTACTTTGTCCCTTATCATAGAGACGATTACAAGGTATTTCCTACCGTGAACACCTCGCTTTTATCTTTGGAATTTTTATTGTGTCTTCCACCATGAAGACCAATGCAAACTATTGGTTTAAATGATGTGCTATTTCCCTACTCCCTGTTATCAATTTCCCCAGTTTCTTCCTTTAAGGGTTCCACACTTACTTTAGCTATTCTCTTCTTGTATATCCGTAAACGCTCTTGCTGTTTGTTTTTATATTTCTTGTCAAAATTAGTTTCATAATCAATTTTCTCCCTCTCTATTAGCTTTTCAGTCACCTGTTGCTGGTTCCTATAAATTTCCAATCTTCCGGCCTACTGGTTTTTGCTGCTTTGTATGACTAAATTTTTGAGTGGATATACTCTTTAACTGTCTTTCACCACTGCGGGTGGTTCATCCTTCTTATCAAGTCCTTTTTGACTAGAATAAATGTTACTGAGAATTCTGATATATCTACCTAAATGTCTGCAACTTATCTTTCCTTCAGCCCATCTTCCAGTCCTACCATTCTATCCAAAGGAAAACAGGGACTGCTCCTGCTATTGCAGTCAGCATTCATCCTCAATTAATAACTCACTTATAAATCACCTGATCATTTATCTCAGTTGCTGTTGTGTCACCCCTTCCTGTTTACAAACTGGTTGCCGCACTTCCCAAGAGTAAAGGAATTTCAAAAGTAATTCATTGATTGCAAAGCATTTTTGGATTTCATGAGGATTTTTGCTTTTTGCTGCACACTTCTAACTGTAAAATATTTGTTTTAAAGCCATTTTATTTATTCACCTCCCCATATGCAAATATTGTGTGCAGATAACCCTATTTAACCAGACTTCTCAGGTGTAACACAGACCTCAATCTGTTGGTTTTAGTAGTCAATGGGCTTAAGAACTGGTTTGATGTCTTTCCATGTGTTTATGGTAAGAGAGAAGCGAAAGTTGAATATCCAGACAGCTTAACCAAAAAAAGCATTTACATAAACTGTCTCCTGTTGAACATTAAATTAAAATGGTGAACTGATATTTAATAGATGTTTCTAACTGTATGATCATGTGACTACTCAGTTATAAAAGAAAAGGTTACTGGATTCCCTGATAAACATATTTCAGAGCAGTGACATTTGCAGTTCATGGATAAGCCACTAGATGGAGGTTCTTGTAAAATTTAGTTTTACATTAGATTACATTCCCTTACAATGTGGAAACAGACCCTTTGGCCAAGCAAGTCCACACCAACTCTTCGGAGAGTAACTCACCCATTTCCCTCTGACTAATGCACCTAACACTATGGGCAATTTAGCATGGCCAATTCACCTGGCCTGCGGGAGGAAACCCACACAGACACGGGGAGAATGTGCAAACTCCACACAGCCAGTTACCCAAGAACAGGAATCGAACCTGGGTCCCTGGTGCTGTGAGACAGCAGTGCTAACCACTGAGCCACCGTGCTGCCCTTTCATTGATGAATCAATCCAAGGCAGTTTGTTTCAGTGTGTCCAATTTTTCTCTGTCTCATATTTAAAAAGTCACACTTCACTATTTAACTTTTTTCTACAGGCCTGCAAAACCTACTTGCAAGTTTTTCTATGTCAAACATGTTATATAAATAGAAATAGTTATCTGGACAGCCCTGTCCCTTCCCAGTCCAATGCTGTGTTCTTGGGCAACTCCCAGCTGCACCCTATAGCAACACCATAGTTGTTCCCATTGTTCATGGGACATTAGTTGAGGTAGTTTTCACCTTTACATCTCCAGGTGTGAAACTATTCAAAAAAATATTAAAACTTATATATGCTACCTTTTTAATAGCACTTTGATGAATTTTGAAACAAATTATTTAATCAATGAGTTACTGCTATTTTTTAAGGATACAATAGATATATATTTGTTCAAATGATGGATAGTTGTGTATGTGGTTGATTGTTGGAAATAACTTTCTGCAGATTGTACTTCATGACATGTTAAATGGGTAGCCAGTTATTCTACTATTGAAGATGATACAATTAAGATCTCTCCAAATATTGTTTTGGGAGAAGATGAAGTTTAATTAGAACATTGTTCTCTCTAGAAGCTGCCATAATTTCTTCATCAAAGGAAAATATCATCTCAGACAGATCTTCAGTAATAGTGGGTTCCATTTATTAAGGTATCCTTACATCACTGTACACCAACATTTTCTTCCTTGACATCATCGCTATTATTTACAACAGCTGCCTCAAAGCCGATTTATTTTAGCATGCCTTGCCAAAATATTCAGTCTGAATCAATTTTTGAAAGTTTAATACTTTCGTCTAATTCAGATTTATAAAATCAGCCAATGGAAATAGAAATTTGTTTTGCAGAAGTTAGTGGAATGTGTAATGAAATATCTTCCAGCATTCAAAAGGTTAATGGCTTTTCATGCTATGAACAAATGTTGTACTGATTTCCCTGCAAAGATGGCTCACTCAGCTGTTCCACCTTCCATTGCCTGTCATGTGCCTGAGAAATCCATTTTATCCAATGACAGCAGCAAATGAATAATTTACAACATACTGCTGTTGCTAAGGATGGCATTCCATGCAGCTTCACAGAACTGTGGATTCTAAACGCCTCCCTGCAAATACTCCACACTGCAAGTATGTATATATTAATCTCCAAGACAATGGATGAATTTGATACACTTGATATTGAACCAAAAAAAGCACAATAAATGTATTCATTTCAATACTCCATTTGAATGTTTTAAAATCCCCACAATGGCTTATTTTTATTTGATAATTATTAATAATTACAATTATAAAACTAGCCTTGGCATCTTAATTTGATGCTTATTGCTGGGAAACATTAGTGCTGTTATTTGATGTACTCAGCATTGTATCCGAGGTGCAGTGAGTTAATATTATTATTTAGAGTGGTTACTTTCCTGGGATATTTTTGGGTTCAGATACGAGCATTTCCTGTCAGCATGACAGAGTAGAACACAATATATGTGACACTGCAGGCCACACTATATAACTAGTGACCTTGTGCTTATATTTGTATAGTTACAGTGCTGAAGGTCTGGTTGTGTATAAATACATAAAGTGCATAACTAAGGTAACATGAATTTTGATTTTTCATGCAGTAGCTAACATCAGCTGGGGAGAACCACCAATAGTTGCTAACACCATGCAGGTACAGTCAATAGAATGCCGTCGAGCCACATCAGCTGGGGAGAACCACCAATAGTTGCTAACACCATGCAGGTACAGTCAATAGAATGCCGTCGAGCCTTTCCCACCGCCATCTCTTGAATGTAATTTTCATATGAAGGTAACAGGTCCAAAAGCATCAGACTTATACATAAATTTCAGCTTCCAAGGTAACATTAAACAAGGTGCCTATACTACTCATGAGGTCCTGTTAAAGTGAGTATGGAAGTTATGTCTTCAAGACAGATCAATTTACAGTAGTGGTCACCTTCCTACTTAGTCAGCTATTTGAGGGTTAGTATGGATGGCTGCTCACCCTCCTGCATGGTGGTTACTATTTGTGCTTACCCTCTTATCCTCGAGGCTGAGTTGACTCAGCAGCATGTTCATGTTCTCTGAACTCCAGTCCCAGGACTTGCTGCTGAAGTACTCCAGCAGCATCATGGATTTATGAAGTCTGTTGAAAATCTTCATCATTCTGCAATTGCATGTACAGTTATGTAGAGCTTCTGTTCAGTTACTCAATCCTTACATTGTAATCATTAGTTGCTTTGATGGAAATTAAAGTTCATGCGTTGCAATGAAGTTACATAATATTTTCTGTAAGGCAGGATTACATGAAAATTATTATTTTTGACTGATACTTAACTAACAGCTGAGATGTTGGGATGGAGAACTGTGTAGGGTTGAAAAAGCTGTATTTGCCTTTGTTGTTTCCAGTGCTTAGGGTGAAGCCAGGTGGCCCATCTGGCTTCATTCCTTTGTTCAGACTTTGTACCATCTTAATACAATTGACTGCTTACTATATATTTCAGAGGGCAGTGAAGAGTCAACCACATTACTAATTGTCTGGAGTCAGATGACAGGTTCCCTTCTCTAGAGGACATCAGTGGATCAGATGGCTTTTTACAACAATAAATGGTTACATGGTTACAATGTCATCATTAGGCTAGCTTTTAATCCCTCTTTTTTTTTTTTGAAAAGGTTAATTTCAAATTTATCATTGTGGGACTCAAACTCGTCTCTCCAAAATATTAGCATGTGGCTGTGGATTACTAGTCTAGTGGCATTATCACTGCATCCCTAGTAAACTGTAAAATCTGACTTGGGTAAAATGTAGGTGTTTTCTTTAGAAAGGAGGTTCTACACTCTCTTTCTTTTGTGCATACATGCATGAGAGAAAGGACAGAGATAGTTTTTACTTCATGATTATAAAACTCAATAAAATACATTAAGCTATCAGTTATTTAACTGAGTTGTTTTCCAAAGAATGTTGAGCACATGGCTTTTAACTATAAGACCTAATTATCAATGTTATCTTAAATACCATTTTAAGCAACTTGCAAAATTTTTGTAATGAAAGATTCTTTTTAATTCGGAAAAGGTTTCAAGGGTTTACTTACCGTGGTTTCTGCCCCGTTAGCCTCAGATAAAGATCATAAACCAAAGCAGGAGCTTTGTGACTGACAGCAATCCAATACTGATTAATCAAGTAGTTTGATGTAATATTTGCGTTGGGCCTTCTAAAGGCCTGATCCAGAGGGTTCCTCTTAAATGTGGAAATGACATGGTACTCTAGGAAAAGCAGGAAGAGAATCAATTAATTTTAGTATGATGGGCTATACGTAATAATTTGTTCAGGAGGTTGAAGGCTTGCTTTCTACTCAGAACAAAGCAGGGTGGAAAATCAGGTCACAGGGATTTGTGTTTTTCCAGAGAACATGGTTTCGCACAAAAATATTGTGCCATATTTCACATAAACATACTCAAATGTACAACTAGTACAGCATATAGCATAAACTGAGACAAACTAAAGATAGATTCTGTAGATAATTTCATGACCTCATAATGTTTGAAATAAAAATAATTAAATACACTAAACCTACTCACTATCATAACTCCTTTGACACATCATGATCTCTGAGATGGATAACTCTGTTTGGCTAAGTCTTTAAAAATCAAATATTTAAAGCAAATAGTTGGAAAATTATCCTTTAACCAAATGTTATTTAAAATAGTTCCAATTCTTAAAAAAAACTTTGATCATTTTGTCTTCTTACAAATAAAATGTTAAGCATGCCCATTAGGAAGACTGACCAACTTTCCATCATTTAATTGAAATAAGTCGCAGATTATTTTGATTACAAAGAAACCTCTCCATCCATTTTAATTTATGTATTGTATTCAGGTGAGTACAATCCTTGAAGCTTCCTTTTTAAGGAAAAAGTTGTACAGTCCATGGTTACATTTATCTTCTGCCTAATGGAATGGTTAAAAATGTTCACGACAGGTTAAACAAATTTGGTAGTTAGATGATTCAGCTCCATCCTCAATTGGCTTCGAGTTGATCCCAGCTTAACTGCAGTGGACAGAGGCTGACACAACTTCAGAAATTGCTCCATTGGTTGCTTTTAATTCATTTTGTAGAGGTTAGGTGCTATTAAGTTCCCGAAGAAGAACCACTATACAGAAATATACTTTCTTTTGGAAACAAATCTTCCCCTCAATGGCAGCCCCAGTCACCACAGCTCTAATACAACAGACTTGCTTCTAAAGCCAGCTTCTCCATCTCCTTCAGGTAACATCCCCCTGGAGCATGGATAGTCTATCCCAAAAATATTAAAGCCATAAAAATCAGTCAAGGTCAGTGCTGCATCATTGTGGCAAGTGGAAGTTCTGCCTTGCCCATGGTGCACTGATGTTAGAGTTCCTAATGCTTAAACAATTGAGAACTTCATGAAACGGAGGGTACCTCTCCCAAGTGCTGCTTCCAACATCCAAGGATCAGCAACTTAATTTTGCCATCACAGAGACCCTCACCACTATCAGGTCAAGTTACAACTGTGTGCTCTGCTGGTGGGAGGGGATTCCAGAGCTGGGAATCAAAGGGAATTCAGCTTTGGATACAGTTGCAGGGGTTTCTGAAAAGGTGTGGAATTCCTCAGTATCCCTCATTGATTGGTTATGTCCTCCTGTCCTCCTGGCTCACGTGTCTAACAGCTACATGAACAAATATACTCCGGGGGACCCAACAAAATTCAAAATCATTGATTTAGGTTACATGATCAGGCATCAGCTGGTGTGCTATTGTGTGATCTGGATATATCCACGAATGCCTCTAACCAGAGTTGGCAAGTCTCATTCTCCAAAACAGAAAATCCAAGCTATTTAAATGATCATATTGAAAACTGATTAATCCAGAGTCAACAAGGAATTCTATCAGTCAACAATAATGACTCAAGCGGTGACTCAAAATCTTTGCAATCTCTATATAATACCAAAGCTTTCATTTTTGTGATACATTTGGATTTACTGCTGATGTCCATACCACTTTGAACATGAGTTCCACTCACCCTGTCCTTCTGATAAGTGAAACTGATCTTCCTTTGACAGCTTAATGGTCAGGTGAGTAGAACCAAACAAAAGGAAGATTCACAGTTAGTTTAAATTAACACTTTTTCTGCAATGAGCCTTCCAAAAGGAATGCAGGTTATGTAGCAATTGTCAGATATTTTCTAACATTTGGATCTTGTACCTTAAATTCTCGTTCCCATATTTGGGCCCACCAGTACTTTATACATCCTTGATTAAGTGAGCAACGTGTTCTGAGGATTCTGCCAGATCTGAACTGAATCATCTGCATGGAAGTGTAGAATAACTCGGGTGAATTGCCTTATGAATTTCCTTCCCTTTGCTATTCTAGTGGCTCAGGTGAGGTCAGCAAATCAATAAATAATGCACTCTAGTGTGGGTTTGATTAATCACATAGTAGATTTACCAGTAAATTTGAAGTTCATGAAATAAAATGGGCATTGGCACCAAGGCTTATGTTGCCTGAGTAACAGAAAACAATGTCATGTGAATTATTGTTTTCTTGTATTGGAGGAAGATGTATAGCACGGTTCTCCAAGGGGTGGATTCTAAGACCACTGATTACCTTGATATTCATTCATGACTTAGGCTTAGGCAAATGACATAAAACTTGGAAGTATTCTCAACTTTAAGGAGGATGTGACAGACTTTAACATGACCTAATTGTTTCAGAAAAAGGTTTAGAAGTATACATTACAAAAGTAAGGAAGCTATGATTATTCTTCATAGAGCACTGTTTTGCCCTCAACCGGAGTACTATGTTCAATTCAGGGTACCCCACTTCAGGAAGGTTGAGAATGTGAGTGCAGGGAAAGGTTTACAAGAATGGTTTCAGATGAGGAACTTAAGTAATGCGAATAGGTTGGTGAAGCTGGGTTATTTATCTTCTGGAACAGAATATTGGGAGGGGATTTAAGAGGTGTTCAAAATCATGAGTTTGAACAGAACAAATAGAGTGAAACTATACCCATTGGCAGAAAGGTTGAAACAGCAGGATGCCAAATTAAGATGATTAGCAAAGTGGCACAGGGAAAAATACTTTTCAATTAGTCACATCATTCCTGAATCAAGATCAAAAGCTCATCAGAAGACACAAATGAGCCAAGGCACTTGAAACTATATGATCTGTGAAAATTTCTTTGCTGATACTGTTAAGAGATTTCCAGTTGATTTGGTGTCGAGGTTCCAAACTTGGAAAAGCAGAGGAATTTGGAGAATGAACTCCAAAAAACAGGATTTAAAGATTGAAAATACAACTGGTAAGTGATGATGAGCATGAAATGGGATTGCAGGTCAGAGTTGCAAGGATGGTGAAGACTATGCAAAAAAGGGAACAGCATGGACTGGTTTTAACTAACAATTAAAAGCGGTTGACAGAAAATGCTGGATGAGCGTGTAAAGTAGATACTCAAAGTAGCACTACTAACCTGTGTGGTAGTTGCCTAGCTCCTTCTAACCCATGATCACCATCAAAATTGTGCAGGACAATGATCAAATAGAAGAATTTCAGAAGTTAGGAATAAACTTAACAACTGTCATTATGTAGGCTGACATGTCTCTTAGGTAATGTGCAAGAATCCCCCAAAATGTCTATCTACATTATTACAACTAATACATTCCCAACAGATCTGCAACTAATTTCTTATCCTTCAGTGCATCTGTGCTACTTGAAGAAAAATAGGAAAATATAAAGAGCCAAATGATCCAAAAATATAGCATAGCCCAAAGCATTTTAAAAAATGCCATGCAGGAGACATAATTTTCTGAACAGATGTTGTAGGTAATGTTTGGTCATAGTTAAACAAGATGCTAATAGCTAAAAATTAGGAAATTAAACTAAATAATTCTGCTGGATTGACCATAATTGATAAAATGCAGTACATTTTTGCATATATGGGAGCATAAGTAGAAAATGGCAATCAACACAAATAGATTCTTTCTGTCCATGAAACTAATTTGTAAGAGAGTGGCTCTGAGATAAGCACTGTGTATGCAATAATACCTTTTGATACATTTAACACATTGAGCCAACACAGCAAAGTGAATAATAATTACTCGATTGTGTTATGAATGTGACTTGCAATAGTGTGTATGCATACTTTACAGTTTATTCAGCTAACACACTGTTTCTGATTCTTTGAAAATGGGTGACAAGACAGAAAAGACATATTTAAGCAGTATTTTCTAAAGCTATATTATTACCAGAAACAGCTAGGTTGAAAAGGGAAGTGTTAAACAGGCTGTTCCAGGCATCTGTGCCTAGGACCCTTCTGTTTCTTATACACATAAAATAATTTGTATTGTAAGTTCCAATTCAAAGTAGTAAAACTGAAAAATTGCACTCGGCTGTGGAGGAATAATTATTCTGTGAAGAGAACATGGACTAGTAAATGGGAATAAATTCCAATATTAGCACATGTAGTATACTCCTCGCTGGAAACAGGAAATACCTTGTATCCTCCAAGCTTGCCATTTTGACAATGGGCTAGCTAAATTGTCATTCACAATGTTCTAAAAGCAAGAAATGAGAGTAAACCCAGCAAACAGGATCCTTGGACTAAGATTTGACTGGCCCCTGGGCGGTGGGCTACAAGCCAAGATGGGGGTGGGCGGTGTTCAAATGCCAGGGAGCGATATCAGGTCACCTCACCAATGCTGTCCCACTACTGAGCTATTTCCCCAGCAGCAGGAAATGGAGTCACTCCACTGGATTGCAGCCAATTTACAGAATGTTCTGCCTTACTGTCAGTTTGTCAGTGGAGGAGCAGAACCTCTGTCACAAGGGAAAGCCACCATGTCCATGGAGGCAGCTTTCATAAAGAAGTGGGTATTGGTGCCCTAATTTCAGGAGGCTCCAGAGCCCAGGAAGGAGTCCATTCTACCTCTCCCATCTCCCCTCCCAATCTCCAAACCCCCTCCACAAAGATGGCGATGTTGCCACTGGAGGATTTACCCTTTTGAATACTGTGGCCTGCCCTGTTTGGTCCTGGCACACACACAATCCCCTAACCCTCGAATACAAGGCACTCTCTCGCTCTCCTTGCTGCCTCAGCAACATCTAGCTCTCTCAATAGCACAGCCAAGGCTGCAGAGCTAATAGCCCTCTGAATGGGCAGCCTGCCTACTGTCTTTAATTCAATGGCAGGCCTAATAGTAGCTTCTTAATTGACTACTACTGAGAAGGTGAAATTAAGGTCTCACTGCTATCATACACCCTGGACCCACATTTGGATTAACCTTGTGCCAGGAAGATTCCCAGTCGAGAGTGTGGTTCTGGAAAAGCACAGCAGGTCAGGCAACATCCAAGGAGGCTTCTGCTCCTCGGATGCTGCCTGACCTGCTGTGCTATTCCAGCACCCTACACTCAATTCTGATCTCCAGCATCTGCAGTCCTTACTTTCTCCCAGAAAGATTCCAGTCCGGTTAAGCTGCATATAGGTTCACTTCTGATCTCCAGATGTCCGTGTATTGGGTCAAGAAGAATTTCACCATGGCTCTTCAGACAGCACCTTTCAAATCCCAACCACATCTAGAAGGTCAAGTGGAGCAGATACACAGGAACACCATTATCTGCCATTCTTAGAGTTCCTCTCCAAGCCACTCAGTGTCGCGACTTGGAAATATAATGCCGTTCCTCCAGTGTTGCTGAGTCAAACTGCTGGAACTCACTCCCTAACGACATTGTGTGTCTATCTACAGCAGATGGACAGCGGCAGTTCAAGAAAGAAGTCACCACTTCTCAAGGGCAACTAGGGATGGGCAATAAATGCTGGCCAGCCAGTAATTGGTACACCTTGTGAGTGAATGTAAAAATAAATTTTATTAAAAACCTTCAATACCTGCATTCAGGCTTGTGAACAGAAGGAGAGCTATGAGAACAGAAATACAATGCAGAAGAAAGCAGCAAGGGTTATCTCGCAGAGGATGAACTATGAGAAACTAACATATAAGCTTGAACTTTCCTTTCTCACTTTAAAAGGAAACCCTTTTAGTGCTAAAGAAATTTGTAAAGGTCTACAATATATAAAGCAATGCAGGAAATAGAATGGAAAGAAAAAGATGGAGTTCACAGACTCAGAGTAATGAAGGGCAAATGCTGAGAAGATGCAAGGAAACCCAACATCTGAACTCGGTTACTGAAAAACGCAGAGTTGAATTTCACAAGGAAGATGTTCTGCTTGCCACTTCCCCCCACCCCCCCACCCCATTCAGAAGTCTGTCAATAGCCTGACCTATACAGTGCCCAGTCTGTGACAATGATACACTGCAGAGTAAATAAGCAGAGATTGGGAGCTCTGCCCCTTTATGGCTGCCCTCTATCGCTGCCAGCCAATCTAATTGGCTGATAGCTCCAAGAGGATCGGAACTCAGTGATGGACACTGCTAGTTCTGCAAGCAGGCACACCGAGAACTCTAATGAACCAAAGAGGGTGGTCATGGGTTTCTCGGGCAGGGAGGGATCAAGGCATCTTTGGGAGAATAGTGAAGGATTTGATGTTATTGGAGAGTAATCAGGAAGGAGCAAAGGCAATGTTAGAGGAGTGTGAGGAGCACCCACCAAATGATGTTATCCCCAAAGTCACTTTAAAAACCAGCTTTTTCACCCTCGCCTGTCTGTCCACACCATCCATTTTATGATGTGGGCAGCACAATCTTTGGGTCAATTCCCTTGTTAACAAGTTCATAGTCATAGAGATGTACAGCACAGAAACTGACCCTTCGGTCCAACCCGTCCATGCCGACTACATATCCCAATCCAATCTAGTCCCACCTGCCAGCACCCGGCCCATATCCCTCCAAACCCTTCCTATTCATATACTCATCCAGATGCCTTTTAAATGTCGCAATTGTACTAGTGTCCACCACTTCCTCGGCAGCTCACCCCATTTATATACCACCCTATACGTGAAAAAGTTGCCCCTTAGGTCTCTTTTATATCTTTCCCCTCTCACCCTAAACTTATGCCCTCTAGTTCTGGACTTCGCCACCCCATGCCCCTCATAATTTTGTAAACTTCTATAAGGTCACCTCTTAACCTCTGACTCCAAGGAAAACAGCCCCAGCCTGTTCAGCCTCTCCCTGTAGCTCAAATCCTCCAACCCTAGCAACATCCTTGTAAATCTTTTCTGAACCCTTTCAAGTTTCACAACATCTTTCCGATAGGAAGGAGACCAGAATTGCGCGCAATATTCTGACAGTGGTCTAGCAATGTCCTGCCACATCATGATCTCCCAACTCCTGTACTCAATACTCTGACCGATAAAGGTCTGATCAATCAATTGCCCATTAAGTTTTTCTTTCAAAATGATGGGTGAGGGAGGCTCCTACCTACTGTATTATGGCTACCAGCTCAGCCTGGGCAGCAAGTCCACTGGTGAGTCACCAGTCACATTTACATGATCCCTTCGAATACACACCCACCAGGGGACCATAAATCAAACCCATAGCTCAGACAAGGGCACAAACACATTAGAATAAACAGGATGCAGTATAGGGATGATAATAAGATTGAAAGCAAATGGTTGAGAGGAAATTTATCCAAAACCACCTCATGATCTTTAATGTTAAACTACTTGCTGAACATTTGATGAGTTATTCCCTGAAATACACAAAATACTAACAGAGAAAGCAGTTTCTGAAGTGTATTTATATATTAAGATTGATTTTATTTTTTTCTTCAAATGGAGTCATACAGAACAGAAACAGACCTTTCAGTCCTACCAGCCCAACCCAAACTAAACTAGTTCCACCTGCCTGCATTTGGCCCACACCCTTCCAAACCTTTCTTATTCATGTACTTATCCAAATGTCTTTTAAACATTGTAACTGTACTTGCATCTACCACTTCCTCTGGAAGTCCATTCCACACACAAACCAGTCTGTGTAAAAAAAAAAAAGTTGCCCCTCTTTTTTTTTAATATTTCTCCTCTCACCTTAAAAACATACCCCCTAGGGAAAAGACACCTGATGACTGGTGTAAATGATCTGAGATGACAAAACATGCTGTGATGGAATTTGTAAAGCTGTCAGTCCAGATCTTCCTTGTGTCAATGTGACTGTCCAAATGAACTCCTGTGGACAAGTTTAAACATTTTCAGAGTTTATATATTAGGTAATTATCTGAAGGAACTGGACAGCTATGACAGTTTAAAGATGCATACAGTTTCAGCAAATGGCGATTTATTGTTGGCTTCAATTATTACCAAATTCTAGGGAGAAGGAAATAATGACCACAAGTTTTACAATCCATTACACATGCTTAAAATCACCACCATGTTTCCTGTTACCCAGTAATGCTGGACTGCTTGCTGACTGCTGGATTGGGCACTGCTCAACATTAATGAGGTGATGATGATGTTGGAAGATGTGATAACTGATGCCACTCTGTTCTTATTGCTTCATTTAAAATGATATTTTTGCCTTAAATGCCAAGAGTGAAGAGCAACACCATTAAGAGATTGGGAGAAGTGTCAAGGATCTCGTGAAGCAGACTGTAAGGGGTATGTAGCAGGTCAGAATCTCCATGGAACAGAGAATGAATCAGACAAGGGCATGGTGTAGCAGACTCGAAAAAGGATGCAGCAAGTTGGGATCTTGGTGGAGCAGATCATGAGGATTTTGAAATAGAATGGGAGCTATGAGTAGCAAGATTAGAGTGGTGCTGGAAAAGCACAGCAGGTCAGGCAGCATCCGAGGAGCAGGAAAAATCAACGTTTCAGGCAAAAGCCCTTCATCAGGAATGCTCCTCAGATGCTGCCTGACCTGCTGTGCTTTTCCAGCACCACTCTAATCTTGACTCTAATCTCCAGCATCTGCAGTGCCCACTTCTGCTATGTGTAGCAAGGCAGAGTGTGAAGCAGACTGGAATTACAAGTGTGAGGCAGAATGGGGTCACTCTAAAGTAGATTAAGTTCACTAAAATAAGGAAGAAAAAGAAAATCGAAAAGTGACATCACGGGAAGATCTTGTGTTGGCTGACGAGTAGGTATTGCAACTTTGTTCACCTTTCTCCATGATGTGGAGTTGCCGGTGTTGAACAGGGGTGTACAAAGTTAAAAATCACACAATACCAGGTTATAGTCCAACAGGTTTATTTGGATATACTTGCTTTCGGAGCGCTGCTCCTTCATCAGGTAGTTGTGGAGCAGGATCATAAGACACAGAATTTATAGCAAGATTACAGTGTCATGCAACTGAAAGTTCTGGGATTTACATATTAATGAATCAAAACCTGCAACCCATTCTAAAAGATGAAACACTTAACAGCAACCCTGGTTTGTTCAATATATCGTTTCAGTTGCATGACGCTGTAACCTTTTGCTATAAATTCTGTCTTATGATCCTGTTCCACAGCTACCTGATGAAGAAGCAGTGCTCTGGAGGCTAGTACTTCCAAATAAACCTGTTGGACTACAATCTTGAATTGTGTGATTTTTAACTTTGTTCACCTTTCTCCAGTTAACTTAAATGCAGCCAAAAGCACTGGCTTATTGCTCTACAAGAGAATTAGTCCCAGCTCTTTTTAGGTTTAATCTGTTTAGTCTGTAGAAGACTTGTATCCTCTGGTGATGTCAATGCCCCACGATTATAAAACCTTTCTTTGCAACATCTTCCTAGTCATGCATTTAAATATTTATTTCTAGGCACGTACTGGGAATAATCTGCAGATTATTATTTTAGAGATCTTATTTGCCAATTTCCTCCTTACTCCCTAAGTTCTGACTGTGACACTACTTCCCACTTTTTTAACCTGTGTTCTTGATATTAATGTGAACCATGCCTACTGGCTGTTCATCCTCCCCTCTGAAGCCATTCACTGAAACCCCTCATTCTGGAACCAGGAAAATAATGTGCCATCCTGGATTCAGGTCTGCAATCAGAGGAATGTCTGCCTTCTCTTTACTGAGTCTCTTATCCAGATGCTTAAGAATTGACCGACAGGTTTAGACAGTACATTTGGATAGGCTCGGGCTTGGAGGGCCGAAGAAAGAGCCTGTTCCTGGGCTGTAAATTTTCTTTGTTATCATTATTGCTCTTCCAGTCTTTCATTGCAGGGAGGTGACTCCCAGACCGGAGGCCATCACAAGGAGAAGCCCTTAGCAGCCTGGAGATGAGGCCTCTTGGTTTGAAGCCCATTGCGGTCTAGAGGCTTGGCCTGGAGTGGTCTGGAGACTTGGCCCGGTGTGGTCTGGAGACTTGGCCCGGTGTGGTCTGGAGGCTTGGCCCGGTGCGGTCTGGAGGCTTGGCCCGGTGCGGTCTGGAGGCTTGGCCCGGTGCGGTCTGGAGGCTTGGCCTGGTATGGTCTGGAGGCTTGGCCCGGTATGGTCTGGCGGCTTGGCCCGGTGCGGTCTGGAGACTTGGCCCGGTGCAGTCTGGAGACTAGGTGCCAGCACGAACTGGGGAGGAAGGACTGTAAATTGAGTACTGTCCTTTTCATTTTTTCTTTTTATTCTTATGTTGGACTTTTCTTTTCTATTTTATACCAAATACTTAAGTATTTGTACCTAGGCATCTTGTACCTAAGATAACACCGTAAGTGGTGACATTGCAAACTTTTCACTGCATTCATTCACTTGACAATAAAGCAAATCCAATTCAATACTTCATGTGCCCCTGTAACAACTAAGCTAGAAGTGGTGCCATGGACTTGGCTCAAGATGTATCCCTGAGAGGGACCATCACTGTATTCAGACTGTACTGTATTCAGACTGAATGCTGGTTGGAGAATGAGATGCACTGAGTGGACCTCTGCACTTTTTTTTTCTTGACTGCCTGGTAATCACCCAATCTCTCTTTCTCAGCAAACTCTTTGGCTGTGAGGTGACCACACGCTACACTGCAGTGACCACACTGACACACTGCAGTGCTGCTCAAGCTAAATGCCCAGAGCTCAAGTTGCTACAGTTGACAATAACTCCTGCACATATGATCCAGGATACAGGAAAAGACCTGGAGTTCCCACATGAAAGAAAGGGGCATTTAAGGAATCATGGCTTTCCTGCCATTCCTCTATTAGACAATAATAGTTACTACTTAAGTCAAGAGTTGTTTACTTTTCTTCTGTCAGTCCAGGGAGATAAATTGTCCTGTCATCTGCTGCACCTGTTTTTGGTAGATGTCATGAGTTTGGAAGGAACCTTGGTGCATTGCTGCAGTGTACGCTGTAGATATTAGATACTGCTAGTATTGTGAATTGGTGGTAAAGGGACTGAATGCTGAGCATTGCAGATGAGGTGGCAAACAAGTAGGTACTTTGCCCTGGAGGGTATCAAGTATTGAGTATCATTAGAGCTGCATTCATCCAGGCAAAAGGGGAGTATTCCATC
Source organism: Chiloscyllium plagiosum (assembly GCF_037043375.1). Classification (NCBI taxonomy): domain Eukaryota; kingdom Metazoa; phylum Chordata; class Chondrichthyes; order Orectolobiformes; family Hemiscylliidae; genus Chiloscyllium; species Chiloscyllium plagiosum. The sequence continues at coordinate 39,019,420 of NW_028270157.1, forward strand.
ACACAACTGACTTTTGCCTTGTAGACAGGTGAACAGGCTTTGGAGAGACGTGACTTGCTGCAGTGCATTACGTAGTAGAATACACTGCTTCCCATGCATATCAATAGAAGAGGGAGTGAATGAGACTTATGGACGGGTTGTCAATTAAGTGAACTGCTTTTTCCTTGGTGGTGTCAAGCCTCTTATGTGGTGTTGGTACTGCGATCATCCAGAGAAGTGAGGCAGAATTCCATTGCACTCCTGAAATGTGCCTTTGAGTAGCTGACAGGCTTTTGAAAAGCCAAAGGGGAGTTCATTCCACAGAGTCACCAGCCTACGAACTGTCTTTGTATTCACAATAATTATATAATTTGTTCAGTCCCAGTTCCATTTCTATTCAATTATAACCTTCAGAATTGTATGTTATAACCTTTAACAATAGTAATGTCAATGAATGTCACAGGGAAATTGTTCGACTCCATCTTGTTGGAGATGATCATTACCTGGCAATGCTGGCATGAATGTTCCTTGACATTTACCAGCCCAATCCCTAATATTGGTAATAAAAACAGAAAGTGCTGGAGAAACTCAGCAGCTTTGGCAACATCTGTAGAGAGAGAAAGTATTAACTTTTCAGGTCCAATGACTCTTCGTCAGAACACTGTCCAGTTCTTGGTGCTGCAGGCTTGGAAAGCTCTTCACTGTCTGAGGAGTTGTGAATGGTGCTGAATGCTTTGCAATCAGCAAACATTAAGATGAAGAGAAGGTAATTGATAAAACATTTGAAGTAGGTTGGGCTCAAGACACAACCCTGAATAACTCACACAGCAATGTTCTGAGGATGAGATGATTGACCTCTAATAACTACAGCCATCTTCCTTTGTACTGAGTATTTGTCTGAACAGTGGGGTGATTTCCCCTGTCTCACATTGATTTCAATTTTGCTAGGATTTCTTCATGCTGCTCTTCATCAATTGCTGCCTGTCACTATCACCTTCCCTTTGCAATTCTCTGCAGATTGAAGTCCTCAGCTGAAACCTCCAGAGCAGAACTCATATGCACTTACGCAAGCTGGCATCTGTGTTATTCTTGTTTTATTCTGTGACTGTGGTGCCCTTCTCCCCAGTGTCTCACTATATTGCAGATCTCTCTTCTCCAGTACGCTCTCTGTGACATGCACAGTGTCAGATTCTGGGTTGCAGACTGCAAGCATAGAGACAAGTGAACGAGTGACTTTGCTGTTGCGTTGGTCTCTTCCATTATCTGGACAGGTAAACCATGAATCTCAGGAAGGAAAAAGCCTTCCAAGGATAAAGTTGGGGCGCGGTGAAGGGGAAATGTAAAAGGTACATCCTTACATCAGCTGGAGCTTGTAAAACAAAAAAATGAAATGAGAGAAGCATGATTAGGCATGAGGATGTCATTATCTTCAATTTATGCTGCTAGCCACAGCTTCAGCAATGGTGTTTCCGATAATGAATATCACTTTCTCCTGGATGGGAGCTAGGTCAGGCCCTACATTTAGTTGCCTTTGCTTGTGCACTACCTTCTCCTGCAAAAGAGAGGGAAGTAGTGAGTACAATGTTACCTGTTTCAGTGATGTCACGCTTGAACAGCTGGTAATATGCCTATGCTGTGAGATTTGGATGTGAGAAACGTCGATTCTCCTGTTCCCTGGATGCTGCCTGACCTGTTGCGCTTTTCCAGCAACACATTTTCAGCTCTGATCTCCAGCATCTGCAGACCTCACTTTCTCCTCGAGGATTGCAACAGTGCCAAATGTGTGAGAGTTAAGAGAAACATATAAATCTTATGTAAGTGTCAAGAATTGATTGAGATTTTAGGAGCTGAGCAATGAAAGTGTGATGAATTGAGAGCATGGGGCTCATGCTGACATTGGAGGGAAATGGCATTTGAAGATGCACTCTTTTACCTTGACATATGATTATTAAAATTCTTGTAGGACCACATCCAAATCCTTGGTGCTATATTCCTGGCATTCACCTCCGTGGCTCTTTTCTCATGCCTCCTTTTCTCTCCATCCTATCAATACAGGTCATCCCTCCTCCACCAAGACCTCCAACGCAGCATCGGAAAATCTTGGCACATGCTTTCATCCATAGTCAGCCACTGACCTTATTAGCACAACATTATTCTGAATAATCTCAGTACCTTCAGCAACCAGAAAGCCCCTTAAAAAGTACAGTCTAGCTTTAAGAACTGCTGGCACATAAGAGTACGAGGTCCTCTGCCGATGCACATAGCCCTGAACAATGTAGTTGGTGCTGCACACAGAAATTGGGATTTATGAACAAACAGTACAAGCTTGCACACTACCTCCGTTACTGCATTACACTAAACAGGTATGTGCTCATTGGACATTATGATCCCTGTATTCATTTTTAAGAGTTATCACTTTCTTTCCATGTCTGCATTGTGGGAAAGGTTTACTTCTATTTGTTGTGTCAGGATAGATTTTATGCTGAATGGATCTTAGCATTTGCTGTGCCCATATTACTTGTCTTAATTTTCCTCTGGCCAAATCATTTCATTTTAGGGGAACCTGTTACTTTGGGGTGTAGTTAGGAGGGAGGGGGGGATTGGAGATTTTAGAATTACTCTAGTCATTACTCGGACTATAAGTAATCTTAGAAAATGTATCGACCATGTTGATAGACAATACAACTTACCAGTTTGCCCAGATATTGAGTTAGTAAAGATATTGCACATTCTAAGAAGACTCACCACATTTTCTCATTTTTGGCTACACTGTAGCATCCATTATATCAGCCAAATAACTAACTGATACATTATTTAAAATTGATTTTAATTAATTGGATGATGTGGATGGCCATACATCAGAAAACAATTCTGGGGAAGAGGTTGTGCCAACTGGAAATCATTAGTCTCGTTTTAACTTACAAACTCAAATCTTACCAATCTCTCCCCAGTGAAACGGGTTGATGCCTCCTGTCGTACAATTGTAAATAAGGGTAGTTTTTGGCCTGTAAAAAAAAAAGGATAGCAACAGAGTCAAAGAAATGTGTATTCGGAGTGTAGGTAAAACTGGTAGAGTTTTTCATCTGGACACTGGATAATCAGACCAGTGGCTGATCACAGTGCTTCTTGTGGAAGACCTGCTAACAAGCAGGAAGGTTCAGCACTGCTGGTCTGAGGTCACAGTGAAATGTGATGGACTATTCAAATGATCCTGAGATGTACAGCAATGTAAATGTAAGCAAAAGAAGGGATTAGCAAACAAAAGGTATCATTTATATCTCCCCAATGCATCCCTTCTCATCTGTATACAATGCTGTCTTTTAAAAGTAGGGTTTGTTTTCCTATCCTAACTTCAAATGTATTTTCTACATTCAACTATATCTGGCATCTCTTTGTTCATCTTCTCTATATTCTTCTACCTTCATCATCAGATTAGTATATTTCAGTCTTGTCTCCCAAAGTATTATTTACGAATAAATTTGATACAAAATATTGTAGAAAGATTGTTGAATTGAATGTGGAGACCTACCATTTCCAACTAAAACTTACTAAAATTATTTGCAGAGGAAAGGTGATATCTAACTAACCTAGTTAATGTTTTGAGAAGGTTACTAGCAGGGTGTATTTACCAATGTTGTCTATCCAACTTCCAGAAAAAAGCATTTTCTGAGTATCTGCTTGAGAAATTATTAGAAAAATAATAGTAAATAGAACTGGAGGTAATCTCATAACCATTACAACATGGTTAGAAATTAGCAGACAGATAGGCTAAAGTTTTTGCCCTGTGATTAGTGAATGTAATAATCCTGTCCTGTCGGAAATTTTATTGGGATCCTCAGCTTTTCACCATACCTCACCTCAAAAAGATTAGGGTAATTGGAATAATCAAAGTTAAAAATCACACACCAAGTTATAGTCCAACAGGTTTAATTGGAAGCACACTAGCTTTCGGAGCGTCGCTCCGAAAGCTAGTGTGCTTCCAATTAAACCTGTTGGACTATAACCTGGTGTTGTGTGTTTTTTAACTTTGTACACCCCAGTCCAACACTGGCATCTCCAAATCTGGAATAATCAAGATTGAGATTAATAGATTTTTTTCAGGTAAAGTATCACAGAATTCAGGAAAAAGACAGGGCAGTGGTGTTGACCTACAGATCAACCTTGATTTTAGGCTTTCAGGGATTGAATGGCCTAATTCTGTTCCTACAATCCTATTTCTTTTATGCTGCTTCCACAGTTCATTCCCAGTGCATGTGTTTACCAGTGTCACTGAATCCTAGTTCGTCAGTCAACATAATTTCCCTGGCCTTTAACTTCACTGTATGTGAACCACAGAAGCTTTCTCTTACTCACACTTTGCCATTTGCCTTCCACTTATTCATCCACCCTTCCTCCTCCTCTCCTTCCTCATGCACCCCCAAATCTCAGGTCTAATTATTCTCCTTCTCCATTAATCTAGCTTTCACCGAAAGGCATACTTGAGTTTGGATCTCTAATTGCAACATCATGTCAAATCACTTAGTTGTGAATTAAAAAGAAACTATTACAGAATGCTGTAGAACAACAATGCTTGAAATGGTATAAAATGTTGTTAAAATTATTTTAGTGCGGGATTTGGGAATTGTTAGCAGGGCCAGAATTTGTTGCCCATCCCTACTTTCCCTTGAACTGATTTGGTCTGGAGGCCATTTCAGAAGGCAATTAAACAACCACATTGCTGTCTGTCTAGAGTCACATGTAGGCTAGACCAGGCAAGAATGACTGGTTTCTCAATTCAATCAGCTGGGTTTTGAAGACAATGGTAACACGGTCACCATTAGGCTAGTACTTAATTCCAGACTTTTTAAAAATTGAATTCAAATTTCACATTTACCATGGTCCAATTCAAATCCAGGTGCTGACATAGCCTCTGGATTCCAAGTCCAGTGACATTACCACTAAACCACAGCATTTTTCTTTCACCTTACATTTATGGAGATTGAAAAACCAACCAAACATTAGTGGGCACTATGTCTGCAACCACAAGGGTAACTGTGGCTCAACTGTACTTTTTTAATTTAAAACAGAAGGCAGCTGGAGAAGAGTTATTATTTGTTACAAGTTTATGTCAAAGCATTTGCTTAATCCAAACAGCAGGGAAACCTTACGATATGTTTAAAAGAGGTAACCTCAGACAAGCAGCTCTTATTTCTACTACCCTTTAATAAAGTGCATTAATTCGGTTTCTCCCAGAGAATGCTGAACTCCTGTCAAATATTGCATAGAACAAGGCAATAAAACCTGTCACCATTAAACCTGAAATTTTGTTCCAATTATAACAGTTGATGAATGACAAGATGATTTACATTGGCAAAATTCAAGAGGAAAAGGATACTTATAGCTACAAATCAGTTGAGCCACAGTTACCCTTGTGGTAGCAGACATAGTGCCCACTAATGTTTGGTTGGTTTTTCAATCTCCATAAATGAGTACTAGATACAGAGAGAAGCATATAGATCTCTCACCTGTGAACTGCTGTATACCAGCCAGCTGCAAGCGTGAGATTAACCACTACATCAACAGGGATCAAGTCAGCCACTGCATCATTAGTAGCTCTCATAGTGCGAAGAATCCCTTTGCCAGCCTGCAGAAAACAACATATTTATAACATATGTAAAGAGTCAATTATAAACTGGCCTATAGTCAGTCCACCTCAGTACACTACAAAGTTTCATCACGCGCTGACACTGTATGATATTTGGTCTTCTTTGCCCCCTTATCTCTATCATTTTCTGACAACCCTCTCTTCACACCGCAAAATGCAAGACTAAGCGATAGAAATGTGACATGATGATCTTTGATGTAGCTGGAGTAGCAGAGGGTGGGTGCAGAGTCTGATCTCTCTGTGTGAACAATGAGGTTCTTTGGGCTCTGTTTCAAATTGAGGTGGAGTCAGCATGGCTGAACAGTCAGAGGAAACAGAGATCGTGTTGTTGTCAGCATTACTGTGGCTTTTACAGAAATGAGGGCCAGGAGTGTGTGGTGGGTATGGTTCGAAGTTAGGGACGGAATTCAGGAACTAGGCAAAGAGAATTGGTGGCCAAAGAGTTTCAGAGATTAGAGAGATCAGGGAGTGTTCCTTAAATGTGAGATTAAGATGAACACTCTTTGTGCTCCTAGCTCAATATTCAAGTTAGCTACTGCAAATAAAATCCGGTTTTCTTGAGTTCAATTGCCTCTGATGTCAGTTGCCTCAAACCAATTTTGTAGTGGAGACTTCATGGTTATTTCATGGGCAAAGGACATAAAAATTGTTTTAGACATGTACCCTGCATTTCGTTTCCTTTCCCAATAGTCAGTATTTCATGTCCAGCCAGGAAGCTCTGAACGTATCCCACCTGCTGCATTGAAGAGCTCATAGGCTGTTTAGCATCTTGAAAACGGGTGTTGTGTGGCCAAACTTATAGATATATTATCTCATGAAACTAATCTTGATCTTTATCATGACTTTGTAACTGAACAAACTAGTTTTCTTTTCTTGGCTGTATGACTGCAAACATACCTCTCAAATCTTGTCAAAACTCGCACATACTTCTCATTTAAAGTGTTGTCCTGACCTATTTTATAACAATCCTAGTGACTTTTTTTTATAAAGGCAAGCTACCTGTGATTTACATACTATCATAAACTATCATCTGCACCTCTCAATGATTCTCCAATGTGGTATTCTCTCCTCATTCCATTCTTACATCTCTCCAATCTGGTTTTAGATTTAACCATCAGTTATGTTCTGTGAGGCTGTAGTCTTGACTCAGTGTTCCCCATCACTCTCAATTCTGCCTTCTTTGACAGTGTTGATCAGGTTATATTAACTCATTGCATACTTTCTATCATCTGCATCCTTTACTTTTGCGGTTTCACATCTCCATGTTCCAATGCAGTCACTACATCCCATTTTGTAGGGTTTGCAGTGAAGCAATTGAATCCATGTGTTTTGGAATTCAAACAAGTCTAACAATAGCTCATATGACTAATTTCCAGGTTGGTGGGGATGTCCCCTGAAGAGAGACTGGGAGCAGGCACAAAAATGGAATTGAGGCGGAGATGAAATCAGTCATGATCATATTGAATGGTGGAACAGGCTTGAGGGATTGAATTGCCTACTCCTGCTTCTAGTTCTTAATAGAATTATTTTTAAAAATTCTAAGGAACCATATAAATTATTGTACAGAGGAGCCCAGACAAATTATAATCAGTCTGCATGAATTTGTTAAATCAAGGTCAGGTCTAATTAACTTGATTTCTTTTGAAGAGATAATAAGGTAGGCTAATGGTATCAAATTTTATGCAGTCTCAGGTGGATTTCAGGAAGGATTTTGACAAAGCCCTACATGGAAAACTGATTATAGCCATGGGTTTCAAGAAAAAAATGGAATGTTAGATCTAAAATCAACTTAGTAGCATGAGGCAAAGGGTAATGGTTGAAGGGAATTTTCACAACTGGAAGGTTGCTTCCAATTAGGTCCCACAGGGCTCAGCATTTGCTTTTCATAGTATGCACCAATGATTTTAACTTCACTGTAGGGAAAATTATTAAAAGGTTTGCATGTTGGTCATGCTGCCGATAGTGAAGAAGAAAGGTGAAAATCACAGGAAGATATGAATGGTGTGGTCAAGCGAACAGAAAAATGACAAATGGAATTCAATCCAGCGAAATGTGAGGTAATCTTTATGAGAGAGCAGACCAGGTGAAGGAACAGACAGGACATGATGAAAATGAAAGGACAGGTGAAGAGAACATCAAGAGCACTGCTTTGTTTCGTATTTAAATCTGAGAAGGACAGGAAACTTAGCCATGCGATATATCACCTGTGAATTCAATAATTCTTAAGATTTATTTATTCATGAAAACACAACTAAAAAGATAATTTACGTACAGCAATGAAAAGCCCACTTGGTCCATTGAAATTGTCAATCCAACCCTATTTAATAAAAAAAAGTGCACAGTTAGATTTTTTAAAAATTCTATAGTCTACAATTGATTTTACAATGGTCAGCAAGGCATTCTTTACCAAATGTTTTTATAGTATTTTCACAGTTTCCACAGTAAGGCATAAGTCAGTACGAGAAGCGAGAAATAATTTGAGAATTGATTTTCGTCCCACTATAGAACATTACCTATTTTAAAAATTACAACAAATTAATTTTCGGATGTAATACAGAAGGAAGCTTACTAAAAGCTGAAAATATTCTATTTTCAAAGGATTATAAATGCAGGATAATTCATGAATGTGATTCAGAAACATTAAATATATGCTTATTTGTAAATCCTCTTCACTCTCAGCTTTCATCCATAAACGTTTCTAAAGGTGTAATGGAGACAGAATGAAATCATTTTTTCATTGCAGTGAGAAGTAAAAAAGCTTGACAGGAATATTATCTAGCTTTGTGTATTGAATGACTTGTGGATATCAGCACAAATAGTTTTGGAAACCATTTTTAGTGAAAAGTGTATGATATATATTAAACTCATACAAAAGATTATATTACATCTACTTGATGATATAAGGCTGACTAATTCAAATAGAGAAACTCTAGGGTTAACTTTAAATAAGATGAATGTTAATCTGTCTCTCAGAATGTCTGGTAGAGAACTTACCTCAACAAGCTCAAATCTCTCACCATTGAGAGAACAGTTCACTGCCACTTTTATGTTCTTCATGTTACCAAAGGAACTCACTTTGATTTTACTAGGTGTAACCCCAAACTTTAACTAACCTTCTCATGCCTGACTGTTGATATTTTTCTCTGGAGAGTGTTGCAAAAGACAAATAACTTTGTATACAGAAAATAACATTCTGTTTCTGTGCATTTTATTTAAATTTACATTGTTAGCTACAACATAGAAATTGTGATCAGGGAGAAGCAGAAACATGCGGAGAGCAAAGCTATAATATTTCAAACAACAATCATGTGCTGTATCAAGTACATAAACCATACAATAACACAAGGTCTGTGGTCGGAAAGCATTGCTTCAGGCTTCAGAATGTTCATCTATTTCCGCTTCTCCACCCAGGGTTTCCCTACAATGTGTGCCTTGTATGACCGATGATGCATCAGTCTATCAAATGCCATACATTTGATTATTAATGTTGTAGTGATTGTAACAAGGTCAGCCAGGTAGATCTCACAGAATATGAGTTCCCTAATTGGGCTATTAATCTGGTCCCGTTAAGAGCCTTGGCTGACAGGTAAGTGCCAGGCATCCTGCCACTCGAAGAGCTGGGTCTGAGGGACCTGGGTCAGTGTCAAGGACTTTCTACATGTAAATAAAGGATAACTTGCTGACAGGATATCGCCTCTGTGCAGTTATTTCAGTGGTGATGAGAGTAAAGCACGCTCCTGAAGACATTCACTCACAATAGTCATCTTTGAGTTGGGGTAAGCATTTCTGGCATCATGCCGTTATTTGGGAAGCTTGACTCGTTCAATCCTGCTGTTGAAGAATGGGCACAGTATGTGGAAAAAAACACCCTATTTTGCAGGCAAATAACATGGGGGCAGATGAAAAGCAGCAAGTAATTTTTCCTGACAGCTTATGAACCGGCAGCTTTTCAGTTATTCGGAGCCTAATGTTCCCTGAAGCTTCAGATACTAAAGCCTTCCTGACTCCAAATATGACTCCCAAACCTTCCTTCTCTATACGGGCATATTTATGCTCTGCATTAGCCAAAATCCTGGATGCATATGCTGTTGGGCATTCCTCTCCATTGGCCACCTATGAGCTAATACTACCCTGATGCCATATAGGGAGGCATCACTTGTCAACACCAGATCTCACTTGGAATCATAGTGTGCCAACACCTTAGAGGATGATAGCTGTTTCCCCACTTCCCTGAAAACTATGGCTTGGCTATGCCGTAATTTCCAACACTGAATCTTTTTAAGAGTTGATGCAAAGGTGTCAGGATGGAGGCCAGGTTATGTATGACCTTTCCATAATAATTCACCAACCCAAGGAAAGACCTACGCTCCAGTACAGACGTGGGAACTGGGGCACCTTTGATCATCCTCACTTTATCTTTCAACAGGTGTAACCCGGTGTTGTCAACTCTGTAGCCCAAGTAGGTCAGTGGGGCGCTCAGAACACACATTTTTCCCTAATAAGGCTTACACCCACCTGGGAGAAATGTCTAAGGACTATATCCAAGTTCTCTAAGTGCTCCTTACTGGTCTTCCCTGTTATTAGCACATCATCTGGATAAATGCCAACCTGTGGTAGACTTGGTAAAATGTTCTCCATTGTCCGCTGAAAAATTGCACAGGCTGACGCTACCCGAAATGGCAATCTAGTATTCTGGTACAAACCCTTATGGGTATTAATTGTGGTATACTTCTGGCAATCTTTATCTAACTGCAATTGCAAGTTGGCATGGTTCATGTCCAGCTTTGTGAAGGACAGGTTTGCATATAAATCCTCCATATGAAGAATTGGGTATTTATCCAATTGTGAACTGCAGTTTACCACTTGTTTATAACGCCCACAAAGGTGAACTGATGTGTCAGGCTTCACAATCGGTATAAACGGTGCTGCCCATTTCACAAACTGGACTGGTTTGATGATTCCCTTACTCTCCAGCCTTCTAATTTTTGTCTCTACTTTTCCCGTAAGGCAAATGGCACTGAGCAGATCTTTCAGAATCGCAGAATTGCTTCCTGGTCAACATGCAAGGTGGCCTTGGCTCCTTTGATAGTTCCTGTATCTTCCTGAAAATCTTCTAAATATTTAATGTCACTCAGGCAGACATTTTCTAATCAAAAAAATGTTGAGCCAATCTAGGTGAATCTTCCTTATCCAATTTCACCCCATTAAGCTTGGGCCCGAGCCTTTTACTACAATCAATAGTAACTGAATCAGCTCCTTCTCATAAGAGACCGGAAACAAAGTTTAACCCTTAATATGTAAAGGTTCTCTGGTCTAGGTTCTCAAACTAGCTGAGGTCTTGTACAAACCTAAAAGTTGGAGTCCAACAGAGTGAATGTTGTTAGAAGGCTGGTTCTGCGATCACTGAAACAACCACACTGGTGTCAACCTCCATTAGAGCCAGCTGACCTTTTAACCAGACGGTTATTTTGCTTGGTTTTGATTTAGCTTTAAATTGCTCAACAATGTAACTGTTCCAAACCAGATCTAGGTGGACTTTCCAGGGTGTGGACTCTCCTGAAAACCAGCCAATGAGCCCACTTACTCAATTTAGATTTAGTGGGTCTCTTGCTGTCTTGAATCCACATACTGGCAGCAACTAAAAATGACCTGCCAGCCTAGATCCGAAAGAAAATTTTAGCTGTTTGGCTAAGGCTTGGCTTTATTTTGGGGTTTTGCTATGGGCTGACCTCAGAGTCCCTCTGTTCAGGATATGTCCTGTGTAAGGCTATGTAATTGCCTTCATTCAAGTTGTTGTGGTTATGATCGCCGAGCTGGGAATTTGTGTTGCAGACGTTTCGTCCCCTGTCAGGTGACATCCTCAGTGCTTGGGAGCCTCCTGTGAAGCTCTTCTGTGATGTTTCCTCCGGCATTTATAGTGATTTGTATCTGCTGCTTCCAGTTGTCAGTTCCAGCTGTCCGCTGCAGTGGCCGGTATATTGGGTCCAGGTCAATGTGCTTATTGATTGAACCTGTGGATGCGTGCCATGCCTCTAGGAATTCCCTGGCTGTTCTCTGTTTGGCTTGTCCTATAATAGTGGTGTTGTCCCAGTCGAACTCATGTTGCTTGTCATCTGAGTGTGTGGCTACTAAGGATAGCTGGTCATTCAAGTGGTGATCCCCAAGCTCAACTGGACTGCCGAGGGTGTCTACTTCATACTCATATGTTCCACTTACTGCATTTCCTGATAATAAAGCCAGTTGTAGTCCAGTTGAGCTTCAGGTGGTAGGCAGTTTTGCATGGGTACATCATTCATCCCACACATTAAATCAGCATTTCATTAAGGGTTAAACCAAAGTCATGTGCTTCTGCTGGTCATCCTAACCTAGTCAAGAATCCCAATACGGATTCCCCTGGTTCTCAGATTGCCGAATAAAAACTATAGTGTCTCAAAATTAAAGGAGGCTTGGGATCGTAATATTCCTTAACAAATCCGTCAACTCTTGAAAGGTTTTAGTATCTGGAGCCTCAGGGAAAGTTAAGATCCTAATAACCGAATAAGCTGCCGGTCCACAAGCTGTCTGGAGAATTACTCATTGCTTCTTATCTCCCCCAATGTCATTTACTAGGGAAAAAATAATGCATTCTTTCCACATACTAGGCCCTGTTTTCAATGGTAGGATCGAATAAGTCAAGTTTTCGAAATAACAGCATGATGCAAGAAATGCTTACCGTGAATCAAAAACAATTATTGCGAGTGAATTTCTTAAGGAGCGTGCTTTTCTTTCATCACCATTGAACTAACTCCAGACAGGCTGATCTCCTGTCACCAAGTCACCCTTTATATAGATGTGAAGAGTTCCTGACACTGATCCAACTCTCTCAGAGCCAGCTGTCAGTGACAAGATGTCAGACATTCCTGTTTTAACAGTCAGCCAGTGCTCCCTGATTGTTAATCTGGTCCAATCATGGAATTCATATTCTATGATGTCCACCAAGCTGACCTCATTACAATCACTACAGCCTTCACATTATGAATACCTTCTATCATGTTATGTGGCACTATCACCATGCTAAATTAACAGACTTTGAACAGATCTAGCAACTCAAGACTGGACATCAATGACACACTGTGGGCCATTAACAGCAGCAGAATTGTACTCCAGCACAATCTGTAACTCATGGCCTGGCATATTCCCAACTTAACCATTACCATCAAGCCTGGGGATCAACCCTGGTTGAATGGAGAGTGCAGAAGAGCATGCCAGAAGCAACACCAGGCATACCAAAAAGTGAGGCGTTAATCTGGTGAGGCTACCAAACAGAACTGCTTGCATGCTAAACAGCATAAGCAGCAAGTGATAGACTTAGCTCAGCAATCCCACAGCCAGTGGATCAGAGGTAAGCTCTGCAGTTTAGCCACATCCAGTCATGAATGGTGGTGGATAATAAAACATCTCACAGGAGGAGGAGGCTCCACAGAGACTCCACAAATATCTGTCCTGTCCAGGAGCAGCGGGAGACAGAACGGAGGTGACGTGGAGACCAGGAGGGTGCCAGGAAGGTAAGGACTTAGTATATATTTGGGCAGTGGCTAAACCTGAGATACTACACATGTAGTATCTCCCTCCCATGCACCCGCCTCCTCTAACCAGAAGAAAAGGACTCTGTAAGGTAAGTTTTTTATTTTTTCTTTATCTTTTCTTTCATATATTTAAGTGCATTATTTGGTTTTAGTTAATTGATATAAAGCTAAGGCTTGCAATGGCAGGGGACCTCAGACCCGTGGCATGTGCCTCTTGTTCAATGTGGGAGCTCAGGGACGTGGCTGAAATTCTTGACTCTTACACATGCAAGAAGTGCAGCTTTTGTTTGACCGCATGACGACTCTGAAGCTGCGGATGGACTCACTGTGGAGCATCCACGATGCTGAGGACGTCGTGGATAGCACGTTTAGTGAACTGGTCACACCACAGGTTAGAATTGCTGAGGGAGACAGTGAATGGGTGACCAAAAGGCAGAAAAAGAGTAGGAAGGCAGTGCAGCCGCCCCCATCATGGCCATTCCCACTACCACTCCGCCCCTCAAAATTCCTCATGCATCACACCCGCCCCTCACATCGTCGCTGATGCCACACACTCAGTGACTTCCGCCACCCCTACTGCCATGGTCACCACCACTTCCGCCCCCACCAACGCCACTCACCTGCATTCTGCTGACACGCCCCCCCCACAGACCCCACTGTCACTATCCCCACCCCCCAGAACCCTGAGGGGAACACTACCCCTGCTCATGACTAAACCCCCATTCCCCCCACCATCACACCCACTCCAGTTACAGGTTCCGCCCCCACTCCCAGCTCCACACCTACACCAGGTCCCAGCTCCCAGCCCTGCCGAGTTTTACCATCCCTCCAGATCTTCCCCTCACTGAGGACGAACGATCAGTCCTCAGCAAAGAACTCACCTTCATCCCCCTCCGTCCACGAATCAATGAATTTAATACACGCCATGACGTCAAACACTTCTTCAGTCGCCTCCGCCTCCGAACTTACTTTCACAATCAGGATTTCCGCCCACCTTCCGAGGACCCCTTCACCCAGCTCCAACACACTGCATCCACCTGGACACCCCGCGCTGGCCTATTACCTGCCCTCGACCTCTTCATTTCCAACTGCCGCCGGAACATTAACCGCCTCAACCTGTCTACCCCCCTCCCCCACTCCAACCTCTCACCCTCACAACGCGCTGCCCTCCAATCTCTCTGCTCTAATCCCATTCTCACCATCAAGCCAGCAGATAAAGGGGGCGCAGTGGTAGTCTGGCTCATTGACCTCTACACCACTGAAGCCAAACGCCAACTCGAGGACACCTCTTCCTGCTGCGCCCTCGACCATGACCCCACCCCCCCCACACCAAACCATCATCTCCCAGACCATACAGAACCTCATCACCTTAGGAGATTTCCCACCCACAGCTTCCAACCTCATAGTCCGGGAACCCCGCACTGCCTGGTTCTACCTCCTTCCCAAGATCCACAAGCCTGACCACTCTGGCCGACCCATTGTCTCAGCATACTCCTGCCCCACTGAACTCATCTCTACCTACCTCGACATTGTCCTATCCCTAGTCCAGGAACTCCCCACATACGTTCGAGACACCACCCACGCCCTCCACCTCCTCCAAGACTTCCGATTCCCCGGCCCCCAACGCCTCATCTTCACCATGGATATCCATTCCTTCTACACCTCCATCCGCCATGACCAGGGCCTCCAAGCCCTCCGTTTGTTCCTCTCCAGACATCCCCAACAGTACCCTTCCACCGACACTCTTATTCGTTTGGCCGAACTGGTCCTCACCCTTAACAATTTCTCCTTCGAATCCTCCCACTTCCTCCAGACCAAAGGGGTAGCCATGGGCACACGTATGGGCCCCAGCTATGCCTGTCTCTTTGTTGGCTACATAGAACAGTTGATCTTCCACTCCCCATCTCTTCCTCCGCTACATTGATGACTGCATTGGCGCCACCTCGTGCTCCCGGGAGGAGATTGAGCAATTTATCAACTTCACCAACACATTCCACCCTGACCTTAAATTTACCTGGACCATCTCTGATACCTCCCTCCCCTTCCTGGACCTCTCCATCTCCATTAATGACAACCTACTTGACACTGACATTTTTTACAAACCCACCGACTCCCACAGCTACCTGGATTACACCTCTTCCCACCCTACCTCTTGCAAAAATGCCATCCCATATTCCCAATTCCTCCGCCTCCGCCGTATCTGCTCCCAGGAGGACCAGTTCCACCATAGAACACACCAGATGGCCTCCTTCTTTAGAGACCGCAATTTCCCTTCCCACGTGGTTAAAGATGCCCTCCAACGCATCTCGTCCACATCCCGCAACTCTGCCCTCAGACCCCACCCCTCCAACCGCAACAAGGACAGAACGCCCCTGGTGCTCACCTTCCATCCTATCAACCTTCGCATAAACCAAATCATCCGCCGACATTTCTGCCACCTCCAAAAAGACCCCACCACCAGGGATATATTTCTCTCCCCACCCCTTTCCGCCTTCCGCAAAGACCGTTCCCTCCGTGACTACCTGGTCAGGTCCACGCCCCCCTACAACCCACTCTCCCATCCTGGCACCTTCCCCTGCCACCGCAGGAACTGTAAAACCTGCGCCCACACCTCTCCCTCACCTCTATCCAAGGCCCTAAAGGAGCCTTCCACATCCATCAAAGTTTTACCTGCACATCCACTAATATCATTTATTGTATCCGTTGCTCCCGATGCGGTCTCCTCTACATTGGGGAGACTGGGCGCTTCCTAGCAGAGCGCTTTAGGGAACATCTCCGGGACACCCGCACCAATCAACCACACCGCCCCGTGGCCCAACATTTCAACTCCCCCTCCCACTCTGCCGAGGACATGGAGGTCCTGGGCCTCCTTCACCGCCGCTCCCTCACCACCCGACGCCTGGAGGAAGAACGCCTCATCTTCCTCCTCGGAACACTTCAACCTCAGGGCATCAATGTGGACTTCAACAGTTTCCTCATTTCCCCTTCCCCCACCTCACCCTAGTTCCAAACTTCCAGCTCAGCACTGTCCCCATGACTTGTCCGGACTTGTCCTACCTGCCTATCTCCTTTTCTACCTATCCACTCCACCCTCTCCTCCCTGACCTATCACCTTCACCCCCTCCCCCACTCACCGATCGTACTCTATGCTACTTTCTCCCCACCCCCACCCTCCTCTAGTTTATCTCTCCACGCTTCAGGCTCTCTGCCTTTATTCCTGATGAAGGGCTTTTGCCCGAAACGTCCATTTCGCTGCTCCTTGGATGCTGCCTTAACTGCTGTGCTCTTCCAGCACCACTAATCCAGAGTACAGGTGTCATCTCCCTCCAAAACAGGTATACCGTTTTGGATACTGTTGGGGGAGATGGCTCACCGGGGAGGGCAGCAGTTGCCAGGATCATGGCACCACGGCGGGCACTGCTGTTCAGAAGGGCAGAAAAAAGACTCGTAGGGCCATAGTCATAGGAGATTCTATTGTGAGGGGAGTAGATAGGCGGTTCTGTGGCCGAAAACAGGACTCCCGGATGGTATGTTGCCTCCCTGGTGCTCGGGTCAGGGATGTCTCCGATCGGCTGCAGAGTATTCTAAAAGGGGAGGGTGAACAGCCAGTTGTCTTGGTGCATATAAACACCAATGATATAAGTAAAAAATGAGATGAGGTCCTGAAAGCAGAGTTCAGGAAGCTAGGAGAGAAGTTAAAAAGGAGGACCTCAAAAGGTAGTAATCACGGGATGACTGCCAGTGCCAAGTGCTAGCCAGCGTAGAAATGAAAAAAAATGTGCAGGATAAACACGTGGCTTGAGAGATGGTGTAGGAGGGAGAGGTTAAGTTTGTTGGACATTGGGACCGGTTCTGGGGAAGGTGGGAGTATTACAAATTGGGCGGTCTACATCTGAACCAGACCGGAACCAATGTCCTTGGGGGAGTTTTTGCTGTTGCTGTTGGGGAGGTTTTAAACTAATGTGGCAGGGGGCTGGGAACAAGAAGAGAAGACAAGTAGCCAGCAAGGTGGAAACTGGAAACTGTAAGAATCGTGAAGACAGCATTAATATGGGGAAGAGTAGGCAGAAAGCAGACGAACGCAAAAGGACCATGGCCTGAAGTGCATCTAATTTAATGCAAGGAGTATAATCGGTAAGGCAGATGAACAGAGGGTTTGGATTGGTGCCTGGGAGTGTGACGTTATTGCAATCACAGAGACTTGGTTGAAGGAAGGCCATGATTGACAACGAAATGTTCCAGGATGTAGATGCTTCAGACAGGACAGGGAGGGAACTAAAAGGAGGGGGAGGAGTTGCATTGCTGGTCAGGGATGATATCACGGCTGTGCTAAAGGAGGACACTATGGAGGGCTTGAGCAGTGAGGAATTATGGGTAGAACTGAGAAATAAGAAGGGTGCAGTTACATTGTTGGGGCTGTACTGCAGGCCTCCCAACAGTGAGCGTGAGGTAGAAGAACAAATAGGTAAATAGATTATGGAAAGATGTAGAGGCAATGATGATGGGAGATTTTAATTTTCCCAACATTGACTGGAATACACTTAGTGTCGGAGGTCTGGATAGGGTAGAATTTGTAAGACGTGTCCAGGAGAGTTTTCTAGAGCAGGATGTCTATAGTCCGATGAGGGAAGGGGCCATATGGGACCTGGTGTTGGGGAATGAGCCAGGCCAGGTGGTAGGAGTTGCGGTGGGGGATTTCTTTGGGAACAGTGACCACCATTCTGTAAGTTTTTGAATAATCGTAGACAAAGATGAGACTGGTCCTTAGGGAAGAATACTAAACTGGGCCAAGACCAATTATATCAAAATTAGGCAGGAGCTGGGAAATGTGGATTGGACACAGCTATTTAAAGGGAAGTCCACATTTGATATGTGGGAGGCTTTCAAAGATAGATTAAAGATAGTGCAGGAGAGGCATGTCCCATTGAAGGCAAAAGATAGGAAAGGCAAGGTTCGTGAACCGTGGATGACAGGAGAAATCGTATGACTAGCCAAGAGGAAAAGGGAAGCGTACATAAGGTCCAGGCAGATAAGAATGGAAATGGGCCCTGGAAGAATATCTGAAAAGTAGGATCAGTCTTAAACGAGGAATCAAGCGTGCTAAAAGGGGTCATGAAATATCATTAGTGAGCAGAATTAAGGAGAATCCCAAAGCCTTTTATTCTTATATAAGAAGCAATTGGGTAACTAGACAAAGGATTGGTCCACTAAAGGATAATGAAGGAAGGTTGTGTATCGAACCTGAGAAAATGGGTGAGATTCTGAATGATCAGTGTTCACTGAGGGGAGGGACATGATGAATGTTGAGATTAGAGATAGAAGTTTGATTACGCTGGATCACGTTGACATAAGTAGGGAAGATGTGTTGGGTAGGCAAGAGGTTATTAAGGTGGATAAATCCCTAGGACTGGATGGGATCTATGTCAGGTTGCTGAGGGAGACAAGACAGGAAATAGCTGGGGCCCTGACAGATATCTTTGTGGCATCCTTAAACACAGGTGAGGTGCCGGAGGACTGGAGGGTTGCTCATGTTATTCCCCCTGAACAAGAGTAGTAGTAGGGATATTTTGGGTAACTACAGACCAATGAGCCTGACGTCAGTGGTGAGAAAGATGCTGGAGAAGGTAGTGAGGGATAAAATCTATTTATATTTAGAAAAGAATGGGCTTATCGGTGATAGGCAACATGGGTTTGTGCGGGGGTGATCGTGCCTTACCAACTTAATAGAGTCCTTTGAGGAAGTGACCAAGTTGATAGGTGAAGGAAGGGCTGTAGATGTCATATACACGGACTTTAGTAAGGAGTTTGAGAAGGTTCCCCATGGTAAACTAATAGAGAACGTGAAGTCACATGGTGTGCAGGGTGTTCTAGCTAGGTGGGTAAAGAACTGGTTGAGCAACAGGAGACAGAGAGTAGTAGTTGAAGGGAGTTTCTTGAAATGGAGAAAGGTGACCAGTGGTGTTCCACAGGGATCAGTGCTGGGGCCACTGTTGTTTGTAATATATATAAATGATCTGGAAGAGGGCATTGGTGGTCTGATCACTAAGCTTGCAGATGACACCAAGACTGATGGAGTAACAGAAAGCAGAGACTGTCAAAGAATACAGGAGAATATAGATAGACTGGAGAGTTGGGTGGAGAAGTGGCTGATGGAGTTCAATCCAGGCAAATGTGAGGTGATGCATTTTGGGAAGTCTAATTCTAAAGCGAATCATACAGTAAACTTTGGGAAAAGTTGATGAGCAGAGAGATCTGGAAGTTCAAGTCAATTGGACCCTGAAGGTGGCTGCACAGGTGGATAGAGTGGCCAAGAAGGCAAATGGTATGCTTGCCTTCATCGGGCGGGGTATTGAGTATAAGAGCTGGCAGGTCATGTTAAAATTTAACACGATGTTGCTTCAGCCGCATTTAGAATACTGTGTACAGTTCTGGTTGCCATATTACCTAAAGGATGTGGATGCTTTGGAGAGGATGCAGAGAAGGTTTACGAGGATGTAGCCTGGTATGGAAGGTGCTGACTACAAAGAGAGGTTGAGTAGGTTAGGTTTGTTTTCATTCGAAAAAAGGAGATTGAGGGGGGGAACCTGATTGAGATCTACAGAATCATGAAGGATATAGACAGGATAGATAGAGATAAGCTTTTTCCCAGGGTGAAGGATTCAATAATGAGAGGTCACACTTTCAAGGTGAAAGGTGAAAAGTTTAAAGGAGATACACACGGCAAGTACTTTATACAGAGGGTGGAAGGTGATTCGAACGCGTTGCCAGCAGAGGTCGTAGAGGCAGACATGGTAGATTCATTTAAGATGCATCTGGACAGATGCGTGAATAGGTGGGGAGCAGAGGGATACAGATGCTTAGGAATTGGGCGGCAGGTTTAGACAGTACATTTAGATTGGCTCAGGCTTGGAGGGCCAAGGGCCTGTTCCTGGGCTGTAAATTTTCTTTGAGGATGGAGATAAACAAAGAACAATGATGGAAGAGCCCAACACATCAGTGCAAAAGATGAGGCTGCAACATTCACAACATTATGCAGCTAGAAGTGCCAAGTGGATGATCTATCACAGACTTCTCCAGTGGTCCCTGGCATTACAGATGCCAGTCTTCAGCCACATGGTATCAGGAAACAAGGAGGCACTGGATATTACAATGGCTATCAGCGCTGACAACATTCTGGCAATACTACTGAAGACTTGCGCTCCAGAACTTACTGCTTCACTAGCCAAATGATTCCAGTACAGTTGCAACACTGGCACCTACCCGACCATGTGGAAAACTGCCCACAAAATGTACTGTACACAAAATGCATAACTAATCCAATCCGGCCAATTACTGCCCTATCACTCTACTCTCATTCATCGGTAAAATGATGGAAGGTGTCATCAACAGTGTTATCAAACAGTACCTGCTCAGCTCAGTGATGCCCAGTTTGGGTTCTGTCAGGGCAACTCAGGTCCTGACCTCATTATACCTTGTTTCAAACATGGACAAAGAACTGAATTCCAGAGGTGAAGTGAGAATGATAGCCTTTGACATCAAGGTCACATTCAGTCAATATGGCATATAGAAAGATGGTTGTGGTTGTTGCAGATCAGTGATCTCAGCTCCAGGAATCACTACAGCTGTTCTTCAGGGTAGTGTCCTAGGTCCATGCATCTTCCGCTGTTTCATCGATTACCTTCCCTCCATCATAAGGTCAGGAGGGAGAGAAGCTCAGCAATGATAGCATAATGTTCAGCACACCATTTGCAACTCCTCAGATACTGAAGCAAATCCAACAAGATCTAGACAATATCAGGTTTAAGCTGACTCGTGGCAAGGAAAATTCATGCAGCATGAATATCAGGCCATGACCAGCTCCAATAAGAGACAATCTAATCATTGCTCATTGATATTCAATGGTCTTATCATCATTGAATGTCCCACTATTAATAACCTTAGGATTATCAATTGACCAGAAACTCACCTGGACTCACCACATAAATGCAATGACTAGAAGAGCAGGTCAAAGGCTAGGAATACTGTGATGAATAACTCGCCTTCTGACTCCCCAGAGATCGTCTACCATTTACAAGGCACAAGTAATGCGGATTACTCCCTACTTGCCTGGATGGGTGCAGCTCCAACAACATTCAAGACACTTGACATCATCCAGGACAAAGCAGTCTGCTTGGTTGGCATCAAATCCACAAGCATCTATTCTTTCCACCACTGACAGACAGTAGTAACAGTGTGTGCTAACTATTGCTGAAATTCACCAAAGGTTCTGAGACAGCACCTTCCAAATGCACAGCCACTTCGATCTTAAAGGACAAGGGCAGCAGATACATGGGAACATCACCACCTGGGAGTTCCCTTCCAAGTTACTTACCATCCTGACTTAGTAAAGGAATGGCAATGTGTTTCTGTCACTGGGTCAAAATCCTAGAATGCCCTCCCTAAGGGCACTGAGGGTCAATCTACAGCACATGGACTGCAGCAGTTCAGAAAGGCAGCTCACTGCCATCTTCTCAATAGTAGATTAGATTAGATTAGATTACTTACAGTGTGGAAACAGGCCCTTTGGCCCAACAAGTCCACACCGCCCCGCCGAAGCGCAACCCACCCATACCTCTAGATTTACCCCTTACCTAACACTACGGGCAATTTAGCATTGCCAATTCACCTGACCTGCACATCTTTGGACTGTGGGAGGAAACCGGAGCACCCGGAGGAAACCCACGCAGACACGGGGAGAACGTGCAAACTCCACACAGTCAGTCGCCTGAGGCGGGAATTAGGGAGGGGCTATAAATGCTGGCCAGCCAGCACCACCCATGTCCCAGAGTGAATGAAAAAAAAGGATATGCCTATGAAACGCTGAACAGAAAACTGAAAAGTGGGATTAGATTGAGTGGTTACACACTCTCTTGCATAGATCAGCCAAATGGCCTCATTTGATGCTACAAGTTCCTCTGATTCTATCTTTATGCAATAATATATGTTATCAGAACAGACAAGCTTCAATTTATTATGATACAATCCAAATGGGACCATGATCAAACAACTGCAAGACTTACCAAGTTTCATCCTGAAAAGGAACATTAAGCGAATTCCTACATTGTCATCATTAAGAAAACCATCTCTGAAGGGCCTATTTATTCATGCACACCAAATATTTCTCCACAACATTTCTTAACTCCCTATAAAGTACAAGTCTGCTAAGGCTTGAACACATCCATATTCAGAAAAGCTTTATCACCTGTCTCAAACTCTGTAGAAATGAGTAACTTACTCCACCTCATCTCCAGTGACAAAATGGCTTCTGTGACAGGAGATCTAATTCAATAGGCATGATATTAACTCAAGTATAATAGAAGCATTTCTCATTTTAATGTACCTCTCTTCTTACTTCCACCCAACTATCATCCAATGTCTATCAGTGTAATAACAACTAAGATGTATAAACAATTTTTTAAAAATTCATTCTTGGGATGTGGCATCACTGGCTAGACCAGCATTTATTGCCCATTCCTAATTCCTTGTAGCTTTAATTTAAGCTACAAATTGCTAAAGGGAAAACAGGATGATAAAATACATTATATAAAAGAACATCACTTACTGGAAATGGCTCTTGCCAACTTGCTCCAACAATAGATGGCCTGATTATGGCAATATTCAAATCCTCACTCTCTTGCTGCACCACATACTCTGCGAGTGCCTTTGTATAAGTGTATGTGTTTGGCCAGTCTCCAATCAGTTTGGGGGTGATGTCTTGGATCATGCTATCATCCATCCACCTTGGAAAAAAAAGATTCATTATATACCATGAGATATGATAAAAGGATTCCTTACTATGGCTAACCATTACAGACAATTGGTTAATTAAATACAGGAGAGATTGGGGATGGAACAAGGAACATTCTGAATTTTTCATTCTTTTAGTGATGGAACAAGCAAAAGCACAACAAAAATAAAACCACATGGAGACATGGGAGGGATAATGCAAAGGCAGATTATCCCTATCCAAGAAATGCCGAGAACAGTAAATGAATGCACTTAAGACCACTTTGCCAATTTTTTCCATTTTCACAGTTGGAAATGTAAAGAAAATCATTTAATAGATTTTAGACAAGCAAAATTATTGAGACTGTTACAAAGTTCAAATGTCCGTCAGAACTCAGAGGATTAAATAGTTGAGCTTAAATGGCTTATGACTTTACATCACAAATGAGCCTGAATGATTAATACACTTGCAGTGAAATTGTGAGATAGAAATTTTATAAAAAGGAAATTCTAATATAATTTACAAAACATCATGTATTGAAAACCTTATACATTTCTTCTTTGTTAAGTGTTTGAGGGGAATGATGGTATTGTGCAAACAGCAGTTTAATGGCTAATTGCAGAGCAGACAGTGGAATGTGTGACAGTGAATTTCCTGTGCTGAGCTGACTGAGTCTCAAATGAGACGTTCCACTAAAACTTCACAAACCTAACCCAAACCTAACCTCAATAATGTCTCGCTATGAAATTTGTACCTCAACACCGTCTTAATACTTTAGAGTTACGATGATTTTGAGTCAGTGACTTCTCCAGCAAGCTTCTGGTTTTTAACAGAAACAGTATTTCTGCCCTGATATGCCAGGTTCTCTTGGGAAAAAAATCTCCTTAGCAGATTTAATCTTGCAAAAGCCTGAAGAAGCTAAATTGAATAATCCTTGAAACGGGCGTGTAGATCATGAAGCATGGTTAACCCATGCCTATGCAAAGGGATGCAAGCAGCATGAACTTCACAACCAACCATAATAGAACCATGTAGCCACTCTAAACCTGAAATTGAGTGACAGCAGGAAAATAATGCATTTGGACTGGAGCAAGGGCTTGGAATGGTGAAGATGTGTTGAAGTGCAGGAAGAATCTACAAAAAATGACACTGCAAGCCAGGCAATATGTCTCATTGTTCCCCGATGCCTTGTTGCGGTAGTGCACAGAAGGAGAAGAGCTCCTCCTCACTCAGGAGCTGGGGGAATCTCAGTGGAGATGATGAGTAGATAATCGAAGCAAGTAACTGTTGTGGTCATCACCAGCACTCTAGCCCTGAGCCCTGGATGCAGTGCAGAAAGGAATTTGATGACCTTACACAAGACAGCAAGGTCTCTGAATGTATATCACATTCCACCAACTGCACCACTAGCCTTACCCAATGATGTATTCATCACAGCTTTCACTCACCTACCAACAATTCCTACCAAAAATGACTCATTATTCACATTCTTAGACTCACCTAACACATGGCGCTGCTGCAAGCTGCATATTCATATCATGCATCCATTGCTAGCTACACAGCTGTGGCAGGTACATCACTCAAAAACATTGCACCACATTCACAGATAGATTTCCTCTCTCCTGCAGGGACAAAGTGGTCCATCGGAGGGAGCAGAGGCCACCTAACTGTTCTGGGTGAGTGAAAGAGCAGGCAAGCCTGCCAGTGCTCATCCTTTTGCAGCAGATAATGCTGAGCATCACTACAGTGGCTGTCACTGAGGTAGTGGCTCACAGTGTGGTCAAAGCCATCAAGAATGGTTCTGCCTAATTCAGTTTATTGACTTTTTTCTCAGAATCTGTTTTGATTTACAATCTGCAAACAGTGTAATGACAGACCTCTTGGTTCCCTTACGCCAACTTTGTCCCATGCTTTCATTCTTTTAGATACCTTAGAGCTATACCCAAAATGAACAACTTCATATTTTCCCACATCATTCTTGATTTGCCAATTTTTCACCTACTAACATAACCTATCAATAGCACTCTGTAAATTGTTTGTATCCCTCTTGCAAATTGCCTTTCTACCTATTTTTTCATCTTCTGCAAATTTGGCAACAGTAGATTTGTTTCTCTCCTTTCAAGTCATTAATGTACATTTTAAACAGTTGTGAAGTCAGTACTGATCCCTGTAGAACCCCACTGGTCACAACTCACCACCCGGAAAAAGATTCCCTTATCCCAACTCACTGTTTCCTGCCCTACAGGCAAATCTCTGTCTATGTCAGCGTACTACCTCAGGCACCATGGACTCTTCTTATGTTATGACTGACCTAGGCAATGTTTGCTGACACCGACAACTACTGTCAACTGTGCGCACTCATTCAGGAATGCACAGTTCCAAATACTGATGTCATCATCTACCCTTTACTTGAAATGTCATACACTAATGTATTACTGTACATTTGCAGTGCTGTGTGCAGGATTTTTAACCAGGCTTCTGATGGAGAGAGGGTACGGGCATGGATGGAGACCCCTAGTTTCAGCAAGAAGGGCATAGGGCTCAGAAGCCAGAGGTTGGGAGCAACAATGGAAGCCCAGGGCTCAGGAAGGTAGGGGAGAGACAAGGAGAGTCCAGAAGCCAGGAGGCCTCTTGTCCATCTTTCCCTTCCGCACCCACCCCAGCTCTCCACCACTACTCCCCCAATAATCCCACCCCACCACCATCTTCCCCTCTTGTTCTTTCCCTCTTACTGGGTCCTCCTGATCTATCTCTCTCCCCACTGGTGCTGATCTCTCTCTCTCAACACATGGTCCTGAGCTCTAGACCCAATTTCTCCTAATCTCCTGCCCTTTGGCTCGATCCCTTTACCACCCCATCCTGATGTCTCCTCCCACCTCCCTTCCACCATCTTGATATCTTCCACAGCCCCGTCCTGATCTCTTATCCTCATTGCCCCATCACATTTCCCATAATCTGCGCACACAAAATTAAAAATGGCATGTAGCACACATGCATCAGTGTCAGCAAACATAGCCATTGACTTAACCTTCTGTGAGGTCCCTTGTCAAATGGCTTCTAAAAGTCCAAATACAACATATCTATTGTTTCCCCTCTATCCACTCTGGTTGAGACTTCCTTGAAAAATTGTAATAAATTAGATACAATTTCCCTTTCAGGAAGCCATACTGACTCTATTTGCTTTGATTGTGATTTTTCAATGTTAGGTCTATATCTACCCTCCCTTTTCGAATAGGGTGTCACATTTACAGTTTTCCAATCCTCCTGTACTTTTCTACAATCCAAGGATTTTTGGAAAATTACAACCAATGTATCCACTATCTCTATAGCTACTTTTTTTTAGGATCCTACAATTCAAGCCATCAAGGCCAGGGGACTTATCTCTCTTTAGCACCCTGAGTTTGTATAACACCCCATTTCTAGTGATGGCTATTGTACTTAATTGCTTACTTGTATTCTTTAGTATTAATGGGATGTTCAGCGTTTACATCAACAGAGCCGAACGCAAGGTCAGTGTTAGTTAAACTCAACTCCTTAGCATGTCACCAGTCCCCAGCTCAATCTCCAGTGATCTGCACTTGCAGCATTGTCAATTTGCTCCTCTCACTCTGCCCCTTAACCCAGATGGGAAGAACATTTACAAGTCTTACTTGGCACAATTAGCAATTTATTAGAATGTTTTTTTTTCACTTCTATGTTTACTGGCAAGCCAAACTTTACCTTTCTGAAATTGCACAGCTCTCTGTCACCTCGAAGCAGAGGCAAATTGAAATTCTTCCAACTGTCATGCAAATCCTAATTTCCAAATATTGTACAATCAAATAACAGCACATCAGAGTAATGTATGGGTCTATTGTTGACCATTGAAAGATTTTGCAGTTCCTATCAGATGTGCATGTCGAGTTGTATTCTGGTAAATTTGTCAGATAGGACTTACGATAGCCATAGTGGAATTAATTTAACACTAGTGCAATAAATATTTTTGTTTCAGCAGGCCATTAAGAATGTAATTCTCAAAAATCAATTTTATTTGGCTTCTCTCAAATACTTTAATCATGTAATTGTTTGACATCAATATTTGATAGCTTAAAGTGGTTGTAATATTCCTACTTGAAAGAAGAGAACTCCGCATTTGGGAATATTTCCAAGCATTAAGGCTACCATCAGACAAAAAAAAATCCATTTCCTTCAAGGATACTATTAAATGAAAGTAATCATGCTGAATGTTGCCAGTGGCTGTCAAAGTCAATGTTACCTTCAATATTTATTTACAAAAACTGATCTAGATTAGCACTGGGGCACTGCTCAGGCCCTTGCTACACTTGTATCGAGCAGGTCTATCATGCATTCCTTCAGGACAACAATGTCAGGAGAAGGAAACAGTGGCCCGGATATTCTGATGGCTAGTCAATGGAGCAGCACAGACTGGATTTGCAATGTCAGGACCCTGCAGAATCCCAGATGCACTAATTCCCTTTTCCAGAAACCTCCAAAAGAATTAATTGAAGCTGGAGAATTCAGAATTAAGACCCAGGCATGTTAATAGTCAATCAGGAAAAGTTAGACAATTTAAAGACTCAGTCTAACTCCTAGGTAATTATAAAGCAGACCCTCTAACTAAGAGACACCCAAGTATTGCCAACTACACCTGGACCTCACACGTATTTTATACATGCACCCTTTCACAGGGGCTGTCAAGGTTTTTGGCTGTGCTACTTTTAAATCTGTTCTACATTTCAATCTCAGAACACTGCCAAAGAAGGCATAATTTAACTTATTCCGATAATCCTGCTCCATAAGGAATGACCTGTGCTTGTCATTTCTGAATGAGCCAAGACTGCATAACAGAAAAACAGGAATGGAATGGCAATCTGAGCATGGTCTGAACCAGTATCAATTGTAGCTATCTTGCCACTCAGGCTTTCCGGCCTAATTCTGTGTCATGCACAAGGCACATGCATAGGGAATAAAGCTCCATTCTGGAACCTACCAATGGCAGGAGGGTGATGATGTGGTTATCAATTTCAGAGAACAGGTCGTGACCTAAGTACAGGAAGGAAGCTGCTATAGCACCGATTATATCTTTAAAATGAGGCTTACGATTTGGGAGGACAGGAAGTCTGACACAGCAGTCAAATGTCAAGATCCTGCAGCTTTACCGGTAACTGGCGAAGGTATCGGGACTGCAAACAAACCAGCAGCATAGAAATGTTTGCAGCTCCCACAAAAACACAGAGCTGAAATAACGGAAAGAATAATGGAATGCTTTGAAGCTGAAAATATACAAGGGCTATAGTCAAAAACGACCTACTTCAAGCTCCCCTGACTCTTGCCAAGGATCACTTTGAAAGCAGCATTCCCTGACCAGTACAATTCATGGCTTGTGGGTGGATTAAGGAAATGGTTACAGCTGACACAAAAATACTTTTGAGTCCTGACACTGCTTCTTGCAAATATTTAACCGTCACTCTCTCATCTCTGGTGAGGGGACTAGCCACCTAAAATAGACTCTGACTGAAAATTGGAACTATGGTCTTCCAGTTATAAAACTGGTGTTTCTATTTCAATTTCCAACCTGTTACCACACCATTTACAGGAATTAACATTATTGTAGTAAGTTAAAAATCAGCTCATGATTTAAACACCTACATCATACAGGTCAGCATTATTCCCCAGAAGATTCCATGATTTTTATACTTAAAGGCATTTGATTATTTAACACAGTGAAAGAGTTCTTCTAGCAGTACGGGATGGCACGATGCACCAAAATGTCTTGATACCAAAGTAGATGCCATGAGCAGAATCAATGCTTCAGTTTGAGGAAGCTTACACTATAATCAGAATTATCCACTTTACCATTGATATTTCTTACCTGAATTGATTGGGGCAGCACTGTATAATATCACAGCTCACTGGGGTAATGTGTTGGAAATCAAGTCCCACTATCCCCTGATTCATCACAAAAGTCGAAGATCTTAATATAAATTATAAAATTCTTTACCCGATTTTCAGAGCCAGATTGATAGAAAGCACAGACCTGTTTTCTGTATTTAGAAAGTATTACTGTTTATTACAAGTAAACAGTTGTATCGGCTTATATCACTTCTATTTACAACTCCAATACACTTATAGACTCCTCCTGCACATACACAGACAGTGACAGATGTATAGACAGAGAGAAAAACACATGGACCAAAGGAAGAACTGGCAAGTTAGTTCTTGCTGATCTGAAAGTTGTTTCTTGACTTCCCATTTCTAAATGCTTTGCAAGAGGCACAGATTTACTGGTTTACTTTTAATTGGTAAATCAGAGAAACTACAACTCACAGCTTATAGCAATTGCTGAAGAAAAGATTAACAGCTTTCTTCAGGTTTAACATGAGTTTTGACTGCAGAGAACAGAGAGACACTCCCTGAGATAGTGGAGAGTAACACCCTTCTCTGTATCTTGTTCCCAGCCCTAAGCTTTTAAGTTCCTAATAACAATCACACAGTTGTTGACACATAAAAAGGCCCCTTATCATCAGTAACCAGTCTCTAATCCATAGACCAATCAACATGCTACAAAATGTCTGAACTATGACCTGGTCTTGTTGTCATAATAATTTTATGGCTGGTCCAGTTCAGTTTCTAATCTGTGATAATCTTTAGAATGTTAATAGATGGAAATTTAATGATGGCAATTCCATTAAATGTCAAGGGGACATTATTGAAATCTCTTGTGTTGAAGATGGTCATAGCCTAACAATTGCGTGGCATAGTTGTTACTTGCCACTTACAAGAACAAGCATAAATGTTGTTCATGTCTTGCTGTATATGGTTTGGTGCTGAATGGTGCTGAACAATGTGCAATCATCAAAGAACATTTTCATTGCTGAACTTACAATAGAATGCCATTGGTGATTCATCTCAGCTTTCTGCAAAGGTCCCTAGCATCAGAGATGCCAATCTTCAGACAATTTAATTCACTCTACATAATCTCAAGAAATGGCTGGGGTCACTGGATACTACCAAGGCTATGGGCCTTGACAATATTCTGCCAATAGTACCGAAGGCATGTGTTCCAGAATGTCTGTGCCCTAGTCATGCTTTTCTAATACAGTTTCAACATTGAGATCTGTTCGACAACATGGTAACCTACTCACTAATGCTCAGTTTAGGTTTCAGCAGGGCCACTCAGCTCCTGACCACATTACAGCATCGGTTCAAACATGGGCAAATAAGCTAATTTCTGAGATGAGATGAGGTGAGTTGAGGGGTGACTGCTCTTTACATCAAAGCCGCATTTGACCAAATGTGGCATCAAGGAGCTCTAACAAAGCTGGAGTCAATGGAAATCAGGGAGAAAGCTCTCTGCCATTTGGAGTGATACTTGTGGTTGTTGCAGGTCAGTCATCCCATGTCCAAGACTTCTCTGCAAGAGCTCCTCAGGATAGGGTCCTTGATCCAACTATCTCCAAATGCTTCATCAATGTCTTTCTGTCCACCATTAGGTCAAAAGTAGAATATTCACTGGTGACTGGACATTGAACAGCATTTGCAAATCCTAACACTGAAGCAGTCTACGTCAAATGTAGCAAGACGTGACAATATCTATCTTTGGGCTAACAACTAGCAAGAAATATTCACAGAACATAACTGCCAGACAATGACCATCATCAACAAGAGAGAACCTATCCATCACTCATTGACATTCTACAGAAAGGCGAGGTCACGGTAATCATGGAGACTTCAATATGCAGGTGGACTGGGTGAACAATGTTGCTGGTGAATCTAAAGAAAGGGAATTCATGGAATACTTACAGGATGGCTTTTTGGAACAGCTTGTGATGGAGCCCACAAGAGAGGAGACTATTCTTGACTTAATGCTTTGTAATGAGCCAGACTTTATAAAGGATCTTAAAGTAAAGGAACATTTCAGAGGCAGTGATCATAATATGGTAGAGTTCAGCCTGCAGTTTGAAAGAGAGAAGGCAAAATTGGATGTAATGGTGTTACAGTTAAATAAAGGTAATTACAAGGGCATGAGAGAGGAACTGACAAAAATTGACTGGAAGCAGAGCCGTGTGGGAAAGACAGTAGAGCAACAATGGCAGGAGTTTCTGGGTATAATTGAGTACACAGTACAGAGATTCATCCCAAAGAAAAAAAAGATTATCTGGGGAGGGATTAGATAGCCATGGCTGACAAAGCAAGTCAGGAAATGTATCATAGAAAAAGAGAGAGTCTATAAAGTGGCCAAGAGCACAGGGAAATCAGAAGATTGGAAAGGCTAAAAAAACAAACAGAGGATAACAAAGAGAGAAATAAGGAAGGAGAGGATCAAATATGAAGGTAAGCTAGCCAGTAACATTAGAAGTGATGTATTCTTTCAATACATAAGGAACAAACGAGAGGCAGAAGTAGAAATTGGGCCACTCCAAATTGATGCAGGAAGGCTAGTGATGACAGATTAGGAAATAGCTGAAGAACTTAATGAATACTTTGTGTCAGTCTTCATAGTGGAAGACATGAGTAATATCCCAACAATTAAGGAAAGTCAAGGGGCAGAGTTGAGTATAGTATCCATTACAAAAGAGAAAGTGCTAGAAAAGCTAAAAGCTCTAAAACTTGATAAATCTTCTGGCCCCAATGGGCTACACCCTAGAGTTCTGAGGGAGGTGGCTGAAGAAATAGGAGAGGCATTGATTGTAATCTTTCAAAAATCACTGGAGTCAGGGAAAGTCCCAGATGATTGAAAAATCCCTGTTGCAAACCCCTTGTTCAAGAAAGGATCAAGATAAAAGATGGAAAATTATAGGCCGATTAGCCTAACCTCGGTTGTAGGTAAAATTCTAGAATCCATCATTAAGGATGAGATTTCTAAATTCTTGAAAGTGCAGGGTCAGATTAGAACAAGTCAGCATGGATTTAGTTAGGGCAGGTCATGCCTGACAAACCTGTTAGAATTCTTTGAAGAGGTAACAAGTAGGTTAGACCAGGGAAACCCAGTGGATGTTATCTATCTACACTTCCAAAAGGCCTTTGATAAGGTGCCTGATGGGAAGCTGCTGAGTAAGGTGAGGGCCCATGGTGTTCGAGGTGAGCTACTGGCATGGATTGGGGATTGGTTATCTGACAGAAGGCAGAGAGTTGGGATAAAATGTTCCTTTTCAGAATGACAGCTAGTGACAAGTGGTGTCCTGCAGGGTTCAGTGTTGAGGCTGCAGCTGTTCACTTTATATATTAATGATCTGGATGAAGGGATTGGGGACATTCTGGTGAAGTTCGCCAATGATACCAAGTTAGGTGGACAGGCAGGTAGTTCTGAGGAGGTGAGGAGGCTGCAGAAAGATTTAGACAGTTTAGGAGAGTGGTCCAGGAAATGGCTAATGAAATTCAACATGAGCAAATGTGAGGTCTTGCACTTGGAAAAAAGAATACAGGCATGGACTATTTTCTAAATGGTGAGAAAATTCATAAAGCCAAAATACAAAAGGATTTGGGAGTGTTCTCTTAAAGGTTGACTTGCAGGTTGAGTCCGTGATTAAGAAAGTGAATATAATGTTGTCATTTATCTCAAGAGGGTTGGAATATAAAAGCATGTGCTACTGAGACTTTACAAAGCTATGGTTAGGCCCCATTTAGAATACGGTGTCCAATTTTGGGCCCCACACCTCAGGAAGGACATACTGGCACTGCAGCGTGTCCAGCGGAGATTCATATGGATGACCCTGGAATGGTAGGCCTAACATACGACGAACGGCTGAACATCCTGGGATTGTACTCATTAGATTTTAGAAGGTTGAGGGGAGATCTAATACAAACTTACAAGATAATGCATGGCTTAGAAAGGGTGGACGCTGGGAATTTATTTCTGTTAGGCGGGGAGACAAAGACCCGTGGGCACAGCCTTAAAATTAGAGGGGGTCAATTTACAACGGAAATAAGGAGACATTTCTTCAGCCAGGGAGTGTTGGGCCTGTGGAATTCACTGCCACAGAGCACAATGGAGGCCGGGACGTTAAATGTCTTCAAGGCAGAGATTGATAAATTCTTGATCTCGCAAGGAAATAAGGGATACGGGGAGAGTGTGGGTAAGTGGAGTTGAAATGCCCATCAGCCATGATTGAATGGTGGAGTGGACTTGATGGGCCGAATGGCCTTACTTCCACTCCTATGTCTTATGGTCTTATGGAAGTTCAATGGCATGACCATCACTGAATTCCTCACTGTCAACATTCTGCGTGTTACCATTGCTCAGGAATGGAACTGGACTAGCCTGGATGAGGGAAAGAGGGATAATCCAGGAAACAACAGACCAGTGAGTCTCACATCAGTGGTTGGGAAGCTGCTGGAGAGAATTATTATGTATAGGATTTACACATTTTTGGAAAATAATGGTCTAATTAGGGACAGTCAGGCATGGCTCTGTGTAGGGCAGGTCGCGTCTTACTAACTTGACTGAATTTTTTGAGGAGGTGGCAACGGTGATCGATGAGGGTAGAGCAGTGGATGTTGTTCACATGGATTTTAGTAAGGTTTTTGACAAGGTCCCTCGTGATAGGCTCATCCACAATATTAAGATGCATGAGATCAACAGTGGCTTAGCCACATCGACTCAGAATTGGCTTGCCCATAGAAGGAAGAGGGCACTGGTGAAAGGGTGTTTTTCAGGCTGGAGGTCCTTGACTGGGGGTGTTCTGCAGGGATTCATACTGAGACCTCTGATGTTTGTGATATATATAAATGAATTCAATGAAAGTGTAGATGGGTGGCTTAGTAAGTTTGCAGATGATACAAATATTGGTGAAGTTGTGGATAGTATAGAAGGTTGTCATAGGACACAGTGGAATATAGATAACTGCAGATATGGGTGGAGAATTGGCAGATGGCGTTTAGTCTGAGTAAGTGTGAAGTGCTGCACTTTGGGAGATAAAATGTTAAGAAAAAGTATGGCAGGACTCTGTTCAGCATTAATATACAGAGGGATCTTAGGATTTAAGTCTATAGCTCCCTGAAAGTAGCCACGCAAGTAGTTTGGGTGGTAAAGAAGCCATATGGCATGCTTGTCTTTATTGGTCAGGGAATTGAGTACAAGAGTCAGGATGTCATGTTGCAGCTTTATAAGACATTCGTTCGGCCACACTACAGTACTACGTTCAATTCTGGTCGCCACATTCCAGCAGGGAGGTGGAGGCTTTGGAGACAGTGCAGAAGAGTTTTTCCAGGATGCTGCCTGGATTAGAGAATATGAGCTATAAGGAGAGGCGAGAAAAATTTGGGTAGTTTTCTCTTGAGCAGCAGAAGCTAAGGGGAGACTTGTTGCCTGCCTCCCCAACAACACTCAAGAGGTTTGACACAACCCAGGACAAAGCACCTGCTTGACTGGTTCCACATCCATAAACATTCACTCACTCCACCACTGTTACTCAGGAGCAGCAATGTGTACCACAGACAAGATGCACTGCAGAAATTCACCAAGGCTCCTTAGACAACACCTTCCAAACCAACAAGCATTACCACTTAGAAGGAAAAGAGTAGCAGATACATGGGAACCAACTTCTGCAAGTCATTCATCACCCTGACTTGGAAAAATATTGTCAATCCTTCACGTCACTGGATCAAAATTCTTGAACTCTCTCCCTCATGGTATTGTGGGTGTACTTATAGCAAAAAGGCTACAGCAGTTTAAGAAGACACCTCGTCACCATTTTCTCAAGGACAACTAAGGAACAGCAATAAATGCTTGCCCAGCCATTAATACTCACACCCCTTGAATGGATAAAATAAAACAGTAAAGATCATTGGACTGCAAACACTAACCTGAGGAACTCCCACAATGCTGTCTTGGGACTGACATTACTGACTTCTAACAACTACAACAACCTTTCTTTTGTGAGTACGAATACAACCAGCAGTGAGCGCCCCTTGATTCCCATTGACTCTAATTTCATTTGGACTCCTTGATCCCACACTCAGTTGAACGCTGCCATGATATCAGAAGCCTCTCATTTCACCTTTCGACTAATGAGGTCAAAAGGTGGATGGCCTTGGTGGAACCCAAATTGAGCAGCAGTACTGTTAATAACCCCTTCTATCACTTTGCACATAATCAACAGTAGATTAACAGAGTGGTAATTGGTCAGAGACATACTTGACATTCTCTTACTGGACAGGAAATGGGCAATTTTTGACATCCCTGCTTGACACCAGACATATCTAGCAGATACATCCTTTTGGACTCAGCCAGCTCAGTTAGTAGTGGTGCTACCAAGCCACCCTGGGTGGTAAACATTGAAGCTCCCCTCCCAGAGTACATTCTGTGTCTTTGCCACCATCTATGCTCCCTCCAAAATGTTCAACACGGAGATGTATTGATTCATCTGTTGAGGAGGCCGGTTATCCTTGCCTCTGTCTGACTATTTCCATGAGACTTTGTCAGGTCTTCCGTTAATCTGGGTTAATTTTCTATTGACTGTATATCACTGGCATCTCTGATGGTTCTGCCCCGCACAGGCAGGGGATACACAGAAATGGTGATGGTGGTGGCTAGGACATTGTCTCTAAGGTCTGATTCAATGAGTATGTGTATGTTCAGCTGTTGTTTGATGATCCTATGGGATAATTCTCGAAAATGTCAGCATAAACACCCTGATATAAATAAGGACAAAATTACAAGATTAACAGTGCTAGATTTGCCACTGTTATTTCCACTGTTCAGTGTTCTGTCCAGTTTTATTCTGTTGCCTAGATTTTGTAATGGTTTGAGTGGATTGATAGGCCATTTCAATGAACAGTTAAAGTCAACCATAGTTATATGGGTCTGGAGTCACATGTGGGAGTGATCAGGTAAAGACAGCTGACTTCCTCCCCTAAAGAATGCTAGGGAATCAGATAGCGTTTTACAATAATTGTTTCAAGGTCATAATTGAACTAGTTTTTAACTCCAGATTATATTAATTGAATACAAATTCCACCAGGTGCCCTGGTGGCATTAGCATTAGGCTGGCACTCTGGATCACTAGTCCAAAGACCTTGCCATTGCATTGTTGAGCACACGTAATAGGTGTGAAAGGCATGTGTTGGAAGGCTATACAGTTTTCCTAACAGCATCTTGATCCTGTGACCCCAGGTGAGTTTACCATTACCAATCATCTATGGTGATTGACAAATATCAAATACTCACAGCATCCTCCTCCCATGCATTGTCAGGGGAAGTGGTCAATTATTCAGCTCAGGACTGGGAGGGAACCTGACATCAGGACCAATTCTAGGTTCTGATCCAACAGTGCATCGATGTCAAACATGTCACATTTTTTAAAACCGAAAATGGTCAAACTGAATCAGAGGCAAATGCAGTGTCCCATTAGAGGCAGCGAGCACAGGATGGAGATAGACCCAGTTACAGGGTATGTTTTTAAAAGACAAACAGTAATCATTACTGGGCTTGCTGCTTCCTAAAGGAAAGGAACAGAAAGAGGAACAGAGAGTCAGTGGTCTCATGATCCACACAAGTGATTAAATGCTCACTTCTCAAATACTCAAGCAACTCTTCTCAGGCAATGGTGACTTTGTGCCCCTGCCTGAACAATGTAGTTTGACTATTTCTTTTTATATAACATTGCTCATCAAGCAGCCACAAACAATAATTGCTCCCTACCGCTGTCCCAAAAGCTGTATGCTGACATGTCCTCAACCATTTTCTCTTCTCACCATTAACTGAAATTTTGATTTTGTCCCCCTCAAAGCTCATCAAGATTAACTGCAAGTTAAAATGTTTCTGGTTATACCCTTTTAACTCCCTTTAAAAAGCTTCTGCATGTCATGGAAGAGTTGGAAGACTGACATGGCAAAGTGGGCACTATTTTCAGAGATTGCTAGCACCAGACTTCGCCCCATTGAAAATTCTGTCCATGACATTCAATCTTGAGCTACCTGCTTTACTGCAGGCTATGCCTTACCAGTATCTTCTCTCCTCTATTGAATTCTACCATCATTTGGCCATATAAGCATGGTCTATTCCTTCTCAATGTGTTTCCAAACTGATTAGCACAATTATCGGTTCTACGTTTTCAAATAGCTTGTGAACGATGTGGAAAATATAGCTTGTATTCTAGCCAAAAGATTAAAAAGTACATCAGATAAATCAGCAGGTTTCTTGTATAATATTTTTTAAGCTTATGAGACATAAGTTGCTTACAGTGAAAATATACGTACTTCATGTAATCCCCAACATCCCTGTGGCTCATAGCTTCCACAGACTTAAGAGAAAGATTCGAATGGATTTATAGCGAAATTGTTCAAGATAAAAGAACAACTCGCATTTATACAGTGCTATTTATGACTACCACATACCTCAAAGAAAGTCAGAGTCAATCAAGTCATTTTGCAGTTGTGACACAGGAAGCAATAAGTACAGATCCTGTACTGATTTAGCATTCAAATGCTGTCAGGAAATATTTCACCACGCAACAGCCAGCTTTAGATTAGGCTCTCATTTCTCTCCAGGCTGTGATACTTGGGCTTCTAAACATTTTATGGGCAGGGTGGTTAGTATTTAATTTGAGAAAACTGCAATTGTTGCATTGTTGAACAGAGAAATAAAATTCTAACACATGACATGAAGAAATTCTAAAAATTTACCTTGGACCAAAGTTTTATTCATCTGATCTAATATTGCCTAATGTAGTTTGGTGTCACATTTTATTTTATAATGGTCCTATGAAATATCTTGGGGGAGGGGGAGTGCTCATTAAGTTAAAGGTGCGATGTAAATGTAGATTGAGCTATTTTGAAAAACTTTCTAAGCACATTTGAAAGTGTAAGGTTCCTCAATTACTTCAGAATTATATATGTGCTGTTTAAAAGCATTGATAATATCGCTTAATTCATAACTACAGATAAGAACCATCATAAAGATTTGCTTCTTATTAAAGAATTGGATAAAGTTCAGATTTGATAATGTCTGTTGATCACATTTCTACAATAACGGAAATTAAGCATAATGCAACTCACAAAGCATTACAAAACTTGCTTCTAAATGATGCAATTAGGTTATGGTCTATTTAACCTTTCCCTCAGGAGTGTAAGATACTTAATGGCAATGCTTCGGCGATGTTTGAAGGTGATCCCAAATGCTGGAAAATATTTAAAGCTTAAGAATTGTAAATACTTTTAAAAATAACTTTAGTTGCACTTCGCATTGAACAATGGTTTCAGCTTCCCATTAATACAAAATGTCTGCAATAGCAATGATTAAGCTGCTATGACTGAATTTAGGACTGGATTTTCCCTCTGGGAACAGCAAACAGAGGTTAGGGCTATTTTAGGTGCTGAATCTGTCCGGAAAGGAAAATAGTTGGTTTTAACAGCATTCACAGGACAGTTCTCTGTCCTGACAGATTCTAGAAGGGAAGGTCAATTAGATGCTTTCCAGTTTAAAGGAGGAGCAGAAAGTGAAAGCAGGTAAATGAGGGGGTTCTTGGATGTGTCCTCTCAACATTTTAAATATTTATGTAAGAGCACTTTTGCGGCTAGGCCACTAGCATATGTTGGAGGGAGTAGTGTGGAGTTACTGTCACCCAGTTCACTGGTCTGGAAACCACTTTCAAGGAGAAACTGCTCACACTGGGGATGGAGCTTGGGAACTGGCGTGCCAGCAAACAGGACTATTTCAGTTTCCACCCATTTCCGATCCTGGCACCAGCAGCGTTCAAAAATCCAGTCTCCAATCCACATCAATTTGGCTCTCGGTAACTGCAGTGTAGCCACAACTGGCATGAAATAAACAGTTTATTTTAAGAAAAAAAAACTTTTAAATGATCCACAATAGATGGTTGGACCACATCAAAGTTAAAATTTTAGTTGAACTTTGTGTATATGCATTTTGATGGAATTACAGATGTTTGGTTTCCTTAACAAAAATGGACAAAAACATTTCCTTAATAAATCTGGCATACTCATTTAAGTTAGAGATAAAAACAAAACTGCAGATGCTGGAATCCAAAGCAGACAAGCAGGAGGCTGGAAGAACATAGCAAGCCAGGGAGCATCAGGAGGTGGAGAAGTTGATGTTTCAGGTGTAACTGTTCTTCAAGACTGGGGGGGTGGGTGTAAGGGGAGCTGCAGATAAAGGGGTTGGCAGGGGCAGGATGGTCAATAGACAATAGACAATAGATGCAGGAGTAGGCCATTCTGCCCTTCGAGCCAGCACCACCATTCATTATGATCATGGCTGATCATCCTCAAATCAGTATCCTGTTCCTGCCTAATCCCCATAGCCCTTGATTCCACTATCCTTAAGAGCTCTATCCAACTCTTTCTTGAAAGTATCCAGAGACTTGGCCTCCATAGCCTTCTGGGGCAGAGCATTCCTCAAGTGGGGATAGGTGCAGACAGGTGGAGGGTATGACCTGGTTGATCAATGAATGGAATGAATCCGACTGGTGACAGGATTTGCAGACTATGCATCACATTAAAAAAACTATTAAAACTACATTCTCATAGAAAGTTAAAGAGAAAAACGTCAAAAGAAAAATGAATTTAATGTAAGTACATTCAAGTGAAACTGAATTTGTTTCATTACTGCATATGGCTTTGTTTTAAAGTTTCCGTCATGGAAACTTTCCAACTCAGCCTCATTTCATGGTCGTAACACAAATTTTGGCATGGTCCTACATCTCATTCTTCTTGAATTTCATAACTGACCTCTTTTAACATTGCTCTAACTTCTGGGCAATGATTCAGAAAATCAGATAAGCAGCTTACCCAAAGCAGAAACTGCCTGGTCACTACTTTTTAAAATTACCTACAAATGCTTGTGAATCTGAAAATCTTCGATGCTGTGCTTAATAATCAGTTTTAAAAAGCCTACTCACAAAGCT
Organism: Chiloscyllium plagiosum; assembly: GCF_037043375.1. Classification (NCBI taxonomy): domain Eukaryota; kingdom Metazoa; phylum Chordata; class Chondrichthyes; order Orectolobiformes; family Hemiscylliidae; genus Chiloscyllium; species Chiloscyllium plagiosum. Next base: position 39,059,239 of record NW_028270157.1, read on the forward strand.
ATTTATACCAATTAATAATCCAAAGCTATTTATACCAATTAATAATCTAACTTGTCTGACACGTTGCTTACCTGCTGACTCTCATCTCCTGGAAAAAGGTTTTGGGAATTATATTCTCAAAGTAACAGTCATAACACGTCAGTTGAAATCTGATAGTATTTTGTTTATATTTCACGCCACTCTGATGTAATAAATATAAATTAAACTTTCTAACATGGTTTGATCTTCATAGGAAAAAAGCTCAGCAAAAGTTCTCTTGGTTTACACATCCCACAACACTCAGTTTGGTCAAAATCATGAATTTAGAGTCCAGATATTACAAAGACTGAAGGAATCGAGTCAAATATGGGCAGGGAAACCTCCCGCTGATTACATATTGTAGCCCCCCTTGGCTGATGAATCATATACCTCTTGAATAGGATTTGGGTGGAAAAAGCACAGAATGTACACTGGTGGGGGATCCAATGTTCCCCACCAACAGTAGTTCAGCCACATTACTACTGACCATGCTGGTTGAGTTCTCAAGAACGTAACTGCCACACTGGGTTTGTGGCAGGTGGTGAGAGAACCACCAAGAGGTTGAAAATTCTTGACCTCATCCTCACCACAATAATCTGTCCATTATTATCCCATTAAGTGCGATGACTGCACTCCTTGTAGAGATGAAGTTCAGTGTTCAGGCCGAGATAATGCTCCATTATGTTGTGTGGCATTATCACTATGCGAAATGGGACAGACCGAATAATCTAGCAACTCAAGATTGAGTTGATGAGGGCCATAAGTAATAGCAAAATTGTACTCAGACACAATTTGCGACCTCATGATCTGGCATAGTCCCCACTGTACCATTACCAATAAGCATAGGAATCAACACTGTTCAATAAAATGTGCAGGATGGCAAGTCAAGAATTACACCAGGTATATCTACAATGAGATGTCAATGTGGTGAAGCTACAACACAGTGCTATTTGTAGGCCAAACAGTGTAAACAGCCAGGCTTAAGCAATTCCACACTGATGGATCATATCTAAGCTCCGCAGTCCTGTCATTTCCAGTCATTAATGGTTGTGGACAATTAAATAACTTATTGGAGGAGGGGGTTCCACAATCATCCCCAGCCTCAATGATGGAAGAGTTCATAAAATTGGTGCAAAAGATAAGGCTAAAGCATTTGCAAGCTGTGCTAACTGGAAATACCTGGTGGATGAACTGTCTCAGCCTCCTCTGAAGATGTCGGTTCTTCAATAGATTTAATTCACTGTACACGAAATAAAGAAATGGCTATTGCAAAGGCTATGGAACAAGACACCATTCTAGCAGTAGCACTGGAGATGTGCGATCCAGTAATTAATATGCCCATAGCCAAGATGTTCCAGTACGACATCTTCCCAACAATGTGGGGAATTGCCTAGCTATGTTCGGTAACAAAATGTAGGACAAATCAAACCTGGACCAATTACCGCCAAACCAGTCTGCTCTCCATCACAGTAAAGTGATGGAAGAGGCTCCAATAGTCTTATCAACATTTGATGAGCAGTAACTTGCTCACTGAAGCTCAGTTTGGATTCCACCAGGACCACTCTACTCCTGACCATATTACAGCTTTGGTTTAACATAAACAAAAGCATAAAATTCCAGTAGTGAGGCAAGAGTGACTTCTCTTGACATTTGACCAAGTGTAGCATGAAGGAGCCTGGCAAAACTGGAACTAATGGGAATCCTAACCCTCCTATTTATCTCTCAGTCCCCTTCTGCTTCCACATACCTGATGAAGGGCTTATGCTCGAAACACTGACTCCCCTGCTCCTCAGATGCTGCCTGTCCCGCTGTGCTTTTCCAGCACCACACTTTTCGACTCTAAATCTCTGGAGTCAGACCTGTCACAAAGGAAGATGGTTGTGGTTGTTGTAGATCAGTCATCTCAGCTCCATCATTGCAGGAGTTCCTCAAGGTAGTGTCCTAGACCAAACCATCTTTAGCTGTTTCATCAATAACCTTCCTGCCATCATTAGGTCAAAAGTGGTGATGTTCATTGGTGGTAGCTCAATGTTCAGCACCATTTGTACGCACCTCCTCAGATACTGGAACAGCTACCAAATGCAGCAAGACCTGCACTTTGAGTTGACACAAGTGGCAAGTAATATTTACAACCACACAAGTACCAGGCAATAGCTATCTCCAATGACAGACAATTTAAACACCACCCTTGTCATTACCATAACTGAATATCTCACAATCAACATCCCACAATTAACATCCCAGAGATTACTGTTAATCAGAAACTGAACTGGACTAGCCATATAAATACTGTGATTACAAGAGCAAGTCAGAATCTAAGAATCCTGCAGGGCAGTAACTCATCTCTTAACTCCCCAAAATCTGTCCACCATTTACAAATCACATGATAGGAGTGTGATGGAATACTCATCACTTGCCTGAATGAGAGAAGCTTCAACAACACTCAAGAAGCTTGAAGCCATCCAGGACAAAGCATCCCGTTTGATTAGCATCACATCCACAAACAACAATTCCCTCTAAAACTGACAGTCAGGAGCAACAATGTGTACCTATCACAGGATGCATTGCAGAAATTTACTTGTGCTTCTTAGAAATGTCCCAAACCCAAGATCACTTCCATCTAGAAAGACAAGGACATGGGATACATGAAACCACCACCGATAGCAAGTTCACCTCGAAGCTACAGCCCATCCTGACTTGGAAATATATCACCATTCCTCAGTATCACTGGGTCAAAATCCTGGAACTCTCCACAGTGGGAGTACATACATCAAACAGACTGCAACAGTTCAAGAAGGGAGCTCAATACCACCTTCTCAAGGGCAATAGGACATTAACATCACCTAGCTAGAGATGCCCAGATCACCTGATTGAATAAAAAAAGGTCCAGAGCCTCTACCATTCTGATTTAAAGAATTTGTATGAGCTCCTAAATAACAGTGATTCCACTAACTAGTATCAGCTATCACTCAGTTAGCAGCACCTTTGATCCTAATTCACAGATCCTGGGTTCAAGTCCCACTCCACGGTTTGTGTGCAAAACTCAAGGCTGACCCTTGTGTGCAATGGTTCTGTTCAGTTGGAGGTGCTGTCTTTCAGTTGAAACATCAAAACATGGCCTCATCTATCTGCTTGGGTAAATGTAGAAAGGTTCCACAGCACTATTTCAAAGACGGGCCCGGCAGTTACCCCTGTTGTTCAGGCCAATCCTCAATCAACATTCTAGTCATTGTCACATTACTATTTGTTGAGTGCTATTTTGCTATTGTACCTACTTCATAACAGCCACTACAGTAAGTACTTTGTTGGCTGTAAAGAACATTGAGATACCAGGTGTTTGTGAGAAGTGTTGTATCATGCAAGTTTTTCTTCAAGTCTCCAGCAGCAGAAAGTCAAAAGCATTTTACATTAGACTTCCATGCTAATCTCCTTAAATAGCACAAGTAGGTACATGTCCACCTGCGCACTTTTTAGTTCTGTGAAGTTCAAAACAGTAGATCAAATGGTGAATCTGCACTTGACACTAATTGACATTATGATCCCCTCCGCACCCCATTCCATGTGATATTTAGCCCATCCAGCTGCTGTCACATGGAAAGGACCCCAATTATGGAGCTGAATTTTGCAGCCATTGTTTCTCCTTATCCTCCTTCAACAGGGTTCAAGGTAGATTGTTGCAAATGACTGGATTGTATTGGATGTGTGACAGGGACCTGCTGTGGATATGTGATCCATGAGTTAAAGTCATCTTCTATCTGAAATTGTTCCATTTTAGCTAAAAATTCCTGGACAAACATATTATTGTGTCGTCTGGTAAAAACAAGATACTATTTTAAATACTTAACAAAAAAAGTTTAACCACAAATTTAAGATGGTCTTCATGTCTCAGCACAAACATGTGATTGGCACCCGTGTGAATTTGCTGGCTGACAGCACTGTTACATTTAACTGGCCTCTGTGTGACTTCATCACCAACTGACTCTAGGTGTGTTAGATGCATGTCAAACCCAGAGATATTTCCAGCTGTTTACAACTGCCATTTTGCATTCACAACTAATGCAAACAGTTTGAGGTATCTTTATATATTATCTAAACAACGTGTTCAGAGATGCGATTACACATCTCTAGAGCAAGTGCAACTTCTACCTGTGCCTCCTTGCTCAGAGATAGGGGCATAACCACTGCATCGCAAGAGCCGTTAAGGCCCCTTTCTCCCTTAAAATCAGGGATTTTTCTTTTCCAAATGAACCCATTCAGAGATGTTATTACACACCTGAGAAGCAGGTGGAACTTGAACTGAGACCTCCTGTCTCAGAGGTAATGACACCACCACTACACTACAAGACACTTAAGGACCCTTTAATCATGTACAACCAATCAACTGCTCTTTCTTTCAATTATTGACATCATCCTCTGCACCTCTGTTTGTCATGAGCTGTCCTTACACCTTCCACACCGATCAAGAGCATCCAGTTCATTATATTATCCACTTTTTCCTCTATCTTTCTCTCTTATATTTTCCATCAGTCTTTCTTATCAATTAATTTTGGGCATGCCCACTAGATGCTCCGATGATGTGACTAAATATTATATCTTTTTCTTTTTGATATTATGTGTTGTGTTATGTCTCCTGGTCAGTACATCAATATAACTTTAAGAGACAGACTTATGATATCATCACTGTATCATGGCATGTGATCTGAGGGTATAAAGGTCTCAGTCTCCATGTTACCAGGGATCACTTGAAGCATGTGTTCCTGGAAGTGTGCTGCTCTGTTATAATCTAATTGCTTAGTCTTAGCCTAGGTGGGGAGGTAATGACCTAATGGTATTATTGCTAGACTATTAATCCAGAAAGGCAGCTAGTATTCTATGGGCCTGGGTTTGAATCCCACCACAGTGAATTATGGAATTTGAAATCAATAAAAAAAGATCTGGAATTAAGAATTTACTGATGACCATGAAACCAGTACTGATTGTTGAAAAAAAACCCTCTGGTTCACTAATGCCCTTCTGGGAAAGAAATCTGCCCTCCTCACCTGGTCTGGCCTATATAGAGTAATGTGGTTGACTCTCAACTGTGCCCTGAAATAGTCTATTCAAGGGCAGCTAAGGAAGGCAATAAATGCTGGCTAGCCAGTGACTCCTACGAGTGAATTAGAAATAAAGAGTCCAGACACTCAGATGCCTGAGAAATATAAGGGTTTGGATGCAATAGTTAGCTATAATAAGAATCTGCTGGGTTCTTCAATACCATGATGTCCACACCCACTTTCTTAACTTACAAGGGACAGCACCGCCACATCAGGTAAAATGGGCGGCACGGTGGCACAGTGGTTAGCACTGCTGCCTCACAGCGCCAGAGATCCGGGTTCAATTCCCGCCTCCGGCGACTGACTGTGTGGAGTTTGTACGTTCTCCCCGTGTCTGCGTGGGTTTCCTCCGGGTGCTCCGGTTTCCTCCCACAATCCAAAGATGTGCAGGTCAGGTGAATTGGCCATGCTAAATTGCCCGTAGTGTTAGGTAAGGGGTAAATGTAGGGGTATGGGTGGGTTGCGCTTCGGCGGGTCGGTGTGGACTTGTTGGGCCGAAGGGCCTGTTTCCACACTGTAAGTAATCTAATCTAATCTAAAATACCTGCTGCACACAAATTCACATTAGTAACACTAATTGTCTCTTGTCTCCAGCCATTTTCAATATTTCCTCAATAATCTTTCGATCTGTTTATATGATCCCTAATGACCTGGCATTTCTGCCCACATATGTCGGCATTATTTAGTAATCATTCCCAGGGAGGTCTAATAACTCTTTTAATAAACTACAAGTTTACATCTTGGTGTCAGACACGGGCCAGTTCCCAAACGCAATGATTATGAACAGTAGTTGGAGTTGTGCAGGGTTTCTGGTCAGTGATGCATCTGTACACTATTTATGTTGCTTCAAAACAACATTTGATTTTCATTTAGCAGTCTGTGAGAAGTTGCATCCAAGGGGAATAGTGAATACTAAAAATGATTTCTGTTAGTTCTTTCATGGATAATATTTGCATTATCAATTGGCTTTGCTCCCTGCCAAAAACAATCATAAGGGAATAAACCTTTCATATAGAATCTTATCAAAGTCAGAGAAAGAGTCCATTTAGTTTACTGTGGCTGAGACATCTCTAGAAAGAACAGTTGATTTAATCTTGGCCCTTTATGGATAGTCCTGTAATTTTTTCTCCTCCAGCATTTAACCAATGCACTTTAAAAAGATTGAGACTACTTCCAACATCCTTTCAGTCACTGCATTCTAGATTATGACAATTTACAGAATAAAGAAACACCAAAGGTGGTAAGGACAAGTCAGGGAACTATAGGCCAGTGAGCCTGACGTCGGTGGTGGTCAAGTTGTTGGAGGGAATCCTGATGGACAGAATGTGCATATATTCGGAAAGGCAAGGACTGATTAGGGATAGTCAACATGGCTTTGTGTGTGGGAAATCATGTCTCACAAACTTGATTTTTGAAGAAGTAACAAAGAGAATTGATAAGGGCAGAGTGGTAGATGTGATCTATATGGACTTCAGAAAGCTGTTCAACAAGGTTGCCCATGGGAGACTGGTTAGTAAGGTAGATCTCATGGAATACATGGGAGAAGTAGCCACTTGGATACAGAACTGGCTCAAAGGTAGAAGACAGAGGGTGGTAGTGGAGGGTTGTTTTTCAGACTGGAGGCCTGTGACCAGTGGAGTGCCACAAGGATCGGTGCTGGGTCCACTGCTTTTTGTCATTTATGTCAATGATTTGGATGTGAGCATAAGAGGTACAGTTAGTAAGTTTGCAGATAACACCAAAATTGGAGGTGTAGTTCACAGCGAAGAAGGTTACCTCAGATTACAACAGGATCTTGACCAGATGGGCCAATGGGCTGAGAAGTGGCAGATGGCATTTAATTTAGATAAATGCGAGGGTCTGTATTTCTTAGTAGGACTTATACACTTAATGGTAAGGTCCTAGGGAGTGTTGCTGAACAAAGAGACCTTGGAGTGCAGGTTCATAGCTCCTTGAAAATAGAGTCGCATGCACATTGGACAGTGAAGAAGGCGTTTGGTATGCTTTCCTTTATTGGTCAGGATATTGAGTACTGGAGTTGGGAGGTCAGGCTGCAGCTCTACAGGATATTGGTTAGGCCACTGATGGAATATTGCGTGCAATTCTGGTCTCCTTCCTTTTGAAAAGATGTTGTGAAACTTGAAAGGGTTCAGAAAAGATTTAGAAGGATGTTGCCAGGGTTGGAGGATTTAAGCGAATATTGAAGGGAGAGGTTGAATAGGCTGGGGCTGTTTTCCCTGGAGTGTCAGAGGCTGAGGGGTGACCTTATAGAGGTTTGTAAAATCATGAGGGGCATGGATAGGATAAATAGACAAAGTCTTTTCCCTGGGCTGGGGGGAGTCCAGAACTAGAGGGCATAGGTTTAGGGTGAGGGGGGAAAGATATTAGAGACCTAAGGGGCAACTTTTTCACACAGAGGGTGGTACATGTATGGAATGAGCTATCAGAGGATGTGGTGGAGGCTGGTACAATTGCAACAATTAAAAGGCATCTGGATGGGTATATGAATGGGAAGGGTTTGGAGGGATATGGGACAGGTGCTGACAGGTGGGACTAGATTGGTTTGGGATATCTGGTTGGCATGGACGAGTTGGACTGAAGGGTCTGTTTCCATGCTGTACATCTCTATGACTCTAAGCCTTATTTCAACTCTGGTTGTTTTGCCATTTTTAAAATGTATATCACTCTAGTCAACAGCCAACAAAGTAACTTTATGTGAAGCTCTAATTAGCCCAAATATAAATTTACTGAAAAGAAGGGCTCAGTCTTGCTAAGTTGAAACTTTATTGCTGGAACAGCACAGCAGGTCAGGCAGCATCCAGGGAACAGGAGATTCGACGTTTCGGGCACAGGCCCTTCTTCAGGCCAGTGATTACAATCCATGGCCTGTGCCCGAAACGTCGAATCTCCTGTTCCCTGGATGCTGCCTGACCTGCTGTGCTGTTCCAGCAATAAAGTTTCAACTTTGATCTCCAGCATCTGCAGACCTCACTTTCTCCTCTGTCTTGCTAAGATCAAGCAAAAGGAACACTTGGTAAATGTAATATAATTTAGTTTTGCATTTTTCTGCATTTGTGATTTACTCCAACAATGAAGTAAATGAAATTGTGAGAGCAATGAAAAGAAACTTTGAATGTAAAACAGAAAATGTTGATGAAACAATAAGAATGCATCTTTGTTAACTTATTGTTTTCAATTTAATCAAGATGTTTGTTGTGGTAGTGATGGATTGTAATCACTGGCATCAAAAGTATGCTCAAATATGTCCTGAAATACCTGAACCTCTCGGATTCCATACAGAGGCACTCCTTTAACTCAATCAGGTAATACATCTTCTCATCAGAATACTTCATGCTTTACACTATAAACAACACGAGAATTGATTGAATTTGTTGCCACCGTGCACTGTTTTTTACAACTGAGTTGAATTAAACTCCATTCATGCAGAGCAATCAAAATTGACTTCAGGAATAGGGCTGGTTTCAAAGAAATTAAAATTGTTTGTGGTGTGGGTTTTGTCTCCAGCAGGGTATTTTACCTGATATAGTAAAACTTTATGTTACCTCCTCCAACAGAAGAAACTAAGCATGGATTTGCTGCATTGAGGCATGTAGCAGGTTTATTACAGATGAGGATTATGTACATGGTTTCTTTTGCTGACACTGCAGAGTGAGCATGCTATTCCCTGCAACTAATCACATATACATTCACAGATGCAGCTGTGAATGGAGAGAGAGTTGGGGGTGGATCGGGAAGGCGGGGTTGAGAGATATTGTCCTCTGGTGTGTGGAGGCAAATATATTAAGCTTGGTGGGGGGAGGGGGGATGCAAGGAGAGAGACATTAGAGCGAGGAACCATCAAAGGGAGAGGGTTACAGGTCCAGTGGAGGGTCTGGGGAGGGGAGCTTGTCTAATGAAGGGGAGGAACAGATTGGGGGATGGGGGGGGGTGAATGTGACCCCTATGTTCTGGACAACCCCAATCATGTCTGTTCTCAACGCCCTCAGAAACCAGTAGTTCCTCCTAACCCCAAACCTATCCATTTTCACCCACCCACTCCAGCCCGTTGTGTTCTCTCCCCACTAGCCCCATCCATTTTCTCCCTCCCCTCACCCCGCCAACATCCGAACCAGTCAACCATTCTCTCCCTCTCGCTGGCCATATCTCTTTTCTCACCCCTAACGTAACTCTGTCAGTTCTGTCCACCCCTCACCCCCTGCTGGTCAGTTCCCATTTTATCGTTGTGCCTGTTCTGTGCACATGCACAGTGTAGACATTACACATGGAACAATGATGCACAGGATTTCCAAACGAGAATAGTATGCACAGTGGCCCTAGCATTTCTAGTGTCAGCGTGCACTGTCTCCACTGCCATCTTAGGCAATGTGTTCCGTATTTCCACTACCCTCTGGATGAAAAATAGTTCCTTCAGATTTCCTTTGAACCACCTGCTCCTCACTTTGAAATTATGCCTTCTGGCCTTAGATATATCCGCCAGAGGGAAAAGATTTGCATGATCCACTCTGTCCATGCTTCCCATAACTGTGTATACCTCAATCAGATCCCCCTCTCAGCGTCCTCAGCTTCCATCCGAGGCCACATCGGGTGCAGCGGATGCAGTAAATGATGTGTGTGGAGGTGCAGGTGAATTTGTGGCGGATATGAAAGGATCCCTTGGGGCCTTGGAGGGAAGTAAGGGGGGAGGTGTGGGCGCAAGTTTTGCATTTCTTGCGGTTGCAGGGGAAGGTGCCGGGAGTGGAGGTTGGGTTAGTGGGGGGTGTGGACCTGACGAGGGTGTCACAGAGGGAGTGGTCTTTTCAGAACGCTGATAGGGGAGGGGAGGGAAATATATCCCTGGTGGTGGGGTCCGTTTGGAGGTGGCAGAAATGGCCTCCTCTATATTGGGGAGACAGGCCACCTACTTGCGGAATGTTTCAGAGAACACCTCTGGGACACCCGGACCAACCAACCCAACCACCCCGTGGCTCAACACTTCAACTCCCCCTCCCACTCCGCCAAGGACATGCAGGTCCTTGGACCCCTCCATCGCCAGACCATAGCAACACGACGGCTGGAGGAAGAGCACCTCATCTTCCGCCTAGGAACCCTCCAACCACAAGGGATGAACTCAGACTTCTCCAGTTTTCTCATTTCCCCTCCCCCCACCTTGTCTCAGTCCCAACCCTGGAATTCAACACCACCTTCCTAACCTGCAATCTTCTTCCTGACCTCTCCGCGCCCCCCCCCTCCCCCCTCCCCCCTCCCCCCACTCCGGCCTATCACCATCACCTTAGCCTCCTTCCACCTATTGCATTTCCAACGCCCCTCCCCCAAGTCCCTCCTCCCTACCTTTTATCTTAGCTCGCTTGGCACACTTTCCTCATTCCTGAAGAAGGGCTCATACCTGAAACGTTGATTCTCCTGCTCCTTGGATGCTGCCTGACCTGCTGCGCTTTTCCAGCAACACATTTTCAGGACTGCAGTAATCGTCCTTCTCAGGAAGAGCGATTAGCACCCATTACTACAGCAATGGATTTCCATGCAGCCATTAAAACTGACAATGTCTGCACTGAAACTAACAACAATCACGCTGAAATTAACAAAGGCTGTGCTGGAACTGACAATGTATCAAAACTATCAACAATTCTGCAATGATTGCCATAAAAAGTCATGTTACAAAGACAATAACCTCATCACTGACATATTGTATCACAAGATGTATAAAAGTATCTTGACATGTGCTGTGGGTTGAGAGAAGAATCACAGCTGATCACTGTGCTGTTGGTGTCTCTCCCCGGAGCTCCGGTATTTTCTTGTACAATAAACTCTGTCACTGAACCCTGACTCTGACTCGGAGAGTGGTGATTTTCCCCAGAAACTTCCAATCACAAAAACAATCCTCCATTATTAACTTTTGCTCCCTATTTGCAAACCAATTTTGGAGTTAGTTTGTCAACTTGCCTTGGATCCTATGGGCTCTTAGCATTTTGATCAGTTTTCCATGTGGGACCTGTTGAAGGCCTTCTTAAAGTCCAGTTAAATACCATCCATTGGCTCTCCTTGGTCTACACTGCTCATTACTTCCTCAAAGAATTCTCGACGAGCGGTCAAGCATGACCTCCCCTGAAGAAACCATGTTCACTCTGCCCTATTTTACCATACACTTCCATGCATTCAGAAGTCTCATCCTTCACAATTGATTCCAGGATCTTACCCACAACTGAGGTTAGGCTAGTTGGTCTGTAATTTTCTGTCTTCTGCCCTACTCCCTTTTTAAACAGGGCTGTTACTTTAGCAATTTTCCAGTCCTCTGAGACCGTCCCTGATTCTAGTGATTGCCACTAGTGCCACCACTATCTCTTGAGCTATCTCCCTTAGAACTCTGGAATATAGCCCATCTGGTCCAGGTGATCTATCCACCTTCAGACCATTCAGTTTTTCTAGCACCTTCTCCTTGGTGATGGTTACCATACTCAGCTCTGCCCCCTCATTCTCCTGAAGGTTTGAGAAAATACTTGTGTCTTCCACCGTAAAGACAGATGTGAAGTAATAATTCAATTCCTCAGCTATTTCCTTGTTTCCAACTATTATCTCTCCTGTGTCATTTTTCAGCAACCAAATGTCCACTTTTGCCCTTTATATATCGAAAGAAACTCAGTAGCAGCCGGTGACAAGTGGTGTTCCATAATGCTCAGTGTTGGGACGACAACTTTTCATTTTCTATGTTAACGATCTGGATGAAGGAACTGAGGGCATTCTGGCTAACTTTGCAGATGATACACAGGTAGCATTGAGGAGGCGGGGAGGCTGCAGAAGGATTGGGACAGATTAGGAGAGTGGGCAAAGAAGTGGCAGATGGAGCACAACGTGGGAAAGTGTAAGGTAATGCACCTTGGTAGGAAGAATAGAGGCATGGTTATTTTCTAAATGTGGAGAAAATTCAGAAGTCTGAAGTGTAAAGAGACTTGACAGATCGAGTCCAGGTAAACTTGCAGGTTGAGTCAGTAGTTACGAAGGCAAATGCAATGATGGCATTTTTGAAAGGACTTGAATATAAAAGCAAGGATATACTTCTGAGACTCTATAAGGCTCTGGTCAGACCACATTTGGAGTGCTGTGTACGTTTTGAGGCCCGTAACTCAGGAAGGATGTACTGGCCCTGGAGAATATTCAGAGGAGGTTCATGAAAATGGTCCTAGGAATGAAAAACTTAACATTACCAGGAATGTTTGAGAACTCTGTGTTTATACTTGATGGAATTTAGAGGGATGATGGGGAATCTAATTGAAACTTACAGAATATGGAATGGCCTGGACAGAGTAGATGTTGGGAAGATGTTTCCATCTGTAGGAGAGACAAGGACCCGAGGGCATAGCCTAAGGGTAAAGGGAAGACCCTTTAGAATGGAGATAAGGAAAAACTTCTTCAGCCAGAGAGTGATGAATCTATGGAATTCACTGCCACAGAAGGCTGTGGAGGCCAGGTCATTGAACATATTTAAGACAGAGATAGATAGGTCCTTAATTGTAAAGGGGATCAAGGGTTACAGGGAGAAAGTGGGAGAATGGGGTTGAGAAACTTATCAGCCATGATTGAATGGCAGAGCAGACTCAATGGGCTGAATGGCCTAATTTCTGCTCCCATATCTTATTGTCTTCTGTGCATACTCATAGTTCCACCACTGCTGGACATTGGTATTTGAGGTAGAAGATTTCAGGAAGACAATATGAGCCTGGATTAACAACACAGTATGATAATACAATTGCATGGAGTGTGAGACAATGCAGTGTGGGACAGTCTCTTGTAGGCTGTGCCACCTACTAAGATAGACATCTTTCAGGAGGCATAGTGATAATATGTAAGCACTAGCTCCTGTGACAATTTAGCTTTTGATGCGTGTCATGGTTGTCAAAGCTTCTGCTTGCCTTATATCATCAGGATGGTGCGTGTATGTTATTACCAATATACACCTTCTAAAATCTATCTTTTGCTTCATTGACTCTGAAGTTCACAATGTTTTTGTTTGTGCACCATTGTTCTTTGCTCTCAGTGTTGTAGGAGAAAGTGAGGACTGCAGATGCTGGAGATCAGAGTCAAATAATATGGTGCATGAAAAGTACAACAGGTCAGGCAGCATCCAAGAGCAGGAGAATTGACATTTCGGGCGTAAGCCCTTCATCAGTGTTGTAGTCTTGTTGTCCACTTTTGCACTGGGGCTGGCTTGGCTTTTGGAACTAAATTTGTTACACATGTACATTCTCTAAGTCCTGTGGTGACTTATGTTTTACAGATAGCAAGGAAAGCTAGACAGCATTTGGGCAGGTGCAAAATACTATCTGTTGAAGCTTTGTTGGTTGGTGCACTTTGCTGGCAGTAGCAATACTGCTGGCTGTAACTAAACTATGTGATTGTTGTTGGCCAGTCACTATACTTGTCTCCATCCTCAAGTAATGCATCAAGGTTCGGTGCTTTATTTTGACTAAAATATCATTCCCAAACACTGTAAGTGGCATAGAGGCAATGAATAAATGATTTTAATGTGAATATAGGAGGTATAGTCACTAAGTTTGCAGATTACACAAAATTGGCGGTGTAGTGGACAGTGAAGATCACCACGCAATACAACGGGACCTTGATCAGATGGGCAAAAAGGCCAAGGGGTGGCAGATGGAGTTCAACTTAGGTCAATGTGAGATGCTTCATTTTGGAAAGGCCAATTAGTGCAGGACTTAACCACTTAATGGTAAGGTCCTAGGGTGTGTTGCCGAACAAAGAGACCTTGGGATGCAGGTTCATATTCCTTGAAAGTGGAGTCACAGATAGACAGGGTAATGAAGAATGTGTTTGTTACGATTGCCTTTATTGGTCAGTGAGTATAGGAGTTGGGAGATCATGTTGTGGCTGTACAAGATAATGGTTAGGCCATTTTTAGAATATGCATCTAATTCTGGTCTCCTTGCTATAGGAAAGATGTTGTGAAACTTCAAAGAAACATAGAAAAATTCAAAGCAGTCAGCATGATTTTAAGTGCCCAGTTATAAACTTGCTAATCTCAAATCTAACATCTTCCTCATGATAGATATTAAGCTGACTGGCCTATAGTTTCTTGTTTTCTACCTCCCTTTCCTTCTTGAGTAGTATGGTTATATTTTCTACTTTCCAGACTGATGGATCTTTTCCAGAATCTAACAAATTCTAGAAAAATAACAGCAATACATCTACCACCTCACTAGTTTATTCTTTTAAGAACCGAGGACGAAGTCCATCAGAACCTGAGAATTATCAGTCCATAGTCCATCAGTTTGCACAACACTACATCCCTATGGAGTATAATTTCACCAAGTTCATCTCGTCCTTTTACAGATATTATTCGGACATTTTTATAAACTCCACAGTGAAGACAGAAGCAAAATATTGTTCTTTGGATCTGCCATTTCTTTCTTATCTCTTATTAACTTTCAATCTCACCCTCTAGAGGATCAATCCATTAATTTTATTTACTCTTTTCCTTTTTAGATACTTACAGAAACTTTTGTTGTCTGTTCTAATATTTCCAGTCTGCCTTCTCTCATGCTGTAATTGTTTTGTTCTAATTAGCCTTATAGTTATTCCTGTCCTTTGTATTCCGCCCAGTCATCTGACCTGCAATCTTAACCCCAACCTAGAATATCATTCTGCAAAAGTTTCATTACAGTATTTCCAATCCCTATACCAGCTATCCTTGTCTGCTTTCTAAACATTTGATGTCACTCATTATAATTTATGACCAGCTTTGTGTTCTTGAGCTGCAATTGATAAACACTGACTGATACTCTCTAGATTCATTTTGCTTAGTACCTTTATTGCTGAAACAAAGATAAAATATTCATTTCATCTGTTTAATTCAAGGTGCATCCAAAAGAAAAACAAATACAGATTACCCAATGTTCCATTTATCTCCTAAATTACTTTAAGAAGCAATTGATCATAAAAGGTGTCTAAAATGTTATGGAGGAGAAAGTGAGGACTTCAGATGCTGGAGATCAGAGCTGAAAATGTGTTGCTGGAAAAGGGCAGCAGGTCAGGCAGCATCCAAGGAGCAGGAGAATCGACGTTTCGAGCCTGAAGAAGGGCTCATGCTCGAAACGTTGATTCTCCTGCTCCTTGGATGCTGCCTGACCTGCTGTGCTTTTCCAGCAACACATTTTCAGCTCTAAAGTGTTATGGCATTACTCATTTGTTGGCCACAGATATGATTAATAAAACTACACTACAGAATATTTTCTTCAAACTGCTGACTTCTAAACACCATTAAAAAACAAATTTTAATATTATCAATTTAGAGAATGAAGTCAATATTTTTCCTGCTATGTGATGAAGTCTACTTCCAGCATCAGTGACAATGTAACCTCCAGGAGATCTCATTTCCAATACACAATTCTGCCCAGCAATAGGGGAAGAGCATTTTGGAAGGTTTTCAATATGTTAATCAGCACAGTTCAGGATCATTGAAGAAGAGTTCAAAGGACACAGGCAATTGGAGAAACAGACAGACATATCTAAAGGTAGACCACTTAGAGGTTGTGCATGTGTGCACTCATGCGCGAGAAAAAAATAACTCTCACTAATAGTTCAGTTAAGCTGAGACTAGGGGGTTGTAAAGCCCACAAGCAGCATATGATAGATGGAACTGAGCAACTTTGGACCTGTGCGGAATATCCAGGAACATTAGTAGCTTTGGGAAGCTCGCTATCAATCAATAGCTAGACTTAGGACTGGAGTGCAGTTTTGGCGACAGGGGAGGGGGTTATTGATCCAAGAGGGGAGAGTGATCAACAACTGGAATGGGAGTAATTGTTGAAGCAGTTCATAACAGATTGACTTTGAGAGCCCAGAGCAACAAAATTAAAGAACTGTAATCTCTTGAGAAATGCAATAACATTTGACAATCCACTACGTCATTAATATCTGAAAGGAATTGCTAACAAATCTGTGGGACCGCTCTTTATCACATTGTGGTGTACTCAATCATAGTCCATTACCCACATATACATGCTACTTCTGACAGTCAGGTCTGGGATGGTAACAACAAATAGTACTCATCAACTGCTGTGGTTCCTCAGGGTAGTTTATTAGATCCATGCAGTTCATAGGATTGTAGGACAAGAAGAAGTCTATTTAGCATATCAAGCCTGCTCCGCTATTCTAGGCCATTGTTACGACACAGGGTAAACCCCTCTGCTAATTGAAACCAGAAACAGAAAAGCTCACCTCGCACCGTAATGTGCGCAATTTTGAGGGGCAAAGAACTATCCCAAATATCACTACTTAAAGAAAAAAATTAACAAGTTTATTCTTTAAGTCCAAAAGAGAACATTAAACAACAACCATTTATAACTCCTCTCTTAAACCTATTTTTCCCTCCCACTCTACAATGCTGGTCCGATAAATTCCCTCTTAAATTTACAGCAAGTCAATTTTCAAAACCAGTTGTTGTCTTCAGATATCAAACTTCCTCTGTAGATTCCTCTAGGTCATCTCCGGTTTTCTGCTGCACAACTTTCTTATGGACAGGTACTTTTCAGAGAGCTAGTCAGCTGGCAGTCTGTTGGTGCTTGGTTGTTCTTTGCTGTTCTCCCCAACTGTTCAAAATACACGATTTTATATACCCACAAAACATTGGACCGGCTCATTGGTCTGATTTCATCCAAAACAGTAAAATTCAAATTCAATTGGATTTTGGTATCTGGGGCATAATTTAAACTGCTTGGCCAAATTGGAATTTGGACGCAGCTCCAGCTATTTGTTTCACAACCAAATGTTACATTTTAAAATTTTTCAGCACACTCTGTGCCAGCCAGAAGTTTCAGCTCCCTTAAAGGTACAGTACATGTCTACAACTTCATAACACCATGCATTATCCAACCCACTACCCTTTGACATCATTAATATGAAGAATTCTATCAATCACTATCTTTGACATTCTCCATGACTGACCCTCCACAGCCCTCTGACATAGAACATTCCAATTAATCACAATATCCCGAGTGCATGACTTCCTTCTGATCTAACTCCTAAATAATTAGCCCTATATTTGGAGACTGCATTGCCTGGTTCTAGACCACCAACTCCGCCCCCATGACAGCGGAATTATTCTTTCTGCATTTACGCTGTCTTTACGAATTTTGTAAATTTCATTTATATACCCTCTCATTCTCCTGTAATTTCAGGCCCAATCTTCACAATCACTTAATTCGGCAGGTCTTCCTAAAGCAGGTAAAGCAGAACTCTCACTAACTCTCCAGCTAACTTGCTGATACTCTTGTCACCCCAATTAAATACCATTCAGTGTCTCTTTTTTAACAGAATTCAGAACAAATTAGAATCTTGGGTACAATCCTATTAACACTGTTTTAAGATGAAGACCTGGTTAATCCAATGACTTCCACATCCAAACCCCAGTGGTGCCTGAGGATCCCTATCTGCATGATCTTCATAGGAGCAGACAATTACCAAACAGCTCCACATATATCATCTAGTGGAGATGGTGATGGATGGGCTGCACAGGTAGAAAGGCCAAGTAGAGGACCCAAGGCTGTGGGTATTTCCTCCAAGAGACAGGAGTACTGTCAATAAAGGTGGAGGAGTACAAGGGACCTCCAATTGGAGGCACCCTCTGAAGAGGTCTGAAAGTATAAACATTAAGTATGGCGTATCTATTGGATGTTGGATTTCAATCATAGCTTGATTCCTTTGATTCCAGCAGCTACAAAATGGGGTATGTCAATATGGAGATGTCAATAGTGTTACACTTCACTGAGTTAAGGTACTGGAAAACAAGTCTTCACAAAAGTTAACAATTTTGTTTGCAAAATTCTCAATTTAGCCTGCTTTTAAACTCAGGTTGACAATAAGCACAGAAGAGGTTGCTGTATTTAACATTGATTCTTATTGACTTCATATAAATAGATTCTAGCTACAGACAAACAATTATGAACCATTGACATGTAAGTTTACTAGGTAAAACTCTAAACTGTTATAAACCTCCCTCTTTACACATGTATATACACACACACACACACACACACACAAAGATGGACAAAACAAAAACTGAGCGTTATGGTCAGAAGGAAAGACTGGGAAGGCAGCTCAATGGTCACTGTCCACAAGTTTCAAGGAGATGTTCCTTTTAGCTTGTCAGGACTTCTTGCACCTCAATTTTCTTTCTCCAGTTGCATACACTTACTTTCAGGAGGCACACAGTAACTGGTTCACAGTTATGAAGTATCTGACTTATTGATGAAGAGCCATAGCTTACATTAACTGATGGTGAAAAGTAAATTGACTTTCTTCAGGTTTGAGGTATTTTATGAAAAAAAAATGCAGAGAAAAGAACTGCTACTTCTTTATTGGAGGTTTGATGTCTTCTGCCAAACATTCATAACTAGAAGCTGTTAACTAGTTGGAAGCCAATCAAATAGCTGTTAGCAAGCAGACTAGCTTTGTCACTGACAACTGGTTACTATTTTATGAACCAATCAGCTAATTGTTGCCGGTGAATTTCCACTGTAAGAACACTCACTGGCTCCAACTTGTCTGATTAAATTCCCTACAGTGTGGAAACAGGCCCTTCAGCCCAACAAGTCCACACCAACTCTCCGAAGTGTGACCCACCCAGACCCATTTCCCTTTGACTAATGCACCTAACACTACGGCCAATTTACCTGACCTGCACATCTTTGGACTGTGGGAGGAAACCAGAGCACCCAGAGGAAACCCATGAAGACATGGAGACAATGTGCAAATTCCACACAGACAGTTGCCCAAGGCTGGGTCTCCAGTGCTATGCGGCAGCAGTGATAACCACTGAGCTACTGTGCCATCCTGCTTCACTGCCTGACCAAACATTTGCATAAACAACACTAACAATGAATGTCAGGTTAAAACATTTCAACTTTATTTTAACAATTGCAGCAATCTTTTCCAAAATCCTTATTTTTTTTTTAGAACAGTCCTTTTCTCATTTCAGTCCACACTTAAAAATACAAAAAAAAGATGAAATCTTCAAAATAGTTCCTGGCCTGCTACTGGAAGCCATCTTCAGTCACCTATTAAGTTTCATAAGAACCAGGAGTAGAAGTAAGGAATTCAGCCCCTTGAGCTTGCTCTGCCACTTGATTCGATCATGGCTGATCTCATCTCAGCCTCAACTCCACTTCTATGCCCGCTGTCCAGAACCCTTCAGTCCCAGTGTGGGAACCATGTCATTAGGATAGATTCTGGCCACTTCGCCACTAAGGTGGGCACTTAACTATCCTCATCAGCTACCCAATGGGCAAGACTGCTCAGAGATTTTGGGAGAATTGACTTGACACAGAGACCTCACAAACTCCTCATTCTCCACTTTCAAAGCTGTCCATGTGTGGCTCTTAGGATTTATTTTATGCACTTTGCAGGAGAGAGTATGTACTCACATAATATCATTTTTGCTGGGAAAGGACTGTAAGACTATTAAAGCTCCACCTGCCATTCAACTGTAGGCTTACAGAAATATTCGTTCCTGTGTCTCTTCTAGCATGAGAGTTCTCAATCGGACCCTGAATGAAGGCTTCTATTACGTGATATTGTACTGTATATAAAATACTCCCTGTAACATCCAATGAAATGAAGGCCAGTATCACATCAGTTCAAATCATTTAATCAGATCCAAATAAGCTTCCATAACATGCATAACCTATCATATTCCAAAAGATGAAGCAAAGTTAGGTTAACTGGCCAGCAAATCACAACAATACATAGGAATCTGACTAAAAGAGGAGACGGCATTGATGAGTTTTATATATGATGGTGCAATATTTGGGTTTCTATTGGCAAAATTCACTTGTCTAATGCTATTCTTTAAAGATGGGCTTTTGAATCCAAAATGGCCACCACATTCTAGATGCACACTTCTGGCAGGCCACACATTATTTTGGGCAGCAAGAGTAAATAGTCCTATGCATTCCCTTTGATGTCTGTTGCAGGTATTTTTGCATTTCCTAGCATTCCTATACAGTTTAGGTTTGAGTATAGGAGTTCAGGAAGGGCTTATGCCCGAAACGTCGATTCTCCTGCTCCTCGGATGCTGCCTGGCCTGCTGTGTTTTTCCAGCACCACATTTTTCAACTCTGGTCTCCAGCATCTGCAGTCCTCGCTTTCTCCTACTCCATCTGCCCTGGTCAATTTGAAACTCAGTTGCATTCATATTTTGTAAACCATGTACAGACAGCACGAGTTAGAATGTAGCCTGTTTCCCTGGTGTCCTGAGTATATTCCTTTCAGCCTACCCTCCGGACGCTGCCTATAAACTGGCTGTCACTCCACACCCCTCATTAATAAAACCCTTTGTTGCCACTAAAATCTAAAATTGTGTCTGCTTTCTATCAGAGATGAGATTGCAGCTGGAATATGCACCGACCCTCTAACTTCCACCTCTTCAGCCAAAATCTACATAGTATGTGACTGGCAGAAAACTGTATATGTTCCAATTTCTTAATAATTCTGAATAATTAACACACCACACAGGTTACACTTGCATGGAATTTGAATATTATGTTATCTCCAGTTAAATCTCTTCCCCTGTTTTACTGATGCAGCTTACTTGTATTGAATGAGCTTAATCTCTCTCCATTTCTTCCTCATACTTTATTCACCTACTATCCCCATTTTATTTGCAGCTTAAAGCTGTTTAAGATGGCTTGAAGAGTTGAAGTCAACCTAAATGATTTAAAGCAAGTTATACTGTGCAAGTGAACTCTGATGTGATACTGAAAATTAAATGTTCTTACCACATATCCTACAAAATATAAAAAATATAAATTTGCAGAACAAATGCAACTTTGCTGTATAAAAAAAATCAACATGTTTGGACATAATATGACACAGCTCCTTATCTGATGAAACTTTAACCAGACTTTCTGAACCTGGGGTAAGAATACCACCACTACACCACAAAAGCCACTATATAACTTTATTCTATGATTGTAAAACACTATTAAAAAGACAATCTGCTTACATATTATTTCACAATACAGATCAACAAAACAAGGTAACATTTGATAGACCAGCATCCCATTGCTGCTTTCCATCTTTCAAGTTGGCTGATATTTAAATTCCTGACAAGAACATGCAAATGAAGCTAAATAATGAAACAATTATAAAAGTAATCTTACTCTAAAGAGTCGATGAGTTTCTTTGGCTCTACAGGTGGAGGGTATATGACCTCTTCTACATGGTTCCGGTTGCAGTTTGCGTAAGCAGTGGAAATGTGAATGAAGGCTTCAAGCTTCTGCATCTGCTGGGCCAGCACTAACAGTTGCTGTGTAGCCACCACATTCAGCTGCAGGGCATGTCTGTGCAGGGCAAGAGCAAAGGAAAATAGGGTCATGGAGAGGGAAAACTAGTAAGGTAAATGAATGTACAAGCGTTCAGCCTATATGACAACATACTATTTTCTTGTGATTCCTGCGAAAACATATAATTATATCCTTTGGTTAAAATAATGCCATTACAAAACAGAAATCAATTGATTTGTCAAACCAATGAGCCTGAAAAGATAAACGCAACTCTGAAACTGCCAATCTGCCTTCAATTTGGCAAAACAGTGCAAATTGAAAATATTTGTGATTATGATTAAGCCCAGTAATGGCAAAAGGTAACCCTATAAAGTAAAACAAAACCATGCAAGCTTAATTCCCTTACTTCACTGAAAATGTGATTTCAGCTGCAGAGCTCTGAGGTGCCACCAATGAAAATTTTAATTTGCTCCCCATCAGCCCCCTAGCCATGGGATGAAATACTGGAGAAGAGTCCTCACTGGAAAGTAGCTCTGTGCCTTTTTAATAGCTAGCTATCAAACAGCATTAGGAAACATCTACTTCTGATGAAAGGTAATCAATGTGAAAGCTTTAATTTTGTTTCTCTCCACAGATGCTGCCTGACCTAATAAGGTTTTCCAGCACCTTTGTTCATACAGCATTAGAAGTCTGGGAGCAGGTCAAAAATGTGCCTTCACTCTGCAAGAGGTTTTTAGAATTATTAAGATTAAATAAAAATAATTTGGAGCAAATGTTGACATCACATCACCATAGAATAAAATCATACTGATCTAATATTCTTGTGGACATGCATGGATTGGTGCATTTCTTCATGAATGGTTGGAGTATGCTTCAAATTACTGGCTTATGGAGAGTTGTGTTTTCATTATTTTCTGTAACAATGATTTTACAAAATATTCTGCAATGATAACGTTGCAACATATTTGGAGGGTTTTGTTTCCCCCAAACAACTGTAGAAGTAAAGGACACAGAAGTAAAGGAATTGCTACAGTTTGTCAAAATACAGAATTAGTCTTAATATTTTAAAATACTGCTCTAGATAGTATCATCTAATTACTCTCTATGAAATACCTTTTCATGAAGTAAACATGCCTGATTTCAATCATGCTATCATTAATTGTGTGATGATTTGGAGATGCCGGTGTTGGACTGGGGTGTACAAAGTTAAAAATCACACAACACCAGGTTATAGTCCAACAGGTTTAATTGGAAGCACACTAGCTTTCGGAGCGACGCTCCTTCATCAGGTGATTCCTGATGATCAGGAATCAGGTGATTCATCACTTGATGAAGGAGCGCCGCTCCGAAAGCTAGTATGCTTCCAATTAAATTAATTGTGTGGTACTACTGGATACCACAATTGCCTGCAAAGTAGTTGTTGCAATGTTTAACCTGTGTTTAGAGAGGCTGGTTAGCTAAATTAGTTAACTGGGTGTTGTGTCATCAAGAATAACATCAACAGCGAGGGGTTAATCATTAATCCAGCTGAGATAGGAGCTTTACCTGTTGCCCTAACCTACAATAAAACTGCATCATAAACTGTGAGCTGGTGGCTCATGAATAATGGAAGATGCTACCTGAAGAACAATTCGCATTTATGGTGTGCTATCGTTAGGGGAAGTAGTGTCTGTGGGAGGGCAACAAATTCTAACCAATTATTCCGATGGTCACAAACAGATCAGAACCAGCAATAACTATAAAAAGTTATCAATACAGGAAATTAGAATTTAGTATAGCATTTTCTTTCCTTTCAAATCTGAGTGGATAGATTAGAAAAAGGACCTACTTTAAAGGCTCGTCGAATCGTATGGTAGCTGCACAGTGGAAGACAACATTAATGCAGGAGAGCAGATGTTCAGTGTCCTTTGAACTGATGGCCAGGTTAGGCTGCATCAGCTCACTGCCAATAGGAATAATCTTCTTCTGAAAATCTTCCCTCACCCTATCAAACAACTGCAATAGAAAGAAAGATTAAAATAGTGGCTACATTTTAAAAACTTTTTGCGACAATTTTGCTTCACTCAGTGTACGTTTTTAATATGGTGAACTTCTATGAAGTTGAAAAAGTGATTCTTAACCTGTTTCCATGGGTTACGAACATTTGTAATTTTGGCTTTGAAACTCAGTGCAATTTGATTTAAGGCTGGAGTAATACTGCATTCTTTGTGAATACATCATCCTGGAGGAGTTTAATGCCTTGGGATATGACTGCATTCAATAATCTTCAGGCAGGACACATTTTTATTTGCAGGATATCGAAATTCATCTTGAAGCTATCAGAAAATGAAGCATAACTTTGTCCTTTAGGAATATTCTATTTTTCAACACCAAGTATGATTCACTATGCACTGGAAATCTCAAAGCTTTAATCATTTAAAAATCAGCTGTCATTTATAACAAATTAAAATAAGCACACACAAAAAAAGTTAGGAGTCTAGGAAAATCTAGAAGTGTATATACACTGTTGATTTCCTCAGTTTTTAAGCTGCAATAGTCTAAACTCTGAGGAGGGTTTTAATGAACTGCCAGTGTTGGTCATTACCCTACCAACATTGAGTACAACTTCAGGACAAGATGCAGCAGAAATCAAGATTAATGCAAAATTCCAAGAAATTCCTGTCCTTTAATGCTCCACAAGAGGCTGTGCTATGAACCTGAGAAAATGGGTGAGATTCTCAATGATTACTTTGCATCAGTGTTCACTGAGGAGAGGGACATGATGAATGCTGAGATTAGAGATAGGAGTTTGTTTACTCTGGATCACATTGACATAAGGAAGGAAGATGTGTTGGATAGGCTAAATAATATTAAGGTGGACAAATCACCAGGACTGGATGGGATCTATCCTAGTTTGCTGAGGGAGGCCAGAGAGGAAATAGCTGGGGCCCTGACAAAGATCTTTGTAGCATCCTTTAACACAGGTGAAGTGCCGGAGGACTGGAGGATTGCTAATGTTGTCCCTCTGTACAAGAAGAGTAGTAGGGATATTCCAGGTAACTGCAGACCAGTGAGCCTGATATCAGTGGTGGGAAAGTTGCTGGAGAAGGTACTGAGGGATAGAATCTATTTATATTTGGAAAAGAATGGGCTTATCAGTGATAGGCAACATGGTTTTGTGCAGGGGACATCGCGCCTTACCAACTTAATAGAGTTCTTTGAGGAAGTGACCAAGTTGATAGGTGAAGGAAGGGCTGTAGATGTCATATACACGGACTTTAGTAAGGCGTTTGAGAAGGTTCCCCATGGTAAACTAATAGAGAAAGTGAAGTCACATGGTGTGCAGGGTGTTCTAGCTAAGTGGATAAAGAACTGGTTGAGCAACAGGCGACACAGAGTAGTAGTTGAAGGGAGTTTCTCAAAATGGAGAAAGGTGTTCCACAGGGACCAGTGCTGGGGCCACTGTTGTTTGTGAAATACATAAATGATCTGGAAGAGGGCATTGTTGGTCTGATCACTAAGCTTGCAGATGACACCAAGATTGGTGGAGTAACAGAAAGCAGAGACTGTCAAAGAATACAGGAGAATATAGATAGACTGGAGAGTTGGGTGGAGAAGTAGTTGATGGAGTTAAATCCAGGCAAATGTGAGGTGATGCATTTTGGAAGGTCTAATTCTAGAGCGAACTATACTGTAAATGGAAGAGCCTTGGAAAAGTTGATGAGTGGAGAGACCTGGGAGTTCAGGTCAATTGTACCCTGAAGGTGGCTGCACAGGTGAATGGAGTGGTCAAGAAGGCGTATGGTATGCTTGCCTTCATCAGACGGGATATTGAGTATAAGAGCTGGCCGGTCATGTTAAAATTGTACAATACTTTGGTTTGGCCGCATTTAGAACACTGTGTACAGTTCTGGTCACCACATTACCAAAAGGACGTGGACGATTTGGAGAGGGTGCAGAGAAGGTTTATGAGGATGTTGCCTGGTAAGGAAGGTAGCTATGAAGTGAGGTTGAGTAGGTTAGGATTGTTTTCAAAGGAGAAAAGGAGATTGAGGGAGGACCTGATTGAGGTCTACAAAGTCATGAAGGGTATAGACAGGGTGGATAACGATAAGCTTTTTCCCAGGGTGAGGGATTCAACAATGAGAGGTCACGCATTCATGGTGACAGGAGAAAAGTTTAAGTTGGATACATGTGGAAAGTATTTTACACAGAGGATGATAAGTGCCTGGAACGCACTGCCAGCAGAAGTAGTAGAGGCAGGCATGATAGATTCATTCAAGGTGCATCTGAACAGATGCATGAGTGGGTGGGGAGCACAGGGATACATTTAGGATTTGGATCGGCACAGGCTTGGAGGGCCAAAGGGCCTGTTCCTGGGCTGTAAATTTTCTTTGTTCTTTGTTCTGTGGCATCCCATTCCCTACCTCTTTGCATCAATTGAGAACTTCTCTTTTACAGTTCTGCCCATTAGAACTCTCATCTAAAACAAAACTGTTCTGTTCCATAAGATGCAATCGGGATGTAAACAATAATCTGAGAAATAACTACCGCAAACAAGATTTATTGAATGCTATTAAATGACAATGCTAAGATTTAATTGAGAGTTTTCAAACTAATTTTTCTCAATGTTTTTCATAACATTTCAACTTCACGCATATGTGGGTCCAACCTTTATTTTTCTGTATGTAATTGTTCAAAAATGATTCAATTTCAATGTTATTCAGGCCATCTGTAAGAATTCTTTCAGTGACTAGTTGCTTAAATACTGCAAATCCCCACTACCAAACATCACCATCTACAACATGTTGATGGGACACAAATTATCACAACAGGTTGCTCTGCTAGACTTTGCTTGAGGCCAGCAGTGAGTAGTCTTGTTTTGCCATTGATTGTAATTTTCATATAAACATCTTTAAAAACGGATGCTTCATATTTACACTAAACAGCTTGTTCGGGTCACTTGCATTGTATATAGTAAGTCAAACACAACTGTTTACTTTGTTCTTTGAAGTCATTTTGGGAGATACAAAATCAGCAATTAAATATTTCAGATGTTAATTACAGTGAACAAGTAATAACTTATTTTTAGAATAGTTAAGCTGGTAGTGAAAACCACCAATCATGAATAAGCTAAAGAAACCACCCATATTTGAACCTCTGCTGATACTAACTGTCCAGTGCCCGCCTGGAATTCAAGATTCCAGAGAGACAATCATAAAAATGGTTCAGCGTCAAAATGAGCTGTGGCATTTAGGCATGCTGACCCTTATTGTAAAGAGGGCACAAACACAACACTTTCTGATGGCTAACCTACACTTGAACTTGATCAGAACACAATGTTCTGCCAGCATCTGTGACTAATAATTTCACAAAGTTCTTCGAATGGAATTGTTTGACTCATCGCAGAAACAGGTGTCACGGAAACTATTCAGACTTGAGTATGTGTTCAACTCTAGACAAAAGCGAATGAGGTCACCTTCATATGAATGGGAAGGGCAATACTGCTCTACAGGACATTGACGAGACTACTTTTGGAATATTGCATACAATTCTGGTCCCCGTTGTATAGGAAGGATGTTAAACTTGAAAGGGTGCAGAAAAGATTTAGAAGCATGTTGCAAGGACTGGAGGGTTTGAGCTATAGGGAGAGGCTGAGTACCCTAGCACGCCCTGGAGCTTCCAAGACTGAAGGGTGACCTGAAAGAGGTTTATAAAATCATGAGGGCCATGGATACAGTGAATGGCTAGGTCTTTTTCCTAGGGCTGGGGGTGTCCAAAACTAGACAGCATGTGTTTTAGGTGAGAAGAGATATACTGAAAAAGCACCAGAGGGGTAACCTTTACACGCAGAGGGTGGTGCATGTATAGAACATGCTGCCAGAGGAAGTGGTGGAGGTGAGTACAAGTACAATTAAAATGCATCTGCATGGGCATAGGAAAAAGAAAGGTACAGAGATAAATGGGTCAAATTACAGCAAACGAAACTTGGTCAGATTGGGGTGTCTGGTCAGTGCAGATTATTTGGACCAAAGAGTATGTTTCCATGCTATATGATTCTAATGCCTATCACGGTGTATTTTTGCTTCCTTACTAACTACTATACTAAAACTTCATCCCTTGGTTAATTGTCTTAGATTGTGCAGTCATGAATACTGCAGATCAGCACTGTAGCTAGTCTTAGGGTCTCTAAATTAAGAATGGTCAAAAAGTATCCAAGACACACACTCATGGGGGAAATGGGTGGGGGAAGGTGAATTTCAAATGGGCTCTCCCAACCTAGCCTAAGATCCTGTAATCATGATTTGGAGATGCTGGTGTTGGATTGGGGTGTACAACGTTAAAAATCACACAACACCAGGTTATGGTCCAAAAGGTTTAATTGGAAGCACACTAGCTTTCAGAGCGCTGCTCCTTCATCAGGTGATACTGTCCTTCATCAAGACACTATCACCTGATGAAGGAGCGTCGCTCCGAAAGCTAGTGTGCTTCCAATTAAACCTGTTGGACTATAACCTGGTGCTGTGTGATTTTTAACTAAGATCCTGTACGAAGTGTATTAATAATCATTTGTAGCCATTTGCAATTCCTTACAACTTTCAGAAATCTCCCACTGAAGAAACTCCGATCAGAATGTCTCTTAACTATGAAGTTTCTCACAATCAAATACTCAACAACATTTAGCTAACACCTTTTCACCCACTAATATTTACTGCTCAGTCTCATATGGTATATCATCAAAGTACCGTAGACCTTTTGCATGCCCAAAAAAAATCCAGAAATGTGACTTACTCATCATAAGTAATGATTTGGAGGTGCCAGTGTTGGACTGGGGTGCACAAAGTTAAAAATCATACAACACCAGGTTATTGTCCAACAGGTGTATTTGGAAGCACTAGCTTTTGGAGCACTGCTCCTTCATCAGGAGGTTGTGGAGTATAAGATCGTAGGACACAGAATTTATAGCAAAAGTTTACAGTGTGATGTCACTGATATTAAATATTGAAAAAGACCTGGATTGTTTGTTAAATCTGTCATCTTTTAGAATGAACATGTTGGTTTCAGTTCTTTCATATGTAAATTTCATAACTTCCTTAAAGTTACATTCTCAAGTGAACTTTAACAATAGGTGCCATGTTTGCCCAGATAATGCATTGAAGGTGTGAGGTACCCTGTGTGAGGCTGTCTGACAGGCATCCATCCATGATTCATGACAAGCTGCAACAAGACACAAGGTTAAACAAACAAAGGAGCAGTGATTATCCAATGTGAGAAATGCATTGTTTGTTGCTCCTTGGGATTTAAACAACTGCTTTACTTTACTTTCACTATCTTACAAAGTAACTGAAAACTGGTGAGCAGAATTTTTTAACTCTGCCTATTTGAATACTGTGCAGTTGAAAAGTATTGAAAGTAGCAATACTTTTGATAGTTGACAATGAAATTCTAAGGCCTGAGCTCCTAACTGGAATTAAATATGCATAATCATATGATGTTTTCAGAATTAGCCAACCTTTCACTAACTGGAGTGAATTTCATAATTCCTTTGCCCATTTCCCAGTATTGATTATCCTTGTCTCTGCTAACAACAGGTAAAGAAAATTAGTGTGCTCCTATGTTGCTAAAATTTAACAGGTTAATGAATCACTACGCAATCAAATCTTAAGAAAATGCTGGAGTCATTAGCATTTAATGCAGAAGCTTGTGGCAAAAGAAAACAAGATTTTGGAAGATATAGTATGGTGCAACTTTCAAAAGCCTCTGTCATTTTCACAGTTTTTATTTCCTTGTTAATAAATATCTGTAGCGGCACGTGAATAGCATTGGTAGAAACACAGCAAGTATTAGATTTCAGCATTGCATTTAGCTAGAGAAATAAAGAGGAAACATTTAAAAGGCATCTGGATGGGTATTTGAATAGGAAGGGTTTGGAGGGATATAGGCCTGGGGCTGTCAGGTGGGACTAGATTGGGTTGGAATATCTGATCAGCATGAACGAGTTGGACCGAAGGGTCTGTTGCTGTGCTATACATCTCTATGACTCTATTTGCAGCAAGTCTACTGTTATCTGAAAAGAGAAAAGACAGGTCTTTTTTTTTCCCACTCAGGAACCTTATATTTCATACAGAAATGACAATATGTTCTCTTCTCACATACTTTGAAGACCCGTAGTAATTTAGGATTACTTAGAGGGAGCAGCCAGTCAACTTGATTCTGATTCTGGGCTTTGGAAAAACTGAAATAACTTCAGTATGATATTATAGAACAAATAATGTATGTTTTTACTGTAAATATACTCTCAGACCACCACTGATCAATTTTCTTCTGGTTTTTGAAGGGACAAAAAAGCAGAAGAGTTGTGCGGTGATTTTGCCAAAAGATAGCAATTTGCTGTATTTTGACTTCATATAACACATTGTAAATACACCATTCATTTTTCTGATGAGTGCACAGCTTTAAATAATGAAAATGGAATTGAGCCTAACTTCTGAAAGGAAAGTATTATTTAGCAGGCAGTGGAGCATCTCTTAATATCATCAATCTCAGGAGTAGTGCAATATCAACAGGTTTAGTTAATTATCGACCCGACATTTCTAAAGTCTCAGTTAGTTCACTGATTCTTGATCAGCAGTTTAGTTAAATATGCAGCTAAACTATTTGTGTTCTGTCAATTTGCATAATTAATTAAAGCAGATTAGTGTGACACCAGGAGATAATCCCTTAAAATGGCACTGTGCCTGAAGAAGAACATTAACCCTGGTATATTTCTAACAAAAGTTGTTTCCTTTATCTTTGTCAAATTATTTACTAATGCATTAAATTGTCCAGCATCATTCATTAAATAGCTTTAAAGTTAATACATAGCAAACTCCTTATTTTATTTGTAGCAGAATTTCAGCATCAAAACAAAGAGAATACAAGGGAAGGCTCCTCCTTCAGGGAGTTTCACATGAAGTGGTATCTGGCTGACTGAAATTCCAAATATTCCGTCTGTCCACCAGAATTAACCTCACTTAAGAATGTATTATTTCTGGTTCACATTTTACTCTCCTTTTCCTCCCCCTTTTTTTTCTGGAAGTGATTGTCCATGCTAAGATATGACACGACAAATGCTGATAGCCCTGCTGCTATATTGGCCAAGTAGCCATTCTTTAGGTTGAGCTCCAGACCCTAAAAGCACACACATCCTAGGACAGGCGAAACAAAGACACGCACGAGAATTCTTAGAGGCATGGCATTCTAAGCTGAACTCCATCAATAAATACATCGATTTAAACCCTATCTACCTTCCCTTATAAAAAACTGGAAATGACATTACCCTCCTGAAGAACCCACCCAGACCCATTCCCTTACATTTACCCCTTCACCTGACACTACGGGCAATTTAGCATCTTTGGACTGCACATCTTTGGACTGTGGGAGGAAACCGGAGCACCCGGAAGAAACCCACGCAGACACAGGGAGAACGTGCAAACTCCACACAGTCAGTCGCCTGAGTCAGGAATTGAACCCGGATCACTGGTGCTGTGAGGCAGCAGCGCGTGCCACTGTGCCGCCCACAGTGCTTCACCAGAGACTCTCACTGATGATGTTACCTAGTATGGTGATGAAACATATGAAAACAAACCATGTAGTGTCCTTGAGACCCTTCGGGTATCGCTTCTCGGCCTTTTGGCTAAGATCAAGTGTCTGTTCTTATCAGGACAGGGGTCGAGTTGCGAGTCATCAGAGCTAGTGGAGATCATCGCTGGATCGTGATTGGACGTTGGAGGATTGTTTGGTTGTGCTGACCTGCTATTGGTGGATCTTCATGCTGGCTTCGGCCTAACGCCAATTCAGGGACCAGCCAACCTCAGAGCTATGGCCTCAACAGCTGCCCGCATCCCTGGGCAGGGGGTTCGAAACACAGTCCGGGTGACTGTGAAGAAGGTAGAGGGTCGTACACCGGTAGATTCATCCTGTTTATTAAGAAGGTGCTGCTGGGATGCTGTGGGTTCGCTGCAGCGGACGTGTACTGCCTGCAGGATTTCCCTGGGGCAGGCTACTTTGATGTGACCTTCAGGAGTGTGAAGCAGTGCGAACAGCTCCTGAAGGTCTTCAAGGAGAAGGAAGGGGAGCCGCTGTTTTCCATCTTGTCGGCAACCCCATTGTGTATGCTCCCTGCACAGAGGAATCGGGTTGTTACAATCCATATGTACAACCCCTATGTTCCAGCAGCTGATGTCCTGACCTTCTTGGGAAGGTACGTCCAAGTTGAGGGAGAAGCCACTGATGTGATCGACCCCTTTGGGATCTGGACCAGTAAGCGGCAGGTCAGGGTAACTCTGAGGGTCGATGGCAATGGGAACATTCTCCACCCATCCTCGAGCTTCGCAATTGGAGGGAACAGAGGCTACCTGACATATGCAGGGCAGCCGAAAGTGTGCTGAACCTGTGGGAAGTCGGGACACGTGGCGGCGGACTGCAAGGTGACCATCTGCAGGAACTGCAAACAGGAGGGTCACCTGACTAAGGACTGTCAGGAAGAAAAGAGCTGCAACCTGTGCGGAGAGGCGGGCCACATGTACAAGACCTGCCCAAGACGGGGGGGGCCCCACTTACGCACAGATGGCTGGAGGTGGCAATGCGAGCCGTAGACCCCCAAAGACCAGTAAGGTCCACCCAGACAGCAGGGAAACAGAGTCTAGTGGCACCCAGAAAGAAGAACAGGCCGGAGTGAAGGAGGTGGCAACCAGCGGAGAGACACAGCAGCTGATCCTAGCTCTCGCTGGGCAGATGGAAGCAATGGAGGAGAAGGTAATCGAGCAGACAGAGAAGTGGATACCTGTTAAAAACAGGAAGAGAAAATCCGGCCAGGCCCCCAAAGCCTACCAGCAAAGGGGGAAAAGACAGCTGCACGAGGGAGGGACGGCCAGCTCTTCGGATGGGGAAGACGGGCGCACAGAATGTCATCACCACCAAGAAGAAGAGACAGAGCACCATAGATAAAGAGGAGGGCATTTCCTCCCAACCAGGAAACAACGGACCCCCCGAAGTCCACCCTCCACCCAGTGAGAACCAGGGGGTACCCACTGCCCCACAACCACAGACAACTGAGAGCTGCGATCCTCTGACAGTCCCATTGTCAGACACAGAACTGGACGGTGCGGACCATTGCCTTGGCTCAATGACTCCAGAGAAGGTAAACGACCACATTGAGAGCCTGGATAGCTACCTCAGCCCAGCGAGGGTTCAGCAGTTCGTGCTCACCAAGGGGATGCAGACAGCTTCCCCAGAGACAGGACAGTCAAATGGACAATGGTAACCCCATAAACTGGGATTAAAAAGGTGCATTTGCTATAGTATAACAGGGCACCCACTCAGTAGGTGGGTTCTGCTGAAGCCATAGCTAAATAATAAGAGACTGGATGGTTAATAAAGGGAACTGTAAATAGGATAACTGTAAATTCGAGTAATTCAATCTGTTCTTTGTAATGTTAAGACATGCAATGTATATATCTATGAATGACATGACAAATTGTACAAGTACGAAAGATTTATTTCTATGAACAAAGTATATTTTGAAATTAAAAAAAATATGAAAACAAACCTTCAAGCTCAGTGAGTTAATATACAGACTTATCATCAATCTGAGCTACAAATCTCAAAAATCATTAACCAATTATAATAATAAATCAAATCAATAGGGATTTTCAGGCATGAATTGCTGAGGTTTGAAATATGCAGAACTCATCAAAATGTTTTTGTTCAAGAACAATGGTAGTAAGAATATCAAATGTGATTTGTTGATGTAACTCAAAAACAAAGAGTGGAGTCATTAGCAAAAGGGAAAGAATCACACATCACAATAAATGAGTATTCTTGCTTCAGACACAAGTATTCACTGGAAGTAGGCTATAAAAATTATTTATGGTACATTCAAGCAAGTTCCAGATAATGTCAAAACTGAGTCAGTTCAATAAATCAGTCACACTGTCACCACACCTAGAATCATGGCAGATTTAATTAGTTTGATTGGATAGACCAGGACAGCTCTAAGCCCTTTGAAAACCACTTTTTTTTTTCTTGGCAGTCCTTATGTTTATGCTGATGACCAAAAAGCCTGAATTTTATTTTATGAACAATCCCATTACAACACTGCTGACAACTGACCTCAAGTAGCACAGAGTCAATGATATCTCATATAGCTCTTCACTAGACAGAGAGAATAAAAGTTCCAGTCGAAAGCAGGGACACTCAATAAAGCCACACACACTGAAAATTACTACAAAACACAATAAATACTCACAAATGAAATACTGATTTTCTACTTCACAAGTTCTATTTTTCCCTTTACTACACATGAAAAAAATGTCTCCTGACTATATGTAATTTTGATATCCATATATAAACTTAGACAAAACGATCAGTTTGATCATTTTTTTTTAATTCAAAAAGCATAATCCCTCCATTCCTGAGACCCCTTTTCTTCTATTCCAAGTTTCAGACAAAGCTGAAGGAGTCAACTGCTCTCAGTGCCAGGAGTTGTGCCCAGTGACTCTTCTCATAACTGAAACTTTTATTGCAGGCAACATCCTGGGAATCTCATCTGTATCTTCTCCAGTGCAATGACGTCCTTCTGATAGTGCGACAACTAGAACTGCATCATATTCCACCTATGACCTAACAAATGTCTTGTAAAGTTGCAACAAGACTTTCTTGCTCCTATATTCTATGCCCCAGCTAATGAAGACATGCATCCCATATGCATTCTTTATCACCCTATTGCCCACTTTTTGAGTAGGCTTTTTTCCAGCCCTCGCAATATGTCCTCTGGATCAGCACGACATTTTTAATGAGCTTTATGAAACACTTAGATTATTTTTCTACATTAAATACAGGATATAAACATAAATTCTTGATCACACCAGATTTCCAGCCATTTTCCTTTATAAATTCAAATAATTTTGAGCATTTGTGGTAAATGTCAAACTGAAGATTACAGTAATTTTATAAAACAAAGTACCTGAGATATTTTGTTATCACAGCATCAGAAAATTGTTAAGCGCACAGAATGAGGCCATTCAGCCTATTGTGTT
Organism: Chiloscyllium plagiosum; assembly: GCF_037043375.1. Lineage (NCBI taxonomy): Eukaryota > Metazoa > Chordata > Chondrichthyes > Orectolobiformes > Hemiscylliidae > Chiloscyllium > Chiloscyllium plagiosum. The sequence continues at coordinate 39,093,721 of NW_028270157.1, forward strand.
TGTGCCAGCTCTCCAAGTAAGCAATTCTCCCGATGCCATTCCCCCATATTCCCTCAATAAGTTTGACCATTCTTCCTTTTCAGATAACATCTCCACCACATTCAGATTGTGCACTCCAGAGCCTAAATCAGTCTTTTGCATGAAAAGGTTTCTCATGATGTCTCCGCTGATTTTTTTGTCAAGTACATGCAATGCGTGTTCCTCTTGGGCCTTCTACCAATGAGAACATATATTTTCCCTGTCTATTCTATCCAGGTACCTCATGATTTTCAATATTGCTATCAGTTCTTCTCCAAGGGAAACTGACTGGAAACGTATGGGCTATAAGTGAATTTTCTCATTCCTGGAGCAATTCAGATTAATCTTTTCTGCAGTCTCTCCAATATCTTCACATCCTTCTAAAACTATCCAGTGGTGTCCAATAGGACTAGGGACAGAAATAACAGATCCCAGTGTTACCCCCCTGCCCCTACCCAGCACAGTGGACATACTTCTGACCTAAGCACAGTGGTCCTGCCACCAACTCAGGCACAGCAGTCCAGCACCTCAGTGGTAATGTCCCAGCCCCCATACCAAGCACAGTGGCTCCCTTAGAGTCCCGATTGACAGTTATTAGGCCCTAAAGTACCCACTGTCCCAGACCCGGGTGCCTAGAACTGGCTACCATGCACCAGTTGACACCAAGTCAATGCTTTGTACTCTATAGAGTAAGTAATAAAGCCTAGGATAATATATGCTTTCTTAATCTGCCTTGCCACCTTCAATAATTTGACTACACATGTGTCCAGAAGTGGCTACTCCTTTATCCTTTCAAAATTTCACCTTTTGTTTCATATTGTTTGTCCATATTCCTCCTGCCAAAATTAACCACTTCACATTCTCTGCAATGATTTTCATTGTTCATGCAGGGACACATTCCATCAATCTATGCCCTTTTCAAGTTCTACGCTATCCCCATGGCAGCTCAAAAAGTTCCCAAGTTTCACATCATCTGTAAACTTTATAACAGTCCTGTACACAAAGATCTAGGTCATTAATTTAAATCAGGTAAGGCCAAGGGTCCCAACACAAACCCCTAGGGCCGTTCACGACAAACCTTCCCCCAGTCCAAAAATAAACCATTAACCATCACACACTATTTCCTGTCACTCAGCCAAGTCTGTATCTGTGTTGTTACTCTCCCTCTTATTCTCTGAACTATATCTATGCTCAATTATGTTGTGTGCCTTTGTATCAAATGCCTTCTGGAGATCCATGCAGACTACATTCACAGCATTACCCTGATCAATCCAATCTATTCCTTCAGCAAATACTCCAAACTACGTAAACACAATTTGTCCTCAACAAATCCATACTGATTTTCCTTAACTAACCTGCAATCACCCAATTAACTATTAATTTTGTAATGCTGAGAAATAAAGTCACATTATGTTGAAGTTTTTCGTTTTGCACTCTTCAGGCTTTTTCATCAGAAAACAAATATCAAGGAAAACCCACGCTGAACAGTGCGTGAGAGGCAAGTGATGACTGCTTGTCAAGTAAATTGATGGGGAGGGGTGTTGCCATAGAGAATGCGCACATTAGTGTTAATTGACAGTTAAGAGCCAGGTTTTGCTTACATTTGACATCAGACAGGTTGACTCTGAGTGATCACAGCATTACCTCGTTAAATGAATCAGTGAATGGCAGTCACCTATTTTGTTGAATTGAAACAGGCACAATGTTCTTTTGGAGTACAAAGAATACGGCCCTCCAACTAATATATGTAGCCTCTAATGAGCCCAACCAGATCAACTGCTCTTTCCTATAATTTTTACTAATTATATGTACACAGAAGATTTTGGGATTCCCTTCCATGTTAGCTGCTATGATTTCTGTTTACTCTCTGCCTATATTATTCACCTTGTCTGTCCTCCACTGAACCTGTTTTAATCAGCCTGGTTGTTGATTTATTATCATTGTGGCTTCTGTCACAAGCAGACTTTCTTCTTCTACATCTTAATCTTCCACTGTTTGACATCCAGGAACTTGTTTGTTATATCTCTCTGCTCATGGAAACACACCTTGATTGTACCCAGGAAATAATCTTTAAAAGAGAACCTGTTGTTTAGATCCTGTTATTATGGACCGGAGCAAATTCCCTCAAAATATATTAAGAAGACAGTCCAGACCCTAACCTTTTCTTATTTTAAAGGTATGTGCAAAGCGTTGCATTCCAGATGCAATTTGATTGGGCAAACTACTTGACTTTAACAGAAACACATTTTATTTTTACATGTCAGTTAAAATACAGATAAGGTGAAAACAAAAGAAAAGGAAAAGAAATGGTTTCACTGTAACTCTATCAAAATGCTTAATAAAATATCGATTAACTACTACCAATTAGCTGTTTCAAAATAGTAACATCCCGTAAACACACCCTTGGCAAATGCAAATTCAATAAAGCAGGTTGTCTCATGTGCACTTCTCTCAGCTGAGGAAGGGAACCCCAGTTTCTGGCTGTAATAGAAAGAGAACTAAGAGATTCCACATCCAGCTTCAAGACCCCAGCAACTGCTGAAAGTCAAAACTAAAAGTCCTGGATGTGTGGGAGCTTGACTCCACCCATTCAGGTGACTTCCATTATATCAACCTTAAAAAAAACCCAAGGCCTTTACTTTGAGCAGACCATGCAATACGTCTGTCTCAACCTTTCCTCATCAAAAAAAGGACAAAATACACCTCTTAAAGGTAGATAGTATCATCACCACTCTTTTGTCTGCCAAACTCTGATTCTATTTTATCTGGCGCAGATCCTTTTTTAAGCACATCAGAGTTAATTATTCTTACAATAAATTGTTCTTTGTCCTTTTTCAAAGCCAGCTTAAACTTTATGATACAATGTTATGTTTAAAAAGGTCCAATAAAAATAAAATCTACACAATATACTTAAAGGTCAAAGTCTCTTGAGGAAACACACCAGTTCATACTATATGAAGTTCCATGAAAATATAGTAGAGGTTGTGTTTTGCAATTTAGTAAAATGCTGAATTTTGAGACAGGAGGTTGACTCACACATCACAAGTAAACCAGAGCAGATGTCAGGAACAGGGACTGTAATGGACAGTCCCTGCTCAGTTTGCCCAAGTTCTGTACTGAAGTATAAATGGCAGAGAGTGTGCAATGTACTAGTAAGCATTTCACCACATTGTGGATTGCCTATTGAAAGCTTGGAAAAAAGGGGCAAGAATGAGGGACATAATGACATGATGACGGGCTGAGCAATTTACACAGCATATACAAGGTGCACCCAAGGTGCAAGTATGGATGACTGTGAGTGAAGGACAAAAACTTCATGCTGTTTATCCACCAAGATTTTTTTTCAGAGGAAGAAACAGATCACGTACTGAGGTAACACCCAAATTGTAGAACACGGTAACTTATCACACAATGGACTGCTTCTAGAAAGTATGACCCTAGCTGTACTACAGCTCTTTTCTGGGAAAAACAAATTAAACAGTATAAAATGTAGTCTTTCCTTGGCCTACAAGTGCTTGAATGGGACTTGAACCTAGAGCTTCTGCCTTAGAAGCAAGGAAGCAACTCATTGCGCCACAACACCACTTCCAGCTGATGATACCAATGCCAAATTTGGGATTCATCACTGTCCATATATTTTCCATTCCCTCTGTAACGGCACTATGGGTGTGGTTAAATAAGAAGTTAAATATTTTATATAGAAGTAAAATTTTCTCTGGGATTGAGTATGTGAAAATGATACTTCTGAGGAAAAAGGGTTGAATTTGTGTTTATGGTTTATATTAAGATCCTTTCAAATTGACTAGCATATATGTATATATATATATATATATATATATAGCTGTTATGTGTGTAATAAACTTAGGCTCTTGTGTCAACTTCAAAACATGATCTAACGAGCCATGTTTCATTCTAGAATCTGATTTGACCAGTATTAGCATCAGCTGGAATCACAATAATACCCTTACCTCACCACTACCACCCACAATTGCTTCATTCACTCAGACTTGTTCTCTGAACTTCCTTACATTGATGATGTATACCTTATTTTTGAGATGGTTCACCCTGTTCTAAATCCCACTTAAAAACCTAATCACATCACTCACTCAGATTTAACAGGCAGTGGGTCTGGCCTGCAACCAACATATGGATCACCAGATTTGTCCTTGGGCTGCTGGCCAATGAAGCTTCTTTTCTGGATCCCTGGTGTCAACTGGAAACTCTCCTATAGTTTTCCCTTTCCCTGTTCATCCTCCCTTCCCTATCTAACTGCATCCTGTCAACTCATTTGCAGAGCCTGCCAGGCTGACCTCAGTGAGATTCCATACTTCCTATAGGTTGTGAAGCATCCATTATGCTCTTCCATCAGTAGTACCGGCAGTGGTTGGCTGCTCAACGGCAAGACTTTGTCCTGGAGAAGGACCAAATACTTGCTTCATAATAATTAAAGACCCTATGGCTGAAAAATTAAAGTGGGGTCAAGCAAGGCTCACCACTGCATTTAAAGAATTATAATGAAAATGTCCAGATTTAGGAAGTAATAATGAAATATAAAGTTACGATATTTTTGGGATAGCTCTGTGCCCATTACATTCTGTAACTTTGATAGTGGCTCTTAGTTTTGATTATACTCTTCACCAATATACAGCAATCAGGAGAAAGCCAGTACTGTTTATTTTCTAGCAGCTAACTCCATGGGACAATGATGAACATATGAAGACTGACAATAAGAATAGATCATTTAAATATTGAGACAATGTAAATTCTATACTGTACTTCAAAGTAGTCAGATCAATCTGACAACATTTAAGGCTGCATTCTTGCAACTCAAGTTCGATTTTCTTCCATAATAATTGCAGAGCACGTTAGTTCCTTTCCAGAGCAAGAGAATGAGTTTTGTCAAAGCAAAACGCAACATAGGCCAAATTACAATTGATGATAATAACAGATGAATAATTAACAGTCAAGTTCAATGACATTTCTTTATCTGTGATCCGCCATTAAATAGTTTAACCCTTCTGACAGAGAAATATCACACAAACATGTTAAGTATTCATTTACTGTTATTACCAACAGTAACTTCTAGTCTCACCTGGTTGACATTGTTTAAAATGCACAGCAAATTGCTTTGCAACCAAACAAATAAATGTTTGTACGACTCTTAAATAGAACTCAATTCTACTGTAATTTCTCACCCATATCCCCTCTGGGATTATTTATTTAAAATTATTAAGTTCATTATTTAAAATAATTAAGTTAACATTTCCTTAATGCATATAATCACACACACTTCTTGTTTTAGGTAGAGAAAGGATACATGTGGTAGTGAGCCACTGAACCAGTTTTGTTTGTAGAATACACTTGAAATTGAGATATACATAGCTATTAGCTGTAAGAGATATCAAATGACAGGGAGATAGGATGTACCTAGGTTAAGATCTACTGGATCCTGAAAAATTATACGGAGTCCATGCAAACACATTTACTCCTGTTATAAACAGATCTCCTTTCTGCAACTGTAGAACTTTATTGTGAGCAATTGGTTCCAAAGTGTACGTTTTACAATTTTAGATCTGAGTGGACAGTCTATAGCAGGAAACAATGGAGCAGTTGCATTCTGGTTTTGCTACTGGATTCCAACTTGGATAATAAAAAAGCAATCACTCAACTTTGAATAATACACTCTGTTTACTTGATGCACTGCAATCAGCGCAGACACAATATTGCAGGAATGTTCATGTACCAGTGATTTGTGAACACCCTGCAGCTGACGCTCCAGCACCAGGCTGAACCATCTGTCAAGGAGCAATTTAATCATGTTCTTCCCCAAACTACTGGCAGCACATTCATAAATTACCAAAGTGCCATAGTCCAATGTTAATCATCCAACACAGCATTTATGACCAGCTGAGTTAAACTCAGCAGAAAATGGTATACAGACCAGATTCTTGTTTATTTTTTGGCATAAACAAATTGTAGATTTTTACAAATAGGCAGAATTTGTGCTATTAAAAGCACAATGTTTTCACTTTCTACTAGATTGGTAATCCGCAAGGGAGTTCAGACCTACTTGAGCAATAAACCAAACATGATTCAAACAGAATCATCATCTGGGAATATGATCAGTAAGTCAATGGCTTGCTCACACAATGATTCTGAGGAGAGGATCGAGGAATGATTCTTGCCAGATGACTTTACCTTAACATTGTCATCTTTTAGCTTACTTTACTTTTCTCTTTACAGACCACTGACCCTTTATTTACTTCAGCTCAGACCTGCATACCTAGGTTATTGATATATTTCACCAAGAAGGCAGAATAGTCCAATGAAAAGACAGTTTTGTAATGTACTGGTACAGCATCTGACAATTTGTGTACCAACTGAGAAAGAAGTTATTTCTTCTCTGTCCCTTTCCTCTCCATTCACTTCAGGGTTAAGAGCATCACAATTAAGACCAGGATTCATTATCATGTCTTAGATGATACCAGCTCTCAATCATTGTACCCATCTTTTATGAATATCCTGTTCCTTCTTACTTATTTTAATATTCAATTTTAATATGTTAATCGTCCATTTGATATATGAAATTGCAATACTTGTATTTAATGAAATATAGTTGGTTCTAATATAACACAATAGTCCCGTTCTCATACGATCTTGTGTTATAAGAAAATTACGCAATGGCTGCACCATTTAAACTAATGGGGACTGGATTGCATTATAGGAGAAAGTGAGGTCTGCAGATGCTGGAGATCAGAGCTGAAAATGTGTTGCTGGAAAAGCGCAGAAGGTCAGGCAGCATCCAGGGAACAGGAGAATCGACGTTTCGGGCATAAGCCCTTCTTCAGGAATCATTGGATTGCATTATAGCCAATACGCATAAGGAAAGTTCATGTTCTACAAATAACTATCTAAATTTATCAATCGCGCTAAAGCCCATTTGCTGAAGAAACATGTGTTATAGCAGAACCAACTGTAAATCTGTAGCATGAAGACAACATTGAGGTTACTAGCTTGTCAGAATCTGATCAGCAAACATCATAATTCTGCCAATTAAAGATGTGGATTACTACTTATTGAGAATTGATAAGCAGTACAAGATATTACAGGCAGTTACAAAGCAATCCATAAGGTTGATTCCTACTTCGTGGCAGTCCCTCAGCATCCAGGATGACTTGCTCCAATCCCATTTTATGGACTTACCAGCCATCTCAGAATCCAATGTGTGATCTGCAGACTCTGCCAGATGCCAGCATGTGATGCTTGGAGAATTTGAGAGGCAAGTTATTTGGAGGTTTGTGCACTCCCCTGACACATTGACTTTGTTTTTGCATGTTCCTGAGGTATGCCTCTGCATTCAGCACCTTCTTGATTTTGGTCAGTGGGTATGTTTTATCTCTTCAAGGATGCTTTGAGGACATTCTGAAAGCAACTCATCTATCTCCTAGGAGTCGCCTGTCATGAGTTCTAAGTACAGAGGTTACTTCAAGAGTCTTGTGTCAGGCATATGAATAACAATCAGTGGCTCAACGCTGGGCATGTTGGCCTGGGAGTAGCTTCTGCTTTTGGACCATCTTTCTTCCCAGTGGATTTGGAGAACCTTGAGAGGTACCACTGGTGCTTTGAGATGCTTACTGCAGTTTCCCCAAAGTCTCTAAAGCATTTAGAATAGCAGGGATCCCTGCTGCCTGGTAAACCATTTTCTTAGTCTCTTCCTCCTTGCAAATATTGTTTCCTACATACCCCCTTCTCAATTATCATTCTCATCCTGAAAAACAATTTATTAACTGTTCTTCCAGTGGTTGAGGTCCCAGGTCCACCACCAGCCTCCTCTCCCTTAGTTACTGTGGATAGACCAGATGGACTGACTGTGGCCCACTGCCTTCAGCAACCTAATCAGACAGTCATGTCTATAGCTGAGAAGTGCCCAGACACCTGGTTGATGGCTGTAACTGCATTAGCCACGCCCCTGGTGTGGCTACTATAGAGGCACAGGACTGGCTAGAACCGAGTCTCTGTACTACTATGGGAGGCTGCCTTGACTTACTGTGCTGGAACCCTCCGACAGTGGCTTTGGTGAGGATAGTCCTCCGGTTGCCAGCTAGTTACACATGGAGAATGTTCACTACGTAAGCCATTGGCACATGATGCAGGTCTCAGACTGATCACAGAATAGAATCGCTACAGTGTGGAAGCAGGCCATTTGACCCATTGAGATCACACAAAGTCTCCGAAGAGCATCCCTACCTTATTCCTGTAATCACATACTTACCATGGCAAATCCACCTAACCTACACATCCCTGGCCAATTTAACATGGACAATGCACATCTTTAGACTGTAGGAGGAAACCGGAGCACCCGGAGTAAACCCATGCAGAGACAGGGAGAATGTGCAAACTCCACACAGACAGTCACTTGAAGCTGGAATCAAACCCGGGTCCCTGGTGCTGTGAGGCAGCAGTGCTAACCACTGAGCCACCAAGATGTAACACACAGCCACATGACAAGAAATGCAGCCCCTATTCTGAGGACTGCTGACTAGGAATGGAGGCTGCCTGATTGTATGACTGCACTAATTGGCAGGGGAAGGCAAGGTAGGGATGCTGCCAGCATACAGGAAGGTGCTAAGCAAGTGAGCGCTAACAGATCAAGTGAGCTGCTTTGAGTTGCACCTGGTCCAATGCCACTGTTCAAACTGTTGCTACTGTAGCCTTTCAGATGTAATTGTCAGTGCAACTCTGTGCTTCCTAAGTAACCTGAATGTGCATCAGAAGTCCCAAGATGGTTGGGAGGGTTTGGCAAATGTTGGATGCCAGCATCCTTCAACAAGGGATGCTTGCAGCTACTCCCTGTGGATTATGCCCTGAGATGCTCTTTGATCCAATGCAACATGGCAAGCCTTCAGAGCAAGCGACAAGCTGAATATGTCAGGTACCCATTCTGATTTCCATGACAAATTTTCTCGAGGTCCAGTTTGTTTGATAAGGTAGAATACTGAATATTAATGAGGCAAGTTGGCCTGTTAACAAGGTGTTTAACAAACAATAATCCCCAAACTTGGCAACTCGCCACCGCCTATTGAGAAACTCATCATGTCATTTGTCAAAAGCATAAAATGGAGAGAGATAATCCTGACATTGAGATTGTCTTCACTGGACTTCGCGTCCAATTCGACCATAAATCCCACTGTCGCCATATCGCTCAGACCCCTGTAAGGTTTGGCCCACTATTCTTCAAAGATTGATTCCTTTGGTGGCTTAATTTACTTTGACAATTTATTCTTTTAACCAAGTTAGTGCACAACCCTTTCGAAATAACTTTTTTTTCATAAAATTCAGTGAAATTTGTTTGTTTAATATTATTGAAGGAGGTTATACAAAAATGTAAGAATACAGATTCTCTCTCTTTAAACATTTGTTGTAAACATTTTCAACCCTGAAGTCTCTTTCATTCTTAATTCTCAATAGCATTTAGTCTGCACTTCCCTTTAAAAGTGGGGGAAGGTGAAATGACAAAATGCAGGCAATTTTTTGTATAAATTCTAAGGGGCATGTAATCCTTTCTGTACTTCGTTCGGGTGCTGACATCCAGACAACAAAAGCTTAATATCTACCTCATTAGAATAATTGATAATATTTTGATAAATAAACAGAAATGCATTAAACAATTTAAGGTCTGTTTATAAAGAACAAAACACAATATGAATCAAGTTTCAATGACGTAACTTTTGTTTCAGGTCTTGTCTAAGCTTAATACTCAAAGGAAACGCATGGTACAAACTTTGAAAGCTGCAACTGTGCTGATAAAATGTTGTGATCCCAATTACATATAAAATATTTAAGGAATAATTAATTTAAAGTAATAGATACTAGTGAAGTGATCATAAAATTTTGATTTCAACAAAGCAGTTAATCTTATAAACTGTTAACATTTTAGCTTTCGTGGTTTAGAATAGTTATCTTAATCCCTCAATGACTCACTGCCCAGTAGACACTCAATTATTATAAGATACAAAACAGAAGTTAAACGGTCAATTTATTCTGTTTTCTGATTTTCCAATGTGGAGGATGAAGGCAGGCCATGACAATCAGAACATTCAGATGTAGATTTTTCCCTTCTGCACTTGTACATATTAAAACTGCCAAGTTGCAAAAGAAGATAGGAAATCAAGCAGAGGAGATTGCATGCCTGTGACCTTTAACCTCAGGGTGAAAAAGAGTGGCTCAATAGTTAGCACTGTACCTTCACAGCACTAGGGACCCAGGTTCAATTCCAGTTTTAGTGACTGCCCGTGTGGAGTTTGTACATTCTCCCTGTGTCTGCAAGGGTTTACTCAGGGTGCTCCCATACTCCAAATATGTGCAGATTAGGTGGGTTAGCCCTGGGAAATGGTGGGGGAGGGGTGGGGGGTGGCAGTTTCTGGGATAGGATAGAGGGATGAGTCTGGACTTTGCTCTTCAGAGAGTTGATGTAGCCTCCTGATGGGCTGAACAGCTTCTTTCTGCACTGTAGAATATATGATTCTATGAAAACCAGCGGACTATGTCAGGCACACTAAAATCTTCCTCCATGAGCTGCCACCTTGGATGAGTTATGTCCAAACACAATAGAAAATATGTCCCTCGCACTATTGGCTTAAAGTAGCATCCAGCCATTTCAGGAAAACAAGACATCTATGACAAAGCCACTAAGAACTAATCTAGTGTTTCTTAAATAAATGATAACCTAATCAGAACTGTGTCATCTAAACTTCAAAATGGGATCACAGTGTACATTTACCTGTCCCCTACCATTCCCCTATAAACCACTATAGGACTAGATTGTCAAATTGTGTTTCTTTCAACAATAATTTATGAATTTGGAATTGAGACACAAACAACTTCTGGATTACCTCCAATTTTATGAGATGACGCTAACTTCAAAGCGATGGATTTATTCTGTTTTGTGCTTTCTTATTTCTTAGTACAGATTCTCATGAATAATGCTTATAATAAATACATTAGTTCACAAATGAGCATCAAAACAAATTAACAATAGTGAAAATAACCTATCTGAATATCAGTCATTAGGTATAGAAATATTGTAATAAAATTTTGATATAATACATCCACTCATTAAAATTATTACCACCTTGCCTCATAGAATGATGCCATGATCAAAACATTTCATGCACTTGGAATAATTCTTTACACTGACATTAAGAAATGGCTGAAAGCACTGGAAAACTTCAAAGGCTTTGGGACATTGATAATATTCCAGCAACAGTACTGAAAACTTGTGCTCGGGAACTAGCTGCGCCCATAGCCAAGCTGTTCCAGTGTAACTACAACTCTGGCATCTACCTGACAATGCGATGCAATGCTCCAGTATGTTCTGTCAATGAAGGGAAGATAAGTGCAATTCCTGCTCCAACAGTCTACTCTCAATCATCTGCAAAGTGATAGAAGGTCTCAACAGTGTGGGCAGAAAATTTATGACTAGTTGGAGTCAGACTTTGTACAAGGATCACTTGCTCAGAAATAACCTGCCTGTTCGCCAAAGCTACTCAGCTGTTGATCTCAATCCAGCCTCGTCATACAAAAGCAAGGACAAAAGAACTAAACTCCAGAAGTGAGGTGAAAGTGACATCAAAGCAGCATTTAATCAACTGTGGAACCAAGGGGCCTAAATTAGAGTAAATGGGAAATGGCAAAAAGCTTATGAGTAGTTGGAGTCAAACCTTGCACAAAGGACAATGGTTTTGGTTATTGGTGGTCAATCATCTCAGCCCTAGGACATCTCGATTCCTTGAATAGTGTCCTAAGCCCAAACATCTTCAGCTGCTTCACAAATTACCTTCCCTCCCTCATAAGGTCAGAAATGGGAGTATTTGATCATCATTGTATAATGTTCATGACTTATCTCCCCAGTGCCTCTACAAAGCATCTCCAAGGTACAAGCCAGAAGTGTGATGGAAAACTCTATCCACTTTCCTGGATGGCTGTATCCCTAGCGATACCTAAATGGAACAACATCATACAGGACAAATCAACCCATTTGATTGGCACCCCATCCACCACCTTCAACAGTGAGTCCCTTCACTACCAAAGTAGATTGGCAGCAGTATGTACAAGATGCACTATATTAACTCCGCAAGGCCATTTTGGAAGGAGCTTCCAAAAATGTGATCTCTACACTTGGATAAGGGTAGAAATGTATGGGAACACCATGATGTGCAACTTACCTCCAAGCCACCGTTATTTTGACTTGGGTCTGTATGCTCAGTCCATCCCTGACACTGGTCAAAATCCTATAGCTCTCTTACTACTAACATTGTGCGTATTAAGTATACATTAAGGACTGCAGTGATTTAAGATGGCAGTTCATCACTACCTTCTTAAAGGCAACTAGGGATGGCCAGTAAATGCTGGATGAATTTTAACGAAAAAGATTGTGAGAACCATTTGTTAACACAGAGTAATAAAAAAAGGAACAAAATTAAAAGTAGGAGCTGTTACATCAACATTTGTTATACAATAAAGAATTTCACAGAAGAAGAAGAATAGGAATATCTACTTTGCTTTGAATCCATTAATCTTTGAGCTAGTGCCAAATTACCTCAGTTGACAGGAATATGCAGCATATGGTGAAATCGCAAATTTCCAATAAAAAATTAAATCTTTGGAGTAAATCTATTTAAACCAATTACAATCTGGCATGCGTCCAAGTCAAGGGATGTTTTGCTATATGAATGACATCACATCAGTTATTAATTATCAGTGGTAATGAAAGCACTGTGGCGTTAGACTAATTTGTCCACTGTGTTTTCACAAATTACAAATCCTGGTGATTTCAGATTTATGTTATTCTCAAGAAAGTACTTACTACTAATATGCTGAATCACCTCCCAATCAGTCCCTTGGAACAGAACTTCTGATCTAATCAGATGCTTCAATCTATACATTCATACATTTAATGTTCCACAGTTCCTGTTAAAATGTTAAAGCAGTTAATCTTGTCAGCCTAGGACTTGACAGTTTGCATTATTTTCTTGCAAAGTCATTCCAAGTTGTCAACATTTTTTCTTGTAAAAGACTGTTGTTTATTAATGTTCTAGATTGAAAGCCAGGTAAGAGGTATAAACTAGACTAAACAATGATAAAAATATAGCTGAGTAATTTCTTAGAAAGAAAAGAAATGAAAAGTCAGTCTAAAATGATATAATTCAAAGTGAGAGATGGAATGTCATAATACGACTCTTAAGAGTGTAATTATTTTAAGTATTGTGGTGCTTTCATAGACATTATTGTGAAAAGCATTTTGCCATGTTACTTCTGACTTGCATACTTAATGGCTTAAATTTTGCAATGAAGCTTTTGGCATTCCATATTATTTATAAGTGTTACGACACAGGGTAAACCTCTCTGCTAATTTAAACCCCGACCCACAGAGAAGCTCACCTCGTGCTTTAATCTGTTAAATTTCGAGAGGCAAAGAACTATCCCAGAGGTCACCATTTAAAGTAAAAAGTTACAATTTTATTCTTTAAATCCAACAGAGAACATTAGAACCATTATTTACAACTCCTTTCTCTTAAACCTATATTTTACCTCCCACTTTACAATACTGGTCCAATTAAAAAAAAACCCTGATTAAGATTTTCTAAAAAGAAAATCACATTTCAAAATCAGTCATCTTTTGTCGATTCTCCTTTCTAGATTTTCCTGTGTAGATTTTTCCCTAGGCCTGCTTTGGTGTTCTGCTGCACAAATTTCTCATAGACAGACAGCTTTTCAGCTAGCAGTCTATACTTTTTGATGCTGGCTTGGCTGTCTTTGCTGTGCTCCGTCTAACTGTTCAAAATGTCTGGTTTTATACCCCGAAACATCAGATCATTTCATTGGTTTGCTGTTAACACGGCAGGAGTTACTCTATCTGTCCCAGTTTTAGAGCTAAGAGCAGCAAGGAGGGGACATGAAAGGTCCTTAGTTGGTAGGATTAGGGAAAACCCTAAGGCTTTCTATAGGTATGTCAGGAATAAAAGAATGACTAGGGTAGGAATAGGTCCAGTCAAGGATAGTAGTGGGAAGTTGCGTGTGGAGGCTGAAGAGATTGGGGAAACACTGAATGAATACTTTTCGTCAGTATTCACTCAGGAACAGGACATTGTTGTCAATGTGAATACTGAGTCACAATTAAGTAGAATGGATGGCTTTGAGGTATGTAGAGAAGAGGTGTTGGAAATTCTGGAAAGGGTGAAAATAGATAAGTCCCCTGGGCCTGATGGCATTTATCCTCGGATTCTCTGGGAAGCAAGGGAGGAGATTGCAGAGCCATTGGTCTTGATTTTTATGTCCTCATTGTCTACAGCAGTAATGCCAGAAGATTGGAGGATAGCAAATGTGGGTCCCTTGTTCAAGAAGAGGAGTAGGGATAACCCTAATAACTATAGGCCGGTGAGTCTCACTTCTGTTGTGGGCAAAATCTTAGAGAGAATTGTAAGGGATAGGATTTATGAACATCTGGATAGGAATAATGTGATCAAGGATAGTCAGCATGGTTTTGTGAAGGGCAGGTCGTGCCTCACAAACCTTATTGAATTCTTTGAGAAGGTGACTAAGGAGGTGGATGAGGGTAAAGCGGTAGATGTGGTGTATATGGATTTTAGTAAGGCGTTTGATAAGGTTCCCCATGGTAGACTACTGCAAAAAATACGGAGGTATGGCATTGAGGGTGAGTTGGAGGTTTGGATTAGGAGTTGGCTGGCTGGAAGAAGACAGAGGGTAGTAGTTGATGGCAAAGGTTCATCTTGGAGTGCCGTCACTAGCGGTGTCCCGCAAGGATCTGTTTTGGGACCATTGCTGTTTGTCATTTTTATAAATGACCTGGAGGAGGGGTTAGAAGGTTGGGTGAGCAAGTTTGCGGATGATACGAAAGTCGGAGGAGTTGTAGACAGTGAGGAAGGATGTGGCAGGTTACAGCGGGATATAGATAAGCTGCAGAACTGGGCAGAAAGGTGGCAAATGGAGTTCAATGTAGCTAAGTGTGAGGTGATTCACTTTGGTAAGAGTAACAAAGAGATGGGGTATTGGGCTAATGGTCGGATACTTGGTAGTGTGGATGAGCAGAAGGATCTTGGTGTCCATGTACACAGATCTCTGAAAGTTGCCACCCAGGTAAATAGTGCGGTGAAGAAGGCATATGGCGTACTGGCTTTTATTAGGAATTCAACAGGTGGGAGTGAGGACTGCAGATGCTGGAGATCAGAGCTGAAAATGTGTTGCTGGAAAAGCGCAGCAGATCAGGCAGCATCCAAGGAGCAGGAGAATCGACGTTTCGGGCATGAGCCCTTCTTCACAGCAACACATTTTCAATTCAACAGGTGGTCCAATCTGCACTGTCTTATCTGATTATAAGGAAGTGACGACTGCAGATGCTGAAGATCAGAGTTGAAAAATGTGGCATTAGAGAAGCACAGCAGGTTAGGAGAATTGATATTTCATGCATAAGCCCAGCATCCTGATCAAGGACATATGCCCGAAAGGCTGATTCGCCTGCTCCTCGGATGTTGCCTGACCTCCTATCTGATTATGCTCAACCTCCCCACCTGCTGTTGGGAGACCTATACATTTCACACCGTAACACTGACTGTGAGACAGTAAACTGTGAATTGCAAGTCTACTGCTCCTTATACAGCCTGCTGCCCTTACATTTGACTGACTTCATTGGAATGGGGAAGTAGTTAGGATTTACAATAAACAGCAATTTATCATTTATCAGCCAAGTGAAAATTCCAACTGTGGAGCTCAGAGTAATCATGGTTGGACTGTAACCAGAGACTCATCTCAACACGTGCCTAATAATAGAGCCAGTACAACTATATCATTCATTGTAACTGAATTATGATCATTCTGATTTAAGATTACAATTGGATAAACCATTCAGAATCGGTTGTATTACCTGCTGCATTCCTTTGTTTTCTCATATTCTCCTGAGCCTGTGCCTATTTCAGGAACCTTGTCAGTTAGTGCGGTTTCAGTTTATTTTCAATGGTTGCTTTGGATGGCACACTTGGCAGCTGCAGCCTAACTGAGGAGGGGAATTAACATCCTGCAGATCTGCACAGGCCACAGCTATAAAGTCTGAATTGCTGGCTGATAGGGGGGTTGTTGATAATTCATTAGCATCTGACATACTGGTAGAAGAGGATTGCTAATTCTCATTGGAGTCATTCTTGGATGTTTAAACAAGTGATGCTTCTGACCAGGTATCACTGTATCATGTCCGAGAGTGTAGTGCTGGAAAAGCACAGCGGGTCAGGCAGCATCTGAGGAGGTTCCTGCTCCTCAAATGCTGCATGGCCTGTTGTGCTTTTCCAGCACTACAATCTTGGCTCTGATCTCCAGCATCTTTAGTCCTCACTTTCTCCTCTCTGTATAATGTCACAACTACGGAAGCTGTGGGGTTTTTTTATTTATTCACAGGATGTCGGCATCACTGGCTACGCCAGCATTTATTGCCCATCCATAATTGCTCCTTTGGAGGTGCTGGTGAACTGCCTTCTTACACTCTGCATTCCATGTAGTGCATGCACACTATTCTGTTAGGAAACAGATTCTGGGGTAAAGGTTAGTCTCCTATGGTTGAGAATCTTTTGTGTGTGAGCTCAATTGTTGTTTGAAATGTTCAGGAGAGAACCCATGGTTAGACGTGGATAAAAACCAAGAACAGGGAAAAGATGGAAATATTTTCACCATCTTTTCTCTCTTCTTCCATGGTCCCTCTCTGCCATTTAACTCCAATTCTCAACCTCCTTCTCACTCAAACCCAAGATCTTTACAAGATTGGCTTGTCTTCCATTACTTCAAGTCCCCTAATTCACAACTGTTATATCCCAGCTCGTCAGTTCCCGGCTTTAGTGAAATAGAGATCTCTTTATTCAGCATTTATGATACGAGAGAAGTCCCTCATAGCCCATTGATCCAACTGCAAGAGCATTTAATTCAAGACATAAAGGGAGTTCAATCTGAATGGAGTGTTGCTAATGCACAAACTGCCATCACTTACCTACCTGCAAATCCAGTATTTTATATTGTAAACAAACTTGGTGCAT
This sequence comes from Chiloscyllium plagiosum, assembly GCF_037043375.1. NCBI lineage: Eukaryota > Metazoa > Chordata > Chondrichthyes > Orectolobiformes > Hemiscylliidae > Chiloscyllium > Chiloscyllium plagiosum. The sequence continues at coordinate 39,110,832 of NW_028270157.1, forward strand.
AATAGCTGTCCATAGAATGTAATTAGCAAATGGCTGATGCATCAAAAAGACATTAGCACCATTATGATATAAATTATTTGGAACAATCAAGTACCATCTAAATTTTGCAGCTATCCATTTGCACACTATAGCCAAAAATGTAATTTTTAAAAATTCATCCACAGGATGAGTATTTCTGGCTAGGCCAGCATTTTATTGTCCATCCCTAATTGCCAGAGTGCAGTTAAGAGTCAATTACATTATTAAGGGTCTGGAGTCACATGTAGGCCAGCCCAGATAAGGACAATAGTTCCCTTCCCTAAAGGACATCAGTAAACAAGTTGGATTCTTCCAACAATCAACAAATTTCATGATTATCATTAGACTCTGAATTTCAAATTCTGCTATCTACCATAGCAGGATTTGAACCCAGGTTCCCAGAACATTACTGGATCTCTGGATTAATAGATTAGATTCCCTACAGTGTGGAAACCAGGCCCTTCAGCCCAATAAGTCACACCGACCCACTGAACAGTAACCCACCCAAAACCATTCCCCTCTAATTAATGCACCTAACACTATGGACAACTTAGCATGGCCAATTCACCTGACCTGCACATTTTTGGACTGTGGGAGGAAACCAGATCATCCAGAGGAAACCCACACCAGACTCTGGGAGAATGTGCAAACTTCAGACAGACAGTCGCCCGATGCTGGAATCAAACCCAGCCCCTGGCACTGTTAGGCAGCAGTGCTAACCACTGAGCCACTATGCCATCCCAATGATAATACCATGAAGCCACTAGACCATAGTCTAGTGATAATACCATTAATTTCCCTAATTTAAATGTTTAGTAGTGCATTATTGAATTGGATTCCAGAATCCAAAGTGGAAATTTGGAAATAATGATGATTTCATGCATTAGACCAGTAGAGAACCACAAAACAATAAAACACAGAAGGGCACCTTGCAGACTTTCATCCATGTACCATCTCTTTGCCAGAACAATCCCACTCCCCTGCTCTTTCCCCATAGCACTGTAATATTTTTTCCTGATCAAGTATTTACCCAATTCCCTATTGAAAGTTATTATTGAATCTACTTCTTTACACTTTCAGGTAATGCATTCTGAACTTGCTGTGTTCAAAAACATGTTTCTACAGTTGCCTCTGGTTCTCTTGTTAATCATGTCTAGTTTCAGCTGAATGTGTGCAATGGTTCAATCTTAGGATCTTTGACTTGTCTCAACATGTCATTAGAATCTCAACTGATTACTGCTTGAAGCTCTGTTATCAGTGTGTTTGCATTGTCTTCATCATTTCAAATTATGACAACTGTTTAAATTTAGCACTGGTCATAGAATTTTGTCAGGGCAGTGACTGTCCCCCTGCAACCCAGTCCCAAACATAGGGCTAAAACAGACTAACATCTGTTGACACGAGGAAGTGAACAGTTACTTTCTATGGTGTGCTACTCTACGATTGTATCATTCGGTGGGTTTGCACCAGGGCAAGATGGACTTCAGTAAGTGGGTGAGAGCTTGGAGCTAAAGGTTTGGGAGTCCATTTATGCATGGGCATATGATTTGTTTTAGGTCAAAAGTCAAGGTTAACTTTTATATGAGTTCAAATAATACCAAACATATATGGGACATTACATATACACATTGAAACATATAAATATGCAAATTAGAAGCTGGAGTAGGCCACTCAGTCTCTTCAGCCTGATTCTCCATTCAATGAGATCACCTCAGCTTCACATTCCAGCCTTGCCCAATACTTTTCCGACATCTGCTTCACGGGAATGTATTTACCTGTACCTTAAAAATATACAAGATTCTGCTTGTCACATTCTGTCATGATCTGTGAAGCAGCATAACTATATATATAACTCATAACTGACCAACAAAATAATCCAGTTGCAGATCTAATTCATAAATTGAAAGCTATTAAATTAATAGTAAATGGAAAGGATAGTAAGTTTATCTTGGTATGACATCACACTTTAACAAGGTTGTGCGAAATATACATTTGAGGATGAAGAAACTGACATGTTGGTATCAGTTTTAAAACAGATTGTTAAATTATTGCATTTATGAATAATCAGCAATCATAGTCTAGCTTTTATGTTTGAATTGAATTGAATTTATTGTCACGTGTACCAAGGCACAGTGAAAAGCTTTGTCTTGCGAGCAATACAGGCAGATCACAGAGTTAAGTAGCATAGATAGTAAATAATAGGTAAACAGCAGCAAAAACAAAAACACAGGTACAGGCGAATGTAAAGAGTTTGTGAGCCCATTCAGTATTCTAACAACAGTAGGGTAGAAACTGTTTTGAAACCAGCTGGTGCGTTTTATCAGTGCCCTTCCTTCTATAAGATCTGTCTATTACAAAAGTAGCTTTTTGCCTGTGGACTTGAATTTCCAGAAACATTTCAGCATGCACAGCTTACGTGGCAACACAGCAAGCTGCATTGTTGTGATGCTTGCTTCTATTTGGAGTACAAGATTTTCATTCTTTCATGATATGTGAGCACTGTTAGTGAGGACATTGTTTATTGCCCAATCCAAAATGCCCTTGAGAAGATTATTCTGAAGTGATGCAGTCAACATGATACAGGTACATCAAAGTGATGCTTGGAAGGGATATTCAGGATTTCATCCCAGTGACAGTGAAGGACAGGCAATGTAGTTCTAACTCAAGTTGGTGTTTGGTTTGGAAATACCGGTTTCCTTCTCCGCTCATCCCAATTATATTTGGTGATACTTCCATATGATTGCTGCTTCTAGATGGTTGGGGATTTCTATTCACCCTGTCTGTGCCTCTAAGAATCTCAAATACCCAAATCAATTCCCCTCTCAGCTTTGTCTGTTCCAAAGAAAACATCATGAGCTTAGCCAACCTCTCATTGCTAAACTACTCCATCCCAGCCAATATCTTAAGTGGCTCTTCTCTGCACCCCCTTCAATGCAATCACATCCTTCCTATAGTATAGTGACCAGAACTGCACACAGTACTCCATCTGTGGACTAACCAAAGTGTTGTACAGCTCCAACATAACCTCCCTGCTATTATAATCTATGCCATAACTGATAAAGACAAGTGTTCTATATGCCTCTTAATTATCATATCAATCTATCCAGTCACCTTCAGGGATTTTGCACAAATACCCCAAGATCCATCTGCTCCTCTGAGTTCCTAGTGTCCTACCATTCATTGAGTGCTCCCTTGTCTTGTTACTTCATCCAAAGTGCATCCCTCACACTTACCAGAGTTAAATTTCACCTGCAACTGATCTGCCCAATCCATTTACAATCTTCTTCCTCACTCTCAATCATCTAAGCCAATCTTTAAGTCATCTGCAAACTCACCTACCAGCCCCCACACTCTCATCTACATTATTTCTGATTAAAGAACCCGTTGTTCAATTGCAGTCTCCAGTGACATAAACAGCCTTCTACCACCACCCCACCTCCTGTCACTTCACTAAGTCAATTCTGGTTCCAACTTGCTAAGTTATCCTGGACCCTGTGTACTTTTACCTTCTTCATCAGTTTCCCATGTGGAACCTTGTCTGAGGACTTGCTAAAATCCATATAAACTAGATCAACTGCACTACCCTCACCATACATCTGGTTACTTCCTCAAAACATTCGCTTGAATTGTTAGGCATGATGTCCCCTTGGCAAGGCATGCTATCACTGACCAAATATTACATCTCCAAGTGAAGATTAATTGTCTCCTTCAGAATTTTCTCCAATATTGCCACCTCCCTTGTCTCAAGAGAGTCATTAAGAATTTGGGTTAGAACTACAATAACTTCCTCCCTTGTCTCCCACAGCAGCCTGATATAAGACCCACCTGGAACTGGGGATAGATTCATTTATAAGCCTGCCAGAACCTCCAATACCTCCTCACTCACTACATCAAACTGCTCAAGAACCTTACAGTGCCTCTTCCTGAACTCTGTATATCCATCCTCCTTCTCTTATTTGCCAGTGTTTTTTACATAAATCCCCACATGCCCTCTCCTGCTTCAATTGCTGCCCCAAAGTTCTCTAATCACCCCCGCTTCTGGTTTCTCTCATGTCCTGATGCTTCCTCACACCATGCCCAACATTATCTCATATCCTCACATTCTCTGCCTCTGTTTTCATCACTGTCCCAATGTTTCTGCAACATTTGCAATAATTGTTGGAGTGGGTGGTACTTGGTAAATAAATTATCTAAACATTGCTTGCCAATTCTGACGCTGCTGATGCAACGTATATCAGAGCATTTAGAATTTCAAAAGTTTTAACTAAAAATATCCATGTGAAATACCCTCACAAATTCTCAGTAATAAAATAAATCTGCTAATCTTCATGATTAATCAGACAATAACCGATTTCATTCAGTCGGACTATTGCGTGCAAATCTGGTCTCCTTCCTATCGGAAAGATGTTGTGAAACTTGAAAGGGTTCAGAAAAGATTTACAAGGATGTTGTCAGGGTTGGAGGATTTGAGCTACAGGGAGAGGCTGAACAGGCTGGGGCTGTTTTCCCTGGAGCGTCGGAGGCTGAGGGGTGACCTTATAGAGGTTTACAAAATTATGAGGGGCATGGATAGGCTAAATAGACAAAGTCTTTTGCCTGGGGTCGGGGAGTCCAGAACTAGACGGCATAGGTTTAGGGTGAGAGGGGAAAGATATAAAAGAGACCAAAGGGGCAACTTTTTCACGCAGAGGGTGGTACGTGTATGGAATGAGCTGCCAGAGGATGTGGTGGAGGCTGGTATAATTGCCACATTCAAGAGGCATTTGGATGGGTAATGAATAGGAAGGGTTTGGAGGGATATGGGTCAGGTGCTGGCAGGTGGGACTAGATGAGTTGGGATATCTGGTCGGCATGGACAAGTTGGACCGAAGGGTCTGTTTCCACGTTGTACAACTCTATGACTCTATGACTCTATAACATATATCTGAAGGAAAAGTGAACAGAATTCAGTTAATTTCTACATTCTAGTTATTGCATAATGTTCAATTCATCCAGGTACAAATATTATGTCTTGTGTGAACATTCTATGCCTCAATTCACATTTCTTGCCACAAGAACATGAAGAGCAGGGGAATATTGAAGCAATGTCTTGTGGTAGAAACATGAAAATACTTTACATCATTTTACTCAAACATTGCTCCTGTTTTAAGTGTATAATCGCCCTGTTCTCAAATTGGAAAGCAAGGGTGAATGAAGGTTGAAAATGGGTCAAAGCTCAATTGTTAATCAACTCCACTCGTGCAAGATGCCAGTTTTTTAAAAAATAATTTGTGGACCTTGCTTTCTGTGGAACAGATTTTTGTTCCTTTCCTGATAATTGTGGCTTAACAATTATCGGAATCTAGAATAATGATAGGCTAAATTTCCATGGTCATCTACTAGCAGGTCTGCGTGGGGCGGAAGGGCAGATCCATAAAATTCCTCAGCTGGTCCTCCCTGCATCCTTCAGCCTGTCCTGACTTACCAATTGTTTGATGGGGTGCAGCAGAGGCAGTGCTGTGCCACAGGCCAGACTTAGACAAGGAGGAGGTTGGAAGAATGCAACAAATCAGGCAGCATCAGGAGGTGGAGAAGTCAATGTTTTAGGTGTAACCCTTCATCAGGACTGGGGATGGGTGTAAGGGGAGCTGCAGATAAAGAGGGGGGTTGGGTAGTTAGGGATAGGTGAACACAGGTAAAGTGTATGACCTGGATGGTCGACGGGAGGAATGAATTGGTTGGCAACTGAAAGGAAGGGTCAATCAGAGGAATGGAAGAGAGGGGGAGGGGGTTAGAAAGGGAGTCGGGGGATTGGAAAGGAAGTTATTTGAAATTGGAGAACTCAATGTTGAGTCTCCCCAACTGTAGGTTGCCCAGGCAGAAGATGGTGTTGTTCTTCCAATTTCCAGTCTGATTTGTTGTGGCAATGGAAAAGGTCAAGGATGATCATGTCGGAAACAGAGTGGGAAGGGGAATTAAAATGGGCGGTGACAAGTCAGCCTCTGCGGGCCCAGTGGAGATGCTCGGTAAAATGTACCCTGAATTTACAATTTGGTCTCACCGATGTAGAGAAGACCACATCAGGCTGAAGGCAGCCCTCCACTCTCACTCCCAACAGAGACCCTTGGCCATGTATGGGCTGCCTTCCAACCAATTTCAACTTTGAAGGTTGGTAGGGGCAGTTTGCCTTCCTTTCTGCATTGGCCATATGTCCCCTTACCCAGGTCTGCCTCTGAGAGGGGGTCTCTCCCCACCCTCAGCCTCACCATCAAAAGAAACAAGTCGCTTGCCGCATGTGTCCCCCGCACCTACTTAATGCTGGACTCTAGGACTTGAGATCTGGAGATTGCGTGTAGTCCCAGTTTTAGTTACCTTTGCTGTTGCTGAGACCAAAAAGCTGCCAGCTAACCAGATTTTTTAGTCAATCTTGCAAGTGGAATTTCCACCGAAATGAAAGTTGCATCTTCAGTCAATTATCTGGAGCATTAAATACCTGCAGGGCTGTTGTGATCAGCACAAGTGGAAAATACTACATCTGAAAAAATCCTGCCTCACTTCTCTATAAAAGATACTTTTCTGTCCTATGAATACTATCTAAACTATTACAACAAAGCAGCATAACTGGGCCTTGCTGTTATGAAGGTGTAGGTGTGTACTCTACCTTAGAGAGAGAGTGAAAGCTGGCAAGGACTGACTGAAAGCACAGAGTGTGCTGAACAATTTAAAAATGTAACATTTGGTTGTGAAACAAATATCTGGGGATGCATTGCCATGATACACAACAAACTTGAATTTGGGCAATCAGTTTAAATTATGCCCCAAGAAACCAAAATCCAATCAAATTTGAATTTTAATGTTTTGATGACATTAACCAATGTGACAGTCCGATGTTTTGGGGGATATGAAATTGGGTATTTTGAACAGTTGGGGAGAATGGCAAACAGCAACCAAGCACAAATCGACTGCCAGCAGACTAGCTCTCTGAAAGGTACCTGTCCATAAGAGATTTGTGCAGCAGAAGACTGAAGATGACCCAGAAAAATCTACAGAGGAAAATCTACAATGGAGAATTGACACAGCTGGCTGGTTTTGAAATTTGAATTTTTTTGTAAATCTTAATCGGGGATTTTGTCGGACCAGTATTGTAGATTGGGAAGTAAAAGACAGGTTGAAGAGGAAGGAGTTCTAAATAGTTGTTGTCTAATGTTCTCTTTTGGACTTAAAGAATATAAATTATTACATTTTTCTTTAAATTGTGACCTCTGGGATAGTTCTTTGTCTCTCGAAATTTAGCAGATTACAGCACAAGGTGAGCTTCTCTGTGTGCCTGGTTTAAATTGGCAGAGGGGTTTACTCCGTGTCATAACAATGTGAAGACATCTTCTTTGAGATTTGTATTAAAATTTTTGTGGATGATGGAGAGAATACGTACAGCACAAAACACACATTTCTAAGCCCAAATTCCTTAGCTAGAGGGAAAGGCTATAGAGTTTTGCTGTTAAAAAGAAACATTAAAGACAGTACAAGGGGGTAACATACTGTACAATTAATTAAAATGAAAACATTTTTCTTTCCTGAATGGTTTTAATTGGTTGACACAAAAATAACAGTCTTGCATTGATTTGATTTGTAACAGTTTGAATCCAGATCACCGTCCTTTGGATAATAAATTATTCAAACAGCCCTTTAAGGTGCTGTATCAGAAAGGAAAGACCTTTAACTCAACAGCTGCCAATAAATTCAAGCTTTTTTTGTTAGAAGTAATATTTAACACTTCATTTATTTTTATGCTACTTATGCAGAAGCTATCAAAAAAGCCAGTGCCTGCTTAGATTACTGAAAAGGCCAGAGTTTAGTGTTATACCCATGGTCACAAACTGGTACCAGGGAAACAGAGCAGCAAGAAGCAGCAGTGCCAATATCATAAACAGGGCTCTAACCCTATACAAAGCCAGTCTGTTCAACACTTGTCTAGCTTTCTGCAAGCAAGATGAGAAGTTCCTGTCTCTTCTCGTAATAATACTGACTAATTTAAGGGGTATATGAAATCACAACAGTGCCAAAAGACTGTATTTCACCAAGAGTACATAATACATTATGTTGCAGCATAATCAATTAAAACTCATGTGACCAAGGACACTTTGTCTGCATCATTTATTTTTGTCACATTTATCTGATCAACATTTCTCACTCAGAAAGACATAATTATAGCCTGGCAAGTCTACAAAGGCAGTTTCATCGTAAATTCATCAATTATAATGCAAATTTACATGAAAAACATTTAAAAGATACAACAATAATGACACTGATTATGTTTGAACATCATGGTTCTGAAAGGATGAAATGGACATTCTGTGATGTGCACGCAACATTTACTTTCCTAAAGGAGCCATAGTTCATTCGAAGGTTCACTTTTTTTGTCATTGGTACATTGGAATCAGGATTATCTTCAGTTAGAATACTGTATTCCAAAATAATAATGTAACCCACTGGATACATAATTACAATGTACTACTTATTGATTATAGAGGGTCGTATGGCACAGTGGATAACATCTCTGCCCTGGGACCAAAAGCTCTGGGCTTAAGGACTACACCACGACTTCAGAGCCAAGCATGGTGTATTCATAATGTATATTCATGACCATAAATCTCAAGAGCCTACAAATTCTTCTAACATATGCCAATGCTGAGTGGTAAGAGTGGGAGAGATTTCTGGTGAATCATATGACTGGGGGATCTGCCATCAATATCCATAACCCATGACTATAACATGAATACAAGAAGTATGTGGTGTCACAGCAACATGGACACACTGATTGATCTGCAACAGGGACGGGGTGTGCCATAGGTTTTCATGAGTTGGTCAAGAGCATGACTGTTTGGGGGCAGAGAAAAGATTATGTCCAACCAAAGGATATTAATGGTCATGTTATTACTCACTCTACTTAGGAAAAATTCAGGAGCAGCTCTGGCAGATGCCTTGGTGTCGGACTTTGTGCCAGCTGGCCTGGTCCAGGAATAAAAAATGACAAGGGACTTGAGGAAAGAGTGAATTAGGCATTAGAAAGGGAAGTGTGAACTATGGGTAATGAACTATGAATACTGTGCCACTATTTCTATTTATAGAATCCTTACCTAAAGCCAAAGATCAAAGTAATTAATTTACCAGGTCATCCAAACCCCACAAAATACATCTTTGAGATATATAAAATTCAATTTCAGAACTGTACCATTGAGTCTTATCATGAAGTTTCCATCTTCCACTTACTGTTCAGGTCAACACAACAGTATTATAACTAAATTCACTAACAGGTAAAGATTTTTTTCCCTAATTTACATTAGTCTATTCCTGTACACATTGCATTAGAAAATGGAAATAAAAGATGAAAAGAAACATAAAGAGTAATTGTAAGCAAGTTAAAGCTGATCCAATGCAATTGGATGGCCACTTCTGTTTTATTAACTGTCATTATCTACTGCTGCTCCTACATCTACATCCTGACATAAAGTCAATCAATCGTATCTGTTTGCCTACATAAACTAATCTTCCCCTATTTACACCAAGGGTTTCTGTCTGATGGCATAATAAGTACACTAGAATAAGAACAAAGATAGTCTTGAGCAGACATCATTCATCACTGAGTAACCCCTCACTTTCAGCATTTGTACTGACCAAGTGAAAATATCTGAAGAATTATGGGATTGTTCAATTTGAAATTTATGCACATTGTCATCAGTCATACAATGGAGAAGATAATACAATACATGCAACTGTTTTTCTTTACAGTGCTAGAGGTATGCAGACAATTGTATTTACATCATTCATTGTTATGCATCTGTTTATCAGTGGGGGAAGAGTGGGCAGAAATTAAGCTTCATCGATGCCACTCAAAGGTTAACAAACCCCTCCATAAAATGGAGGAGTGCTTTGAGATACACACAGAATGGAATACGACTGAAACCATTAATGGCAGCAACATCACAGGCTGGAGATCTAAATTCTGTGACGTTACTTTGGAGGCCCTTTGTACAATTGTGGACAACATGAAACCTTCTTTCCTCTAGGACATAGCTGTAGTGCAATGGATGCCAGGAATTTAACTCCCAGCACTTAATTGCAATACAGGGACAAGTTTCATAAACTCACCATCATTGTTGCAGTTAAATTATTGCTCACTTATTCACTGCTCACAACCTTAACAATCCCCTTCAGTGTACCTTCTTCCTCTCACACACTGGGCATTCCATTTTCACTATTACTTTCCCACACCTTTTATGTCACACAGTGAAGATAAGCTATTTGACGAAAAAGACATTCTTGAAATATCTTACGACACTAGGACCTGATGAGGTGTACCCTAGAACTCTGTGGGAAGATAGGGAAATGATTGCTGACCCTCTTACTGAAATATTTATATCACTGATACTCACAGGTGAGGTGCCGGAAGACTGGAGGTTGGTTAACGTGGTGCCACTGTTTAAGAAAGGTGGTAAAGACAAGCCAGGGAACTATAGACCAGTGAGCCGGATGCTGGTGGTGGGCCAGTTGTTAGAGGGAATCCTGAGGGACAGGATGTATATTTATTTGGAAAGGCAAGGACTGATAAGGGATTGTCGGCATGGCTTTGTGTTCAGGAAATCATGTCTTACAACCTTGATTGAGTTTTTTGAAGAAGTAACAAAGAGAATTGATAAGGGCAGAGTGGTAGATGTGATCTATATGGACTTCAGTAAGGTGTTTGACAAGGTTCCCCATGGAAGACTAGTTAGCAAGGTTAGGTCTCACGGAATACAGGGAGAACTAGCCATTTGGATACACAACTGGTTCAAAAGGTAAAAGACAGAGGGTGGTGATGGAGGGTTGTTCTTCAGATTGGAGGCCTGTGACCAGTGGAGTGCCACAGGGATCGGTGCTGGGTCCACTACTTTCTATCATTTATATAAATGATTTGGATGTGAGCATAAGAGGTACAGTTAGTAATTTCGCAGATGACACCAAAATTGGAGGTGTAGTGGACAGCGAAGTAGGTTACCTCAGATTACAATAGGATCTGGACCGGATGGGCCAATGGGCTGAGAAGTGGAAGATGGAGTTTAATTCAGATAAATGCGAGGTGCTGCATTTTGGGAAAGCAAATCTTAGCAGGGCTTCTACACTTAATGATAAGGTCCGAGGGACTGTTGCTGAATAAAGAGACCTTGGAGTGCAGGTTCATAGCTCCTTGAAAGTGGAATCGCAGGTAGATAGGATAGTGAAGAAGGCATTTGGTATGCTTTCCTTTATTGGTCAGAGTATTGAGTACAGGAGTTGGGAGGTCATGTTGCGGCTGAACAGGACAATGGTTAGGCCACCATTGGAATATTGCATGCAATTCTGGTCTCCTTCCTATCGGAATGATGTTGTAAAACTTGAAAGGGTTCAGAAAAGATTTACAAGGATGTTGCCAGGGTTGGAGGATTTGAGCTATACAGTGAGGTTGAATAGGCTGGGGCTGTTTTCCCTGGAGTGTCAGATGCTGAGGGGTGACCTTATAGAGGTTTATAAAATCATGAGGGCCATGAATAGGATAAATAGACAACGTCTTTTCCCTGGGGTGGGGAAGTCCAGAACTAGAGGTCATAGGTTTAGGGTGAGAGGGGAAAGATATAAGAAAGACCTAAGGGGCAACATTTTCACGCAGAGGGTGGTACATGTATGGAATGAGCTGCCAAAGGAAGTGGTGGAGGCTGGTACAATTGCAACATTTAAAAGGCATCTGGATGGGTATATGAATAGGAAGGATTTGGAGGGATATGGGCCGGATGCTGGCAGGTGGGACTAGAGGTTGGGATACCTAGTCGGCATGGACAAGTTGGACCGAAGGATCTGTTTTGGTGCTGTACATCTGAATGACTATGACACTCATTAACAATCCCTTCCATCCTGCAGAAGAAGCTGCGTACATTCTGAGGCAAAGGTTACCACATGAAGGTGGCCAGGTACAAGGAAAGCTTGGTAGAAGGATGCTTGTCACACTGATGGTGGCAGCCAACAATGACGGAAACATTGTGCAGGCTTCTTCTTACCTAAATCTGTTTTCCTCTTACCTCTAGCGCTTTTATGCACCCTGCAAATGATGTTAGCATCCAGTTCTTTCTTTGTTCTCCCTTCACATCAAAAGTTGGCTCTCTTTTTAATTTCAGGTATTGAGACAATGGGTGCCCTGAACTCAAATTAGGAAAAGGAAGTCAGACTTCCTGAATGTGCAGCATCACTTGATCTGACTCCAGTACACACCAGTTCAGAGAATGGCACCATAGAAGCTCTATAGTTTAGGAAGTAATGAACTTGCCTTCACCATCAAAAACCTTTTCTCCACAGTCAGGAATAAATTTCCCAAGTAGCAAGACAGACCAATCTCGAAAAATAAACTGGCAAATAATTGGGTGCTGAGTGTAAGAGTCCTGCAAATCAGTGGTTCCTCAGTAACACAGCACACTTCAATGAAACAAACAATTCCACAACATGCCTACACTTTTCAGCTGAATTAATTGCTCATAAACATACATTTACTTGCATTTACTGTGGTTACAGTCTTACTAGAGAGGTTTACAACATAATGCATGCAACAAGCTAAAGAAGGATCAAATGCATCAATGTTTCATGTTTCTTTTAAAATGATTTTCATTACCTTTGTACGAAGTTTTGTGGCACACTACTTTAAAATAACACTGCAGGACCTATCCACTCAGTCAGGACAACATTTGATTGACGAGTCACAGTCACAGAAATGTACAGCATGGAAACAGATCCTGTGTCCAACCCATCCATGCCGACCAGATATCCCAACCCAATCTAGTCCCTCCTGCCAGCACATGGCCCATATCCCTCCAAACACTTCCAATTCACATACCCATGCAGATGCCTTTTAAATGTTACAGCTGCACTAGCCTCCACCACTTCCTCTGACAGCTCGTTCCATACACGTACCACCATCTGCGTGAAAAGTTGCCCCTTAGGTCCCTTTTAAATCTCTCCCTGCTCACCTGAAATCTATGCCGTCTAGTTTTGGACTCCCCGACCCCAGGGAAAAGACTTCGTCTATTTATCCTATCCATGCCCCTCATGATTTTACAAACCTCTATAAGGTCACCCCTCAGTTTTCGATGCTCCAAGGAAAACAACCCCAACTTATTCAGCCTCTCCCTATAGCTCGAATCCTCCAACCCTGGCAACATCTTCGTAAATCTTTTCTGAACCCTTTCAAGTTTCATAACATCCTTCCGATAGGAAGGAGACCAGAATTGCATGCAATATTCCAAAAGTGGCCTAACCAACATCCTGTACAGCTGCAACATGATCTCCCAACTCTTATAGTCAACGCTCTGACCAATAAAGGAAAGCATACCAAAAACGTTTTTCAGTATCCTATCTACATGCAACTCCACATTCAAGGAGCTACAAACATGCACTCTTTGTTCAGCATAATTCCCGAGGACCTTACCATTAAGTGTGTAAGTCCTGCTAAGATTTGCTTTCCCAAAATGCAGCACCTCGCAATTATCTAAGTTAAACTCCATCTGCCACTTCTCAGCCCATTGGCCCATCTGATCAAGATCCCATTGTAATCTGAGGTAACCTTCTTCACTGTCCACTACACCTTCAATGTTGGCGTCATCTGCAAACTTACTCACTATATCTATTATGCTCACATCCAAATCATTTATATAAAAGACAAAAAGTAGTGGACCCAGCACCGATCCTTGTGGCACTCCACTGGTCACAGGCCTCCAGTCAGAAAACAACCCTCCACCACCACTCTCTGTCTTCTACCTTTGAGCCAGTTCTGTATCTAAATAGTTCGAACTTTGTTAACTAGTCTCCCATGAAGAACCGTGTCGAACGCCTTACTGAAGTCTATATGGATCACGTCCACCACTCTGCCCTCATCAATCCTCTTTGTTACTTCTTCAAAAAACTCAATCAAGTTCGTGAGACATAATTTCCCACGCACAAAGCCATGTTGACTATCCTTAATCAGTCTTTGCCTTTCCAAATACATGTATATCCTGTCCTTCAGGATTCCCTCCAACAATTTGCCTATCACCAACATCAAGCTATCTTTCCCTGGCTTGTCCTTACCACCTTTCTTAAACAGTGGCACCACGTTAGCCAACCTCCAGTCTTCCAACACTTACCTGTGACTATCGATGATACAAATATCTCAGCAAGAGGCCCAGCAATCACTTCCCTAGCTTCCCACAGAGTTCTGATCAGGTGCTGTGGGATTATCCACTTTTACGCATTTCAAGACATCTAGCTGTCCTCCTCTGTAATATGGACATTTTTCAAGATATCACCATCTATTTCCCTACATTCTATATCTTCCATTTCCTTCTCCACAGTAAACACTGGTGCAAAATACTCGCTTAGTATCTCCCCCATCTCTTGTGATTCCAGACAAATGTTGACATTTGAGGGGCCCTATTGTCTCCCTAGTTACCCTTTTGTCCTTAATATATTTGTAAAAACCCTTTGGATTCTCCTTAACCCTATTTGCCAAAGCTATCTCATGCCCCCTTTTTGCCCTCCTGATTTCCTCTTAAGTCTACTCCAAAATTTACCAAGCATTGAACTAGTCCAATATCACAAATGATCCTGTAATAAGTTTATTTAAATACTTAAATCAGCAATTTAACTATTTCTGACTGGAACCCTATTGTAAAACACCAAACATTACACTTCTGACAAAATAATCGGCAGCCTACTGCTTTATGGTAGATGATAGATGTATTTAAACAAATTCCAAGACAACCTTTTTTGTGACAGTCTTACTACTGTTAACCACACTGCATAAAGCTCTCAGCCGATGGATTATTATAGTTCTACAATGAATTCACACCTGAGTAACCCTTAATATCTCCATCACCTGCTTCCACATTTCATTCGGTCTCAGACATTCCTTCGAATGCTGGTAAATATGACCACCCACTCTTAGAACTTGAACTAAATGCTTAGAGGATCCAGTGAAAGGCTGTACTGTGGATAATCAGGAAAAACTTTCAACTGGCTGTGAAAATCTCACACCGTTGTGCATGGAGTACATTGAAAGCACATTCAGCTTTTCACTCCTTCCATTAAAATTCATGTGTACAGGTCGCTCTGTTGTGTTCCTCTGTAACCTCGCACTATAGAAAATCACATTATGGAAAACTGCTAACGGAAATCGCGCTTTAGAAGATTACTAATAGAAAATCACTATACCTGTTCAGTAAAAAGTTTGCATTATCCAAACAAGCACAATTTGACAATCGCATTACAGCCAATTTGTGCTGACAATATGTGCATTATAGCTGAATGAGCTGTAGTCAGCAAGAGTGTGATGCTCCGACACACTCTTCTGTAAAATAGTGTACAGATTTATAAAACAAACATGGAGAAACTTTCTGGACTCAAAATGTTAACTCCATTTCTTTCTCCACAGATGCTGTCAGACCTGCTGAATTCTCTATATTTATTTCAGATTTCCCGCATCATTAGTATTTTGCTTCTATTTGAGTACAGATTTATGACCTCGTTACTCTCACTTCAGCTGTTGTTCCTTTGCTGAGTTATTGACACAGGCAGGGCTGAAGAAACCCTGCCAGGATCCTGTGTTATGCATCAGTTTATTTAAAAACAGGATCTTTACATGATTATTGGTGGCTAAATACCTGTTCTGTCAAATAGAAAATTACATTTGGCACAAAGCGCTATTGAAACATTGCCTGTTCACACCTGGTCCAGAGTGTCTGATTGAAAACAGGGCAAGTCACAGGAGCGTATAAGATCATACGAACTTACTGCACTATTTGCAGAATGAAACTTCTCAGAATGGTCAGTCCTATCACCATTTTAATAAGCTTCACCCTACCTTGATGTTTTTAAAATTTGTGCACGCTCTTTCTCCAATTACTCCTTATACTTTCTAAGAGCAGTGATCCATGCTGTGATATATTTCCTCAGCTAACACTCATCCAGGAAGTGTTGCCAATCCAACTTACTGGTTTTCTTGACAATCGTAACCACATGTATGTTATGAAGGTTTTTTTTTTGGAAAATCATAACAATATTAAACAATTAAAAGATCAAAGTAACAATCAGAGATTTACACACTTCAGTAAATATCTTGAACTATTCTGAACTCCGACTTTCAGGTCAGACAAAATGCTTGTCTCAATTCCAGCATAGTAAGTTCTGTACAAAATAAATGCCATAGACCCTTAAAACTGACACAATGTATCAGAGTTCTTGAAGTAATAAAAGTATAAAGTGAAACTTAATCCATGTATTTGATACCACTTGTGATTTATTTAACCTCATAAATGTTATTCGTGTATGGAAAGATAAAAGAAATGCATTACAGTCCAATAACTGACTTTTTGATTGATTTTCGATTGATTAGATTCCCACTTGTTTCTGTCTCCCGTCTTGCCTTTCATTAATAATACAATTCTGAACTATACACTGCTGTTTCTCCTAAACTGCAGATTCCATAACCCCCACAACATGTCCTTCAGCAGGAATTAATACACTATTGAAATCAGACCATCTCCTGCTCCAAATTCTTTTCTCTCAGTATCACAAAGCTGTAGAACCCCTCCCCTGAATTTACTCTGACTTGTTCATTGCATCTCATAATGAAGACAGTTGATGCATTAATTGCAAGCTTCCAAACTCCCCCTAGATTCTGGAAAATTCCCACGAGATTGGAAAACTGTGAATTTGGCACTTTCATTCAGGGAATGACAGAGACAGAAAGCAGGAAATGCAGGGAGAAAGCCTTACATCGTCATTGGCAAAATTCTGCAGCCTATTACTAAGGATGTAAGAGCAGGACATTTTAAAAAATCATAACACAATCAAACAAAGCCAACATGATTTTATGAAATAGAGACTGTACTTGGCAAATATAGTGGTCTGCGAGGGTATAAAAAGTAATCTGGATAAAAGGGAACTTTATATAGTAGATGTAGTATATTTGGATATCCAAATGAGTGACTTGCTAGACCATTTCTGAGGACAGTTAAGAGTCAACCACATTGCTGTGATTTCAGAGTCACATGAAGACCAGACCAACCAAAGGATATTTTTGAACTATTTAGACTTTTGGGACAATTAATGACGGCTCTCATGGCCACCATTATCAAAATCAACTTTCAATTCCAGGTTTTTAAAAATTAAATCAACTGAACTAATTAACAGAATTTAAATTCCATGAACTGTCATGGTGAGATTTGAATCCATAGTACCAGGGTACCAGTCTGGGTACCAACCTGACGAAACTCAGCAGGTCTGGCAGCATCTGTGGGAAGAAAGCAGTGTTAATGTTTCGAGAAACTCTTCAGAACCCAGACCTGCTGAGTTTCTCCAGCAATTTCTGTTTTTATTTCAGATCTTCAGCAACCACAGTTCCTTGTTTTGTATTAGCCTGGGCTTCTGGATTACTGGTACAGTGACATTACCACTACACCACCATCTTCTGAAGTGTCACCTCATGGGATATCTAAAACTAAAGGGCACAGAACTACAATAAGGAGTCTCCCTTTTAAGGCATAGATAGGAGGCATTTCTTACCGCAGGGTTCATTAAGGGCAGAGAAGGCTAAGTCTATGAAGATATTCAAGATTGAGTTAGACTAACTCTTGACGTACAAAAGAGTGAACAGTAATTGGGTACAGAGTCTATTTAAGACCACAATTAGATCAGCCATGATCCTCTTGAATGGTGAAGTTCAAGAAGCCAAACGGCCTACTCTGTTCTTATTACAACAAAGTGGGTAGTTTGCAGGATTCCCATTTCCATCTAAATAAGCCTTGCACGCAGGGTATTTCCAAACAGGTTATGGTAGTGGAATAGCAGAAAGTCAAAATAATCAGCAACATAATCTTGCTACATTTGTCAGGTATTTACATTCTGAGCCTGGCCTCATCCAATTTAGGAGAAAGTGAGGACTGCAGATGCTGGAGAACGGAACGGAATGTTTCAGAGAACATCTCTGGGACACCCGGACCAACCAACCCAACCACCCTGTGGCTCAACACTTCAACTCCCCCTCCCACTCCACCAAGGACATGCAGGTCCTTGGACTCCTCCATCGTCAGACCATAGCAACACGACGGCTGGAGGAAGAGCGCCTCATCTTTCACCTAGGAACTCTCCAACCACAAGGGATGAACTCAGATTTCTTCAGTTTCCTCATTTTCCCTCCCCCCACCTTGTCTCAGTCCCAACCCTCGAACTCAGCACCACCCTCCTAACCTGCAATCTTCTTCGTGACCTCTCTGCCCCCACCCCCACTCCGGCCTATCACCCTCACCTTATCATGCTCACCTTAACCTCCTTCCACATCTCGCATTTCCAACGCCCCTCCCCCAAGTCCCTCCTCCCTACCTTTTACCTTAGCCTGCTTGGCACACTATCCTCATTCCTGAAGAAGGGCTCATGCCCGAAACGGCGATTCTACTGCTTCTTGGATGCTGCCTGACCTGCTGCGCTTTTCCAGCAACACATTTTCAGCTCATCCAATTACCTTCCTTCTCTCTCAATGTTAGTGATGACATAGACAATTCATTTGGCATAATATTTAATAACAGGCAAATGAGAAGCATGAATGAGCAGATGATCAGAAATATATAAGACAGTGCCTCTCACGTCTGCTCGAGTATACTATAGTTTATCAGCTATTCCTTTAGACATCTTGCCATGATGTGCTAGCTTTTGCAAAATTAACAATAGGGATTTGGGAAGCTTCATATTAAGACAAACATTTTAAACAATGGCTGAATTCGAGCAATGCAATGAATGGAAACGTTTTATTTCCTCTGTGAGGAAGGAAATGTTGGAGGAAATGAGTTATGGAATGGTTTTTGAAAAAACAGAAGAAACAACGATATGTACAAGTTATGTAAGGTTTGTGAAGGTTTGTAGCTCAGGTTGAGGTTTAGGGTGTAGGTTTGCTCACTGAGCTGTAGGTTTGATATCCAGACGTTTCATTACCTGGCTAGGTAACATCATCAGTGGCGACCTCCAAGTGAAGCGAAGCTGTTGTCTCCTGCTTTCTATTTATATCTTTCTCCTGGATGGGGTTCCTGGGGTTTGTGGTGATGTCATTTCCTGTTCGTTTTCTGAGGGATTGATAGATGGCATCTAGATCTATGTGTTTGTTTATGGCGTTGTGGTTGGAGTGCCAGGCCTCTAGGAATTCTCTGGCATGTCTTTGCTTAGCCTGCCCCAGGATAGATGTGTTGCCCCAGTCGAAATAGTGGGTTTTTTTCATCCGTGTGCAGGGCTACGAGGGAGAGAGGGTCATGTCTTTTTGTGGCTAGCTGGTGTTCGTGTATCCTGGTGGCTAACTTTCTTCCTGTTTGTCCTATGTAGTGTTTGTGGCAGTCCTTGCATGGAATTTTGTAGATGATGTTGGTTTTGTCCATGGGTTGTACTGGGTCTTTTAAGTTTGTTAGTCCGCTATGTAGATGACACCTTTGTCATCACAAACGAACCAAGATAGAAGACATATTTAACATCATCAACAACACCTTCACAGGCATAAAGTTCACCAAGGAGGAAGAAACCGACAACAAACTCGGATTCCTGGAAGTCACAGTCGAAAGAAAGGAAAACGGAGAACTACAAATCTGCGTATACAGAAAACCGACAAACACTGACCAAATACTTAACTACACCAGCAACCATCCCAACACACACAAACAAAACTGTATCAGAACACTATTCCAACGAGCCACCACACACTGCAGCACAGACGAATTTCAGAAAACAGAGGAGAACCACCTATACAACGTATTCAAGAAGAACGGATACTCAAAAAATACAGTGCGCAGATTCCTCAAGAACAAACCACGACAATCAGACCAAACACAGTCAGAAACCCTAACCACCTTACCATACATCAAAGAAATTTCAGAAATGACAGCCAGAATACTAAGACGCCTTGGAATCCTAGTAGCACACAAACCCACCAACACTCTCAAACAAAAACTAATAAAACTTAAAAGACCCAGTACAACCCATGGACAAAACCAACATCATCTACAAAGTTCCATGCAAGGACTGCCACAAACACTACGTAGGACAAACAGGAAGAAAGTTAGCCACCAGGATACACGAATACCAGCTAGCCACAAAAAGACACGACCCTCTCTCCCTCGTAGCCCTACACATGGATGAAAAAAACCACCATTTCAACTGGGACAACACATCTATCCTGGGACAGGCTAAGCAAAGACATGCCAGAGAATTCCTAGAGGCCTGGCACTCCAACCACAACGCCATAAACAAACACATAGATCCAGATGCCATCTATCAACCCTTCAGAAAACGAACAGGAAATGACATCACCACAAACCCCAGGAACCCCATCCAGGAGAAATGTATAAATAGAAAGCAGGAGACAACAGCTTCGCTTCACTTGGAGGTCGCCACTGATGATGTTACCTAGCCAGGAAACGAAACGTCTGGATATCAAACCCACAGCTCAGCGAGCAAACCTACACCCTAAACAAGTTATGTGATTTTTAAAATTAATTTGTAGGATATGGATGTCACTAAGCCAGCGTCTATTGTCCATCTCTAAATTGCCCTAGAGAAGTTGGAACTAATGTAGATCATTTGGTGCGTGTACACCACCATACTGCTCAGGATG
Organism: Chiloscyllium plagiosum; assembly: GCF_037043375.1. Lineage (NCBI taxonomy): Eukaryota > Metazoa > Chordata > Chondrichthyes > Orectolobiformes > Hemiscylliidae > Chiloscyllium > Chiloscyllium plagiosum. The sequence continues at coordinate 39,131,512 of NW_028270157.1, forward strand.
GAGTTCCAAAGTCATCTGAGCAGTAGCAGTGAAAAATCTCTGGTGTCGTTCCAAGTTGGGATGATGTGTGACATGCATGGGAAATGTGCAGGTTCCGATGATCCATGAACTGCTGCTTACCATTCTAGATGGTACAAGTTATGCATTCGAAAGGTTGGAATGAAATTTGGTGAATTTCTGAAGTGCATCTTGTAGATGGTACATACTGCTGCCCCTGGTTGTCAGTGATAAAGAGAGTGAAAGTTGAAAGTGCTGGGTGGGTTGGAGTGTTGTTGCAGTTGCACCCATCCAGGCAGGTAGGGAGTATTCCATTACACCCCTTCGAGATGGTGGAAAGGTTTTGGGGAGTCAGGAGGTGAGTTACACGCTGATGAACTTCTAGCCTCTGACCTGCTCTTGTAACCATTGTGTTTATGTGGTGAGCCCAGTGAGTATCTGGTCAATAGTAACCCCAAGGATGTTGACAGTGGGAGATTCAGTGATGGTAATACCATTAAATGTCAAGAGGCAGCAGATGGATTATTGGTCATTGCTTAGCGTTTGTGTAGCATAAATATTACTTGCTACTTGTCAGCCCAAGCCCAGATGTTGTCCAGGTCTTGTTGCATTTGAACATGGACTGCTTCAGTATCTGAGGACTTGTCAATGGTTCAGATCTGCAGTTCTCAAACTGGAGAAGCTACAAAGCAAGGCTACTCACAAGCTGAACCACACCACCAGTATGAGGTACACAGAGCTGAGTAAACACACAACCAACATATCAGATCTAAACTCTGCAGTCTTGCCACATCTTGTCAAGAATGGTGGTCGACATTTAAACAGCTCACTGAAGAAGAATGCTATACAAATATTCCCATTCCAATGACAGAGCAGCCCCACAGATGAATGTAAAATAGAAGGCTGAAGTATTTGCAACCACCTTCAGCTTGATGTGCTGAGTGAATAATCAATCACAATCTCCTCCTGAGGTCCACAGTTGCCACTCTTCAGCCAACTCAATTCATTCCACATGATAACCAAGAAATGTCTGAAGGCACTGTGTGTTCTGACAACATTTCAGTAATAGAACTGAAAACATGTGCTCCAAAATTAGCTGCAACCCTCGACATCTATTCCAGTATTCAAACAAAAATGGTTACCTGGCAAAGTGGAAAATTGCCCAAGTATGCCCTGTACATAAAAAGCAGGGTAAATCCAACCCAGCCAATCATCACTGTATCATTCTGCTCTCAATCTTCAGCAAAGAGATAGCAGGCAAAGTCACCAACTGTGTTATCAATCAACACTTACTTAACAATAACCTGCTCAGTGTTGCTCAGTTTGAGTTCTATCAGGCCCACTCATTGACCTCATTACAGCTTTGGTCCAAACGTGGACAAAGACCTCCACTCCAGAGAGGGAGTGAGGATGGCATAAAGGTAGCATTTAGTCAAGTTTGTGGCTTTAAGAAAACAGTCAATACTGCAATCAATGATAATCGGGGGAAAACATTCTACAATTTGAGTCACACTTGACACAAAGGAAGATCCTTGTTTTTCTTGATAGTTAATCATCTTGGCCATAGATCATCACTTACAGGAGTCTTTCAGGGTAATAACCTAGGCTCAACCATCTTCAGAAACTTGATCAATAACCTCCCCTCCAATTTTAAATGGGAATGTGTCAGCAATCCAAATGCAGCAAAGCTTGAACAACCTTCAAGCATGGGCAGCATGGTGGCTCAGTGGTTAACTCTGCTGCCTCACAGATCCAGGGACCCAGATTTGATTCCAGCCTCAGGAAGCTGTCTGTGAGGAGTTTGCACATTCTCCCCGTGTCTGCATGGGTTTCCTGCAGGTGCTCCAGTTTTCTCCCACAGTCCAAAAATATGCAGGTTAGGGTAGATTGGCCATACTAAATTGTGCATAGTATCCAGGGATGTGCATGGGAAATGCAAGGTTATAGGGATAGGGTAGGGGGGGTGGGTCTGGGTGGAATGCTCTTTGGAGGGCAAGTGTGGACTTGATGGACTGAATGGCCTGCTTCCACACTGTAGGGATTCTATCATTCAATGCACATAAAAGTGAGAGGTAATGACCATTTACAACAAGAGACAAACCAACTATCACATCTTGACATTCAATGGCATTACTGTCAATAATGGGCACACCACTACCTTAAAGTTCCTCTCTAAGCTACACAGCATTCTGACTAGAAAATATATTGTTGTTTCTTCAGTGTTCCTGGAACAACCCTGGAACTTACCTCCTAACAGCAGTGCTAGTGAACCTCCAGCATATGGACTACAGAAGTTCAAGAAGGTAGCTCACCACCACCTTCTCAAGGGAAATTCGAGATAGGCAGTAAATGCTGCTTCAGCCATCAATACCCATATCACATAAATAAATGAAGTAAAAACTCTGTTATATTCAGCATTCTCACCTATTTAATGTTGACAATCTAGTAAAATGGTATGTCAATTCAGAAACAGAATGAATTGTCAGACATTAGAGACCAGCTGCATTTTTCCAAGGTTGCTTTTATATTACCGTACCTTGCACTTCATCATGTCTGTGACTCTTGCCTGCATTGACTGTCCAGCTTTAGGCCTCACCAAGATGTAGATCGCTTTCACCTCAGGGCAGGACCGCAGGAGTTTCTCCACAAGTACTTTGCCCATGAAGCCAGTGGCTCCTGTGATGAGCACATTTTTTCCTGCATAGTAAGCAGCAATCGATGACATCGTGGCCAACCTTTATTTTCCCTCTCGCAGTATTCCTTAATTGAAAAGATATTAACAACATGAGTACAACTTAACATATATATCACTTGCACACTTTTAGTTCTCCTTCCTTCCCGCAGAGAGGATGATTCATAAGCATCTGCCATGAAATCATATAGGTCAATCAGAAAAAAAAGTTTGTTTTCTTAGTTCCTTCCTCCTCTGCTGTTTGAAATTTTTCTGAAAAACTGACCAACGATCAATAGGCAGTTAAGAATGGTTAGTGAAGCAGTGTAAATGCACAGGCTGAAAATACTGGGCTGGAGGTTGTATATCCAAGTTCTGGCAAACTTTCTACTTCTTTTTTGCATTAAAACAGACTGTAAAAAGAGATGGCTAAGAGAATACCAAGAGATTACTAATAAGAATAACAGGAGAAAGCTTTATTATATGAATACATTATGCAATAAGTCAGTTGGATATGCATGTATGAACAAAAATAATTCATCTATTTGCAATGTAAGCAAAAAGGCAAGAAATTAGCTGGGTTGCAGATGTTACATAAGATATCAGCATTATACAGCATTACTGAAGAATCCTGTCTACAACAATGAATCTTGTATTTTTTACTGAGAAGAAAAACATTGGTGAAGTTTAAGACCTTTTAATTAATATCACTGTTACTCTTACAATGTAATTACCATATATACTCATTTAAAAGTCAAACTTTTAGACTTTTTTTAAGATTTAATTTATTGGGACAACTATTTCATGGCTACTACTTTTGAGGGGCTGAAATTCATGCTACCGTCCAAAATACCTTATCATTAGCAGGAGCCCAACTGGTCTCCAAACAAATAAAGTGAAAAACATGACGAATTACAGTAATTACCGGATAAAGACGATAGAACCAAGCATGAGTTAGTAAGCTTTTATTTATACATACAAAAGGTGAATAAGAAATATAAAACAGCTTTAAATCACAATTACATGGTATACTTTAAATTAAACATGTCAAATATAAAAGTTCATTGAAATCCTGCAAAATCACCCTGTTCAACATCCTCAGCACTGAATAAAGCTTCATAATCATCAGGATGAATGATATCATTGCATGAATCCGCTTCATCTTCGCTGTCCGTAGTTAGAGGTAGCACATCATCTACTTCTTCTTCTTCATCTATGTCATCCCATAGATAATCACCCTTTGTACCAGCCAATGCATTCGAAATTCCACATTTCTTGAATGATTTAGAAAGAGTATCAGCTTTTATTTCCTTCCATGAATTAACAATCCATTCACAGATCAGTGGCAGTGATAGAGCCCACATAGTGCCACCTTTCGTGTATGTTTTTTCTCCATGATGCATCCAGTTATTCCACTTCATTCCCATCATGTCCCTAAATGGCTTATTGATGCCAACATCTATTGATTGCAAAACACTTGGACGTCTGCTGGGAATTGCAGCTACGTCAGTGTTACGTGATCAGATGTTAACAACAACATTCTTCACTAGATCTGATCTAATCTGTTCCCAGGGGAACAAACTCTTTTCCTTGTGTAGTCCACCAGGTTGTAAATTCCAAATTGATCTTATCCATTTTCTTTATTCAACTTCATTTATCGAGTCTTGTGGATGCATTTGACAACAATTCCCTTTGGAAATTTCTCCTCTGGCAAAGTTTTTCTCTTAAAATCAGAGATTGGTTTTAACTTAGCGCCATCAGCCATACAAGAAAGAACTAAAGTAAACCTACTTATCTCATGGCCAGTGGTTTTCACCAATATTGTTTTTTCTCCTTTTAGGTTCAATTGTCCGGCATGTCGAGAATGATAGGCGTTTCGTCCATTTTTCCAATGCATGATAGGAGCCTTCAGGAGGCCGAGAATGGTCATCTGGTGCTCCTGATGTGATCTTCTCTACATCAGGGTGACCAAACATAAACTAAGGGAACGGTTTGCCGAACATCTCAGCCGGGCTAACTGGGGCTGACTCAATCCCCCAGTCACTACCCATTTTAATTCCCCTTCCCATTCCCTTCCTGATATGATCATCCTTGACCTCCTCCATTGCCACATTGAATCAATTTGCAAACTTGAGGAACAATACCTCACCTTCTGCCTGGGCAGCATACAGTCTAGAGGACTCAACACTGAGCTCTCCAATTTCAAATAATCTCCTTTCCCATCCCCCGACTCCTTTACTAGCCCTTCCCCCTCCATTCCGTTCCTCTCAGTCACCTACTGGATTCATGCCTTCCATCGACCAACCAGGCCGTAGCCTCTACCTGTCTCCCCCATCCCCACCCCCTTTATCTGCAGCTCCCCCTACACCCAACCCCAGTCCTGAAGAAGGGTTACACACAAATGTCGACTTCTCCACTCCTGATGCTGCCTTGCTTGCTGTGTTCTCCCAGCCTCCTGCCTGACTACCTAGGTTTACCTCTGTTGGCACATTTTCCTTTCAGCATTGTCTGAAGTTGGTTTGATATCTTTTCCAGTCTCTCAAGTTTCTCAGAAACACAAAATCTTGCTGTTACACAGTTATTTGTCTTCTCTGCAACTTTAATAACTTTCAGTTTAAACACTGCTGTATATTGTTTGTTTGTTTTTTGGAGGGCATTTTTACACAAAATATTGAAGAAATTTCAAAACCTCAACTAGGTATGTGACTGTATTCCACATGGTTGGTTGTCACCTGACTCTAACCTGATGCATCCTAAATCTTTGCAACAAACTGGTGTGAATTGTTCAACAAATCACATAATAGCAGGAAAATAAACATGCATTTCCTCATTGTAACACTTATATACAGGATGATACCTTGACTTAGAAATGTTGACCTGTTAACTGGGAAGAACTAAGGATGACTTTTACATGAGATATATGGAAAATTCCAGATGTATTTAGCCAAACATAGGGCTCAACTTTTACAGGAGATCGGCTATCACTTGAGTATATATGATACATTGATTTCTAACGTACACTCTCTGATGTTTTGAGGTCCATCCCAGAAGCCTGCGTACCCACAGAAGCTTCCAGGTGCCTAATCATAACTGCTACTGCACACAGGTACTGACGGTTGAGAGGGAACATTCACTCAGGACAACTCAGCAATTCTAAGCAGATTTGAAAAATAATTAGTGAGCGATCTATATTTTTCCCACAGTACAATGGACCAGGAGTTGAGATGACTCTATAGTGAACAGTGGGCCGAATAGAATGGGCAATTTATTTTGTACAGTTTGCCATTGACAGCATTCTGTTTCACACGAATGATGTTTATCAATAATTGTTGTCAGGAATGTACTGAGCATTTTGGTTCAGAAAAAAATCCCTCAAACTATTATTTGGGTAAGGGAGTCACAACAGCTGCTGGGCTACATCAGGTGGGGGTAGAAGCACATATGCTTGGTGCTATCATCTCACTTATCTGATAGTCCTGTTGGGCTGAATACTTTGGGGCAGCACATTGGCTCAATGGTTAGTACTGCTGCCTCATAGCACCAAGGACCCGAAATTCTCGGGCGACTGTGTGGAGTTTGCATTTTCTCCCCGTGTCTGCGTGGGTTTCCTCTGGGTGCTCTGATTTCCAAAGATGTGCAAGTTAGGTGAATTGGCCTTGCTAAGTTGCCCATAGTGTTCAGGGATGTGTAGGCTAGGTGTATTAGTCAGGGATAAATGCTGAGTAGTAGGAGAATGGGTCTGGATGGGTTACTCTTCGGAGGTTTGGTGTGGACTTAGGCCAAAGGACCTGTTTCCAGACTGTAGGAATTCTAATTCTAATTCGAATGGCTCTTGCTCTTGTCCAATCAGCACTAAATTCTGTTCTTAAAGGCAGTCTGTTCCTCTTAGAAGGACAGCTACATGATTCACAGAAGGTCACTGCTGTGTTTATGAACTGGAAAGATGGAACATCAGGGCTGACAAAGGAGTCCAGGTCAGCCCTCAAACTACATTCACCAGTAAATGAATTCATTCCAAAAGCCCTAAATCGCTTGTGAAAAATCAACCAAAGAAAGACTGGCCCATTTGGATGGAGAGATAGAATCCCTGACAACTGCAGCTTCAATCAGATGTTCTGTTTCTCCCATGCATGTTTCTCAAGCTCATCCAATCAGGGATTCCCCAGATTCCCGCTCCTGCAGCTCCTCACGAGAAAGAATCAGGTACTGGAGAAATGGCAAGATCAGATGGGAAGAGTGTGTGATTGGATGAGCTGGAAGTGTCACTTTGGCTAATCCAGAGCCAGGCAGTGAACAGGCAGCAGAGCCCCAAGTGTTAGCTAGAGATGGAGGTAAGCAAAACAGTGGGTGTACGAACTGAGTGAGATCTCATCTTGGAAACAGAGTTTGGGAGTTCCAGTTACTATAAATTAACATAGATTCAAAGTTAAAAGAGTTAGTAATGTTGGTAAGTTAAGAGTTAAAAGTGTTGGTATTTGTGCTATCTTAATCGTCTAAACAAGAAAACCTTTAAAAACACAATACAGAAGGTAACAGCCAACTTTCTTCCAACAAAGGACTTAGTGGAAAAGAAAAGTTGCCTTCAAAAATCTCCCTCAGGAAGCTTTCGCAGAGAGCACCTGAACAAAAATACTTTGGTGCACAGCCATAGATACTGCACAGCAGCCCTGATTGATATAGGAAGACAGAAAGAGAGATGACAGTGTTCCACTGGGTCTAGGAGGCCCTGAAGGAACACCCTCAAAGGGGCTTGACATTACGCGTTCAGGGAGATCAATTCCCATCATCTAGACTCAAAGATGTAGCAGCATACCACAGGAGATCCAATGGAATAGATGGGTACCAAGACAGTGAACACATCTTCAAGACAGCCCCTACGTATCATTCTACCAGCCACTAACATTGTTCAATGAACCATAGCCCATTACTCGCCCAGCAGGCGACTTGACTCCCTAGACTCAGGTCTACTATCCAACTACCTCCATTCTCACTGCCTCCACAGACTTCCAATCGTTCAGCTGTGACAAGCAGATTATTCAAGCATAATCACACTTTTTTTCTTCATTTCTGTTGCAGGGCAAGCTGGAACACATACAGGTGAGCAGAGGAAATCTGTCTGGGGACAAAGCTGTACAGGCATGGCTCTCAGTTTAACAGTTCAGCTGCAACAGAGCCCAAGCCAGCAATGGAAGATGAGAATGATGAAGATAACAGCAAGTGACTGTCTCATGCTTGTTCTCAACTCCATGCTCACTCTCATTTTGTCATATGACATGATGGTCAAGTTACTAAGATCACACTCTCCACCCAATACCCTTCCCTCTTCTAACCTTCCTTTTGCGATTTTCTGATTTCAGACATCCTAGAAGTGCCACCTGCTCAATCTCAAGGATAACACTATGTCATTTGATTGGGCACTTATGGTGACCAGCAATTTCACATCCCGGACAGGGTGGTACAGAGTTGTGATGTACATCAGTAGGCTGCAGTCCTACCAAAGGAAAAGAATGATTCCTGTTCCAGCTCACGGGAGGTCCTGCTGCAGAGGAGCCAGTACATGGGGTGGTGTAAAGTACAATATTGTTGGGCAATGTAATCCAAGGTCCATTGGCTGGCCTGCCAACAATCTTCTGACACTGCAATTTGATAGAGGGTAACACTCAGAGCTTGCTTCCCCTCCAACTTCTGATCCATCTCCCCATCATCCTGCAAGTGCAGTGGCACTGCAAACGCAGCCCTCAACACTGTTGTGTGGCCAGGTTACCTGATCCTCTCCACTCTGCGGACAAAGTAACACACCCTGCTAAATCTAGGAATGCACTACAACACCTTCACTTCAGAGTATTTTCAGAAACTTTTAAATTGCAAAGTTCTTCACAATTATCTCATCTCAAGATAGCCCTTTAAGAGAGGTTCAGGTTGAAATCTTTTGCAGCAGAATGCTTGTTCTTTGGTGATCAGCCTTTGAGATTCTGGGATGTAACTACAGCAACAATTCAGCAGCTTCTGGTGCCTGAAAGTTGCACCCACACGTGTGTGTTTCTCAACATAAGGGCTGTACAATTCCAGCGTGTAATAGATCAGAATTATATATACTTAGACTTTTACATTAGTTCATTAACACTTGGATTTTTTGCAGACTTACAAAATGTGTGGCTTTAGGAGGTTTATATTTTCAAACTGGTGAACAACACAATAACATTAGTGCATTTCTCCTGGTAAATGTGAACAAAGAAGGTATGGGAGTCATGGTCACGAAGTTGTTATTTGTTGAATTGAATAGTAACTAAAATGGGAAGGATGACAAGGTTTATGCTCTTAACATTCTAATAATGGCATATTATTTTGTAAATCTACCAGCTTTTGTTATTATTTTAACCTCACCAGTAGTAACAGCAAGGTGTGAATGTAGTATACTCCAAGTACCACTTGCTGCAGTATCTGTTTACATGCCAACTATTTTCATTGTGTTTCTATAACACAATGTAGCAATTCCATGAAAATCTCAACAGAACCGAGTAAATTGAAATTAGAGACAAAAGCAAACTGAATAGCAGCCACTGATCAATATTTCAAGAAACATTGTGCAATCAGAACCAACAGTGAATCAGTTAAATTATCATCTTCAGAATCTGATAGTGTTTTGGCACATATATTAGCAGATTTATTCCCACCTCTGACATCCTATTTTAAATGCTCAAGTGCACAACATGCAAACAAATGGCAGAATCTGCAGAGAATACGCTTTGCTGAAGATCAGCTCAGCAAGGACTGCCCATGCAGCATTTACAGAACCCAACATGCTGAAACTTAGAATCAGACGTCAGTCCTGAATTACAACACAGCTTGATTACAATAATTCATAGCAGGTTTACATTTTAGGCTGGCGTGCTTGGCATTACTGAGCAGTCCCCATACACACAAATTTGTATGCAAATACCGTGGCTATGGAAACCGCGTGATTTGTCCTGGACAGTAAGAAAAGTCGTGCTGTTTATTCCCACAACTGAAGCAGCTCAACTTGCTGAACAAACATGATGCAGATGAAATAATCACAAGAATTTAAAATGTAAAACAGCTAACCACACTCCACTTACAAAAGTAAAGTTAAATTTTTGTGTCACACAGGAAGTCACTGCAGCATCCCATTAATGCCATTCAACAACATTACTGAGCTGCTTTTATTTAATAAAAATTACAATGTCACTTTTTTGGTTCTCATTTTCTCTGAGATGACTCAAAAAGCAAGATGACCCACACCACCATTATAAGTCAAACACATACCCAGTTGCTAGGAGGAGCATGAAAATAGCTTGGGAGAATTTCCTGCCGCCCCCTGCAGAGCTTCCATTCTGTTATTAAACACTTTTCAAGGATAAAGTGCTGATTTCTTTAAGTTATATTGCAGCATTTACTTTTTTCTAAAAATATGCAAAGCTCATAATATATAAAACAATAGTTGTTTTAGAAATAACTCCACAGAGGCCAGTATCCCATCATCAAGCCGCCCTTTATTTACATATGGAGAGTCCTTGACACTGATCCAGCTCCCTCAGAGCCAGCTCTCAGACTGAACAGGATGTCTGACACTCCTGTTCTTATCTGTCAGCCCCAATTAGGGAACTCATATTTTATGCAGTCCTCTTGGCTGACCTCCTTACAATCACCGCAGCTCTAACCAAGTTCTGCTCCCGTTCTTCCACCAGAAGTTGTGATTAACTCCTGGGTTACAGTTCACAGTGCCACATGAAGCTATCAACCACATTTCATCCTCACCCCACATACACATACAGCTACCAATATTTGGCCTTCATATATTAACTTACAGCAGAGTAGGTGTTGATAGCCAACCCTGGTCCAAACCTTTTTCCACATCCACACTTCTCTACTTTTCAGTTGAGGCTGCTGGACAGCAACACTAACTGCTGGGCCTACCTGATCTTCAGTGAATCACTGATTTCATATTGTTTACACATCCAACAAATGCTAATTTTTTCATTAATGTCTCTGATTTCTTTCTTTTGTTGATTCATTCCTTCCAGCATGATAAAACCATAGCATGTTTTCACTGTTTTTGTGTTAATAAAAAAAGTTCACCCAAAGGAATCTGCAGAAGGTCACTAGTGTTTTTGTTAATGCAGCAATTTCAGTAAGGTTTGCAGCATTACAAAGATACAACATTACTTCAGTTTCCTTTCTATTTGCAACTTTTTTTATTAACAATGGAGATGACAAATTCTGTAATTGTAACTAATTCTGATGCTGTTTTTGATTTTTCACACTTGAAACTGTAAGAGAGCCAACAGTATAATTTGTATGATCCAGCAACTATATGGTATCTCCAGATATCGACCACCTTGATCCAGGTTCTTTCCAGCAAGATATATATTTTGATAAAATTTCTTTGTTAAGGTATTTAGGCATTTCTACATTAAAAAATATTATTAGCATTATGAATCACAATCAATGGTAAATTATGCAGCCATGGTCACAAATAGAGATAGTTATCATTTATCACAGCTGCCTGCACACAATTTCCATGCATGTCACATCCTGGAATACGTTTTTCATTGCACTCTTTGGGTTCATTTTTATTAATTCATGGATGTAGGCATCACTGACTCGACCAGCATTTAATTGCCCATCCTTAATTGCCCAGAAGGCTGGAGTCTGGGTGTGTCTGGAGTCACATGTAGGCGAAAGCAGATAAGGATAGCACATTTCATTCCCTAAAGAACATTAGTGAACCAGATGGGTATTTTCCAACAATAAGCAATGGTTCCACAGTTATCATGAAACACTTATTTCCAGATTATTATTGAATATAAATTCTACCATCTGCCAGGTAGGATTCGAACCCAGGTCCCCAGAACATTGCCTGCTTATCATTAATAATGCCACCAAAAGTTTATGAATGTAAGGATTGAGTTATATAAAAAAAAATAAAAGCCATGTTCAGTTGATTTTATGTCCATCAGTCTACTTTGATCATCAGGAAAGTGACAGAAGGGGTAATCAAAAGTACAATCGCACAGCATTTACTTAGTAATACTCTAGGAGAAAGTGAGGACTGCAGATGCTGGAGATCAGAGCTGAAAATGTGTTGCTGGAAAAGCGCAGCAGGTCAGGCGGCATCCAAGGAGAAGGTGAATCGACGTTTCGGGCATGAGCCCTTCTTCAGGAATCAATTCTTCAGGAATTCCTGAAAAAGAGCTCATGCCCGAAACGTCGATTCTCCTGCTCCTTGGATGCTGCCTGACCTGCTGCGCTTTTCCAGCAACACATTTTCAGTTAGTAATACTTTTCCTACTGACACTCAGTTTGGGTTCTGGCAGGGCAAATCAGCTCCCGACCTCATTACTGCCTTGGTTCAAAGATGGACAAAAGAGCTTGGTTCTGGACATGTGGTGACAGTGACAGCGCTTGACATCAAGGCAGTAGTTGATCAAGTGCGGCATCAAGGAATCTGAGCAAAGTTAGAGTTAATGGTAATCAGGTAGAAACTCCCTATGGTTAGAGGTATACCTGGCACAAGGGAGATGATTCTGGTTTTTGGAAGTCAATTATCACATTTCCATAACATCTCTGCAGGAGTTCCACAGAGTAGTGTCCTTGGCCCAAACATCTTTATCTGCCTCATTGAAGACTGGTTAGAGGAGGGATATTAGCTGAATATGTTAGCTAAACAATTTTCAGCACCATTCTTCAATTACTGCAGTCCATGTCCAAATGTGGTAAGACTTGGACAACTTCCAGGCTTAAGCTGAATATTCCAGGCTTGAGCAAGTAACATTCATGCCATAGAAATGTCAGACAATGCCCATCTGCTATGAGACAATCCACCCACCACCTCTTGACATTCAAAGGTGTTACTATCTCTGAATCTCCCATTATCAACATCCAGGGGATTACCATTGACCAGAAACTGAATTGGACTATCCATGTAAATACTGCAGCTACAAGAAGAGATAAGAGGCTAGGAATGCTGTAATGGGTAACTCACCTTCTGACTGCCTAAAACATGTCCATTACACACATGACCCCCAAGTCAGAAGCATAATGGAATACTCTCTACTTGCCTGAATGAATGCAACTCCAACAACACTCACGAAGCTTGACACCATCCAGAACAAAGCAGCCTGCCTGATTGACAGTGCAATCATAAACACTTACGTCGTCCGTCACCAGCACATGGTAGCAGCATTCTGTACTATCAACAAGATGTAGTGCAGAAATTCAACAATGCTTCTTGGACAACATCTCCCAAAACTACAATCACTACCATCTAGAATGAAGAGGGAAGCAGATGCATGGGAACATACCTTTTGCCAGGCCTTTTTCAAGCCAGACACTATCCTTACTCAGAATATATTAGCCTTCCTTCACTGTCACTGGGTGCAAAATCCTGGAACTCCATCCCTAACAACTTTATGGGTATTCTTACACCAAACGGACTGCAGCAAGTGCAGAAAGGAGTTCACCACATTCATGGATGGACGGACGGACGAACGAACGAAAAAATGCTTATAAAATATCTGAAAGAATAAGGCAAGTGCGAGACTCCTAACTATGAATATCGCTCATTATAGAAGCTACTGCAACAAAATGGACACGAAGGAATTGTGCTAATACAGTGAGACTAATTAATTTCAATTTGTAGAGAACATATGAATGATATTGATAACATGGAAGTAATGTGTTACAGAATGGCCAGTAGACACTATATAATGGAATTCTGTGATGGAAAATACAAGAAATAGGATTAACATCAAAGACCATGCTGTATAATTTGTAAGTACAAACAACCATGTTTGTTGTCTTTCTGTTCTCAGGTTATTTGTAAGTCAATGTTTTAAAGAGAGATAGGTTTTTAAGATTTATTTACACGTGGTTAATTTTCTTCAGAAGATAGTGGAAAATGGAGAATGTTTATAATGATTTTATAAATAGGGAATAAAGGAGGAAACATTTTGACTTTAATCAATTATTTATTTCATGCAAAAATAAAAAAAATTATCATGGGTCTAGTTATGAACTGTACCTCATTAATATGATTCCATTATCATAAACATCTGAGGAGCATAAACAGATGAAGAAAATAATCTGCAATTTAATGAAATTAAATAACTAATTATATGGAGTGCATCAGCTGCAACCATCTAAACCATTATTAGATTAGCAGTGACTATGAAAAAATAAGAGGAAATATATTGACAAGTAGTGTTTCTCAGAATGTTGTCCTTGAAGATCAAAGAGGTGTAAATTAACATCAGTGACTCATTTCTTGGACACTGACTGAGCATTTGCATGCTGGATGGTAAAGCACAGCACAGCTTGAGACATGGAGTACAATTTGAAAGGAGTTCAATCTAAATGACTAAATTCAGAGCTTGTGCACAAAACGTAAGGCTTCATTTTACAGTATTGCGGAAATGTATTATTTAAGTAACATCTTACACATTAAATTTTAAACAGAGGTCCCATGTGCCTGGTCAAGTGGATGGAAAAGATCCTTGGCACTATTTCAACAAAGAGGAAGGGAGCTATCATGGGTGTCCTGGCCAATATTAATCCTGCAATCAAAAATGTGAACATATGGACATTATCACATTGATGTATGTGGATGCTTGCTGTGCACTTATGGTTTGTTTTACCTTCTACATTACAATACTGACTGTACTTCAGAAGTATTTCATTTGCCAGAGAAATTCAGTGGTCATGAAAAATGTTTTACATATGTAAGTCTCTCATTTCTCTTTTCCTTAATGATCTTATGTTTACTTTACCGACCTTACATTTCCTTGAGTTCTGAGTTTGCTGCTCCTTTCTATGGGTAAATAAAAGCAAAATACTGCAGATGCTGGAGATCTGAAATTAAAACATTAAGTGCTTGAAAAACTCAGACGATCTGCACCATCTATGGAGAGAGAAACAAGAGTTAACTTTTTAAGTCCAATATGACTCTTCTTCAACTCAAAATATCTGTGACTAACCATATGGGGTGAAAATCCTGGTTAAAGAAGATGAATAAGACTACTCAGAGATTCACCATGCCGTGTGGAAACAGATGTACACATCAGCCAAACCTGGTAGAGCCCATAAACTCTCCTCTCTGAAAAACACTGATGTAAAATATGGTTATTTATGACAACCTGGCAATTTTCATGGTTTGATTTTTTTCCTGGTAACAAAATTATTGAAGTCAATTTCTCAATGTGCCATGCTAGGATTAACCTATAACCAGTGGACTACTGGTACATCATCATAATCATTACATGACCTGACCACCATCATCTCAAAACTCAAATCCCAGGGGAAAAGTAAGCACAAACAAATTACTGTTGACTCTCAAGTAATCTTCTCTTCTGCATAAAATCATATTTAGATTTGGGCAAATGACATTTTGACAAAATTTACTTTTTGAAAAATCCAGACCAAAGAATTCACAGAGAAAAATGAAGGTGAAATTGAAATAGCATTTCAGGGTCAATGTTGCCTGTGTTGTGTGTATTTTGACATTTGAATAACCAAATTTATTGCTCATTCAATATTCTGAATGAATTACCTACTTAGGATACTAAATAGAACATCAGTTTTACCAAAAATGATCAAATTATCCGTAAATTAGAACTGTAGTAAAAAAGGCACTTTCAGAGATTTTTCATTTCATTCTAAATATTTTGCCAGCCTTAGAATAGCTGCATCAAACTGACTGATATGAGACTTGAAGGTTAACCATGTCCTAAATTCCTTTGTAGCTAAAATGGCAAAGAATTCAATTTACAAATGGATATGCAAAATATAAAATAAATTGACTCTTTTGATATCAGAACCTCTGAAGTATAATTGGATTTGACCGTTAGCTTCTGTAAGATGTGGTTGCAAGATCAAATGTTGTTCTGCTCAAGCATGTGCCAAAAGGACCATTACATAATGATGGACAGATATTTTTATCATTCTTTTTAAAGAAGAAATTCTAAATCAGGAAGCAGTGCAAGCATTTCCTGAGCAGAAACAGTTAGAAATAGGACTTTAGTTCTAAAAATTCTTTGCCACCTGCTTTAATCTGAATTATTTGATTGTAATACAATACTTGCCTGTATTCTCATTTACCAAATATTTCCACTTAAGTTACTGAAGATGAAATTGTGAGATCAATACCCTTTAGCTGGTGTCTCGCAGTACAGCACCTTATTCCAGACAGCCTATCACTAAGAAATGGAGAGAAGCAGGAAGCAGATGGGTGGCACCAAAATATATGCAAGGATTAGGAGGTAGAGCAGATTTGGATGAGACACCAGTGTCACTTGCAGCACAATAAATGAGCTGTACATATGTAGGTTTGTAACAAACTAAATTGGCAGCAATGACAAATATGAAGAAACTGAAGTAAAAGAGAATGGATAAAATACATACAATGAACTAAAATATTAGAGAAAGAGCCAAGCAGTTACAGATCTAGGTGGTACAGCAATGAGATATGCAATGTTTATATTACTATATTATCAGCACTCCATTTTATTTATACATTGTGATTAGTCAGTAAACTAATCAGTAAATTTACAGCATATTGCCATTCATTTTGCTAGTTTTATTGAAGGTGAGCACAGCGACTGTTTCCAGAAGTTAGTGATAATGCTAAAGGTTCTTCTCCTGTGTTAGCTCATGTGCAAGATTTTCATTAGTTTGTTTTATTAGTGTTTGAAAGCCATTGGGTGCAATTACTGTGTAAAGTACTCAGGAAACCTAATTTTCTTTGGGGAAGACAACGATGTATTACTTTGTTATGATACAAAGTGCAAGCACTTCATTGAATTATTGACAACAAGACGGCAACAAATTAAGTTGGAAAAATAGGTTTGGGAACTTGTGAAAGATGGTGTCATTTTACTGGAGGACCTGGATTCAGGGGTTTCACAATCTGTTGTGTGACATATAAAAAGTAAAAGATAAAGAATGCAAAAGCCATACATTAACCCCACAAAATGAAAGCCTTTTTGCATTTTCCAATGTGGCCAGACTAAACAATGCAATGACATTTAGGATATAATCCCAGCAAAACGTTAAAAATAATTCCCGCATAGTATCAAATTCCAAGTTATTGCAGTGTTTCAGTACATAGCAATGACCTGATTAAGACAACCAAGGTACAATGCGAAAACTAATTGCCTGATACAAATTGGGCAGAATATTTTGTAATATGGGGTTTTTATTGCTGATTCTTTATTTGTGATAATAGCTTCTGAAAGATCTTTTCCAGTATGATTATAATCAACATTATTTTAGCAAGGCGTTCGATAAGGTTCCCCACAGTAGGCTATTATACAAAATGCGGAGGAATGGGATTGTGGGAGACATGGCAGTTTGGATCAGTAACTGGCTTGCTGAAAGAAAACAGAGGGTTGTAGTTGATGGAACATGTTCATCTTGGTGTCCAGTTATTAGCAGCGTATCGCAAGGGTCGGTGTTGGGTCCACAGCTGTTCGTCATTTTTATAAATGACCTGGATGAGGGCTTAGAAGGGTGGGTTAGTAAATTTACAGACGACACTAAAGTCGGTGAGTTGTGGATAGTGACAAAGGATGTAGTAGGTTGCAGAAAGACATAGATAGGATGCAGAGCTGGGCTGAGAAGTGGCAAATGGAGTTTAATGTGGACAAGTGTGAGGTGATACACTTTGGCCGGAGTAATCGGAATGCAAAGTACTGGGCTAATAGTAGGATTCTTGGGAGTGCAGATGAGCAAAGAGATCTCAGTGTCCAGGTACACAGATCCCTGAAAGTTGCCACCCAGATTAACAGGGTTGTTAAGAAGGCATACAATGTTCTGGCCTTTATTAATAGAGGGATTGAGTTCCGGAACTAGGAGGTTATGCTGCAGCTGTACAAAGCTCAGGTACGGCCACACTTGGAGTATTGTGTGCAGTTCTGGTCACCGCATTCTAAGAAGGATGTGGAAGCTTTGGAAAGGATGCAGAGGAGATTTACTAGGATGTTGCCTGGTCTGGAAGGAATGTCTTATGAGGAAAGGCTGAGGGCCTTGAGGCTGTTCTCGTTAGAGAGAAGAAGGTTGAGAGGTGACTTAATAGAGACATACAAGATAATCAGAGGGTTAGATAGGGTGGACAGGGAGAGCCTTTTTCCAAGTATGGGGACGGCAAACACGAGGGGACACAACTTTAAAGTGAGGGAAGATAGGTGTCAGACAGATGTCAAAGGTAGTTTCTTTATTCAGAGAGTAGATTAGATTACTTACAGGCCCTTCAGCCCATCAAGTCCACACCGCCCCACCAAAGCACAACCCACCCATACCCCTAACCTAACACTATGGGCAATTTAGCATGGCCAATTCACCTGACCTGCACATCTTTGGACTGTGGGAGGAAACCGGAGCACCCGGAGGAAACCCACGCAGACACGGGGAGAACGTGCAAACTCCACACAGTCAGTCGCCTGAGGCTGGAATTGAACCCGGGTCTCTGGCGCTGTGAGGCAGCAGTGCTAACCACTGTGCCACCGTGCCGCCCAGAAAGTAGTAAGGGTATGGAATGCTTTGCCTGCAACGGTAAGGGTCACAAGGCTTCATCTGTATAATCAAGGTTAAAATGGGAAAAGCAAAATTAATAGAATTTATTCTACAGTAACTATCTATAAATAATAAAAAATACTTATTCTATGCTCGGGAAATTTTAGTTTGATACCTATTGTCACATGCACATTAATTCAAATTAAAAATGAAAAAGAGTATTCTTTTAATTAACTCACGCATTAAATTGAAAACTAACATTTTAGTTTATGATATGGCCATCTCCCTTTTTCAATATGAGAGTCCCTTTTCTAAAGATATCTTTAAACATCATACATTTTTTTGATTGGCCAGGAGAATGTGATAAGAAGAAATTACATTTGAAGGTGGTCATAAAAGATAGTCTTGTGCATGTCTATTCAGTAGCTTCAGCATCAGTACTCAAATTTTATTTGTACTTATTACTAGTGAACAGCAAAATGGTATAATTGTTGAAATTAAGAAATGACTACCATCACAACACTAAAATTTTAATAATCTTTCAATAAGCTTGATGCCAGTGCAGTGGGAAAAAAAAACTGTGAATGTTTGTGAAACACGTGTTGTTAACTTCTTCTATTAGGAGGACATAATATGTGGGTTTTGGTGAATAAAGCTTGAGTGATTTGACAATTCCCATTCTTAACTCTGCATGCTAACGGCTGCTGAGCTATTCCAGTAACAGAGCATGAGCAATTGTTGAGTACTATCAGAGTTGTGACTGTGATGCTAATGCTAAACGAATCTCAAAAACAATCTGTGGCAATTATTTGGAATTTATAGAATAAGCTCAGTTACTGACCATAATTAAAAGGTTTTACCTTTTTTACCCTCCATTAAGCCGGAAGCAGTTTGTGCAATTAGCTAGAAAATGAGTAAATTTTCTCATTCATGACTATTTCTCAAACCTGACTATTCTATCAGGTTTCACTTACATAGGTCACTGTTTATTTCACAGATGCAAAATAATTATTCCACTTCCCATGATGCATAGGTTTCTGAATTAGTATCAGTGTCCAATGACCAAAATATACCACGTAGTAAGGATCAACTAATGTGCATTACACAAGTAACAATCAATGATCCTCTATGAGAAAACAGAATCTAATCATCACCTTTGATGTTCTACAGCATTGCCATCACCAAATCCACCATTATCTACATCCTGGGGGTTACCATTGATCAGAAATTTAATTGGATCAGCTATATGAAACTGTAGCCACAAGAACATGTCAGAGACTGGAAATTCTGTGACTGCTAGCTAACCTCCTGACTCCCAAAGACTGACAACCCTCTACAAGGGAGAAGTGTGAACTACAATACAATCCTCTCCACTTGCCTGGAGGAATGCAGCTCCAGTAACACTCAAACAGCTCAACACCATCCAGGTCAATTTACCTCTGTTGAATTAGTTCCCATTTACACTGAAATATTCACTTCTTCCACCTCCGTGTACAACTGTGCAACCTGCAAGATACACTGCCCCACCTTAAGGGTCCTTCTTCTGAACCTTCCAAACCAAACTATTACAATGGGCAATTTTTGTATGCAAAGGGTGGTGTGTATATAGAATAAACTGCCAGAGGAAGTGGTCGAGGCGAGTACAATTACAACATTTAAAAGACATTTGGACAGGTACATGAATAGGAAAGGTCTAGAGAGCTATCGGGCAAACATAGGCAAATAGGACTATGGGACTAAACTTCAGTTTAGGAAAGCAGGTCAGCATGGTCGAGTTGGGCTGAAAGAGCTATTTCCATGCTGTATGACTTTACGAGTCTATGACTATGTGGAATATCAAGGACAGCAGAATCATGGGAACACCACTCCCTTCTCTTAATAAAGATTAGAAGGACCATGTTCCATTCAGTTTCACATCCATGTATTAAAGAATTATTTCAGTAAAGAATAAATTACAGTTTAAATATGGAAATAATGATAGGTTTAAACTAATTGCAAAATGTAAATAAATTATTTCCAACAGTGAAACATTCCTTCAGTACTGCACTGCAGTGTTAGTTTCAATTATGTGTTACATTTCTGACTGTTAAGCACTGACCAATGAGCTTCTCGGCTGATCACAGGTTTCCACAGTGGTGCTCCGCTCACTCGAAGCTGCCACCACTAAAATAAACTATTAGTCCAAGCCTACTGTTCAGGGGATCCAACAGTGGGATGGTAAGTCTTTTATTTTTGTTTCTCACAGAGTGGTCACAGCCAAAGACAAGAGAAGGAGCATGTTTTTCATAAGCAACCCCTTTGCCCCCATCCATGCCTCTATTTGCCCCCAGCTTGGGTACATTCCAATCCCTCCAATCCAGCACCCAGCATTTTTCTCATCTTCCATGAGGTAGCAAGTTGAGGTCCTTATGTAGCTATTAACTGACTTTAGTTGCTGCGGAGTTAACAAAGTTTCTGATGAACTATATTGCACTTGTTTAGTGAAGTGACAAGAAAGGGCTGAGTATTTCTCCAGGGCCTGCTCTTTGCCCTTATCTCCACTTCTCTTACCACCTCCAGGGAATGGACAATAACGTCTATAATATTTCACATCATGGAAGGCTAGTCAGTCTATTATATCTTTGCAGGCTGTCCATTTAGTCTCTTTCCTGCTCTTTCCTCAAAGTCTTTTAAATCATTTTCATTTATTTATTCATTTCCCTTTCAAAAGCTATTGTAGACTCTGCTTCAACCATTGTTTCCCCTGGGAGATTCCATATCCTAACAGCCCTCTGCATAAAAACATATTGTCCTTTGTTCTATCGGCAATGATTTAACTCATACTCACTAGCTGTTGACTTAAACGGCAAGGAAGAATACTTTGCTTCTTTTTTTACCTTAATAAAAACCTTTTGACCTTTACAGACTGGACTAGAACATGAGTTACAGCATTATACATAGACCTGTATCATTATAGTTATACCATAACATCTACACTTCAGATGCTACCATGACAGTAACAAATAAACTGCAATATACAATTACAATCACATCATTAAAAGATGCACGATGTCTTTCAGGTATAGCAGTACAGGCTGCAATCTGAATAATCACTCCAAAAGAGAGTACTCTGGACCACTAGTTACATGTCATTACAAACTGCACCAAACGCATTAGAATTAAACCATTTTACACAGCATGACAACACTACACATAGACTGTACTGTATCATCATAGTTACTGCCTTACTGACTATGCAGTACTATTACAGTTACTGCATTACAGACTTAGTACTTGCATATGAACAGACAAATTAAGAACAGGAGTACACTATTCAATTCTTTGAGCCTGCTCCACCATTCAATAAGGTCATGGCTGATTTAATTATTGAACTGAATCATTTATGGTCACGTATATTCAATGCAAAATACAGCAAAAAGTATGTATTGTCGCCATGCATAGATGACTTCTACATTAACTTAAAATAAAAGAAAAAGTAATGAAAGATAACTTAAAGAGAGTCCAATTTTTCCTTCTCTGTGCGACAGTCCCGCTCCAGGCGTTCCAGCCCACGCCATGCCACCGCCATGGCCCACTCCACACCGAAGCAAGAATCTCACTCCAGGCTTCACAGGCTGACCGACTCTGTAACCACATTGCCCCTAAGGATGCTGCCACCACTCTGGAGTCCATTGAAGCTGCCTTCCTACTAAACAGTTCTCTTTATCAGGCAAGTTCGAGTGAAAACTAAATAAAACTGAGAAAAGAAGAAGGGGAAGAAAGGAAAAAGAATTTTAAAAAGCGGATGAAGAGGACAAGCCAGTGCACAGGAGCCCAGATGCTGCCTACTCTGCTGCCGCCATCATGGACTTGCTCTAATTCTCACCTATCCCAATTACCTTTCGCTCCTTGCTCATCAAGAATCTAACCATCTCTTCCTTAAGTATATCCCAAGAGTCTGCCTTTTCAGGAAGAGGCGTTGCAAAGACCTCGGAGAGAAAAAAAAATTCTCCTCATCTCTGCCTTCAATGCACGACCCCTTATTTTTAAATTGCGACCCCTAGATTCCGTCGCAAGGGGAAACATTCTTTCCACATCCATCCTGTTAAAACCCAGCAAGATCGTATAAGTTTCAACCAAATGACCTGTTATTTTTCTAAATTTTAATGGATACGCACCCAGCCTGCTCAAGCTTTCTTCATAACTCAACCTGCCCATTGCAAATATTAGCCCAATAAACCTTAACCGAACACTATTTTCTTTCCAATTTTTGCATTAGGGCACCCAAATTCCTTTGCATCTGCAAGATCTAAATGCAATCTAAATCTAGATCTTGAAGATGCAAAGGAATTTGGGTGCCCTAATGCAAAAATTGGAAAGAAAATAGTGTTCGGTTAAGGTTTATTGGGCTAATATTTGCAATGGGCAGGTTGAGTTATGAAGAAAGCTTGAGCAGGCTGGGTGCGTATCCATTAAAATTTAGAAAAATAACAGGTCATTTGGTTGAAATCTGCAGGGAATATGTATTTTTATCAAAAATGGAAATTTTC
Organism: Chiloscyllium plagiosum; assembly: GCF_037043375.1. Classification (NCBI taxonomy): domain Eukaryota; kingdom Metazoa; phylum Chordata; class Chondrichthyes; order Orectolobiformes; family Hemiscylliidae; genus Chiloscyllium; species Chiloscyllium plagiosum. Next base: position 39,154,234 of record NW_028270157.1, read on the forward strand.
ACATCAATTTGTCAGACATTTGCCCACTCACAACCTATCAATGGGCTAAATTTTCCCAGACCCTGAATGGTGTATGCAATGGCAAGTCAGTTGAGAAAATACAGTGAGATCAGGAAAATGAAACTCTTTAAGTTCAGAGACAATATCCAATTTCACATTCAAGATTTGACTGACAAGGTGGGAATCTCACTACTGAGCACCAAGAGACCTATTTGTATGCATTAATATCTCATTATTACCTACTCTTAGCTCACAGATATGAAGTTTGCTATTTTACCACAAGTCAGAGGGAAGTTGGTGACAATTTCTGACATGGAAATCAGACCATGTGCTGTTTTTGTTCCTTTGTGCCTCAATCTTCACTAATAGCCCCCAACACCCACAGGGTACACTTGATAGGCAGTCAATGCTGCTCCTCACGTCCAAGGAGTTCGGCACAGACACTGTGCATTGTAATGCTGCTGCCAGGCCACGTACACTCAGGCACACATCTCATGCACTACGGAGGGGGAGTCTCATGGCTCTGAGCATGCTGTCTCAGTTGTCACTCACTGTGTAGCTATTCAGATGCTCACAATATCTTTGCCTTCCCTTGCTGCCTCATTCAGAACCCCAGAACAGGTTCACAAGAATTGAGCCTTGTCTTGCCTTTTACCACAGACACGAGGTCAGGCAGCTTGTCTTGATTACCAGCAATACTTAGTCAAGGGACAGAAAGTGTTGCTGCACGGCATCATACATGTTTAAATCAATCTCATGCCTACAGCATGTGCCAGTAGCTCACACAATAATACACTGCATGTGCTTCAGCTAAATGGTCATGTCTCACAGTTTAAAATAGACAATAGACAATAGATGCAGGAGTAGGCCATTCTGCAATCAGTATCCTGTTCCTGCCTTATCTCCATAACCCTTGATTCCACTATCCTCAAGAGCTCTATCCAACTCTTTCTTGAAAGTATCCAGAGACATGACCTCCACTGCCTTCTGTGGCAGAGCATTCCACACACCCACCACTCTCTGGGTGAAGGAGTTTCTCCTCAACTCTGTTCTAAGTGGCCTACCCCTTATTTTTAAACTGCGTCTCTGGTTCGGGACTCACCCATCAGCGAAACCATGCTTCCTGCCTCCAGAGTGTCCAATCCTTTAATAATCTTATATGTCTCAATCAGATCCCCTCTCAGCCTTCTGAACTCAAGCGTATACAAGCCCAGTCGCTCCAATCTTTCAGCGTAAGATAGTCCCGCCATTCCGGGGGAATTGACCTCATGAACCTATGCTGCACTCCCTCAATAGCCAGAATGTCTTTCCTCAAATTTGGAGAACAAAACTATGCACAGTATTCCAGGTCCGATCTCACCAGGTGCGATCTCACCTGTATAGCTGCAGAAGGACCTCTTTGCTTCTATACTCAATTCCTCTTGTTATGAAAGCCAGCATGCTATTAGCTTTCTTCACTTCCTGTTGTACCTGCAGGAGAGTCCAGGGAGCAGGCCACGGTATATCCTGCAGGTGCAGGTCAACCAGTCTTGGAATTCATGGTAACTCTATCAAGGAATTGCATAGAGACAGCCCAGGGTTCCGATTAGTTATCAGTCAGGGCCATGCTTCCAAGTTAGATAGAGAGTTGGCCATATTCCAAGATGTCAAGCAATGCTGGGTATTGGAGAAAGAGTAGCCTTCCCCCCAGACATGGTTTTAACAAGGTATAATATTCCAAGTTGGTTGGAAAAATATGGTGAGATCAGAAAATTATATTTTTGATGTCCAAACAAAACAGTCCAACTCTGGTACCAAATCTTGAAAAATAAGACAAGAATCGTGCAATAATGAGCAGCAACAGTCCTATCAGTATTCATTTGCCTGCATTAGCATGCCATTAGTAGCTAATCTTATCTCACTAATGTATAGTTTCCTATTCTCCCACACGATGATAGACGCAAACAATTCACAACACAAGTGGGCAACTGGTGACTTCAGCTCATTGTTTGCTTCTCTAGGTCACCATCTTGGCCAGGAATCTCCAACATCTCATGGTATACTCCATGGGCAGGTACACCCTGTCATGAAATTTGGCATCAGATACGGACCAACTTCTCTGCATCACCATGGCACATCTCCAATCCACTTATAATACAGTTCTGCATTTCAGTTCTGCACCTTGGAGCACATGAGTATTTTTCACTATAATACTGCTTCCAGGATATTGTACAAAGGGACAAGCATCCTCATCTTGGATCGGGCTACAATACACCCTCAGTTCTTGCATGCATTTTTGGTGCTCACTGATGTTTCATATACTCGGATGTTCACAGCATCGCTGCCTTGCCTTGATATTTTGCGCTTTGCCAGAGTTTAGACAGAGCTTAAAGGCTCACTCTTGAAGTATAACTGTGAGTTCCATCCATCCTCAATTAAAACGTGCACAATGGAAATGAAAATGACTGCTATCCCTCCCAGAGTGAGCATTTTATTTTGTGAGACAGACTGTATTGGGGAGAGGAGAGGAGAAGGGACAAGAGGGGAGGGAAGGAAAGGAAAGAGGAGGAAGATATCACAAGTACTATTCTCTTAACATTAAACAGCTGTGCACACAGTACAGATAAAAGACATCTATTATCACAAAATGTTCACACATTTACCTAATTGTTAACTAAAACTCAAGAGCACAAGCATTCTTCACCACATCATACAAAATTATGATGGAATATCGCTAGGCATTGTGAGGAACAAGCGATTTCTACAGCCTGCAAGGAATTACCTTAGCTGCCAATGTAGCAGTCACCTTCTGAGGGCCCCACACCTTACACAAGCTGCAGGAGCTGCTCACGTTGGTCATACAACATCCACACCATTATCCTATATGCAGTGCTGCATTTCTTGGGTAATGTGGGTTTGTAGGTTGTCATGGGGTTGGTGTGGAGAGGGAGGTTTCCACATTATTGCTACCACATGTACAATTTTCTGCAGTATATGCATCATAAGGCTTCAGCAATTGATGTCTAAAATCGAGTAAACAATATGCAATTCCCTGGAGGGGCATCCCACTGGGACATGGGGACCTCCATGTCCCATGAAGGACAATGCTCAAATATTATTGGTGTGTGCTGCAACTGCTGAGTGATTATGTTACTGAGGAGCTACCTGTTTCAGATAACATCCACATAGAACTGTCTCCAGTGGATCCACAAAAAGTATCAGATTTCCATGCAGGTTTTTGTGCAGACAGAGGATGCCAGCTGAGCGTCACAACCTCTGCTTCAAACAAGTGCACCATAATAGGCTGTGGGATGGACAATGGGGATCTATATGAATCACAGCACTGGAATGATGTGGATGTTCTTCAGATAGAACAATATGTTCAGCATCCTAAAGTACAGCAGTAAAGGTTGAAGTGGCACAGAAAGGAATTCCATGAAGTTATATTTCACTGATTGTAAATGTACAATCAGGCAGCACAGTGGCTCAGTGGTTAGCACTGCTGCCTCACAGCGCCAGGGACCTGGGTTTGATTCCAGCCTCAGGTGACTGTCTGATGGAGTTTGCACATTCTCCTTGTGTCTGCGTGGGTTTCCTCTGGGTGCACCGGCTTCCTCCCACACTCCCAAGGTGAACTGGCCATGCTAAATTGCCCATAGTGACCAGGGATGTCTAGGTTAGGTGCATTGGTCTAGGGTAAATATAGAATAAAAGGGTAGGGGAAAGGATCTGGGTGGGTTACTCTTCGGAGGGTCCGTGTGGACTTGTTGGGCCAAATGGCCTGTTTCCACACTGTAGGCATTCTATATATTTATGCTACTGATCCCATCAACTAATCCCAACTGCAAGATCAGTTTAACAGTTTGATATTTCTGTGTAATTCATACTTGTTAATAAAAGATTACAAATAGACAGAAACCTTCGCAACATCTGTTGCTTCATAATTTAATCCTGGCAAAGTATCTCATGCAAGCATTGGTGCTATGGAAATAATATGACTCAAACAAGGCTAGGAAATCATGTGATGCAAAGGGGTCTCCCATTAAGACAAAGAAGGGGAGAATTATTTTCTTTCAGAGACATGTGAAAGTTTGGAACCCTGCCTTAGAAGGCAGAGCCATTGAATACTTTTAAGGCAGAATTAGGTCTTGTTTCGCAAGGGAATCAAAGAATATAAGGGGTAGGACAAAGCACAAAGTGGTCATGATCTTATTCAATGGCAAAGCAAGTTCAAGAGGTAAAATATTCACTTTCTGCTCCTTGGTTACATGTAATGCAACCAGTCTGCCCTGCTGCTGTCAATGCCAGTGCCTACTTCCAAACAGTGACTATAATTATGCCCAGCTCCTGAATGTGGTTTCCCAATTTGTTACAGTTCCGAAATCACAAAAATCCTGGGTGAAGAGGGATAAACTAGCTCTCCTTCTTTATTCACCCACCACTTAGGTTGGTCACAGCAAATTAATCTAAAAGTATCTCCTATTTCTTGCTTAATTTCTCCCAGACGCAAATGAACTTTATATATTGAAAGAAGCCAATTTCAAAAGGCTTTCTTGAACTAACCAAAAGACTGAGTTTATTAATTACTACACACATGAAAAGGAGAAGTAAGTAAAGACATCATAGTCCCAGAAGACCACAGGGCTACTCACTCATTAGGGAGGGAATGACTGGTCATGGTTTATCCTCAGGCAAAGGAAGAGGTTAAGAAGGAGAGCCCTTTGTGGTAGTCTTAGCTGATTTGGGAATTGAACCCATGTTCTGCATGGTAAAGCAACTACCCAGACTGACTTAAACAACCTCCGGAGAAAACATTCATGTAACATACATAAACAAATCAGAAATAAAATGTGACTCCAAAAGATAAGAGTTTTTCCTTTAAAAGAAGATACACTGTCTCTGAACTGTTCACGCATCACTTTGGACCATTGGAGTTTTTTGGTAGAGTTGACATTGGCAGTTGAACAGTCAGCTTCATAATTTTAAGACTCACAGAGCAATTAAGATTCTGTATGCTGATTACTTCAATCATGACTGAATTCCAGCATTAAGAATGAAAGCAAGATCTTTTCTTGTCCTATTTCTCTTTTGTCTGCTTGTAGCTAATTGTCTTCCAACATTCAGAATAAAAGGTCTTTACCTACAATCCAAGGATGAATAAGAGAATATCTCTCTAATTATCACCTTCATGGCATACTGTTTCATGAACCTAGGCTGATGCAAATGAGAATGTTCAGATCTACTAGCACACCCCGGTAGAGTTGAAACTGACTTTTTAACCCCTGTCCTTGTGTATTCTCCAAAGGAAAGAAATATGAAATGTGTCTGTAGTTTGGAATGTTATTTGCAACGGGCAGTTTATTGTTCAGCAGGAAGTCGTTCTCCCCCTTGCCATCTTTGTAGTCACAAGAGGTTACACTCCAGTCTGTTTGAAATTTCTTTGACGCCTTTAGATGTTATATCCCATCAATCCCACATAGAATTTATGTCAGTCAGTCCGTGAATTTACATTTAAGGTTATTTTGCTCTGTAGCAATCCTTTTTCAAAATAAACCACACTTTGGAATTAAGGTTAAAAACTCGCATGGAAATTTTGTGTTCCAAGCCCCACCTTCGTAACACTGCTGCTTCCATTCCAGTAAGCCAAGGATGTAAGCTCCCCAGTGGTAGATTGGATGCCCCTCACCCAGACCCTCACCAAGCTTATATTTTCCCAGTCTTTACAGATATCAGAGCAAAGTCACAATAGTCTATTGCAGTGCTACCCAAATTTATGAATGGGAAAGGCATTTTACAAAACTCATTATTTATTGATTGCCAATTAACCTTTCATCTTCCATTAAGAAAGAAATACCATATAGAGGGGCTATCATCTGGCTTAACTAAACAAGTCAAGGAAAGCATTGGATTGAAAGAAAAGGTGAGCAGTACTGCAAAGTTTAATGGTAGATCATGGGATTAAACATTGATTTTAGAAACCAGCAAGGATGCCAAAAAAAAGCAGAAACAGAAAATCATAAAAATGACGTGAAATATTAAATCAAGAGTTTCTGCTAGCATTTAAAAAGGAAAGAAGTAATTCAAGTGAATATTTGTGCCTTCGAGAACGAGAATAGCAAATTAATAACAGGACAATATAAAATGGTAGGAGTATTGAACAGGTATTTTGTGTCAGTATTCATTTCTAAAGATACAGAAAATATCTCAAGAATGCTTGAATATGGAAAGGAAAAAGGAACTAAAAACTACAATCCCAAGGGAAAAGGTACTAGGAAAGCTATGAATATAAAAAGCTTGCATGTCCCCTGGATCTGATAGCCTACATTCATGGTCTTAAAAGAAGTGGCTGCAGACATAGGCAAAGCATTAGTTTTGACCTCTAAAAATTAGTAAGGTCCTAATGTATTAAAAAAAAATCGCAATTCAAGGAAGATGAGAGATGGAAAGCATGAAACTGCAAGCTATCTAACCTAAAGTTAATCGCAATGAAATGTTAGAATTCATTATTCAGAATGGCATTTAGAAAATCAGACCAGAGTCCGGCAGAGTCAACAAGGTTTTGTGAAAGGGAAATCATATTTAACTAATTTATGAAAGTTCTTTGAGCAAGTAACAAGCAAGTTGGATAAAGGGAGAACTTTTGGTGTGGTGTACTTTGATTTCCAAAAGGCATTCTATAAGGTGCCACTTCTTTGGTTACTTCACAAAATAAGAGTTAACAGAATGTGATGTAACACATGGATGGAACATTGATTAGCACACAGAAAGTAGACAGCAAGGTGGCAGATGGCATATTGGTGCTTGTTACCAGAGGACTAGAATATTACAGAAGTGGAGATTTACTGTAGCTGAATGGGACATTAGCAACAGCATCTGCAGTATTGTGTGCAGTTTTGGTTTCCTTACTTAGAAAAGCTAAAAATGAATTATAAGTCATTGAGAGAAAGTTAACTCAAGTGATTCCTCCAATGAAGGGGTTAGACAATAAGGAAAGGTTGGACATTTTAGGCCTATACTCATTGAGATGTATAAGAACACAAGGTGATCTGAATGAAACATACAAGATCCTGAAAAGACCTGACAGGGTGGATGCTAAGGAATGCTTTCCTTTTATTTAGGTGTGGGGGGGGGGGGGGGGGGGGGGAGGTTGGCAACCAGAATTAAGGGACATAGGTTAAGTATGAGGAATCGCAGATTCAAAACTGACACAAGCAGAATCCTTTTCTTTCTCAGAGAGCTTTATCAGAATGTTTGGAACACTCTTACAGAGTTAGCAGTGGAGATTAAGCCTTTAAGAATATTCAAGACTGAGCTTGACAAATATTTGATCAACAGTGGAATCAAAGGTTCTGGGCAGGGATGGAGGGCAAAAGAGGGTGAAATTGAGTTGGAGCAGTAGTTAGATCACCATGACCTTAAAAAATGGCAGAACAGCCTGAAAAGCAGAATGGCCTACCCCTGCCCCTAAATTTTCTGTTGTATTTGTAACCATTACTGAATGACTATTCAAATAAAAGTAAAATACTGTAGATGCTGGAAATCTGAAATGAAATCACACATGCTGCAGAAACTCAGCAGGTCTGGCAGCATCTGTGCAGAGAGAAACATTAATGCTTAGACTCTGGTATGAGTTAAGTTGGGTTAAAGTCCAGCAGGTTCTGAAAAAGAGTCATACTGGACTCAAAATGTTAATTCTGTTTCTCTCTCCACAGGCCTGCTAGAGTTCTTCCAACACTTGTGTTTTCATTAATAAATCGCTACTAACAATTTGTTTTGGATGCCTCACTCAGCATCTTTGTTCTGTCTGTATAAATCTTTCTTTGAGATAGACTGAGTTGCTGGAAGTCTTGACATCATCAAGAAGCTGCAATCCTCTTTTCACATTCTATCCATTGTATCCCAGATACCCAACTTGAGCCAACTTTGCACACTAATAGCCTTACAAGAGAAGCATTTTTCAATTCATGTGGCTTGTCACCAGTTATAACTGGTGAGCTAATTAGTAGATCTGAATTCAACGGAGTTTGTATGTTTTTGCTGGGGATAGTGAGATTTGGCTATTTTAATTAGGTCTGTGGTGGTTACTTATGGTACAAACATTTAACAACCCTATTTAAACACAAGGAAGTATCATCAACTAACAAAAGGAGAGATTCAAGGAAGAAATGCTACCTCATATTCAATGCTGAATGAATATACAAATGAAGCTCAACTTTCACACCTCACTGGGGAAGTTAACCTTGACATTACATGTAAACAGTGGTTGTGCCCCTGGAGTCTGAAGATGCAGGTTCAAATCTTATCTGCTGTGTAGGTGTGCCATGAAACAGCCAAGTCAGTTTTCTTTAAAGAAAGAACCTGGAAGTTGGTAAAGATCGGAAAGGTCTTGACCAGGACAAATATCTCCCCTATCATATGACCAGTCAGCTACTAGTTCAGGTTTTCATTTCAGTGATAGTGATTACGTTGTCTCCAAAATCAAGGAATAAAATAATTTATTCAATGTGTCAAATCGATAAAATGTATATTTTTGCATCCATTAAGCCACTAAGTTAAAAAATAGTGTCAAGGGAAATAATCTTTAGTTTCAAGCATAAAGAAAGTGGAAATATATTTCATGCATCAAAACTAATCATAAAATATGTTATTACCTGAGTCAAGATAAATTTGTTTTATTCTCCAAAGGAATTCATAAGATTCAGTATTAATTTTGTTTTTATTTGTTTCCACATTAAATATCAAATCTTAAGTAGTGCACCTTTTTAATTATCCCTTGCTTTAATATTCTTCCTTCAGCCATAAAGCTTTTAGATCCTATATATAGATTTTTCACTTCTACTCATGACACACACTTGCCTTGACATTACTGAGCGCTGCTCCTTCATCATTTATAAATTCTGTGTCACTAGCTACCTGATGAAGGAGCAGCGCTCTGAAAGCTTGTATTTCCAAATAAACCTGTTGGACTATAACCCGGTGTTGTGTGACTTTTAACCCCAGTCCAAAACCAACACCTCTACATCATTTATATTACTGCACATAACAAAGTTCATTCCCACAGGAATGGCAAAAAACGAATCAGTGGGAATATTACTTGAGTGCTGTAACACTTCAGAAACAACTCCGAACAATGAAACAAAAATTCTGTCAATCAATTGCTCCATGTTCCTAAATGATAGGTAAAGGACAAGGACTACACTACAGTTGTTGTGAATGTGATGTTTTATACAATGATTATGTTTTGGGCTGTATCTTTAACAAGGTAAAATGGAGTTAAGAAGGTGATATAATGTGTTTTCCATTCTGGGTAGCTTGCTTATCAAAAGGACCAAGTTTGGCAGACAGGATGGAAACCCATTAAGCTTCACGGAGGACAAGCTATAAGTGTTCACCTGAAACAAAGGCAAAGAGGGATTTTTTTTTAAGGAAAGAGACTTAAGTCTGTCACTGACACGAATGGTTGCAGTCTTTGTTGTCAACATAAAGGAAAGCGTTACCTTTCTGTAAGATACCAGGCAGAATGTGGGAGGGTGGATGGTCTCTAGTTGAAGAGATATATTCTACAGCACTGCAAAGACTTTGGAAGAAATCCTCCAGCAGTGACAACAGCAGAAATCACTTCAGTGGTAGCTGGTCAGGGAAGTTTCCAAAAACTAAGTGAAGCACCTTTTGAAGGTCAACTTAAAAAACTTATAACACTTGCATTAAACACGCTAATTTTACAAAGCATTACAATAATTACCACACCATGATCTTCCTCTTTTTCAGTTCTCTGCTCAAAGGCAAGACCACAGCAAAGCACTGTATTTCTTTACTATGGGTAAGGTGGGAAAGCAGGCTCTCAAGTTGACTTAGCTGGAACAGAAATTGAACCCCAGTTTGTTGGTGTTAGTCACAGGCCTCCAGTCTGGAGGCTTGCGACCAACAGTGTACAACAAAATACAACAGGATCTTGATCAGATAGGCTAAAGGGCAGAGGAGTGGCTGATGGAATTTAATTTAGATAAATGTGAGGTGATGCTTTTTGGAAAGGCAAATCAGGGCAGGACTTATACACTAGTAAGGTCCTGGGGAATGTTGCTGAACAAAGAGATCTTGAAGTGCAAGTTCATAGTTCCTTGTAAGTGGAATCACAGGTGGATAGGATAATGAAGGTGGTGCTTGGTATGCTTGCTTTATTGGTTGGTGCATTGAGTATAGGAGTTGTGAGGTCATGTTGCGGCTGTACAAAATAATTATTAGGCCACTTTTGGAATACTGTGTGCAATTCTGGTCTCCTGCTGAAGGCAGTTGTGAAATTTGAAATGGTTTAGAAAAGATTAACAAGGATTTTGCCAGGGTTGGAGAATTTAAGCTGTAGGGAAAGGCTGGATAGAATGGACTATTTTCCTTCGAGCTTCGGAGGCTTGGAGGAGGCGGGGGGGGTTGACCTCAGAAGTTTATAAAACCATGACGGGCATGGATAGGTAAATAGACAAAGTCTTTTCCCCAGAATGGGAGAGTCCAAAACTAGAGGGCATAGGTTTAAGGCGAGAGGGGAAAGATTTAAAAGGGATCTAAGGGGTAGCTTTTTCATACAGAGGGTGGTGTGTGTATGGAATGAGCTGCCAGAGGAAGTGGTGGAGATTGGTACAATTACAACATTTAAAAGGCATCTGGATGGCTATATGAATAAGAAGGGTTGAGAAGGATATAAGGCAAATGGTGGCAAATGGGACTCGATTTACTTAGGATATCCTGCATCTCCTCCTGTAATCTGGACATTTTTAAGATGTCACCATCTATTTCTCTATCTTCCATATCCTTCTCCATAGTAAACACTGATGCAAGATACTCATTTAATCTCTCCCCCATCTCCTGCGGTTCCACATATAGACAGCCTTGCTGATCTTTAAGGAGTTGAAACTTTATTGCTGGAACAGCACAGCAGGTCAGGCAGCATCCAGGGAACAGGAGATTCGACGTTTCGGGCACAGGCCCTTCTTCAGGAATGAGCCCTGAAGAAGGGCCTGTGCCCGAAACGTCGAATCTCCTGTTCCCTGGATGCTGCCTGACCTGCTGTGCTGTTCCAGCAATAAAGTTTCAACTTTGATCTCCAGCATCTGCAGACCTCACTTTCTCCTCTGATCTTTAAGGAGCCCTATTCTCTCCTTATGTGCACTTTTGTCCTTCTTGTACCCTTTGGATTCTCCTTAACTCTATTTGCTAAAGCTATCTCATGTCCCCTTTCTGTGCTCTCAATTTCCCTCTTAAGTATTCTGCTCCTGCCTTTATACGCTTCGAAGGATTCACTCAGTCTCTGCTGTCTATACCTGACATATGCTTCCTTCTTTTTCCTGACCAAACCCTCAATTTTTCTAGTCATCCAGCATTCCCTGCTTCTACCATCCTTTCCTTTCACCCTAACAGGCACATACTGTCACTGGACTCTCGTTATCTCATTTTTGAAGGCTTCCCTTTTTTCAGCCCGCCCTGTAACTGCGAACATCCACACACAATCAACTTCTGATAGTTCTTGCCTAATATCGTAAAAATTGGCCTTCCTCCAATTTAGAGTTTTAATATTTATATCCGGTGTATTATTTTGCATCACTATTTTAAAACTCATAGAATTATGGCTACTGGCCCCAAAGTGCTCTCCCACTGACACCTCAGTCACCTGCCTTACTTTATTTCCCAAGAGTAGGTCAACTTTTGCACCTTTTCTCGAGGTACATCTACATACTGAATCAAAAAACTTTCTTGTACACACTTAACAAATTCCTCTCCATCCAAGCTCTTAGCACTATGGAAGTCCCAATCTATGTTTGAAAATTATAATTGCTTACCATAACCACCCTATTATTCCTACAGATCACTGAGATCTCCTTACAAATGTAATTCTCAACTTCCCACTGACTACTGGGGGGTCTTTAGTACAATTCCAATAAGATGATCATCCCTTTGTTACTTCTCAGTTCCACCAAAATAACTTCCCTTGTCGTATTTCCAGGAATATCCTCCTAAGTACAGTCGTAATGTTATCCCTCAAAAAAAAGTCACTCCTCCTCCTCTCTTGTCCCCCTTCCTATAGCATCTAATTTCTGAAACATTAAGCTGCCAGGCCTGTCCATCCCTGAGCCACATGTCTGTAATTGCTATGATAACCCAGTTCTATCTTCCCAACTATGCCCTCAGATCATCTGCCTTACTTGAGGTCTGGAAGAGATAAGAAATAGTTAGGTCAAAAGAAAATAACAACATCAAAATGTGGACCTTATATAGCTGAGAGCAAGCAAGCACAAGGATGATGAGACACAGGATTTGATGTAAGTAAAGGAACAGGCAACAGTGTTTTGAATAGCCTCAAGTTTACACAGTATAAAAACTGGGAGACTTGCCAGAAATTCTTTGAAATAAAGTCTAGAAGTACAAGTGACATAGGTGAGGGTTTCAGTGGCATGTGATCTCAGATAAGCTTTTCAATTTTCCATGAAAGGTTTTAAAAAGGTGTATAAATACTTTTCAAGCCATGATATATGACCCAAAGATACTTACTGTCTTTTGCTTCCTAATCTTACAGATACTCTTTTGCAAGCATTTAAGATAGGTATGTCAATGTATCTGGACATTAGAATGCTACCAATGGTATTCAGTAATAACACAAGAGGATGGCCACTGGTCATGGCTCAGTTGGCGGCAACCTCACCTCTGAGGTGGATGGATGTGGTATCAAGTCTCACCCCGAAAACTCCAATACTGAAATAAGGATTGATGCTCTAGTGCAGCACTGAGGGGATGCTCTAGTGCAGCACTGAGGGAATGCTACACTGTCAGTGATACCATCTTTTAGATTAATCATTTAACTTCTGTCCTTTTAGTTGACTGTGAAAAATCCAATGTCACTATTTCAAAGAGGAATCAGGAAGTTAGACATCCTGCCAAACGTTTATCCCTCAAACAACATCACACAGAAACAGATGGTCTTGTCATTATCGCACTGTTGGGGAATGAAAGATGCCAACTCTTTGACTGGCTGGATGGCTAGAATGTCAGGACCATAACCAGCTTATAACTGGTCGATAACTTGCACAAGACAGCTGTGGGCAATATGCAACTTAATAAAAGGTAAAATATTAGCCTAGCATCCTTACAAGGCACTAAGCCTGCTGACATAGAAGGAATAATATTACATGTTCAACTAACAGGAGAAGGGTACAAAGGAAACATTAGATCAAGGTGTAGGCTTCACTGTTAGGGTCTTGTTACTCTCAATGTCAGAACCTGGCATAAATAGTTCAGAGTGCGTTCTCTCCATCTATTTTTCTACCTAAACTGGGGCAGTTTACATTATCAGTACCTATATTCCAACATTACTCCCCATGACAGAAGCAAGGGTCAGGAACCTGAGACTGCTACCAGAAAAATACCTACGCCAGAAGAACTTTACTTACTGAAGGATTTAAATGCTCAAGTAGGTACAGATTACGAGGCATGTCCCTCTTGTCTTGAGCATCATAGCCTACATGAGATGAATGAGAACTAACTGCTTAAATTTTGCTGCTGCCATGATCTTTGTGTAATTAACACTTTTTTTCAGAATACAGCATACACAAGGTGTCATGGAGACATCCAGGATAAAGGCTTTTCTGCAGCTGGATCTGATCATCACTAGATGTGACTACCTCAGCAGCACTCTCAGCAGTTGTAGGTACCACAGCACTGACTGTAATACAGATTACACCCTGGTCAAGAATGTGGTGCTGGAAAAGTACAGCAGGTCAGGCAGAATCCGAAAAGTAGGAAAATCAACGTTTGGGCAAATGCCCTTCATCAGGAATGAGTACCCTGTTGTCCAGCAGAGTTAGGTTGCAACACTTGGAGTATTTCTTTCCATTCAAAGCCATCCTCATATCAACGTCATCAGTAAATCCTGATAAAAAAAAACCCACTTCGGTGAACAGGCACCAAACTGCATTTTACCACAGACAGCAGATGTGAAATCATTTGACAAAACCATTGGGAAGGCAAGTGCAGGATAGCACTTTTGTTTTGAGGCTATATCACTGTGATGGAAGCATTCACTAGGAGGCATTCATAGTAACAGTCCAACAGACTGCTATTTGGAGTGTCAATGACAACAGGTTACAATTTTGTCCAGATGTACTGTGACACAGAGATTGCTAGTGGCATGTTATTTAAGGATCATTCACATTTATTTGTATTTCAGGTCCATTAGCAAAGTAAATGGCTCCACTGAAATAAGTCAGGGAAGGTCATCATTGGCTGAAATAAATATTAGGAAAGATGGATGGAACACTACCTTGTGTAGTGTTTTAGGCAGAACACTGTCATCAAGAAACTCTGGATCATAACACCATAAGAAGCAGGAGAAAAATAGACCATTCAGCCCATTGAGTCAGCTCAACCAATGAGATTAAGGTTGATTTGATAATCTTCAAATCCATTTTCCTGCCTTTTCTCTGTAACTTTTGATTCCCTTACTGAATGAAAAAATGTCTACCTCTGGGTCATTAAGTATTGAATATATTTAGTGACTCAGTCTTGACAGCTGTCTGTAACAAAGAATTCCACAGATTCAATACCCTCTGTCAGAAAAGAAAATCCTTCGTACCTTTGTCTTAAACATTTGACCCTTATTCCGGTTCTCACATAGGGGGAAGCAACCTCTCAGCATCTACCCTGCCAAGTCCCCTAAGAATCTTTTTTGTAGTTACCATAGAAAATCTGCCTGTTATGACACAACTGAATAACAGACCCACAGAGTAGAAGATTAACAAAGCTTTTGACTCGCTTATCATGGACAAAGTTCCAGATGTTAATGCTATAACTCATCAAATATGGGAAGCAGGCACTCTTTCTGTATCTGCTGGAATGAATTGGATGTGCCCAAGGATATACATTATGCAAAGATTGGCATGTTCTAAAAGAAAAGGTAGGAAACGTACTTGCCCATGTTGCCCTTATTAGGCTGTTAAACCTGACTGAATGTATCTGTTACTGTTATGGTTTCATAGCTAGAAAATGTACAAATGGTATGATCTTCTCAACCCAGAAGCTACAACAGAAATGCTGTGAACAAAGGAGACTGCTATACATTATCAATCTCACGAAGGCATTTGACCATCTGGTCTACTTAAGCTTCGAAAGAAAACTGGCTGTACACCAGTGTTGCTCAATGTGATCCCTTTTTTCTGTTTCAACATGATGAGTAAGGTCAGCTAGGATTGGCCACATCAGAACATTTGAGATCAGCAGTGGAGTCAGAGTTATGTTCTGGCACCAACACTCTTTGGCATTTTTGTCTACTTACATTCTAAAACTGATGGAAAGCTGATCAACCTTGCTCACCTGAGATTCGCAAGAAAGGTGCGCCAAGTGCTCATCAGAGGTTTGCTCTCTACTGATGACATTTCACTAACATTTTCTTCCTTTTACTTGCCTGGAGAGTAGCAGCTGAAGGAGAACGCTTCCAGCAGCAACAATGCCACAGCTCCACCACAGCCTGAGCAAAGAGCAGGTCCTGAGCTGACTCCCTCAGCCCAGACTCGCAGGCTGGGCAGAGGCTCCAGGTCCACAGATAGGCCTGGCTGCCTGAAGGAGCAGAAGCAAATGAAAAAGGGACAGACAGCAGATCAGAGGCAGCTTCTGGAGGAGCACCAGATGGGGAACAGATGGCTTCTCCCAACCCAGCAACATGGTGGCTTCCAGCAGCCTGGTAGGGTGGTCTCACCCTAGCGGCATCTTCAGGGTATTCCATTGTTCCTTAATTGGCTTTCCCCAAGCCCAGGAACTGTTAACTGAACTGTGATTAACTTTGTCTCAATTTTACATTTTTTTATTGTTATTATGTATCACTAATGTAGGTGCCACAGTGTGGCAACTTATAAAACTTTTCACTATATTTTTCACTTAAAAGTACATGTAACAATGAATAGCCATAATATTCGACACTGGAGAATGCCGTCAATCAGACTCTCTCTTGCCTGTGAAGAGTTTTTTTTCACCATCAGTATCAAGACGACAAATGTCCAGGATATTACTACACCATCATCTACCAATATGGAAAATGTTGTTGATAATTTCACATATCTAGGAAAATGTTGATAACTTCACATATCTAGGCTTTACAATCACCAGCAGTGGGTCACTTAATGCTGAAATCAATGCACAGCAGCTGTTATGTACAAACTGACTAATAGACTGTGTAACATCAGCAACCCATCTGAGAACATAAAACTGTACCACACATCCATCTTCAGTGTAGTCCTTTACAGTGCAGTCGTTTACAATGTACACTCGGCAGGAGAAAATGCTGAACAATTTCTTTCGTCACTGTCTCAGATATATTCTTGGTATTGCTTCACAGGATAAGGTTACCAACACAGAAGTCCTGGAGTGTGCTAATTCCATCAACATACACTCATTGGTAAACTAACAAACCCATGTTCATTAGACAGATGATGGTTATATACTGAAAGGTCTTCAGTACACTCACCAACCTAGGATAACATCTCAGATATCCATAATTCTGCTATACACACATTTGCAATGGGAAATGAAGTTGACAGATATTGACATTGTGAATTAAGAGACAGTCACTGTGACCTCTGGAGGCTGACAGTTTGGAAAGACATTGGAAGAGAACATTAGTTGAAATTAGAAGCTCAGCTGGAAGAAAAAGAGTGCAGAGAAAATAGAGGCCAACAAATTGTAGACTTTCTCAGCCTACTGCCTTCCTCAGCAGCAAAGGGGCAAAGATGTCATGTCAGAAATGGGTTCCTGAGTCACACCAGGCAGAGTTGAACACCACAGCAGAAGCCATCATCTTATGAGATGGAAAGTTGCTACTTAGCTGTTTATGGCACTTTGCTTTAAACAATTTAGATGCCATGTTTCCTGCAATACAATAGTGACTATGCTTCAAAAGCACCAAATTGTTTGAAAACCCCTGTGGAACATAGTGATGAAAGGTGGTGCCTTATAAATGGAAGTCTTTCCTTTTTATAATGGAATAACTGGTGGGTTACATCACTTGGATTAGTTTAGAGTAAACCTGGAGAAACAAGGTTAAATTTCAAATCAATGACCCTTCATCAGTTACATTAGGTAACCGGCCCAAAATATTAATTCTGTTCCTCTTTCCACAAATGGCGCCAAAGTTGTTGACTGTTTCCAACCTTTAGTCCCAGATGACCAGCAACTCCAGTATTTTGATTTTGAACTTTGGACGATGTGTTGACTGCACTGAACTCTAGCAATTCAGGTGTTCAATGAGATAGTACCAATCTTTATACAAAGCCTCCTTTACTGAACAGCCCACACGTTATTTTCAATTTCCCAAAAGGCATCTTGTTAGTTGAAACATTAAGGCAGGGCTTCATTTACCTTTGATGTTCAGGTGAATATCAAAACTCCAATGTATATCTAATTCTTCTAACATCCTGTTCCATATCCATGTATTAAGTAACATCTCCAAAAAAGATATTAATCAGTCAAACATTTAATTTCAGTTTATAAGACCTTGCTTTTTCTGTTAGATCGTGCTCTACTAGATCTTGCAATTGAATAAATCCAATGTCACATTTGCTAGTATACATTTCAAAGAGTATCTTTGTCCTGTGATGTTTCTCAGATAAATAATTAAGATTTTATATGAGATATTTACATGTGTTGGTCCCTTGTTCTCTCTTGCAGGTGGTAAGGAGGAACTGAAGTTGTGCTTTGTGTTACAGATTTTGGAAGGCACAGATGCCAGCTAACCATCAGGGTCATGTAAAACATAGCACTTGAAATTCATGTAGGCATAAAGATGCAGGACTAATTTAAAGGTCATTGGTCCCTTTGGTCCATTGCAATGTGGAAGCAAGTTTTATTTTTAGTCATACTTCAGCGCACTATTGTAATCTGAAACATTTCAGTGGGGCGCTGCTTACAAATAGATGCTAATCTATTGCTTATGAAGTGGAAACAACAGAAATATCCAATAGATGACACGATTCTACTGGCCTCATTTAAGGTGCCAGGCTTCCAAAAGCAAACAGAAATTCTACCCATCTCAGTAACCACACAGAATTCCAGAAGTTGCCTGCCCACATGTCAGTCATCTAGTCATCAACAGCTAGACTCCTGGTGACTCTAAGTAAATTGTTTTTGTGTGCATTTTGGTCACCCTAACTGCAAAGGGGATCACTAGAAATAGATGTTAGGACTCGAGTAAAATGTCAAAATTAAAATGGGACATGACTGAGGTGCTCATATGATGGCTCATTAGGACAGCAATTTAGAGCTGAAGACTGGAATATAAATTCAGAAAGTCACAGAGCAAGATCAAATTCCCTTCCCAGCAGAATATAAACAGTCTTAACCCTGACAAAACAAGAGCAGGATGAAGATATTTGAGTTTTGATTGAAAGACATAAGGTTAAGCATAAATGTTGAATATCTAAAAAACATGATTGTTTTAAAGCTATTTACATCATATAGAATGCAACTGTTCAGAGCCAGAGGTGTGGATCATATCGGGTTAATATACTTGACTTTCTTCATATATTACGTGTTTCAAAAGATTTTATCTTCTTGGAAGTTAGCTGTTGCTTGTCAACTCCCTCAGGATAGTACAAAATGTGCATGACCTGTGGAAATATCAGATTTGATCGAACAAAAGCTTTCTCTTATTGAATATTTTATGTCGTGCAGATGCAGTTCCATTTGGGAAAAATGTATTTGTAATAAACACCATTCATGTTATCAAATTGAAAAAGCTGGAAACATTTCTCTGGAAAGCAAGGGAGGAGATTGCAGAGCCATTGGCCTTGATTTTTATGTCCTCGTTGTCTACAGGAATAGTGCCAGAAGACTGGAGGATAGCAAATGTGGTTCCCTTGTTCAAGAAGGGGAGTAGGGATAACCCTAGTAACTATAGGCCGGTGAGTCTCACTTCTGTTGTGGGCAAAGTCTTAGAGAGAATTGTAAGGGATAGCATTTATGAACGTCTGGATCGGAATAATGTGATCAAGGATAGTCAGCATGGTTTTGTGAACGGCCGGTCGTGCCTCACAAACCTTATTGAATTCTTTGAGAAGGTGACTAAGGAGGTGGACGAAGGTAAAGCGGTAGATGTGGTGTATATGGATTTTAGTAAGGCGTTTGATAAGGTTCCCCATGGTAGGCTACTGCAAAAAATACGGAGGTATGGCATTGAGGGTGAGTTGGAGGTTTGGATTAGGAATTGGCTGGCTGGAAGAAGACAGAGGGTAGTAGTTGATGGCAAAGGTTCATCTTGGAGTGCAGTTACTAGCGGTGTTCCGCAAGACTCTGTTTTGGGACCATTGCTGTTTGTCATTTTTATAAATGACCTGGAGGAGGGGCTACAAGGTTGGGTGAGCAAGTTTGCGGATGATACGAAAGTCGGTGGAGTTGTTGACAGTGAGGAAGGATGTGTCAGGTTACAGCAGGATATAGATAAACTGCAGAGCTGGGCAGAAAGGTGGCAAATGGAGTTCAATGTAGGTAAGTGTGAGGTGATTCACTTTGGTAAGAGTAACAAAAAGATGGGGTATTGGGCTAATGGTCGGATACTTGGTAGTGTGGATGAGCAGAGGGATCTTGGTGTCCATGTACACAGATCTCTGAAAGTTGCCACCCAGGTAAATAGTGCGGTGAAGAAGGCATATGGCGTACTGGCTTTTATTGGTAGAGGAATTGAGTTCCGGAGTCCTGAGGTCATGTTGCAGTTGTATAAGACTCTGGTGCGGCCGCATCTGGAGTATTGTGTGCAGTTTTGGTCGCCATACTATAGGAAGGATGTGGAGACACTGGAACGGGTGCAGAGGAGGTTTACCAGGATGTTGCCTGGTATGGTAGGAAGATCGTATGAGGAAAGGCTGAGGCACTTGGGGCTGTTTTCATTGGAGAAAAGAAGGTTTAGGGGTGACTTGATAGAGGTGTACAAGATGATTAGGGGTTTAGATAGGGTTGAGCATGAGAACCTTTTTCCACGTATGGAGTCAGCTATTACGAGGGGGCATAGCTTTAAATTAAGGGGTGGTAAGTATAAGACAGATGTTAGGGGTAGATTCTTTACTCAGCGAGTCGTGAGTTCATGGAATGCCCTGCCAGTAGCAGTGGTGGACTCTCCCTCTTTATGGGCATTTAAACGGGCATTGGATAGGCATATGGAGGATAGTGGGGCTAGTGTAGGTTAGGTGGGCTTGGATCAGCGCAACATCGAGGGCCAAAGGGCCTGTACTGCGCTGTATTTTTCTATGTTTCTATGTTTCTATTCAGCATGTCAGACAGTGATTGTAGAGGGAGAAACAGTTAACATTTCAGACCTTTGGCCTTTCATCAGAAGTATTTGTTCATTCTATTCTGCAAAATATACAAAGGCTAGTGTGGTTACCTGATGAAGTTCATCAAATTGAGAAGTTAACATTGTTTCTCACTTCATAGATGCTGCCTTCCCTGTCAATTATTTCCAGAATCAACAGTGAATTGTATTCTGCTTTTAACTTTATTTCACGTTGTCTTGGCCTGGAAGAATTCTTTTTTGACTGAGAGTTGCAGAATAATTTTTCATGGTCCATATAGGGCTGAAATGTTATTCTTCTGTTGAAAGTCTTATACTTGCAAAAATTTCTCTCTCTTCCTCTTATTATCCACAAACAGCTGAAGCAATAACTGCATGTTATATAAAACCCATCTTAGGCTTTCATCCTCTAAACCACTTTCATTCGGTCAGTGCAAAATTTTGGCCAATACTGAAAACTTCCAAAACATTCCAGCTGACTGAAGTCTCCACATGGTGCAGTAAGGGAGGAGGGGCGTGGGGGCGGGAGTTGCACTTGTAAAACTGCTAGTCAACACTCAACTTAAAAAACTGAGTTAAAAATGTATTGCCTTGTCAACAGATAAAAGCCCTGGAGTCAGCCTAAATTTGAATAACATGGGGAAAAAAAGAATAATTATAAGTGAATGAGGAAGATGAAAAAACAAAGCCTTTCAAATAAGTGTTGAAAGTTGATCTTAACATAACTTTCTCTTGTAACCAGTAGGTCATGCCTACTAAAAGAAGGAATTATTCTTAATCAGAAATTCAGTTTTCCATTTACAATGGCATTCATTTATTTTCATTCACAGAACTGCATTGCTCTCTTGCCGAGGGACTTTAAGGAAATGATAAAAGAAAAGCTTTTAGAGAAATAATGTTGAAAAGTGGAAAACAAAACTAGTGGATGAAGCAATTAAACATTGGATAACCAGGTAGAAACCAGAGATATATGCAAACATCATAACAATTCAAATCACTAGTGTCTTCTGCAGCTATAGACAACCAAACTTCTTTTGTAAAGACAACAGCTGTTTCTTCAGAATATTTCTTTTGCTGCTGAAATGAATGGAGGAAATTCATGTTGCACTCTTCCTGATAAGTGGAATTTTTTTTTTCAGAAACATTCTTAAGGAAAGATTATTTCCATCTATTATCCCAGCACATGAAAGTGGTAAAGAGATTTTTGGATAGACATTAATATAACTACAGTAACCAATTTAAAACAAATATTCTTAGTTAGATATTTCAAAAAGACAAGACAAGAAAATTAGGGGCAGCGGCATGAGTCGTACATATCTTTGTAATGTTTACGAAGATGCGTTCTTCCTTTTAGTAGAGTTAACTTACCAACACTTGTTCTGTGACTTCTACTACATCAGAACATTGAGAAATAGCAGTTGGCAAGTAGTTCCACAGCACCATGGAAACCACAACAACACTCAACATGATCACATTCAGAAGCAAAAAGGGGCAGAGTGCATGGTTGGGTAATTGGACAGAGCTGCTCCCATTCCACTGGCACAATTTTGCTGCAAATGAACTTTTTGTCGCAGTTTTGGAGAAGTACAGCTGGAAGAGCTCCAAAAAATGTCTGCTTAACTGCTAAATTCATTTGATTTTAAATTAGCATTTTCCTCTATACACATTATATCAACTGAAATATGTATTACAAACAAAATTTAAAGAAGAATAAACATTCAGATCTGAACTTTCCCATAAATCTTCTTTGTCATATGGCCATAGTTATTTTTTATTCTCCTTAGATCTCATTATAAGGCATAACCTTTGTTTACTGGCCAGGATAGGAAAATGCACTTTAATCTTACTTCCCTGGATCAAAGTTCTCAACTTTGATGCACCATCCTTCCCAAACACTTCACATTTAGGTTTGGGATAAAACCACTAAACTCCAGCAAGTTGTTCTGCCACTATACATACAAAAGATTTGCAAAAGATTCTTCACTATATATCTTCTTTATGTCCATACAATGCTGCTAACTTGTAAGTAATTTGGTAATATTATTGTAAGATTGCTTTGCTTTTCATTTTCACAGAAAATCACAATGAAGCAATATCAACTTTTTCTTTGGTTAAAGATTTTACATTTTAATAAATACAAACACCTAGGTAATATAAACACTTCACCCAAATAGATAAGTAAGGAGAAATTGACTAAAACAAAAGGATAATGGCTATCACTTATTCTGGCATCGGATAACTTGTTAGCATCTCCTACAGTATTGCAGGAATTTCAGTCGTATTATAAAGAGAATCAATTCACTCAGGTGCTGAAAGGCTAGTTTGAGTGGGATACCAAGAGGAGAGTTCGATTCCTGTATCGGATGAGGTTACGATGCCTTCTCAACCTTTTTGCTTCTGAATGTGATCATGTTGAGTGTTGTTGTGGTTTCTATGGTGTGGTGACTCTCAGGTTAACTCACTACTAGTCATCCCTCTCTGAGACAGCAGCCCTATGGGATTACAGTGACTCTCTGGAATATCATGTCAAATTACATGATCATAATGATGCATGACTGCCAGTATTTTTGTCATTAGTTCAAATGGATTGCAAATTCCTGGAGTCCTCACATGAGCAGAATAAGGTAAAAATTTAAAATTGCTGTCAGCAATTCAACATTCCTTCCGATTTGAGATCCAACAGACTGCAATTCCCACACCATTAGTGAAGAAACAAAACTTCCACTTATGTGCAATTAGTCCCACTAAGTAATATTGAACAAGTTAAACTCTGTTAAAGAAAGTGTCTATTTCACTGAACTAGACTTACAATTTATAATAAATTAGTCCTAGTAAGCTATATTTGCAACTGTGAAATGTAAAGTGGTGTACGAGATTGGGGGGAACAGATCAGAAACTGAAGTGGTTGAGATGATTGAAACGCCAGCGGTGTAGAGCACAGATTGTTGGAAACTAGGGGAATGGGAGGGAGATGATGGAAATTGTCACAAACTGGTGGAAGACAAATAACAGCAGGAACCGATGGAGAGAGAATATCAGGGACTGCAATATGTTTGATTGGGAATGTGAAGAACTTGAAGGAGCAGGGTAGGGAACATCACAGATGGGAGTGGTCAGGAAATTTCAGGAACTGGAGGAGGGCAGAAAGTATTAGAAACTGGTGGGAGTGCTAGACAAAGTCAGGAATTAGTGAGAGAGAAATCAGAAATTCATGGAGAGGGAAGGTCAGGAACTGGTGTAGAGTTTGGGGAAGGGAGTGTGAAGTAGATGGGGAATTGGAGAAAAAGACAAAAACAACAGTGGTGAGGAAGAATATAATCCAAGTCGAAAGTTGTGGAGGGGTGGGACACAGCATCATGCCTGAGGGATTGTCATCCAGAACTAACATGCTCTGTCAGATCTGTGTCTCATTCTTCCAATCCTACCACTTGTGCACCTGCAGTACATTCTTACTCTCCCCTCCCACCAATCCTGATGGCATACACTTGACTATGAACAACAGGGAATTGATTTCTTGGAAAGTTCAGTACACGGACATTTCTGGAAATCTGCTATCTAATACTAGAAATGCTCAGCAAGTCAGGCAGCTTTTATGGAAAGATAGACAAAGTTAACATTTCAAATTCTGATGAGAAGCTATTGACTCAAAGCATTAACTCGGCTTTTCTTGATAGATGGATGCTGCCTGACCCCTTGAGCATTTCCAGCATTTTATGTTTTATCAATCAACTGATGACTGGGAGGATAAGACAGGGCAGGCTATGCAGGTCCATTTTAGAATTTTCTTGCTTCAATAGTCGCCTGTCCATATGAACAAGTAGATGTTATTGCTTTGGGAGTACTGGAGTAGGTTGGCTTGGGCCACAGGAAGCTCTCTAATTCATTGTTTTGCTACTTTTCAGCTGGGATATTTGCTATGCCCAGTGTGAGTGTGCTGACACAAAGACGGACAACATTAACCACAAGAAGTAAATATTTATGGAACTTAGTTAAGTAGTTTGTTTTACAGCATTTTAATTTCAAAGTTCTTAAAGACTGTGAGGCAATCAAAATTAAGACTGGAAAAACACTTTGGCCTCAATGTGAAAATATCACCCAAACTCTCGATCCTCCTCTCCAATAAATGCATTGTATAATAAATAGCACTACATTGGACTTTTACTCGATTTACATCTTATCTCTTGGGATTTCCAAAAATGCCTATGGTATAAAATAGAAATTAAGTTTGAAAATAAGAAATCAAGAATAGGATTCATGTGAACATAGTGTTTTTGAGTCCAGTTTACCAATTCAATTTCAGAAGTAGAGAATCATTTCCTTGCAGTTTAACCAACTGATCAGAGCCAAGAGACAACAATTTGGAATTATATATCGGTTGGAATCTTCCCAGGTCCTGAACTATGTGGGCCACAGCAAGTCACATGTTGGAAATCACTTGAGAAGTCCAGCAGGGACCTATCAATGTTCCATTTTCCAAACATGTTTTGAATGGCAAGATGAGATTCTTATCTTTTTAATAGGGAGATTTCCATTCTCCCACCTGCTCAACAGAAACTAGATGCCAAAAAGTTCAAAAACCAGAGCAGGTATCTTGTGACTCCAACTCTCCACTTGTTCCTCTAGGTTTCCATTTTGGGACATTTGGCATCACTGTTCACGGGCAGTGACTGCGTTCACCCACTATATCCACAGATCTTGGCATCCAACCCTACCATCCCTGATCCACGTACATGCAATTACATACTAGCACTTCTCATTACAATGTTGCTACAAGAACAGTTGTGTGCTGGGCCAGCCACTCACCTCAGGAATGGGCCATGGTACATCTCAGTGATCCTCACTCACTTTCGGCCTACCTGAATGCTCACAGCATCTCTGCCTTGCTGTGTCATTTTGCACAGTCTTCTTTCCTAAAGCTAATAGGTTCACAGTACATCTGTCTTGCCTTGCCTTTTAGTGCAGACTCAAAGTGAAGCAGCTTGTTATGGTTGTCAGCAGTCACTAGTCAAGGGGGTGGGCATATAGCTATATAGGACATGCTACATCAATGTCACATTTGGATTCTATGCCAAATGTGTTCCAGTCAAATGGTTGTGGCTCAAACTCTCAGAGGCAGAGTCCTCAATCAAGTCAAGGGTGACACCCTGCAGACAGAAGGCCAGCACAGCAAGTCAAGGACAGGTCAGATAGCAGTCCATGGTCTGTGACTCTGTCAGTCAGTCATTTGGGTGGTTATGATCAGAGGACTCTCCTTGTAGGAGCTAAGGAGTTACTTATTCAGCACACCCCTCCCATTTTGGCTTTTTCTTGTGGGCCATTTTTTTCTTGGAATGAAACAAAGTGAATGATTGAGTGAGTTGTTGGTACTGGTGCAGGTAAAGGAAAGTTGGTGAGGTATTCCCTGTGAGTGACCTAAGAGGTACAGAGGTCATACAGTGTTAGTGTGTAATGGGATTGGATGGATGTCAGCAAATGAGCGAAGTTAAAAATTGGAGATATAGTGGAGAGTGAAGAAGGTTACCTCAGATTACAACAAGATCTTGATCAGATGGGCCAGTGGGCTGAGAAGTGGCAAATGGAGTTTAATTTAGATAAATGTGAGGTGCTGCATTTTGGGAAAGCAAATCTTAGCAGGACTTAAACACTTAATGGTAAGGTCCGATGAAGTGTTGCTGAACAAAGAGACCTTGGAGTGCAGGCTCATAGCTCCTTGAAAGTGGAGTTGCAGATAGATAGGATAGTGAAGAAGGTGTTTGGTATGCTTTCCTTTATTGGTCAAAGTATTCAGTACAGGAGTTGGGAGGTCATATTGGGGCTGTATAGGACATTGGTTAGGCCACTGTTGGAATGTTGCATGCAATTCTGTTCTCCTTCCTATCGGAAAGCTGTTGTGAAATTTGAAAGAGTTCAGAAAAGATTTACAAGGATGCTGCCAGGGTTGGAGGATTTGAGCTATAGGGAGAGGCTGAACAGGCTGGGGCTGTTTTCCCTGGAGCATCGGAGGCTGAGGGGTGACCTTATAGAGGTTTATAAAATCATGAGGGGCATGGATAGGATAAGTAGACAAAGTCTTTTCCCTGGGGTGGGGGAGTCCAGAATTACTGGGCATAGGTTTAGGGTGAGAGGGGAAAGATATAAAAGGGACCTAAGGGGCAACTTTTTCATGCAGAGGGTGGTACGTGTATGGAATGAGCTGCCAGAGGAAGTAGTGATGGCTAGTACAATTGAACATTTAAAAGGCATTTGGATGGGCATAGGAATAGGAAGGGTTTGGAAGGATATGGGTTGGGTGCTGACAGGTGGGACTAGATTGTGTTGGGATATCTGGTTGGCGTGGACAAGTTAGACCAAAGTGTCTGTTTCCATGCTGTACATCTTTATAACTCTATAACTCTAAGATGTTGCTTGCAACAGTGAGAGTGGTAGAGCATCAGCCTTAGTGAGTGGTCGGTGCAGTAGCAAAGCTACAGTGAGTGTGAGGTAGCTGAAGGAAGATAGTGGCACATACCCTGCAAAGCAGAGAAGATCAATAACTTTCTTCCCAGACTGCTGACGAATCCTCCAGGTTGAGACCATACTGACCCAGGTGCCAACATTGGACGAGGCTGGCAGGATCTGGGGTCATGTCATCCTCTGCCAGTCGTAGGGAAAGAAGACAACCACCCTCTGCATCATTCCATCCACCATGACCTCAAGGTTCCCAACTACAAGATGGGATGATGATTTCCTAGATTTTGACTAACTGCTGTCTGGAATCTACTGAGGTCTCAGAAGTGGCAAGTGCTTCCACCTACAACCAGTGAGAATATCATGCTGGTATTGGGTGAGACATTGTTATAGGGTCAGGGTACATGGTTAATGAAGTGAGCTGGGACAATAGCATGAGAAAACTTGACAGACTTCATGGAGAGAAACCCTCTATGGAACTCAACAATGGATTCTCCATCCACAAACAAATTAAAAGTTGGAACTAATTCTCCAAGTATCTCTCTTAATAATCTGACCTAAATAATCTGACCTTCCCCTCAAAATATTACCAAGAAAAGACCAGGTAGATAAACTATTTCCACTGGTTAGGGATTATCGAACTTGGGCCCGTAGTCTAATAATTGGGGCCAGACCATTTGGAAAAAATGTTATGAAGAACTTTACGCATAAAGAGTGGTAGATGTTTGGAAAGACATTTGTAGATGTTCACAAATGACAGTGGATGCTGGATCAGTTGAATATTTTAAATCAGGGATAAATAATATTTTGTTAAGGAATGGTATTAAGGGATCTAGGCCAAAGGCAGGTGTGTGGACTTAAGCCACAGATCAACCATGATCTGAGTGAATGATGGAACAAGCTCCAGGGGCTGAATGGCCTACTCCTGTTCCGATGTTCCTGTATACTGTTAATCATTTATCATAACAATACAAGAACTGGTTAGAAATGAAAGACATTTCTACATAAGAGGAAAGGAAATTGCTTAAATCAATGGACCTTGTAAAGACTGTATGTTTTACTAACAAGGACTGCTGAAGGGATTGCTGCACATTTCAAAAGGAAGTTTCTGATTCTCATTACATGTGGTATTTACATAGCTGTCTGTTCAAAGAAGTTTAGTTACAGATGGGCTGGCATGAAGGGGTGTGTACGAATTGAGAATCAGCCACCGACAAGTAGCTGTTTGATAACTGGCCACCACTTTGCCGATCAATGACAAATGTTTCCTGCTTGCCAAAACTTGTGACAGGCTCCTAGGGCAGCTAAGTGGTTTGTGGGTGTGTAAAATATGATATAGAGGTATTTGGACCTCTAGAAAAGGAGACCTCTCTCTCTCTCTCTCTCAGGAGCAGGAGAGTTGACGTTTCGAGCATAAGGTCTTCATCAGGAATGAGGGGGACTCTCCTGCTCCTCTGATGCTGCCTGACCGGCTGTGCTTTTCCAACACCACATATTTTGACTCTGATCTCCAGCATCTGCGGTCCTCACTTTCCCCAAAGTATGACAACCTACATATTCCCCCCTTCAGTAAAGAACCCTGTAGCCAATTGGTAGTGCATCTGGTATCAAATACAAGTATTGAAAAATAGAACAAACTGAAATAACCTGCCTCTAAAACTCCTCCTTGTATTGTGCATCTTATACATTAAAATTCAACATTCTCATTTTACAGGATATCATTTAAAGTCATAGAATCATAGAGATGTACAGCACGGAAGCAGACCCTTCGGTCCAACTCATCCATGTTGACGAGATATCCCACCCCAATCTAGTCCCACCTGCCAATACCCGGCCCATATACCTTCAAGCCCTTCCTATTCATATACCCATCCAGATGCCTTTTAAATGTTGTGATTGTACGAGCCTCCACCACTTCCTCTGGCAGCTCATTTCACACACGTATCACCCTCTGCGTGAAAAAGTTGTCCCTTAGGTCTCTTTGATATGTTTCCCCTCTTACCCTAAACCTATTGCTCACATTTTATTTGAATGATAATATGTGGACATTTTGTTCGTGAAAATGGTAACATATTCAACAAGATAGTTTTCAAGTTAATTCTACCATTTACCAACAAACAAAAACAATCAAGGTGATAGTGTAATTTCAATTCAGTTGATACACTGTTTTTAAAAGAGGAACTGTGTACATTTAAATTGCCACATTGTTGCAGTTACTTCCTTTTATGTGCTAACAAATTAAAGCCTAAGTCAGTCAACCGGACTCACCCATGTCAGCCAATACAAACAGTCAGAGCTTTATGTGAGAACAAAGTTTTGGGAAGGAAGAATACTTGGGATCGTGCTTATTTCCTGAGTCATTTCCTAATCATAAAAGGTTGTGACATCTGCCTTAGCAAACTCTTGCCCAGTGTGTTCTGTCTCTTTAGATGGATTGGGAAATTCATGGTGGGCCACTGCCAAGCAAGTGGTCTAAGTAAAAAAGTAGCTCATTGTCAATGGAACTGAAAGATCCTTATGTGTAAATGAACGATGCAATGAAGGATCACGCTAAAGTGACAAGGGTGATTATAGGATTAACAATTGACCTCTACAGCATCTGTACTTTCTTGTTGGAGGTCCCATTACTTCTCTACATAGCTATCTATTAGACTAGTGAGTGTGTATGTCACTATGTGTGACAACTTTTTACTTTACTTGTTCACAGGATATGACCAGGCCAGCATTTATGTCCTCCATCGTCTCAACTGCCCTTGAGACGATGGTGGTGATCCTCCTCGTTGATCTGCTGCAGTCCATGTTGTATAAATCCACTCTATGGAATATCTTACAGCATTACCCATAACATAATAGGTGGTATTTATAATGATAGAATTGTGACATCTAATGCACAATGTTGTTGCGATCAAGAAGTGTGTTAATATTTTGAACACAATTTGCCGCTCAGTGTATATAATTTAATCAATCTGTTCCAATGCATTCTGATTTAGGGGACACAATGGTTAGCACTACTGCCTCACAGCGCCAATGACCCGGGTTTGATTCCGGCCTCAGGTGACTGTCTTTGTGGAGTTTGCACATTCTTTTCATGTCTATAGGGGTTTCCTCCGGGTGCTCTGGTTTCCTCCCACAGTCCAAAGATGTCCAAAGAGGAGGATCAAAGGTTAGGTGGATTGGCCCAGGGAAATGCAGGGTTACAGGAATGCAGTGGGTCTGGGTGGGATACTCATCGGAGGGGTGGTATAGACTTGATGGACTGAATGGCCTGCTTCCACACTGTAGGGATTTTGTGACACATCTCTGAAGTAAGTGGGACTTGAAGCCAGGCCTTCTGGCTCAGAGGCAGAGACAAAAGCACTGCTCTGCAAGAGCCCAACAAAATGTTATTGCTTGCTTTTGACCAAGGGTCTGTGCACTTGTAAACTACAACATTACAGAAACAGAACACCGACTCAACGTAAAGGCACTGACTTTCAAATAGTGATGTGCTAAAATGGCATACAAAAGATGCATGGTACCCAACCAACAGAGAACACCTGCTTAAAGAGAATGAATTAAGCCATTACTTTTTGCTTCAGGAACATAAATGAAAATAAGTAATGTATAAACAAGTTTATTTAATCTGTTGCAATACATTCTGCTGATCAAAGATAATCTCAAGACCATTATGGACAGTCATGTTAGAATGCCATTGAACAAAGCAAATTTTGTTCCTCTGAGGCTTTCATACTCAGAATGATCACACAATTGGCATTTTCAATTACTTCTAACTGAACAGCAGCAAGTATTTATCATATGCATGTTTTAGTTTTAATTTTATATATACACACTAGAGCTTCACACACAAAGTTATGCCTACATACTCCTGCAATTCTGGCAGGAAGAGAAATGGGAGAGAATGCACTTGAAACAAACTTTAAAGCACCATGTTTGCTGCACTTCCTGTATTGTGCATACTTTCAGAACACCTTTATAGTTATTCAAATAAGAGGCAGTGGACTGATAGTTATAGATAAAACTGCTACCCATCAGCAGGAGAACACTGGATGGCAAGGTTACATCAGTCTCCGTGATTGTTGACTGCTGTCACATTCATCACCATAGTAGGGAAGTTAATAATTTGAAGTTGCATCCTTTAAAAAAGGTTTATTTAAACATCAATTTATAACAATTAAACAAGCATACAGGAGCAGAAACACATTTTAAGTCAGCTCATCTCTGTTCTTGTGCATTGTGTAAAAACAATCACAGATGCAATTTAACTACTTAACTAATCTAAAGATGACAGCTCCAATGTTCACTGTACTATAATGTGCTCTTAATATTATTTTTCTTAGAAGTAAATAGATTAGAAGGACTTTACTGCTGTTATGTATGAAAGGTTAAGATAATAAATTTCTTGGTTGTCATGCGCACAATCATTACAGAGTCTTTCCCTACCTTTGCTGCTCTTTTGAGTAAGATATATCTCTAAAGTTTCAACCTCTTTAATAATAAGTGAATCAATAAATCTTACCAGAATAAAGAAATTTTTAAAAAATATTAACATCTTCCACTGCTTGTTTTTCCGAATTGTTGTGTATTTCTGATCAGCCAAAAGCTTTTTCATTTATTTACAAGATTCGGCATTACTTATATGATACTTCTTACTGCCAATCCCTAATTGTGCTTGAGTAGAAACTGTTGGTGATGCTCCTTTCGAATAAAAATGAGAAGCTTGCTAGGCCATTTCGGAGGACTGTTGAGAGTTCACCATATTACTGGAGTCATATATGAGCAAAATCAGGTAAGGACAGCAGATCTGCCTCCCTAAAGGAATTGAGGTTTTATGAAAATTTGGTACCCATTCATGGTCACCATTAATGTTACTAGACTTATTTCAGATTTTAATTAACTAATTGACCGAATTCAAACTCCCCAGATGCTCCAGTGGGATTTAAGCTCATGTTTCCAGATCGTTAATACAGGCCACTAGATAATACTAGAACTACTCCAAACAGCAAGCTGTTGCTTCTAATATTATTGTGCAGCAGAGTCAGCAATTCCCTGGATACAATGAGATAGCTATACTGATATCCAAAGGTAAATAGAGATTGATCCATGGATATGTCACAAACATATCATTTCCTCTTTGTTTCCAACTTCTCACAATTAGTAATTCCTCCAAAATAGTTTCCTTGACAATACCACAACAATCACTGTAAAAAACATTGACAGCATTCATTTAATGCAATATGATCAGTGCAATTAACCAAAACAAATTAATCCTAACAGTGTGAAAAACATACAAACACCAGAACTGGGCGCATAGACCATACAGCCAGTTGAATCAATATGATTTAATATGATAATGGTTGATCTTTGCCCTCTAATCCAGATCCCTATTTACTCCCCATACGCCTCAATGCTTTGAGTGAAATCTGTTTCAGGAATCACAATTTATCAAACCAGAATCTTATCATCATTCACTTTATCAGGCTCCTAACTATGCTCAAAAATAATCCATTACTATCTACTATTTAAGATAAGTATCATTCAGTTATAAAGTAGTGCAGTATTACCACAAACGTAATTTGCAGTGGACTGTTCAGGTAATTATCACCATGGTCACTTGCACATTAAGTGATTCTCTGTGGAGGTACCAAGTAGAGGCTAGACTGAACCAGAAGAAATGACATCTGGGCCACTTTCATATAACCCTAGCAACTAGCTTCAGATTGATAATAGTGAGACATGGGAATCAGTCATATATTCTCAGGCATAACATATTGTACTGGCAGTACCAAATGAAATAGAAAGGTATCACATCAGTTTGATAAGAAAGCAAGTAAACCTCACATTGTCTTAGTAATCATAGTCAAAGTCAGATTTGTGTTAATATGATTCCTGTACATGCATGTTGACCAATAGCTGGTCAAGGTTCTGAATATGGCCTTACTGCTCCTCTAATGCTGCCTGAACTGCTGTGCTTTTCCAGCACCACTAATCCAGAATCTGGTTTCCAGCATCTGCAGTCATTGCTTTTACCCACCTGTAATTTTGGTCAGCGTAATTCCTGAAGGGGGAATTAAATTTTCTGTAGGGTATAGCCAGAACCTGAGAGGCAGGTGTCTACTATTTCCACTCCAGCTGAGAAAAACACAAGTGCTACTTTATGTATTTTATTCCACAACTCTACCAGCAAGCCAAATAGCATTGCTGCTGAGCATCTCCAGAGAAGTAATTTTCATATTCTTTAACTTCACCTCAGTTATGGTTAGCTCTAACAGAGTGTGAGGGAACATTGACATTAATGCTTGATCAGCTGACCTCAGATTGACTTGTTGATCCAAAGCAGCCCTCAAAAACAAACATGAAGCATGGTTGAGTTTGAAGATTCCAGAATTGCACCACAGTTTATGGGAGGGTAAACAGGAAACTTTCCCACACAACACATCCACTAGAATAGCATAGGCTAGCCCAGCTTCCTGCCAAACCCTGCAATAGGCACATCACACAATGGGATCAAACCCACGAACCAAGGTCCCATCTGTTGAAGATAGACAGTACCAGGGAGTGAAGAAAAGAGAAAAACACTAAAATTATTTTTAAAATAAAGTGAATGGAAGTAAAGTGGCATAAAAATACAGAAATCAATCAATAGAGTGATTGCAAGAGAAAGAGAAAGGGCCATGCATAATTGGAGGCAGATCGATTAGTGAGATAGATGAAAGAAATAGACAAAGAGGTGAAATAGACAGACAAAAGTGAAATGGTAGAGTGAAATGTACAAAAATAGAATAAAAGAGGAAGCCCATATACCATTTAATTTAATCACTTACAGCTTACAAAAGGTAAGAATCCAATGTCTCACTTTAACACACGCTGCAAAATTTATGCGCTTTTACAAATTTCCTGTTGAATAGGGGAAGTCAAGATGTAATGCACAATTTTACTAATGCTTGCACCAATGTTAAAATGGAATACTGTATATTCTACCCCATATTATAAATTATCTCAATAATATGTCTCCAGGGAAACAAAATGGAGTATTCAGCAAAATAAATGTTGCTGATACATCAGCCTTTTCCAATGCTATTGTTCTTTGTTCACACAAGTTTGAGCCCTGGTATTCTTCACATAGTTATAAAATTTGTTGTTTCTAAAGTTGTTCAATGTTCCCTGCTCCCTCTAACATAATGACTGCATTATGAGCTATTGGTTGGGATTCTGTCCTCAGCAGTGAAGGAATGGCATCCACCATGCATATGCATGGACTTATCAGTGCAGAGTTTGACCAACTACTGTCTGTTTCAATGTGATTCTGGAGATAATCTGTGACATTGCAATAGGACAAGTAACAGTGAGGGTCATCAAATAAGCATATTGTAGTATTTTCACTGCAATATGCAGACTCTAAATCAGTAAGTAAAAAACAAAGAATGAATTATATTTGAAACATTCACAGAGATCAAAGTAAAGATTGAGAAATGTAGATCGAATTCAGGAAAATTGATGAGAGAAATAAAGAAGATATTTTGAAATATGTTGTTTTTCAATATTCTCCATAATTAATTCCCATGTACGAGAATGAAACTCCATTTTGCAAAATTACATTTTCAGAATCAGAGAGGTTGTTCAGCAATAATGATCAGATATTACACCGTTAAAAACTCACTTACACCCACACACATTAGCCTTAACTTTTTCAGGTCTTTAATTAGTCCAGGACTAGTACTTAGTTCAAGCTATTACACTGATTTCAGTGTTATGCTTATCAGTGATAACTATAATACTACACCATCTAGAGGAGCAGCCTAACTTTAACAATTTTGGATTTCCATCTTTAACTATGGAAAAGAAAATGCTTCATTATTAAAATTTGTTGAAGATTCAGTTTGGAGAATTTGAATAGTGGTTTATTTGAAAAGACTGCAGAGATGCCAGAACTGTATTTTTTCAAAAATGGTCACTAAAAGGATATGGGGACTTTTTTTAAAAATGACTTGGAAGTCACATGGCTTCACCTAATTGCTAATTAACTTATCTCACATGCGTGGTCTCTGCCTTAGCTTGGTTATTGTTTGGAGTTTGGTTGGGGTATAGCCTGCTGAGAGGAAGTAGTTACCCAGCTCATCCTCTGCCTTATTGAGATTACTCCTTAGTGAAATCTGTCTACATTTGCCAGCACACTAACAGAAAGTTATCTTTTCATATTTCATATCATGCCCTTTTTTCCTTCAAGAACAATTATATGGTCAACCGATGTTTTCACATCAATCTCTGCAAAAACAACCTTTTCTCTCTAACTTCTAAATGCTATGTATGTAAGTTGCATTGTTTAAAAAGGTAAATATTTATTCTTTCCTATTTCAAACTGTGTGTTAATCAGCTTTACATCTTTGTTGAATAAATTTTTTTATAATAAATCAATAATTTTGCTGTTTATTAAAGAAACCTGGCTGATGGACGGTTTTTGTTCTATCCACATTTAAATTTATGCTGTGATTGTGCAGCAAGGCGACTAAAAAGAGAGACAGTGCACTACTCCAAATCTTGGACATAACACAACATTGGGAACTCATCCAGGATAACCCAAATCCAGAAACGTATAATTGGAAATGGGATAATACCAACTGACAATAAAAGGAGGAAAGGCAAGGTTTCTTATGAATTAGAATGAAGCTTAGCATTTAAAAATGACAACTATCAAGATTAGATTAGATTATTTACAGTGTGGAAACAGGCCCTTCGGCCCAACAAGTCCACACCGACCCGCCGAAGCGCAACCCACCCAGACCCATTCCCCTACATTTACCCCTTCATCTAACACTACGGGCAATTTAGCATGGCCAATTCACCTAACCTGCACATTTGTTTTGAACTGTGGGAGAAAACCGGAGCACCTGGAGGAAACCCACGCAGACATGGGGAGAACGTGCAAACTCCACACAGTCAGTCAGTCGCCTGAGGCGGGAATTGAACCCAGGTCTCTGGCGCTGTGAGGCAGCAGTACTAACAACTAATTTTGTTAAGTTTGTTAAGTTTGTGCAGCAACCTGGGATAGATTATAATTCTTTGAAGAAAGAGTCCACTGGAGCACTGCTGAATATATTGGAACACTTGCAGTTAGATAAATGTCAAACACTAAGAAACCTTAAAAATCAGAAATTAGTGTACGTGAAGCTGAAGACTGAATGAGACAGTCAGAAGGAAAGGCAGAAATGGAAGGAGCGAAAGTCACATTTGGCATAGATTCAGTTGGAAAGGAAGACCGGAGATCTAGAGATTCAAAGACAGGAAAAGAAAAGAGAATTTCATATAGAAGAAATAGAAAACAGCATTCAAGACACTGGAACTAGAATTGCGAAGGAAAAGAGAAAAAGAAGAAAGAGAGGAAAAGGAAAAAGCTAGAATTTAAAAAAAAAGACTCCAAGTGGAGTTCTAATGAGGAAAGATCTGACTCAAGCCCAAAGGCCAGTTTAAAGTTGTACAAGCCCGCCCAAAGTTTGGTGAAAATGACAAAGGCATTTGTATTTATTTTGAAAATGTAGCTAGACAGGGAGATGACCAAAAGAAAACTAGTAACTGCACATACAAAGTAGGCTAACTGGCAGTGGTAATGAGGTTTAGGCCATCTTTCCAAGGAGGCTGCTACAGACTTGAAATGGGAAAAAGGCTATTTTTGGTGCATGCGAGTTGGTCCCTAGAGCTGACAGGCAGAAATTTCAGAACTTTCGAAAACAGCCTGATCAGAATTAGAATTTGAGAGCACAAAGCAAATTAACTTTGAATGTTCGATTGGCGCATTAAAGATAGAGGTTTATATAAGACCCTTTGGAAAATAAATCACCTGGAATTGAAAAATTCACTCGCACCATTCATAAGAACCCACACAGACGATCAAAAGGGTACAACAGTCAGACAGGCAGATGACATAGAGTCATAGAGATGTACAGCACGGAAACAGATCCTTCGGTACAACCCGTCCATGCCGACCAGATATCCCAACCCAATCTAGTCCCACCTGCCAGCACCCGACCCATATCCCTCCAAACCCTTCCTATTCATATACCCACCCAAATGCCTCTTAAATGTTGCAGTTGTACCAGCCTCCACCACTTCCACTGGCAGCTCATTCCATACACGTACCACCCTCTGCGTGAAAAAGTTGCCCCTTAGGTCCCTTTTATATCTTTCCCCTCTCACCCTAAATCTATGCCCTCTAGTTCTAGACTCCCCAACCCCAGGAAAAAGACTTTATCTATTTACCCTATCCATGCCCCTCATGATTTTATAAGCCTCTATAAGGTCACCCCTCAGCCTCCAATGCTCCAGGGAAAACTGCCCCAGCCTGTTCAGCCTCTCCCTGTAGCTCAAATCCTCCAACCCTGGCAACATCCTTGTAAATCTTTTCTGAACTCTTTCAAGTTTCACAACATCTTTCCGATAGGAAGGAAAACAGAATTGCAACATTCCAACAGTGGCCTAACCAATGTCCTGTACAGCCGCAGCATGACCTCCCAACTCCTGTACTCAATACCCTGACCAATAAAGGAAAGCATACCAAATGCCTTCTTCACTATCCTATCTATCCATGACTCCACTTTCAAGGGGCTATGAACCTGCATTCCGAGGTCACTTTGTTCAGCAACACTCCCTAGGACCTTACCATTAAGTGTATAAGTCATGCTAATGATTGATAATTATGAGCTGTCCACAAATCCAGACCCGTTCTCTATTAAATCTGAGAAGGATGAACAGGGTTCAAATCCCACCTGCTTCAGAGGTGTGCAATAACATCTCTGAACAGGCTGATTTGAAAATTATCTAGAATACAAGGACAAACCTCCCATGTTAGATTATGTGTCCTACGTCCAGGGAACAAGCAGCTCACAAAATCCGACAGTGGCTCAGAAATGTCCTAGGACTTTACAAACAAACTCAAAGAAATGGGCCAACAAGCAGGTCAAGGCTTACAGATTTCAACCAGCAGATGAAGTGTTAATATTGCTGTCCTAATAGAGCAAAACACTGAGAGCACAGGCAGTCAAAAGAATTGGGAAAGCAAATTATTTGACTGACATCCTGGATCAACAAATGACTGTGTGACATCAGAAAGTTGAAGCAATCCCACTAGGAAGAGGATAGGTAAGAATAAGGATGGTAGGTGATAAGAACTGAAGATGAAAGGAGCTGCGAGGATGAAACAATGTGAAACAACTAGTTGGGGAAGAAGAGCTTGTCAAAACTGAGAATTTCAACAAGAGACCTCATTAACCAAACTTCCCCTCAATAAGACAAATACTGGCCAGCAACAGAGCCTGTTTTTGTTTCATTTTCTTTCTGCATTGAATTGTGATGGTACAGTGACTCCAACATCTATCTGACTATACTCCTGTATGCTCAACTCCTCCCCCCGTCAGGCTCACTATCGCTATCTGACTATACTCCTTGTGTATGCGCAACTCCTCCCCCAGTCAGGCTCCCTGTCACTATCTGACTATACTCCTTGTGTATGCATAACTCCTCCCCCAGTCAAGCTCACTATCACTATCTGACTATACTCCTTGTGTATGCACAACTCCTCCCCCAGTCAGGCTCAATGTCACGATCTGACTATACTCCTTGTGTATGCGCAACTCCTCCCCCAGTCAGGCTCACTATCACTATCTGACTATACTCCTTGTGTATGCACAACCCCTCCCCCAGTCAGGCTCACTATCGTTATCTGACTATACTCCTTGTGTATGCACAACTCCTCCCCCAGTCAGGCTCAATGTCACTATCTGACTATACTCCTTGTGTATGCGCAACTCCTCCCCCAGTCAGGCTCCCTGTCACTAGTCATGCCTTGAGATTTGTTCATTAAAACATTAAAAACCTATACTTCCAAATAATGAGGCATGGCATTAAAGAAAAGGAATTAAATTATGTTTTAAAAACAGACTCCTCATGTTCAGTGGATTTTGTCGATAGTTCTGACACCCCAATCCAAAAAACGTGTTCTTCTCCATGATGTGGGTGTTTCTGAAAGGTGGTTTAGAAACCATAACCATTGTATTTTGCAGAAAATAACTTTAACTTAAGTAAGACTTTTCATAAGCCAAAGATTTATTTTACAGTTCAGTTACTACTATAATGTAGAAAAAAAATCAACAATAAATTTGCATTAAGCAAGATCCTGCAAATGGTAATGAGATAACTAACCTGCTAATGTTGGGATGAGAGATAGATATTTACCAGGATACTAAGAAAAACTCTTCTGCTCTTCTTCAGAAAATACCTTGAGATATTTTACAACCATCTGTAACAGCAGACAGGACTTCAGTACAATAGTGCGTTTGAAAACAGCATCACCAATAGTGCAGCAACCATTCACTCCTATTGAGTGTCAGTTTGCATTAAGTGCTCAAGTCTATAGAATAAGGCTCAAGTCTTAATGCGTTTTGTTATTTCCAACCACACTACTTGAATGCTGTACTGGCTGTATATGATTGCAATGTTCCACAAAGGTGAGTTCATCCAAAACTCTGCTTTATCCCGCATTGTATGAAATGTCTTTCACCCATCAGCTTGTGTATTGCTGAACTGTCTTGATTCCTGGTCTTAAAACTCTCATTTTTTTAAATTTACATTTTTGTATTCAATTCCCTCCATGGCCTGAACCCTCCTTGTTTCTGTAACTTCCTTCAGAGCAAGAACCCTCTGAGAACTCAGCATTCATCTAATCCTGTCTATTTGTACATCCTCTACTTCCTTTACCCCTCCCATATGTCCTTCTAGCCTGCTCAGCCATTCAAAAGAAATATGACTAATCGGATTGTGGCCTCATCTCTCCATTCCTGCTCACTTCCAATAACCTTTGACTTGCTTGTTAGTCAAAAATCTATCTACTTCTGTCTTAAAAATATTAATTGATCCTGCCTCCACCATTCTCTAGGAACGTGACTACAAAGATTCACAATCCTCAGAGGCCCCTCTTCACCTCAAGATATACTTTAAAATCACCACTTTGATTCAATCTTTTGTCATACCAAAACTTATATTCCAAACTATGATTATTTAATATAATTGCCCCTTTCTGTTATATGTTGAGGATACTTACTGAGGGTACCCATATTCATATGCAGCAGGCTATGAAAATAATTCAAACTGATTCATTAGTCTAGTGATGATGAAGTCTTGCACAGAGATGCCAAACTTTGTACGAGATGTCAAACCAAGGTGCCATTTGCCTTCTCTGGTATTATGTAAACAATCCCAGAACAGCAGAGATGTTATCTCAGTATCCTAGCCAACAATTACCATACAATCAACATGAAGGTATGAAATATATTTGTTAAAGTAATATTTCCAGAAAGGATAAGTGGCTGCAATATACCACTAAAGAAGTTTTTAGATCAAATTGCGTAAGCCCCAACTAACTTACTAGTACATGATCTTCACCCTAATCGGTATTTGTTAATAACAACACAGAATGCAAGTTTCTTTTGCAGCGATGGGGCACATCTCGGAGAGAAACTTCCAGATCTTCTGGAATTCACTGTGTATGTGCCCTAAGTTGTAACTTGATTTGTACGTGAACAATAATGAGGGCTGCTTGCCTCGCCGCTATTTGTACAGTAAACGCAAAATTATAAATCCGCCTCAGCGGACCAAATACAGACTAAAGTGTAATGGAGTTACATTGAGCGGCTAGGGACGGGCCATTGCAATAAATTATAAAAATTATTTAAACACTGCTTACTGGCCGAATGCGTCAGTATTATGTCACCCACGGGAAGAAACTGTCAAACAATTGGATACACAGCAACTAAAATTACAGTACCCAAAATTGAAAGGGGTGGTGCTCCTTTGTAAAAGGAGTATTTCCTTCGGCCAGTTCCTGAAACGACAGTTAAAAAAAATCGTGTCGACAAGGCGGCAAAATGACATCCAAGCAGATACATAATCAGTGCCGAGGAATGTCTTTCAATGCTGTTTCCACACGCTCAAAATGAATTCTCGAGTTTAAAGAGAAAATGAAACAGAACCGAATGTTACATCTGCGATACCAGGAGGAATCTATCGCGCCTTCCTCTCTGTCAGACAACATTTGCAGCTCATTACAAGACCCTGAAGTCTGGAGGCACCGCCCCATTACAGAGACGCAGCCCAACTCAATGCGAACATGCTGTGAAACGCTCAAAGCTCGATTTGTTTACAATGACACTTTTT
The DNA here is from genome assembly GCF_037043375.1 of Chiloscyllium plagiosum. Taxonomy (NCBI): domain Eukaryota; kingdom Metazoa; phylum Chordata; class Chondrichthyes; order Orectolobiformes; family Hemiscylliidae; genus Chiloscyllium; species Chiloscyllium plagiosum. The sequence continues at coordinate 39,195,170 of NW_028270157.1, forward strand.
AAAATCGCGTTTATTGCTTCGTAGAGCGATGCTTCTTTTATATATACTCGATGCTCTGAAGCAATTGAAAGAAACGTGAGAGCACGTTTCTGTCTAACCACAAGGTTATGTTAAAGTACTGAGACGTGTGCCAACAACCCAAAGAACATTAAAACAGCGGTTCGGCTCCTATCCGCCCGCGGGTAGGATGTGTCAGCACTGCATCCGACCTGGTGCAGAAGTATACGCTCCCTCTTCCGTCTTAGTTCTAATGCTGGGCAACCTTTCCGCTAACGCTTGTTTTATTAGATTTCAAACAACTTCTCAAAGCAAAAGGGCGCCTGATACACTTCGTGCCAAAATTAACATAACTTCACTTCGATTTTTAAAAAACCCCAGCATTTCTGACTGCTAGGGTGGGGTGGGAACAGTCTTTACAGTGTGTGAAGGCGGCCAGGGGCACATGGGCCGAAACTTCCTCTTCGGCCACTTGCAATTTGTGCAAACTGTCATCTTGTAATTTCATATCATTTACTTTCCATACAAGAGGGACGGCAGGGTGGCTCAGCATCAGGGACCCGAGTTCGATTCCAGCCTCGGGTGACTGTCTGTGTGGAGTTTGCACATTCTCCCCGTATCTGCGTGTGTTTCCTCCGGGTGTTCCAGTTTCCTCCCACAATCCAAAGATGTTAGGGTGGATTGACCATCCTAAATTGCCCATAGTAACCAGGGATGTGCAGGCGGGGTGGATTAGCCATGGAAAATGCAGGGTTACAGGGATAGGGTGGGATGCTGTTCGGAGGGTGGATGTGGATTCGATGGGCTGAATGACCTGTTTTCACACTGTAGGATGGCATATCATTACTGAAATGGTGTTGGGGAGGGGGAATGATAGTCAAAATGATTAGTGTGGATGGGACACAAAGATCAAATATAAACATCTGCAACACTGATTTTCAAATATAATGTGGTCCTGTATGTCAAAAGAAATGGCAGAGCTATCCGACAGCACATGATGTCCAGCCATCTGCAGAGGCTCCCCACCCGGTCTCCCAGACTTCCTAAAGCAATTCCCCTGAAACATCATCGCGGAGGCTTTTATGGTGTTTATTTTTTCTAGTGTCTCTGGTCCTTATCGTGTAACGGGCATTTCCTCATTTTTAAAGAGATGATTAATACAATAACTGAAGGCTGGGCAGCCTGTATCCCTTTACATATCCTAAGGCACCGTAACTGCATCCAATCACAGTATTGCTGGCTTGCAGAAGAAGAAGAAAAATAACAAATGACAGCTTGGAATGAACAGGTGAGTTTCACACGAGGAAAGGAAATAAAGGCGGTGATGGCGCTTACCGTGTGCATGGGTCGCTGTGTGCGGAGCTGCTGTGACCTGATGTTGCTTTAACATAAGCCAGCGGCTGTGAGAAGCTTCGAGCGCCCGCCGGTGCCGAGGCTGCTGCTGTTTCCAACGCCCCGACTCCTCCTCCCGCAGCGCAGGCGCCTCTTATTCATACCAACCAGGATCCATCAAGCAGTATTCAAATAACTCTCTCTTTTACAGAAGACAAGCATGCCCGCATTCGTTTGTTCTGGGATTTGTAGTTTTTTTTTTGCAAATCAAATCGTGCACTATTCTCCATACCGTTATGTGTGTGGCGGGAGAGTCTGATTTGAAGAATTTCACTGTCATAAACCTATAATGTCCAAATAGGTTTTAATCACATTTAAAAGTTAAATCATTAATACTAGCCATCTGCAGAGCTTTGCGATGGCATTAGATTGCTGTGGTAAACGTTATATGATGCACATGTTGAGTACTGAAACCAAGCATAGACTTTTTGCTTGAAAAATGTCTATTACAGGGTCTTTTGACAAAGAGGAATGGTGCCAAACACTTGCACTTGAATCAAAAACACAGCATGCAGTGAATTATTGCATTTTCATGTGGGCTTCAATGACAAATAATCAGAGTCATATAGCACCGAGACAGACCCTTCAGTCCAACCAGTCCATGCTGACCATCATCCCAAACTAAACCTTGACTCATATCCTTCCAAACATTTCTTATTCATGCACTTATCCAAATGTCTTCTGAACATTATATCTGTATTCACATCCACCAATTCATTCCACATACAAACCATTCTGTGTAAAAAAGGTGCCCACGTGTCTTTTTTTTAATCTTTCTCCTGTAAGAATAATAGGGTGGTTATGGTCGGGGATTTTAACTTTCCAAACATCGACTGGGACTGCCATAGTGTTAAAGGTTTAGATGGAGAGGAATTTCTTAAGTGTGTACAAGACAATTTTCTGATTCAGTATGTGGACGTACCTACTAGAGAAGGTGCAAAACTTGACCTACTCTTGGGAAATAAGGCAGGGCAGGTGACTGAGGTGTCAGTGAGGGAGTACTTTGGGGCCAGCGACCATAATTCTATTCGTTTTAAAATAGTGATGGAAAGGATAGACCAGATCTAAAAGTTGAAGTTCTAAATTGGAGAAAGGCCAATTTTGACGGTATTAGGCAAGAACTTTCAAAAGCTGATTGGAGGCAGATATTCGCAGATAAAGGGACGGTTGGAAAATGGGAAGCCTTCAGAAATGAGATAACAAGAATCCAGAGAAAGTATATTCCTGTCAGGGTGAAAGGGAAGGCTGGTAACTATAGGAAATGCTGGATGACTAAAGAAATTGAGGGTTTGGTTAAGAAAAAGAAGAAACCATATATCAGGTACAGACAGGATAGGTCGAGTGAACCCTTGGAAGAGGAAAATAAAGTAGGAGTATACTTAAGAGGGAAATCAGGAGGGCAAAAAGGGAACATGAGATAGCTTTGGCAAATAGAATTAAGGAGAATCCAAAGGGTTTTTGCAAATATATTAAGGACAGAAGGGTAACTAGGGAGAGAATAGAGCCCCTCAAAGATCAGCAAGGCGGCCTTTGTGTGGAGCCACAGAAAATGGGGGAGATACTAAATGAATATTTTGCATCAGTATTTACTGTGGAAAAGGATATGGAAGATATAGACTGTAGGGAAATAGATGGTGACATCTTGCAAAATGTCCAGATTACAGAGGAGGAAGTGCTGGATGTTTTGAAATGGTTAAAAGTGGATAAATCCTCAGGACCAGATCAGGTGTACCTGAGAACTCTGTGGGAAGCTAGAGAAGTGATTGCTGGGCCTCTTGCTGAGATATTTGTATCATCGATAGTCACAGGTGAGGTGCCGGAAGACTGGAGGTTGGCAAACATGGTGCCACTGTTTAAGAAGGGCGGTAAAGACAAGCCAGGGAACTATAAACCGATGAGCTTGACCTCGGTGGTAGGCAAGTTGTTAGAGGGAATACTGAGGGACAGGATGTACCTGTACTTGGAAAGGCAAGGACTGATTAGGGATAGTCAACATGGCTTCGTGTGTGGGAAATCATATCTCACATTTTTTGAAGAAGTAACAAAGAAGATTGATGAGGACAGAGTGGTAGATGTGATCTATATGGACTTCAGTAAGGCGTTCGACAAAGTTCCCCATGGGAGACTGATTACCAAGGTTAGATCTCATGGAATACAGGGAGAACTAGCCATTTGGTGGTGGTGGAAGGTTGTTTTTCAGATTGGAGGCCTGTGACCAGTGGAGTCCCACAAGGATCGGTGCTGGGCCCTCTACTTTTTGTCATTTACATAAATGATTTGGATGCGAGCATAAGAGGTACAGTTAGTAAGTTTGCAGATGACACCAAAATTGGAGGTGTAGTGGACAGCGAAGAGGGTTACCTCAGGTTACAACAGGATCTGGACCAGATGGGCCAAGGGGCTGAGAAGTGGCAGATGGAGTTTAATTCAGATAAATGCGAGGTGCTGCATTTTGGAAAAGCAAATCTTAGCAGGACTTATACGCTTAATGGTAAGGTCCTAGGGAGTGTTGCTGAACAAAGAGACCTTGGAGTGCAGGTTCATAGCTCCTTGAAAGTGGAGTCGCAGGTAGATAGGATAGTGAAGAAGGCATTTGGTATGCTTTCCTTTATTGGTCAGAGTATTGAGTACAGGAGTTGCATGTTGTGGCTGTACAGGACATTGGTTAGGCCACTGTTGGAATATTGCGTGCAATTCTGGTCTCCTTCCTATCGGGAAGATGTTGCGAAACTTGAAAGGGTTCAGAAAAGATTTACAAGGATGTTGCCAGGGATGGAGGATTTGAGCTACAGGGAGATGCTGAACAGGCTGGGGCAGTTTTCCCTGGAGCGTTGGAGGCTGAGGGGTGACCTTATAGAGGTTTACAAAATTATGAGGGGCATGGATAGGATAAGTAGACAAAGTCTTTTCCCTGGGGTTGGGGAGTCCAGAACTAGAGGGCATAGGTTGGGTGAGAGGGGAAAGATATAAAAGAGACCTAAGTGGCATTTTTTTCATGCAGAGGGTGGTACGTGTATGGAATGAGCTGCCAGAGGATGTGGTGGAGGCTGGTACAAATGCAACGTTTAAGAGGCATTTGGATGGTTATATAAATGGGAAGGGTTTGGAGGGATATGGGCCGAGTGCTGGCAGGTGGGATTAGATTGGGTTGGTATATCTGATCGGCATGGACTGGTTGGACTGAAGGGTCTGTTTCCATGCTGTACATCTCTACGATTCTGTGACTCCTCTCACTTTAAAAATATGTCCTATTGTCTTGAATTGCCCAACCCGAAGGAAAAGACACCTGCCCTTCACTTTATCTATACCCCTCATTATTTTATAAACCTCTACAAGATAACCCCTCAATTTTCTACACTCCAGTGAAAACATTCCCAGCCTTTCCAGCCTCTTCTTATAACCCAAGCAATCCATTCCAGGCAACATCCCAGTAAATCGTTTCTGAACCTTCTCTCACTTAATGGTATCCTTCCTTTAACAGGGTGACCAGACCTGGACACAGTACTCCAGAAGAGGCCAAACTATCAAGCTCACCATGACAACCCAACTCCTATACTCAAAGGTCTAAGCAATGAAGGCAAGTGTGCTAAATTCTTTCTTAACCATCCTATCTACATCTGATGCAAATTTTAAAGAAGTATGTACATGAACCCCTAGATCTCTCTGTTCTACAGCACAACTGAAGGCTCTAATCTTATTTGCACAAGCCCTACTCTTGTTTGTTTTACCAAAATGCAATACCACACATTTATCCAAATTAAACTCCATCTGCCACTCCTCAGCCTATTGATCCAATTGATCAAGATCTCTTTGTAATCTTAGACATCCTTCTTTACAAAAATATTGAAGTACTTACCAAGGGGTGGATTTCATGAACTCGAGGTAAAAGTGATAACCAAGTGACTGACAGGCATTTCAGCCTGGTAGATGCCAGTGTTGTAGATGTATTTAGAGGCACACCCAATTCTGGAGAATATGTCTTCAATAACTAATGCTGGACTGTTGTCAGGGCCCATAGTCTTTGTGTGCCTTCAGGCAATTCTTGATAACTCGGAATGAGCTAAATTAGCTGAAGCTTAGCATCTGTGATGTTGGGAACCATCTGGAGGTTATAGATTGGGGTAAAGTAACACTTGTGTTGCTATACATTTGCAGCTGTACATCATAGATTACACAATGCGGGTGAAGTGGGATTTGCGAGTTAAGGGTGGGTACACCACCATACCCCCAGTAACACAGCTGGCCACAACTCTGGTGTTGGGAATCATTGGAATTGCCATTACTATCTCTCCTCATGAGAGAGGGTATTCAGCCTTACCTGTCCATCAGTTTAGTTGCTGCATCAAAAACAGAATTTGGAGGAGAAACTCAGCAGGTCTGGCAGCATCTGTGGAGAAAGAAAACAAAGTTAACAGAAATGAACTGTTCTGAAGAAGGATCACTGGGCTTGAAATGTTAACTCTGTTTTCTCTCCACAGATGTTGCCAGACCTGCTGAGTTACTCCAGCAATAATCTGTCTTTGTTTCAGAATTCCAACATCCAGCATTTTATTGAAATTAGTTGCTGCAGTTGTCTATTATGGACCACCTTGACCTGAAAAAGTGAGGAAAGTGCGTCAATGAATGTGTTAATGTATTTAGATGATGCACCGAGATGGTAGTATGTGCAAACTTTGAAAAGTGTCTGGTTTTCAGCAGTGTTATGTGAGAGTAATGTATGAATTAATGAGATGAGTCACAGTCACAGTGGATGGAGGTCAGTTAGCTCAGTTGTTTAAATGGCTGGTTTGCAGTGCTCAATTCCTACAACTGTTGAAATTACTTTTAACGCTTCTCCTTCTTAACTTCTTCCCTCACCTGATCCTCAGGCTAAACCACCACCAGCCATCTGTATCGCTAATGAGAGAGCTACCTTATGATCCAGTGGATTAGGGTGACTTTACCTGTACCATGGTTGATACAGATGGTCCAGGTTTGGCTTTCAAAGTGAAGATAACATGTTCATCATCTAGGGTGGTTACTACAGCGCTTATGATCCTTAGGTGACATTAAAGCCGATCTGTATCTGGAAGGTCCTGCTGCACTCGGATTAGGATGTTGCAGACTTTTACCACATAGGTTTGGATGATTTGAAAGCTTGGGATTTCCTCACTTTGAGTTTTCTCTTTGCCTCTTATGGGCACCTTCTTTGGAAGCATGTTTGCTTTATTCAGCTGAGCACATGCAATGATCCTGTTTCTATCAAGAATTGACTTAAAAGTCACAACATTCCATAATGTCCTGGTAGTGCTTCCTTTAACCATCAATATAGTACACACCAGACTTGACCTTTACATAGAACATTCACTTTGGTATTCCAGCTAAAATCAGTTGTGACTGTCTCAATATAGGGTGGATACTTAGTATGTCAGCACAAGTGAACTCCTCAGTGTTTGGTATTTTGTCCTGTCATCTGATGTTCAGAAGCTTCCTGACATGGCACTGGTACACAGGTTGAGATCTCAAGTATGCAGAACGAACTGCACAGAACAATTGCTCTAAAGACCCATAGTTTGATAGGTCCACTTACTTCTTTTCATTCTCAAACTGGTGTTTGATTTCTGCTAAAAGGTACATTTATCTTGACAATTCTCATACATGCCTTGTCATCAATAAAGACACTGAGAGCACATTCTACCAAGATAAATGAATTTATCCACTGCTAATTTGGTTCTGGCTGAAATAGGCTGAAGCCTTTGAACAAAGTAATGTCTTGCATGGAACAGGCTGATCCATTACTTCAGTTTTCTTTGTGGAATTCCAAAGGCTGCATTTGGCACATATATTAGCAAACACATCCATGCTACATTGCATTTACATCTCTGACACAGCAGCCTGAGCAGTCATTGGCAAGTATGAAATCGTGAAGTCTGCCCTGTACTTGGAACCTTTCATCTTTGCCTGAAGTTTTCCCATCAGAGCATATTACCTGCTGTTAGGGCTGCCCATGGCTGAAGCAGAATATAATGTCTGAAAGTGGTTCTTTGTTGGCAGAAAATAGCTGAAGAAGATTTTTAGCTGAAACATGAGCTTCTATAGTTGTGCAATGCATCCTCATATAACAGAATTATTCTCCAATACATGAATGATAGTTTAGTAACTCAAAGCAGGACACATACAGGCATTGCTGATGGTCTTAGGGACCCTGGAAAGAGTGGAAATGAAAGTTAACCTCAAAAAGGCATGATAGGCCAAAGTACGGTCTAATATTTGGGAAACGATATAAGCCAGAGCATTAAAAACCTCCCCAAGGACAGGAAAGCATCTATTGTCAACATGTCCCAGATGATTACTGTAAGAGAAATTAGGAAGGTGATGGGGTTATTTAATTACTGCCGCAACTTTATCCCACAATTTTCAGCCATTGCTGAACCCATCTGGGGGTTGGAAAAATGAGGGTCCTCCGGAATGAGGGCCAAGACAAGAAAAGGCATATTAAAATCTAAAAGATGGACTTGTGGCAGCGCGTGCTCTTAAAACCTTTCCACCTATTTCACAGCAGCAATGAAAACCTTTACAGTGCTAAAGTGGCTCAAGAATAGGGAAGGGATATGCTGTAGCCTATTATCCAGCATGAAAATTCCCAGTAGTCCAGGGACTTCACAGATGCAGTAGATTGTGCAATAAAGGAAAGCGAGCTTCTCATTATGTCGGGACAAATAGTGTTACACCCCAGATGCACTTTAGTGAAATTACTGAATACTGGGAGATTAAAAACTGAATCAGATTCTAAAGGAGCAATATGGGAGGCCATACTACTACCAAAGGATAAATCAGTTAGAACAACCTGAGACAATAAACACAATGCCACAGAAAATATACTAGTAGAAGGGGAACCTCATCATTGTTAGGCAGAGATGGATCAGGTTGCTATAGAGGGAAACGCAGATGAAGCTTTAAATGACCCAGACCTGACTTTATATGTAGACCAACTGAGACAATTCATTGACTGGTATTTTTGAAACTGCTGGGCTGTCATAGGTCACTGGGAGTGGGAGGGAAGGGGGGGAGTAGCAAAAGACAGTTCAGACCCAACTCTTTCAATCAGGTAGCAGAACTTATAGCGCTGGGAGAAATTTTAAAACTAGCAGGGGACAAGAGAGTAAACATCTACATAAACAGCTATTCTGCCTTAGGTATGGGTCATGATGGTATAGAGTGGGAAAAGGATGGCTCCTCTGCATTCTGATGAGCCTGACAGCCACTCCAAATTGGACATGTGGCCTAACACTATTCAAGGACCATGAACTCCACGAGAGCACAATCGTCGGGGGAACCGAGTTGGAGTCACAAAAAGATAGAATATAACGATCCTGCTGGATGTGCACTAGGAAGCAAAGAATCAGCAAGCAGTAAGGGACTTAGAATGTAAAGGGACTGCAGAGCTTTACAAGCCCACACCACCATCAGAAACAGAGTCCTCATTCAACCCCAGATCAGGCAGGGTTTGCCCCATAATTACATAATCATGACCAGTGACATAGTCACATATATAGATATGGAAGGTAAATGCTGTTGGAAACATTGGACCCAACTAAAGACCCCAACTTTAAACATAGAAATGATAATTGACAGACCCTAAGATAGAACGTGTAATAAACACCATCTGGTACATGATGGCATACCAGAAATGGAAGAATGAATTGGAAAACAGACGGTTTGGGGCTTTGGGAATAATGTTAGCACGTATAGGGATCTGGAACATTTTTAGATAGCTTACTGGTCGGGCACAGGCTATTGGGAATGAAGTCCAGATGTAAAGCAAAAATGTGAATAACAGAGGAGATAGAAATGATAAGGATGTGAACTACAACCCCTGGATTACCCAGGAGGTTAATGGCCCATTCAGGAAATGTGCCATTCCACTGTCAAAGGGAGATAAACAACAACCAACAGAGATTAATGTCAGATGAGTATTGATAACCCCCATCAGGAAAAGAAACCAGTATGAATGGCTATAATGGAATTAGTATTCAGGAGCTTAGGACAACTGCTGGAGAGAATGTATGAGGAAGTACAACCAATTGACAAAAAGACATGAGATTATGGGGCACGTTATAATGTGTCGCATATGACATGCATACCAGGGAACAAGGACTGGAGTACAGGTCGTTCTGCTATAACTCGTATTTCATTAATGCAAATTCGCTGTAACACAATTGACATATTGAGGACACTGTTTCTAAAGCACGAAATTTTAAAACACGTGTTGGCTGTAATGTGATTATATTAGCAGCACTTTAAGCACTGTTTCTAAAGCGCAATTTTTCTATAATGCGGGGTTAAACAAGAACGCAACCATCGCGTTATAGAAGAACAACCTGTAATGACAGAATGTATTTTAATACATGTGCCATGGCGTATCTGAGAAAAGACATAGCATGTGTACAGTGGCGTACAGGCACACCTGCTAAGTGTTTATCGAGAAAGGCGATGGAAAAGGCAGATGGATACATTTTGAAGTCCTCTGTGCCCTCCGTCTGGACAGTGGACTGTAGGATATGCAAGGAGGGAGGTAGCAATATGTGGATATTATAAGGATGTAGGGTGTCAGTTTTATCATTATATGTATTTCTCCCCTGCCATTGCCACACCACAATCTTGCTCCTCTTTCTCACAGTTCCAAAAGAGTTGAAACATCCAGAACTAACGGAATGTTCCATTAATGGAATAATCTTGCTAAATGAGGGAGAGGTATTGTAAGATAATGTAAAAAGCATAAGACCATAATATATAGGAGCAGAATTAGGCCATTCAGCCCACCCAGTCTGCTCAACCATTTGATTATGATTGATAATGTTTCTCAAGTCCATTCCCTTGTTTTCTCCCCCAACCCATGATTCCTATAATAATCAAGAACCTATCTATACTCAACAGCTTGGCTTCCACAGCCCTCTGTGACAATGAGTTTCACAGAGTCATCATATTCTGGCTGAAGAAATTCCTCCTTATCTCAGTTCTAAAGGGTTATCCCTTCATTCTGAGGCTCTGCCTTCGGGTCCTAGCCTCTCCTATGAGTGGAATCATCATCTCCATATCCACTCTATCCAGATCTCTCAGATACCTCCCCCATCCTTCTAAACCTTATTTAGTACAGACCCAGAGTCCTCATTGCTCTTCATATGGCAAACCTTTCAGCTCTGAGATCATTCTTGTAAAACTTCTCTTGACCCTGTCCAATGCCAGCATATCATTCCTTAGATACAGATGACTCCAAAACATTTCAAATACAATCTGACCAGAGCCTTATACAGCCTCAGCAGTACTTCTCTATTCGTGTTCTAGCCTTTTTGAAATTAATGCTAACATTGCACTTGCCTTCCTAACCACTAACTGAACATGCATGTTAACCTGAAGAGAACCCTGAACAAGGATCCTAAGTCCCTTTGTGCTTCTGTTTTCTGAAGCCTTTCCCCATTTAGAAAATTGTCTATGCCTCTATTCTTCCTACCAAAATGTATAATCTCACACTTTGGCACATTGTATTCTATCTGCCACTATTTTGGCCACTCTTCTAGCCTATCCAAGTCCTTCTGCATTCTTCCCACTTCCTCCACACTACCTATCCCTCCACATATCTTGTGTCATCTGCAAAATTAGGTACAATCCCCTCAGTTCCTTCATCCAGATCATTATTCTATTATCAACTTTTTGAAATTCTTCAGGAATTGCATTTCTGGTGATAATCATCAGTACTTTTCTAGGCAACAGAAACATCCGAAAATTACACTTTCAACATTTTCTAAGATTACTCCCCAGTTCACAGAATTACTCTTCTCCACCTATTCTTATAACTCAATTCAGAGATAGAGACAATCTACCTCTTTGACACATTTCATTACCCACTCAAAAGATTCATTTGTTTCCTGTATGTCCTTGAACACTGCCATTTTCCATGTCCAATGCCCTAGATATGTTGCAAACTCCCATAATTGTGCTCATTCTTCCCACAATTCCACATTTGAAACTGAATTAGGCTTCTGTCCCTGACACAGCATCACAATGCTCCTATTCGAATTTACAGCCAGCATCCTATGTGACTGTGACCATAGTGCATTATCGAGTCCCATCTTTCTTGAGTGACTGTAGATTTTACCATGATTAATCACACCATTCTCCTCCAAATTCTCTCCTTCATTGTTCAGTTAAGTGAGATTGCGTTCACCTGGATTTATCCTTATTTATAAAATTGTAGCCAGAGAATCTCTTACAATGGTTTCTCATTTTGTTTCTATGCTATTACCTCTTCAGACATTACCAGATCTCCTCACCCTAATGCTTACCTTCATGCAGCTCCAAGGGAACAATGTTCTAAAAATGCAACATCAGCTTTTGTATGTGCATTGACAGGATCTGTGCTACTTCACCATAATCTCTCTCAACTCCTCCATTAATTCTATGCTGCCAGTCAGCTAGGTAATATACAGTACTAAAAGTAGAGAAATTTCCTCCAATTAATCCTTGAAATTACTGTCATGATTTCATCCTTTTCCATACCCTTGTATACTCAACATTTTGAAATACTTCCTGAATTGCTTTTCTAATCATATCTTCAGATTTAAGATTTACTTACAAATTTTCAAAGCTATTGTTTTGGACCCCTGCTATAAATTCCAATCCCTCGCCACCAATGGTGCTGGTTAGGTTTCTGAAAAGAAGGTTAAGTTATTGCTTTCTCAAAGCATTTGGAAAGTCACTTTTATGGTGACTGCAGCCATCTTAGTGCAGTTCCATAATGAATAGAAGACATATGGTAAAATGAGGAATTGAGCATTACCAGGTGAAAGATTGCACAGGATACAGCTTACTTGCCATTATTATCTCAGCAGTATATAAGGAGAATAAAACTAACAAAGTTTCAAAAGTATGTCAATAACTCTTGTCTTAGTCTGGTTTCTTCACTCCAATTGGTGAATATGTTTTTCATCTTGAAAGATCCCATATAAATGTAAGCTTTTTGGTCTGATCTTCCTGTGATTTTCATGTTGTTGGATATTTCGTGACAACTGAAGGAAACTGAACCAGACCTTAGGAAACATTTCCTCTGAAGATATTACCTGTGCTATAGAAGCACAGGAACAGAAGTGAGCAATTTATCCTCTCAAGCCTATTCTGCCATTGGAAAAATAATGGCGGATTTGCAACCTAACTCCATATACCTGTCTTAGCCTCCTATCCTTTAATAACTCTGGATAACTAAAACTCTGACAGTCTCAGATTAAAATCAATAATCAATTGAATGTCAACGTGTGTTTGCAGAAAATGATTTCAAAATTCTCCTAGCCTTTCTGCTCAAATGTTTCCAAATTTAGTTCCTCAAAGATCTGGCTTTAATTTTTAGATACCACCACCAATCCTAAACTCCTCAACCAGCAAAAACAAAATTCTCTCTATGTAACATATGTGTTCCTCTTAATTATTTGATGACTTTGATCAAATTACTTTTCACCTTCTAAATTCTAAGAAGTACTTTTTTATGCAGTCTGTCCTCATAATTTTATGCTTGCAGTGCAATATCATTTTAGTAAATCTATTACCGCACTTCGTCCAATGATAGTGTAATCGACAGAGTAAAGTGAATCCACAACCAATGAATCAGATCAAAGCTATCACGTTTCTTTAATAGACACTAAATAATTAGTTTATCTGAGTAAGTATTTTTTGACAATAAAGATGCAGAGTTTATTTTAAACAATTGGATTATGCATTAAAAAACAAAAAAAAAGAACTGCAAATACTGGAGATCTGAAACCAAAATAGAACTAAACTCAGCAGATCTGGCAGCATCTGTGGGGAGAAAGCAAACTTAAAGTTTTTAATCTAGTGACTTTTCAAGTTCTGATGAAGTTTGAGTTTTGAGAAGATTTGTAGCTCAGGTTGAGGTTCTGGATAAACAGATATCTGATGAAGAGTCATTGGACTCACAGCATGAACTGCTTTCTCCCCACAGATGCTGCCAGATCTACTGAGTTTCACCAGCAATTTTTCTGTATATTGAAATCAGTAATAAAAATGCACGCACACAAGCCTGAGGAGAAGCAAAAATGGAAAACTCTATAGTGTTGACTTTAAAGTACTTTGGTTAAGTAATAGCTACATTCATGAAAAAGGTATGTCATAGATTGCTCAGTGATGTTCTGATTCCAAGTTAATTCTAGACACACAACAAGCTGGGGCACTGAGGTGTCTTCCTGGAACAGTTATAATCGGCTGAAGCCCTCTTATTTCATATAGTGAGGTAGATTCTAAAAAAAAACTTCCTTGCGAAGCCTCCACATGTAGCAGACTGATTCTGGTGATCTGCAGTTCTTTCACTTGACAGAGAAATGGTCCAAAGAAATAGAGAGGAAGATGGACTGTTGCTGTCCAGGCTTGTCAAGTTCTCTCTCCTCGTATTCAAAAGGGTCATGTAATGCTCCTCTGAAAGTTTTCTGGCTCTATATCTCTATCAAAGTTCTTTGCAAATCAGAATCTGGGCAATCCAAGATGGAGGATAGGAAAAATTTCTGGCTGTAACAGCTGCTCCTTTTTTGAGGTATTTTAGGTGTTGGAGGTTATTTCCTCGAATTCCAGGTGCAGCAATTACTATTTTATATGCTGTTGCATTGTTTTGGAATTTTGGAGAAAAAAAGTCAAAATAACAGCACTTTTAAAAGGGAGAAAAACAGATAAAGGAAGCACGTGGTGAGGTCAGTGCAGGAGAGAGAGAGAGAAAGAAACCCACATTGTTAACTGACAGAATTAGCAGTTACTGCCTTTGCTGTTGAATTCACGTATCGAAGTGGTGGAGGTTAGTACAATTGCAACATTTAAAAGGCATCTGGATGGGTATATTGAATTGGAAGGATTTGGAGGGATATGGGCCAGGTGCTGGCAGGTGGGACTAGATTGGGTTGGGATATCTGGTCGGCATGGACTGAAGGGTCTGTTTCCGTGCTGTACATCTCTATGACTCTAAGTGTAACATTATTATGTCATACTCCTTAGCAAAGCGTTCATTTTTTAAAAATAAAAATGAAGATTTAGGTTGGTTCACAGAATCCTTAAAAAAAATATTTGGATTATATCAGTGCATAACAAAAAGTATGGGCTTTGACAATGACCAGACTATAACATTGAAGACTTCAGCATCAGAACATGCCATGCACTGTGCCAAGATATTGAAGTACCACAACAAAACTGTGATCTACTCAACAATGTGAAAATTGCCCAAGTACATCTTGCTCATAAAAAAAAAGAACAAATCCAATCTTTTTAGTTTAGTTCTACCAGGACCATTGAGTTCCTGATCTCATTACAGCCTTGCTATAAACTCGGAAAAAGATGTAAACTCAGAAGGTGAGCTGAGAGTGAGTGCTCTTGACATAAGCCAGAATTTGACTGAATATAGCATAAAGAAATCCCAGCTTGTCCCCCAGTTGGAGTCAAACTAGCAAAACAGATGGATGTGGTTGTTGGAAAGCAATCATCTCAGCTCCAGGATACTGCTGCAGAAGTCCCTCAGGGTAGTGTCCTGGTCCCAAAGTTATCCACTGCATCATCAATGAACTTCCTTCTAGTATAAGAAAAGTATGGATGTTTCCTGATGATTACTTTTTTTAATAGGTATTTTATTGAAGAAAAAGGAAATTGTTAAAGTTTTTTTACAAAATTATAAAGTAATACAAACAAGTATAAACACTAATATACAATTAAATATATTTAAAAAGAAATAAATAATAAACAAAACACAAAAAAGAGCAAAAAACTTCTATTTTATCTTACAAACAACCAAAACATAAGATAGGATATCATACATTATTAGCGAAAAATAATGAAATAATTAAATAATTAAGTACATACTCAAAATGAATTAACATCAAGTCATAATAAAACCCGTAGTTATACAGAATTCCTCCTCCTGGGGGACCAGCCAGAACCACTACCACAGCCAGACAAAAGCCCTTGACAATATGGCCGAGATATTTGTGTCGATATAGTTCAGAAAGGTCTGCCATATTTTATAGAATAGTTCAGTTTTTTGGTGCACCATACTTGTGAGGAAGTCAAGGGGGATGTGTTCCATGATTAACCTGTGCCAATTCGAAAGTCCTGAAGGGCCCTCAGATACGGAGCTGGAAATGTGTTGCTGGAAAAGCGCAGCAGGTCAGGCAGCATCCAGGGAACAGGAGAATCGACGTTTCGGGCATAAGCCCTCAGATACCCAATTCACTTTTTCCTTGCACACAAAAAGAGAGAATGGAAAATACATTCCTCCCGTGCACATCCAAGGAGGGAAAATTTGAAAAGCCCAGGAAAAGAGACACTGGATCCAATCTTATCTCTGTTTCCAAGATTTCTGTCAGAGCATTCGCTACTCTGTCCCAGTATCTACAGATCTTGTGACATATCCATAAACAGTGTGCCCACTTCTATTTTGCATTTAGGATACATTGGGGATATTCCTACCCTAAATTTTGCATGTCATTCTGGTGCTATTTGAGCCCTATAGAGTATCTTTAATTGAATAGCTTGAGTTCTATTACAAGTTGAGATCTTTCTGCCATTTTCCTAGATGTCTTTCCACATTTCTAGATGGATTTCTAACCCCATTTCCAGGTTCCATGTTTTAAACAGTCGTTCCATGTTTTCGATACCTTGTTATATAATGAGCATAAAGAATACTGACTGAGGGTGGACCCATTGGCCATAGCACTCTTCTGTCCCTATCCGATTTGTAGGGACTGTCTAATAATGTAGTCTTCTATCCTTTGTCGCTTAGTAATGGAGCGCCTATCAACATACGCTGTCTCAGCTGCCTTCAAGCGAGCCTCAAGCAGGTGCTGTTGTTCTCCCTTTTGTCTTTTCTGGATCGCAGAATATGAGATGGTCAAAACCTCATGCATAAGCCTTAATGGTCTCCCACATTGTCGACAGGTTACAGGCCATACCTGAATTAATTTCCAAAAAAGTTTTGAATTCCTGAGAAAAATATTTTATAAATTTGCTATCTTTTATTAAGGAAGAATCCGTACGCCAATGTTGGGGGCCTGTCCCATCATCCCTAGTCTTAACTTCCATATATACTGCGGCATGATCAGAGATTGCTATATTACCTATTTTGCAGGACAATATGGAATTCAAAAGGGTCAAGGGAGAAAAAAACATATCAATTCTAGTAAGACACTTGTGTGGGTTAGAGTAGAAAGTAAAGTCTTTGCCCTGGGGGTGAAGGCACCTCCACACATCTACTAGCCCTAGCTCCTTATTCAGATTCGCCAATTGTCTAGATCTAAGAGATATACCCATAGTACTCTTGAGTCTATCTGTCTCTGAGTCCATAAAGTCTCCTCCTATAATTGTATGGCGGGCCCCAAAAGCCATCAACTTGGAGAAAGCTTCCATTACAAATTTGAAGAGGTGTGCCGGGGGTGGGGGGGCAATAAAGATTCAAAATCCCATACTCCTCTCCATTTATTAGGGCTTTGATCAGTATATAGCGTCCAGATTCATCTTTTATCTGGCTTAAGATTTTGAAAGGAAGATTCTTACATGGTGGCACAGTGGTTAGCACTGCTGCCTCACAGCGCCAGAGACCCGGGTTCAATACCCGCCTCAGGCGACTGACTGTGTGGAGTTTGCACGTTCTCCCCTTTGTCTGCGTGGGTTTCCTCCGGGTGCTCCGGTTTCCTCCCACAGTCCAAAGATGTGCAGGTCAGGTGAATTGGCCATGCTAAATTGCCCGTAGATGTAGGGGTATGGGTGGGTTGCGCTTCGGCGGGGCAGTGTGGACTTGTTGGGCTGAAGGGCCTGTTTCCACACTGTAAGTAAGATAATCTAATCTAATCTAATCTAATCTACAAATGAGAATGACCACTCCCCTACTTTTTGAACTAAAAGATGAGAAGAAGGCCTGGTCAAATCCATCCTGTTGTAGCTTTAAGTGCTCTTTGTCAAGTAAATGTGTCTCCTGTGAGAGAGCTATATCAACCCTTTCTTTTTTGAGGTTTGATAATATCTTCTTCCTTTTAATTGGTGAATTACTCCCCTTGACATTCCAGGTGCACCACCTAAGCGAATGGCTAGCCATGATCATCCAGGCAAGCCCGAGATCCCCCAGGAGGAAGAACCCCACCCAAAACACCCTGAATAAAGACCATGGAAAATTCACAAAAGCAAAAATTCTTTAAGACATTTACATCAACACAATTAAAAACTATTCCTAAGTAAAAAAAAGTACAAAACACATTTGAGAGGAGATTTCCCCCTTGCTCCCAGGGGGCGTAACTACCTGTCAATAACCTCTCCTAACTAGTGCCCCGCCCTCGGCCCAGGCATTATAAAATGGAGTAGACAAATTTGAGTATTCTATAAAACCAAAGTTGAAAGTGAGTGATCTACCCCCCCTCCCCACACCAATACCTGGGTGCATTTAGCAAACATAATACAAAATATAAATATATAAAACTACAAAGTTACAATCCCAGCAATTATTAGAAAACTAAATAAGATGAGAGAAGAAGAGAACCCCGCTCTAAAACAAAAGTAGGACAAAACAACAAACCCCTCTCCCACACAAATCAAATAAGCCGCACAGCCTGTAAAGAAAATCACATAGTGAATAACAAATAAGCCCTCCTCCCCCTCCCGGAGAAGGTAATGAACAAAAAAGGATGGAGAAGGAAAAAAGGGTAAACCAGGAGGGCGCAAAATAAAATCATTATCCATACGGTTTAAGTCTCACGGTCTATTTAAGAGAGTCCAAGAATTCTTTAGCCTTCTCTGGTGATCCAAAATTGTATACAGATCCTTTGTGGCTGAATATCATGGTATTCAAACAGATGAAAGACTCAACAAACAATCAAGGTATTTTTCAATGTATAATTTCAGTTACATCACACTGTAAATTTTTGCTATAAATTCTGTGCCTTACAATTGTGCCCTCCACAATCACCTGATGAAGGAGCAACGCACCGAAAGCTAGTGCTTCCAATTAAACCTGTTGGACTATAACCTGGTGCTGTGTGATTTTTAACTTTGTACAACCCAGTTGATTAGTTTAAGGTAGGTGGGGGAGAGAATATGAGTAATGCATATTGCCTGCCAAAGTGTCTGGGTCCAGCCAACACCTTTGATAGAAATACTAACTGTTTGATACAGACTCAATACAAAGTGCTAATAGCTAGGGCTGCAGTAATTGTCCTTCTTAGGAAGAGCAATTAATGCCCAATACTACAGTAATGAACTTCCACATAGATGCTGAAATTGATAATGTCTGCACTGAAATTAACAAAGGCTACGTTGGAACTGACAATGACTGCACTAAAACTATCAACGATTCTGCAATGTTTACAAAAGACAGTAACCTCATCACTGACCTATTATATTACAAAATGTATAAAAGTATCTTGACATGTGCTCTGAGTTAAGAGAGGACTCGCAGATGACCACTGTGCTGGTGGTGTCTTTCTTTTCCCGGAGCTCCTTGTACAATAAACTCTGTCGCTGAACCCCGACCCTGACTCCGAGGCCAGTGATATTCCCCATAACAATTGTCGCTGCAAGCAGGGTTCTTTTTACTGGTGTCTTGGTGGCAGGCCACGATCGGGGTAAAAGCCAATTTGTACCTGCAAACTGGAAGAGTCAGATCGGGCCAAGGACCTGGTTTAAAAGGTGTATAAATTTTAATGTCTAACTTGCTACAGTACTGAGTTAAAAAAGTTAGGTGCATGTCTGTGGAGAATAAATGTTGGGTGCTGTTTGTATTTTTAATTTACAATGTGGTGAGGAAGGGGAGCTGATCACTCTGAGCAAGAGCCAAACCTCAGTGGAGTGCATGTTACCAAAGTGGGGAGCATGGACACTGACAACCAGCTACCCCTATTCATGAGGGTAAGAGAGCGGGGAGAATTTACATACCCTGCAATAAGAGGAGGGAGGAAATGTGAAATGCTGGTAGACACAGGAGCGGCCATATCTATCACAAACTTACCCTTAGACCACATAAATAAAATGATTCACTTAACTGGGATAGGAGGGGATAAAACATCAGCTTACCGAAGCAAAACTACCCTTGTAGAAATAAACGATATATAGCTCCCCATGAAATTCTACATATCCCAAAAAAATGAGGGCACCATAATGGGCAATGACCTTATGAGAGAATATAATGTTCTAATTGAATGTGCGAAAGGGAAATTGATTTGACCCAGACAGGACAGTCGAAAGATCAAAATTGGGAAACTTACTACTCACCTTGAAACTATTAAAGTGACTACATTCACCAGTAGGGACTGAAACCTTGAAAAGGGGGGATTCGGAGCCATCTGCGCCTCTATCCCCAGAGCCTGGGCAGAAGTAAAGTTAGACACAGGTCTAGTTCACATAGACCCCATAAGGCTTCCCAGACCAGATTATAAGCCCCACAAACAATACACAATAAAACCCGAAGCAGAAAAAGTAGTTGTGGAGACATTGAAAGGACTAGTGACCGGGAATCCTGAAAAAAACCCACAAGTACAACTAATTCCCCAACGTGGCCAGTAACAAAGCCTGATAGGTATTATAGGCTCACCACTGATTATACAAGACTAAATAAGGTCACCCCCAAATTGCACCCCTCTACGATTTTAAATGGCTTGACCCCCAAACACAAGATTTTTACTATTTTAGACATAGCCAACGGGTTCTGGTCTTTCCTGTTACACCCTGAGTCCCAGAATAAATTTTCTTTTACAGTAACGGACAGGCAGTGTACATGGACTCGCCTGCCACAAGGGTTCCACAACAGCCCCATTATTTTTCACAGGGTAATGAGGACATTCTGAAGAGAGTAGATTTACCAGAGAGTAGCACTGCCCTCCAATATATAGGTGATATGCTAATTGCCTCAGAGTCTGTGTCAGGACACGAGGAAGCTTTATGTCTAGTATTACAGGAATTGGAACTGCAAGATTAAAAGTTAGCCCCACAAAGTCACAAATTGGCAGAACGTAAGTCTTATACCTGGAACATCTTATATCCCAGGAACTCAAAGAAATGCCCAACGACTGTAAAAAGGCAATCCACAGATGCCACGACCCGCCACTGTCAGGGGAGTCAGAAAGGTCATGGGGCTATTTAACGACAGTCGGAGCTTTATATCCGAATTCGCATAATTGGCTGAACCAATCCAGAGATTAATTAAAGGAGGCAAGCCTGCCTTGGAGCCTGTAACCTGGGGGCCAGAACAGGAGAGGCATACAGTCAGCTTAAAACTCGACTCATAATGACCCCCAGGCTAGGGCTGCCAGATCCCAGCAAGGATTTTCACATCTGCTGTAATAATGAGGGAGGTCACCCAAGACCATGGTAGCAGGAGTAGGCCCATAGGGTAGTACTCAACTACAGAAGGGCCAGTAGTCACTGGGTTGCCCTGCTGCATAGCAACCTTAGACTGTGCTGCTTGGGCCATTAGGGTAGTGAGCCCATAATAATGACAGAGAATGTTATCCTCCTCTCTAAACACACCCTAGTAGAGATGAGACACACAGGGAAACTGAGGGCCGTCTCCAATATGAGAAGGGCAAAGTGTGAGACATTTCTTTTATCCCCAAATCAGTCCATGGTAATAGTTAGGAATACGGGAAAAAAACCCAGCTGAGGGAATTCTAGACACAGGGGAACCGCAAACTGTGGGGATATAGATAGGGATGAAGATGGGGGGAGAGTCAAGGATACCCCTCCAGACACAGACGAGGAGACCCTCTTCATGACCCGGGTCATGAAAATATGTAGCAGGGTTGCCCCGAACAGGATGGGCTGTGGTGAATGATAAGTTAGAAACAGTTATGTCTGGAAGGATTGATGGAAATCAGTCCGCGCAGGTAGCAGAACTGGTAGCACTCACCAAAGCACTGGAACTAACAAAAAGAAAAACCATTAATATATAGATAGACAGTCAATATGCCTTCAGTGTAGTCCATGACTACATGGTGGCGTGGGGTAGAAGGGGGTTCTCAACCGCAGAGGGATTCTCTATCAGACACCAATTAAGGTTTCAGGCCCTATTGCGTGCCAGTGCACAGCCAAAAGAGACTGCATTAATAAAAATAAAGGCCAATCAAAAGGAGCCAACAAAAGACAGCCTAAATTGGCTAAAATTCAAAGGAAATCAGTACTCCTTCAGATGCATGGTTTGTGCACAACATAACCCAGGGAGACCCATAAAAGTTAGGATGGGACACCAGCCAGACCAAGGGGACCCTGGGAACACCTTCAGATAGTTTTTACAGGGCCACTACCACCTTCCTGTGGGAAAACAATTCACCTGGTGGGTAGAGGCATTCCCGACCAAAAGCTGCACTGTGACCACTGTAGCCAGAATATTAGCGGAGGAGATAATCCCTCGGTGGGGGGTACCCCTCCAGATCAACACTGACCATGGGATGCATTTTACAGGAAAGGTCATGAAGACTGTCTGCCAATTACTCAGCATTAGACAAATATTTCACATTCCCTATCATACCTCACGGATAGTACAGAGAATGAATAGAACACTGAAAAATACTTTAGCTAAGGCTATGCAAACCTCAGGCAGAACATGGGCTGAAGTGCTGCCAGCCATACTAATGAGATTAATAGCCACCACAAATCAGGCAACTGGACTAACACCATATGAATTAATGACTGGGCGAGCAATGCAATTGCCAGAGACAATAATTACAGGTGGCACCGAAGTGGGTCCACTAAAAGACAAAATTGGGCAGTCTGTGATAGAATTAAGCGCCCTATTGAAAGGGATGCGGAAATCTGTAATTGATAAACAGGATAAAAAGGACAAGGCAGGGAAACTCGAAATCTTCCCTGAGGTCCCAGCAGCAAGAAACCATGTCCTGGCGCGAGCATTGCCCGACAAACCAGGCTTTGCCCCAAAATGGAATGGGCCATAGGACGTGGTAATAAGTGGGGACACCTGTACCTGCACAGATATTAAAGGGAAAGGCACATGGAAGCACTGGACCCAACTAAGACTGTTTAAAGACTTCTGCGACCAAACTAATGTCATTGACCATTCCCCAGGTGCAGACAGGAACAGCGGACAAGACGGTCATCCTGGACGGAGTACCAAAAACAACAGAACAAACCACACAGAAGCATGACTGCACCTCCTGACAAAAACAAAGACCTCAACTGCAGAAATGTATATACCTGTATGTATTTTAGTGTGTTTAAAGGTCGCGATTGTCAGGAGCACGTCAGGATTTGAAGATAACCTCTTCTATAAAATCCACCTAAGTTTGCATGGAAACCGAACTGTCTGCTACCCACGGGTGTGATGAGTAGAATCCCTATTTGTGGCCACCTTGTGACCTGTATACAGTAGACACCTCAGGACCACCGTGTAAGAGGCAGATAGGAAAATGCAAACGGGGACTGCAGAGTAGATGTGTGCAGCTGGGCAGGACCACCAGCCCATGGGGCTGGGTCCCCCATTTAAAACCCGGTAATTATCAACTCTGTTTCACAGGGCAGGGATGGGGTGCATTTATGCCCTGGTTCCCAAAAATGACTCATGCATCCAGACACAATGCACTTATCAGCACTCTACCGTCACTAGGGGACAGTTTATCTGCACCTGCAGTGAGCAGGCATGCTTGAATGTGACCGTGGGCAGACAATTCATATGTGGTCAGTGCAATGGCACCCATGTCTGCTCTGCCACATGGACGTATCCGTTCGATGCTTACCAACGTGGGGGGACACCCAAGGGATCAGAGGTGATATGGGTGAACAGACAAACGGAAGGACAGGACAATGTATGTTACTGAGCAGCGAAGGGATTTGTTTATCTACTGTAGGGGACTTATGTGACAGACGCCCCAGATCTCCCAAACCTGTTCGCGGTAGGGACAATTGCACCACTTATTGTACCATACCCCAGCGGGGAACATGTCTAGGGAAGGATAGTGACCCGTTCCATCAGCCCAGAGTTCTGTGCTGATTGGCAGATCCCCACCTTTTTGGGGTCATCATTAGGATATGGATTCTTGGGAAAATTACGTTGTATGTGGCCTGACTATCTTAGGCAATAATACCTCAAATGCTCTGGAAGCAATTAATACAGAATTCGCTGAACTCAGACTTTACACACAACATCACGTTACGAGGTGGATGTCAATTAGCACAGCAATGGGGAGTTTGTACAATTATTGGTGACAATCGTAACACCCATGTTGTTGATGACTCTTATTACAGAAGCCATCAAGAATATCTGAGACTAGCAAGATAATTTTCGACAGGGAGTCACAATTACAGACAGCTGGCTAAATTGGTTGATAGGTAAATCTTGGGGATCCTATTCAGCACACAAGATAGTTCTCTTCATTGCCCTCATGCTGGTATATTGAATGGGCCTCGGGTGTTTAAAGCTCTGATGTAAGGCGCTACTGACGAGAACTGTGCCAACAGCAAGTGTCACCACGGAAAAGCCCCCAACAAAATTGGCACTCCGTGATACCCCTCGGGAGGAGAAGCTCCAAGAGATGACCTAACTCTACATGTAAATTGGGTGGTCTGCAGGGAATCTCTGAAGTCACCTCCTTGATCACAAAGAGGGGAGTGAAGTGGGAGATGGCACGGGGCAGGGTGATACTAGTCACACGGATACACAAGACGGCCACTGAGCCATAAGTTGGCCACTTGACAGACAAAATGGCCGCCGGACCACAATATGGAGAGAGACAGCAGAGCAAACACAGATACTGCCTGGGGCCACCAGAATGCCAGCACAATGCACTCACAACCTAGTTGATTAATTTAAGGGGGGGTGGTAGAAATGCCAACAGTTTGATATAGACACAGTACAAAGTGTTAATAGCCAGGGCTGCAGTAATCATTCTTCTCAGGAAGAGTGATTAGCACCCATTACGACAGCAATGGACTTCTGCGCAGACGCTGAAATTGACAATGTCTGCGCAGAAACTGACAATGATTCTGTAACGTTTACAATAAACAAATTATGTTACAATGATAGCAACTTCATCACTGATCTATTATATCACAAAATGTATAGAAGCATCCTGACACGTGCTCCGAGTTGAGAAAGGATTTGCAGCTGACCACAGTGCTATCCTGAAGAAGGGCTTATGCCCGAAACGTCAATTCTCCTGCTCCTCGGATGCTGCCTGGCCTGCTGTGTTTTTCCAGCACCACATTTTTCAACACTGTGCTGTTGGTGTCTTTCTCTCTCCGGTATTTCCTTGTACAATAAACTCTGTCACTGAACCCCGACTCTGACTCCATGGCTGATGATTTTCCCCACAACATTGTAAAAGAACCTGGGAGAGATGTCAGGTAAAGAGAGTTTTATCTTTACTTTATTACAATGTGTGCTACAATGTCAGTGATGACAGATCACATGAAACTAGAGCTATAGGCTAGGCAAAAGTGAGGACTGCAGATGCTGGAGATCAGAGTCTAGATTAGAATGGTGCTGGAAAAGCACAGCAAGTCAAGCAGCACCCAAGGAGCAGGAAAATTAACATTTTGGGCAAAAGCCCTTCATCAGGAATGAAGGCAGGGAGCCTCTGGGGTGGGGCGATAATGGGAAGGGGGTGGAGCTGGGGAGAAGGTAGCCAAGAGTACAATAGGTGGATAGAGGTGGGGATGAAGGTGATAGGTCAGAGAGGAGAGTTAAGTGGATAGATGGGAAGGAAGTTGGCAGGTAGGACAGGTCATGAGAATGGTGCTGAACTGGAAGGTTGGAGCTGGGGTAAGGTGGGGGGAGGGGAAATGAGGAAACTGGTGAAGTCCACATTGATGCCCTAGGGTTGAAGTGTTCCGAGACAGAAAATGAGACGTTCTTCCTCCAAGCGTTAGGTGGTGAGGGAGTGGCGGTGGAAAAGGCCCAGGACCTGCATGTCCTCGGCAGAATGGGAGGGGGAGTTGAAATGTTGGGCCACGGGATAGTGATATTGATTGGTGCGTGTGTCCTGGAGATGTTCCCTAAAGTGCTCTGCAAGAAGGCATCCAGTCTCCCGAATGTAGAGGAGACCACATCAGGAGCAACGGATACAATAAATGACACTGGTGGATGTGCAGGTAAAACTTTGATGGATGTGAAAGGCTCCTTTGGGACCTTGGATGGAGGTGAGGGGGGATGTGTGGGTGCAGGTTTTGCAATTCCAGTGGCGGCAGGGGAAGGTGCCAGGACGGGAGGGTGGGTTGTTGGGGGGTGTGGACCTGACCAGGTAGTCACGGAAGGAACAGTCTATGCAGAAAGTGAAAAAATGTGGGGAGGGAAATATATCCCTGGTGGTGGGGTCCGTTTGGAGCTGGCAGAAATGTCGGCAGATGATACGGTTTATGCTAAGGTTGGTAGGGGGTTAGGTCCTTATTTTGGTTGGAGGGGTGGGGTTTGAGGATGGAGGTGCTGGACATGGATGAGACACACTGGAGGGCACCTTCAACCACGTGGGAAGGGAAATTGCGGTCTCTAAAGAAGAAGGCCGTCTGGTGTGTTCTGTGGTGGAACTGGTCCTCCTGGGAGCAGATACTGCAGAGGTGGAGGAATTGGGAATACAGGATAACATTTTTGCAGGAGGTAGGATGTGAAGAGGTGTAATCCAGGTAGCTATGGGAGTCGGTGGATTTGTAAAAGATGTCAGTGTCACGTAGGTCGTCATTGATGGAGGTGGAGAGGTCCAGGAAGGGGAGGGAGGTGTCAGAGGTGGTCCAGGTAAATTTAAGGTCAGGGCGGAATGTGTTGGTGAAGTTGATGAACTGCTCAACCTCCTCGCGGGAGCACGAGGTGGCGCCGATGCAGTCATCAATGTAGTGGAGGAAGAGGTGGGGGGTGCTGCCGGTGTAACTATGGAAGATGGACTGTTCTACATAGCCGACAAAGAGACAGGCATAGCTGGGGCCCATGCGGGTGCCCATGGCTACCCCTTTGGTCTGGAGGAAGTGGGAGGATTCGAAGGAGAAATTTTTAAGGGTGAGGACCAGTTCAGTCAACCGAATGAGAATGTCAGTGGAAGGGTACTGTTGTGACATCAGGAGAGCAAGAAATGGAAGGCTTGGAGGCCCTGGTCATAGCGGTTGGAGGTGTAGAGGGATTGGATTTCCATGGTGAAGATGAGGCATTGGGGACTGGGGAAATGGAAGTCTTGAAGGGGGTGGAGGGCATGGATGGTGTCTTGAACGTATGTGAGGAGTTCCTGGACTAGTGGGATAGGACAGTATCGAGGTAGGTGGAGATGAGTTCGGTGGGGCAGGAGTAGGCTGAGACAATGGGTCAGCTGGGGTCGTCAGCCTTGTAGATCTTTGGAAGGAGGTAGAGTTCCAATTAAGAATCCTCTCTGACCATTTTATGGAAACAGTTATGTTTAACAAAGTCTTTCACTGATCACTCACACAATTGTATCATCTCATATTATGCACAAATACCTAATGTTAAGTTCCAATATCTTCCAAACTCTTAAACAATTCAACTATTGCTTCTTTGTGGATGGCAATTTCTTCAGGCCTGTCGATCATGCTGTATATTGTGATGTTTTATTAAGTAAGAGGTTTCCTTTGCATTGCAGCAAGTGAGTTGAGACTTGTGAAATTTGTTTCTACTCAATGTGCTGTGTAACAATTATTTGCATAACCATAACATGTTTTTTGTAATAGAGTTAGAGTTTTTAAAAATGTTGTAATTGTACCAGCCTCCACCACTTCTTTTTAACATTCTGTGTAACCTGTTGCGATCTCTACTAATGGTACTAATGGTCAAGTCAGATTCAAGAATAAAATCTGGCTTGTTAGTTTTTTTTGTTTAGTTAGTTAACATGATGGTTAGTCACTGAAAGATATCCACACAAGGCTGCAGATATTCAACGCAAGGGAAAAATTTAGAAGACATTTAGCAGGTTCAAAACACACAGCAAAACAAGGTTTCAATAATTTTCCTGACAAGATCAGAGACTCAAATCCAGAGAACTTACACCTCTGTTTTAACCTAATAAAATAAATTAACATTGTAAACTTAACACTTAGCTGACTTATTACAGAATTTCTTTTTCTGGAGAACTGTGGAAACAATTCAGTCCTTCCCAAGTCTGTGAACATGAAGTTGTCACAAATCTGAGAGCTAAAACCTTCTAAATTTTAATAATCTGCAGATTTCAAACCAAACTCTTCTGTTTTGGAAGCTTGAGTTGACTGGTTCCCTCAAATTCCCCAAACTCCTTCAATGAGAAAAACTAAAGCTTCCTTATTCACTCATTTTACATTTTCTGACTGAAATTAAAATTTTTGCTCAATCTTCTGTCCTTCTCAACTTAAAAACAAAACTCATAACGTTTACTCATTTCCCATCATAAACCCAACAGTATTAACATCTTTTCATTAACACTACAGGGGTCTGTAGACACCCCTTTCTGACAAATGCTGGAGTTAGGTCACTGTGTCAAAATAGATCCTTGACCATTTGTTTTGTAAAAGGGAACCCATCACAAAAATAACCAACACCTACCTGCCTCCATTTTGAAATCCAAAATTCCAAAAATGATATTAGTACATCACACAATATAAAACAATTTATGTAGGACAGACAATGACAAACTATTTCCTTAAGAGATATGAAGCAAAGGATATTCAATGGAGTTCAGGCACAGTTCAACCATTATCGAGTTGTGTGGCAGAGCAGAGTCAAGCCCTTATGAACCTGCTTCTGTATTCTTATGTCATCTGCCTTGAAAATATGCAAAGATCATTATTACAAGTTTGTTGGTCTGAATCATACTTTATGGTCACCAATAAGAGTCATATTTCTTGAATGATTGTAACATGCTTCACTCCCAATTTTTGTGCACTTTCAATTTTTTTCTATCCCTTTTATTTAAAAGAGATAATTGAATTCAAGGTTATTAGATCATGGCACCAACAAAAAATTGACTAATACACTTGTTAAGGTCAGGAAGCAATCTAGGTAAAGGGTGAAACAGTTGGAAAAATACGTAAATTAATTACAAAATTATCATTTAATCACACACTCATAATTAGTTTGGAAAGTTAATTTAACAGTACAAAACATGAACAGTGAGGTACTTACATTGGTGCATGGAGTTATACAGGTGGAAAACTTTACAACTCACCCCCATTTGAACAGCCAATACACTCATTCAACATATTTACCTCTTGTCTAGATTAGAGTGGTGCTGGAAAAGCACAGCAGGTCAGGCAGCATCCGAGGAGCAGGGAAATCGACGTTTCGGGCAAAAGCCCTTCATCAGGAATGAGGCAGGGAACCTCCACCCTGAAGCACCATTCTAATCTAGATTCTGATCTCCAGCATTTGCAGTCCTCACTTTCGCCTATATTTCCCTCTTGTACCCATGCCTCTCAGTAAATCCCAAAGAATGGTGCCATTCTCCCCTCTCCACACAAGTCATTAGGAGTACTCACACCTCATTGCTTTCTCTCCTTGTAGAAATGAGCACACTACCTGTCCAGACGCAAAAAGCCAAAGTGACAGGCACGTTAACTGCTATTGGCAAAATGTTCCCACCTGGGCCACTGGGAAGGAGGAGATCTTTTCCAGGAGGCTGCAGAGGTCAGCCATGAGTGCCTGAGCTTTGTGAGACACCAGCACTCAGATATATACTGAGGGAGCTGATCCTCTGCCTGGAGGCCATTGGTCTCTTAAAGGCCATGGTTGAAGCTCACCAGTGTAATCAATCAAATTCAGTTCACTGAAGAAGCTATTCTCACTGTGCACTCATCTCTGTGACCCTGACAACTTCTGATCTTGTAGTAAAACCATGAACCTTTTGAAATCAAGGAATTCATAGTTAATAAGACATTGAATTGACTTTTAACTACATCAATGGCTTTTCCATCGGACCTACAAGGTATCCTCAAGAGATTGAGGAGAAAGTGAGGTCTGCAAATGCTGGAGATCAGAGCTGGAAATGTGTTGCTGGAAAAGCGCAGCAGGTCAGGCAGCATCCAGGGAACAGGAGAATCGACGTTTCGGGCATAAGCCCTTCTTCAGGAATAAGGAAAGTTTGTCCAGCAGGCTAAGATAAAAGGTAGGGAGGAGGGACTTGGGGGAGGGGCGTCGGAAATGTGATAGGTGGAAAGAGGTCAAGGTGAGGGTGCAAGGTCAGACTGGGGTGGGGGCGGAGAGGTCGGGAAGAAGATTGCAGGTTAGGAAGGCGGTGCTGAATTCGATGGATTTGACTGAGACAGGGTGGGGGGAGGGGAAATGAGGAAACTGGTGAAATCCAAGTTCATCCCTTGTGGTTGGAGGGTTCCTAGGTGGAAGATGAGGCGTTCTTCCTCCAACCGTCATTTTGTTGTGGTCTGACAATGGAGGAGTCCAAAGACCTGCATATCCTTGGTGGAGTGGGAGGGGGAATTGAAATGCTGAGCTACAGGGTGGTTGGGTTAGTTGGTCCGGGTGTCCCAGAGGTGTTCTCTGAAACGCTCCGCAAGTAGCCGGCCTGTCTCCCCAATATAGAGGAGGCCACATCGGGTGCGGAGGATGCAATAGATGATGTGTGTGGAGGTGCAGGTGAATCTGTGGCGGATATGGAAGTTTCCTTTGGGGCCTTGGAGGGAGGTGAGGGGGGAGGTGTGGGCGCAAGTCTTGCACCTCCTGCGGTTGCAGGGGAAGGTGCCGGGAGTGGAGGTTGGGTTGGTGGGGGGTGTGGATCTGACGAGGGAGTCACCAAGGGAGCACCCGCATGGGCCCCAGCTATGCCTGCCTCTTCGTAGGATATGTGGAACAATCCATCTTCCGCAACTACACTGGCCTCACCCCCCACCTTTTCCTCCGCTACATCGATGACTGTATCGGTGCCGCCTCGTGCTCCCACGAGGAGGTTGAACAGTTCATCCACTTCACCAACACCTTCCACCCCGACCTCAAATTCACCTGGACAGTCTCAGATTCCTCCCTCCCCTTCCTCGACCTTTCTATTTCTATCTCAGGCGACCGAATCAACACGGACATCTACTACAAACCGACCGACTCCCACAGCTACCTGGACTACACCTCCTCCCATCCTGCCCCCTGTAAAAACGCCATCCCATTCTCCCAATTCCTTCGACTCCGCCGCATCTGCTCCCAGGAGGACCAGTTCCAAAAACGCACAACCCAGATGGCCTCCTTCTTCAAGGACCACAATTTCCCCCCCGACGTGGTCGACGATGCCCTCCACCGCATCTCTTCCACTTCCCGATCCTCCGTCCTTGAGCCCCGCCCCTCCAACCGCCACCAGCACAGAACCCCACTGGTCCTCACCTACCACCCCACTAACCTCCATGTACAGCGCATCATCCGCCGTCATTTCCGCTACCTCCAAACGGACCCCACCACCAAGGATATATTTCCCTCTCCTCCCCTATCAGCATTCCGTAAAGACCACTCCCTCCGTGACTCCCTCGTCAGATCCACACCCCCCACCAACCCAACCTCCACTCCCGGCACCTTCCCCTGCAACCGCAGGAGGTGCAAGACTTGCGCCCACACCTCCCCCCTCACCTCCCTCCAAGGCCCCAAAGGAAACTTCCATATCCGCCACAGATTCACCTGCACCTCCACACACATCATCTATTGCATCCTCTGCACCCGATGTGGCCTCCTCTATATTGGGGAGACAGGCCGGCTACTTGCGGAGCGTTTCAGAGAACACCTCTGGGACACCCGGACCAACCAACCCAACCACCCTGTAGCTCAGCATTTCAATTCCCCCTCCCACTCCACCAAGGATATACAGGTCTTTGCACTCCTCCATCGTCAGACCACAACAAAACGACGGTTGGAGGAAGAACGCCTCATCTTCCGCCTAGGAACCCTCCAACCACAAGGGATGAACTCGGATTTCACCAGTTTCCTCATTTCCCCTCCCCCCACCCTGTCTCAGTCAAATCCATCGAATTCAGCACCGCCTTCCTAACCTGCAATCTTCTTCCCGACCTCTCCGCCCCCACCCCAGTCTGACCTTTCACCCTCACCTTGACCTCTTTCCACCTATCACATTTCCGACGCCCCTCCCCCAAGTCCCTCCTCCCTACCTTTTATCTTAGCCTGCTGGACAAACTTTCCTCATTCCTGAAGAAGGGCTTATGCCCGAAACGTCGATTCTCCTGTTCCCTGGATGCTGCCTGACCTGCTGCGCTTTTCCAGCAACACATTTCCAGATCCTCAAGAGATTTGCAAACTGCCCAGGAAAAAGCTGAAGACAACAGCATCACACTGGGATGCAGAATTATCTTCAGTTTCTCTGATTTTCCCAACCTTCTGGAAATTGCCTCCACTCGGCTGGAAAACATTTGCCCTAAAAGCAGACAATCCGGCCCAACAGGTTCTTGCCAGCATTTTCACTCCACATGTACATGCTTCCACCTACATAAATCTAACCCCATTATTATCTCCTTCTGTCCCTTTATCCCCAACTGCTTATCTAATTTACCTTTAAATGCATTGATGTTATTGCCATCATTACTTCTTGCCAGCGCATTCCACATTCCAATTTTTCCTTAGGTAAAGGAGCTTATCTTTAATTTTCTGTAAGATTGAGTAGGCCATTCTACTTTTATGTCCTTCAATTTTAGACACACTGAAAGTGAGAACTGTATCTGCATGACCAACATACAAGCCCTTTCATACTTTTAAGATCTCGATTTGATCACCCCTCACTCTTCTCTTTTCCAGAGAAAAGAATCAATCTGTTCAGCCTTTCCTGATATGTTTATTCTCTGAGTTCTCACATCATTCTTGTGAATCATTATTATCTTTATAGTCTTGGTTTCCATATTATTGTACAGTGCTACAAGTGTGTTCGAACCATCACAGCTTAATATAATTTCTCTACTTATCAATTCTTCCCTTCCAAACATGATCTGTGATTCTTGTTTTTTTTTTAATTTTATTGAAGTGCATGCCTATTTTTTATGATTTGTGTACCTAATCCCTTAGGTTCTCTAGCTCTTTTATCCCATTTGGACTCTGTCTATCAAATCATGAAGCAACTTTCTTACTCTTCCTAATAAAATGGACCACTTCAGAAAACTCATATTCAAACTTATTTGTCAATTATATACTCATTCTGAAAGTTACTGATATCTTCCTTCATGTTGTCAGGTTCTTCCTCTGCATTAAATATACCCTCAAATCCTCTGGGCAGAAGGTAAATTCTGGAAACTAACGGAATTGCCAGAAAGATTGTTCTGTTCATCATTTTAGCTACATTTCAGAAAGCCTATCTGCATATCAAAACTGATAAAGACAATTTCAAAGGCATTGGGAGTTGGATCATGAGATCATCCCAAAATAAGAAGCTGTAAATTTATAAGCCAGACAACAGAAAAGACCCCAAAACATTATAATACACTTAATCAGTTTTCTACACCTTGAGGACTATGTAACACTGTAAAAAGTGGCAATGTTGCAAGTTTTAGAGGCACAAAGATTGGTCAAAGAAACAAAATCTACCCTCATTACAAAAAATAATTAATAACGATCTAAGCTTCTAATATTTGTAAAGATGTCTTAATAGGAATGCAAGGTATTTTGTCCAAGTTCAGGACTGAAAAATCAGCAAATATGATTGAAAACTGAAGATATTGTAAGCTAAATTTAGCCAAAGAACATCTTCACACTTGTTGAATTATGGAACACACTGCCACCTAGTGCAATCAGTACTTACTCAAATGAAGTTTTAAAAAGGATAGTGTATTGATGGTTTCAGCAGACGGAAAGGATTAAGGGTTGAAAGAAAAATGAAAAATGATCATATTAAATCCTGAAATAGAATAAAAACAACCAAGCAAAAATTGCCTCTTCTTCCTACACATTTTTTCCTGTCTTTTACATTTTCTGTTCTCTTTAGGCCATGTTCTTCATATGCATAACTGACTCTCCCTATGTTGTCTTGGTATGAAAGGCAGAACAACAGGTGTGTCTTCTCTGAAGTCGATATGCTCAGCATTGAAGCACCAAAAACTCAAAATGAGTTCCATTTAATAGAATGTATTGTTTGTATGCCTGACAACAGATTCCTGATGCAACTGCTATATTCAGGACTCCGTCATGGGCAAGAGACTCCCAGAACAGCAAAAAAGCTCTGGGATTGTGCCAAAGCATCTCTAAGAAGGTAAAACAAACCCACCAGCTGATGGGAGACCCTGGCTTGTGACAAATCAGAATAGAGAAGGTTCACATGGGAAACCAGTGAACTGGGTTTTAACCTATCCCCAAATGGCTGGGAGTCAAGTGGAATTCAGAAGTAAGGTTACTGGGCATGAAACATTAAATAATCATAAATGCTGTCAAACTTGCTGTGTTTTTCCAGCAATTTCTGTTTTTGCTTCTACAGATGGTGAGAAAAGAGAAAGGGCTGAGGCTGGTGCAGTGGATAAGGGGAACAAGTCAAATAGTCAAGGCAGACAAGAGCTTGGCAGAGATTGAGGTAAGATTGATAACTTAAACTGCATTTACTTCAATGCAAGAGGCCTGACAGGTAATGCAGATGAACGTAGGGCACAGTTGGGAACATGGGACTGGAACATCATAGCTGTTGCAGAAATGTGGCTCAGGGACAGACGGGACTGGCAGTTTAATGTTCTGGGGTATAGATGCTATAGGAAGGAATAGAAAGGGAGGAAAAAGAGGAGGGGGAGTGGTGTTTTTGGTCAGGGATAACATTACGGCTGTGCTTAGGAAGGATATTCCTAGGAGATTGTTCAGTGAAGTTATATGGGTGGAACTGAGAAATAAAAAAGGGATGATCCCGTTGTTGCGATTGTCTTATAGGCTCCCCAACAGTCAGCAGGAAATTGAGAAGCAAATATGTAAAGAGATCTCAGATATCTGTAAGAATAATAGGGTTGTAATGGTAGGGGATTTTAACTTTCCAAACATAGACCGGGACTATCAAAATATTAAGGATGGAGAGGGAATTGTTAAGTGTGTACAAGAAAACTTTCTTATTCAAAATGTGGATGTACCTACTAGAGAAGGAGCAATACTTGACCTTCTGTCCAGAAATTAGATTAGATTACATTACAGTGTGGAAACAGGCCCTTCGGCCCAACAAGTCCACACCGACCCGCCGAAGCGAAACCCACCCATACCCCTACATTTTTTACCCCTTACCTAACACTACGGGCAATTTAGCATGGCCAATTCACCTGACCCTGCACATCTTTTGGACTGTGGGAGGAAACCGGAGCACCCGGAGGAAACCCACGCAGACACGGGGAGAATGTGCAAACTCCACACAGTCAGTCGCCTGAGGCGGGAATTGAACCCAGGTCTCAGGCGCTGTGAGGCAGCAGTGCTAACCACTGTGCCACCGTGCCGCCCACAAATAAGGCAGGGCAAGTGAATGAAGTGTCAGTGGGAGAAAACTTTGGGGCAAGTAATCATAATTCTATTCGTTTTAAAATAGTTATGGAAAAAGATAGTAGTAATCAAAATGTTAGAAGTTCTAAATTGGAATAAGGCCAATTTTGTCAGTATGAGACAGGACTTTCAAAATTTGATTGGATGAGGCTATTCGCAGGTAAAGGGATGTTGGGAAGTGGGAGACCTTTAAGAATGAGATAGTGAGAGTTCAGGGACAGTATGTTCCTGTTACAGTGAAGGGCAAGGCTGAGAGGTGTAGGGAATGCTGGGTGACTAGAAAAATTGAGACTCTGGTCAAGAAAAAGAAGGAGGCATATATAAGATATAGACAGCTGGGATCGAGTGAATCCCTAGAGGTGTATAAGCATAGCAGGAGGGCAAAAGGAGACATAAGTTAGCTTTAGAAAATAGAGTTAAGGAGAATCCAAAGAGATTGTATAAGTACGTTAAGGGCAAAAGAGTAACAAGGGAGAGAACAGGGTCCCTTAAAGATCAATGTGACCATGTATTTATCGACCCATAGGAGATGGGTGAGATACTAACCAAATATTTTGCGTCAGTATTTACTGAGGAGAAGGACATGGAAGCTTGACCAAAATAAATAATGATACCTTGAAAAGAATTCATTTTACAGAAGAGGTGCTGGACATCTTAAAATGCATATGGATGGATAAATCCCCGGGACTTGATTAGGTATATCCCAGTACATTATGGGAAACCAGGAAAAAGATTGCTGTGTCTCTTGCTGAGATATTTGCATCATTGACAGCCATGGATGAGGTGCTGAAAGACTGGTGGCTGGCTAATGTGGTCCTACTATTTAAGAAAGGCTGTAAAAAGCCAAGGAACTATAAGCTAGTGAGCTTTACATCAGTGATGGGTAAGATATTGGAGGGATTCTGTGTGGCAGGATTTACATGCACTTGGAAAGGCAAGGACTGATTAGGGATAATCAGCATGGCTTTGTGGATGAGAAATCGTGTCTCACTAACTTGTTTGATTTTTTTTGAAGATGTGACAAAGATGATTGATGAAGGCAAAGTGGTAGACGTCAATATGGACTTCAACAAAATGTTCGACAAGGTTCTGCATGATAGACTGGTTAGCAAGGCTAGATCACATAGGATCTGGGGGAGCTAGCCAATTGGATACCAAATTGGCTTGAAGATGGGAGACAGAGGGTGGTGATAGAGGGTTGCTTTTCTAGAGCCCTGTTGACCAGCATTGTTGCACAAGGATCAGTGCTAAGTCCTTTACTTTTTGTCATTTATGTAAAGATTTGGATATGTATATAGGAGGTATGATTAGTAAGTTTGTATATGACAGCTAAACAGATGGTATAGTGGACAGTGAAGAAGATTACCACAAAGTACAAAGGGACCTTGATCAGAGGGGCCAGTTGCCCATGGAGTGGTAGATGGAGTTTAATATAGATAAATGTGAGGTGTTGTATTTTGGTAAGGCAAACCAGGTCAGGACTTATACAGTTAGTGGTAGGGACTTGGTGAGTGTTGTCAAACAAAGAGACCCAGATGTGCAGGTGCATACTTTGAAAGTGGAGTTGCAGGCAGACAGCGTGGTGAAGGAGGAGTTTGGCATGCTTCCCATCATTAGTCAGAACATTGAGTTTAGGCGTTGAGATGTCAAATTATGGTTGTACAGGACATTGATAAGGCCACTTTTTTAGAATACTACGTACAATTCTGGTTGTCCTTCTATAGGAAAGAGGTTGTTAAATTTGAAAGGATGCAGAAAAGATTTACAAGCATGTTGTCAGGACTGGAGGGTTGAGTTATAGGGAGAAGTTGAATAGGCTTAGACTTTTTCCCCCCGTAGCATTGGAGGCTGAGGGTGATGTTATAGAGATTTATAAAATCACGAAGGGTATGGATAGGGTGAATAACCAAGGTCTTTCTCCTAGAATGGGGTGTCCAAAACTAGAGGCCATTGGTTTAAGATGTGAGGGGAAAGATTTAAAAAGGACCTGAAAAGTGACTCTTTCATACAGAGGGTGATGCATGTACGGAACAAGCTGCCAAAGGAAGTGATGGAGGCTGGTACAATTTCAGCATTTGAAAGGCATCTGGACGGGTATATGATAGGAAGGGCTTAGAGTCTAAACATAGATACAACTCAGTTCATTCTTCCATCATCATGGAGAAGATGACAGGCCTGCTAAACATGAGGCTCTGATGCTTTGACAAAGCATGCTGTGCCTTCATAATTGAAGTAGGCAAAGAAGGGATGTGATGGACTCTAAAGAGCTGGCAGAGGGGCAGCAGTCTTCCAAGGAGGAAGATGAGCTAGAGTTGTCTATGCAGTTCTGGAATCCAGATTATAGGAGGAATGTGATTGCACTGGAGAGGGTACAGAGGAAATTTACAGGGATGTTGCCTGGGCAGCGAGTTTCAGTCATGAAGAGAAAATAGACAGAATGGGGAGTCTTTTTCTTCGAGTAGAAGAGATTTAGAGGGGACATGATTGAGATGCACCAATCATGACGTGCATATTAGGAAAGACCAGAAGAAACCTTTCCCCTTGATGGAGAGACTAACAAACTGGAGGCATATATTTAAGGTGAGGAGCTGACAGTTTAGAGGAGATATGAGGAAAACCTTTTCCACCCAGAGGGTGGTGGGAATGTGGAACTCAGTGCTTGCAATGGTGGTAGAGGCAGAAACCCTCATAACACTTACAAAGTATTTAGATGTGCACTTATGATGCCAAAGCATTCAAGACTATGGGCCAAGTGCTGAAAAATAGTTTTAGAATAGGTAGGTGGTCGATTTTGACCTAAGGAGATGCAATGAACCGAAGGGCCTTTTGCTGTATATCTCTTTGACTCTATGAGGACATTGAGCAAGAGGAACATTGCCTTCAGCTTTACACAGCAGTATAACGCAGGCACGCCAAGCCAACCAGGATTTAATTGACATTTGGTTCTAGGAGATGTGAACTCAGTGCAATGATCAATCGCTGACTGTAAGTGTATTCCTACTCAAAAGACAAGCAGTTCCTATTTACTTCAAAAAGCAAATATAGTTTTTGATTGATTGAATTTTGTTACCTTTTGCTGTTACTGAATAAATGTGAACCTTTTCAACAACATGGGCGGCACAGTGGCTCAGTGGTTAGCACTGCTGCCTCACAGCGCCAGGGACCTGGGTTCGATTCCACCCTTGAGTGACTGTGTGGAGTTTGCACATTCTCCACGTGTCTGCGTGGGTTTCCTCTGTGTGCCCCAGTTTCCTCCCACATTCCAAAAGATGTGCAGGTCAGGTGAATTGGCCAAGCTAAATTGCCCATAGTGTTAGGTGCATTAGTCAGCGGTAAATGTAGTGAAATTAGTCTGGGTGGGTTACTCTTCGGAGGGTCAGTATGGACTTGTTTGGCCGAAGGGCCTGTTTCCACACTTAGGGAATCTAATATAAACAATTTGAAGGCTTTCCAGTATGTGTTGGTCCCCCATTGAACAATCAGAAGATGTTAGGCTACACTGTGTGTTGGGAAATCTTAGCACTCCCTTAGGCAGGGTCCTAAGACGGATGACATTAAGAATACGTAACATTTTGTGGCTTTGTTCCTAACTAGCAGTCCATTGGCAAATGTGCATTTGCATTTGCAATGAAGTGTTAGCTAGGCCACCTATTTGCCCTGAGAATCATTTATTTTTGGTTCCCTTCCTGCCACATGGATGGTGAAGGAAAACTCTGGCTGGCAGTGCTTGACCATGTGCTGGGCTTGATTTTGAAAATAGCACCGAGGCTGGGAATCCTGGGAAGTCCCAGCAATGGTGAGTATTTCCACCTGTGGTGAGAAAGAAGATAGGACAGATGAGGCACCAAAGAGATGCAATGCATAGCTAATGGAAGATTTGCAAAAAATTCAATGAGTTTATCAGATTCTCTGCTGGTTACATTAATTCAATAGCTAAAGCTAATTCAATAGTAATTGATGCAGCAAAGAAAAATTTTACAATTTAGGGTGTTGCTCTGGTGAGTTAGAATAGTGTGATTTAATTATTATATATCCATAAATTTGGGATGAATGTTTAAATTGTGACTCCCATTACATTATCAACCTGTTTCCATAGTAATTTAACACCATGAGCCTAAACATGCACTCTTGACACAGCTTGTGCATTGAATTTATGGCAATGACACACAGAACATTATCTATCAGGTCCTTTAAGTATTGTATTGCTGTTATATTTCCAATACATTTTGCAGAAAGCACTGGTTACCATTGTTGTTGAGGTTGCAGATTGTAGGAGTGCTAATGAAGAGGTGGTATACTCGAAACAAAACGAGCAGATTGTGAGGTTAAACAGCATTTAGCACTGATTTGGTGCCAACGTCCTCTTTTGTTTTGTAAATGCTTTTCTGAATTTGGAAAAAACTTTTGCCTGCGTATGGAAATTTGCATTACCATCACATAAAGCAATCATCATGGGACTTCTAGTTGAGGTGCTCTTGACATCTCATTGCTGCTGAAGAATGGGTGGTATCACTACATTCAGTGGTTGGAGGCATTTACAAAAGTTGTTGGATTCAGAAGGAAGCAATACTGGACAATGACAAGGAGGTCACAGATGTGTAGAGGCTTGTTAGCAGAAAGCCTGCTTTCACTAATGAGGGCTCTTTTTTACAGTTCTTCTGAGGTTGCAATACAACTGGGATATGGAGTATAATTGGCAGACAGGTGAAGCCATACGCACTGCAAGATGCAGAAGGATTGTGAACAGAAATTCAGCCACAAAGGTCTTTCAAAAACAATTGGTAAAAATCTTTGTCCTTAGGAGAAATAAATCTAAATCAAAACCAAGAGTTAAGAAAAACTAATGCCTCCTTCATTCCATGATTTGAAGTTGAATGATAATAGAGACTTATTTCTGCCTGCAGCCTGCTTTGATGGATGGTAATTCAGCTGTTAGAAATCCAGTCCTGATTAAAAAATGTTCTTATGGAACAGACATAAAAATATTTTGAAGTGCTTAGTGGATGAATGAGAGGGCAAAAGTTTCCTCCTCTGAAATTACATGTAAAATCTCACTGGACTAGCATTTTTAATTGTGAACTGCATACTGCATTCCAGTAACTAGAGAAGTAACTAGAGAAATTAATTGCTTGACATTTTGCATGTACATTTCTAAACTGTGGATTGATCAGCAAAATCCATTTTCTATGTAATTATGCAGAGGAAAGTTCTCAAGCTCACAATGATGTGTTATTTGTTCATGAGATTTGAGTTGTCACTGGCAAAGCCAACCTTTATTAATACTTGCACAGATTTTGTCCAGGTGACCATTTATAAATTCTACTCTATTTTACTTTTTATGTCTAAGGCTGCAGGAACACATTCTGATTCTCAGTGCAACCAACCAAATCACAAATACTATCTAACCTGCTCGATCATCTAATCTGGCCAAATGCTCTCACAGATGATACAATTTCTTCTAAAACCTGTAACATTGAAGCACCATTGCACCACATTCAGCATTTAGATCACTCAGACCATATTAATTGCAATTGACTTCAATTCCACTCATAACTATGCATTTATTCAGGTCAAGCAGATATCAAATATACAGGGAAATTTACATTCATGCAACTACCTAAAGCATCATTGCTGCCCTGTCAGTTTCTATTCTGCTGTTTCGGAACTATTGTTGTATTTATTGGATACAATGCATTAGCTATTTTTATAGCATGAAATCACAGGGCATGTGTTGAGGGAGATTATATAATAAACTTACAGTTTGTAAAATTATAGTTCTGATCTGTGCTTTAAGGAATTTGTGTGTTAAAGCATTTGAACACCAGGGAAAAAACCCACAACAACCTTTTCTGGCTACGTACACATCTCAATGGTAATGAACTGTTTACAAATTTCTACATGCCAAGGGATAATTAACACAACTATTAGATGTTTCTTGTATTTAATTAAACCAAATACACAGTCTTGAAAATAACAATGATAAGTTTGATCTGATTGTGGCTTGAAGTTCAGTACAATGAAAGGACGTTGGGATATAAGTGCCTCTTTCAAAACAAATTGGAAGTTGGAATTCCACCACAAATCATGGAGATATTGGAAGTTAGAAGTAATAAGTTCAACAATTTCTTTTTAAAGTACTCCATATCTAAATCTATTAAAGCAGCAGACAAGCTGGACTGATTTTAACAGCTAGGCCTCATTAACATCTTATTTGCAAATCTCAGCCACTGGAATACTGGCTGGAAGCAACTGTTTGACCATTAAAATTAAGTAATAGGAAGCTGTTTTGTAGGATATTGTCATGAATATAAGGATGGAAAAGTATAAGTATTGGATGGAAAATCCCACAAGGGAGGAATCCCAAAGGCATAGAAGTCCATGTTTTCTTGGTAGAGCTTAAAAGATCAACCTTGCTCGTCTACTCCCATAAACAAATTAAAAAATAATAAACTTGCTTTACTCGTCCGTTCTTGCTAAAAAAAGGCTAACATTACTCCCCTACTCAAACCTCAGTTAGAATTACACATCTAGCCCCAAACACATCAACAGAACTGCAACTGGAGTTCAATCCAGGCAAATGTGAGGTGATGCATTTTGGAATGTCTAGAGCGAATTATGCAGTTATCAGAAGAGCCTTGGGAAACGTTGATGAGCAGAGAGATCTGGGAGTTCAGGTCCAATGTACCCTGAAAGTTGCTGCACAGGTGGATAGAGTGGTCAAGAAGGCATATGATATGCTTGCCTTCATCGGATGGGGTATTGAGTATAAGAGCTGGCAGGTCATGTTAAAATTGTACAAGACACTGGTTCGGCCACATTTAGAACACTGTGTACAGCTCTGGTTGCCACATTACCAAAAGGATGTGGGTGCTTTGGAGCAAGTTTATGAGAATGTTGCCTGGTATGGAAGGTGCTAGCTATGAAGAGAGGTTGAGTAGGTTAGGATTGTTTTCATTAGAAAAAAGGAGATTGAGGGGGGACCTGATTGAGGTCTACAAAATCATGAAGGGTATAGACAGGGTAGATAGAGATAAGCTTTTTCCCAGAGTGAAGGATTCAATTGCGAGAGGTCATGCTTTCAAGGTGAGAGGTGAAAAGTTTAAGGGGGAGAAGCGCGGCAATTGTTTTACACAGATGGTGGTAGTTGCCTGGAATGCATTGCCCGCAGAGGTAGTAAAGGCAGGCACGGTAGATTCATTTAAGATGCGTCTGGACAGATGCATGAGTAGGTGGGGAGCAGAGGGATACAGATGCTTAGGAATTGGGCAGCAGGTTTAGACAGTGGATTTGGATCGGCTCAGGCTTGGAAGGCCGAAGGGCCTGTTACTGGGCTGTAAATTTTCTTTGTTCTTTGTTTTTTATCTGCATGTTTGAAAATGGACACTGTTAATTGGGGGAAAGTGTCTTCATAGTTGACTGGATCAGGACTGGACTGGACTAATTCACTGAATTAATTCATTTCATTTGACAACATCCAGGTTTGGCAAGTCAAAACGGAGTCATGCTTTTATGTCACCAATACATTCCTTATAATATATACAACACAATACAGCACAGGAACAAGCCTTTCAGCCCATCAAGCCTGCACTGATTCCAATCCTTATTTAGACTGACTATGTATTGCCCATGCACAGTTTTTATCCCTCTGTTCTCCTCCCATTTATGTGTTTATCAAGATAAACCTTAAATGTTACTAAGGTGCCTGCTTCACCACATCGACTGGCAGTGCATTTTCAGGCACCCACCACCCTCTATGTGCAAAATGTTCCCTGCACTTCTCCCCTAAAATTCCCTGTCTCACCTTGAACCTGCGCCCTCCTGTAGTTGATCTTTCCAACCTGGGAAAAAGCCTCGGGCTATCCACCCTGTCTAGGCAGCTCATAATTTTGTAGACCTCTATCAAGTCGCCCCTCAGCCTCTGTCCTTCCAGTGAAAGCAATCTGAGCTTATCCAAGCTCTCCTCAGAACTAAAACCATCCAGACCAGACAATATCCTGGTAAACCTTCTCTGCATCCTTTCTAAAGCATCCATGTTCTTCTGGCTGTGAGGCGACTAGAACTGCATGCAATATTCCAAATGTGGCCTCACTAAAGTTTTATAAAGTTGTAACACAACCTGCCAACTTTTATATTCAATGCCCCAGCCAATGAAGGCAAGCACGCTGTACCCCTTCTTCGCCATCTTATTCACTTGTGTTGCTGCTTTCAGGGACTTGTACATCCCTCTGTATGTCAATACTCCTTAGGGTTCTGCCATTTATTGTATATTTTGCACCTGCATTTGATCTTCCAAAATGCATATTGCAGTGAATTAAAAACATCTGGTAACCTGTTCCAAATTTCAATAATGAGAAGGATACAGTTTCCTTTAAGACCTAATAACTTGCAAGATGTTGAATCTTTGAATAAAAAACTGTGGCTAACATTTGAAGAATGTGTGCATAAATGACAGCAATTATTCATTTCTGTTTGGCACAAAACAGGAAATGTGGCTCAGCTATGACTTACAAAAGAAATTAGGGATAGTATTAAATCCAAAGAGAAAAGACATAAAATTGCCAGAAATAAACAGCAAACAAGGACTGGGAGCATTTTAGAATTTGACGAAAGAGGACAAAACATTTGATTAAGAAGGGGAATAGAGAATAAATGTAAAACTGCAGGAAACAGAAAAATACTTGCCATAAAAATTTCTTTAAGTATGTGACAAGAAGATTAGTAAAGACAGCTGTGCAGTCAGAAACAGGAACAATTAAAGTGGAGAACAAAGAACAGGTGGAAGAGTTGAACAAATACTTTGGTTTTGCTTTCACAGAACGGGGCACAAGTAACCTCCTGGAAATGTTAGTGTTAGTCAAGAGTTTATTGAGAGGGAGGAGTTGAAGGAAATCAGAATTAGTAAGAAAATGTTTCTGGGGAAATTAATGAGGTTAACGCTAATAAATCACCAGGGTCTGATAATCCACATCCCAGAGAACTAAAGGAAGTGGTTCTGGAAATATTGGATACATTGGTGGTCATCTTTCAATATTCTATCGACTCTAGATTTGAAGATGCCAAATGTAAGCCGACTGCTTAAAAAGGGGAGAGAAAAAAACTGAGAATTACAGATCAGTTATTGTAATGGGGGGGAAATACCAGAGTCTATTGTCAAATATGTGTTAACAGACCATTTGTAAAGCACTAATGGAATAGAATAAAGCCAGCATGGGTTTATGAAAGGCAAATCATGCTTTATAACTTGACAGGTGATTTTCTGAGGATTAATTAGGCTCAAAGGGATTAATGGCCCACTTCTGGTCCAAGTTTCTATGTAAACGTAATAATAATATTGAAAGCATAATATGAATAAGCTATAAATAAATCCTCAAACTTCCTCTGCATAAAGTACAGTTCTCCCTCACCTTCCCAACACCAATTTCTGCAGAACATGTCAGACATGGCCTCCTCCTCTTTTTTCTCTTCGTCATCCACATTTATTACATTGATGGCATTATCACAAACAAGCCTTTAGTTTCCACACATGCACAATGACATCCAGTTCAGTTTCTCTCAATAAACCAATCCACTGCCTTTCTGTTGTCAGATTGTTTGTCCAATGTCCAGTCATGTGATATGTTACAATTTCCTACAGTTAAACATTGGGAAATCTAAGGCCATGCTCTTCAGCTTCTGCCAAAAATTCCATAATCTTGATATAGCTGCCATTCCCTATTCCAGAAATTGTCTTTGATTGGATCACAACGAGCCTGAAAAGCTGGGTGGAATTTTACCAGCTTATTCCCTGGCCAAACAGCAGGTCCAATAATGGACTGGGTACCTGAATGGTCAGGGGCAGAGTATGCTGTGGCTGTTTCACCAAACAATGGCATTATCATGCCACCTCAACATTCCCCAAACAACTAGGAAGGGCAGATGAAATAACATACTGAATCTACCAAACGACTGAATTCTAGTTAAAGCATGATGACAATGGTTTGCCAGAAGTTGGGTTTTTGAAGCTTCTGCATCACAAGAATGAAGAAGAGACTAGGAAAGACTACTTTCCTGGTTTCTCATTCTTATTTGGGTGTTATGCTGCAGGATCTGAGGTAAGGCAAATTTTTCTTTGGTCAGAAGA
Organism: Chiloscyllium plagiosum; assembly: GCF_037043375.1. Lineage (NCBI taxonomy): Eukaryota > Metazoa > Chordata > Chondrichthyes > Orectolobiformes > Hemiscylliidae > Chiloscyllium > Chiloscyllium plagiosum. The sequence continues at coordinate 39,240,076 of NW_028270157.1, forward strand.
AACAGAATAACCTCTGAAACCATTCAGATGTGGATGGAAATGGCCAAGAAAGTCAAAAGCAGAAAGATGGTCCTTCCAAACTGGCGTCAGTGCATCATGAGGAAGTAGTGCCTGAAGTGATCAGATGAATAGTATAACATGTCCAGGTACCAAGCTCACTCTGAGTTTCCTTACACAGCATTACTCAGGACCACAGATGTACAGTTGCACCTATTCCTCTGTCTATAGGTTTCACACATTTCTATTTGATCAGCCAATGCTCTCATTTTCACCCACAAGCTACTGCTTGTTTGCATGCCCAGTCACCCTTCATAAATATTGATCTTCCCTTCTGTTCACAGAAACTATAATGAACACTCACTGTGCTCTGCTTTCTCTCCTGACAGCAGAAGAAAAGCTCTGGGAAAGGCAGAAACCTTGAGGATTGGGAGGGATGGGGTGGGGTCATGTGAGTGGACAGTCTTCCATTAAAGGACATGTTATTGATCACTGGCAATGTGTGTCCATCTATTCCACTGAGGAGGTCTTATTCTAGGATACCACTGATATCAGCAGTGTCTTGCTGTCGGTGGGCTTTCACTTCCTTTCAGCTGCATTTCTTTGTCCATCCCTATATGCCCTGTGTACAGCCATGTTGATGAAGAGAAGGTAGCTAATGCTGCCACTGGAGTTGCTTCTTCTCTTGTCCGTTAACACAGCTGCATCAGTGTTTCCCATGCTGTGGTGAATGTAGGTTCCAGTTGCTTGTAGTAAGTGAGTGAAGTGGAAAACCAGTGAAATGCCTTCCTGTCAAGCATTGGTAGCACTCTCTGAGAGAAGAAGTGTAGAGAGCAGTAACCTCTGACCTGGAGAAGGCTGTTGCTGTTTAATTTCACTGGACAAAACCTTCTCAGCTTGTTCTGTTGAAGAAACTCTTCTCACTGTTTATTCACCCTTCACAAGTTGCTGACAGATCAGAAAAAGGTATTCTGGCTGTTAAAGCCAGAATGATAACCTAATACAATATTTAACTTACTTAGCTTAACTTACAGCTAACCAGGGATTTCTGCTTGCCTGCAAATCCACACAAACAAAACTTAGAAATAGATGGGATGATCAGGATACCAAGCCATAATCACCTTTAGGAGATTTAACTTTCTGCAAGCACCCAAAACCATCACATTGTACCTGTGAGGATTCCACCCATTAACTGTGTTTCTTTCTACAGAAACGCTACCTGATATTTTGAATGTTTCCAGCATTTTCTGTTGACTGTTCCAATATCCTCCATGCTGGCCTTTTATTCGCTCCTCAGTTTTTTGATCTTATCTAGAATTCTGTTCATATTTTATTTCTCAAACTTCCACAAGTACACATTTGGAATCAGTCATCCAATGCCTTAAATTTACAATTCTCACCTTTATAATTAAGTTTCTCTGTGCTATTACTCCTCTGCAGACCCATCTAGCACAGAAATCCATAAAAAGCCTCTTTGTCCAACCAACTCCACTTTCTTGTTTATTCCTTGAATTCAGCCTGCCACTCAACCTGCCCATTCTTTACACATATTTCATTTAATTCCTCATCCAAATGATGAAAAGTAATGGTTTCAGAAGCCATTTCCTTCTGAATGTTGTTTGCTTTGCTAACGAAATGCAACTAGTGAGCTCAATCACAAAAAAGTTTTGTGCAATGTATTGATGTAAGTGGCTACAATGTAAGAATGTAGCGTTTCAGCAGTACCAACTATTCAAAATTAAAGGTTTGAAAATATTGCAACTGTCTAAAAATGATTTTTTTAAAAGTTTTCCTTTATCAGCATGTCATTGGAAAGGCTCACAATCTCCCGGGAAAAGAAGAGAAGAAAAATATTCTTGACAGATGAGAGTTGTCATTTTGAGGAAAATTCTTTTTAATGGTTAAAATTGTTAAATAATCTGCAAATCCTCAAATAATAATTATTATTCAACTTAATTGTTATTTTAAAATAACACAAAGTAATTCCTTCTAAAATAACTACTCCAAGTCGCTAGTAGATGTTAAATGCTAAAGTAAAATTGAATAATAGCCTCTGAATATTTTAGGTTTGAGCATGCATCAAACCTACTCAACTTTATTTTATAATGCCTCAGCCATTTTAGAAAGTTCAAACAGGACGATTGTTCCTCTGTTGAATTTTATGACACATTCGAGTTCAGTGCAACTGTCTGAGTGCCAAAGTTATTTTTCCAACTTTAAAATATTATTGAATTACCAAACTTCATTCAGTTTTAGCCTAATTAATAATATATTCATCTCAATTAAATGCATTTATATTGCCTGCAAAATTATGTTTCATGCAGCAATATCAGGTTAATGTCAACCCTTTAAGTCCACACTTTAAAAAGTCTTAAGTACAGAATACAAAAGCTGCATTTACACCATTGTATTATGGTGGTTTCTTTCTATCAAATTGTTTGTTTGTAAGGAACAAGACTAAATTGCATAGATACAGTTATCTGCACTCAGTGTGAACATTTGCATTCCTCTCAGTGCATGACAATCAGTCACAAATTGGTAAATTAATTTACTTTAATGACTTCAATTTCATATTTATACAACATTAACCAGGAACTCTGATTAGATTACTCATTTTAAAATAATCTCAATTGCCTGGACATTGAGAGAAGAAAATTATAATTGCCAATTGTTCCTGTAATCATTCAAAAACATATTTTAATTAAAAGACAAAGATCATTTTGTGATTTTATTAATGCACTATCCAACCAGATTTTGACTAAAGATTTAAGTTAAAAATATTCTTTCTTCTTTGGCTATAACCGTCCTAAATGAAATTAGTTTATGTGAGTTACAAGGTAAAAACAATGACTGCAGATGCTAAAAACCAGATTTTGGATTAGTGGTGCTGGAAGAGCACAACAGTTCAGGCCTGAATTGCTGTGCTCTTCCAGCACCACTAATCCAAAATGTGAGTTACAAGTCAGCTCTTAGCAAGTGTGTGAATGACACACAACTGTTACCGATGCAATATTCGCTGCTAAATTTTAGAGGTTTAGAACTTAAAAGGTTGGCAATTTTCGTTTGAGCCTAATGCTCTGGCGGAAAGACTTCTGAATTAAATAGGAGAGCTGCCCTCTTAAGCAAAGTAAATCTGAAAATCCAGACATAAAGATTTTGTGACATTTCTGAGTACAGGAGAATTCTCCTTGATCTTGCCCATGTTTATTCCTCAACTAATATAAGCAAAACAAAAAAAAAGTCATCTGATCATTATCTCAGAACTGGGAAGGAACCTTGATATCTACAAATAATTAATTACTTGATAAACCATGAAAATCATGAAAAAAGTCTCAAAAATTCCCATTTAATTAAACGTTTTACGAAATATAAATTTACTAAGCACTCAACTTAACTCAGCTTAACCTTTCAAGAAACATTCATTTCCCTGTCTGCTAAATAATTGTTATTAAGAAGTTTTGCTAATAGATGATCATAGAAATTAAAAAATAATTTGGTGCGATTGAATTTGCCTAAGCTGGGAATGACATCAAGGATCTGACCTTGCAAGTAATTTCTATAGTAATAATTCAGCCACTATTTCTACTGAGGAACCTAATCAACTTCTGGTCCCCATTATCAGTTTTTCTCCTTCATTGGCTTACCATTATCCATCCCTTTGTTTGCCTGTTTGTCCTCTCACTCCTTTACCACTCCCCTCCACATTTTCAGCATACATGTCACCTTCTCCTAGCTACAGTTAGTTCTGATGAAGGATCACAGGACACAAACTGTTAACTCGACTTTCTCTCTATGGTTGTTGCTGAGTTTCTCCAGCAATGTTTGTTTTTTACTTCCAGCCTTATCTCACTCAATCATATTGCATAGAATGTAAACTTACTCAGTGGAGAAAAGTTGTATTTTACTGTGAAGTGCTCAGTTTTGAGCTGTAAAATATATTTTTGAGAAAAATGTACTGAAAAGTTGTTAGCACGAAGCACACAAGCAATAAACACTTGCCAACAATCATTCCAGTTATATTGATTTTGATGTCTCAATACAAGTTATTTGAATATCTTTAAATTTAAAACCACAGTTGCAGTTTAACCTAGGAACAGTGTAAAAGGGCAACATTATGATTGGAAAATGTTTCTTTTCCTATAGGACTAATTGTCAGGAGTTTGACTTTAATGTAGAGTCACAGGAAAGATTGGATCTTATAGATGTTCTTTTTATGAGGTTATGAGGCTCTGATCTCCAGCATCTGCAGTCCTCACTTTCTCCTCGATGTTTCAATAACAGTCAACATATTGCAGATTGAACATTCAATTCAGTTCTCTTAAGAAGTGGTTCATGGGCAAGGACAAACATATCTCCAAAAGAAAGCTGTCAATGAATTTGTTTTATCAACAATTTTCTCTTACCTGATGTAATCCACTTAACTACACCTAAAATCAGTTAGTTTGATTCACTTTTATGCCATTTTCCCTTCACTATCTTTTATTCTCAGTTGGCCATCCCATTAACTGCCATTCTATCTGATTCAGGAGATCTGGAGAAACCTTATTAAGAAAAACATTTCTGCAATATCTTCAAAACAGACATTAAACATTAGTGTGTGGTTCCAACAGTGTAAAATTCTGCGTGTTTGCTCTTTCTTAACAAAAATCATTTTTTTCTCATAAAATAACTAGCCAGAGTTTGTAGAATCTTTCCTTTTTGATGTAGAGTAACTTATTCCTGACTGCTTCTAATTCAATTGCACCTTTCAGAACCTCCTTAGAAAGTCTATTAATGTCTCATTCGTATTTTCCATCACACACATTCGTAAATTTCCAGTATAGCTTCCCCTTCTAATGCTCTCTTCTTCTCTGTCAAACTGTCTATCAGTGGAATTCTAGAATATTCCAATGCCATTGTAACTTCCTGCTTCACCTAAAAATTACTCAACATCCAATTAATTATAATCTTAGAATACTGCTTCTCAGTTTCTCAAACTGCAATTCAACTTTACCTCAACTCCAGTGCATCCCACTTCTAACACAGTTAGATTTTGGGGGTTCAAGACCACAATTTCCTACATATAGGCAGTTGACCATTTCAGCAGTTTTCAGATAATTTACAAAGTTAATCAGTAGTTTAAATATGATACATTAGTTAATTAGACCAAGAGGAGTAAACAATCACTGACAATTGAATAGTTCACCTTTACCAGAAAATGAACATTCATTTGGTATTGAGTGTGTCAATCTCATTAAAGTTGCAAAAGCAGTAATCTGCTCTCGAGCTGGTATACCTTTTCCTGGGTCTTCCCTCAATCTTTTCCCGTTCATCTTCCTACTGAAGAAGACAATTGCTGATGAGAACAGACATCTATAATCACAGCCTGATGAGAACTGTCCTCTGACCCTGAGAATTTGACAGATAAGGCCTATTTTCATGGACTAGTAATCACTGGACAGACTCCCAGGACTGACAGTGGCACACCCCAAAAAGACTTTGAGAGACAAACTGATGAATGAATAGACTCTGTTCGAGGAGGCATAGCTTTAAATTGAGGGGTGATAGATATAGGACAGATGTCAGAGGTAGTTTCTTTACTCAGAGAGTAGTAAGGGTATGGAATGCTTTGCCTGCAATGGTGGTAGATTCGCCAACTTTAAGTACATTTAAGTCGTAATTGGACAAGCATATGGACGTACATGGAATAGTGTAGGTTAGATGGGCTTCAGATTGGTATGACAGGGCGGCGCAACATCGAGGGCCGAAGGGCCTGTACTGCGCTGTAATGTTCTATGTTCTATAGACTCCTGATTGGTGTCTGTGCAGTTCCCTGACTGACATACCATGACTTGCCAAACTGACCAATCTCCCATTTGAAACCAGTAACACAATGACCGTTGAGCAACTACTCACAATGTCAGAATGATCATTGTCCCCTTGCCTAACTTCACCTGAAGGTTAGTTGTCACTCTTTTAAGACCAAAATGGCACAGTATCTCAGAAGCTGCATTGATAATTAGGTACATGTAGTGCATAGAGTTCTTTAACATCGTGACCTTGGTGATCCTAGTAATTAAGTTTAAATAAATAGTAAAGTAAGCCTAGTCACTGCTGTAACAGTAAGGGAAATCACATGCTACACAGGAAATACAAGAGAAACTCAGTTTTATAGGGACATCAATTTCTAACACTTGCCCTCCCATCAACCCTATTAACTTTCACATTTTTCACATATCCAGCCAAGCCATTTATTTAACTGTTTATCTCCCCACTTTATCACCTGAGCCCCAGGCATGCTGCATAGTCATGCCAGACATGGCATCGCACTGTTCCCTCATTAAAGCAGGGTGGTGCTGACCATCAATAACCCTGCTGTCTCCCACACTAACCCTTTCTCTCCTATGCTTTATCATTTTGTCCTGTTATATATTTAGTTACCATCTTCCACAAGATTTGCCCCTCTACATCCCAGCATGTTGCTCTAATCTCCACAATTGAGTTCCCCAGATTTCCGACCACAGTATTGGCCCCTGATAAATTCCTTTGATTCCATTGGACAGATTCCTAGGACTGACCATGTCCTACCTCACTGGCAGACTTTGAGAGACAGCCCCAACAATGAATGAACAGATCCCTGATTGATATCTGTGCAGTTCCCCAACTAACGTACCGCAACTTGCCAACTTGGTTAAACTAAAAGTACAGGATTGACCACAGCACACTTTCTGGATTGCAGAGATAGGGACCAACTGATCCTGACCACCCCATGTGGCTGTCAGATCATGCCCAGCCCCTTAATGATATCAGATGCAGCCCTTGAAATGTAGTGTAAGGATCCCTTGACTGATCCCCTGTCATCCTTGGCTTGACTGAGGACTACTCCCATTAGATTTTGAGACATGGCCATTTGGTCAAATTTACCATATACGTTACTAGCACGTGGTGTAGGTGTGAGATTGTGTGATGTGTGATGCCATATTGCAAAATGTCCACCCAGTGACTGATTATTGCTAAAAATGATGACTAGCTGCCTGGCTTTGTGTCTATGTTAAAAAGCAAGGCAAGAGAGAAGGTACTGTGAGCCTATGAGCTCTAGATGAGGGGGCAATGTGCAAACGGCAAGGCAAGGCAGAGATGCTGAGAGATCTAAGTATGTTCAAATGCTAAGAGAGCAAGTGAGGAGGCCTGAAATGTATCCTGGTTGAATCCATAAGATGGGTCCTGTTACCAGAGTGCAAAGTGTCCTGGCAGCAGCATTACAAGGAATTGAGTCGGTAAAGTGAGGCATTGCCGAGCAGAACGTTATTGTAAGTGAATCCGAGATGTGTCATGGTCATGTAATGTGCCAACCTCCATGGATGGAGAATGTGTGTTGTCAAAAAAGTATGCCCAGAGATCTTGTTGACTGTTGTCCATATGGAGGCCTGGAGGAGCAAACGACAAGCTAGAGTTGCTAGGCATCACTCTGACTTTCATGTCAGGAACGGTCACCGTCTAGTTTCCCTCTGACACATGGGAGAATAGGAAAGTGGATATCAATGCAGTGCGGCTACCAACTAATGTCACACAAATGCATACAGTTAGGTCTCTCGCTGCTCACAAGTAAGATTCCCAACTTGCCATTGAAAACGTAGTTGCAAAACTGGACTTCTTTCCTAATTCTGAGAACCTCACTTCTGCCAACTGGTTGCCATTGCCCACATTGTTAGGGCTAGGGAGATTCTGCTGTTAGTCCTCTGTAGGTCTGCTGTTATGCCTGTTGCTTGCCTAATATGTCCCAAGAACCTATTAGTATATTTTGAGAACTCACTTCTCTTGTTCAATCTTTGTTCAGCTTCCCACAAAATGTTTGGAACTGCTTTTACCCTTTCATCATTTTCAATTACAGTTCAACTTTGAAGTAGAATATCACACGTGTGACAGAAATACACCTTCCAATCTCTCCAATATATTTGTCATTGTCCTTTGAAATATGTAAGGTACAGAGTGATGGCAAAGATAAGTGGTTAAAGCAACACCATTCAAATGATGTAAGAAATATTAAATAGTTTTGATTCTTCACCCAATTATAATGGACAAAGTCCTCTAATAGCAGACTTAAGTGGAAATTGCTGTTCTTTAAGTTTCATCAAACTTTCATCCACGGATTTTCCAGAACAGACTTTTCACTGTAAGGTTTTATTTAGTTAAGCAAGGCCTACACAAATGCTTATTGAATTTCAGCTTTGGAACTGGTACCATTCCAGACACCAATCCATCAGTTTGGTTACTTTTGTAACCTTGGAATCTCACGTTTCAGCCTTTCTAAAAGTGGGTGCAAGCCTTTTTGCGGTATGAATAAGCAAATTAGCGTGGCATGTGCACCAATTGTTATATGATATACTCTCTTTAGCTTCCACAGGTTACAGAATAATTTTAGGATGTCAATTTGAACCTATCTTTTTCTTTGCTGTCAACTTCATCAATCTTGAAAATAACTTTCAGATCAGTACCTTTCTGTTCAGTGAAGAATGTACTTTAGTTCTAAGTAACAGTTAAAGTCTTGAAGATTACTCTATATATTGTAGTTATTTTTAAACCAACTTACTCAGATATTTTATAACATACACCCACAGCAGGTCAAATCTGAGCCAAGATCTTCTGGAGCAGAGATAAGGACACTACTGTTGCAAGTACATCCTTCCTTAACAATGGAGTCCAAACTGCACATAGCACTCCAGGTGTGGTCTCATCAAAACCCTGTAGAATTGTAGTAAGCCTTCCTTATTCTTGAACACCTATTCCCTTGCAGTAAAGTCCAGCATGTCACTTGCCTTCTTAATTATAATAAATACTTTTCAATATATAAAACTGATTGCAGCAATAGAGAGAAAAATAAAATGTCATCTACAAGTTAAAAAATAGATTTCTCTGAAATGGTTCGGTCCATCTATTACCATCAAATCAGTATTCTGAATTGTTTTGAAGTAATCTCAATTATTTTTGTCCTCTTCTTAAAGGGCATGCCAAACTACCTCCTACTCTTAAAATAAAAAGCAGGCAGACAAGCTGCATCAAGATTTCAAATCTTTCTGATTTGATTTATTATTGTCACATGTACCTAGGTACAGTGAAAAGTTTTGTTTTGCGTGCAGTACCAGCAGAATATACCATACACAGTGCATAAGGGTAAGAATACAGTGAGGAATACAGAGAAGGTGCTCAAAGTGTGAGATCAACGTTAAATTTAAAATTTGAGAGGCCCATTCAGAAGTCTAATAACAGCGGGAAAGTAGCTGTTCTTGAATCTGTTGGTATGTGTGTTTAAGCTTTTTTATCTTCTGCCTAATGGAAGAGGTTGGAAGAGATTATAATCAGGGTGAGAGGGGTCTTTGATTATGTGAGCTGCTTTCCAAAGGCAGTGAGAAGTATAGATGGAGTCAGTGGATGGAAGGTTGGCTGGTGTGATGGACTGGGCTGTGTTCACAATTTTCTCTCATTTCTTATGGTCTTGGGCAGAGCAGCTGCCATACCAAGCCATGATGCATTTGGATAGAATGCTTTCTATAGTGCATCAGTAAAATTCCGTAAGAGTCTTTACAGACACAATAATGATGACAACCAATATCTCTATTTGCATCATGACCAGAAAACGTAGGCCACTATGTTTAAGCCTTAGCCAATGCTGTTCTGATTTGCTTTTCAAGTATTTTTGGAAAGTATCTTATCTGAAACCTACACCTTTTAACAGCCCGGCATGCATTACCCTCAGTGCTCTGCATTCTGGCATTCTTTTCTGCATCTATCTCCAATTTCAAATGCATCCTCAAAAGCCATCTTTTCAAGCAAACTTCCCATACTTTCCAAATCCTGTTCTGTCTACTCTTTGGGAAGTGCCTTTAGATGGTTTACATCTTGAAAGTCAGTATATGAGTACACATTGGTGCTGTTGATCATGATTGAAAAATCAAAAGTGGAAAATAAAGTAATGTGAAATCATCAAATAAGGTATCAATGCATTCACGCACTATATTGTTGGCCAACTACTTAATTTTGCAGGTAGAAAATCAATTTACAAATTACATTACAGTATTGGTGATTATACTTAGTTTTGTGCCATACATTAAATCAACTCAAAACTACCTTTATGTGGACATTAGCATTTTATAATATAGATTCACACAAAGATATGCGAACAAGGCACTTTTTCACAGTTCACTACCCTTTCCTTAAAAAATAATATTTGCCTATTATTCTTGTAGGAATTAAGTCTTTGAAATCAGCAAAGGAAGTGGAAAAAGAAAATCAGGCCAAGAAGTACAAAACCGCTTCTAGTGCAGTGCAAACTTGTGAAACTAGATGCCTCTGTGTAAGTTGCTTTAATTATTCCCGTATGTGATATGGTTTAAGCTGTGTAAAGATTACTGGAAAACATTGTTCCACATCCTTATATTCAGAGTCATATTTAGAGTGTTTTCTTTTAACCTTGCAATCCCTGGAGTCTCTCACGAGAAGCCATTCAAAAGAACATTAGCTCCACCTGTAGGGAACTGAAAGAAAAATTGAAATGTTTTATTTCTTCGGAAAAGATTAGTTATTTATGATTTACTAGCAATATTTTAGAGTTGAGCAGCTTTTCTAAAGTTATAAACAGGCTCATTGAGCTTTACAGGTGAATACGAATAAGGACATTAGGAAAGGGACCAAAAGCATAACAAAAAGGTCAATTCAGAGTCATAGCCATACAGTCATACAACACAGAAACGGACCTTTTGGTCCAACTCATCTATGCTGACCAGGTGTCCCAAACTGTACTCGTGCATTTGTCTGTGTTTTCCTCATATCCCTCTAAATCTTTTCTATGAATGTATCTGTCCAAATATCTTTTAAATGTTGTAATTATATTCATCTTTATCACTTCCTCTGGCAGCTCATTCTATATATGCACCACCCTGTCTCACCTTAAACCTATGCCTTCTAGTTTTGGACTGCCCTACCCAAGGGAAAAGACCTTGGTTATTAACCTTGCCTTTGGAAGGAAAGGACTGAAGTCATGATGTCATTGCAAAACTCCTCAACAAAGTAGTTTTGAAATATAAATCCTTCCTTAAGCCCTCTGTCTGTCCATCTCTCTTTACTAGTATCCTTCTTAAAACTGACTCCATTAATCAAAATCTTGGTCGCATCTCCCAATAATTCTGTTTTTTAGATGTCTTTCTTTTTTGCAAACTTATCCCTCTACACTTGTGTATTCTGACACTAAGGTGTTTGTAATAAATGCACATTCTGTTGCAACCACTGTTGTCAGTTAGAGATATGCAACAGATAATTTGGACATGGCAATACATGTAGCGTAATCTTTATGTTAGTCTTTATTGTTGAATAAATGTTTGCGATGACACAGGGAGAAGTTTTGTGATTGTTGACAAGTGCCATAAAATCTTTCTTACGAGAGTAGACAATCCCGCAGCTTAACATTTCATCCAAAAGTTCAACATTCCCTCTCTAGTAAACTGTTAGTACCAATGTAGATGACATGCTTAAATCTCTGGAATGGGGCTAGAGTTCATTACCTCTATATGTGTTGACTTCACCCACACAGAAACACAAACAGATCTTACAATTTTCACAAGTCTTAGTTGTTTACCTGATCTTTGCTTTTCTCTGTCCTTTTGTTTTTATTGCCCAAAACATTTTCCATTCCCCCACTGCCTTTTTTTAAACAGATAGGAGGCATCAGAGAGAATGGAGCCAAATTGCGTTTGGAGTGGGATGGGCCCTTTTATGTCCTACATTCTCACTTTCCGAGCTTCTAAAACACCCCTTTAAAGTGAATGTATAAATTTAGTTTTATTTCTTTAAATTTTGAATTTTGTTTCTGTACCAATGATGTGATGTCCTCTACGCTGTGGATACCAAAGACATTATGGATGACTGCTTTGCAAAGCATAAACTTTCAGTCCACAATTATAACCCTGAGCAACCTGCCACTTGCTACTTTAATTCTCCACCTGGCTCTCACTTATACTTTTCTGTTCTTAGTCGACAGTGTTCCAGTGAAACTCACCTTAAGTTTGAGGTACATCATCTTTCTGCTGGGCACTTTGCAGCTTTATGGACTCAACATGAGTTCAATAGCTTGAGATAAAAACAAAATAGGCACAGAATTTATGTGTCTTGTTGTTATTTTAATCATTTGTTTGTTTCTTAACCCATTTATTTTGTGTTCAGTTGGCTTCATTCCTTCCATTTGCACACCATCTGCACATTTCTTTTACTTCTTTACTCGTCCAAATACCACTGCCTTTTGCTTTGCAGCAGGAAATCTTGTGTCATATAATCAATTCTGTATTATATCCCATCACCATTCCTTCTGGGTTTTTCTCAATCTCACCCCTTTCTTTGCTCAAAACCTATACATTTTTAACTTTTCTGATTAAACATCACATACCTAAAATATTAGCACTTTTTTTTTGTCTGGAGAGGTTCTGTCTTACCTGTTGAGCACCTCCTACATTTTCTGTTTTTATCACAAATTTCCAAGATCCACAATATTCTGCTTTGATACTTGGATATGGTTTATGGGATGAGCACTGCCCTCAGCAATTCTTTCCTTACAGCCTTTCCCTGTGACGCTTGCTTCAACCATTCATCAACTCCCACTCCCGTACTGTGCCCTATTGCCTCACCGGCCCACTATTTTCCCAATACCTTTCCACTCACATCCCTACCTCCTTCTCTTTGAATGATTAATTTGAACCCTGTACTCTCCACTTCCACTTCTTCATTTTCAGCCTCTTTAGGCTTAAATATTTCATTTTCTCTTCCCCATTCTCAGGCTTTCCCCAAGGATGGACCAACAAGCCAGAGGACTCCTCATTCTCAACTAGTTTAATTCCTTCCTTGTTTCTTTCTGAGTAAAACTCTTTATTTAATCCTTTGTGTCTTGTGTCCTTTTCCTTACCTCTTTCAAAAGAATTGGAAATTTGAATCCCTCACACATTTAACTAATCGACTGCTTCTGGTAACAAAACATGCTGCGATAATTAATTGGAATCAAAATTCAACTTGCGTTGATGGTGGTGAGGCAGTTTTTAAAAATACTTTCTCAACATTCTTTCTCATTGTCTTAAGCTTAAGATAACCTTAAAGTTTATAGAAAACATAAACTATAAATTGTTCATAATCCAAATTCTGCTCCTCCCATATGCAAGCACTTTAAAAACCAAGCTCAGTAAAATGGTACTTCATTTGGGTTTTGTGAAATTTGTCCTCTTATTTTTAGGTTATTTAAAACAAGTGTTAGGACATAAGGAAAAGTATCCTGTAAGCACAGCTGACCAAACAGTCCTGATACATCCTGAGAAATCAGATACATTGCACATGCTTAGACTGAGAAATCCAAATTCAGCTCGAAGATTGAATAGTTTTAAGTATAGCCTTGCTGTAGATCTACAGTAGTGAGTAAAGTGGGTTCTTTATTGAGATATGTCTCTGAAGTCATTAGTATTAAGTTAGCCTGGAGCAGTATTTTGTAGAGGAATGAGACGGTGCTATTTTCTGGGTCTGTGGATTGAAAGAAGCAAAAATGGCCTTTAGTAGAGTAATATGCTCTTCATGTTGGCTGTGAGAGTTTAGGGAGGGTTTAGTGTGTTACTGAGGATTATATCTGCAACAAATGCCGTTGGTTGTGAATCCTATCAGATCGAATGGATCAGTTGGAGTGACAGTTAGAGGCAATTAGGAATTTACAGGAGCTGGGGGTGTGATGGATGGCAGTTATAGGAAGGGAGAAAAGTTGCAGATACAGTCACATAGATGGGTTAACTCCAGGAAAGATAGAAGAGGTAGGCAGGTAGTGCAAAAGTCTTCTGTGGCTATCCTCATTTCAAACAAATATACTGTTTTAGAAAATGTAGGGGGTGATCGATTCTCAGGGGAGTGTATCACCGACAGCCAAGTTTCTGGTATCGAGACAGGCTGTAATGCAATGAGGGGTATGTCATGTTCCAAGAGATCGATTGTGTTAGGGGACTCTCTAGTCAAAGACATAGACAAAAGTTTCTGCGCCCAGCAGTGAAAAATCAGAATGGTGTGTTGCCTCCCTGGTGCCAGGATGAAGGATGTCTCAGAGAGGGTACAGGATGTCCTCAAAGGGGAGAGGGGCCAGCAAGTGGTCATTGTACACATTGGTATCAATAACAGAGGAGAAAGTGAGGTCTGCAGATGCTGGAGATCAGAGCTGGAAATGTGTTGCTGGAAAAGCGCAGCAGATCAGGCAGCATCCAGGGAACAATAACAGAGGAAGTGAAAAGGATGCGAATCTGAAGGGAGAATATAGAAAGTTTGGCAAGAATTTGAGAGTAAGAATATCTGAATTACTCCCGGTGCAACAAGCTAGTGAGGGTAGGAATAGGAGAAGAGAGTAGATGAATGCAGGCTGAGGGCCTGGTGTATGGCAGAAGGATTCACATTTTTGGATCATTGGAATCTCTTCTGGGGTAGAAGTGACCTGTACAAGAAGGATGGATTGCACCTGAATTGGAAGGGGACTAATATACTTGCAGGGAAATTTGCTAGAGCTGCTCAGGTTGATTTAAACTAGCAAGGTGGGAGGGGTCCAGGGAGATAGTGAGGAAAGAGATAGTGAGGATAGTGAGACTGGTACAGCTGAGAAAAGAAGCAAGTCAGGTAGTAAGGGCAGCCAGGGACAAAGCAGAGAACAAAGTAGGACTGATAAATTAAATAGCACTTATTTCAATGCAAGGGGCCTAACAGGGAAGGCAGATGAACTCAGGGCATGGTTAAGAACATGGGACTGAGATATCATAGCAATTACAGGGATGTGGCTCGGGGATGGACAGGACTGGCAGCTTAATGTTGCAGGATACAAATGCTGCAGGAAAGACAGAAAGGGAGGCGAGAGAGGAGGAGGAGTGGTGTTTTTTAAAAAGGATACCGTTACAACTGTACTGAGGGAGGATATTCCCAGAAATACATCTAGTTCCATCCATGGATGGACCTGAGAAATAAGAAAGGATGATCACCTTGTTGGGATTGTATTAAAGACCCCTTAATAGTCAGCCCCTAATAGTGAGAAACAAATTTGTAAGAGGATTTCAGTTATCTGTAAGAAAAATAAGGTGGTTATGGTAGGGGATTTTAACTTTCCAAACATAGACTGGGACTGCCATAGTGTTAAGGGTTTAGATGGAGAGGAATTTGTTAAGAATGTACAAGACAATATTCTGATTCAGTATGTGGATGTAGCTACTAGAGAAGGTGCAAAACTTGACCTACTCTTGGGAAATAAGACCGGGCAGGTGACTGAGGTGTCAGTGTGGGAGTACTTTGGGGCCAGCGACCATAATTCTATTCGTTTTAAAATAGTGATGGAAAAGGATAGACCAGATCTAAAAGTTGAAGTTCTAAGTTGAAGGAACGCAAATTTTGATGGTATTAAGCATGAACTTTCAAAAGCTGACTGGGGGCAGTGTTTGCAAGTAAATGAATGGCTGGAAAATGGGAAGCTTTCGGAAATGAGATAATGAGAGTCCAGAGACAGTATATTCTTGTAAGAGTGAAAGGAAAGGCTGGTAGGTGTAGGGAATGCTGGTTGGGAATGCTCAATTTAGTTAAGGTTCGGAGGTTTTGGTTAAGAAAAAGAAGAAACCATATTCGAGTATAGACAGGATAGATCGAGAGAATCCTTAGAAGAGTATAAAGACAGTGGGAGTTTACTTCAGAAGGAAATCAGAAAGACAAAAAGGGGACATGAGATAGCTTTGGCAAATAGTGTTTTGGAGAATCTAAAGGGGTTTTACATATACACTAGGGACAAAAGGGTAACTAGGGAGAAAATAGGGCCCCTCAAAGATCAGCAAGGTGGCCTTTGTGTGGAGTCACAGAAGACAGGAGTATACTAAACAAGTACTTTGCATCAGTGTTTACTGTGGAGAAGGAAATGGAAGATATAGAATGCAGGGAGATAGATGGTGACATCTTGAAAAGTGTCCATATTTCAGAGGAGGAAATGCTGGATGTCTTGAAACACATAAAGGTGGATAAATTCCCAGGACCTGATCAGGTGTACCCTAGAATTCTGTGGGAAGCTAAGGAGGTGATTGCTGGGCCCCTTGTTGGGATATTTGTATCATCCATTGTCACAGGTGAGGTGCCAGAAGACTGGAGGTTGGCTAAATTGGTGCCATTGTTTAAGAAATGTGGTAAGGACAAGCCAGGGAACTATAGACCAGTGAGCTTGATGTTGGTGGTGGGCAAGTCGTTGGAGGGAATCCTGAGGGACGGGATTTACACATATTTGGAAAGGCAAGGACTGTTTATGAATAGTCAACATGGGTTTGTGAATGGGAAATCATGTCTCACGAACTTGATTAAGTTTTTTGAAGAAGTAACAAAGAGGATTGATGAGAGCAGAGCAGTGGAGGTGACCTATATGGACTTCAGTAAGGCGTTTGACAAGATTCCCTATGGGAGACTGGTTAACAAAGCTAGATCTCATGGAATACAGGGAGAACAAGCCATTTGGAAACTAAACTGGTTCAAAGGTATAAGGCAGAGAGTGATGGTGGAGCATTGTTTTTCATACTAGAGGCCTATGACCAGTGCAGTGCCACAAGGATCGGCGCTGGGTCCATTACTTTTTGTCATTTCTATAAATGATTTGGATGCAAACATAGGAGGTATAGTTAGTAAGTTTGCAGATGACACTGAAATTGGAGGTTTAGTGGACAACGAAGAAGGTTACGTCAGATTACAATGGGATCTTGATCAGATGGGCCAGTGGGCTGAGGAGTGGCAGATGGAAATTAATTTAAATAAATGTGAGGTGTTGCATTTTGGGAAAGCCAATCTTAGCAAGACGTATACACTTAATGGTAAGGTTCTAGGGAGTGTTGCTGAACAAAGAGACCTTGGAGTGCAGGTTCATAGCTCCTTGAAAGTAGAGTCACAGGTAGGTAGGACAGTGAAGAAGGCATTTGGCATGCTTTCCTTTATTGGACAGACCATTGAATATAGGAGTGGGAGGTCATGTTGTGGCTGTACAGAACATTGGTTAGGCCACTTGTGGAATGTTGTGTGCAGTTCTGGTCTCCTCCCTATTGGAAGGATGTTGTGAAACTTGAAAAGATTTACAAGGATCTTTCCTGGGTTAGAAGATTTGAGCTATAGGGAGAAGTTGAAAAGGCTGGGGGTGTTTTCCCTGGAGCATTGGATGCTGAGGAGTGACCTTATAGAGGTTTACAAAATCATGAGGAGCATGGATAGGGTAAAGAGACAAGGTCTCTTTCCTGGGGTGGGGAGTCCAGTACTAGAGGGCATAGGTTTAGAGTGAGAGGTGAAAGATATAAAAGAGAGCTAAGGGGCAACTTTTTCACAGAGAGGGTGGTGCATTTTTTGGAATGAGCTGCTAGATGATGTGGTGGAGGGTGGTCCAATTGGAACATCTAAAATGCATCTGGATGGGTATATGAATAGGAAGGGTTTGGAGGGATATGGGCTGGGTGGTGGCAAGTGAGATTAGATTAGGTTGGGATATCTGGTCGGCATGGACGAGTTGGACTGAAGGGTCTGTTTCCGTGCTGAACATCTCTATGACTCTATGAGTTACAATTCTCAGTATAATATGCAAACTCAGGTGTTTGGGGAGGACTGACAAGTGAGACTTTGAAAGAAAAAGACACCAGAAACAGTACAGAGGATAAATGCAATTATGTTTGCCTGAAATATGCATGTATTTCATTTTGATTAAATTTATTACTTTGAATATTAGAAATTTCACCTGAAGAAAGAAACTTGAAAATGCTTTTCAGAAAGCATTTTGGGTGACTTATGGAAGCCAGGTGATGAAGCTACATTCAGTTTAATATGCTCCAGTATTAATTAACTTCTACTGTACCCCACATTTTGATGCTGTAAGTAATGAAAACATCAAATCATCATGTGTTACTAATGAAAAGGATCCATGGAAAAATGTTAAATTTACAATAGTAAGCTGTATGTTGTAATAACGAAAGAGTTGAATAAGTCTTTTCTAAAGGCCCTGCCTGATTACTAAAACAGGTATTCTCTTCAGGTCAAAAGTTATTGGGCAAGGGTTAATAGGATCACACTACATCAAGAAATTTTGATTCTTGTTTTAAAAATCTGTTCTTACTTTTGCATAATCTGCATTTGATTTGTTATTTGTACTTAAATAGGAAAACTTACAGTAATGTGGAAGCGAAATATCTTTGGTTGTTGTGTAGGAATCTCTCTGCAGTACGGATGAGATGTGAGAGAAATAAAACTAAAGCACGACAGTACCACCAATAAAGAGATCCTATTTAAATCATGACTGACTTACAGAGACAGCTTTCATTCTCAAGATGAACATAGAAATTTTTAATGGGGGGAGTAAATTGGCAAAAGTGTGACAGTAGGAAGTAAGCTTTTATCAACTGGAAACAAGTTATGAGAGACATAGACAGGGTGGATCATGAGAGTCTTTTCCCCATAGCAGATGTGTGTAGGCCAGAGAGCACAGGTTTAAGGTGAGGAGTAAGTGGTTTAGAGGAGATCTGAGGAAAAGTATTCACCCAGAGGACAGTAGAAATATGGAATGCACTGCCTGAGAAGGTGGTGGAGGCAGGTACGCTCACAACTTTTAAACAGAATGTGGATGAGTGCTTAAAATGCCAGGGCATTGCAGGCTATGGACCAAGTGCAGCTAAATGGGATTAGTGTGGATTGGTTTTTGTTGGTCAGCATAGGCATGGTGCATAGAAGTGCCTGTTTCAATGCTGACTCTAGCATAGTTATATGTAAAGTTTTATATTTTTTGTGCATACTGCATCTGTCATAATCACACTTTAAAGTATGCATATCACAATTGTTCTTGTTTGTTTCAAATAGCAGGAACAGAAATAAATTCTAAACTATTAACAGGCAGCATTCTTCACTCATAGTAATTAGCCCTGAATTGACCGAAGGATGGTACAGAAAGGAAAGTATGGAAGGAATTTTACCAAAATAACCTATTTGGAGAAAAGGAGTCGGGTGTGCATAGTGTAACCTGACTGTTTTATGAACAGGCTTTGCCTTGGATTCTTCAAATTAGCCATAGCATCAATATTCTGTATCTAAGCTTTCCAACCCAAGTGGTAGCATGAAGATAATCCACAATCTGTCAAATGAATAGATTTCACTTAAAGTGACCCTGTCAAGGTCAGAGTGGCAGAATTCTACAATGATTTCTGAGGTGTCAGCAATCACAGAAATGGTAAGGAGACATTAGGAGACCCATTCCTTTACCTCCACCCACATTCCGGATCTTTAACCTATTCTTTGAGGTCCTGCTAAAGGAATCGGAGGGAGTAAATTGAAAGGCAGTATCTATTGAATGGGAGGAATTGATTAGTCTATCAAACCAAACAAATCTGGTTGGAAGGTTTCAAAAAGTGAATAGCAGGATTGTGTTCCTCTGAAACTGAATATAGTATTGCAAAAGCTTTAATTATCTTGTGACAACACGATCGGCGAGTAATACAACATACTCATTTACCAACACCCTATAATCTACTTCTTATAAACCTTATAGCAACAATAATTTATCTTTCTCCAAGCACCTTATCACATCCTATCTGAGCAGCTAACACTCGCACTCACACTCACCTCACACCCCACAGACAAATATTATAATCCCATCCTCTCTGCACAATCCATATCCCATATTCATGACTCACTGCATTTTCTCCCTCGTAGAAGACAGTTCATAACTTCTGAGGAAAGTAGACAATTCCAGGGACAGCCACCTTTGCAGCCTCTAAGAAATACATATCCATGGGGTCGACAGTGAGGGAGGTCTCGTTCCATGAGAATGCAGATGTTCACCAATAACCTGCTATGAAAGCTCGTGTCCCATGAGACACTGGTGCTCTTGACGAATCAAAAAATCACATTCTCTTCCTGTGGACCATGTTGGGTAAGGCAGCTCCTGGTACTTCTAGTTCTGTTGGTGTTAGTGGTCTTGATTCCCATCATAGGTACAAGGTGGAGCTTCTGCCATGCTACAGAAAAAGCTGACACGAGGTGAATTGGCTATACTAAATTGCCCGTAGTGTTAGGTAAGGGGTAAATGTATGGGTGGGTTGTGCTTCGGCGGGTCGGTGTGGACTTGTTGGGCCGAAGGGCCTGTTTCCACACTGTAATGTAATGTAATGTAATCTAATCTAATCTAATCTAATCTAATATCAGATAGAGTGAATAAAGCCCAGGGTAGTGAAATAATTCCAAAATGTTGTAAGTCACTGCTGAAGTTGTAACGTTTGGTTCTCCAAGCACAAACCTTTCACATAGGTAACACAGCTGCTACTAAGTTGCACTGTTTACACATTATAAAGACTGTTCTTGCTGACTCCCTAGTGTTCTTTTTTTTTAACCATACAACACAGAGACAGGCCCTTTGGCCCAAACTGGTCCATGCAAACCAAAATGTCTGTTCACGCTAAGCCCCTTTCCCTGCATTTAGCCCATATCCTTCTAAACCTTTCCAATCTATGTATTTGTCCAAATGCCTTTTATATGTTGTTAATGTACCCGCCTCAACTACTATCCGCTGACAGCTTACTCCATATGCCTACCACCCTCTATGTAAAAAAGCTGCCCCTCAGGTTCCCTTTTATTCTTTCCCCTCTAACCTTAAACTGATGACCTCTAGTCCTTGATTCCCCAGTCCTTGGAGAAAGACTGAGTGCAGGCACCCTATTCATGCCTCTCAGGATCTTATTTCTATAAGATTCCCCCCTCAGTCTCCTATGCTCTAAAGAAAAAAATCCTAGCTTGTCCAAACTCGCCCAATAACTCAGGCCCTTGAGTCCTAACAACATTCTTGTAAATTCCTTTTATACTCTTTCCAGTTTAATCACATCCTTCCTATAGTAAGGTGACCAAAACTGAACACAATACTTCTTATTTTGTTGGTGAGTCCCACATGGTCAGTTCACTGGCCAATCACAACAGAATCCTGAGTTAAATTGAAATTTCACTGACAGTTTCAATAACTTACTCAACGTCTCCCTGGCTGGGGGGGGAAGGGAGGTGGTGAGGGGTGGTGTTCCCACAAACATGTCCCTGTTAAACGCAGCAATGAACTGCATCATATCAGATTTCAAGCCTATAACCCTTTTCAAGGATTAAGTAGCCTCACCCACAAATAAACTCACCCCTCTTCTGAGTCCTTGCAGTAAAAATCTTGCCTGTTTCCGCTTTCCTTCAGTTGCTGCTTGTAGTTTGAGATGAATGCTGCCATCTAAGAGTAGATAGTATTCTTCAGACAGTACAATTCGCATTAGGCGAGGATTAAGACAGAATTACTGCCTTATGTTATTATGTAATATATTGTATGCATTGTGTTCTAATGTTCCGATCATTGGAAAACAATGTATCCTCTGACTCACCATAAGCAACACCATAGAACATCTACTAATATACATAAATACCTGTACTGAAATTTAAAATCTAAAAATAATGTTGAACTTATAAAAAACATAGCCTAATCTTTAAAATCTTTTGAGAAAGTTAACAATACATAATATACTTTTCAAAATGGCAGTATGATGGAACATTGATATTTTGTTTCAGCCAACAGTGGACATGGGATCAACCGAATGATTCCAAGAAGAGGGCAAAGAAATGTTAAATGGAGGGATGTTTTACAGATGTGTGTGTGGACATTGAGAGTGTCCCTGACAATAAAACCACCTACTGACACTTATTATCTCTGCTTATGCATGGAAAGTGGTCACTTGGGTGAGGCAACAGAGCCAACCATTTCTAGTCAAGGTATAACATAATGAGAGTTAGCATCTTCAGTTAACAAATTAAGGGAGATTTGAGCGAGTGTGAATTGGCGGGGGGTGGGGGTGGGGGGCAGACTCAAAAAAATCTGTCAGTGATTATGAGTTGGCATGCAAATTTTGTCAATGAATTAGGTCAACTCGTCAGAAAGCCCAAACACATCTCTAACACCCTTCTGTTTCCATTCAGAGTGTTTAGAGTAGATGGATTAGATTTGTGATGTCTGGCTCCAAACCACATGATTTTGAGCCACTTTGGCTGCGGGAAGAAAATCTGCTCTTGTAGTTAAGTCAGAAGAAATTTATCTTTTAATAAGATATTCAGAAAGCAGGAAAGAAAAGGTGTCATTTATACTAAAACCAGCATTGACAGTGTTGATCAAGGATAAACACTTTACATGACTTTGTGAAGATTAGTTTTGGGGTGTGGAAAAGACAAAGAGGTTAAACTCTACAATGGAGTCACAAAATCTGTACCATTAATAAAGAAGAAAAGGTTAATGTTATTTTTAAATTGTTCACTGCATTCTCAGCAGTACAACTCCTTGCTAACACAAGTTTGAGAGACAATGCAACTTGGAAGTCCCAACTTAACCCCTACATTGTTACCTTGCCAACGAAGGTTTTATTTCATATAATATACTGAAAGACATTTAAATAGCTTTTTGTTACTATTGTGTACATTATGCATGCTAACATTTCCTATACATTCTGAAATTGCAGCATAATCAGAAAAAGATCAATTATAGCCACTGTATGGGTTCCTTAAACATTCCTTGCCTTTTTTAAAAATATCATTTTTTGATTTAAAATAATTTATTGCCTGGACACAGAGTTCTGCTTTTCAGATAACAGCTACAAGGTACGAATCTTCTTAACATTACAAGCATAACAGAAATCTATATTTTCATATTAAAAGGAACTTAAGTGAGTACAAATACCATGATACAGGGCACCAAAGTTGAAAAAAGAAATTGTAGCTGGTGTGTTAACTAAATGTTACTTTAGGTATTTGAATGGTACAAAAATGTTGTTTTATTCCTGAATTTGTTGATTTTTTTAGAGATATCATCAGGCTTGCATGGTGATTCATCCAAAGGAAAGACACATTAATTAAGACAAAGAGGCACTAGTAAGGCATTCCCACAACTAACCTGATCCCTAAAATAGTGCAGGGCAACTCTGTATTGCTGTTTAAAAAAAAGAAATGCTGCTTCAATGACCAGGTGCTTGAAATGAGGAAAATTGCAAAAAGAATATAATTTATGGATCTAAGTACAAACTATGCAATCCTGGTATAATAGGAAAGGCTAAGGAAAGCATTTATTGAGGACATTTAGGAGATATGGAGAAAGTGAGGACTGCAGATACTGGAGATCAGAGTCGAGAGAATGGTGCTGGAAAAGCACAGCAGGTCAGGCAGCATCCGAGGAGCAGGAGAATCAGCGTTTCGGGCAAGAGCCCTTCATCAGGAATGAGAGATAAGTGGGGGAGGGGGCTGGGGGAAGGGAGCTGAGTGTGTGATAGGTAGATGGAGGTGGGGTAATGGTGATAGGTCAGAGAGAAGGGTGGAGCAGAGAGGTGGGAAGGAAAATGGACAAGTAGGACAGGTCATGGGGGTGGTGCCGAGTTGGAACTGGGATAAGACTGGGGGAAGGGAAATGATGAAACAGGTGAAGTCCATATTGATGCCGTATCATTGGTGGGTCCCAAGGTGGAAGATGGGGCATTCTTCCTTCAGGCATCAGGTGGTCAGGGAGGGGGCCCAGAACCTCCATGTCCTTGGTGGAGTGGGAGGGGTTGGTGGGGTTGGTTGGTGCGAGTGACCCAGAGACATTCTCTGAAGCACTCTGCAAGTAAGCGTCCTGTCTCCCCAATGTAGAGGAGACCGCATCAGGAGCAACGAATACAGTAAATGACATGTGTGGAAGTGCAGGTAAATCTCAGATGGATGTGGAAGGCTCTTTTTGGGCCTTGGATGGAGGTGAGGAGGGAGGTGTGGGCACAGGTTTTCACTGTTCCTGCAGTGGCAGGGGAAGGTGCCGGGAGGGGAGGGTGGGTTGGTGGGGGATGTGGAGCTGACAAGAGAGTCGCAGCAGGAATGGTCTTTATGAAAATTGGATAGGGGTGGGGAGGGAACTATATCTCTGGTGGTGGGGTCCATTTGTAGGTGGAGGAAATGGCGGAGGATGATGCAATGTATACAGAGGTTGGTAGGGTGGAAGATGAGGACAAGGGTGGTTCTGTCCTTGTTGCAGTTGGAGGGCTGGGGTTTGAGGGCAGAGGTGCAGGAAGTGGATGAGATGCGCTGGAGGGCATCATCGACCACGTGGGAGGGGAAATTGTGGTCTTTAAAGAAGGAGGCAATGTGGTCGAACTGGTCCTCCTGGGAACAAATGCGGCAGAGGCAGAGGAATTGGGAGTAAGGGATAGCATTTTTACAGGAGGCAAGGTGGGAAGGTAGCTATGGGAGTTGGTGGGTTTGCAGAAGATGTTCATGTTGAGTCAGTCACAGTTGATGGAGATGAAGAGGTCCAGAAAGGGGAGAGAGGTATCTGAGATGATCCAGGTGAACTTAAAGTCGGGATGGAATGTGTTGATGAAGTTGATGAATTGTTCAACCTCCTCGTGGGAGCACAACATGGCACCGATACAGTCATCAATGTAGCAGAGGAAAAGGTGCAGAATGGTGCTGGTGTAACTGCGGAAGATGAACTGTTCCACATAACCAACAAAGAGACAGGCATAGCTGGAGCCCATGTGGGTGTCCATGGCTACTTCTTTTGTCTGGAGGAAGTGGAAGGATTCAAAGGAGTAATTATTGTGGACAAAGGCCAGTTCAGCCAAACAAATGAGAGCATCAGTGGAGGGTACTGGTGGGGACGCCGGGAGAGGAAGAAACAGGGGACTTGGAGGCCCTCATCATGGCGGATGGAGGTGTATAGAGATTGGATGTCCATGGTGAAGATGTGGGTAGAAGATTACCCTCCCCTTCAGTGAAGCATTTAGAATAAACTACAACAAACAAAACAAAAACACAAAAAGAAAACACTAGATTTTTTTTCAAAAGTAACATCCAAAATACATACAAAGATTTCAATAACCATTATTTTCTAGTTGTTTCAGTTATAGTGATAGTCATAGAGATGTACTCTGAGGAAAAGTCATAGAAGACTTGAAACATTAACTTTTTTCTCTCCTCACAGAGCTGCTGAGTTTTTCCAGTATTTTCTGTTTTTATTTAATCATGATGGAAGTGGATATAAGAGTATTTAGCACTCATGCATGAGCATGATGGGTGGTGAGGTTGTCCCCATTGATTCAGAAGTAAGAGCAGAGGGTGGGTGTGAGCCTTTGAGTCGACATGCTGCATGTGATGCTGAGCATTGTAGACCATCACCCTTACTGAAATTTATGTGCATTTCGAGTGAATGCAGAGAAAAGATGGTGCCACTAACTCCTACAGATTACAGGAGACCACTGATCTTATTTTTGCACTGTGGCCACTCCTTTTCACAATGTAAACAGTACTGATCCATACGGCTATCTCTGCCCTGGCTTGCTGGATCTGGTAGGGTGGCCACTTGTGGCAGTCAATCCGGACAAGAATTGATCTCCTTTCCTTCACCCCTTCCACCAGTGCCTTGAGATTTTCCAGAAAGCAGAAAGCAGCTTATTTTTCTTCTTTATCTTCTGGTCAGAGTTTAGCGAGCACAACAGTGTTAAGAGGCAATTCTGACTACAGACAGAATCTGAGATGGAGCTTTAAATATGGCACTAGAGACTTGGAAGTCAGAAGGTTCCGGCAGCAGAGAGCATTATCTTGCAATTTGCCAGGTAAAGCAATCAACATACTGTTTTCTTAAATAACAAGCTGTGAAACACAGGATTCTGCGAGACTGGGCCATGGCGGAAATGATGCCTTGAACCTTGCTCGCTCCTTTTTTAAAACTTGAAATGGAAAAATCCAGGCCTAAATTTTCATTGTTCCTGTCATAATGGTAGAAAATGTCCCCACATACATCAGCACAGGCAAATTGGCATGGGTGAACCTTACACCCTATTTGCAGTATACTTGCCTGAATCACTATGAAGGTATAGCAAGACTTGGAAGTGGAGACACATTCTGTTTCCCTATGGTTGTGATTAAGTGAGAAGAAACAGTAGAAACGTTGCAGCAAAACATAGTGACCTCTACACATATTACCTTACATTTCTAGCCTAAGATCTCTTTCTATCCTCTAAATTAACTTCCATCTGAGCACTGAATGCAATATTGTATTCAGAATTCAGCATTTTAAGTCAATTGTGTTGCTATTTACTTCTCATTAATAAATAGAAAGCATACTGCTTCTGATTTCTGGTTAATAACAGCGATGGAAATGCATTAAACATAAGCTGTAATAGCCTTACAGCATGGTGCATAATAGGACATAAGAACATAAGAACTAAGAGTAGGAGTAGGCTGTCCAGCCCTTCAGGCCTGCTGCTCCACTCAATAAGATTATGGCTAATCTTTTTATGGACTCAGCTCCACTTATCTTTGTTTACACCATATCCCCTAATTCCTTTATTTTTCAATAAAGTATTAACCTTAGCTTTAGAAGCGATTACTGAAATAGTGTCAACTACTTCCCTGGGCAAGGAATTCCATAGATTAACAACCCTCTGGGTGAAAAATTCCTTCTCCGTTCAGTTCTAAACCCCTTCCTCTAATCCTGAGGCCATGCCCTCTTGTCCTAGTTCCACCTACCAATGGAAATATCCTATCCAATTCAATTTTATCGATTCCCTTCATAATTTTATATGTTTCTATAACATCCCCCCTCATTCTTCTGAATTCCAATAAATATAATCTCAATCTCCTCAGTCTCTCCTCATAAGCCAATCCCCTCAACTCTGGAATCAACATAGTGAACCTCCTCTGCACCTCTTCCAGTGCCAGTACCTCCTTTCTTAAGTAAGGAGACCAAATCTGCACACATTTCCCAGGTGTGACCTCAACTGCACCTTGTACAGCCGTAACATTACCTCTCTGCTTTTAAACTCAACCCCTTTCGCAATGAAGGAAAAAAATTCATTTGTCTTCCTAATTACTTTTTCTACCCGCAGATCAACCTTCTGCTATTCATGCGCAAGGTCGTTCTGCACAACAGCATGCTGCAACTTCTTACCATTCAAGTAATAATCTATTTTGCTGTTACTCCTAATAAAATGCATGACTTCACATTTACCATCATTGTATTCTATCTGCCAGACTTTTTCCCACTCACTCAATGTATCTATGCTCCCCTGCAAAGTTTCACAGTCCTTTGCACACTTTGCTCTGCCACTCACCTTAGTGTCATCAGCAAATCTTGACACCATACACGTGGTCCCCAACTCCAAATCATCTATATAAACAGTAAATGATTGTGGTCTCAAAACTGATCCCTGAGGCACACCACTAGTCACTGATTGTCAGCCAGAATAGCACTTATTTATCCCCACTCTTTGCTTCCTGTCAGTCAACCAATCCTCTATCCATGCTAATACTCTACTCCTAAGACCATGCATCCTTATCGTATGCAGCAGCCTCATGTGCGGCACCTTGTCAAAGGCCTTCTGGAAATCTAGCTACACCACATCCACTGGGTCCCCGTTGTCCACTTTGCTTGAAATGTCTTCATAGAATTCCAAAAGATTTGTGAAGCATGACCTGCCCTTTATGAACCCATACTGCATCTGTACAACGGGACAATTTCTTTTGAGATGCCCTGCTATTTCCTCTTGATGACACACTCAAGCATCTTCCCCACTACAGAGGTTAAGCTAACTGGTCTATAATTCCCCATCTTTTGTCTACTTCCCTTTTTAAACAATGGCATCACATTTGTTATTTTCCAATCTGCTGGGACTGCCCCAGAGTCTAGTAAATTACCACCAGCCCACCTGTTATTTCTCCCACCATCTCTTTTAGTACCCTAGGATGCATTCCATCAGGGCCAGGAGATTTATTTATCCTTAGCCCTCTTCCATAATAATAATTGTTTCCAGGTCCTCACCAACCTTCATCTCTTTGTCACGCACTGGCATGTCATTAGTATCCTTCATTGCGAAAACTGATACAAAGAATCTTCACAATGCCTCAGCCATTTCATCATATCTCATAACTAACTTCCCTTTTTCATCTTCTTAAGGACCAACATTATCTTAGCCACTCTTCTTTATTTTATATATTTATAGAAACCGTTGCTATCTGTCTTTATATTCCGTGCTAGTTTTTTTCTCATACTCTACTTTACTTTTCATTATAGCCTTTTCTGTTGACTTTAAAGTTTTCCCAATCTTCTAGATTCCTGCTATTTTGGCTACTTTGTATGCCTTCTCTTTCACTTTGATAGATTGCCTTATTTCCTTAGACATCCCTGGCAGATTACCCCTCCTCTTACAGTCCTTCCTTCTCACCGGAATATATTTTTGCTGAGCACTTTGAAACATTTCTTTGAAGGCCCACCACTGCTTGTCAACTGTCACACCATAAAGTCACTGTTTCCAGTCTACTTTAGCCAGGTCCTCCCTCCATCTATCATAGACTCCTTATTCAAGCACAGGATCCTGGTATTGGATTTTATCTTCACACTATCCAATTGTATTTTAAATTCAACCATACTGTGATCACTCCTTCCAAGAGGATCCCTGACTATGCGGTCATTAATTATTCCTGTCTCATTACACAGGACCAGATCTTGGATAGCTTGCTCCCTCGTCGATTCCATCACATGCTGTTCAAGAAAACTATCACTGATACGTTCAACGAACTCCTCCTCAAGGCTACCCTGACCGAGCTAGTTCAACAATCTACATGCAGATTAAAATTCCCCCGATAATAGGAACTTGAGGGAAAAGCAGAAGCAAACAATGAACCAGCTTTAAACAAACATCTGCATTCATCAGCTATTCCTAACATCTGATCAATATTTGAGAACTGCTTTCCATTCTGTACGCCAAATGAGAAATAAGTTTTTCTTTAAGGAGGTGTGGCCATTGATGGTTTGGCCATCATTTGTTGCCCATTCATAATTATCCCCAAGAACACAGGATGAACGGTCGCTCAGTTACTCCTTAGTGGCATAACTTAAGATCCATGGTGACTTTGACAGTCCAGGTTTTTTTTCAATTTTTTGATTCAGAGTTCAAATGAAAGCTGCTGCAAATAATGTAACTTGGTGATGGCCTTTTTAAAGAAATTAATGCATTCCTCAGATATATTTAGGTAGGACATGAACTCCAAGAAGGTATGCTACGGATATTGCATCTTACCCAGTTTCCTCCTCGTCCTCTTTCTTTTCCCACTCAATTCTGACTTCTCTGTTGTTTGCTCTCAACCTCCAGATCAACTAGATCATCCAGATTTGCAATGAAACTATTTTGAAGGCAGCAGAAAAAGATGCAGAAACTTCAATTTTATAAATCAGAGAACAGGCCAGGAAATGCTAAAACATTAACCAATGGCTTGAAAGGGTAAATCAGGAAATAACCAATATGTAATTGATGAGTCATTTAAACAGCAATGCTGAAGGGTCTTGCAGTTTGCTGATCACAAGACAAGTTGGGTATATCAAGACTTATATAAGCATCTTGCAACTAGTATAGGACCCTAATTTAGATATTTTAAAAAGCATTAACCCTACCTGGATGCTGACAGGGCAGCCAGATCAATATGGCATGCTGCACAATTCTAAATGAGCAAATGAGTATATACTGAAATGGACATGGGGATAAAAGAATTCTAGATCTGCTATGCAGGACTGTTAGTTGATTGCTTTGCCAACTGAATGGATTGGCAGAAGGTACTTTGTACAAAACTAGGAATAATTATTAAAATTATTCATTAAGGGAAAGTGGGATTTCCTAGCAGAGCCTGCACATATTGTTCATCCCTAATTGCCATTGGGAAAGTAGTGGTGAACTGCCATCTTGAATCACTGCAGTCTACTTGGTGAGGGTACACCTCACAATTCTATTTGGTAATAGGTAGGGAGTTCCAGGATTTTAAATCAGTAACAGTAAAGGAACATTTCCAAGTCAGGATGGTGTGGAGAGGAACCCACAGGTAGTGATGTTCCTCCCTATCTGCTGCTATGCCTTTCTTATGCTATGCCATAAATAGTGCTTATGGGTTTCTGTCGAAGGAGCATTGGTGAATTTCAAATTATTCTCTTCATCTGGTTAAAAACAGATATTTGTAGTTGACTTCTACCACAGCCTTCTCTTTGCACCCATCAGTGGCAATTTCAATTCCAGGCAGATAGTATCTCATTTATATTTTCTTGATGTGATTGAAAGTTCCTGCCTGAGATAGACTTATGAGCTATTTTGATCCCGGCTGATGTTCTTACTAGACAAGTTAGATCTAAGACTGAAATCTGACATGATAGATCATAGGATGTTTTCCTTCAGTTTTAACAAGGCAGTCTCTGTAGCACACAACGTTGAAAATTTGGTTTTAACAGTAAAACAGAAGTTAATTAAGCAAAAGAAATGAAGGTAAAAATATAAAAGTAGACTATTTATTTCCAACACAAACCTAAAGATTTTGAACACTTTGTGAAATACAATATCATTAAACCCATAAACACGCCTTGACAGGTCCCACAAACATCCTTTCTTTGAGACTTACACCAGAAAATCCTTTCTCTAATACCTCAACGGGTTTAATTTTACCTCAACTCCCACTCTGGAAAACCTGATAGCTCCAGGAAAAAGCCATCATTTGTCTGAGCTTAAATGTACTCAGTTTTAAACAACCTTTTCAAGGCTTTATCCAAATACTTCTGTGTGAGATTATCATAACTCCTTACTTTAAAATAATCTAGTGATAAATTTATCTAACTTTTCACTTTTCTCCCGAACAAAATTACAACTGAAAAACTTCGGCAGAACTACCAAAAATTGAAAGTAAAGCAGAAAATGTCTCTGAGTTATAGGTGTTTTCACTAAGTTTAAAAAGTTCAATACCAGAAATTTCTAACATGACCTTGAAGCACAATTGTTCAGCTTGCTAGGTTGAAAACCCTCCCAACTTAAACAGAAACCCATTATGTCAGAAACTAGCTCTCATAAATGTTTTTGAAAATGCTAGAAAACGCTCAAGTTAATTAGTCATTCCCTCAATCACACAAAAATACCCACATGTCATCAATTCAAAACAAAAATTTAAACTTAATACAAATGATGTTAACATATATATATATATATAACATTAACAGTCTTCCACTGAACTAATTTCCCAAGCCTTTGCTTTTGAAGATGCTAAGTAGATTAATTTAATGTTGTACTCTGTAAGAAATTATTTCTTTCTTGCAATCTCTCCAAAAGAAAATATAACACTGAATGAATAAAATGAACTTGTGCTTCTTTGAGAGATATCAGGGATCTTTTATTTGTAAGCTAACAATCAAATCCTTAAATCATGCACAGTAGAAGAGCCTGTTGAAAAACTCACACTTTATTATCAGTTGTATTTATAGAAAATGACTTAAATGTTGACCATAAATTTTGTTTTAAAAATAGAAAAGCAGTTTAGAAACATTGTTTTGAATAATCTGCAATGGTTTCCTTTCCTTTGCACTATTTTGTATTTCTCTGGAGAGCTACTAGCGGCATCCTAACTGATGCCAAATCTCATTATCCTAACAACTCATTGACTGATTAAGTAATGCTTTGTTTACTTATACATATCCTTCTATAGCCTCAACCTTATCTCACTAATCTCATCCAGAGCCATAATTTTCAGAGGCATCTGTACTCAACTAATTCTGTTCTCGTGGGTATCTGTGATTGTAATTGTTCCACTATTGGTGTCCACATCTGAGCCCTAAATCTCTCTACCTTACTCGCCTCCTTATGTCCTACTTCTGTCCTACTTCTTTAACCAGGTTTCTGGCCATTTGCTTTAAAGTGTTATCTGACTTGGTGTCAACTGTATTTTATAACAGTCCAGTGGAACACCTTGGGATGTTTTATTTTATTAACAGTCCTACATAAATAAATTGTTGAGAGCACACAAAGGGAACATATACACCCATTGAATACATAAATAAATTCAGGCATCAGGAGCATTAAGAAATTAACTTAGAGAGCTGAAAAGCTAGCTTATTTTGAAGAATGATAAATGTAAGGATAGCCTAGTGAGAATTCTGATCAGAGTTAATGCTTGAAGCATTAACTCTGTCTCATTTCACAGATACTGAGTGACCTGCTGAGCATTTTCAGGTCTTTTTCCAATTAAAGGTGGATGGGAAAGGTGGCAAAAAATAGAATTTAAACAGATGAATGTGAAAGAGAGAGGCGAGTGTAGGGAAAATATAGTGATAGAATTCAAGTTTTTAAAATGCTTTATTTCCAATTGTTTTGCCTTTGGGTTAATGTGTGAACTGAAAACTCAAAAAACTGATGTGTGCACTCATTTCCCTGAATAGCTGGTAGCTGAAGGGTGAATGCTTAGCTAAGTATAGTATTTGCCAAGGCAGGTCATGGAATGCTTTTGTTTAAAATAAGATAATCCAACTGTACAAATATAAAAGAGTTGAGCTGAGAGGGGAAGTAAGCAATGTCAGCTCAAGAAAGGAATGACTTCATCATTGAGGTTTGGATCTCCCTTAAGAGGTGCATAAAATAAATTGATACCTGTATCAAAAACAAGGAGCGACATGAAAATTAAGGAAGCATAGTGTCCCACTATGAATTACTTGAGTCATTTTGTTTTACTCTACAATGATTCAAAGTATGCCAGACATCATAGCAAAATATACTAACGTGTACATTTGGCTCATGTTTAAGTAGTATAGTAATTATAATTATTTTCTTAAACAAATCCTCCCAAAGCCTGTCTGGAGTAACACCAGTAAAAATGAAATAGTCCAGAAGGAGGAAAGGGTGACAGCTCTGGAGACAACCAATGGGCAGTAATACAACAATGAAGCCAAAACAAATATTCTCGACTCTGGTCACCACCTGAAGAATGAATGCCTCTGGATTTTTTTTCCAATTTCTTTCCTATGAAATAAATCTTAGATATTTATGTGTGTGCTGGGTATAAACAAAATCTAATTTATCTATTTTAATATAATCCATCTACTAGAAGCCTAATTTAAGTTTTGTTCAAGTTACCAGATTGGACAAGTCAATAAACAGAATAACTTGCAGTTGCTTTTTCTTTTATTTGTTATGTCATATTCAGGTAACATTCAGTTTTGTTTACTTATTCACTTAGTTGTGTTTATTAGTGAATTGCTTCTCAATCTGGTATCATCAGAAATCAACAGTTGCCTTTAGTGCATTAGATTATAGTACCTCCTTCTCCTGTTTCCACACTGTAGGGAATCTAATCTAATCTAATCTAAATAATTTATGCTGAGATCCTAAAATTTGTGTAATTGCTTATTTCTCTTATTGTTAAAGTAGTTGGTGCCCAAGTTGATACTGATTACCGGTACTTTTGGATTGAACTCAATTTAGTTCCTTGCTCTTTCATTTAAGTCTTATCGAAGGTTTGCACTATAGCCTGGGTCTTTGGCTTCTGCTTTTTGTTTTTGCTTTTTCCAAAATAAATTACATGATTTTTAATTTCAACATTAAGTTCCAGCTGCTTTTATAAAAATAATTTGGAGGCATTGGAGAGATTGTGGAGAAGATTTCCAAGGAAGATACGATAAATGTTTGGGAATACACTTCAGGAAGGAATGAATAGTCTGGGACTCTTTTCTCTTGATAGAAATTAACTGATGATCTAATGGAGATCTTCAAAGTCATGAATAGTTTTGCAAAGTGAATTCAGAAAAAATACTTTCTATTAAGAGTAAAACTGTAATTTGTGATTGCAGATAATTAAGGAATCCAAGAGGGAGTTTAGAAGAAATATCTTTACCCAAGTGATGGTGACAATGCTGAACCTGTTACCAGTATATAATACAATAAGTAATGGGAAGCTGGACAAACTACAATAACAGATTTCATGAGGAAAGGTGGAAGGAAGCTCAAAGTGGAGTAAATAAATATAGTGATTATGCTGTATGACCTGTTTTATATCATATCACGTGTGAAATTGAGTTTGTAAATTTAATCATGGGAATGCAGCTCAAAGAAAGGTAAAAGACAAATATTAGGATAGCATCACCTCTGCCATGTATTTTGACTGTCCAAATTTCAGTTTTCCAAATTGAAAGAAAATTTAGGCTCATCTTATTCATATTTGACATTTTTGTAATTGTTAGTTCTTTTTTTCCAATCCAGGGTGATCTGCAAACAAATGCAACACCTTGCAGAATTTCAAGGCAATATAGTCACTCCTTAGAGGCACTTACTATCTTCTTGTAACTTTCTTTTGCAATTAATCATAAATAACTTAATACTGTCATGATAGCTTGTATTAAAATAATAGTGTTTCAAACAAAAAAACACATAGGTCTGACCTCACAAAAGAACCCCAAAGTTTCTCCTTCAGTCTGTAATTTTCTTGACTCAAGGATCAATCATTTCTAGAAAGTGAAGGAAAATATTACATTTGAAATACAATTAGCCATTGGCCTTTAAGGATAATATTTCTATACGTACTAGCATGTTGCCAGCTGGTCCCTGGTTACTGGGTTGAATGTCCTTACTCTAAGCTAAGGCACTTTGTTGTGTGATTATTCACTTCCATGAGCATTGCTGCCTATATAATTTTGGACCCATGAATGAATTAAATGTAATTTTAATTAACTATATTTGGATCAATATTTCAAGAAATTAAAGATTACAAATGTGACTTGCTTAAAAAAAACTATTTAAGCATTGAGTATAGGATGTGCGAGGTAATTTTGCAGCTGTACAGGACATTGGTTAGGCCATTTTTGGCATAATCTATGCAATTCTGGCCTTCTTGCTATAGGAAGGAGGTTGTGAAACTTGAAAGGGTTCAGAAGAGATTTGCAAGGATCTTGCCAGGTTTGGAGGGTTTGAGCGATGGGGAAATGCTGAATAGACTGGGGCTATTTTCTTTGGAGTGTCGGAGGCTGAGGGGTGACCTTATAGAAGTTTATAAAATCATGAAGGCCATGGATAGGGTAAATAGACGAAGTCTTTTCCACAGGTTTGGGGAGTCCAATACTAGAGAGTATAGGTTTAAGGTGAGAGTGGAATGATTTAAAAGAAACCTAAGGGGCAACTTATTCAAGCAGAGGGTGGTGAGTGTATGGAATGAGCTGCCAGAGGAAGTGGTGGAGGCTGGTACAATTACAACATTTAAAATGAATCTGGATGGGTATATGAAGGTTTAATGATATGGGCCAAATGGTGGCAAATGGGACTAGATTTATCAAGGATATCTGGTCGGCACGGACAAGTTGGACCAAAGGGTTTGTTTCTGTGCTGTATGTCTCTATGACTCTATAAATTGGTTCATTGTTAGGAAATCCTGAAGATAGCAACTGACTGCTACTATTACCTTAGCACTTATATTATTTTTAATTTGCATGGCTATTCTTACAAAAGAATAACACAAGTGCTAAATGTTTTGCTATCATTTGGAATAAAACTTCCCTTTTTCTGAAAAAAACTCCACAGGGGTTGGTATCCCATCACCAATTTACTCTTTACTTACACATGGAAAGCCCTTAACCCTGATCCAGCTTCTCTCAGAGCTAGTTCTTAGAGTGAGCAGAACCTTTCACACTCCTGTTTATTTCTGTCATCCAGGGCTCCCTGATTAGGGCTGTTAATCTGGTCCAGTCATGGAACTCAATCTACAAGATCCACCTGGCTGACCTCATTACAATCACTACATTTTCCTTCCAAACAATATGTTTATGTAAAATCAGCCGATTCATTCTCCATTGTTCTGAATACAGAAAAAGAACAAAAATAAATCATATTAAGTCACTGAGTAAATTACTAAGTAAATCTAAACCACTCATTCTCCTACCTTCTCCTCTACAAAGAACCACCCTTCCCATCCAGCCCACAATCTACCCACACTCCAAAAAGACAGTCTAGATTGACATGCTAGTAAACTCTTCAAAATCAAATTCTTCAAGGTTTATTCTGAGAGATATTGCTGTGAAATGTTACAAGCATTCAGTTACCTCACCATGAGTTTTCTGATTTTGGGTGAAGCTTCAACCAATTTATGTAACTTACTGCATGAAAATCTTGTGATTTTTCAGCTTAAATGACTTCTCACTTTCAATGATTATTTCTGTTGTTAGTCTATAGAAGCTGTTGGAAGGGTTTTAGGCTGAGAGCAAATTTTAAAAAGTTTTCCGCATTGGACATGAATTAATTTGAAAACTGCTGAAAAGGGAAACATGCTGACAAAGCTTTTCATCTTGCATTTATCAGGGTAGGTGCAAGAATGCCAAATTTGTGTCTGTCCTGATGAGTGTAAGACAAAAAGCTTCAAAGCATGTTTCTTTTTTCAGCGATACTTGAAATCTGTACTACCAAGTGACTAGTTTAATAAATATAACAAAGCACAGTATAGGATAGGGTAAAGTATAGCACTATGTAACAAAGTGCTTTTTTTAAATAGGAAACAACATATCTATAAATTAGAACACTTTACACTGGAAGGATGTTGGGCTGACTACCTCTGGAATCATTCTTGCTGACTTAGTTTAGTAGATTGTAAGCAATATCTGTAATTTTAAAGGTAATAGCCAAATAACAGTTACAACTTATTTTTTAAAACCTGTTGTGATTCTAGCTGTTATTACTGGACAAGTTAGATCCCACACAGAAATCTGTCTTGACAGATCATACTTTTAAAAGTTTAACAAGTGATCTTTCACAAAAATACAAGCATAATTGCTGTAAATTTAGTCTCAACAATAAAACAGAAATACAGAAAAAAAATAAAATTAACCTATTTACAAAGAACACAACTTGTAAGATTTCAGATAAAAATACAATCCCATCGGATTCCAATATATTCCCTTTACAGTAGTAAATTCCCTTCTCTATCACATTGGAGGGCTTGAATTTTTTTTTTTCAATTCCCAGTCTTGAAATTTTCATATCCTTCCTTTGATTAGTCACACAACTCAGATTATACTTTCTCCACTTCAAAGTACCCCTTTAGCTCTAAGCAAACATTTCTGGTCTGGAACATTCAATTATAACCTTTAAACTGAAATAAGTGATTTTGTAATTATCCTGAACTACCTCCATTCAGGACAAATTGTTTATTATATCAAATTTTAACAAGAACTCCTTCATGGAGTTGGGTATACCCAGGTAGTTAGAGAAATAGTTCCAGGATTTTGGCCCAGTGACAGTAGAGAAACGGTAAATGTAGCTCCATGTCAGGATAGTAGCTGACTTGGAGAGGAACTTGCAGATTGTGGTGTTTCATGTATCTGTTGTCTTTGTCTTCCAAGTCAGGAGTGTGATGGAATACTTGCCAGGATGGATGTTACAGGTTTGGAAGACACTGTTGATGGAACCTTGGAGAGTTGTTGCAGTCTATCTTGTAGATGGACTACAATCCCTGTACATTGGTGGTGAAGGGAGTAACTGTTGAATGTGGTGAATGGGGTGTCAATCAAGTGGGCTGTATTGTCCTGGATGGTGGAGCTACACCCATCCTGCCAAGTGGCAAGTATTCCATCACACTCCTGACTTGAATCTTTCCATTGAATCTCAAAGCGTGATAGCGGATTCTCTCTTCTTAGAAATGGTCATTGCCTAGCAGTTGTGTAGAGCAAATGTTACTTGTTTCTTAAAAATCCAAGCCTGAATATTGTCCAGGTCTTGCTGCATTTGGCCACAGACTGTTTTAGTATCTGAGGAGTTATGAATGCTGAACATTGTGCAGTCTTCAGCTAACATCTCCACCTTTGACGTTATGATAGAGGGAAGTTCACTGATGAAGCAATTGAAGATGTTTTTGCCTGGAACATTACCCTAAGGAACTTCTGCAGTGATGTTCTGGAGCTGCGATGATTGACCTCCAACAATCTCAACCATCTTTGTGCCAACAAGCAGAGTTCTTCCCCTTGGATTCCCATCAACTCCATTTTGCTACAGCTTCATGATGCCACATTTGGTCAAATGCTACCAAAAG
Organism: Chiloscyllium plagiosum; assembly: GCF_037043375.1. NCBI lineage: Eukaryota > Metazoa > Chordata > Chondrichthyes > Orectolobiformes > Hemiscylliidae > Chiloscyllium > Chiloscyllium plagiosum. Next base: position 39,277,975 of record NW_028270157.1, read on the forward strand.
TAAAACCTATGAATATTTTTTTTGTTTTGGTTGCTGAATAAAAGAGATCATTTTTGATCTTTGAAGGCTTTCCAGTATGTGATGTCCCACATTGAACAATGAGAACATGTCAGGGTAAACTGAACACTGGGGAAATGGCAGCACTCCCTTAGAGGTTGTTTCTAAAATGGGATGACACTAAGGACAGGTAACCTTGGCTTTTAAATAGCTATAGTTTTAAGAATATGCTCTTCTCTTTGCAATGAAGTGTCAGCCACATGACTTGTGTAACCTCAGAAGCATTTCTTTATGGTTGAGCTCCCCAACCATTCACTATAAATGGTAATTCCTAGCAGGCAACACTTGACTTGATGCATGGCTGTGCTTTAAAAATGGCTCAGCCACTGAGAATCCCAGAAGGTCCTGGCAGGGGTGAGTACTTCCACCACTGGCGAGACGGAGGAGGATGGGACAGGTACCACAGAATTGATGTATAGTTAATGAGGTGTGTTGCAGAGAATAGCCTGAAAGAAATGGTGGCACAGTGGTTAGCACTGCTGCCTCACAGCGCTAGAGACCTGTTCAATTCCCGCCTCAGGCAACTGACTGTGTGGAGTTTGCACGTTCTCCCCGTGTCTGCGTGGGTTTCCTCCGGGTGCTCCGGTTTCCTCCCACAGTCCAAAGATGTGCAGGTCAGGTGAATTGGCCATGCTAAATTGCCCGTAGTGTTAGGTAAGGGGTAAATGTCGGGGTATGGGTTGGTTGCGCTTCGGCGGGGCGGTATGGACTTGTTGGGCCGAAGGGCCTATTTCCACACTGTATGTAATCTAATCTAAATTGACAGGGCTCACAAAAAAACCCCATGAAGCTCATCAAAATGAATATTTTTTCTTACTTTGCTGATTTCTGGTAAAATTCAGTCTACCGTCTGTAAGATATGACTCAGTGGGCATGCTTCTGTTAACCTTTTACATGATAAAAACCGAAAGAATTGCAGATGATGTAAATCAGAAACAGAAATAGGAGTTGCTGGAAAAGCTCAGCAGGTCTGGCAGCATTTATGAAGAGATCTGAGTTAACCTTTTGGGTCCAGTGACCCTTTTGGTTCTGTAGAGCTTTACTAGCAATTTCTGTTTCAAGCTCTTACATGCTCCATCTGTGGGACAGCTCTCACAGTATCAGTCCAGGACCACAGAATGTAATTAGAAGGACTTTGCATGTTCAACCAGGCTTGTGCCATTGTCATTTCCAGTGCCTTGGTCAATGCTGGATGGTCAATCCAGTTTTACTCGTTCATCAGACTGTGTAGTGGTTCGATACAACATAATGGCTTGCTAGGCCATTTCAGACACCAAAAGTCAACAAAGCCATAGATCTGGAGTCACATGTTGGCCAGATTAGGTGATTTTCTTTCCCTGAGGAAACTTAAGAGTATGTGATGGGTTTTTATTGCCGTCAACAAAGACTACCTGTGCTAAATTTTAATTCCAGATTTATTACAAATTGAATTCTAAGTTTCATCAGCTGGAATTGAATTTGAACCGTGCCCCTGAACATTAGCCTCAGACTTACTCTGGTAGCCGCAATATTGATGTGGCTCATCCAATTCAGTTTCTGGTCAACAGCATCCTCAGGGATGTCGATAGTGGGGATTCAGCAATGGGAATGCTATTGAATATCAAGGACCAACAATTAGATTCGCTATTGTTGAAGATTGTCATTGCCTGATACTTCTGTGCCAGGAGAAGTACTTGCCACTTGGATATTATCCAAGTCTTTCTGCATTTGACCATGGACTGTTCCATATCTTGAGAGCCACAAATGGTACTGAACATTATTTAATCATCAGAATACATCCCCTCCTCTGACCATATGATAAAAGGAAAGTCATTTATGACGCAGCTGAAGATGATTAGGCTTAGGACCCCACACTCATGAACTCCTGCGGAGATACCCTGGAGATGTGATGACTGACCTCCAACAACCACAACCATCTTCATTTGTGCCAGATATGATTCCTACCAACATGAATCTAGTTCAGAATCTTTTGCTCGGGCTCCTTGATGCATCAAATACTGCCATGATGTTAAGAGCAATCTCTGCATTTCAGCTTTTTTGCCCATATTTGACCTATTTCACAAACTAACCTGCCCTTCTTCTCTGGTGAAACTTTTCTCCTGCAATGTAAACCTGATCTTTTTGTACTGAAACCTGCTACGGATTCTCTGATCAGTAACACCTGAAGATATAACATGAAAAGGTAAAAGCCGAAATTATTACTGTGAGGCCAGCAGGGACAGTGTTGTTCTCCTTCTTGGTCTTTTTTCTCTGTAGGTCATAAAACCTTAAATTTGTAATCACTTTGTGATAGTCTCCGCAAATATCCACTGGCATAACTTAATTCATATGCTATCATGGAAATTATGTCTTTAGTTCACCATTCCAAATGACTTTCTGATCTTTGAAAAAAGAAACTTACCTTCACAGAACTGAAATCACACAGCTATTTTACCTTAATTTAAAGTCCAAATTCCCAAATAATAATGTGTATCTTTAACACACACAGTACCTGAAAATATCAAAAAGAGAAATTGCTGGGAATATTTCACAGATATCATCTTTGCAGACAGAAACAGGGAATTTTAATTTTTTAAATAGATGAGATGTGAAAATGTTGCAAGTTTGAAAACTGAATCCACCTCAGGATCCCAATTTCCCTATAGATCCTGGATCTTAATCTCCCTAACTGGAACTGTGGATCTGATCTCTGGTTTCCTCCTTCCTCTCTAGTCGTTTGTGCTAAAGGCCTCCATACCCAATAGCCAGCCAGCCTTACAATGTGGCTGGGTGTGGCCAATTAACAGAGAGAAAAAGGAAAACAGTATTCACTTGCTTGCATTAAACTCTGTGGGATCTGAGGTCAGCCTCTTCTTCCAAGTTTACAGAGTACAAAATTGTGCCCATCTGCACATCATCAAGAGTAGCATTTCAAGTCAATAACATTTTGTTAGGTTATTGGCTTGAAGCTTTGGGGAATCTACAAACATGTTGATGGGAGTGTTTACAGTTTGGTAGCCCAGATGTCTAGGTTCCTTGCACTGAATAGAGTTTTAGTGGTTTGTCTCTTACCCCAGAGGCTGAGAGTGGAGGGAGTAGTCAAATCAATAATTCCAATGTGAAGGCGCAATTCTGCAGTACGTGTCTGACGGTGACAGAGCCTGGGAAGTAAAGGGTAGAAGCATGGCCCCCAAGGATTACTGGAAGATACATGCTTTCTCCCTAAGTTGTGCCCGCTCTATATTTCCCAGGTTTCACAAGTTGGCAAATCTTCAAGGTTTGTGTAAAGATTTGTAGCGCAGGTACCAGTTACAGTTGTTGTGGTATGTTCGCCGAGCTGGGAATTTGTTCTGCAGACATTTTGTTTCCTTTCTAGAAAGTTCCCAGCTCGGCGATCATTGCCACAACAACTGCAACCCTGGCACCCGAGCTCCAAATCTTTACACAAACCTTGAACACCTACGGACAAGAGTCACTAAGACAAGCAAGGAAATGGGAATCCTGTGCCAACCGCCTAAGCGCTAGTTAAGAACAACTCCAATTCCTACATGGATGCCAAAGGAATCAAATACTTTCACCCTGTGTCAGGTACAGACTGCCAAACAACAACCCACAGCCAGAGAAACAGCCAGTCAAACGGCCTCTGGATGATCCAAGTTGTGATTACGGATGGACACAACAGTCTATACAGATATAGACAAGAAATCACATGCCAAAAATCATTAATTTCAAAAGCAACTGATCAGAGGTGGACCATAACAATCAAACAGGCCATTACAATCGGACAGAACAGAACCACAAACAAAAAAAGAATGGCACTACAAGACAAAATGACTAAACTAACCAACAGCAGAGAAGACAACATGGCAGACAACATGGCAGACAACTTGGAAAGAAACTTCTCCAACAGACAGCTCACAGACACAGAAAAAGCAGTACTAGTTAAGGGATACAACTACAACCACAGGGATGCAGAAAAAAACCCAGACTGTGTAGCTGCATCAGGATGTATGCTCAGAACAAATGGACTAACCGAAGAGACACAGCAAATGGTGAGACAAACCGTTGTATCCTTACTAACAATGAAAACACAAACAAACAACATTAACATTAAGGAGCAAGAAGCCCCAAGAACACTCAAAAAGGACAAGAACATAATCATAATAGCAGCGGATAAAGGCAGAACGACAGTAATCATAAACAAAACGGAATATGTACAAAAAGTTGAGGAACTGCTTGTAGATACTGACACCTATCTACTGAGGAAGTGTGACCCCACACCACAGTTAACCAACAGAATAAACAATGGAACCTACACAAATATGGACTGATAAGGTGAAACCAGAAGGTACCGATACCCCACGATTTTACAGACTACCTAAGGTACACAAACCAGACATACCATTTAGACCAATTGTGGCACTTCCAGGAATGCCATCACATAAATTGGGAAAAGAACTTCAACAAAAACTCAAAACTCCTAATCAGCAGACCCAAACACTCCATACAATCATCACAGGAATTCCTAGACAATATCATGAACATAAACATAGACAAGGATGAAGCGATGGTCTCATTTGATGTAATGGCGCTGTTTACCTTGATTGACATAACCTTAGATGACAGACAATAGCCAACTTCCTGGACAAACAGAACAGATGACACGATGGGGAATCAATCAACAAGGACTACATACTCAAACTACTGGACCTGTGCTTGACGACACACTTCAAATTCAATAGCCAAATATATGAACAAACCAATGGGACACCTATGGGCTCACCCATCTCCAGGCTCATGACAGAAGCAGTGATGCACAGCTTAGAGCAAATAGCCCTCCCACAAATCAAACCCAAACTTTAGATTCGATACATGAATGACACTTTTGTAATAATTAGAAGAACAAAGATCAAGAGCACACACCGGATTATCAACACCATACTCATAGGGATCAAGAGAGGTGAAAATTAACAACCAATTCTCAATCCTGGATGTGATGGTAGAAAGAACACAGAAGGGGAATGCACAACAAAAGTGTACAGTAAAGTGACACTCATGGACCAGATCCTGAATATAACAGCAACCACCCAAACACACAGGAGAAGCTGTATTAGGATCCTGCTCAAAAGGGCTACAACACACTCCCAACCTGTGAAGAGAAGAACAACACCACTACAAAGCCTGTGCCAAGAATGAATATCCCCACAACTTTATCAGCAGATACCTGGCAGACAAACAACTTGACGAGGACATGCCACAAACCACACACTAACTACTCTACCTTATTAAAAAACATCTTGGAACTAACAGCTAGACTCCTCCGACCACTCGGATTTATGACAGCACAGAAACTGACAGTCACGCCCAGACAACAACTTACCAGAACAAAAGCTCCAATACCCATCATGTGCAGGGCAAACCTGGTGTACAAGAACTGCACAAAACAATATATAAGACAAACAAGCAGTCAACGATCGCATCCATGAACGTCAACCAGCCACTACATGCCATGACCAGCTATCCTTCGTATCTATATACACAGACAGCAAGGACCACAAATTTGACTGGGACAACACAACAAAAATATGACAAGCCTCACAGAGGACAGCCAGAGAATTCCTAGATGCTTGGCACTCATTCATGAACTCCATCAATAAACACATTGGTGTAGACCTAATATACCAACCGTTGCAACAAACAACCAGACCTGGCAACTGGAAGCAATGGGAACAAAACCAAATAAATTCCAACTGGCACAGTACAGCAGCACTTTACAGGAGGCTCCACAGCACTGAGGATGTCACCTAGAAAGGGAGTGAAACATCTGCAAACCAAATTCACAGCTCAGCAAACATACCCACAACCAACTGCATGTGGCAAATCTTCCCAACCATCCATGTTAAGATTGCCTAAATTACTGGTCTCTTTCCCCATGGATGCAGCCTCACCTGCTGAGCATTTCTGGTATTTTCTCTACTTTTACCATATTTCCAGCATCCACAGTATTTTGTTTTTGTGTTTGAATTAAAATCTACCCCTTAATTTCAGCAAATCGAATAGGAAGAGATTATGGAACTGTGAATTTACAGGTTAGCAGAAATAAAAGAAAATTCAGAAGGACATTGATCATCAGAAATTATTAAAAGACAGACAGTAGATGAATTTGCAGCTATTAAAATGTCTTAATTTCATAATTTACAATATTTGCCGACTTAGTGGATGCATTTTATTCAAGTTAAGATATGCTTTTAAGCAGAAAAGCAGAAACACCCATCAGAGAGTTAATGAAATGATGGATCAGTTTTTTGCCTATGCTGTTCCAATATATGCCTGGATCAACCCCAATCCAGTGGTTGGAAAAGTTAATTCTTAAACTTTGCCAACAAGTGAATATTGATCATGATTTATTAGAAGTTATTTAATCCTCCTCTGACTTTCTCAGGCCAAGAACACTCAAAATTGCAATTATACTTTTCCGATTCAAGACAGATGATTTCAACTTCCCGAGTAACAAGCTGAGACATTTTGTTGGATACGCATGTACAAACCTTGGATTTGAGAGTCAGCTAAATGACAATGAAGGTACTCAACAAAGTCTACAAATGGCTGAGAGCAACAAAACAGTCAAAGAGTTGGAGCTGGAACTAACAATAATAGGGACAGTTTAGTGAAGATAATTGGAGCAGAATGATTTAATCAGAATATTCTATTGCAGAGAACAGGGATCTTTTGTCTATTCTGTAGCATGCTCAACTATATGGATTATCATTTCAGTGAAAACAAGAAATAAAACATTCCTTGATGACATCACTAAATCATTCTACTTATGATCCCTATGGACACCAGTACCCTTTAAAAAGATATTTTGAATTTTAATGACTAACTGGAATGATCAAACACAATTTAAATTTTAAATCAACTATGAATTTAGTGCTACAAATAAATTAAAAGCATCGACTAACCACATACACTCGAAACTACAGCTTGGCCTCCAACCTGTTCAGTGATATGACACACTTCAATGAGACAAACAAATACAAAGATTACCTACTTTTATCAGCTGAAATTTATTAATCACAAACCTCACAGTCACTGCATTTACTGTGGTTTTAGTGTTACTAGAGAGGTTCACAACATAGTATGTTAAAGAAAATAATCAGACGTTTGATGTTTCAAATTAACCAAAAAAGATACGTTGTCTTTGACTAACAATTAATGGCCCTAAAGCTGTTCCACACACTGCACCCAGATCACGTGCAAATCTTTCTTCACTGGCAAACACTCTCTCCTTTTGTTTATTTATGTATGCCGTTATTGAAAATGCTTACTCACACATGTATGTAGCCAGAAACGGTAAGAGTACAACAGTAGCATGGTCAGACATTGGCGGATGTATCACAGTCAGCTCAAACATGTACAAAGACATCTCCCCAAATTTCAGCTTCAAATATATAGTGTTTAGAAAATTAATACTTTCCTTTTGTGTTGTGGCTTTAATTTTAATGGAGTGGTGTGATTATTGATGATATTAATGACTTCTTCTAATTATTTTTTCGTGCAAGTTCAACATAGGTACAAAAAGTAATATTACCACTAAAAGCTTAATCTAAGAGTTAGTGAGAATGAAAAAGAAGTCCTTTAAACCAGACAACAGACCCTCAAAATCAAAAATTACCCTGAAACAAAATTTTGAGTCATGATCCCACCACCATTCCCAACCTCCATTTAACTATTAATGAATTAAACAACCCAAGCTTGTTGTTGGACAGAATTCAAAACAGGTATTATGACCCTTTTCATACTTCTATGTTACCGCTAATCAAAAAGTATCCTAAAATGAACAAACTATAGAATTTAGTATTTCTATTATATTGAAAACTACTTCAACCAGGCCAAAACCAGGGCACTATGCAGATGTAAATTTGGAACAAAAAGAACTGCAATTTCATTTTTGTATCTTTTTAAGAACAGAAATGTACCATTAACATTGCCAGTGACAAATCTGGAATTCTCCAGACTAATAGAATAAAGGACAGCTGCAAAATATTCATTGGAATTAAGACACAGACACATAAAATTTAACTCCCTTGCCAAATTCGGTTTTGATGGACATCTAATGAATAATGTAAATTATTTTCCTATCTCTGTTTCCAAATCTCTATTTTTAAGTTGGAGCCCTTGATTTTTAAGAAAAGTTCATTCATTTCATTCATTCGTTGTTGGCTAGGCCAGCATAGTTCATTTAGTGTCCATTCCTAAATACCCAGAGATACAATTAAGAATAAACCACATTGCTGTGGTTCAGTAGTCATATGTAGGCCTGACCAAGTAATGATGAAGATCCTTCAATTCTAAATGTCCCAGATATGTTTTTACAATATTCAGCAGTGGTTACAAAGTTGCCATTAGGTTAAACTTTTCATTCCAGATGTTAACTGAATTCAAATTCCAGTAGCTGACTTTGTGAGATTTGAACCCATGTCCCAGACATTAAAAAACAGAGATCTGGCAGCATCTTTCAAGAGAGAAACATAGTTAACATTTTGAGTCTAGAATGGTTTTTCCTTCAGACTCTTCTTTCTCCACAGATGCTGCCAGACCTCCTGAGTTTCTCCAGCATTCTCTGTTTCTCTTTAAGATATCCAGCATTTACAGTACTTTTCTTTTATTCCCAGAACGTTGCCTGGCATTCTGGATTATTAGTCATGATACTACCATTACACCACCACTTTCTTTTCTAAAACACACCCATTTGGGAGGGTGTTTGGACCAGTATTATCATTACTAAAGGGGATTCTCAGTTGCAGTAAGGCACGTACTAGATTAACTGTGCATAGAATTTTATGCTCACATCTAGCTATGTTGACAAATGTAGCTGACTTCAGAAATTATTCAAGTTATTCTATAGTGGTGGGGGAGCAGTTTCTGCCCAAAGACATCTGCATAAATGTCCTGTGTAAACATGAGGGGTTTGCTCAGTTTGCCATTGCGGCAGAAGGACCAATAGCAGAAATAGCAGAAAATTAACAGTTCAAAGTCCTTCTAACAGACTCAGAAGAGGTGAAGGTTCAATAACCATACCACATGAGTTTAGTGGGCAAATTTATTGCACAGGTCGTTCTGCTATGATGCAAGTTTCGTTAATGTGAATGCACTGTAACATGATCAGCGAATTGGGGACACTGTTTCTAAAATGCAAATTTTTAAAAACATGTACAAAGGAACCTCAATTATCGGGCATTCGATTATCCGAATATCAGTTTATCCTGCAAGATTGCAATGACCCAATGCTCAGCTAAACAATCTTACCCAGCAATCGATTATCCAGAATTCAATTAACCAAACGAAATACTCCCTGCCCATGTCCTTTGGGTAATTGAGATTCCTCTGTATTGGCTGCAATGCGATTGTACTGCCAACACTTTAAGCACTGTTTCTAAATTGTGATTTTTCTATCATGTGGGGTTGCACAAGAACATAACTATCACAATATAGAAGAACTACCTCTATATCCAGACAAGTATGAACAGCAATTCCGTCAACTCCACGTCAACATGTTGTAATAGCTATCCCCAGGTCATTCCAGACTGAAACAGTTGGCATTTACAACATTAATCAATTTGCTTTGTGTTTCTGCGTTATGCAGTTCATACATATACTTTTCATCAAATCTCTTATCGTTTGTCTGAGTATTAGGAACTGAGAACATGACTTGAAATTAAATGTCAAATATTAAACTACCGAACAGTCAAATTTAGAATTAATATTGCTGAACTACATAAAAATTACAACATGGAAACAGGCCCATTTAAATCAGTTGGAGTTGGCATTTGTGTTTCAAAATAATCTAAGAGAATATTCATGCCCCTGTGTTCCTTTATCCACTTTTTCTTCAACTGTTTCATCAATCAGCATGCAATTCAATACTGAAAACTCTTTCCTTCAATTCCAAATTCTGGTTAATGCATTTTACATCTTCACAACCATCGAACTAAACATATTACTTCTGCTTTCTGTCCGAAAGCTTTGAGATTTGATTTTATATATTGGCTGAAAATTAGCTGAAGAAGGTTTAACTTCATCCAAGTCTAAACATCCAACAGACAATAAGATAGTGCAGTGACAGATTGCATATGAAAACATTACGATGGAATAATATCACCAATTATAAATCCTGTGACAATATCTTCTCATCCACAGTATAGAATGTCTGCATCTATTCTAAATAAGCAGATTTTCAGCTCCTAGTGTCAAGATGTTAAACAGAGGGTTTCATCTTGTGTTTTCTTTTGGCTACATTGAGGTTGTTTTCTTCGGAGGATTTTGGAGGATCAGGGAAGGGTGCACAGTGGCTCAGTAGTAAGCACTACTGCCTCATAGCACCAGGGACTGGGTGCAATTCCATCCTCGGGTGACTGTCTGTGTGGAGTTCGTACATTCTCCCTGTGTCTGTGTAAGTTTCCTCTGGGTGTTCCAGTTTCCTCCCACAGTCCAAAGGTGTGCCAATTAAGTGGATTAGCCAGGTAAATTGCCCATTGTAACTAGGGATGTGTAGGTTAGGTGGACTAGCCATGGGAAATGCAGGTTTATAGGGTGAGGGTGGGGGGGAAGGGTCTGAGTGGGATGCTCTTTGGGGGGGTCGAATGGGCCAAATACCCGTTTTTGCACTGTAAAGTCCCAGTGATTTTTCTCAGTCGATTTTCCCAAACTCATCTCATTACATACTTCCAATGTCTTTTGGAATCTCATGCATCTGGTTTCCACCGTGTCTTACCATTGGCATTCCAAAACTGCAACGCTCAATCAAGGATGGAGTCTGAACAATCTGGAGAAGGGGAAGATGGCTCCTCAATTCTCCAACAGGAACCTGAAGGTCCTGATGGATGAGGTGGTCCAGAGAAGAGGCGTCCTCTTTCTGGAAGGCCAGCAGAGGGAGCTACACCACAAGATACTGCCAGCCTGGTCTGAAGTCTTCTCCTGGGTCAGTGCCATCACCAGGTTGTAGATGAAAGGCCAGTACTGCAAAATAAGCAGCACATGCTTCTCTCTGCCACTTCACAATCATTCTACCTTTCATGCAAAACCCACGTCCCACTGAGACCCATACAGTCACTCTCTCTACTGCATGATTCACTTTTCCTCACTCGCTAGCTACCCCCATCCCTACCTCTCCCAACCAAGCTCCCACACTTCTAATCTTTCATGTCCTCTGTGCTGCTTCCTCAGTCCTTCAGTAGACCTCACCACCTTTCCCCCACATGCAACATTGTGTCACCCACTGCAATCTAACTCATTCACCCACTTTCTCTCATTACAGGAGAAGATAGCCCATAACAGAGCAGAGAGAGCTGGTACAGGTGAAGGGATGCCTGGTATCCATGTCCTCACCCACTATGAGGAGAGAATCCTAGCCCTCATAGAAGAAGATTGAGACTGATCTTGCAGGGCGGCTGAAACTCCGTGTCCTACCAAATAAGTAAGTACTGCTCCTCATTCCACTGGAACTCTCACATAAACGCAGTGGCATTCTCAATCATTGCACACCATTTCTAACAACTGGCCACACAACAGTCTTGCAGGTTCCACTTGCCTCCCATAATATCAATGAAGGAATGCCCAGCTGCCACAGAAGTGTCCTCTTGGACCTCTGAGAACAAGCATACAGTGACGTCAGAGGAATCATCAACAAGGCTTCTTCCTGTACCACCAACCAGTCTAGATACAGACACTTCTGGGGAATAAGCGTGATAGAGAGTGAGGGTGCATAATCTGGTGAGCATCTCACTGTGATACAGCCAAATCAAGATAGGGCCCAGGCAGCTGTCACTCAGAGGACTGTTGGAGACGGGACATCCCCTTAGTCCCAGGAAGGAGAGAACCCTGTGGTATCAGCAATCAGCACTTTATCCACATGAATAGAGATATACAGAAGTATCAAACAATTATGTGGTTGCAATGGCCCATGGAGCAAATCATGCAACGTCTGGGTGCCTCCATGGACTGGTTAGTGGCTGCCACGGACAGCCAGGCTGGACATTCCTGAGATGCTGGAATAAGGAAGAAAGAAATTAAGTTGAAATCAGAGATACTGTTCTGGTATATGAATGCACAGAGAATAGTAAATAATATTGGGGGGATCCAGGCACAGATTGCTACATGGATATATGATTTTGTGACAATAACAGATATATGATTCGAGGAAGGGCAAGGCTGGGTGTTGAATGTTCCCAGATAGAAGGTGTTCAGAAAACATAGAAAGAAAGAAAGCAAGCGGAGTGGGTGGGAATTTTGATTAAGGAGGGCATTGCAGTGCTAGAGAAAGAAAATATTTTGGGGAGTTCAAAGACAGAATAAATTTGGTTTGAACTATCCAAAAGAAAAGGTACAATTACCTTACTCAGTGTAGTTTTTGCACCATCAACTAGAGGAAAGGATAAAGTCGGACAAATCTGCAGGGAAATTAGATGCCAACATTGTAGAGTATTTATAATGAGGAACTTTAATGAGCCAAATATATGGATTAAGTTTGTTTGCTGAGCTGGAAGGTTCGTTTTCAGACGTTTCATCACCATACTAGTTAACATCATCAGTGAGCCTTCTGGATGAAGCACCGGTGTTATGGCCCACTTTCTATTTATGTGTGTAGGTTTCCTTGGGTTGCTGATGTCATTTCCTGATCTTTTTCTCAGAGTGTGATAGATGGGATCCAAATTGATGAGTTTGCTGATAGTTCCGGTTAGAATGCCATGCTTCTAGGAATTCTCGTGCATGTCTCTGTTTGGCTTGTCCTAGGATGGATGTGATGTCCCAGTCAAAATGGTGTCCTTCTTTATCTGTATGTAAGGATACTAGTGATGGTGGGTCATGTCTTTTTGTGGCTAGTTGAAGTTCATGTATCCTGGTAGCTAGTTTTCTGCTTGTTTCTCCAATGTAGTGTTTATTACAGTTCTTGCAAGGTATTTTGTGAATGATGTTCATTTTGCTTATTGTCTGTATAGGGTCTTTTAAGTTCATTAGCTGCTGTTTTAGTGTGTTGGTGGGTTTGTGGGGTGCTATGATGCCAAAAGGTCTGAGTAGCCTGGCAGTCATTTCTGAGATGTTTTTGATGTAGGAGAGCATGGCTTGGGTTTCTGGACATGTTTTATCTGCTTGTTTTGGTTTTTGCTGAGAAATCAACAGACTGTGTTCATTGGGTATCCGTTCTTTTGAATACGCTGTATAGGTGGTTTTCTTCTGCTCTTCTTAGTTCCTTAGTTCTGCAGTGTGTGGTGGCTCATTGAAATAATGTTCTAATGCAGCTTTGTTTGTGGATGTTGGGGTGATTGCAAGTGCAGTTCAGTATTTGTTCTGTATGTGTTGTTTCCCTGTAGATGCTGGTTTGAAGATCCCCATTGACTGTTTGCTCTACTGTGACATCTAGGAATGCAGTTTGTTGTGGTTTTCCTCCTCTTTTGTGAATTCTATGCATGTAAGGGTATTATTGATGGTCTTGAAGGTTTCCTCTAATTCGTTTTGTTTAGTGATAGATCAAATCTTCTTCAGATTATTCAAAATTCACAAACAGAGCTTCCCTCACACCCATAGCCTTGCTACCTGGTACACCAACATACAGGTTAGCTAAGTAACTACACCAAAGACTAAAACACTTAGTAGAAGAATCACAACATTCCATTCATTCCACCTAAGGATCCCTGAACACCAAAGACACCAAGGTAGAAGAGTATGAAATAATGATCTCCTTTGACGTAACAGCCCTGTTCACATCCATCAACATCAACCTGGCCAAAGAAATACTGACTACACTATTAGAAGAACCAAAGATACATACACCAAACACTGCCAACTTCATCTGCAAAGACAACAACATCAAGCTAGTGGACTTATGCCTTACCATCCACTTCACTTTCAATAACAAAACCTACAGACAAACCAACGGAACACCCATGGGATCTCCGATATCATGGTTCTTAGCAGAGACTCGAACAATCAGCTCTGCCAACCATCCAACCCAAACATTGGGCCTGCTACGTGGATGACACCTTTGTCATCACTAAACGAAACAAATTAGAGACCATCAATAATATTCTTACTGGCATAAAATTCACTAAAGAGGAAAACCACAACAAACTGCCATACTTAGATGTCACAGTAGAGTGAACAGTCAATGGGAATCATTAAATCAGCATCTACAAGAAAACAACACATATGGACCAAATACTGAACTACAGAAGCAATCATCCCAACTTCCACAAACGAAACTGCTTTAGAACATTATTTCAACGAGGCACCACACATTGCAGCACTGAGGAACTAAGAAGAGCTGAAGAAGACTATCTCTACAGCATATTCAAAAAGAACGGGTGCCCAATGAACACAGTCAATTATTCCTTAGCAACACACCCAAACAAGCAGACAAAATGCGCTCAGAAATCCTAGCCATCCTCCTCTACATCAAAGACATCTCGGAAATGACTGCCAGATTACACAAACCTTCTGGAATCATGGTAGCCCACAAACCCACCAACACACTAAAACAGCAGCTCATGAACTTGAAAGTCTCTATATAGACAACAAGGAAAATAGACGTGATTTACAAAATATCATGCAAGAACTGTAACAAACACTACATTGGATAAACATGAAAAAACTAGCCACCAGGATACATGAACTTCAACTCGCCACAAAAAGACATGACCCACTCTAACCAGTATCTTTTCATACAGATGAGGAAGGACATCACTTCAACTGGGACAATACATCCATCCTAGGACAAGCCAAATAGAGACACGCACAATAATTCCTAGAAGCATGGCATTTCAATTGGACATCTATCAACAAACACATCAACTTGGATCCCATCTATAACCTTCTGAGAAAAAGAACAGGAAATGACATCATCAATGGAAGAAAGCCTAAACACATAAATAGAAAGCAGGCCATAACACCTGTGCTTCACCGGAGGCTCACTGATGATGTTACCTAGTATGGTGACAAAATGTCTGAAAACGAACCTTCCAGCTTAGCGAGCAAACTTACATCTAGAACCTCAACCTGAGCTACAAATCTTCTCCAAACTCACTAGCCAAATATATATCAGGACACCATTGTGTAAGGACAGAGAGGGATAAATTTTCCTGGATTGTGTGCAGGAGAGTTTCCCACAACAATGCGTCCATCGAACAAAAAAACGATGCACTGTTGGAGCTGGTTTGTGGAAATGAGGTGGGCCAAGTGGATCAAGTGGCAGTGGGGGAAGATTTAGGAAACAGTGATCATTTTGTCATCAGGTGTAGGATGGTGGTGGAAGTTCTGAGGAAGGGTCACTCAACCTACAATGTTATCTCTGATCTCTTTCCACAGATGCTATCAGAACTACTGAGCTTTTCGAGCAATTTCTATTTTTAAACAAAGTTTTCTACCAGGCTGATGGCCACTTTGTGCTCCTTCCCAGGTGTGACACAAGAAATTAGTTGTGCATAATATGATGTAGACTGTGTGATTTATAGATATTGTTAATGTTATTTATTATAAGTTTGGACTTTTGAGTTAGTAACATGTGGCTTTCAGAGTGCCTAAAGTTAATTATCAAATACTGTAAGTATTTCTGCAATCATGGTGATTTCTTTAAAGCAGTTTTTGAGGTCTAACCTTAAAATTATTGGTTTTGTTTGTGACCTCTATTGGATTTTTGTTTACCTTTATTGTGCAACCCAGCAAGGTAAATATTGGGTCCCCAGGGATCGTTAGAAATATCTGAAATTTTTACTTTTTGGCTTAAGGAAAACATACATAGCTTGAAGAGAGAAGTAGCGGTGTGCTCCTGAGAAGGGAAGGATGCAGTCAATCTGGATTACTGTGAAGAATTAAAGAGTTAATGTTAGTCCCCGACCAGAATTGTTGAAATAAAACACTGAAGAAATAACTTAAAGCTACGTATGTTTACGTTCAGATATTTGATAGCTTTTTCTGGAGCTATCTGCAGTTTAAGTCCAACAATTAAATCACAAGTGACTTAATACATCTAAGGTTTTAAAGACAGAAACTCTGGTGTGAGCAATATAGCAACGATGTTTTTGAGTGCAATACAAGGTATATTTTGTATAAACAGAGGGTAATGGAAAGATAGGAGAGAGAAAATTCAAGGGAAACAGAATTAAGAAAACTTGAAATGGTAAAATATGAAAATCAAAAACAGAGGGGAACAAAATTGAAAAGACATGAACTCCAAATAGAGAAATTAATGTACATGAGTTGTCCATGGAACATGTTAGAGAAAAGAGAAATAGAAAATTGCAGATGGAAGAACAACTAGTTTTAGAACATGAACACAAGGATGTCAAGGTAATGAAAAAAGATCGAACCAAAAAAATGATGTAAGGAAAATAGCACACCTTCACTGCAATAAAATTAGACATACCAAAGTCAATTTTGGATATTAAATGGGAGGCCAATTGCAGTTACTGGAAAATCTTAAGAGCTTTCAGATATGAGGCAGAGGAAAGGAAGTAGGTACTAAAACTTTAGCAGTAGTTCAAGAGAACATTTCCTTGGAATATATGATAGGAAAGATGGTTCAGGACAAAAATTATTTTCCAAAGATTGACAAGAAAAATCAGACCTCTGGCTGTCTGAGCTTGTTATCCCAAAAGGGAGATTTATCTTTCTGCTTTGAATCAAGAAGGTAAACCAATGAAAATATTGAAAGACATTGGAGTAGGTCAGTCACTGATGTTGGTGGATGATAGTATTTGTCTTCCAGAGGGAATGACGAATTAGCTCTGAAAATGTGTTGCTGGAAAAGCGCAGCAGGTCAGGCAGCATCCAAGGAACAGGAGAATCGACGTTTCGGGCATAAGCCCTTCTTCAGGAGAAGAAGGGCTTATGCCCGAAACGTCGATTCTCCTGTTCCTTGGATGCTGCCTGACCTGCTGCGCTTTTCCAGCAACACATTTTCAGCTCTGATCTCCAGCATCTGCAGCCCTCACTTTCTCCTGGAATGATGAATTAGAAAATATTAATTGGAAGTATACATAGAGGTTACAAACCAGTTACATTATAGTGAAGTGGATTAAAGTGGGTCTTAGTAAATGGAAAAGTAGTAGCTGAAATTGTGGAACGAATTCCTACAGAAGGAATTGAGTTTATTTTGGGAAATGACCTGACAGGTTCAAAAATATTAGCTTCATGAAGGGTGATAGTGCAATCATTGGAGATTAAAGAAACTGAAATGTTACAAAAAGAACATCACGGATTGTTTCCGATTCTATCGTGATTGGATCTCAGGTATTAGATAGGAAGAAGTCTACAATTGGGCAATGATTTGGAAACTCAGTTATCAGATATAACTTTTGCAAATTTAACTGAAAAGGATGAAGGCAGAGAGTATGAGGCAGAGATGTTTATGTTTCAGTGAGATACTACTTTATTGAAACCAAAACAAAACACAATATAAGATATCATATTAAGTTACAGTCTGGGTCTGACGTCCTCAGTACAGACAACTTCGGTTATCCAAACATCAATTATCTGAATGTCAGATTATCCATACAAGATCTCAAGGACCCATAAATGCTTTCTTTGTTTATGATCAGATCAGTTATCTGAACAAAATACTCCCCACCCGTCTCGTTCAGATAATCAAGGCTGTTCTGTATTAACATCCATAATCAGCAAAAAAATTCCATAAGCTGCTCCACTGAAGTCCATATTTGAATTCTTTACAGTAGAACATGTGCAATTTCATCTTCTGGAAATTCAAACTATTGTCAGCTTGAGCTTGATGTCCAACTGTGTGCAGATGCCTTCTCTATTCCATCCTCTGAGATATGCATAGTGTCAGTATGTGAGCTAATAGCTGCAACTGTGAAATCATATGTTAGTGCTCTATTTTTCAATATAACTCTCCTCTGAGTGTTCCTCCACTGCCTAGCCAGGTGTTTGTATGTCTGAAATGAGAATGAAAAAAGGGTTACTTTTGGTGTAGGGAGGGTAGAGGTAAACCAGAAGAGTATGTGGGCTGAGGAAGAATTGGGATGTGAGGAGGATTGGGTATAAGGTTGCCATCACTTTTGATGGTTTCTACCTTGTACTGACCACAATCTCTGCAATAGATATCTCAGCAATATCGAACATTGTCTTCCTTCATGAGAGCCAAATTATGCAGGCATGTATGAGAAGATTTGTAGCTCAGATTGAGATTCTGGCTGTAGGTTTGCTCACTGAGTTGGAAGGTTCAGTTTCAGATGTTTCGTCACCACACTAGGTAACATCATCAGTGAGCCTCTGGATGGAACACTTGTGGCGTGGCTCATTTTCTATTTAAGTGTTTAAGTTTCCTTGGGTTGGTGACATCATTTCCTATGGTGATGCCATTTCCTGTGATGATGTCATTTCCCCATTATTTTTCTCAGGTGGTAGTAAATGGGATCCAAGTCAATGTGTTTGTTGATAGAGTTTCAGTTGGAATGCCATGCTTCTAGGAGTTCTCGCGTGTGTCTCTGTTTGGCTTGTCCTAGCATGGATGTGTTGTCCCAGTCAAAATGGTGTCCTTCCTCATCCATATGAAAAGATACTAGTGAGAGTGGGTCATGTCTTTTTGTGGCTAGTTGATGTTCATGTATCCAGTGGCTAGTTTTCTGCCTGTTTATCCAATGTAGTGTTTGTTACAGTTCTTGCAAGATATTTTTGGACATTGATTTTTAGACACTACATTGGACAAATAGGCAGAAAATTAGCCACCAGGACTCATGAACATCAACTAGCCACAAAATGACATGACCCACTCTCACTAGTATCCTTACATACAGATCAGGAAGGACACCACTTCGACTGGGACAACACATCCATCCTGGGACAAGCCAAACAGAGACACACACGAGAATTCCTTGAAGCATGGTATTCCAACCAGAACTCTATCAACAAACGCATTAGTTTGGAACCCATTTACCACCCCCTGAGAAAAAGAACAGGAATTGACATCACCACAGGAAATGACATCACCAGAGGAAATGACATTACAAACCCAAGGAAACCTAAACACATAAATAAAAAAGCGGGCCATACCACCAGTGCATCATCCAGAGGCTCACTGATGATGTTACCTAGTATGGTGAAGAAACATCTGAAACCGAACTTTCCAGCTCAGCGTGAAACCCTACATCCATGCCTCTATCTGTCCTGTTAACTCTTGCTGCCTCCAATTGTGAGCTACTTTATTCTTCAAGTGCGAAGTAAGTAACTGAATGTTAGTTCATGTGTAAGTGTCACAGTTGAATAACTAGCAATGGTGAAACATGCGATCTGGCTTGAGGCAGCAGTGCTAAGTACACAAAGGTTAGGTGAACCATATAAACACTAGATATAATGGCAAATTATAATGGCATTATTGGTAGGTAACTATGGTAATTTCAACAGTAACTCAGACTGTAGGTACAAGTTGGCATTATATGGTATCTGAAAATTGATGCACAGACCCTCATCTAATTTGGAGGCCATTAAACCTTATGTAGAACTGTACCCAGGCACTTGGAAGCAGATTCCTGGCATTAAGTTCACAGCTGTTGGCTCCCTTTGCTTTTTGATTTTTGAAGTGTCTTCTGCTTTGTGGATACAGAACATACCCCCTCCTTTCTGTCTCTTCTATCAAGGCTCCAGTATAGCATCCACAAACCTCAGAAACTGTTCTCTCCTGTTGTGTCATTCCCTTTTCCCAAATCTAATTCTGGTCATCCAAATTCCCAGCAGTTACACCAGTTACAATCACATCTTCAAGAGGTGCAAGATTGCTTCAAGAATAGCAAGCTAAGTATAAGTGGCACTAGTTATTCACAATATTAGCTGTTTATTGATTTATCCAGTCAATGTGCCGTGGTTACTATTGGTTAGATGTGGAGATTAGATTCCCTACAGTATGGAAACAGGCCCTTCGGCCCAACCAGTCCACACTGACCCTCTGAAAAGTAACCCACCCAGACACATTTCCCTCTGACTAATGCACCTAACACTATGGGCAATTTAGCATGGCCAATTCACCTGACCTGCACATCTTTGGACTGTGGGAGGAACCAGAGCACCCGGAGGTAGCCCACACAGGCACAGGGAGAATATGCAAACTCCACACAGACAAATGCCCGAGGCTGGAATTGAACCTGGGACCCTGGTGCTGTGAGGCAGCAGTGCTAACCACTGAGCCATTGATGGATATAAACTGGCCACACAAAGTTATTGCATTTCAATCAATGAGCACAGGTCATGATCCTCACAATCCACATGCCCCTTTTCAGGGGACTATCCAACTTAGCCTTCCTAAATTCATGACCTAATAGCCCAATAATGCATATTCTGCTTGAAGAATTGCCAAAATTGCACTCCAAATACCAATGCATTAACCATTATGATAATATTTATACTATTGCTATTAAATAACTGAGTGAATATTAATGTAAGAATTGGTGTTCATTTCTCCACAAAGGTATTAGTAAATACGATGCAGGGCTGAGACTGGTGCCGTTTGTTCCACTCTGTTTGTACCACTAGTCAAGTAGAAGAAATGTCATGAAATGAGTAGAATATAATTTTAGATTTTCTAGATTCACTAGAGGGCACCTCATACACATAATAGGAATGGAGCTCACAAAAAACTTCATTCTGGAGCTTTCTATTTTAAAATGTTATTATTCAGGTTCAATTATTTTACTAATCTCAATGTTCACCTAATGGTTGTTAGATTAAACATTTTTTATTGATAAAATGGTAATACTAACTAGACATAGTTAGAGACATGTATATAAATGATGGTTATCTTATGGAAATGACCCTAGTGTTTCTCTGCCGGACAACCAAGGCTTTCTGTGGACAAAAGAACATTGTAGTAGTCCTGATATATAAATGGTGGTTAACTCTGATTCTATGTACAATGGCTCCTGAAACAGTGCTGAACAAATCCTGTTTGAGGACAAGAAACATGACACTCATTAAATTTGAGGAGGAGATAGAGTCTTAAAGCAATGGTTTAAAGGGCTATGAGATTAGCCATAACATTTTTAAAGGGCAGAGGAAGCTTCAGGGAGTGAATTGCTGACTCCTGTTCCAAGTTTTTATGTTCTTAAGATCTCTGTGCACAAGGAAATGCCACTAAAAACTTCACCACTGGCACTATGCACAGGCTTTTAGATCATAAGAAAATTGTGGATTATTTCTAACATTTTGTGAACCTAACTTATGCCTAAATTGTCTAGCCTATAGGCCTTGACAACAATCTGACAAAAATTCTGAAGTCCAGCCACAACGCCTAGTCGAGCTGGCCTAATACAGCTGTGACACTGGCATGATCCTGGCAGTGAAAAATTGTGCAGGTGTCTCTTGTGCAGAAAATGCAGGACGAAACCAATTATCAGTCTACTCTGATCATCAGAAAAGTGACAGAAGGAATCATCAACAGTGTGATAAACTGTTATGATCAGAACTGATGGTAATACTGGACAATTCAGAGCTCCAAATGAAAACTTGGCTAGATAGGTGATAAGTTCTATTTTTGCAGTTTTGTTACTGTACTGTCAGTCATTAAACATATTCACACCTCACTCTAGACCTTCTTTTAGCAAAGACTGTTAGTTTAGTGCACAAAAGAAAAAAAGCTATATATATCACATACATAATAATTTAGAAAGATCTTTACATAAACAGCCAAAAGAAAAGCTTAACTTTTTTCCCAGCATTATCCTTTACAGACATTCAAACCCAGCGAAGTATCACTCCTGTCTAAACTCTATAACTTCTTACTTAAGTTTGCAAGCATTTTCTTCTCGTGACTTACTATATATTCACCAGATATGATTCTTTCCATTATTGTCTTCCACAAGATACGGAGAGACTAGCTACTGCATTAACTTTTCCTAACTGAACTTCAAGTAAAGCCCTGTCTATTTGTAACTGCAAAAATAGTTAAGGCTTGTTGCCAGCATTGAAAATGTTGGCTGCCACAAACTTAACTGTCTAATGGTATTAAATTGCTCTTCCCTACTCAAACCTGATGTGACTCTCATTCTCTCTTTCTGAGAGTCATAGAAGTTCAGCTTTATAAACATTTCATTGATTAACTCTCCATAAAGTCATCTCAGTCCCCAGACAACACAACAGGTCATGTCTGAAGTCTAACAATCTTCAGCTGCTTCAACAATGACCTTTCTTCCATCACATGGTCCATAGTGGGAATGTTCACTGATGATTGCACAATATTTAGCACCATTCAATCCTCTGATATTGAAACAGTCTGTGTCTATATGCAGCAATATGAACATTCTGTTGTGGGTTGATTAGTATGAAGTGACATTCATGCCACATATGTGTAAGGCAACAATTAACCCTGTTGAATTATTGCACAGTGCTCAGAAAGGCACTAAACTTTTATGACAGTTAGGTAACATCATAACATGTTCCGCTCCAGTATAAATGGTCTCTATCTTACTATTTGCACAATTAGTCCGTTATCAAGCAGTCTGTTGGTCAGTCACTTAGTTAGCCAGTCTACTATGTATGTAGTAGAATCATAATTCAGGTAACCATAGATCACAGACTGCACATGTAAGTCTGAGATGTCATATGAGTATACATAGTTAATTGTCAATGAACTCTAAGAGTATTGTCTTGACCCAAAGCTGACTCTATTTTGTATAGGTTGCATGGATTAATACATGGAAAACCAGAAACACATCAATTCACAACAACAGAAACTAACCTTAAGATATAGGAGCAGAGATTAGACCATTCAGCCCATCAAGTCTGCTCCGCCATTCAAGCATGGCTGATAAGTCTCTCAACCCCATTTTCCCACTTTCTCCTGTAACCCTTAATCCCCTTGACAATCAAGAACTTATCTATCTCAGTCGTCATTAAATACTCAATGACCTGGCGTCCACAGTCTTCTATGGCAATGAATTCCATCAATTCACACTCTTTGGCTGAAGAGGTTTCTCCTTATTTCCATTTTAAAAGGTGTTCCCTCTACTCTAAGGCTGTGCCCTCAGGTCTCTCCTACCAATGGAAACATCATCCCATGTCCAGGCCATTCAGCATTCTGAAAGTTTCAATTAGATCTCCCTCATCCTTTGAAATTCCATCCAGGAGAGACCCAGAGTCCTCAAATGTTCCTCATATGTTAAGCTTTTCATTCCTGGGACTATTCTTGTGAACCTCCTCTGAACACACTTCCTGAGATACGGGGCCCAAAACTGTGCATAATATTCCAAATGTGGCCTGATCATAGCCTTATAGAGCCTTGTAAGTATATCCCTGCTTTTATATTCAAGTCCTCTCAAAATAAATGCCATCATTGCATTTGCGTTCCTAACTACTGGCTCAACCTACAAGTTTACCTTGACAGAATCCAGAATTAGAACTCCCAAGTCTCTTTGCACTTCAGATTTCTGAATTTTCTTCCCATTTACAAAATAGTCCATGCCTCTATTCTTCCTACCAAAGTGCATGATCTCACACTTTCTCATGTTGTTCTCCATCTTCCATTTCTTTGCCCACTCTCCTAACCTGTCCAAATCCTTCTGCAGGCTCCCCACAACCTCAATTCTACCTGTCCCTCTACCTAACTTTGTATCGTCTGCAAACTTAGCCAGAATGTCCTCAGTACCTTCATCTAGATCATTAATGTATAAAGTGAAAAGTTGTGGTCCCAACACTGAGTCTTGTGGAACACCATTTGTCATCTTGAGAAAGACCCTTTTGTCCCAACTCTTTGCTTTCTGCCAGACAGCCAAGCTTCTAACCATCATCCTTTAGCAGTCAATGCACTGCCATTGCTGAATCTCCCACTGACATCATCTTGGGAGTTACCTTTGACCAGAAATTGAACTGGTCTAGCTGTTTGAATACTGTTACAAGAAGTTAGGGCTGAGAATTCTGTGGCAATCACTCACCATGTGACTCCCCAAAACCTGTCCACTGTGTACTAGGCACAAGTTAAGAGTGGGATGGAATACTCTCCACTTGCCTGGATGATTGCAATTCTAACAACAGTCAAGAAACTTAATATTATCCAGGATAAAGCAGTCCATTGACCATTATCAGTATCCACTCCTTCCATCACTGGCAGATAATGAGAGCAGTATATACCACATGCAAGATGCATGGCAGTTACTCAGCAAGGTTTTAACAACACAATCTTAATCTCTGACCTTTACCACCTAGAAACACAAGAGTAGCAGATGCAGGGGAACTCAACCAGCTGTAAGTTCCCCTCCAAGCCTCACATCACCCTAATTTAGAACTATGTTCCAATTCTTCACTGGTACTGTCTCAAAGTCCTGAATCTCCCTTCCTAAAAGCACTGTGGTGTATATACCAAGGACCAGTGGTTCATGAAGGATATCCACCACCAATTTCTGAAAGGCAATTAGAGATAGGCAATAAAGGCTGTCCAGCGAGATACCCACATCTGATGAATTCTAAAAAAAATTAGACATTGAGTTTTATCTGCCTTAAGAACTACTGACTCGATGATACGATCTCATCATCATTTTCAGAGGGCTGAAAAGCCACATTCGGTAACATTGTTGCTATGATGTAGGCTCATGCAATTCAATTTAATGACTGTAGACTGAATCTGGTCCAGGAACAATAGATGGATTTTGTAGTTCTCCTGCCAAATGAATGTGCTTTAAATCTAATGCTGTGGTATGCCTGTTATCCAAGTGGGAAACAGTTCAAGTATCCTCAATAACTGCTGTTCTGACTCCAGCTGAAGTTTCAGGTACCCAATAGGTAGTGCTTTATTGGATTTACTATAATACACCATTCAAAACTAACAGCCTAGAAAAAGAATATTGTGCCTGTGCCAGCTAAATCATAAGACCATAAGGCTATATGAAATACAAACAGGAGTAGGTTGTTAGGCCCCTCAAGGCTCTCCATCATTCAATAAGATCACGGCTAATCTGACATTTTGTTCTCCCTTCCAAAATGAACAACTTCGCATCTTCTCACATAATACTCCATTTGCCAACTTTTTGCCCACTTAATCAATCAAAATCTCTCTTTAAAACCAAAATAACTGTGGATGCTGTAAATCAGAAACAAAAACAGAAGTTACTGGAAAAGCTCAGCAGGTCTGGCAGCATCTATGAAGAGAAATCGGAGTTAACATTTCGGGTACGGGTACAGAGTTCTGCAGAAGGGTCACTGGACCAGAAATGTAATTCTGATTTCTCTTCATGCTACCAGACCTGCTGAGTTTTTTCTGCAACTTCTGTTTTTGTTTTAACATCTCTATGTAAACTGTCTATACCCCTCTTGCAACCTGCCTTTCCACCAATTTTTGGGTCTTCTGCAAATTTAATGACAGCAGACTCACTTCCATCAATATTACATATATTGTAAACAGTTGTGGGTCCAGCACAATGTCTGTGGAATCCCTCTAGTCACAGGTTGCCAACCTGAAAAACAACTTCTTATCTCCACTGGCTGTGCCTCCTCATTAACCAATTCTCTATTCATGTCAATATACTATCTCCAACACTGTGAGCTCTTAACTTACTAATTTTTTGTGAGGTACCTGCTTGAATGCTTTCTGGAAATCTAAATACAACACATCTACCAGTTCGCCCCATGTACTCTGGTTCTCAAAAGACTTCCTCAAAAAATTCTAATAAATTAATATGCGATTTGTCTTTCATGAAGCCATGATAACTTTGCTTGATTAGATTATGATTTTCAAAATATCCTGTGATTACTTCCTTAATAATGGATTCCAATACTTTTTGAACAATAGATGTTAGGCTAATTAGCCTATAGTTACCTGCTTTTTGTCTCCCGCCCTGTCACACTGTCAGTTTTCTAATCCACTGATACATCTCCAGAATCAACTAGCCACCCGTTCTATGGCTGCCTACCAGCACCTCGTCTGCAGCGTCATACCTCACTGGGGTAGCTCACTGGAAATCGAACCCTGCTATTCCCACAGTCTTCACAAAAGTCAATGATTGTACAGAAGCAAAATTCCCAATTTACCTGAGTTTCACACCCAGGTTGACAGAAAGCACAGACCAGGTATTTAACAAGAACTACTTAACAAGAATACAAATAAATAGACGAGGTACAGAAAAACAATTGAACAGTCAACACATAACTCTCCCCTTACACAAGCACCAAAACAGAAACTGATAAGGAAAAAATGTGTTATGGGCTGAAGGAAAAACTGGGAAAGCAGCTCAGTGGTCCATGTTCATGGGATCTGCTGAAATGTTTCTGTGTTGATCAAAACATTGCTTCTTGGTCTTCCTTTTTAGATTAGATTAGATTAGATTACATTACATTACAGTGTGGAAACAGGCCCTTCGGCCCAACAAGTCCACACCGACCCGCCGAAGCGCAACCCACCCATACCCCTACATTTACCCCTTACCTAACACTATGGGCAATTTAGTATGGCCAATTCACCTGACCTGCACATCTTTGGACCGTGGGAGGAAACCGGAGCACCCGGAGGAAACCCACGCAGACACGGGGAGAACGTGCAAACTCCACACAGTCAGTCGCCTGAGGGAGGCTGTCACTGGTTAGCAGGAGGCACAAGGTAGCTTGTTCACACTTATAAAAGATCTTTGATGTATTAATCAATAGTCACAGCTTACACCAACAGCTGAAGAGAAATAAAACTTTGTTTTCGGGCTTAAAGTAGATTTTGCTATAGATAACAGAACAGCTCCCGAGTTTCGCACTATCTTGTTCACAGCCTCAAGCTGTTCAGCTACCTCAGAACTAAATACATTGTTGTTGGACAGGCAGAAACAGATCAATTTTCTGCTGGCTGAAACTCTATTTGTGTGCACCTTTGGCTTTAGTTCATTTGCACTTCCCCTACTACTCCTTGAACCAATAGCTGTGTAGACAGAACCCTAATGAGTGTCACATTACTCATATACAAAGATATGCAGTAATTTTGAGAAGGTTTGTAGCTCAGGTTGAGGTTCTGGATGTAAGTTTGCTCGCTTAACTGGAAAGTTCGTTTTCAGACATTTCGTCACCATACTAAGTAACATCATCAGTGAGCCTCCAATGAAGCAATGGTGTTAATGACCCCGTTTTCTCGGGGGGAAGGGGGGGTAGTGTGTGCTGGTAAATTAGATACAAAATTTACTTGATGTTAGGAAGAAGAGGGTAGTAGTGAAAGAATGCTTGTCAGACTGGAGGCCTGTAACTAGTGGAGTGCCTCATGGGTTGGTGCTTGGTCCATTACTGTTTGTTATCTATATCAATGATTGGGATGAGGATGTGCATGGTATGATCAGTAAGTTTGTTGATGACACTAAAATAGGCGGCGTCATGGACAGTGAGGAAGGTTATCAGAAATTGCAGCAGGACCTTGATCGGCTGGGGAAATGGGCCGAGAAATGGCAAACGGAGTTTAATATAAATAATTAGAAAGTCAAATCAAGGTAGGAGTTTCGTGGTGAATGGTAGGGCCTTAAGGAGTGTAATTGAACAGAGAGATCTTGGAGTTCAGGTTCACAGTTCTCTGAAAGTGGAGTCACAGGTAGATAGGGCAATGATTTAGGCTTTTGGCACACTGGCCTTCATCAGTCAGAGCACTGAGTACAGAAGCTAGGAAATTATGTTGCAATTATAAAGGCCCTACTTGGTGTACTGTATTCAGTTTTGGTCACCTTGTTATAGGAAGGATGTTATTAAACTAGAAAGGGTGCAGAAGAAATTTTCAAGGATGTTGCCTGAACTCAATGGTCTGAGTCAATGGATAAGTTAGAACTTTTTTGTTTAGACCGTAGGAGACTGTGGGAGGACCTTATAGTGGTGTATAAGATCATGAGCAGCATGGATAGGGTGAATGCACTCAGTCTTTTTCCCAGCGTTGGAGAATCAAGGACTAGAGGGCATCAGTTTAAGTTTAGAGGGAAAAGAATAAAAAGGAATCTGAGAGGCAACTTTTCTACACAGAGGGTGGTATGCAGATGGAGTGAGCTGTCAGCAGAAGTGATTGAGGTGGGTACATTGACAACTTTTAAAAGATATTTGGACAAATACATGGATAGGAAAGGATTAGAAGGGTATGGGCCAAGTGCAGGTAAATAGGTTAGTGTGGATGGACATTTTGGTTAGCATGGACCAGTTCGGACCAAAGGGCCTGTCTCCATGCTGTAAACCACCATGACTCTATCTCTCCTCAGCTCTCTTCTATTCAAACAAAAACCCCTGCCTACGCAATATTTCTTCACAGTAAGATTCTCCAGTCCTGACAACAAACTTGTAAATCTCCTCAGCATTCTCTCAATTACAACTATATCCTTTCTGTAAAACAGTGATCAGATAAATGCAGTATACTACCTACTGTCTATCTAATGATATATATAGTTATAACAATAACGTTTCAGACCTTAAATGCTTCTGTTAATAAAGGAAAATATCCTATATGCCTTCTTAATCATCTTAATTATCTGTTGTTATCTTCAGAGATATTTGCACATGCATTCCAAGGCCCTATATTTCTTTCCATTTCCAAATATTTATTGTGTATTCAATTGGCTTGTGTATCCTTCCAAAATGCATTATTTTAAATATCTCTGGTTTGAATTCCATTTCTTACTTTTCTGTTCACTTGTCCAATCCATTGATACCTTCCTACAACCTTCTTCCCCCCAATCAATCACAAGACCATATTTTGCTTCATCTGTAAACAAGTTAGTGATTTGTCCTAGATTTAAATCTAAACCATTTACTTATGAACCACATGCCTCTGCCTCCTCAATACCAATAACTGCAATGATCCCCCATGTCATGCCCTTATAGAAAGTTTGAATTAATAGCCATGCTCATATCTACTGCCTCCATATGCTAGTTAACCTTTTGGTCTCTGATTAGGCTTAATCTTCAAACTTGTATTTTTCAGTCGATCTTTGCTCTTTTCCACACATTTACTTAAAGGAAACTGAAATATGGTTATTACCACTAAAACTTTCCTCCATATAACTGCCAAGCTGAGTTCCCTAAAACTAAATCCAGTACCTGCAACTTTTGCTTGTTACATTTGTTATGCTCTGCCAAAAATAATTCTTCTGAATACTGCTTAAAAACTTTGTATATCCTTTACTTCTTGAAAAATCCTGAAGCACATCTGTCAGTGATATATTAAACACATCCGGGGGGATCCAAGATGGCGGCGACCCAGTAAGACTGAGTCTATAGTGCTCCTCCCAAGACTTGGGCACAGTGGGTCACCTACCCCCTACCAAGCTCACCAAATCATTTATAAATCATTTTTAATAGTTTAGTAACTCAATTAGTTGTGTAATATTACATTTAAGCAACTTTATCCTAAGTTAAAATGACTAAAGGGAAGGGAGCCCGCAGCTCTCAGCAAGCAGGAACCCCTCCCCCACACTCTCCAGCTGCAGCAGAGGCGTCCACAGCCGCCCCGGGGGACTTACCTACAGTAGCAAGCCTTGCAGAAATGCTTTCCAAGCTTGACTCGAAGATAGATGCCTTTATCGTCGAATCCAGGAATCGTTGGGAGTCGCTCTCGGCCGCGCTGCAGAAGCACGACCGTGAAATTGAAGAAATTCAACGCCGAGTCGGAGGGGCGGAGCTAAAGGCCGCGACCTCGGAGACAACCGCTCAATCGGCCGTGGATCAGGTCCGGACTCTCGAGCAGCGAGTCCGGACCTTGGAAAATCATATTGACGACCTCGATAATCGAGGTCGTCGAAAAAATATTCGTTTGCTGGGCCTTCCCGAACGGGAAGAGGAAGGCCAGCTTACAGCATTCCTGGAGCAGTGGCTGCCACAACTTTTAAATCTGCAAGCTGGATCAGGCCAGGTAAGGGTGGAATGGGCCTACCAGGTAGCAATACGCGGGCCCGGCTCGAACCAGCGCCCGCGCCCGGTCCTGTTCCGGCTGCAGAGCTATAGGGAGAGGCAGATACTCCTAGAAGCCTCTAGAAATCTCGGAAAAGACCCCCAAGCAATGATCTACAAAGGATCCAAGATCATGCTATTTCAGGACTTTTCCCCGGCTCTGGTTCGAAGGAGGAAGGCATTCGACGAGGCGAAGAAGCGTTTAAGGGACTTAAATGTACAGTACTCCTTATGCTACCCAGCGATGTTACGCTTTAACCATGAAGGATCTGTATATAACTTTGGATCACCAGAAAAGGCTAAGGAATTCTTGGACTCTCTTAGATAAACTGTAGGACATAATGGATGTTGGTCTGCCTTCCCCCCCCCCCGTTTTGGTTTATATCCCCTCCCTTTTTTTTTTCTCTTCTTACCTTATTGCTTAATATTATTATGGGGGGTGGGAAGAGGGATTTGATTTTCTCCCCCCCCCCCCTTGGAGTTGTTTTCTGTTATTATTTTATGTATATATGAGGGGTGTATGTGTATATATATATATATATGTATATGTATGTGTATGTATATATATGTATATATAAGCTGGGGGATTTGGTTAATGTTGGTGGGGGGAGGTGGTTACCTTATTCGATTTTACCTCTGTCTTTAGGAGCAGGGTTGTTTTTCCCTTCGTTATTTTGTATTATCATATTTAATTATTATTTGTTGAACTGGTAATTTTATAGTTATATGTTTATATATGGTATTAACATTACCAAATATACCCAGGTGTTGGTAGGGGTGGGGGTGGGGTGCTCACTGTTAACTCTAGCTTTGTATTATATTTGAATTTTCCTCATTTTATTGAGGAGTGCCTGGGTCAAGGGTGGGGCATTGGTTGGGAGAGGATATGAGGGATTTTTGGAGAGGAAGTGATGCCCCCTGGGAACAAGGGGGAAAGTCTCCACTTAGATACGTTTTATATCTTTTTTATTTAGAAATAGTTTTCTACTGTATTGTTGTGGGTGTATTAAAGAGGGTTTATTTTTGTAAATTTTACATGTTCCATGCTCGGGATGTTATGGATAGGGTTCCCCCTCCCGAGGGGTCTCGGATTGGCCCAGAGGATTATGGTTGATCAATCGGTTAAGTGGTGCACCTGGAATGTCAAGGGGAGTAATTCGCCACTTAAAAGGAAGAAAATATTATCAAATCTTAAGAAGGAAAGAGTTGATATAGCTCTCCTACAGGAGACACACCTGTCAGACAAAGAACACTTGAAATTACGACAGGGCGGATTTGATCAGGCCTTTTTTTCTTCTTTTAGCTCAAAAAGCAGGGGAGTTGTTATTCTTGTTCGGAAGAATTTCCCTTTCAAAATCCTAAAGCAGATAAAAGACGAATCTGGACGATATATCTTGATTAAAGCTCTCATAAATGGAGAGGAATATGGGATTTTAAATTTGTACTGCCCCCCGGCACACCCCTTTAAATTTATAACGGAAGCCTTTTCAAAATTGATGGCTTTTGATGCCCGTCATATAATTATAGGGGGAGACTTTAATTGTATTATGGATCCGGAAATAGACAGGATTCCCAAGAGTACTGCAGGAGTATCTCCCAGATCTAGACAATTGATGGATCTGAACAAAGAATTAGGATTAGTAGATGTATGGAGATGTCTTCATCCACAGGGTAGAGATTTTTCTTTCTACTCTAATCCACATAAATGTCACACCAGAATTGATATGTTTTTTGCCCCCTCAATTTTTTTAAATTCCATATCATCCTGTAAAATAGGTAATATAGCAATTTCTGACCACGCTGCTGTATATATGGAAACTAAGGCGAGGAACAGTGGGACATCCCCTCGGCATTGGCGTATGGACCCCTTCTTAATGAAAGATAGTAAATTTGTAAAGTACTTCTCTCAAGAATTTAAAACTTTTTTAGAAATTAATTCAGGTACAGCTAGCAACCCGTCAATGATGTGGGAGACCATCAAAGCTTACACGCGAGGCTTGATCATCTCCTACTCAGCGACCCAGAAGAAATTAAAAGGAGAACAACAGCGTCTGCTTGAAGCCCGCTTAAAAGCGGCTGAAACAGCATACACTGATAGACCCTCTATTATTAAATTGCAAAGGATTACAGCTCTTAGGACAGCTCTAAATACTACACTTACTCAAACGGTTAAGAGGGAAATATTATTTGCAAAGCAAAGGTTATATGAATATGGCGACAAACCGGGTAGATACTTAGCATTTCTTGCAAAGAAAAAAAAGGCCCCTCAGACTATTATGTCTATCAAGGAAAGTACGGGTATTTTGACTCATGATCATAAAAAGATTAATGCGACCTTTAGAAAATTCTATTCTGAGTTATATAAATCACAGGATTGTGAAGATAGGGCGAAGAGGATGCAGTCATTTTTTAAAAATTTGACTTTTCCAGACCTAACTCCGGAACAAGTATCGGTCCTAAATGCTCCTCTTACACCCCAAGAAATAGTTGATGCAATTAGACACCTTCAAAATGGTAAGACGCCGGGCCCAGATGGCTTTCAAGCTGAATTCTATAAAGAATTTACAGAAATACTGGTTGGTCCACTTATGGATATGTATAACTATGCATATAGTCAGGGCTGTCTCCCGCCTTCGCTGAAAGAGGCAAATATCTCCCTTATCCTTAAAAAAGGAAAGGACCCAGAAGATTGTACATCATACAGACCAATATCCTTGCTAAATGTAGATTTTAAAATCCTCTCTAAAACGTTAGCACTGAGATTAGAAAGGATACTGCCACATATTATAAAGGAGGATCAGACGGGGTTTATTAAGGGCCGTAGATCATCCAATAATGTTAGAAGGGCTTTGAATA
Organism: Chiloscyllium plagiosum; assembly: GCF_037043375.1. Classification (NCBI taxonomy): domain Eukaryota; kingdom Metazoa; phylum Chordata; class Chondrichthyes; order Orectolobiformes; family Hemiscylliidae; genus Chiloscyllium; species Chiloscyllium plagiosum. Next base: position 39,310,741 of record NW_028270157.1, read on the forward strand.
TGATTCAAGCTTGTCATCAGGGAAAGATACCAGGAGTAGTGGTTTCATTAGACGCGGAAAAGGCATTTGATAGGGTCGAATGGTCATATTTGTTTTACACATTGGAGAGGTTTGGTGTTGGACAGGTGTTTACCAAATGGATCTCAACATTGTATAGTGATCCCAAAGCAGTTGTGGTTACCAATGGATTAGGCTCGGATAGCTTCAGTGTGGGTAGGGGCTGCCGTCAGGGATGTCCCCTCTCGCCATTGTTATTCACGCTAATAATTGAACCACTAGCAGAAGCTATACGAGCTGATCCTAATATAGTGGCCCCAAGGATTGGTACAGGTAAACATAAAATTACCCTTTATGCAGATGATGTTCTTCTATTCCTCAGTAACCCTTTGATGTCCATACCTTGCTTAATCCAAGTTATTAATACATTTAGTGCATTCTCAGGCTATAAAATTAACTTTTCAAAATCGGAGGCTATGCCAATGGGTGGCCTTGCTGTGATACCCCGCTTAGCGGACGGTTCCCTTTTTCCCTTTCGCTGGTCCCTGGAGGGTTTCTTATATTTAGGCATTTTTATTACCCCAGTATTTGGTCAGTTGTATAAGGCTAATTTTGTGTATTTATTGGAAAGGATAAGGCAGGACCTCCAGCGATGGGGAGACCTGCCAATTTCCTGGTTGGGTAGAATAGCATTAATCAAAATGAATATCCTGCCCCGTCTCCTATATCCTATGAGAATGCTTCCCGTGATGCTGCCGAGGACAGCTTTACGTAAATTATACGGCTGGCTGAGTTCCTTTATCTGGAACCATAGGCGGCCCCTCATTAAGCTGAAGAAGCTACAGCTTCCACAGGCAAGGGGTGGATTGGACTTCCCAGATTTTAGGAAATATCAATTAAGTTCCCTATTAAGTTATATAGCTGATTGGGTCTTGTCTGATCCACAATCAATCTGGTTGGACATCGAGGCTTCTCAAGTAAAATACCCACTTATTAACCTTTTATTCTCAGACAAGAGGAAAATCATTACAGATCACTGTAAAAACCCTATAATACTGAATACAATCAAGGCTTGGAATATAATGCGGCAAAATGAGGGTAATTCACACAAAACATCCCCCTATGCACCGATAGTGGGAGCATGGGGATTCCAACCGGGGTTAACAGATGCCACTTTTAAACTCTGGAGATCCAGGGGTATCTCATGTCTCAGGGATTTATTTAAAGATGGGGTCCTGATGTCTTTCGGACAGCTGCGTCAGAAATTCGGATTACCCAATGGAGACCTCTTTCGATACTTCCAAATTCGAGATTTTATACAGAAGAAGACTACGTTATTAGATAGTCTTTATAAATCCGATAGAGAATGTAGTGTCCTACGACCAGTGGGGGTATCTTCCGTCAGTAATATTTATCATTTGCTACATGATGAAGTATCGGGAGATATGGATAATCTGCTTAAAACATGGGATCAGGATCTGGGACTAGAAATCTCCACAGAAACGTGGAATGATATCTGGGAAAATGCTAGAAGAATTACTATTTGTAACAGAACCCAGGCTATCCAGCTGAAGATACTTCATAGGGCCCATATAGCACCGGTTCGATTGGCAAAATTCAAGGCAGGAGCATCTCCAATGTGTCCTAAATGCAAAATAGAGGTGGGCACTCTTGTACATTGCTTATGGACCTGTCATAAGATCCGTAGATATTGGACTAAAGTAGCAAGTACCCTGACAGAAATTTTAGGAATGGAAATAAAAGTGGACCCCGTATCTCTCCTCTTGGGCTTTTCGAACTTTCCCTCCCTGGACACGTACGGGAAGAGACTATTTTCTATTCTTTCTTTCTGTGCAAGGAAAAATATTTTGATGAACTGAGTGGCGGAGGGCCCCCCTGGACTTTCAAATTGGCACAGACTAATTATGGAATGTATTCCCCTTGACTTCCTTACAAATATGGTGCACCGAAAAACCGAATTATTTTATAAACTATGGCAGCCCTTTTTGAATTACATAAATACAGATATTTCGGCTATCCTAACAAGGGCTTTTATTTAATTGAGACTACAAACCTGGCTGGTCCGCGGCTCCTCGGGGGAGGAATCCCGCACGAATACGGGTTTTATCATATCTGATGTTAACACATCCCGAGCATGTAAGAGACTTAAATATACACCCTGGTTAGTTGTAGGTTAGATTAGTAGATAGTTGAGTTTTGTTTGTTTGTGTTTTTTTTTTCGGTTTTTGTTTTTTTTTCTTTTTTTTTTGTTGTTTTGTTTTTTTTTGTCAAATTTTGGTTATTGTATATTTGAGCTAATTGTATATCAATGTTTATATCTGAGAGTTTTGTTTATTTTTGTAAACTTGTAAAAATGTTAAATTTCTAATAAAAATATCTATTAAAAAAAAACACATCCACTGCAATAAAAAAGGTTGTATCCTGACTTCAGAGATGTATCCAGTGGTGTGTTGCTGTGAGGAACAGGAGGGATATACTAAGTACACAGCAACAATCTGTCTGGGATCACCCAAAACATATGGTTGGAGGCAATTGAAGAGACCAGCAACACCAACAGTATGGTGCCATCCTCCAAACCAAAGGAAGAGGTTCAATAATCTAGGCAGGACAGAAAAGATAAAAACAATGGCACGTTTCCTTACGGGCTAATGTGCTCCTCAGCCCAAATGCATGGATCTCTTCAAGCCTTATCCAACACTTACTCCTCACACCTCCTTACCTTCTAAGTACATTTATTCCTCTGAATGCAATTCATATGAGACTGTCACCTTCATCATTTTTCAAAGTTCTGCCTTTCAATGACATTCTTTTCATCAATTGAACACATACGTACCCTCACTCATTGATGAGTTCTTTCTTTGCTTATAAGAGGTAGTGGTGTTGACGGTCATTTTGGCTTTCATCAGAGGTTCAGAATGATATAGCACAACAGTACCTTCGTAATTTGTTACATCAGAGCTTCAATGTGCAGAGCAGACATTCAAAATCCCAAAGTACACAAAGTAAACTCTCAGCACAAGAATGATCAACAAATTCCTTCCCATTAGCATCCAGCTTAGATGTTATTGGCATATTTCCCTGCCATGTCTTAATTCCTCTAAATTATTGCAGTGTTCTTGTCTTGTTTTCACTAGTGAGTTCTCGGAAGTGTGGAAACCCAAAATTTAATTGCAAAAGCCATGTCAATATTACTCCAATTGAGCAATTAATATAGTGAAATTGACAACCCAAGAAGATTGTGGCATGGGGATTAATGTGCTGGAGCGAAATGTGAAAGCCAGTAGATTGCAGTCAACAGGATTTCACTCCCACTTGCACCCAAACCAAATACAATCACTGCATTAAAATTCCTGCGTTGTGTCAGAAAAGAAACCTTCTCAGGAGAAATGCAAACAGAAAGTGAAGGAACTCAGCAGTTCTAGCAGTATCCATGGAGAGAGAAACAGTAAACATTTTGAGTTTAATCTAACATCTTCAGATTTCTATCATCCAATTCAGCAGAGTCTGCTTTGGAGAATACCAAGTTTATAAAGTGATTCTAACAGTTTGCCAGATCTGAATAAGCAGCTGACTGCGTGCAGGAAAATAATTATTATACTGTCCTCTACAGCGATTTGCTCTTTCAGCAGGTCCATTTCAATATCCTATACTATTGAACTGCCATTGATGTTCAACCATGTACAATCCAAAATGGGTAGTCTGCAGACAGCTTTGGGAAAGTAGTCCAGATGTAGTAAAAATTTCCATATAGAAAATACTTCTGATCTAGAGATAATATAGTTATTAGACACTTCAACAAAACTCATCAAAAACGAAAATTCAATAATGTTTATTTCAAATTAAGAGTAAAGCTGAAGGAATGAACTGCAAAACAAAGAGGACGTTTAGAACAGTTTTCCCAAAACAGTGCAGGATTTTATTTTCAGATTCCTCAATCTTGATCAAATGTGTCTCTAATACTGAATAATTCAAGCTGCTGGAGTGTAATTGTTGACACAAGAGGAGGACCCTTTCACCAGCTACATCATCACATACTTGTCTATGTTACGGTATGTTACTTTCCACCTCATGCTTAATGTCTGGTGGACCTTGGAACAGGAAGTTTAAACAATTTGGAGAATGAATGGTTTTCAGTTTGTTCCTAAAAATAGTTAAGCATGGTGTTTATCATAAACCATGTGTGGCAAAGTTGAACTTTACTGTCAGGTCTGCTTGCAGTCCGGAGATGCTTGCCAGTCTTCTGCTTTGCACTATTTCTTAAGTAAACACACAGGCTTTCCAGCTATCTGAATAATACTATACAAGAAAATTAATACAAAATGGATAAACATTAGAACCATCTATGCTACATGAAACACCATTCTCTTTGCCCAGAATTGACAAAGGACTATGGCACTGGTCTGCTTTGGAACAGCCATCCAGTTCATGTGGTGGCCATTGTCCAAAGGAATGCAAGGGTAGTGTCATCCTCTTCTCTCACTCTGACTGTGCTGCAGCATGCACCTCTCACCAAAACTCTTAGTCGATCACTCTATTACATTTTTTCATCTCTCAATGACTCTCCTACATCATATCTCCCCAAACTAAGCCTACCTGTCTTCTTACTCATTCACTTGGGACACCTCACCACCTCTCCTGTATTTCCACCACTGTTATGGATCAGACCCAAAGACCATAAGACATAGGAGCAGAAATTAGGCTATTCAGCCCATCGACTCTGCTCCGCCATTCAACCATGGCAGATAAGTTTCTCAACCCCATTCTCCCACTTTCTTCCCATAACACTTGATCCCCTTGATATTCAAGAACCCATTTATCTCAGTCTTAAATATACTCAATGACCTGGTCTCCACAACCTCCTGTGACAATGAAATAAACAAAATCAGACACCCCAGATAGGACACGAACCCACAATCCCCTCAAAATATTCAGTAGATAGTCTGGACCCTAACATTTTCTTATTTTAAAGGTAAATGTAAAGTGTTGTGTTCCAGATGCAATTCAATTGGTCAAACTACCAGATTTAAAGCAAAACACAGTTCATTCATCCATTATCGTTAAAACACAACAAAAGAAAGAAGGATTTGAAATAACTCTCCTGGAAAGCTTAACAGAATAAAAGATACTGTAACCATGGCTACTTAACTTTCCAATATAGTAACATCTCATAAGCACATCCTTGGCAAAAGGCAAATTCAGCAAACAGATTGTCTCACATGCAGCAGCCCCGGAGGATAAAATATTAAGAGAACTTTCTGAAAGAGTGTAGCAGCCGGGGGAGATTGACTGCAGCTTCCAACCCTGCTGAGACCCCAGCAACAATGTTGAAAACTAAAATGAAAAAACTATTCTGAAAATTCTGGTTCTGTGAGAGCTTGACCATACCCATTCAGGCTGCTTCTATTGTTCCACCTTTTAAAAAAACAAGGCCTCATAAGCTGCTTACTCGAGTGGGTCTGTTTGACTGCTCAGGGCCTCTACCCAAAAACCTCTCTTCAAAAACCCAGGACAAAATACACCTCTAAAGCCACAATATCGTCCCACCAACTTTGAGTCATTTTAGCATCAATAAGTGAGGTAACAGGAGGACAGAACTTGACCTCACTTGAGATGCTTTCGCAGTGCCGCTCCTTCATCAGGTGGTTGTGGAGGACACAATTATAAGCCTCAGAATTTATATCAAAAGTCTACAGTGTGATGTAACTGAAATTATACATTGAAATTGGTTATTAAGTCTTTCATCTGTTAGAATGACCATGATAGTTCCACTCTTTCAGATGTAAATCACAAAACTTTTTTTTAAAAAAGTTACATTCTCAGGTTAACTGTAACAATTGATGTCATGCAGATAAGATGTTGAGATGTTGAAGGTGTTAGCCCCCTGTGTTCCCTGTCTGTGTGTGTCTGCAGAAGTGTGTGTGAGTATCTGTGTGCGTGTCTGTGTATAGGAGTGCCTGTGGGTGTGTGTGTGTGTGCACACGACTGTCTGTGTATGTGTGTGTGTGTGATAGTGCAATGGTGGTCACCTGTAGTGTGACATGAACCCAAGGTCCCAGTCTCTAAATCAATTTATATGAAGAATGTGAGAATAGTTTTTCTGGATGTCACTTATTAAAAGTCATGCCATTCATACATATAATTTTACCACAGGCCTTTATAGTGTAGGATATGGAGACCTCTGACAAGGAGGGTCATGGGATGCCTCTACATGAACCTTCAGCATATTAGACCTGATTCAGATGTGTCCAGCACAAGCCAAGCTGCAAATACACTTGGGATATTATATCATGCAGGATTACTAACACTTCCCCCTCCCTCCCCCACCCAAATCATGAGGTATTTCATATAAAAACCCAAATTCTCACACACTTAATAGTTTCACATGAGAGAAAAAAAGACAGCCCTATGCACTTATGCAGTCTATGAGACCATTAAAATGTGTTTAGGAATTGTCAGCTGCAGGTGACACTTTAAAGGTTGCCTGTGATCATTTCTGCTTCAGAGATCCCTAGGATTAGTTTGTAATGATTGCTTGTGGCCAAAGTTCCTAAAATATGTTGATGGTCACTGCAAGAGACACATTCAGATTATAATAGCAGATGTGTTTAAATTCAAATCTAGAATACTTAAAGAATGCAATTTCTCCTTGAACAGCCTCACATCACCCACAAGCAGATTCCACATTTGCAGACAGAACAAAATAAACTTACTCAGCCCCCTCTGGATGTGCTGACAGACATTTTTCATATTTATTGCACAGTTGTAATTCAGTTGAAAATGGAAGGTTTTCCATATCCACTTGAGAGTTGTGGGCTCTATGTATTATTCTATTCCATGTTCCAATTTGCATCACAGTCCCTGTCAAACCTATCAGCTTGGAGCCTTCCCACATTCCCACCCAACTATTATTTAACTATTAATATCTCCAATTTTCCCCAAGCCCAAGGCCCACCACTTACCCATGTTTGACATCATTATGCAAAATCCCTGGAGTAATCCACTCAGACTTTCAGACATTTTCTTGAAGCACATTTAGTGTGGGTCATGTAAATTGCTGCCAAATACTATACATTTGACAATGACGTAGCATGTGCCATGCACCAATATACCTGTCCCCTTTATTATTCAATTCTGGCAACTATGACAAGCTGTCTGACTGTCTATACTAAAAGGCAAGGCAAGGCTGAACTGTATGACTATGTTCTGAATGAAATGGCAAAAGAGCAAAAAGGCAAGGTAAAGGTACAATGAGCATTTAAGTGCAAAGTGAGTGACTGGTAAGAAAGTAAACTAAACCAAGAAAGACACTGTCCCTTTGGTGTATGTCCATGCAATTTAAGAGAAGGAAGAGCACTGCAGTTTAAAATGTTAAGGAGCTACAAAGTGCAGTACTGAAGTACTGAATTGTATTAAAGAAATTAGTCAGCATATGCCATGATGAATGTGATGAAACTGGTGCTCTGCTGATCACTTCCATGTGGACGGACATGAAGCAGCTGCTTCCCATGGAGTGTGGTCTGAGATCTTGGGAAAGGATAACAAACAGAGGCCCAGAGAAGATGCCTGCATATTGCAGCTGCCAGATAACCAGTCTGACTTTTAAATTGGGAGTTGGTACCATCACGCTTCTCACTGGTATCTGGGAGAATAGTGAACTGCATACTAAAGAAATGAACAACTAATGAAACATGCATGCGTGCAAATATGGCCAGTCATTTCCTTGGGAGATTCTAGCTGTTAAAACCTCAAAAGGAAAAATCGCGTTTTTCTTTCACTGTATATTTCCAATTTACTCATCATTGCCCACATAATTAAGTTCCTGGGAAAAGATTGCTCCATGTTCTAAAACAAAAAACAAATTACTATTAGAGAGCCAAAGCAAATATTTGATATTAGAACATATGTTATGTAAGGTAAGAACCAGAATGAATTTCTAACCCTCTGTGAAATCTGCTTTTTCCTGAGGCAACTAGCACAATAGAAAGTGGCTGTTGAAAACATCTGACCCACAAATGCCAATAGGTTATCAATAAAACAACTACTCATTAGGCTGCAACCTACAAGTTGGATTTATACATTTATATATTTGAACATGCTACCTCCTATCCAGCATTTAATCTCATACTCACCTGACTACCGGATCCACTGCTCCATCATCTTTCCCACATCAACAGGGTCCAATTGAAGGATGGCTCTTCCATTAATGCAGCAAGCATTCATGATTCCACCGAAGTGCTTGAATGCTAGGCCTTCCGAATCAGAGGCAAGAAGGTCCACTACCAGTTCAAAACTGTCATTTAACATAACACAGAACCCCGTAAGTGAAAAATACACTTTAAGATATTTTATAGGAGAAGGTGAGGACTGCAGATGCTGGAGATCAGAGCTGAAAAATGTGTTGCTGGCAAAGCGCAGCAGGTCAGGCAGCATCCAAGGAGCAGAAGAATCGATGTTTCGGGCATAAGCCCTTCTTCAGGAAAAGATATTTTATGTACATCTCAGTCCATTGTAAGAAATAGATCATTCCTTGCAACTTTAATTGTAAGAAATAGATCATTCCTGAAATGACAGTATTCATGCCAATGCTTGAATGGATGCACATTTCTGCTTTGCCACTTTAGGATGCATTTATTTTTAGTTTAGATTAAATGGAAGAAATTTGTCTTTACAATGTGGCTAAACTGAAAGAATAAATCCAGTTTTATTGTCTGATCATATAGATGAAGAATGAGAATCCTTTGAGTGGGCACTCATAACATTTCAACTTACATAAGAACATATGAAACAGATGTAGATGATTCAGTTCTTCAAGCCTGCACATGATTGAATCAGACTTTAGCTAATCTGATTATGACCTTAACTGCACTTTCCTGCTTTCTCCCAATTATCCGTAACAGATTAAACATCTGTCTAATTCAGTCTTGAATAATAGAATAAGCCTCCAATTCTCTTGGGGTAAGAATTCAAAAGACTAATGAACCTGACAAGAAATTTCTCATCATCTCCATCGTTAACGGGAGACACCTTAATTTGGAACTCTGCACCTCTAGATCTAGATTTTCCAGAATGGGAAACATCCTCTCAGCAACCATCCTGCAAAGTCTCTTGAGAATTTTACATCCCAGAAGATCACTTCTCATTCTTCAAACCGCCAATAAATAATGGCCTACCTGCTCAATCTTCTTGCAGAAACAACTCCCTTACCTTAGTAATAACCTTCTCTGAACTTCGTCCAGTGCAAGTATATATTTCCTTGAATAAGGAAAGTAAAATTGCACAAAGCACTGTAGGCACAATCTCACCACTATTCTGCACATAGATTAGATTACTTGCAGTGCAGAAACAGGCCCTTCAACCCAACAAGTCCACACCGACCCGCCGAAGCACAACCCACCCAGACCCATTCCCCTACATTTACCCCTTCACCTAACACTACGGGCAATTTAGCATGGCCAATTCACCTAACCTGCATATTTTTTGGATTGTGGGAGGAAATCGGAGCACCCAGAGGAAACCCACACAGACACAGGGAGAATGTGCAAACTCCACACACAGAGTCGCCTGAAGCTTCTCTACTTTTATGTTCCATTTCCTTTGCAAAAAAGACTGAAATTCCAATTGCTTTCCCAATTATTTGCTCAACCAGCATGCTAAATTTTTGTCATTCATATACAAGAACACCTAGATCCCACAGTTCCCCAGCATTCTCCATTCTCTCTCCATTTAAATAACATTCTATTTTTCTATTCTTCTTGTGAAAGTACACAACTGCACATTACCATATTTGTCCCTTCATCAAAATCAATAGAGTGCATTCAGTTGAGGCTCCAGGTCTGATCCCTCTGGCACACTATTAGTGTTTACCTACCTGAAAATGATACAGTGTTTCCCATTAGTCAGCAAATCTTCAACTCATGCTAATATACACCTCAGCAAGACAGACTATGTTCTTTTGACACACTTTTTATGCGGCACTTTATTGATTGCTCTTTGAAAATTCAAATGCACTACACCTACTAGTTTAACTTTATCCACCAGCGTATTACATCCTCAAAAGGATGCAAATATGTCTGTCAACACAAAATAACATTAAGGGAAGTCAATAGTGTAATTTAATTAGGTGCTCCAGTTTCCTCCCACAGTCCAAAGATGTGCAGATTAGGTGAATTGGCCAAGCTAAATTGCCCATAGTGTTCAGGGACATGTAGGTTAAGTACAATAGTCAGGGGAAATGTAGAGTAATAGGGGTAGGGGATGGGTCTGGATGGGATACTCTTCAGAGGGTCTGTGTGGACTTGTTGGGCCAAATGGCCTGTTTCTACATTGTAGGGATTCTATGAAAAAGAAGATTTGAAGTCATGCAATGATGATTACAAATTGTTGCAATATGTAATTTGAGAACAAAATTCAAGTTAAAAAAAGGTTTAATTAACAAGAGTAACAATATGGGAAAACTAAAATTAGATTTTGAACTGGACTAAGTGAAGATGCTGATATACCAGAACAGTCAGTTGCACTACAGCAACGTTAACTTCTTATAATGCAAGTTGTGTCAGATGTTTCATACTTTAAATACAAATAACTGTGAAATAGAAAAAAAAATGATCATAGATTAGGCTGATTTCCAAAATCCTGAAAGTAGGAATCTCTGTTAGAAGCCAGAGAATGGAGTTGAGAATCGTATCAGCCCTAATCAAATAACGGAGCAGATTCAGTGGCCAAATGGCCTAATTCTGCTTCTAGATCTTATGGTTTTAATTAAATGGAAACAAAGAAACAAAGTAAATTCTGCTGGCTGTATTTTGGTGATTTTTACAAAGATGTGAAAAATTAAATCTGAAGTCTCTTCCTTTGATGAGGTTACATCTTTTCTTTTCAGAATGAAGTTAGACTATCTCAACAAGATTTTTCACAAACTTTAACCAGATTGAAAAGTCTGCCAATTTCATAATAGTAGTCTACCAATAAACACAAGCTGAAATCTACAGAGGCCAGCTTATATTTATTAGCAACAATAGCAAATCAGTATTTGTTTTTCAAAGACTTAAAAGTTATTATATCTCAATTTCATGTTGTCACCATTGTTTTAATCATTGCCCACCTCAAACTAAACCAAATTGTTTTTAAATTCAGTGCTCTGCTTTCCCCTGAGCTGAGCTTCCATGCCCCTATCCTCTCCACCATATAGACAAGCAACTTCCTTCTGTATAGTATCATGATTAACAGCCCACTCTTTAGCCTGTCTTCCGCTGGAACAATCATTCATTGTTTTATTACCCCTATAATCACTATTCTAAACTATTCAGGTTGGGTATCATGAAGCTTAACGCATCAAAATCTGTAGTGCAGGATCCAAACTTACATCAAATCCCACTCAACTATCTTCCCTGTGCTTGCTGATCTTCATTGACTCTCAGTAAATCAACATTTTTAATTGAAAAATTCTGTCTTTAAATTTTTCCCTAACCCTGTTTTCTAAGACATCCTCCAGCAATTCACACCACTGTTGATAGCCAAACAGGTCCTAATCTCATGTAACTGCCTTACCACAAACCCTCTCTCCCACTTGTTAAGACTTACCACTAATCAAGCTTTAACTCATTCTTCCAGATACTTCCTTCTTTCACTTTTTAAAAATCTTATTATGTTCCTGTGAAGCACTTCAGAGCATTGTCGAACAATAAATAACTATATAAATATAAGCTGTTGTACTTGAGGCTTAAAATAAAACAATTAAGTCTTTGGCAAGCCATGTGTAACTTTCCAATGTAATTATAGATTTACTTTCTAGTAACAACTTTTATTATCATCAAACCCTCTGTCACAGACTTCCATTCTGCTGTGGTCCTGTACAACACAAGAGTCTTACATAACATGCTTCACATATTTCTTTCTGCCATATTGAATAATATATATATTGAACAAGGGTCGTCTTTTGTTTGTCATTTATATAAATGATTTCGATGACAATATAGATGGCATGGTTAGTAAGTTTGCAAATGACACCAAAATTGGTGGCATTGTAGACAGTGAAGAAGGTTTTCTAAGACTGCAAAGGGATCTTGATCAAATGGGTCAATGGGCTGAAAAGTGGCAGATGGAGTTCAATCTGGATGAACATGAGGTATTGCATTTTGATACAACAAACAAGGGTAGGGCTTACATAATTAATGATAGGGCCTTGGATAGTGTTGTAGAACAGAGGCACCTCGGAGTGCAGGTATATAATTTTTTGAAGTTTGCATCACATATAATCAGGGTGGTTAAAAAGTTGTTTGGCACACTTGCCTTCTGATGCTTAGTCCTTTGAATATAGGAGTTGGGAAGTCATATTGAGATTGTACAGGCCTCAATGTGACTGCGAGGCCTCTTCTGGAATACTGTGTCCAGTTTTGGTCGCCTGGTTACAGGAAGGAAATTATCAAGCTGGAGAGGGTTCAAAAGAGATTTACCAGGATGTTGCCAGATATGGAAGGTTTGAGTTATAAAGAAAGGCTGTGACTTTTTTTCACTGGAACATAGGAGGTTGACAGGCAATCTAATAAAGTTTATAAAATAATGAGAAGTATAGATAGAGTTAATGGTTGTAATCTTTCCCTTTTCTTGGAGGATTTTAATCTTGGGGGCACATTTTTAAAGTGAAAGGAGAGAGATTTAAAAAAGACAAAATGAGACAATTTTTTAAAAACAGAGAGTGGTTCACATATGGAATGATGGATGTAGGTCCAATTACAATGTTTAAAAGAAATCTGGATAGATTCATGAATAGGAAAGTTTTGGAAGGATATAGGCCAGGACCAAGCAGATGGGTGTAGTTTAGTTTGGGATTATGTTCGGCATGGACTGGTTGGACCAAAGGGTCTGTTTCTGTGTTGTATGACTCCATAACAATGTATTATGAAGTGTTAATGTTTTCTTTTTTCCATGTAGTAGATATTCCTGAACATTGCAACAATTCCTAATGAATGTGTGCTGATAGATAGCTGATATTTGACCATGTACATCAGTTGTTTTGCAATACTAAGATGAGTTTTTTAAAATGATTTACTAAGCAGTTTTTTTTGCATTTGTATGGAATAAGCAGGAATAGTTGCAATAGATGATGTGTGTGGAGGTGCAGGTGAATTTGTGGCAGATATGGAAGTGTCCCCCCTTACTTCCCTCCAAGGCCCCAAGGGACACTTCCATATCTGCCACAAATTCACCTGCACCTCCACACACATCATCTATTGCATCTGCTGCACCCGATGTGGCCTCCTCTATATTGGGGAGACAGGCCGCCTACTTGCGGAACGTTTCAGAGAACACCTCTGGGACACCCAGACCAACCAACCCAACCACCCCGTAGCCCAACACTTTAACTCCCCCTCCCACTCCACCAAGGACATGCAGGTCCTTGGACTCCTCCATCGCCAGACCATGGCAACACGACGGTTGGAGGAAGAGCGCCTCATCTTCTGCCTGGGAACCCTCCAACCACAAGGGATGAACTCAGATTTCTCCAGTTTACTCATTTCCCCTCCCCCCACCTTGTCTCAGTCAAATCCCTCGAACTCAGCACCGCCTTCCTAACCTGCAATCATCTTCCTGATCTCTCCGCCCCCACCCCACTCTGGCCTATCACCCTCACCTTGACCTCCCTCCATCTATCGCATTTCCAAAGCCCCTCCCCCAAGTCCCTCCTCCCTACCTTTTATCTTAGCCTGCTGGACACACTTTCCTCATTCCTGAAGAAGGGCTTATGCCCGAAATGTCAATTCTCCTGTTCCTTGGATGCTGCCTGACCTGCTGCGCTTTTCCAGCAACACATTTTCAGCTCTTTATTAAACATAATCAAGATCAGTGAAAAATACGAAGGCCTTGGCCAAAAAGCAGGGAAGTCACTTCCAATTAAAAGAGGTTGATTGCCTACCCACTTTAGCTAAACTGATGTAGTTATTAAATATACTGGTTAACATTTCAATTTGGTTGTATATATAACTGTACATTTTTTTTCCATGAGATCAGTGTACTTTGTCTCAAACATCACATGTAGAAATTATCTAGTCCATTTTCCATAAACTAATGAAAATCAAACATTTAAAAGACATTTGGATAGATACATGAATAGGAAAGGCTTGGAGGGTTATGGACCAGCAGTAGGCATATTGGATTAGTTTAGTTTGCGATTATGTTCAGCATGGAGTGGTTGGACTGAAGGGTCTAATTCCATGCTGTATAACTCTATGATTTAGCAGATGTTGACCCACTGTGTCAATATGCCGCCGTTGGCCAGAATTTATTGAAAGGGAAGTTTCAGTTCTTTTTAGAAAAGAGATTAGAACTAGAAACATCTTCAGCGCAGCATAGCCTAAAAGCATCAAGCATGAACAATACAAAATTTTTCAATTAAATTATTTTACATTTAAAGACAGAAAATAATTTTGCAATGCAAATATTATTTAATGATGTTCACATCTTTGACATGTTTATACGCTATCTGGAAAGGATATTCTTTTAAACAATCACCAATTCTTTACAATTATCAAGTAAATTCCTTCTTCGATTTATATTAAATGGACGAAGCTCACAACAACTGAGGAGTGTTTTATCAGAAAGAGCTAAGATCTTTTTTACTTTTATAAATGGACTCTTGCTGAATTTAGATTTTAAGTTAAAAATCACACAACACCAGGTTATAGTCCAACAGGTTTAATTGGAAGCACTAGCTTTCGGAGCGCTGCTCCTTCATCATATCATGGATTTAGATTAGCTGCTATTGCTCATAGAGTGGGCAAGTTTGCTGTTCCTGGAAGGTTCCAGAAATTGCTAGGACAAAAGCTAGCTCATCATCTCTTTGGAAATTCACTCCACAAATTGTGTGAAGATAGCTGTGCAATCCACATTAAGGAGAAAGAGACATTGTGTCTCTCCAGTTGAAGCTATTATCACTGAACTCAATATAAGACCATAAGACATAGGAGTGGAAGTAAGGCCATTCAGCCCATCGAGTCCACTCCGCCATTCAATCATGGCTGATGAGCATTTCAACTCCACTTACCCGCATTCTCCCCGTAGCCCTTAATTCTTTGTGACATCAAGAATTTATCAATCTCTGCTTTGAAGACATTTAGCGTCCCTGCCTCCACTGCACTCTGCGGCAATGAATTCCACAGGCCCACCACTCTGTGGCTGAAGAAATGTCTCCGCATTTCTGTTCTGAATTTACCCCCTCTAATTCTAAGGCCGTGTCCACGAGTCCTAGTCTCCTCGCCTAACGGAAACAATTTTCTAGCGTCCACCCTTTCCAAGCCATGTATTATCTTGTAAGTTTCTATTAGATCTCCCCTTAATCTTCTAAACTCCAATGAATACAATCCCAGGATCCTCAGCTGTTCCTCGTATGTTAGACCTACCATTCCAGGGATCATCCGTGTGAATCTCCGCTGGACACGCTCCAGTGCCAGTATGTCCTTCCTGAGATGTGGGGACCAAAACTGGACACACTACTCCAAATGGGGCCTAACCAGAACTTTGTAAAGTCTCCGTAGCACAACAGTGCTTTTATATTCCAACCCTCTTGAGATAAATGACAACATTGCATTCGCTTTCTTAATCACGGACTCAACCTGCATGTTTACCTTTAGAGAATCCTCAACTAGCACTCCCAGATCCCTTTGTACTTTGGCTTTATGAATTTTCTCACCGTTTAGAAAGTAGTCTATGCTTGTATTCTTTTTTCCAAAGTGCAAGACCTCGCATTTGCTCATGTTGAATTCCATCAGCCATTTCCTGGACCACTCTTCCAAACTGTCTAGATCCTTCTGCAGCCTCCCGACTTCCTCAGTATTACCTGCCTGTCCACCTAACTTCGTATAATCAGCAAACTTCGCTAGAAGGCCCCCAGTCCCTTCATCCAGATCATTAATATATAACGTGAACAGCTGCGGCCCCAACATTGAACCCTGCGGGACACCGCTTGTCACCGGCTGCCATTCTGAAAAAGAACCTTTTATCCCAACTCTCTGCCTTCTGTCAGACAACCAATCCTCAATCCATACCAGTAGCTCACCTCGAACACCATGGGCCCTCACCTTACTCAGCAGCCTCCCGTGTGGCACCTTATCAAAGGCCTTTTGGAAGTCTAGATAGACCACATCCACTAGGTTTCCCTGGTCTAACCTACTTGTCACCTCTTCAAAGAATTCCAACAGGTTTGTCAGGCACGACCTCCCCTTACTAAAACCGTGTTGACTTGTTCTAATAATATGGCTGATTGGCACTAACAACTCTAGTCATCTCTTACAGAACATCATGATTTTGTCCAGAGGCATCAAAACCATCTTATTATGTTGAACTGTGCCATTCAGGAATTCTATCACATGATTTATTTTGAATAACTTTGATTAGACAGCTCTGAATTCCTTCCTCAGTCTGCTTTTTAACATCGGACCAGAGAACACGCAACTCCAGGCTCAGCTAAAGCTTACCTCAGTCTCAATGACTCTGGAAATGCAATTTCAGGAATAATCTGGAATTTGCCTGCAAAAATGAACCAATTTCCAGTCTGCAAGAATCAAAATTGTTTAGCTTGTAGTTACACGCACTAGCTTCTGAGATCCTACAAAAAGGCAAAACAAAAAAAAAAAATCGAAAGAACTACAGATGCTGTAAATTGGAGAAGAAAATGGAAATTGAGGGAGGCAATAAACAGACAGGTATTATACCTTCTGTGGTTGCAGTGGAAGGTGCCATGAGACTATGTGGAAGTGAAAGGAGAGTGGACCAGGGTGTCCTGGAGGGAACAGTGCCTGTGGAATGCTGACAAGGTGAGGGGGAGGGAATACAAGTGTGGTGGTAGCATCTCGTTGGAGGTGGTGGAAATTGCAGCTAATGATTCTCTGGATGCAGATGCCGGTGAGATGGTATGGGGGACAAGGGGGTCCCTATCACTGTTGCGGGAAGAAAGAGAGAGGATGAGGACAAAAGTGTGGGAGATAGGTCGAATTCAGCTGAGGGAGGGAACAAGTAAACGGACAGGCGTTACATCTTCTACGTGGAAGGGTCACTCGACTCGAAACATTGATTCTGATTTCTCTCCACAGATGCTAGATGCTGAGCTTTTCCAGCAATTTCCATTTTTGACTCCTATAAAAAGGCAATTCTGCCAGGCCTGCCAACTACAAGAACCTACTGGACATTCGCTTTCTCGATATGTGAATTAATTTTTTTGATGTTATTCATAATTGTAACTTCTCATTTCTTCCTTGTATGCATTTGTGTTGTAAAAATATTCCCTGGGTTTCAGTGCATGAATAAACCATCATTTTGCTTTAATGAGAAAGACAACTTGTTGCTGGTCATTTAGAAACTGGACTTCACAAACAGAAGTTGAGGTGGAACATATCATGGCCTATTTTGAAAGGGAAATAGATAAATTACAAGAAAAATAATTAAACATCACCAGCTATGAACAAAAGAGCAGGACCCTAAAATAATTCAATTCACCTCTTTCTTGTTGTGCTAAATGTTTGAAGGACTTCTCCTTCATCAGTTTCAAGATTGGCCATGCAATAATTCGGTTTTGGCCTTTAACTGTAAAGGTAAAAAATCTTGCAAGTGGCCTCAAAGAAAACATATCAGAAAGACCTTGCAATCTCTGTGAAGTGGATATGCCCCCGTTTCAACAGCAGTTTAACACAGGCACCAAGTCAAGACAAAGTCTTGGCATGCAACAGCAACAATGTCAGCAAAGTTAGCACACATGAGTAACCAATCACACTGAAGTATTCATATACAACAAACTAGGAAACTACAACCACTTAATATCCTTCAATTTTAATTTCATTGTGTGAAAATATAATTTAAGTGATTATGAATTCCTCAAAATGCAAACTAAAATAAGAGATACAATTTGTAAAGAAATCAAAGTAAATTCTTTTTCAAAAAGTATAATTTATTATGAAGAAATTTGACAAGCCATGAACAAAAAAATAGCTTTTACGGCAAGAAAGACTAAGCAATTAGTCTGCAATTTAAAACATGGTTAAACCCCATTCAGTAAGATCCAACATTCCCATGAATTTTGTACCAAGATTAACCATGCAGAAGTGTAAGTTTTTACCATGATTGCATTGGAGGCTTCACTTTGAGACAATATTTATATCCTATGTGCACTTAATGACATTAACTTGTGGATTTTCACATTTTTCTGCAGGTGTGGACACCTGAGGTTTCTTCCAGTTTCGATGCAACAATGATGGTGAATGTGGACAGTTTCATCGCTATTACCATCACATAATATAGCACAATCATTTCACTTTTCTAGCAATGCCTGTTTGGTCATTTCATCGAAATAAAATGTAAGTTTTGTACATTGCAGTGCTGGATTTAAATTCGAATTTAAGTGAAGAACTAAACAATTAGAAGGGTGTTCCTAGGTAGATTACAAGCTTACAAAAATCGAAATATTGAAGAGCCAATATAAAAAAAAAGTTTTTTTTAATATAACCACAAAAGATTTTTCTCAGCAGATATACAAAACTTTCTCAAGAACAGATTCAGGTTCTTGTAATTTAATACCTCTCAAACAGGTGTAAATTACATCTATGGTGAAGAAATATACACCTGGTAACAATTGCAATCAATCATAGAGACTGTATAAACCTCGTGTTTATAAGTCTCATATTACAGTGCTCATAAAGCTAATATTTTACAATCTATATGTGTGTTTAGGGTTGGTATCTTTTGTGCTAGTGTTTGTACACTTTAAACATTACTTCCTTTATTAAGTAGTGTTCAATGATCATGTGCTGTCCACGTATGTGTCTTTTTCTTGTGTACAGATGAAATTGTCTGAGACAGTCCATAAAATAGCTGGTAAAAAAGAAACATTTTTAAACTGGCATGCACAATAGGGAATAGCATGTCCAAAAATACAGAAACAAAGTATCAGGTTTATTGCATTGCTGTGTTTGTTTAACTTGCTTCATGTATTTGATCTACTTAAGGTTGCTCGCTATCTTGTTCTGTAGCTACTGGTATATCTTCCAATAGAGCAGATAACTGTCGCTGCGCACATGATAGGAACAGTTCCAAACTGGCTAAGTTACGCTGACGAGCCACTTGGTCAAGCTGCAAGACAAAACATGAAAAGTAAACCAACTGCAGACCACACAAGAACCAAAATCTGATTCAATACACATGTTCAAGCACCAACTTGAATATATATTAGGGTTCTGCTTTTTGTAAGTTCATAAAATTATAAGCATGCAGTGAAAAAATGGCACAGCTGCAGAAGCTGCATTAAAACATTTAACATAGAAATATCACTTATTATTTATCAAACTGCACCCGTGAACTTTAGTGCATAAATAAAAACACAGTACCAGTGGCTAGCTGTTCCCAAGATGCTGCCTGTATAAATCTGATCTAATTATTCCATTATTCTGTTTCACATCCAAAAATCACAGCAGGCAGTTAATGCTTTATTCATATCTGCTCAAATCATATACAGAATGCTGTTCAGTCACCTACTTTTGTCTATTCAGTTAATTTAATCCATGAAGAATATAACGGTGCCAAGATAAATGGGTTTTGCAGAAAATAAAGGACCGGAGATTCCATCAACTAGAAATCTCACAAAGATTGCTACTCCACTCCTTCAATTTTACAGAAGGACAGAGCTGTGCATTTCTAAGAAGGGCATCTGATCAGGCATCTTTCAGAAATGTGCAGCCATATATCCATCTGGCAGTTCTTTTGTAGTGCAGAACTCTCGGGGGGAGGCAAGCCATGCCTCTTTTTACAGCAGTCAGCTGACATATTCTGAAATTTAAAGATCCAGAAACACAGACAGCCATTTTGATAGCAGCTGTCAAAGTATACAAGGTACATTTATGGTTAGGGTGTCTGGAGGCAGGTTAACTCCCACAGAGTTCTCAGCCTCTGACTTGCTCTTGTACCAGAGAACTCAAAGGGCACAAAAAGGCTTCTTACATTGTCTTTTTTCCTCAAACAAAGATTCCATCTCCCCCTCCCCACATTCACTGTCAATGACAGGGCCTTCAACTATAACCAAAACATTTTCCACACATCTGCTCTCATCCCATCCCCGCTGTCCCAGAAGTGGTCCCTGTTTCATTTGCCACTCCACTATCCTTCATCACTTCCACCACCTCCAGCATAATGTCAAACACAGCTTCTCCTTCTCTTTTCAGTAGCATTTGAAGGAATTGCTCCTTCTTCCACATTGTGGTCCATTCCTCAGTCACCATTAACACCATGTCTCCTTCCCACAGTACCATCCCAAACAATTGCAGCTATAACACCTACCAATTTATCTCGACTCTTCTTGCTATCCAAAAACTCACAGTATTCTGGTGTAACAATAATTAGATTTTACTTCTTTCATTTTATTATATTCTGTGTGTTGCAATCTACTCTATATCTGAGAATTAAACGCAGGCTGGATGACTACTTCGTGGAACATCTCTGCCCAGTCTGCCAGCATGACACAATCTTTGGATTGTTTGCCATTTTAATTTACCACCTTCTCCTTGCACTCATTTCCATCCTTAGCCTGCTGCAATATCCCAAGTGAATCATCTTTTCTGATTAGACACGTAACACTAAAGGTCAACAACTTCAGATCATGAATTCTGGCCTCTATAACATTTTTTGGCCAAGTCTCAGTATATACCTTTCTTCATTGAATAATACACTGTAGAAGAGGCTCTTCAACCCATTAAGTCTGCACCAATACATGATAAACACCTGACAGTCAACCTAATTCCATTTACCAGCGTTTGGCCCATAGCCTTCAATGTTATGACATATCAAGTGCTCATTCTGGTACTTCTTAAAGAATGTGAGACAATTCACCTCTTAGACTCTCCCAGACAGCACATTCCAGAACGTGATTGGGTAAAAGAGGCTTCCTCCTATCCCCCCCCAAACCACCTGCCCTTCACCTTGAACCTGTGAAGTAACACATCTACTAAGTGGAACATCTGCTCCTTATCCTCTGTCCACGGCCCTTGTAACCTTGTACACATTAATCAAATTGTCCCTCAGTCTTCTCTGCTCCAGTGAAAACAATCCAAGTCTATCCAATCTTTCCTCATAACTCATAGTTTCCATCTCAGGCAGCATCTTGGCGAATCTTCTCTGCACCCCTTCCTATGCAATCACATCCTTCCTGTAATGTGGCAACCAAAACTGCAGGTACTACTCCAGCTTTGGTCTCACCAAAGGCCTATACCACTGTAATATGACTTCCCTGCTTTTGTAACCTATGCCTCAATTGATAAAGGAAAATGTCCCATATCCCTTTTCCACCACTCTACTAACATGCCCTTCCACCTTCACAGATCTATGGACAAACATGCCAAGGTCCCTTTGTTTCACAGAATTTCCTAGTTTCATGCATTCATGGAATGCTTCCTTGTCAAATTACTCCTTCCAAAGTGTATAACCTCACACTTTTTACAGTTAAGATCTATGACTTATCTGCCCATTTGACCATCCTGGAGAATTGAGGACTGCAGATGCTGGGGATCAGAGTTGAAAGAAGTGTGGTGCTGGAAAAGCATATCCGGTCAGGCAGCATTCAAGGAGCAGGAGAGTCTGCGTCCTGATTATATCTTCTTGTAGCCCAAGACACCCAACCTCACTGTTAACCACCTGGCTAATCTTTGTCATCCACAAATATACTAATCCACACCCCACTGCTATCCACATCATTTGTATAAATGACAAATAAATTGGGTACCCAACACAGGTCCCTGTGGTATGCCACTGGACACTGATTTGCGACACTAAAGTAGCCTTCTGTCATCACCCCCTGTCTCCTACAACTGTGCCAATTTTGAGTCCAGTTTTTCAAAATACCCTGTATCCCATGTGCATTTGCCTTCTTGATAAATTTCCTAGGTGGGACCTTGTCAATGGCCTTGCTAAAATCCATCAACTGCACAACCCTCATCCACACATGCTTTGTTTTCAAAGACAGCTTTTCATTCTTGGCCAATGCTTTGTTTTTTTAACAACAACTATTATTATTCTCTTTGCCTTCAATTTGAAGAAATCTTGCTTATTTAATTTCTCCTCTAATCTATCGTACTTTTCATTCTACTTGTCCCCATCTTTCAACATCATAAAGCCCATTGCATTTCTTTCTCCCATCAGTCTCAAAGATTTTGAATTGGACCTTACATGCTAACTCTATTTCTCTCTCCACCAATGCCAGCAGATTTGCTGTATTTTACAGTACTTTACATTCTTCACTTTTAATTCAGTCCCAAAAGTACAATTTATTTTTGCACACATATTAAAAGATCTCAAATAACGAACAAAGTGCAATAAAACTACAACATATCTTGAAATGGAGCCATATGCTGATGCATTTACACACAGCAAGTGAAACAATATGAACACAAGCAAGCCACTGCCATGTTTAGGCTTTTAGTCTGTCATTTTCTAGTAGACAAAGAGAAAGTATTGACAATGGATCACTGGACTCTGAATGTTCACTGTTTTCCCTCTACAGATGCTGCCAGACCTGTTTCTCTTGCATGTTTTTTTCAGATTTCTAACATCCACAGTTCTGTGTTTATTAAAATAGCATGTTCCACTACAAATATGGTACTCTGATCCATGTGTACATGTATATGTCCTACTCTTGTAAGCTTTTAACTCAGGGATGTCTTAAAACGCATAATGAATGTAGAGACTTGCATTTTAAAATGCTTATACCACATTGTTACACAATTATTTTAAAAAGTTAACACTGTACCACTCTAGGTCTTACAGAGCCTTGGTCAGACCACACTTAGAGTATTGAGTACAAGTCTGGTCACCTTATCTGAGGATGCATGCTCTGGCTATGGAGGGATTGCAACAAAAAAACCTGCAGATGCTGGAATCCACGGTAGACAAGCAGGAGACTGGAACAACACAGCAAACCAGACAGCATCAGGAGGTGGAAAAATCAGCGTTTTGGGTGTAACCCTTCTTCAGGACTGAGTGGGTGTAAGGGGAGCTGCAGACGGCAGGACGGACATACTGAGAGACAAGATCAACAAGGATTACATTCACTGGAATTTAGAAGAATGAGGGGAGGAATCTCATAGAAACACAAAGTTCAAACAGGATTAGACAAGAAAAATGCAGGAAGAATGTTCCTAATGATCAGGGAGTCCAGAATCAGGTGTCTAAGGATATGGGGTAATCCATTTAAGAGTGAGATAAGGAGAGTTTTTTTTTCATCCAGAGGGTGATGAGCCTGTGGAATTTTCTGCCACAGAAAGCTGTTGAGACCAAAACATTGAAAGCTTTCAAAATGGAGTTTCTTATAGGTCTTGGGGCTAAAGGCATCAAAGTGGGTACAGGGACAAAGCAGGAACAGAATACTGAATTGGATGATCAACTTTAATCCTGTTGAATTATAGAGCAGGCTTAAATAGCTGAATGGCCTATTCCTATTTTCTGTAATTCAAAGATAAAAATTGAAAGTGTTGCCCTTGCACAGTAAAAATTTTACATAAGAAGAACAAGAGTGAGAGAGAAACTCAGCATGTCCAGCAGCAATTGTGGAAAGAGAAAGAAAGAGTTAACGTTTCAATTCCAAAATACGGCTACTTCAGAAAAAGTTTCTATACCACTTTTAAATCTGAAAACATCCAAAGGAACATCACTAAGGTGTAAATGAAGTTACAAGAACTTCAAACCATAGGAGGAGCAACCATGCATGCGCATGCAATTGTCTCCACCTAGTGGCGGCGCTGGCCAGAAATGCTGCATTTCTGCAACAAGAAAGTTAACAACACCAGAAATTTTTTTTTACTTACGACGGCAATGTCACAACATTAATAGAATGGCAGAACAAAGACAACAGACCTGACCAGACAAGTGCATTGATTTTCGATAAATTTCACTTGCGCCATATTCATTCTGAAATCCTAGACCAAATCATTAGCCATCAACTACAATGTTTTAAAATATGCCTTTCCTTCACAGTAAAACAATTCAGAGATATCACTACAGGTGGCTTTCTGGGGGAAACTTAAAACTGCATAAATCTTTGGCAGTGGGGTTGAATGTGCATATCAGATGACACCAAATTGAGTTTAGATATGATGTTCCCTGGATTAAAGTAGTCTACCTGGCTATTCAGAATTAAAAATCACAACACCAGGTTATAGTCCAACAAGTTTATTTGGAAGCACTAGCTTTCGGAGAGCCATTCCTTCATCAGGTGGTTGTGGAGAATAAGATCATGCTCACAGAATTTATAGCCAATGTTTGCGAATGTAATTTAAAAGAAACTTTGGGATTTACGTATCAAAGAACAAAAACCAGCATATCCCATTATAAAAGATGAAAGTTTCAATCTAAGATTGTTTTCTGTATCATGCCTCCATGACACTGGACTCCTTTGGCAATAAATTGTGAGCATGATCTTATTCTCCACAACTATGTAATGAAGGAGCAGCACTCTGAAAGCTAGTGCAACCTGGTGGGACTATAACCCTGATGTTGTGTGTTTTTTAAATTTGTCCACCCTAGTCCAACCCTAGTACCTCCAAACCATGGCTATTCAGAGGAACATATCCAGAAAGTTTAACTTTGAATCCTGCATTTAAGGCGGCCATAAGTCTGAAATAATTTGTATAATTTATTGAGTTTAATCTTTTTTGAAAACTGGCTCCTGAGGGAATTTCTTTCCACTTAGGGTATTGACTCTTCGCTGGCATACAATTATAGGGATGTTGGTTGCCTTCCAGTACGTTAGGAAGCTGTGAATTCATACTGAAGGTGCTGGCAGGCAGTTTTATGACAGTGGCCATCACAATCTAAGCCCAAATCTTTCCCAATACCCACACATATGTGCCTCCAAGAGACAAAGAATGTCAATAAGCAGCAAGATCCCTAGTTCATTTTCTCTTCTGGAAAGTGGAGACACCAAATCCAGCACCTGCAATATTCCTGATCTATAAACCTCAGCTACACAGTGGATGAGCAATACGGGGACCTGAGACCAGCGCAAAATATTGATTTGTAATGAATTTCATTTCAAGTGAGCATTCAGTCCAAGGATGGTCAGATAGTCATTATTCCAGCATCGATGGGAGTTGCACGTGAGGATGCTGTGGAATCACTATCATAACATTCTCCAAAGAAATCACCCAGGAAACTGCAGATTCCACAGGCAATTGTTCCACTCTTGGAGCCCTCCAAAAGTCTTCATTTAATTTGAGAATTCAAAGGGTTCCAATGAAATTAGTAAATAGTTAGTCAGGAAAATTTAAACTATTAAATGCATAACCTAACACCTGAGTAATTATTGAACAGACCACATATTTACCTCACACACTTCCAATTACACCTCTTCAGATCCTGCTCAACCTTCATTAGGTCCTGAACCACCTTCTCCCACTTAGCCCCTTGACATCCCACTTGACTGGACCTGATCTGGAAAGCTCAATCTCTGCACCACTAGACCCAACCCAACAGGACTCATGCCAGACCTGACCCAATCCAACTCAACCCTACCCGCAACCACCACACCCTGGCCAAAACAAGAAATCCTCCCCCAGACCCAAAACCCTCCATTTCTGTCCCCTGCTAGACCCCATTTCTCCCACCCACCTTGACCTTCCTAAACATTGCAGCCCTTCCATGACCTCCTTGAAGCCTGCCAAATTAACCACTTGACATCCTATGCATTCCCATTTGGCATCCTACCCACCTTGTATTCTGTCCCCTACGCAGCTGGCAGCCTATTTACCCAGCACCCTACTTATCTGACATCCTACCCTGCTCTATATTTACCTGGCACCCTACCATCTATCCATCTTTGCATTATACCCTGGCACCCAACCCACATGCAGCTGGCATCCTACTTGCTTAGCACCCTACACCCTATCCATCTGACATCCTACCAGCACATTTGACAGATGTCAAAGTGGCTGTCAGGAACTTTAAATTTCAGAATATGACAGTTGACTGCTGTAAAAAGGGGCACTGTCTTCCTTCCTCCCAAAGTTCCGTGTTACAAAAGAATAGTTGGAATAGAAGCAAGGCTCTGTAATTCTGCAAGAGCCCTGATTGAAATCTCTTCTCAGAAATGTAAAGCTCCCCTCTTTCATTAAAAAAATGGCCAAAGTGGCAACCTGCTTGTGATTGCAATTGTTTGGTAAATGTTATGTGCAAAATTTCAGCATTTTGCGTATTAGCTGAATTTTACCAAAAATCAGCAGGGTGAAAATTTTGGGAAGTTTCATGGAGTTTCTCTCCAAGCCTTAGTGAGTTTTCTCACATAATTTTATGCTGCTCACATTATTACATACACAACATTCTTTCAAGCCTATCATTCGCACCATCTTGCAGTCACCCCAGTCAGACCACTTGCTACAAGAAACCATTGCATTAAGACCCTGCCAGTCTGGTTGAAAGTTGTCACCTGGGTCCATGTGATATCTGACTCAATCCCTTGTTTTGTCTTATTCCAAGAGAAAACATCCCACAGTAGGGCAGAAATAAGTTATGGAGTGCCCGACATTTCGTTCCCCACCTCCTGTGAGGAGAGACCCGCTTTAGTGAGAAATAACGTTAACTGCTAATATGGTGATGCCCAGAACTGTATATCCCTGTAATTAACTAACTTCATTATTAAGTACTAAACCCACTATCAGTATTGCAAATGTATTCTTAACATGCCCAAACTTCCACCCTATTTCACAACTCATTCTGTCTCATACTGGCATTAGTAGCATGAAGAGACCAGCACTTCATGACATCATCTTCTCCTCACCTCAGAGAAGGAAGCCACAGACTCTGAAGAGGAATTATTGGCAAGGCTATCTCCTACATCCTCTGCTAGCTCAGATACGGACACCTAGATACCTTATTGAGAGTATGGTTGGGAGCACATTCTTGTGAGCACATCACTGCCACATGTCTGCAGTTGATTGAAGAAGAAATGCCCCAAAGACTGTTATAGACAAGGCACTTGCTTAGCTCCAGGATGGATAGGATCCCACGATGTTAGCCATTCAGAACTTCATTCAAATACACAAGTTGACACAAAAGCAGGAGACAGTTTGTTTGAGACATTTGGGACAATGACTCAAAGGTTAAAGGACTCCACCAATGGCAGAATACACCAAGCTACCAGTAAGTGCTATGTGCTGCCTCTGACATGCGAGTGCCTGGCTGCCTTTCTGGATAGGTTAGCAGCCACTATGGAGACCCAGGCTCGCGACACTTGGTATGTGCCAGATATATGCACTCAGCTGCACACCATCACTTCTTTAGAGCTTATGGCAAGGCAACAGGGAAAAGGAGGGACCGTGATCTCACTCTCAGTGCCCTGTCCTCACAAGAAAACAGGGTGCTGTCTTCTAGAGTCAGCACCCTGCCAGACGAGGAAGCATGTATAGGCAGCCTAAAGGCTCCTCTCAGGACACTCCAAAAATACCTGGCTCCTCAGCTCCACCCTGGTACCAAACTCCCACACAGTACAAGTTCAAGCTGCAGAGAGTCAACCTACATCAGGTAGGACACAATCAGGATGTCTAGGCCCTCTGGCCACAAATGCCAACTTGGGTCACCCATCCAAAACTTCCAGGCTAACAGAGTCTATCCATGTGTTGCAGGATATAGATGCAATCTAGATGTGTGGGAGGGAAAAGAAAAAGAAAACCTTATGACAGTGACTCTTCATTATAAATACAGTATCACATTTTAAAACATATGTTCACTTTTCAACATAAGCTATGAGAGCGAGTATCATTTTAGTTGTAGCTATAGGAATTAATGAATTGAACTTTGTCATGATTGAATGTGTGTGTATCAGGTGTTGTGAAAGATTCCAATTTTGAAAAACCTTAACAACATGAAACATACAAAAAGATCAAACCCTGAAGCTGCGCTTGCAGCTTGGATTATACAGGGAATGCTGGCCTCAACAGCATCAATATATTTGCATAAAGTGAAAGATGATTTCACACATCTCAGTTCCAGTGAATGAGGCATTGTAGGTGCTTTTCCACCCAAAGAATATCCTCATGTTTTCACTTGGCATAATGCTGTGGCTCTTTTGGATCCTCATTGTCCATCACATAACCTTGGTATTCAAAGTTTGTGAGAAGATTTGTAGCTCGGGTGCTCGTTGCTGTGGTTCTGTTCGCCGAGCTGGAAGTTTTTGTTGCAAACATTTCGTCCCCTGTCTAGGTGACATCCTCAGTGCTTGGGAGCCTCCTGTGAAGCGCTTCTGTGGTGTTTCTCCGGCATTTATAGTGGCCTGTCCCTGCCGCTTCTGGTTGTCAGTTTCAGCTGTCCGCTGTAGTGGCCGGTATATTGGGTCCAAGTCTATGTGTTTGTTGATGGAGTTTGTGGATGAGTGCCAAGCTTCTAGGAATTCCCTGGCTGTTCTTTGTTTCGCTTGCCCTATAATGGTAGTGTTGTCCCAGTCAAATTCATGTTGCTTGTCGTCTGCGTGTGTGGCTACTAGGGATAGCTGGTCGTGTCGTTTCGTGGCTAGTTGATGTTCGTGGATGCGGATCGTTAGCTGTCTTCCGGTTTGTCCTATATAGTGTTTTGTGCAGTCCTTGCATGGGATTTTGTACACTACGTTGGTATGTCCTCCAGTTACCCAGAGCAGAGACCGTAAGGATTCAGCTGTTTCCTCTTCCTGCACAGATCTGGTATGAACATCCAGGTAAGACCTGCATGGAAACTAACTCACCGTTTCCCAAGTTGTTTAGGAGCTGAGAAGTTATCCCATTGCTTAACTGTAACTTGTAACTATTCAAAATGCCAAGGATTCAAAATGACTATTCAAATAGCTACATTTTCTTTAAAAAAAGGTGATATTATGTTGAACATAGCAACATGAAATTAACTTGAGAATCACTGCAGAGGCATAGAGATGCATGAAAACAGACCAACTTGTCTATGCCAACCAGATATCCTAAATAAATGTAGTCCCGTTTGCCAGCACCTGGCCCATATCCCTCTAAAACCTTCCTATTCATATACCCATCCAGATGCCTTTTCAATGCTACAATTGTACCAGCCTCCACCACTTCCACTGGCAGTTCATTCCATACACGCACCATCCACTGCATGAAAAAGTTGCCTTTTAGGTCCCTTTTAAATTTTTCCCCTGTCACCCTAAACCTAAGCCCTCTGGTTCTGAATTCTGCCAACCAAGGGAAAAAACCTTGTCTATTTATCCTATCCATGCCCCTCATGATTTATAAACCTCTATAAGATCACCCCTCAGCCTCTGATGCTCCAGGAAAAACAGCCCCAGCCCATTCAGCCTCACCCTATAGCTCAACCCCTCCAAACGTGCCAACATCTTATAACACCTTGTAGGCCTTTTCTGAACCCTTTCAAGTTTTACAACATCTTTCCAAAAGGAGGGAGACCAGAATCGCACATAATATTCCAAAAGTGGCCTAACCAATGTCCCGTACAGCTTGTACATGACCTCCCAACTCCTGTACTCAATGCTCTGACCAATAAAGGAAAGCATACTGAACACCTTCTTCACTATCCTATCAGCCCGAGACTCCACTTTCAAGGGACTATGATCCTGCACTCCAGGGTCTCTTTGTTCAGCAACACTTCCGAGGACCTTACCATTAAGTGTATAAGTCCTGCCCTGATTTGCCTTTCCAAAGTGCAGCACCTCACATTTATCTAAATTATAGCCCATCTGCCATTCCTCAGCCCATTGGCCCGTTGTTTTCTCAGGTAACCCTCTTCGCTGTCCACTAAACCTCCAATTTTGGTGCCATCTGCAAACTTACTAACTATACCTCTTTTGTTTACATCCAAATTATTTAGATAAATGATGAAAAGTAGTGGACCCAGCACTGGTCCTTGTAGCACTCCACTGGTGACAGGCCTCCAGTCTGAAAAGCACCTGTGCACCACCACCCTCTATCTTCTACCATCGAGCCAGTTCTGTACAAGGACATGTTTCTGCAGAAGTATGACAAAGAACTGTATATTACTGAATGGAAAAATATAGTTCAATAATATGTGGATTGCTGCATGGTAGGTCTTCAATACTCCAGATACTCGCCAAGGTCTTAGGAGGGCTAAGTTAAACAATGATGGAAATGTGTTGCTGGAGAAGCGCAGAAGGTCAGGCAGCAAAACAGGAGAATCGACGTTTCGGGCATTAGCCCTTCTTCAGGAATGAGGAAAGTTTGTCCAGCAGGCTAAGATAAAAGATAGGGAGGAGGGACTTGGGGGAGGGGCGTCGGAAATGTGATAGGTGGAAAAAGGTCAAGGTGAGGGTGATAGGACAGATTGGGGTGGGGGCGGAGAGGTCGGGAAGAAGATTGCAGGTTAGGGAGGCGGTGCTGAATTTGATGGATTTGACTGAGACAGGCTGGGGGGAGTGGAAATGAGGAAACTGGTGAAATCCAAGTTCATCCCTTGTGGTTGGAGGGTTCCTAGCCGGAAGATGAGGCGTTCTTCCTCCAACCGTCGTTTGGCTGTGGTCTGACGATGGAGGAGTCCAAAGACCTGCATATCCTTGGTGGAGTGGGAGGGGAAATTGAAATGTTGAGCTACAGGGTGGTTGGGTTGGTTGGTCCGGGTGTCCCAGAGGTGTTCTCTGAAACGCTCCGCAAGTAGGCGGCCTGTCTCCCCAATATAGAGGAGGCCACATCGGGTACAGAGGATGCAATAGGTGATATGTGTGGAGGTACAGGTGAATCTGTGGTGGATATGGAAGTTTCCTTTGGGGCCTTGGAGGGAGGTGAGAGGGGAGGTGTGGGCGCAAGTCTTGCACCTCCTGCGGTTGCAGGGGAAGGTGCTGGGAGTGGAGGTTGGGTTGGTGGGGGGTGTGGATCTGACGAGGGAGTCACGGAGGGAGTGGTCTTTACGGAATGCTGACAGGGAGGGGAGGGAAATATATCCTTGGTGGTGGGGTCCGTTTGGAGGTGGCGGAAATGACGGCGGATGATGCGCTGTACATGGAGGTTAGTGGGGTGGTAGGTGAGGACCAGTGGGGTTCTGTCCTGGTGGCGGTTGGAGGGGCGGGGTTCAAGGGCGGAGGATCGGGAAGTGGAAGAGATGCGGTGGAGGGCATCGTCGATCACGTCGGGGGGGAAATTGCGGTCCTTGAAGAAGGAGGCCATCTGGGATGTGCGTTTTTGGAACTGGTCCTCCTGGGAGCAGATGCGGCGGAGTCGAAGGAATTGGGAGAATGGGATGGCGTTTTTTGCAGGGGGCAGGATGGGAGGAGGTGTAGTCCAGGTAGCTGTGGGAGTCGGTCGGTTTGTAGTAGATGTCCGTGTTGATCCGGTCGCCTGAGATGGAAATAGAAAGGTCGAGGAAGGGGAGGGAGGAATCTGAGACTGTCCAGGTGAATTTGAGGTCGGGGTGGAAGGTGTTGGTGAAGTGGATGAACTGTTCAACTTCCTCGTGGGAGCACGAGGCAGCGCCGATACAGTCATCGATGTAGCGGAGGAAAAGGTGGGGGGTGGGGCCAGTGTAGTTGCAGAAGATGGATTGTTCCACATATCCTACGAAGAGGCAGGCATAGCTGGGGCCCATGCGGGTGCCCATGGCTACTCCTTTCGTTTGGAGGAAGTGGGAGGATTGGAAAGAGAAGTTGTTCAGGGTGAGGACCAGTTCAGTCAGTCAAAGGAGGGTGTCAGTGGAAGGGTACTGGTCGGTACGGCGGGAAAGGAAGAAGCGGAGGGCTTTGAGTCCTTCGTGATGGGGGATGGAGGTGTACAGGGACTGGATGTCCATGGTGAAAATAAGGCGTTGGGGACCGGGGAAGCGAAAATCATGGAGCAGGTGGAGGGCGTGGGTGGTGTCCCGAACGTAGGTGGGGAGTTCTTGGACTAAGGGGGACAGGACGGTGTCAAGGTAGGCGGAGATGAGTTTGGTGGGGCAGGAGCTGGCGGAGACAATGGGTCGGCCGGGGCAGTCAGGTATGTGGATTTTGGGCAGGAGGTAGAAGCGGGAGGTGCAGGGTTGTGGGACTATGAGGTTGGAGGCGGTGGATGGGAGATCCCCCGAGGTGATGAGGTTATGGACCGTCCATAACCTCATCACCTCGGGGGATCTCCCATCCAGCAATACATTTCCATCTCTGATCTCCAGCATCTGCAGACCTCATTTTCTCTTCTAAGTTAAACAATGACCAATCATGAAGAAATCAAAATATGTGCATTGGCCTATCTAATTAATTAATTAAAATAGTGGAGAAGTATTTTACTCTAACCACAACTACCTATGTTGCCCACAGTATATTAACTGAGTGAGAATTATTTTAAATAATAGGGAAGAGTTTGGAATTGCAGTCGTCACTTCGTCTGATTACAGGAAATAGGAATATGAATTGCCTCTTAAAGGAGACTTTGGGCTTAGATGACATCTTCACCTTACCTGCAAAGGGTTAAAGTATTTAACAATAAAAATAGTTTTAATGGATTAGGTTGAGATTTAATTCCATCGAAGCTGCAGTGAACACGTTACAGACATTTTGGATTAGTGATGCTGATTTAACAGAAGAGAATTACTACAATTATCCTTTTAATTAAAAGAAGTCTGCAGCGTTTTACCATAAAGATAAAAACTTGCATAATTATCCAGTTAGCAAAAGTTTGAAATCAAACATGTTTATACAAGTAATAACGGTACAAAAAATGTCTGGCACCTTGAAACAGTTTTTGAAAGTAATGAGGAAATATGAAGTTCTCAAATACCTTTACAGCAGTTGGATAACAGAGCTTGCCAGATTTCTATGTGGGCTTACAACAAATGCAGGTTGTCAGATTTCTATATAACTTCATCAGTCATTTAATGTGATATTTGTGGATACTTTCCCGATGCTCTAAAAAGTTGTTCATTTTTACTGAATGATCTCATTTTTTCCTGCAAACATTTAGCGTTTCTCTCCTTTGCAGACATTTAGACTATCCAAAAGATCTCTTAGGATTGGCACTAAATTATTTTTGTTGTTAGTCTTTCAGCAGGTATAGCAATGCCATATTGCTCAATTTTCAATCTTCCACTCTCCTCTTTCCTCCCCCAGCCCAAACTATAAGGTCAGTTTCCAACGTATGCCACTTCATTGTAATTGTTGCACGATTAGGGACCATTATAGTTGTGATGGCAATTTCCATCTGGGGTCACTTTTTTATCACACAGAGGTCAGTGAGCCAACTGAATAAAAAAGGGCTTAAAGCCTAGAATATTTGCAGCTGAATGGGAAACGTTATCAGCCATAATGTTTACAGCTCCTTTGCTACTCATTAATGAAGTAGTACCAATTGTCAGCATTCAGTCTCCAGAGAACAGTTAAAGAAAACCAGCTGCTGGGCCCAGCAGGCCAAGTTAAACAGGGAATCAGCCATTGATGAGACAGGCAATAAGGAATTTTGAGCCATATTTTCCAATCTACAAATAAGCCACTAGAAACCAAAACAATAACTAATTCTTAGGATTTTACGCATGTTAAAATACAGACATTATCAAATACTAAACACAGTGGACTACCAGATAAAACAGTTAGATATAATTAATTATGTAGAACATGGATTCAATTTGCCTGTAAGGCCAACAATTGTAGTCATGAGGGCCCCACTGATGAAGATTTGAGATAGACTACTACTGTCCAGTTGAAAAGCACTTGAGAACTGGCCCAACTGCCAACAATCTGTGGGATCAGAGATACCATGCTGAGTTACAGCATACAGAGTTCAAAGACAGTTAGAAGTTGTCGGAAAAGATTGAGCACTCACTACATATTGCCTGAAGAGTTTGATACCTAGGTGATTTTGGGGTTTTATTTTTTCAGCAGTTTTCAGTAAATTGCTATAATAGGTTAGTGATCGGTCAAGCTTATTGGCTGTGGCAATGCACAAAAGACACAAGAGCGGCAGACAAATCCATCCCCAAAATGCCTGGAAAAATTTCAATCACAGGTTGCTGGAAATTGAAAGGCAAGACTCTCTTCAGAACTGGTTCTGTCCAATGCTCAGTAGCGGCCCCATCAATAATAACATAGGACAAAACTAACATTTGACTGAGAAGGTACATGGCAACAGTGAAGGGTTACAGAGCTCAAGAAGCCAGAGTTGGTGAGATCAGGAAAAGAGCCAGTGTCTGAGCTAGAGAAGTGGGACCAGAAATGGAGAAGCCTGGGTTACTGAGCTGATTAGACAAAGAGAGAGAGAGAGAGAGAGAGAGAGAGAGAGAGAGAGAGAGAGAGAGAGAGAGAACCTGCAGGGGTTGTAGGAAAGAGAAACAAAGAGGTCATTGCAGAGCTCAGGGGAAGAGACAACAGGAGGCTGCAGTGGTGGTGGAAGGCAAGGAAGACAGAGAGAGGCAGGCTGCAGCAGTCAGGGAGGAAAGGCAATCAGGGCAGCTGCAGAAGTGGGGTGCAAAGAACAGATTGAGAGTAACAGTCAAAACGATGGTGAAAAGACAGAGAAGTTTCAGGAATTAGTGGATAAAGATGGGGGGCTTCAAGTATTGTGGGTGAAGAGAGAAGGTAGGGGAAGCTGCAAGAGTAAGGAGATAAAAGATGGATGGAAGAGGCTTCAAGAGTGGGACAGAGGAGAGGGGAGAATGCAGGTATTGGAGGGCATGATGACACCGGAAGGTGACTGCATACAATGAGGGAAAGAGAGCAGTCAATAGGAGCCAGAGGAAGAGAGAAGGGGAAATTGCAGGATGTTGAAGGGGGACAGCAGCAGAACAGAGGTGAAAATGAGAAAGGTAGAGGGTTCATGGCTGAGAGATGGAGGCTAAAAGGCAGATTAGGAAGGAAAGCTGCAAGAGGGAGAGAAGAGGTGGCTACATGTGGGTGGTGAGAGGGGACAGGAAGAGATCCTATGAGAGAGGATAGATAGATAAGTGTGAGGAGACAGTAGGATGCAGTGTGGAGCTGTGAGGAGATTGGGGTTGCAGAACAATGCTAATAGTTTTAAATTTGTTAACACACAAATATTCATCAATGAAAAATAAGGAAAAGGGAAACGACTGATGTAATGAATTATCTTGTAAACTGATGCTTTGCTTGTGTATTGTGGCTTCAAGTTCTTTAGACAGTTGGCAATTCTTGAGGATACTAATTAATTCCCAAATCTGAAAAATGTGAGGGGAGGACAAAAGCTGAGGGATGTTTGGAGCGAAATAGGGAGAATCATTAGGGATAATCATTTCTTTCTTGTTCCTACTCTGCTTTATGTTTGCTTTCTGAAGTGGACAGGTCACCCACTTGACTAGTTGAAAATTCATCAGTTTTCAATATCTGATTGTGTGCAAGTAATTTATGAGCAGCTAGGGAAGGACTATACCCACAGCAGAATAAATTTCTGAGGAAACCACTTATTTAGCATTTCCATCATCTGATTCTTGAAAACTTCAGGCTCACAACAATAATTCAAGCAATCAATTTCAACCAATGTGTATTTTCCAGGCCAGTACGCCAGAACTGGCATATAATTGCTGATCAAGGAAGGCAAAACTTGTTTTGTCTCAAATGAAGGAAATTATAGGAATTGGGAAGTTATGTTGAGGTTATTCAGGACATTGGTGAGGCCTCTCTGGAATATTATGTTCAGTTCTGGTCACCCAGTTATTGGATGTTGTGAGGTATGGAAGGTTTGAGTTATATAGAAAGGTAGGACAGCCCGGTACTTTTTTCACTGAAGCATAGGAGCTCGACCGGTGATTTGACAGAAGTTTATAAAATAATGAGAGGTAGAGATAGAATTTTTGGTAATTGTCTTTTTCCTAGGATGAGGAATTTCAAGACTAGGGGACACATTTTTAAAGTGAGAGCAGAGAGCTTTAAAAAGACATCAACTTTTTTTTTTACACAGAATGAACTTCCTGAGGAAGTGGTGGATGCAAGTACAATTACAACATTTAAAAGACATTTGGAAAGATACATGAATAGGAAAGATCTGGAAGGATAAGGGCCAAGGAGCAGGCAGGTGGGACTCTTTTACTTTGGAATTATGTTTGACGTGGATTGGTTGGACCGAAGCTCTGTTTCTGTGCTGTATGGTTCTATGACTCTATAACTACTTGATCGTTGTTACTGCTTCTGTGACGTCACCATCCGGTCCTAGATGAGCTGAATTTTTCCAATTAAGGATTCAATCCCCAATACAAACTCTACTCCCTAGCTTATAATCATTCTCCTTTTCTGGCCACTAATTTTGGTTGAAACAATAGTTCATGAACTCAGTACTTGACCCAGAGTTGAGCTTTGACAGAATTTCCTCTCCATTACCATGATCATCTCTTTCCACCCAGGGGTCATTACCCATCAATTATTGAAGAGCTCATTCATGCTTTTGTTAACTTCAGCTTCAACTACTCCAATGCTGCTGTGGTCAGATCTGACATTGGTCAGTACAGAAATTATGCACCAGGTACACTTAAATCTACGCTCTGTGCATTTGAGAAAAAATGGTAGTTGTACCAGAAAAAGTCAATGGCCATCTGGATACAAAACTAATTAAGGAATCCAAAACAAAGAATGGCTATCTATCAGACCAGAGTTGGGTACACAGTTGGTGCTAAGAACATTAATTACTTAAATGTTAAGGGCATAATTTCAAAGTTATGGCAAAAGGGAAGACAGTAATAAAGTAAAAGGTAAAGTCACCACACTCCTACCAGACCATAGGGCTGCTCTTCCATTAGAGAAAGACAACTGATGGTGGCTTAGCCTGAGGGTCAAAATGTTTCAGGCAAGCAAGGAGATTGTCAAGGTAACCTCAGTTGGTGTGGGAATTGGACGCATGCTTTTGGACTCTTTCTGCATTGCAACCAGCTGTCCAGCCAACTAATTGCCACAGTAATAGACACAAAGGTTGGTGGAATGGGCAACATATTCAATACAGAAAGTGATAAGTAATAGAATTTGCTAAGAACAGAGAAGAGACAGTACAAGTTAAAGAGAACAATGTTAAGGAGTTTTCAGAACAGAGAGAAGACCTGTGCATTGTTAAAGATCAAACCAAACCCTTTCACACATAGCAAGGAGATAGCCTCGATCCAAACTTTCACCTTATGTAAAGACAGGTAGAAGGTGCTATGTTCCAAATGTGATTTGATAAGTCAAGCTACTAGGCTTTAAGCAAAACATACTTTACTCACAAAGCACAGTTAAAATACAAACAAAAAAATAATTGCCATAATTTTAACTATTGAATACTTAACAATATTATACTATTTAACTACTACTCATCAACATCCTATGAGCCCCTTTAGCAACGGCAAATTCAGCAATATAGATTTCCTTCACTTATTCTCGTTTCCAGTCCAAGAGAAAGAACACCAACAGAATGAATCTAGCACCAGAGAGAGACCTCAAGTTTTTTTTTGCAGCAGCAGCATCTTCAACTCCAAAACCCCAGCTCAAAATCTGAATGCAAAACTAAAACCTTGGATCTGTGTGAGTCTTAGTCCACCCACTCATGCTTTTTTTGATTGCTTTAAATAAAATTTAAATTTAAAGCTATTTACTCTGCTTTCCATGGAGCAAAGATCTCATCACCAGGTTTACAAGAGACCTCTTCAAAAGAAATAGTTCAGAACAAATCCCTCTTAAAGGAACATCTTGTGACAGCTTAAAGACCAATAACATCTAAGGAAAAAGAGATATAAATGATCTAGTGACCACACACATATCATGCAACAAAATGTAATATTTAAGATTTTTATTATAACCAAACCAAAAATCACATTGACTTATTATGCTACCTCTTATTGAAGTCTGGTGGTCACAACATGGCTCATGAAGCAAATAGGTTCCTTCACTTTATAAACAGAGGTAGACTACAAGTCAAACTACATGTAACACTAGTTTGGCTTCAGTATTAATAAATGCCCAATTCTGGGCACATATGTCATGAAAATTTGGAGGGGTCACAAAAGAAATTTACCAGAATAGCTCCAGGGATGGGTGATTTCAGTTATGTGAACAGACTGCAAAAACTGTGGTTGTTTTCCTTCACTGGGTTTGGCCAGATTCACACTGCTCTTGATATCATAATAGCCTTGGATCAAAAATGGTCAAGAGCTGAGCTCCAGCTGATTGCCCTTTTCAATCCAGATTAAAATCAAGCTGAAGGAGCCCTAAAAAAGCTGGAGATAATGGAAATCGCAGTGGAAAATTCTACACTGTTGGAGTCACACTTGGCACAAAGGAAGGTGATAGTGACTGCTAGAGGTAAATCATTCAATACCAGGAGTTCCTCAGGGTACTGCCCTTGATCCAACTATTTCAACTGTTTCACCAATCACTTTCCTTCTAGACATTTTCTATTCAACCTATTCAGTTATGTTATTAATATGTTTGGAACAGGTTGGACCTGAACCCAGATCTTCTGGCTCAGAGGTAGAGCTATTACAACTACACCACTAGAGTCAAATAACTTTCCTTCTATCATTATTGCATAAAGTTCAGTATCACTCAAAACTCTTTAGATACTGAAGCAGTTCAAGTCCATAAACAACTGGACAACCATCAGACCTCAAGTGATAAGTGGCAAGTAACATCTGTGTCATATAAATGTCAGGCAAATAACCATCCAATAACAAAAAATCTAACAGTCTTCCTCTAACATTCAATGGTATTACCATTCCTGAATACTCCATTGTATATATCCTTGATTAACAAGTAATGAACAATTCTTTGCTTGGCTAGTACTGCAAAAGAAGTTCATGTAACAAACATTAAATCATGTAGCCAGTAGAACATAGCTGCTGCATATTATTACGTCTTCTGTGAAAGGGAGTTTGTTTGCTGTCTGCCAGAAAGAAGGGCTTTTGCCCGAAATGTCGATTTTCCTGCTCCTCGGATGCTGCCTGGCCTGCTATGCTTTTCCAGCACTACTCTGATCTAAACTCTGGTTTCCAGCATCTGCAGTCCTCACTTTTGCCTAGAGACTCCAAGGTTCTGGATTCAGAAGTCTCACCCATTTCGACCAGATTCCATTTTCACTGGTAGGGAAAACGTAGCAGGGCATTAATAATGCAAGGGAAATCTAAACTCAGCAGGATCTTAGTTCCCTCAGGCTTTATTCCAGTTATTTATTTATATTTTAAGTCCTTACAATTCACTGCTAAACCCCATGCCAGTCATCCACTCCCACTCACATCTCATATATTCTATGCCAACTAATGGCCCATACCCACTCCTTATGACCCCTCGTATCTCAATATGGACACAAACCACCCCCCTTCAGGAGTCAAGTTCAAACAGATTGCACTTTAAAAAAAAGTCATAACTTCAACACTCCCTAAAGTGTAGATGCAAATGTTCTTGACTCTCGAATCCTCAGCCCTTTAAAAATTACCATCTTGGGGTTAAAAAAACCTGTCAGACATTTACAATAAATATCTGTTGACATTATCCCAAGATCTTTAATTATATCATTCTTAATGCATGGCTGCTTTCCACAACCTATAATTATCTCAGCAGGGTGTCTGTGTCCACCATTTGATTGGCAATTTAGAGATTATTAAAGGATTAGCAGTCTATGACGTGTGGTGATGAAAACAAGTTTGTTTGTTTATTAATAAGAAATGAAAGTGCTAGACAGTAATTGAACAATTTGAATGGGCTCTCAGGAACAGGAGTGTAACAAGCACTGTTTAGATATTTAGAATTTAATTTTATTTCATCTGAATAAGTTTCCTGACATCTGTCCATGATGGATGCTGAGTGACTGGCTTGGAGGGTTCAGGAGCAAAGGATAGAAGGCAATGTGTTAGAATTAGGTTTGCTTCAAGAGATATAAAGGACCCAGAGGTTGGTTGGCATTGAGGGAATGATATAATTTGAAGTGGGTGAGTTGGCATGGATGGGGTTTGAAGAATAGTTTTGATGAGGTAAGGCCAAAGGGTAAGCGCCTAAAATATGTACAAATAACTGAAACACTGTCCCAGCGAACCTCAACAATCGGCAGTTTCTGTCACCACCTCTGATCTGTTTCCCAAGGTGGTGAGACTTCAAACTGTACCTGCCTTCCTCTTCCCTCAGAATGAAAATCCTACCAGTCAGAGGAATTTTTCCTTTGGTAGTTACAAGGTAGGTAATTTCCCCATTGGTGATATCTACATCAGAATCAAAACTCCAGGCCCAAGTGTTAATACAAAGGGAGTGCTACTGTCTTTGCTGAATGTCTACTGAAGGTCTGATGTTATTTAAGCTGTTACGCACTCTGTTTAACCTTTTCTCTTAAAAAGAGAAACTTGCTTAATACCTTTGGTTTTTGGTAATTTGGTTCTTTTTATTTCCATTTTTACTAAGCTGGTGTTTTCCTGCATTCCTAGATCCAGTTGGGACACAGCATGGTTCCTTTCATGATTGGCACATTTTCTTCCCTTGTTTCCAGAATTCAGTTATGCGTGTTTGAATAGTGTCTCTTACAGTTTGTTATGGTTTCCTTTGCTCCTGACAACACCAGTTATTTTAATTCTCAGAAAAAAAATCAGGAGTGGGAGATTCATCAACAAGGACTATTAAAAAAAACCTTTAAAAAAATGACTTCTAAACAAAACAACTCTGTTGATGGACATGTTTTAATTACACAACTTGAGGGGACAGGCAGACAGAATTTGTGCATTTGATGAGGTGAGGAATAGCAATGTAGCATATTTTTACAGCATATTTCCATTTGTGAAACTTTTCAATTTTCTCTGAAACACAGACTCATCCTGGCTATCATCCAAGCATTCTGTGCTTGTTTCCCTAATCCAGTGTTTTAGCTCCCCGTAATCTAGTATTCCCCAAATAAATCATAAATAGTTTGAAACAAACCAGTCAAAAACAATTACAGAAAATAGGTGAAAAAAAAGAGGGGTTAGCAAAAGTAACAAAGCTGTTGAGGGTCATTTAATGATTTATAGGTCTTAAACACACTATGACAATTTTGCTGACACTGTAGAACATTAGATGCTCGATTCTTTCCAAGAACTAGCTTATTACATACATCAAGTAGGTATGGACCAACCCATAGACTGGCACCTGTCAATGCTGCTCATGAATTGTTCACAAGAATATAAACAAAAATGGCCAGGAAAACTTACCACGTGATTTTGTTTTCCTCCAGAGGGGAAATAGTTGCATTTTTCAAAGCAATTAGTACCTGGTATGCAAAGGACGAATCCAGTGCAGTGAAATTATGTGGCACTACATACACTTAGATCTGCAGTAATTTCCATTTTAAATTTCAGGTGTTTGTGGAAAATATTTCCTGAGTTTTGTTATTTATTTTGAAAGTAAATAGGAAGTTATTGCCCTTGGCATCAAAGCAATATTTCGCTGAGTAAGGCATCAAAGAACCTAAACAGAATTGAAGTTAATGGGAATCAAGGTGAAAAGCTCACTGCTTATAGAGTTATGTTCAGCACAAAGGAAGATGACTGTGTTTGCTAGAAACCAATTATCATAGAATAGAATCACTACAGTGTGGAAACTGGCTATTCAGCCCAACAAGTCCACATCTCCGAAGAGTAACTCATCCAGACCCTTCCCTTACCCTATTACTCTACATTTTTTCCTGACTAATGCACCTAACCTACACATCCCAAAACACTACAGACAATTTAGCATTGCCAATTCACCTGAACTGCACATCTTTCGACTGAGAGAGGAAACTGCAGCACCCAGAAGAAACCCACGCAGACACGGGGAGAATGTATAAACTCCACAGACAGTCACTCGAGGCAGGAATCAAACATGAATCCCTGGTGCTGTGAGGCAGCAATGCTGACCACTGAGCCACTCTAAATTACCTTAGATATCACTGCAGGAATTTGGCTGGGCAGTTTTCTTGCCCCAACTATCTTTACCTCCTTCAAAATTTCTTCCCTCAAATACAAGATGAGAAGTAGGGTTGGTTACTGATGATAATACCACAAAGCTCCATTTACAATTTCTTAATAACGAAACAGTCACCTGTATGGCAACAAGACTTGGACAACATTAAGCATGAGCTAACCGGGGAAGTAACATTTGGACCCAAAAGTGCTAGGTAATGATTATTTCTAACAACTACAGGTTTAATCACTTTCCCCTCAACCGCACTGCCAATTCTGAAGCCTCACCATCAACATCCTGGGGGCCCCAATTAACCAGAAACCTAACCAGATAAGCCACATAAATACTGTAGCTACAGTCTGGCTATGTGGTGACAAATAATTCAGTTATGAACTCCAAAAAGCCTCTCCTCTATCTAATTACACTGCAAATGTACTGGCAGCAAGAAGAGTGCAGCAGTCCAAGATGGTAGCTTATCATTATCTTCAAGGACAATTAGAGTTGGCAATAAAAAGTGGTCTTGCCAACAATGTCCACATTCCATGAACAAATAAAAACAAGTGCATTTTCAATGAACCTCTTGAAACACCAACTAATTATTTGTTTACACTACAACAATGCACAAAACCATACTGCTATCAGAAAATTATGGAAAAACACTTGGTATATTCGTAGCCATTTAAATCAAACTATTCTCAATGGATTGGTTCTACCTGAGGGCTTTATTTTTTGCTGCGACACTTGTGTTGTGATTACATTTACTTATACATTTCAAAAGTTACTGAAAAAGTTACAAAATGATAAAAGATCTTTTACGCAATAATAGATCCTCACTATGGAATTGAGCAGATCATTTCATACCTTCTTGCTTTTGCAATGATTTTACTTTAGTTGAACCAGCAACTTGCCCAAAATCATTTTAATGCTTCAACTTAAATATTCTCGACAGCCAATAAGGGGAGCTTAATTCATGTAAATACAAAACCCAAATATTTTCATCGAAGCTACTAAACATCTAAATTACACTGCACTGTATGGTGTATTAAATAAGCCTGCTGTGTAAACTTGCTGTTCTCACAAATCAGTAAATTTTTTAAAAATACATAAATTTGGGAAAATATTGCAGCCAAAATGAATCTAGCCACATCTGTAGCTAAAAACACTAATGTCAAAATAAATTAATAAAATCCTCTCAAAGCTGCAAGAATATCTACTGCACTCCATCAGAAAAATAATAGGCTAGAATTTCTTTGAAAAAGATGTAAGCTATGCATCATGTGCTATATCAATTTCCGTGATTTAATTTTACCAAATATTTTTACAATACATGATGAAAATCCTATTCAAAGTCTCCCAGTAGC
This sequence comes from Chiloscyllium plagiosum, assembly GCF_037043375.1. NCBI lineage: Eukaryota > Metazoa > Chordata > Chondrichthyes > Orectolobiformes > Hemiscylliidae > Chiloscyllium > Chiloscyllium plagiosum. The sequence goes on from NW_028270157.1 coordinate 39,353,932, forward strand.
AACAGAAATTTGGTAATCAAAGAAATTAAGAAAATAATTTATAGGGAACTTTTTGTAAAGTAGCTGAGTTATATTAAAAAGGATTTGGTGGTGACTTAATTTTTTTTGATGATTTGAAATATAATCTCTACACGCCAATAAAAAGAAAGGTTAAGACTTAAAAGCTGTTATTTCTTTGTAACTTAAAGGAAAAGAAAACTGTTTTGAGAACACTGAAACTAATACCCTCATTTTACAACTTTAGAAGAAATCGACTTGCCTGTTGGTGGTAGATTCCTGTGCTCAGGTTCCCACTAACTTACTCCTGGGAAAATATAAACACTGCTTTTTCAAGAATATTATTCACCTCCCAACGATGCCCTAGTTTCACTGCAAACGTCTGGCAGTGAACTCTGCAGCTTAGGCTCTACCAGCAGGTAGGTCAGTCAATATATGTTAACACTATGAGTGATGATCATGTTTGAAAGTAGCTTCAAACTTATTAGTACGCAGTGTTGCATTCTACTCAAATAAGCAGTTTCTTTCCAACTAACAAGAATGATGCAAAAAAGTCCTTCAGCAATTGGAATCAATCGCAATATCAGAATTGAACAGCAAACTAGTTATACTCAGTTATGTCAAACACATTTAGTTTTAAATCTTTAAGTGTTGTTTTTAATAGAACAGGAATGTTCTGCCAAAGTAAAATCTTTAATGATGTGACTCTGCACTCACTATATTACCTTTCCCTCTCCCAATTTTCTATTCTTAATTTGGCATTGACAGATTACAGTTTTACACATGCTGGCAGCATTTCAACACTTCTCCAAAGTGGCTATTCTTCATGTGTTGAGCTTTAGGCAGAGGCTAAATAGGCTGGGGCTATTTTCCCTGGAACATTGGAAACTAAGCAATAACCTTATAAAAGTTTATAAAATCATGAAGGGCATGGAGAGGGTGAAGAGCCTCGGTTTTGCCCATGTTAGGGGAGTCCAAAACTAGATGGCATAGGTTAAAAGGGACCTCAGGGGCAACTTTTCAAGCAGAGGGTGGCACATGTATGGAATGAGTTACCAGATATGGTGGAGGTGTCTGGTACAATTACAGCATTTAAAAGGCATATAGATAGCTATGTGAACAGGAAGGGTTGAGAGGGATATGGACCAAATGCTGGCAAATGGGACTAGATCAGTTTAAGATATCTGGTCAGCGCATAGGAGTTGGACCGAAGGGTCTGTTTCTGTGCTGCATAACTATGACTCTTTGTACAAGCTTGGACAGTGAGTGTCTGCAAGCAACTCAAGTATTGATATATCATAATTGAGTCCATTCATTTCTTCACTTGACATTCACACATCTGTTTTCCAACTGAGTTCAGTAGATTTCATTTGGAACCAGAACTCGGCATGAATTTTCACTTCCTGGTCAAGTGCCTATACTGACTGAATAACTGAACAGGTCATATTAACTCAACATAGACCAATTATTAAATCTATGGCTTACCAAATTCTCTCTCTCACACCATAAAGAAGCACATTTACCCACTGGAGGAAGAAACAGCACAAATAATAAATGCCTATTACATTCCATTTGTGTGAAATGAAGACGATCTGCTCATGCCAAAGATCCTCCAAAATAATGGCAAAAATGTTGATCATGAAATGAGCCTGCTACCTACAGTGACCAATGTTCTGTCATTACTAATAAAACAGACATGAAGGAATACATCTTCCTGTCGGAGAAATTGTGATAAAGACAGGAGAAAAACACAGATTAGTCTATGTTCTGAGCCTTTTGATTCACAAAGGATAAATATAATAACAGACATTCATCACAAGAGATCAAAAAGTATTCATATTGGCAATTAGATTACCTACAGTGTGGAAACAGGCCCTTCAGACCAACAACTCCACACCGAAGAGTAATCCACCCAGACCCATTTTCCTCTGACTAATGCACCTAACACTATGGCCAATTTAGCATGGCTAATTCACATAACCTGCACATCTTTGGACTGTGGGAGGAAACCGGAGCACCCAGAAGAAACCCATGCAAACACGGGGAGAATGTCACAGTCACCCAGGCTGGAATCGAACCTGGGACCCTAGTGCTGTGAAGCGGTAGTGCTAACCACTGAGCCACTGTGCCGCCCCATTACAGACAAAGGTATACACAGCCAGGAGAAAATTGGCTTATTAAAGGAAGGAAGAGGAAATAGAGAATAAAATTAGAAATCCAAGTGTTTGTGCAAATTGAAAGGATTTGGTTCCATGACTTTGCATATTTTTCAATAGGTATCACTCAGTATTAAAGCTGAGTTCTATTATTCACAGGAAGGCTACTTTAGCTGTGTGGGGCACATAAGCAGTACTTAGATGCCAAGGTAAAAGATGCAAAAGCCTTTCTGTGTTCTAATCAAAGCAAAATTTAGACAAATTCATGATTAACCAAAGTCAAAAATAACTGAACAACAACTTTCAAACTGGAATCTTATTAATTACACAGATTAAACATTTATTCATGGTTCAAATTCATACAAGAGTTGAAATTCAATTTTGAAAAATGTGTGACATTTTCTGGGGAATACAACACATTAAGCAGAATGCACGCTTGTAGCTAAATTTTTCTAATATGAGATTCTACTCGCTCATCTCAGCTGCTACATTGTAGAAGTTTGCTCAACAAGAGATATATATTTGCACAATGGAAGCAAGGGAAAGATTACAGACAGATAATTTCTTATAGCTTCCACTCTTAGAATCTTGTTAGAACAGTTAACTTTTAAAAAAAATCCAAACATTCACAAATTAACCAACAGATCCACATCAGAAGATTTCACATTTATCAAAAACAAACTTTACAGTATATCAAAAAGAATGAAGTAGTAAACACAATTAGCTTCATGCTGTTGTGTGCAACTACATATAACCACAAATTACATTTACTCTTCAAATTCCCTTATCTTATCAAAATCTTGAAAACTCAGTCAATTTTTTATGGGATCAACTGCAAAAGTTATGCCACAGCCTTCTGGAATTCACTTCAATTCTTTTTAGTGCTCCCATTATCCCTTTGAAGAAAGATTGTATGAGGATTCTTCTATTAGCTTTTTGCTATATGATCTTTGCATTTTTCTTGCCCAACCTCATTCCTCAGTTCAGCTTCCCAAGCTAACTCTGCTGACAAAACTCTGCGAGGATCACAATAAATTTCTTCCATCAGCTGCAAGCTTTTCTCTTATGAAATCTGAACTATAGCCCCACCTGCATTCCATATGTCAAAAGATTAAATTAGTGTTTTCTATGTTGGAAATGCAAGACTAAGTGGATATCACACCCTATTCGTTTTCTCAATGTAGTGATTTGCAAGACTTACCAAAGCAAAACAACAACGTTATCCCTCTGTTCCCAAACTGCTTGCTCTTGCCAGTAAACACACAATTAACTTAAACAAAAGAACCAAGATTCTATTCTGAATCATCACCATAAAGACAGCATGGCATACTTCCAGATGATTTAACCAGAAGTACAAACAAATCATTTTGACATTAATACAAGCTCTGATTCTGCAATTCAAACGAATAATTTATATTTCGATTGGAGTTTAGAACTTTCTGAGAATTACTAGCTTTTAGTTTCTTTTGAGACACCAATACACCCCCAGTTCTACTCTGTAGTTCAGAATTAACTCATTTAATGTGAATGCTTTTTCACCATCAACTCTGATCTGGCAAAATAAACACACAGTTTAACTCCAAGTTTGCTTGATTTACATGTCATCAGAACTGTTCAAACAATTGCTCAAATGGATGTCCCATTTTCCAAAGTTAAAACTTTTAATTGCTGAAACTAAAATGTATAGCTAAAACATATGAATTGCAAAGTAAATATTTGCAATAACATGCACTTTCTGGTGGACACATGGTGACATCAAGGCAGGTCTTCAACACTTACTAGGATAGAAGAAAGGCAAGTTCAGAAAATAGCTTTGATGCTAAAGCCAATGACACTTATGTCCCTGCATAGAGTCCAAAGCTTTCATTGCCTCCATAAGTAATAGCCAAAATAAATTTGCGGTAAAAGCTCTAAATTACATTCTTTACCAAAAGGGACTTTTTTTTAAAGAAAGCCTTGTATAACCAGTGCAAAATTATCTGTTTATAGATAGCTCCAATTATCAAGTTCTCTCATACCTGCGGAAGAAATTCATTATAGCACATTTGATCAATGACAACAGTAAAGTTTATGTTAGGATACACTTTTGCCATCTTTTGAGTGTACAGAGAGACATCATTAAGTCAGTCAATTTGGAAATATATTCGTACACAAATGTTCAAATCTGTCTTAAAAAAAGAAAAGAGCAACAAGGAAGACATGTAGTTTAGGATATTTTTGCATTACATAACTGTCAGCGTGCAAAATCTATGTTTAGTTCACATATATATTGGATCTTTGGCAAGAATTTCAATTTAATTTATTTCTACTACAAATACCTTTGCCACAGCATTTTCCACAGATCAGCTGTGAAAACTAGCCCAGAAAATTATTAATGAGAGCAAACTCAGACAGCACCCATAACAGTAAAAACTCACTTAGATTTTTCTGGCACAATCACTTAGATCACTCCAAAAATTCTCCACTGCAGCATTTATTTGATAAACCCTTGAGGCTATCAATAAATAATTCACAAAAATAAATGTTTATTTGCAGGTTAAATAGATGCTTTTTAAAAAAAAATCCTATAAATACATTAATATCTACTTCATGGCAGGAGCATTTTTAAAACTAGTGAAATTTCCACTCACAGACAATGAAGTCTATACTTTTAACCACTTCAATTATTTCAGGCCTGATCTGCTTTAATCCAGGGATTTGTATATTTAGATGAGCACTACCATCATTAGGACTAAACAGAGTGATGCCTGTTCAGCTGGCGCAGAAGTGAAGAGTTATTCAAATTAAATTGTTTTTTATTCACTTGTGGTACGTGGACATCACTGGCTGAACCAGCATTTATTGCCCATCCCTTATTGCCCTTAAAGTGGTGGTGGTAAGTGACCTTCTTGAACCTGTGTAGTGCTGTAGGCAGACCCAAAATGCTGGTAGGGAGGGAATTACAGGATTTTAACCCAGTAATAGTGAAGGAACTGCAATATATTTCCAAGTCATGATGGTTTGAGGCCAGATGGTGGTGGTGTTCTGGTGTATCTGCCACCCTTGCCTTTCCAGATTGAAGTGGTCATTGGTTTAGGTGTTGTCTAAGGACCCTTGAGGAATTTCTGCAGCACATCTTACAAATAAAATACACTGCTGCTACTGAGCATCAGTGGTTGAGGGAGTGGATGTGGTGCCAATCAACTGGTGTCAAGTTTAAGTGTTGTTGGAACTGTACTCATCCTGTACAAAACATCTAGAATCGAATTAGGTCAGAGCAGTAACTGTAAAGCTCTTGTTAATCATCACAGCTCCCTGGCTAAACACTGTGAAGAATCTACTTGTATCAATTTCGCATACCTGTACAAACACAAATATATTTAAATAATGTTTATGAGTTTAACACAGAACGTGGAAGGGAAAAAATCAGAAACTGTACGGTCTAAGAAAACAGATTATTGAAGAAATTGGTAATCTGAATATTTCTCCCTTGCTAATGATTCAGAGCAAAAGAAATCTAGGGTGATTTTTTGGGTGATGTACTTTATATTCAAATATTTTACTTTTATTCTGGAAGAGGGAGCACGTTTCATAAATGTTCCAATCTTAGTGCATTGCCAACTACTATTCACAGAAACATACTAAAACATTTTTTTTAAATTAACAGTTGCTTTTTTTTTTAGCATGTTGTCTTTTCTAGCATTTTCTGTGTTCAATCCAATATAGACTTTATTTCCAAGGTCAAATCAATCAAAGTGCCCAGAGTCCTGAAGAATACCTCACCTTGGTTGGAAAAAAAACCCTGTTTTCAAACAGGATGATTAGATAACAATCCAAGTTTCATATTTTAACAGAACCAAAAAGTGGACAAATAAACTATGTTACAATGTTCCACATTATTGACTACTCTTGGAGAGGCGCAGCAGACTCTTGGCCTCTAGTGGCAATGTCTCGGCTCAACGCAGCTATGACTTGACCTGGTGCAGTCGTGTCTCAGCCCAGATAGCGGTGTCTCGGCCTGGAGTAGCGGCGTCTCAGTGGTCCAGCGTTTGGTATCTCAGCTCAGGGTGGTGATCGTTCAGTGGTACATGGCAGTGTCACAGCATGGCATGCCTTCTGCATGGACTTCTGGTCTCAAGGTGATCCCTCGAAATGTGGTCCCACCATGGCTAAGCACTTAAGAAAGGCTGTAGTGTTCGAACTTTCAGCTTTATTTCGTTATTTTCTACTTTAAACTAAGAAGGTGTCACTATACTATAATTACTGCAATGTTTAACTTTTAACTTCATTTTTTCTTCTATCTTATTCTTAAGATTCTATACTGAGTTACTTGTACCTAAGATCTCGCCTTGTGTGGCGAAATAATACGCTTTTTATTGTACTCATGTTCTTTCGTACTTGAGTACACGTGACAATAAAATCAAATCAAAATCACTTCTTGCCTCAAATGCTGCATGCAACGTTCCTTTCATAGCATTTCAAACATTGCAAGTTATGGAAGAATGCTGAGTAAAAGCAAGCTAAAGCCCCTTCTGAAGGAGCAATAAAAGACAAGCTACTGTCACTTGCAACTGTTTCGATTTGCAGAATTACACCGATGATGGAAATGATCACTTATTTACCCACTTACAGAATGTGCAGGGGATAGCATGGACAATGAAGGGAAAGTAATTAATGAATACCATATTACAAAGTGTGTATAAGCCCTCTCACAAAACTAAACATAATGTTTACAAATTTTGATTTGATTTGATTTGATTTATTGTAGTGACATGCTCCTAAGCACAGTGAAAAGCTTAGTTTTGCAAGCAGTGCAGGTAGATCATAGCAAACAAGGACATGCAGATCATAGGGTGCTTAGACAGAGCAAGGAATACAAGGTTACAGCTGTGCAAGAGGTGCGCAAAGCAAGATCATTATTAGCAAGATCAACATTATTTGAAGCTACAGAGGTCGATTTAGCAATTTAATAATTGCAGGGAAGTTGCTGCTCTTGGACCTGTTGGTGCAAACATTCAAGCTTCTGTATGTTCTGCCTGATGGAAAAGGTTGGAAGAGAGCATTACCAGGGTGGAAGGGGTCTGTGATGATATTGGCACCCTTTCCACAGCAATGTGAAGTATAAATGGAGTCCATGGATGAGAGTTTGGCTTTCGTGATAGTCTTGGCTGTGCAGACAAATTCCATTTCTTACAGTGCAGAGCAGTTGCCATACCATGCCATTATGCATCTGGATAGAATGCTTTCAACAGTGCACTGTAAAAGTTGGTGACGGTCTTTATGGACATGCTAAATTTCCTAAGCTGCCTGAGAAAGAAAGCAGTATTGTCGTGCCTTCTTGACCATCGCATCTATGTGGGAAGCCCAGGACAGGTTGTCAGTTGTCGTCACTCCCAGGAACGTGACACTCTTGGCTCTCTCCACTTCAGCTCCATCAATGTACATAAGGGCATGTTCTTCGCCTTTCTTCTGAAGTCAATGATAAGTTATTTTATTTGTCAAAATTGAGAGACATGTTATCATCACTGTACTGTGACACCAAGCCTTCTGTCTCCTTTCTGCATTCTGATTTGTCATTTGATATCCATCCTACCATGGTGGTGTCATCAGCAAAATTGTAGATGGCATTCGTTTGGAATTGGGCTGCACAGTGGGTGTACAGGGAGTACAATAGGGGGCACACAACACACTTTGTGGGGAACCAGTGTTGAGGAGTATTGTGGAGGAGGTGCTGTTGTCTTTTCCATGTTAGAATGGGTACAAATTATGTACTCCAGCACTTACCTGAGAAGACAGAGAACAGACACTGCCCTGATCAGATGGCTTGCCTACCTTAAATTAGGAAGTCATAGTCTAATGATATAACTGGCAGTACAATAATGTTTCAAGTTTAAAAATTGACATGCTGCTATATTAAAAAATGTTGCTGTTGTTGAAATGGTTTTGTACACCTGTGTTAATATATGCTCTGGACCTAATAAAAGCTCACAAAAGCAACTCATTAGTTGGACAATAATTCACAAAAGAAGATACTGAATTGCATTTTGCAGTTAGAAGTGAACCAAGAGTGGTTTCCCCTAAACTCAGTGAAAGCCTCTCAGAGATATCGCACAATCTCTGTGTCAGAGTTTTAAATTTCTTGATGTGCAATTGATTGCACCTTTTCTTATAAGGGATTCTTAGCTCAGGATGCAGTGATGTTATCAAGCTGAACAAGCAATCTAATACCTTAGATTATTCCTAGAGATAACCAACCAGGAAGCGAAAAGCATAAATAAACAAATTACCTGTTTTAAACCATGGAGGTCAGTTATTAAACATACTCACAAGAGGCTGCCAGTGTACTTCTAACAGAAACAATAAATCATTTATTAGACATATTACACCAGACAAAAAAAATTGGAAAAATGTTATTACATACATCAGAAAAGGATTCAAATTCACATTATTTCTTTTAACTCCAATAAGATTCTTGCAAATACCCAAATCCTAGCAAAAGTACTAAAGTTTCTCATTCAGGAATACTTGCAATCAACCAGAAATGCCCACTTCCCACGAGTGAAAAACCTCGAATAACCAAGTTTGGACAACTGAGTACTTACATAAATGTCTGTTTACTTTAGTTCGAGTGGGGACAAAAATAATTTTACAGTGTCATAGTGTGTGTCCACTTCATTTTATACTTATAAGAACACAATGAAATTTAGAAGAATATTTAGAGTTGCAAGTGATGAAATAAATGGAAATAGATAATTTGCACCATATGGACCATTATAAAATGAATTAATTAAACACAATTAAAATCTAAATCTTATCTAGTGTTTTTAAGACAAAGTTTCCTTAACTTGGGTGAAATTTTAAAAGAAAGTTTAACTATATGAGCAGTAACTTAGTATTCAATACAGAAGATAACAGTCACAATCTCAAAAAAGAGTTGCCTTTTAGAATACTCTATTTCGAAGAAATCTCAGTGCATAAGTTACATGCACATCTAAAGCTAAAGAATATTACACCCCAAATCAATTATGTTGATACACTGCTTCAGAGTAAGATGAAAACCAAACATCTTGCAATAACATCAGACTCTGATATTTTAGAAAGTATTTATTACAAAGAAACAAGCCATTCAGCTCAGCAGGACAATGATAAGGCTTATACTCCACATAACCTCAACTTTAACTCCTCTACAAATAACCAACATATCCTTCTATTACTTGCTTCCTTAATCTCAGCTTTGCCTTGTACTAGTTAGGAGAAAGTGAGGACTGCAGGTGCTGGAGATCAGAGTCAAGATTGTGGCGCTAGAAAAACAGAGGTCAAGCAGCATCCAAGGAGCAGGAGAATCGACGTTTCGGGAATTAGCCCTTCATCAGGAATGAGGCTTGTGGGCCAGGGTGCTGAGAGATAAATGGGAAGTGGGGGGGGGGGGTGAGGTTGGGGGTGATTAGATTACTTACAGTGTGGAAACAGGCCCTTCGGCCCAACAAGTCCACACCAACCCGCCGAAGTGCAACTGACCCATACCCCTACATTTACCCCTTCACCTAACACTACGGGCAATTTAGCATGGCCAATTTACCTGACCTGCACATCTTTGGACTGTAGGAGGAAACTGGAGCACCCGGAGGAAACCCACGCAGACACAGGGAGAATGTGCAAACTCCACAGTCAGTCGCCTGAGTCAGGAATTGAACCCGGGTCTCTGGCGCTGTGAGGCAGCAGTACTAACCACTGCGCCACCGTGCTGCCCGACCACTGTGCCACCGTGCCGTAGGTAACTGAGAATGCAATAGGTAGAGGAAGGTGGAGGAGCAGGTGAAAGGTTGGAGAGAGGGGTGGAGTGGATAGACAGGAAAGGTGATGGAGTCCATATGGGATCAGTCGCTTCCATAGGCAGACACTGAGGCTTTGATAGCAAGTCTGCTTCAGGACGTCGCTGAAATGCTTCAGGGCAGAGGAGGTGACCTGGGGGGTTCAGTGAGAGAGGGACTCACTAAGAAGCCAGATTAGTTATGCACCATAACAAAACAAAAAATCGAAATATAACTACTCTTCAGACAAAAAAACTTAAATATTTCTCAGCTCTCAGCACAGGTTCTTTAGCAATTGGCTCAGTGACAAGAAAAGTGGCATGGGAAGACTTTAAATGGTAAATCCAACACTTTTTCAGCCATTATGCTATTTTGCCAGCAGGAGGGAAGTCAGCACATCGCTAGCTCAGCTTGCGCCCAACTGAGCCATTTCAGTGTCAAAAAGTGTGGACTGGAACAGCAGGTCTGGCAGCATCTGAGGAGCAGGAAAGTTGACGTTTCGGGCATAAGCTCTTCAACAGGACCTTTTCCTCTGAGCCATTTGAGAGTCAATTAAGGGCCTTGATCCATTACCATCAAATGGGAAAAGCAAACAGTTAAATCATGATGGGCTCTAGCGAGTGTAGATTGGAGAGGTCTACTTTTTAAGCACTCTTTAGCCCTCAAAGGAGACCCCACAGTATTGGTGCTGCTTATCTCAGTGTCTACCCATCACATTTTCAACCCAGCCTGACTGGTTCAACATACTAGGTTGTGAAGGTGCATCACTGAATCCCCTTCCTCCAGGTGTAAGCACTGTAGTGCCCACTATCCTGGATGGCACAGCTGAATCTGCTTAGCTCCAGGCCAATCTTGGAAGTGGTGCCCATTCCCTAAATAGACAACTAACTCAGTCATTGGCTGCTATCCCTAAAAAAAAAGCAGCCCTTGGTTCTAGCACCGTGGGGTTTACTACCACACACGCATCCCACCACCATCCTTTGGCCCCAACAGTTGGTTTCTTACCACTTCTGGAAACTCCCAGCCATTATTTCAAATCAAGAATAATTCATAGATCTGAAAGAAGTACATCAACAAACTGCAATTTATGAAGATATTAATTCACTTCTATTTCCTTTCATTCTGTTTCCTTTCATTATACTTCAAACTGATCATAGGCTATTTTTGATCATTAAATATTTTTAACTTCTTCTTTCCCCCTTTGGTAATGCCACATTTAATTTATTAATATTACATGCTGTCTTACTTCATCGTACATGAATTATTTCAACTAATTAAATCAATTTCTCTCTGTTCTCTAACTTTTCAATATCATTAAACACTCATCTAGTTTTATTATCTTCTGTATTTCAGACTTCAGTGAACCAACTGAAGTTCAGTGGAGTTTTGGACAAATAGAATTTCCTCTGGGTCCAATATAGGATAGTCAGGGGAATGCACGCAATTGGATTTGCATCGGTCTGGATAAAACAAAAGGTATATTTGAATTATACTTGAAATGGATAAAGTTAAAAATCACACAACACCAGGTTATAGTCCAACAGGTTTATTTGGAAGCACTAACTTTCGAAATGCAGCTTCTTCATCAGGTGGTTGTAGAGCAGGACCATAAGACAAAATTTATAGCAAAAGGTTACAGTCTCATTCAGCTGAAATATATTAAAGAAACTTTGTATTATAATATTTGATTTATATTATATTAGGTATAATATATTTCAGCCACATGACAGTGTAACTTTTTGCTATAAATTCTGTGTCTGATGGTCCTGCTCCACAACCACCTGATGAAGAAGCAGCGCTACAAAAGCTAGTGCTTCCAAATAAACCTGTTGGACTATAACCTGGTGTTGTGTGATTTTTAACTTTGTCCACACCAGTTCAACACCAGCTCCTCCAAATCATGAAATGGATAGGTTATCTGAAATGTCTCCAGAAGCTTAAAGAGATACCTTACAGCTGAAGTGCTTTCCTGACATCGCTAGAAGACCTCGAGGAAAGAGCAAGTCAACTTGCTTTTTTAAAAGGAGTTATAAAAATGTTACTGGAAAAATTAGGAAAGATCTTGCTAATGCAAGATGTACCCATTGACAATGATGTTTTGTTCATTACTGTAGGTAAGGACAGAGTACAATTACCTTGAATTTAACAAAAACCATAGCTTCTAATGTAAATCTAAAGTTTAACTTTTATGAGGAGTACTTTCCCGACATTGGATGCCATTTGCATTATGTTAAGACTGCAATGAAAGGAAGGCACTGATAATCAAGCCCCATTACTCCACCAATTATAGCACGTAACATTTCAATTCGATCGCCAAAATGGCCAACTGATTCTCTTTTATACTTCTATCCAAAATAAGAGATTTCCAACATGTTAAATGAAATCAAAAATAATTTGTTTATTATGGAACAAAATTTATTCTTAAAATCAAGTCGAAAACACTAGTTAACGTACAAATTATAATCTGAAATTCGAACCATATTCCTTTAATTCTAAAAAGCACTAACTCATGCAACACAAAAGCTGAGTGATATAGCAGTTTTTTTTAGAAAAAAGCAAAGGGCAAAAGGAAAACACATCTGTTGGTTAATAGTCTGAAAATGAAAAATAAAATGTGATAAATTCTCATTGTCCACCAGGTATCTTGTCGACAAAATCAGGTTTCTGACAGCCATAGCCTAATGGAACACCTACAGTTTGAACTGAAATGAAGTTGGATCTGAGTCTTTGGAAAACAGCCACAGTTCAACTTTTCAGGGTTTATAATGTAGACAGAAGCATTGAATGGCTATTGACAGAGGGAGAAAAAGAGACAGACTTGCAGATTTGGGGATTTCTTCCTGATAGAACTAGATCTGTGAAAACAGAGAGGGTTGCTAGGCAACCATTAGCACAGAGACTCCCATGACCTTTTCAAGGCCAAAATTTCCAGCAATTAAGGACCATAATCTAATCTCCTAACTTTCTAAAATGTTTGCTTGTCTTTTCTAGAAAGTCATTTTACTTTCTGTAAACAGCAGGTAAACCACAAAACACATTAAACAGTTGACTTTAAGTCAAGAAACCACATAGCAAAAAAATGTTTCAATGCAGAAAGGACCAAAATAGCTACATATCTTTCAGTATTTCATACAGTCCTTAGATATGAATATGTATTCCTACCAGGAGTGTCCAATCAAAATTTCTTAAATTTTCCATCTTACATTATATTAGCTCTAGGAATGAAGTTAGTACAAAGCAAAGGGTTGAGAAAAGTGCTCACTGTGAGCTGCAAAGGTAAATTGGTATAGATTTTGTGCTGAAAATAACAGTAAAGCCAATAGCCACGATTACGCAATGAATCACAAGTTATTTTCGAAATTACACACGGGGCAGTTAAATGTGAAAATCCAGACGTTGAGTTAGAGTGACCTTGTTTCCCCATAGGCTGCACTGTAATATCTCAATTTTTTAATTCATTCAGGGAACTTAGGTTTCACTGGCTCCGCCAAAATTTAGTAGCTATCTCTAACTGCCTTGGAAAATGGCTAGGGAGTTCACTCTTGAACCTCTGCAATCTTTTTTGTGCAGATACACCCACGATGCTGCTAGGGAGGCAGTTCCAAGATTTTGACCCTTGAACACTGAAGGAATGGTGATATTTTACCAAGTCAGGATGGTGAATGACTTTGACAGGAACTTGCTGGTGGTGGTGCTCCCCTGTATCGACCATCCATATCATTTTAGCTGGTAGTGATTATAGGGTTAGAAGGCTCTGTCTATGGAATTTTTGTGAATTTCTGCAGTGCATCTTGTAGATAGTACACACTGCTTCCTATTGTACATCAATAGAGAAGGGACGAAGTCTTTGTGAATAAGGTGCCAGTCAAGTGGGATGCCCTGCCCCGGTGTCAAGCTTCTTGAGTGTTGCTGTACAGCAATCATCCAGCCAAGTATCTAGTGGATTATTCCATCAGACCCCTGACCTGTATCCTGGAGACAGTCGACAGGCTTTGGGGAGTCAGGAGATGAGTTATTCGCTGCAGGATTTCTAGCCTCTGACCTGTTCCTGTAGCGCATCATTTATGTAGACTAGTACTGTAGACTTGACACTACTTCCTCAGCAAACATGGTCTAAATCTCATGGTTAGGGCAATTAAGTGTCATAGGCATTTTAACAGTTAGATAAGCCAAAGTTACACTAAACAACCTCACCAGCACCTGAAAATGTAACTTTGCAAATGTGGGGAAACATTCTTTCATTACTTAATTAGTATTGGAGATTTGTTTTTTTCATTATCTGCATTTCTCTCTCTCTCGTTATTTCATTCACTATTCACGATTCGAATCTAATTTATACTTCTTGGTTTAGACTCTGTCTTCATAAAATTTTAGAGTCTGACTGATTGAGAAGCTGCAGTTTTGCTATTCTGCTCACAGAAGACACAGATCCCTTGTAAAGAGCACTGCAGTAGGTTAGAGTCTTGAGGAATGCAATTCCTCACTCCACAGCTAGCAAAAGCCAACATAGCAATTAAATAGTGAACATTATGCTTTACTGTTTACCACAAAATCAAGGCCACTGTCTTACTTAAGTTTGTGACTTGATTTTGTCACTTTTAACATTGAGTTTGCGGAGTGTGGGTCAATGCAGTTTGATTTACGTTGACATTTATTAGGCTGCTCAAAGGAAAATGTCAAAAAACAACTAAATATATTAAAGGACATTAAATGTCAATAATGATGTTTTGTTATCATCTGAATTTTAAAGGATACTGACAATGAAACACCAAACCAATAAATGAATTTTTTTTAGAAAATGGATAAAGGTAATCTACCATAGGAAAACAGGATAATTATAATTTCATTCCATTTGGAACTTGGATTAATTCTCAACCTAGAATCATAAGCTAACTTTAACCATGATTGACCCTTTGGGCTCATCATAATGAATACTTTAAAGTTAACATCTTTCGATTAGATCATCCTAATTTGCCCTATTTATAAAAAAATGAAATAAAGGTTTCAAACTAAATTAGGTTACATCAGACATGAGTTTTAAACTCAAAGACTGCTTCTTTTCAGCACTCACAATGTATATATTAGCTAATTTGAACATAATCACTTCACTAGTTTAATGATGCATTATACACATCATGAATGGCTCTCGTTCAATTCTGAGCCCCTGTGCAGGCCTCTACATAATAAAAATATGCAATTTTTTATTATGAATTAATCCTGTAAATACAAATTCCATAGTGATTGTAACAATCACAGGATTGTACCTACAAATTAATTTTATTGGCATCATTGACTCAGTGAGATCACATGTGACAATTTAAAGTTATCAATTTACATGCAGCCTATGTGGGAACTTGCATATTACAGAATGGCTACATAGACGAGAAGGAACATTATTGACAACATAAAAGGAAAATACATATCAAAAACATAAGCAACCCCTTGTTGAACAAGAACTTTCCACCTTTACCTTAAAAGTATTCAAGTTCTCTGCTTCCCACCTTTTCAGAAAGTGACCCTCAGAAAAAAAAAATTCATTGAGTCCTGTTTGAACAGGGTAACTCCTGACAGAAAGCCCCATTTGTAAAGTCTCCTGTATGAGGAAATATCCTCCCCAAATCTACCCTGTCAAGTACTCTCAAAAATGTGTTTTTTTTAATCAATTTGCCTCTTACTCTGCTAAATACCAACCTTTTCTCACTAGACAAACTGCCCATTCAGGTATTAGTCAAGTCAACATTCTCTCAACTACCTCCAACATATTTGCAGCTTCATTTAAACATGACCAATACTATGCACAGAATTCCAGATGCTGTCTCATGAATGCCTTGAAGCATAACCACCCTACTTTTGTATTCAATTCCCCTTGCACAAAAATGATGGCAATCTA
This sequence comes from Chiloscyllium plagiosum, assembly GCF_037043375.1. Taxonomy (NCBI): domain Eukaryota; kingdom Metazoa; phylum Chordata; class Chondrichthyes; order Orectolobiformes; family Hemiscylliidae; genus Chiloscyllium; species Chiloscyllium plagiosum. Next base: position 39,369,765 of record NW_028270157.1, read on the forward strand.
TTACCCTTCTTAATTACTTTCTGCACCTGCTTCTAATATTTTAGTAATGCATGCACAAGGGCTGCCAGGTCCCATGTATATCAGAACTCTGCGATTTCTCACCATTAGATATTATGCTTTTTAATTCTTCTTGCCAGAATACACAATGTCACATCTTTATCCTTCACTTAACCTATCAACATCCTTTTGCAACTTCTTTGTGTCCTCTTCATAACTTACTTTCCTATCACGTCTTCATTGACAAATTTAGCTACCATATCTACATCCTTTCATTCATGTCAGTTACAACAATTCTAAACAGTTGACATCTCAGCACCAATTCCTATGGCACATCACTCATTACATCTAATTAACCTGAGTAAAGATCAATTTACACTTATTCTCAATCTTCTGCTAGCCAGCCAATTTCTATCCATGCCATTATGCTACAACGATATCATGAGGTTTTATTATTTGTAGTAAACATTGATGTGGCACCTTATTAAATGCCTTCTAGAAATCCAAGTGCAGTAATGAAGTGGTTCACCTTTATTCACAGCACATGTTAACTCCTCAGATTAATTCCAATAGATTGGTTAAACATGATTTCTCTTTCACAAAACAATGGTGACTCTGTCTGATTACCTGGAACTGATCTAAGTGCTAAGCTATACCCTGTTTAAGAACAGCTTTACACATTTTCCCCATAACAGATGGTAAGTCAACTGGTCTCTAGTCTCTTACTTTCTGTCTCTCTCCTTTTTTGAATAATTACGTGTTATCCTCCAATCTACTGGGACTGTACTTTTCACTTTATACACTAACGATCTGGATGAAGGAACTGAGGGCATTCTGGCTAAGTTTACAGGTGATACAGGCAAGTAGTATTAAGGAGGTAGGGATGCTGCAGAAAGATTTACACAGGTTAGGAGAGTGGGCAAAGAAGTAGCAGATGAAATACAATGTGGGAAAGTGTGAGGTCTTGCACTTTGGTACAAAGGATAGAGGCATGGACTTTTTCTAACTGCCGAGAAAATTCAGAAATCTGAAGTGCATAGGGATTTGGGAGTGCTCATCCAAGTTTCTCCTAAGGTAAACTTGCAGTAGTTCGGAAGCCAAATGCAATGTTGTCATGCATCTTGATAAGACTAGAATATAAAATCAGGGTTGTACTTGAGGTTTTATAAGGCTCTGGTCAGATCATATTTAGAATATTGTGAGCAATCTTGGGCCCCATATCTCAAAGGATGCACTTACTGGCCCTGGAGCGGGTCCAGAGAAGGTTCATGAGAATGATCCCAGGAATGAAAATCTTAACATATGAGGAACGTTTGTGGACTCTGGGACTATACTTGGAGTTTAGAAGGATGAGGAGATGATCTGATTGAAACTTTCAGACTACTGAATGGCCTGGACAGAGTGGTCATGAGGAAGATGTTTCCATTGGCTGAAGAGACAAGAACCCGAAGGCACAGACTAAGAATAAAGGGAAGACCCTTTAGAATGGAGAGAAGGAGAAACTTCTTTAGCCAGAGAGTGGTGAATCTGTGGAATTCACAGCTACAGAACGCCGTGGAGGACATCCATTTAATATATTTAAAACAGAGATAGATAAGTTATTGATTGCCAAGGGGATCACAGATTAGGGGGAGAAAGAGGAAAGATGGAGTTGAAAAACCAATCCGCCATGATTGATTGACAATGGGCCAAATGGCCTAATTTCTGCTCCTAAGTCTTATGGTCTGATGGTCTTACCCAGGTCTTGGAAAATTAAAACCAAGTACTTCCCAGTTTCTCTAGTGATTCTGATTTTCTTGGGTTTTTCCATCCTTCCATTTCCTGATTTATCACTCCTTCTGAAATGTTACTTGCATCTCTAAAGTGAATTCTGAAACAAAATACCTATACTATTCAACTGCTTTTCTTTGCTTTCCATTATTAATTTTCCAGTCTCATTTTCTTACTTTGTAAACTTCAAATATTTACAAAAGCTCTTGCTACATGTAGTTATATTTCTGGCTAGATTTCTCTTTTTTTTAAATTGTCCCATGCTGTTTTTATATCCTGTCCAATCTTCTGTTCAACCATTGGTCTTTGCACCTCTCTTTGCATTTTTCTGTGGCTGTAACACCGTATATCGTATTCTGCACTCTGTTTTGCTAGCCTAATGCACTTTGTATGGTACGATCTGCTTGAATCAACATTTTTCACAATATCTCAGTACATGTGCCAACAATAAATCAATCAATAATACACTTTTTTGTCAAATTTGATACTATCTGTAATATTTCTGGTTAACCATGGATAGTGCATTTGTCACTTGAAACATTTCTTTTGTATTGGAATATATCAATTTTGGATACTCTGAAATAGCTCCATAAATGTCTGCTACTCCATCTCTATTTACCTTTCCCTATTTTCAATTCATTTTAGCCAAATCTTCTTTTATTTGCTCATAATTGCCTTTCTTAAATAGCATCAGACCCATTGCTATCTTCTTCAAACTGAATGCAAAATTCAATGATATCATTCAATGATATCACTGTGAGATCATCAATTAATTCTACTTCATTGCAAAATACTAGACCTAATACAGCCAGAACATGCTGTTCTAAGAAACCATCCTGAAAACATTCTATAAATTCATCTTAAGCTACCTTTGCTCACCTGATGTTTCCAGTCGAGATGCAGATTAGAATCTTGCATGATTATCACTGCGCTTTTCAGACAAGCTCTCATTTCTTCTTCCTTTATGCCCAATCCAACTATGTGGTGACTATCAGGGGGTCGGTACATCATTCCCGTAAATGGCTTTATCATTTATCATTTCTTATTTCTATCCAAACTGTTTCCTCACCTTGATTTTCTGAATTTAAGTAATTTCTTTCTAATGTACTAAAACCATCAATAATTAAATGGAGCCACCTGCCGCCTTTTATTTGTTTCCTCTTATTCCTAAATCTCCCGGATTCTAAAGAATCAGGCCTAAATCTATCTCATCCTGAAGGCATGTTTCTGTAGTGGCTACTATATCTTGTTTAGTCATTTGCAGTTTTATAACCTTTTATTGGCCTTGACTGCTCTCTTTGATATACTACATCTTCCTAAATTTGATTCCTTTGTCCCCACTATTCTCTCTATTTCCTTGGTTATGCAGTTGGTAAGGACACTGGTCCCAGCACAGTTCAGGTGGAGACCATCCTATGGATACAGATCCCATTTTCGTCAGTATTGATGCCAATACCTTACGAGCTGAACTGACTTGCCTCCCACATGAGTCTTTAAACCATATATTCACCTTCTTAATCGGATTTGCCCTATGCCAATTTGCACATGGCTCAGATAATAATGCATGGTGTATGAACTATTAATGTTCCATTTTTAAATTTGGTGCCTAATTCTTCATACTGGCTATGCAGTCTCCTGGTATGTACATGGATTATGCCAACTAGATCCTCCTCTTCTTGTTCCAAGCTCATCTTAGCAGATCTCCTGAAACCTGGCACTGTGCAGGCAACACAGCCGACTGGACTCTTGCTCATTGTTACAGAGAACAGTGATAATTCCCCTTACTTTAGTATTCGTTATTAGAGTCATAGAGTCATAGAGATGTACAGCATGGAAACAGACCTTTTGGTCCAATCTGTCCATGCCGACCACATATCCCAACCCAATCTAGTCCCACCTGCCAGCACCCGGCCCATATTCCTCTAAACCCTTCCTATTCATAAACTCATCCAAATGCCTCTTAAATGTTGCAATTATACCAGCCTCCACCACATCCTCTGGCAGCTCATTCCATACACATACCACCCTCAGCGTGAAAAAGTTGCCCCTTAGGTCTCTTTTATATCTTTCCCCTCTCACCCTAAGCCTATGCCCTCTAGCTCTGCACTCCCCGACCCCAGGGAAAAGACTTTGTCTATTTATCCTATCCATGCCCCTCATAATTTTGTAAACCTCTAGAAGGTCACCCCTCAGTCTCCGATGCTCTCGGGAAAACAGCCCCAGCCTGTTCAGCCTCTCCCTATAGCTCAAATCCTCCAACCCTGGCAACACCCTTGTAAATCTTTTCTGAACCCTTTCACATTTCACAACATCTTTCCGATAGGAAGGAGACCAGAATTGCATGCAGTATTCTAACAGTGGCCTAACCAACGTCCTGTACAGCCGCAACATGACCTCCCAACTCCTGTACTCAATACTCTGACCAATAAAGGAAAGCATACCAAATGCCTTCTTCACCTATCTACCTGCGACTCCACTTTCAAGGAACTATGAACCTGCACTCCAACGTCTCTTTGTTCAGTAACACTCCCTTGGACCTTACCATTAAGTGTATAAATCCTGCTAAGATTTGCTTTCCCAAAATGCAGCACTCACACATTTATCTGAATTAAACTCCATCTGCCACTTTTCAGCCCATTGGCCCAGCTGGTCCAGATCCTGTTGCAATCTGAGGTAACCCTCTTCGCTGTCCACTACACCTCCAATTTTGGTGTCATCTGTAAACTTACTAACTGTACCTCTTATGCTCACATCCAAATCATTTATGTAAATGACAAACAGTTGAGGACCCAGCACCAATCCTTGTGGCACTCCACTGGTCACAGGCCTCCAGTCTGAAAAACAACCCTCCACCACCACCCCTGGATTCTACCTTCGAGCCAGTTCTGTATCCAAATGGCTAGTTCTCCCTGTATTTCATGAGATTGAACCTTGCTAATCAGTCTCCCATGGGGAACCTTGCCAAACACCGTACTGAAGTCCATATGGATCACATCTACTGCTCTGCCCTCACCAATCCTCTTTGTTACTTCTTCAAAAAAACTCAATCAAGTTTGTGAGACATGATTTCCCACGCACAAAGCCATGCTGACTATCCCTAATCAGTCCTTGCCTTTCCAAATACATGCACATCCTGTCTCTCAGGATTCCCTTCATAAACTTGCCCACCACTGACATCAGGCTCACTGGTCCGTAGTTCCCTGGCTTGTCCTTACCACCTTCTAAAACCGTGGCACCAAGTTAGCCAACCCCCAGTCTACCAGCACCTCACCTGTGACTATCGCTGATACAAATATCTCAGCAAGAGATCACTTCTCTAGCTTCCCACAGAGTTCTAGGGTACACCTGATCAGGTTGTGGGGATTTATCCACCTTAATGCATTTCAAGACATCCAGCACTTCCTCCTCTGTAATATGGACATTTTGCAAGGTGTCACCATCTATTTCCCGACATTCTATATCTTCCATATCCTTTGCCACAGTAAATACTGAAGCAAAATAGTCATTTAGTATCTCCCCCATTTTCTGCGGCTCCACACAAAGGCCGTCTTGCTGACCTTTGAGAGGCCCTATTCTCTCCCTAGTTATCCTTCTGACCTTAATATATTTCTAAATACTCTTTGGATTCTCCTTAACTCTATTTGCCAAAGCTATCTCATGTCCCCTTTTTGCCCTTCTGATTTTCCTCTTAAGTATACTCCTACTGCTTTTATACTCTAAGGATTCACTCGATCTATCCTGTCTGTACTTGACATATGCTTCGTTCTTTTTCTTAACCAAACCCTCAATTTCTTTAGTCATCTTTACCCTACACCTACCAACCTTTCCTTTCACCCTAATAGGAATATACTTTCTCTGGATTTTCGTTATTTCCTTTCTGAAGGCTTCCCATTTTCCAGCAGTCCCTTTACCTACAAACATCTGCCCCCAATCAACTTTTGAAAGTTCTTACCTAATACCATCAAAATTGGCCTTTCTCCAATTTAGAACTTCAACTTTTAGATTTGGTCTATCCTTTTCCATCACTATTATAAATCTAATAGAATTATGGTTGCTGGCATGCTCAATCACCTGCCCTGCCTTATTTCCCAAGAGTAGGTCAGGTTTTGCACCTTCTCTAGTAGCTACATCCACATACTGAATCAGAATATTTTCTTGTACACTCTTAACAAATTCTTCTCCATCTAAACCCTTAACACTATGGCAGTCCCAGTCTATGTTTGGAAAGTTAAAATCCCCAACCATAACCATATTATTCTTATAGATAGCTGAGATCTCCTTACAAGTTTGTTTCTCAATTTCCCACTGACTGTTCAGGGGTCTATAATACAATTCCAATAAGGTGATCATCCCTTTCTTGTTTCTCAGTTCCACCCAAATAACTTCCCTGGATGTATTTCTGGGAATATCCTCCCTCAGCACAGCTGTAATGCTATCCTTATCAAAAACACCACTACCCCTCCTCTCTTGCCTCCCTTTCTATCCTTCCTGCAGCATTTGTATCCTGGAACATTAAGCTGCCAGTCGGCCATCCCTGAGCCATGTTTCTGTAATTGCTATGATATCCCAGTCCCACGTTTCTAACCATGCCCTGAGTTCCTCTATCTTCCCTGATAGGTTCCTTGCATTGAAATAAATGCAGCTTAATTTATTAGCCCTACCTTGTCCCTGCCTGCCCTGACTGTTTGACTCACTTCTGTTCTCATCTATACCAGTCTCAGATTGATCTCTTTCCTCACTATCTCCCTGGGTCCCACCCATCCACCTTACTAGTTTAAATCCTCCTCAGCAGCTCTAGCAAATATCCCTGCCAGTATATTATTCCCCTTCCAATTTAGGTGCAGTTCGTCCTTCTTGTACAGGTCACTTCTACCCCAAAAGAGATTCCAATGATCCAAAAGTGTGAATCCTTCTCCCAGACACCAGCTCCTCAGCCATGCATTTATCTGTTTAATCCTCCTATTCCTGCCCTCACGAACTCATAGCACCGGGAGTAATCCAGATATTACTACTCTCGAGGACCTCCTTTTTAAATTCCTGCCTAACTCTCTGTAATTTCCCTTCAGAATCTAAACCTTTTCCCTTCCTATGTCATTGGTTCCAAAGTGTACAATGACCTTTTGCTGGCCACTCTCCCCCTTGGGAACATTCTGCATCCTCTCAGACATCTTTGATCCTGGCACCAGAAAAGCAACATACCATTCTGATTTTTCGCTGCTGGCCACAGAAAAGTCTGTCTGTGTCTCGGACTAGAGAATCCCCCAACACAATTGATCTCTTGGAACCCGATGTACCCCTTGTTGCATTAGAGCCAGTCTCAATACCAGAAACTTGGCTGTTTGTGCTACGTTCCCCTGAAGATCCATCACCCCCTACATTTTCCAAGTCAGCATACTTGTTTGAAATGGGTATAGCCACAGAAGTCTCCTGCACTAGCTGCCTACCTCTCTTATCTTTCCTGGAGTTAACCCATCTATGTGACTGTATCTGAGACTTTCTCCCCTTCCTATAACTGCCATCCATCACATACTGTTGTTGTTGCTAATTCCTTATTGCTTCTAACTGTCTCTTCAACCAATCCATTCAATCTGATAAGATTCGCAAGCAACAGCATTTATTGCGGATATAATCCACAGTAACCCTTAAACTCTCTTTAAACTCCCATATCTGACAAGAATCACATAATCACTCTACTAAAGACCATTTTTGCTCCTTCACAATCTACAGACCCAGTAAATAACACCGTCTTATTCCTCGACAAAACACTGCCCCAGGTTAAATTCATAGTTATGGCTTATATTTTAAGTTTAATCAAGAGACATATCTCCAAAAACATATAATCAAGAAATAACCCACTCTACTCACTACTGCAGACTTTCTGTAGGCCACACTTTAGACAATATACTTCTCATTCTGTGCTGTGACCTCTCCCAAACAGGTTCCTTCAAGATCAGTTGCAAATTTCACTGTTTGTTAATTTTCCCAGATGCACTCTGATGTCCAGCAATACATGAATTCAACAGCAAAGGCAGTAACTGCACAAGTTCACTGCTGTGTCAGTTAGCAGTGTGGGTTTCTTTCTCTCTCTCTCCAGCATTGACCTCACCATGTGCTGCCTTTGTTTGTCCCTCTCCCTTTTAAAAGTGCCGTTGTTTTGACTTTTTTTTTCTCCAAAGTTCCAAAACAATGCAAGAACATATAAAACAGTAATTGCTGTTCCTGGAATTCGAGGAAATCACTTCCAACGCCTAAAATGCCTCAAAAAAGAGCAGATGTTACAGCCAGAAATCTTTCCCGTCCTGCATCTTTACCGGGCCATTCATGAAAAAAAAATGGTAGAGAAAGTAAGTACGTGCACAAGGCAGTGCTTGTGTCTTTCTATTGCAACACAGAGTTCAGCAGAAACTGACAAATGCTCTTGTGATTGTAGATGATGTTCAGGACCTTGCTTAATGCTGGGACTGTTTAGTCCTTCTCAGTTTAACCTGCAATTTGCAGAATGCAAAGATTAGCTTGTTTAAATAGCAGACTCATCAAAATTATAGATTTAAACAAACTCTCCAGTAGAGCACAGCATTATAGCAGCATTGCTTCCCTTGTTTAAGGTCAAATCGATTATCCGAACAACCAATTATCCAAAAGAAATACTGCCCGCCTGACTCATTTGGATAATCAAGGTTCCTCTGTAGTAAGTTTGCAAATGATACAAAGATTGGTGGAGTTGTGGACAGTGAGGAGGACTGTCAAAGCATACAGCAGGATATATATCAGTTGGAGTCAAGGGTAGAAAAATGGCAGATGGAGTTTAATCCAAATATAAGGTAATGCGTTTTGGAAGGTCAAACAGAGGTGGAAATTATACAGTGAAAGGCTTGGTGGTGGTGCTGGTGGAGGGGAGTTCGAAAGAGATGAGTGGTAAGTTTTTCACACAGAGTGGTGAATGCCTGCAACGCACTGCCAGAGGTGATGGTTCTGGATGTAGGTTTGCTCACTGAGCTGGAAGGTTCGTTTTCAAATGTTTCATTACCATACTAGGTAACATCTTCAGTCAACCTCTGAATAAAACACTGGTAGTGTAGCCCGCCTTCTATTAATATGTTTGAGATTCCTAGTGTTGATGATGTGGTAACATAATTTCCTATGGTGATGTCATTCCCTGTTCTTTTTCTCAGGGGTCGGTAAATGGTATGCAAGTCAATGTGTTTGTTGATAGAGTTCCGGTTGGAATGCCATGCTTCTAGGAATTCTTGTGCAGATCTCTGTTTGGCTTGTCCTAGGATGGATGTGTTGCCCCTGTCGAAGTTGTGTCCTTCCTCATCCGTATGTAAGGATACTCGTGAGAGTGGGTCATGTAATTTTATGGCAAGTTGATGTTCATGTATCCTGGTGGCTAGTGTTCTGCCTGTTTGTCACAGTTCTTGCAAGATATTTTGCAAATGACATTAGTTTTGCTTGGTTGTCTGTGTAGGGTCTTTCAAGATCATTAGCTGCTGTTTTAGTGCGTTGGTCGGTTTGTGGGCTACCATGATACCAAGGGGTCTGACTAGTCTGGCAGTCATTTCCGAGCAAATTAAAAATCGCCAAAGTCCACTGGGACTCAGGCCACTTTCTGTATTATGGGAACATACTGTGAACAAGGGCAGGCATTGACAAAGTTCAATACTATCTGCTGTGTACCAATGCAGCCTTCAGTTGCCTGAGTGGAAGACTAGTACCTCAACACAGCAGCAAGGTCCTGGTCTACAAGCAATACAAAGAACACTATAGCACAGGACAGTGCAAGCTAGCGCCAACATGTTTTTCCCTTCCATATTCGAACTGTCTGCACTTACGGGATCTGTATCCATCTATTCCCTGACTATTCATGTATTTGTTCAGGTGCTTCTTGAATGCTTCTATTGTGTCTGCCTCCACCACCACCTCTTCACGAGCTTTGAGAAGATTTGTAGCTCAGGTTGAAGTTCACTGAGCTGCAAGGTTCGTTTTCAGACATTTTGTCATCATGCTAGGTAACATCTTCGGTGAGCCTCCGAATGAAGCACTGGTGGTGAAGCCCGCTTTCTATTTATATGTTTGAGTTTCCTAGTGTTGGTGATGTAATTTCCTGTGGTGACATCATTTCCTGTAGTGATGTTATTCCCTGTTCTTTTTCTCAGGGGTTGGTAAATGGGATCCAAGTCAACATGTTTGTTGATACAGTTCCGGTTGGAATGCCATGCTTCTAGGCTCTGGGGAGATGTAATCAGTAGCAAAGGAGTAGGGAGGTCACAGGTCATAGAACCCCGACAGTGTGGAAGCAGGAGAAAGTGAGGACTGCACATGCTGGAGAGACAGAATCGAAAAGTGTGGTGCTGGAAAAGCAGAGCAGGTTAGCAGCATCTGAGGAGCAGGAGAGTTGACGTTTCGGGCATAAGCACATTCCAGATGAAGGAAAGGAGGCTGAGAGATAAATAGGGGAGTGAGGGCAGGGGTGGGGCTGGGGGGGAAGGTAGCTGGGGAGGCAATAGATGGATGCAGGTGGGAGACAATTGAGATAGGTTGGTGGGGAGGGTGGAGTGGATAGGTGGGAAGGAAGATGGACAGGTCAAGATGGAGCTTGCAGGTGCAGATAAAAATCGGTTTGTAGTAGGCATAAGCATATATCAAAAATAAAAGTTAGCCTAGACATTGTAGTTAGAATATGGAGAACCTCTTACAAGTATACATGACAAACAGACATTGGCTGAAACCTTGTGGTTAGAGTATGGGGAACCTCATACAACCTCTTGTATGTGACAAACAGACTGTCGCCTAGACCTCATGGTTAGGGTACAGGGAACATTTGTGGTTTCAGAGAGGATAAAGTAAAAAAAGTATAAAAGCATGGAGAAGACTGTTGCTGTGGATATCTTGTAACCATCTGATTGACATTGACAAGAGATAAAGTCGGATATTTGAAAAGATTGTGGATTCATTTCCCTTTTTTTAAAAAAGTAATCCAAAAAACCTGTACCCAACAACGGAACAAATCTAAACAACCTACCCTAAAGGAATGTGGCTGCCTACAGGAAAAAAAATGTCCAGGTAACTTTCCCTTCCCTGATACATTGCAGTGTACTCAGCACAGATTCCAGCTCATCAACTGCAAGTCAGAGTGCCTGAAGTTGCAAATATCTGCTGCAGATCTGATCGCTGCCAATCAGACTGGTATCAACCAGTTCTCATGCAGCAGCTGCAATACATCAACTGTCTTGCCATCCTTACTATGTTTTAACCAACTAGATTTTAACTGATTTTAATTTCTCAACTGCTAATTTGCACAAATACTGTAGTTTACAGAGCAAAATGTTTACCGACTGATCATTTACATCAAATCCACACTTAAAGTTGTAATTATATTCCTGAAAATCAGGACTTTAAGTAAAACATTTTAAGTAAATCATGAGGTGAAGCCCATATATCTGGTCCTGTGACCCATTCACTAAATTCCCTAGAACATCTCTGTAAGATTCAGATACATTGTGGCTTCCAAGTCTTACAGTTAGACAGTTAAAAATCTTTTGGCGACCTTTCAAACATTAGTACTGCATTAAATTTTCACAAAGCCTTTTATCAAGCCAATGCTTTTCTCGGTCAGCATTACTCGCCCTCTGAAGAAAACATTTAATCTTGTATAACAGATGACTACCTAAACCTTTCAATCACTTTTAGATGGGTTTTCAGCATTCCCTGAATTTCCTCACATGCATTTCATTAAGATTTCTATTCACTTAACATATGCGATACTGCAGATTTACAACTCCAACAACCACGTACACAAACGATGTGAAAATGAGAATGATATTAAAAATTCAAGTAGACAGGTAAAAGTGAAAACCATTAAGCCAGGCAACTTGACACAAGGGGTTAATGTACTTTGTTTCCCATTAAGACAGTTCAGTTTTCTTTAAATGTGGCTAGGGGTCTGCTCTGAACTTGTACACACCATCACCCTCCAACTCCTTAAACCCTGGCCACTGTATAACAGCCCCATTTTTGGCTTGCTCTTTAAATTCTCAACATTGTCTAACTACTTTCTCTCAGACTCATTCTTCAAACTCATACTCCCTTTGAGGTTTTTAAACTTCTGCTGCTGATGCACTGTGAAAGTCAATGCACAAATTTATAAACCATCAAGCATTGAGTTCACAGATACAATTTTATTGTATAAAAATGAATGATTCCATTATTAAAGTTACAGTACCATCTGAATAACTACACCAAAGCTTGACTGTATCCTGCCTATCGTACAGACGTTGAATATTAAACTATAGGTAAGACAAAAACAAGTACCGAGACAGTTTTCCATTATTTTCAACAGATCTAACTTCACACTGTTTGTACAATAAGACTGGGGAAGGAGAAGAAAGTGCACCACTTAATCTAGCTGTGGAACAGTTATAAAACGCAACCAGTAACACAATGGAACTAATATTGTTTGATGGGTTAAGAATCACAGTTTGCAAAAATTTAGTGATAATACCGATTATGTTTCATTTTAGAGTCATCGTAGCACTACAGTAGGGTTCTTGATTACTAATAATAAAAACAATTTCCAAGTGCAATTACATTTAACTTGCTAAATTCTTGTAAAAAAACATTAAGGATGTTACACAAGAGGGCAACTAATACTATAATAAAAGCTGTGATGTGTGTCTGAAAATATAAAATGGATGACAACGCTCTATCAGAAGGTAGTTCATTTTGTTGCAAGGACAGCATGGATACTGTTTCCACTTCTTGAAAAAGGAGGAAAAGAGGCAAGATGTGAGTAAGGATTTTCTAAATATTTGAAGACCCCCACCCATATCCTGGTCACTGAGTACTGCTATCTGTACACATAAGAATGGCTTTATCCAAATAGGCTGAAGTTTATTTGAATGACTCTCAAAGAATCTGGTAGACATAGGTAACAATCTAGAATATATTAACTGTGATATTTAAAATTATCATGGCTGCTAGTTTCCGTGTAGAAGGATTATTGACGGCATCTGCATTACACTTGAACAGGATAAATCAGATTTCCAGGCACTACTGCATCAAAGTAATGATAGATGCCCTATTTCAGGATAGAAAAATGTGCACAACATTTTGCATGAAAAACAGAAGGGAAGACAGATGCAATATTACCACAGTGTGATTTCTCTAGGTTAAAGAAAATCAGAGTGCACAGACATAGCCTTTTGAGAACCTGCACATAATGCCTTACCTACATGAACAGGAAGGGCTACAGTTCACTAGAGATGCAAATGACCTATGTCTGCCACATGTGAGTTACACACATGGAAGATATATTGCTTGCCCTTGTTAGATATTCATTCTTCAATCACAGGAGTAAAATGTGATTTGACTAACTCTGGAGAAAACCATGAACAGAATCTTATCATCACTAAATGAGATGGGGTCTGACATGAAATATGGAAGAATTATGTCAGAAGCCCAGCAACTCCTTTCTTGATGTTGGGAGCAACTAGATGTATATTTTGACTAAGTTCTGGACATCAAGACTTGGTTCTCACTGGGGAATGGCGATTAGGGGGATTTTTGCTTGTTATCTGCCTTGATAACTTCACATCTCAGCTCATTAATACGTAGTTTCCTATCTTAACACCCATTGAGGAAACTAGACGCCAAGAATTCTCAACACAAAAGTCTGAGCAGACACCTGATGATTTCAACTTGCTGCCTGTTCCACCGGAGTTGCAAAGTGTCATGCAGGAAAAGCGCAGCACCTGAGGAGCAGGAGAGTCGACGATTCGGGCATAAGCCCTTCATCGGGAACGTACTACCTGTTCCACCAGATCACTATGTTGGACATCAAGCAACAAAGTCTCAGGACTTGCACTACGGTACCGGCCACATTCACTTCACATCCATAGATACTGACACTCAACATCTGTTGGCCTCTCAGATCTTGCATGGCATCTCTCTCGTTGACTTTTAGAAAGCTTCTGCAATTTAAATCTGGACACACCAGCAAACAGCATTCATTGAAAAGCTGCTGTAAGAACGCTTCATGCACAGAGAGAGGCGCCCAGGTCATGGACTGGACCAGGGCTGTTTGCTTGCTCGCTTATTGTTCGCTTACCTCAAGCCCACCTAGATTGGACAGAAGTGAGGGGTGGGGTAGCTAGTTAGTGAGGCATGTTTAAGATAATAGCATGCTAAGCCTCAGGGAGACAAAGCCTCCACGAAACTTGACAATATTGACACTCAGGCAAAAAAAGCACAAGATTTAGCCCATGTATTTGAGTATAAATATATCACAGTGTTGTAGCTTGGTGGTATATTTAGCTTCCAACACAGTCCAATACTGTTAAGTGCCATATCAGTATGCCAGTTACAGCCTAGCACAAAGCTAAAGTGAAACATTCCAGGTATCAACACCACAAGCTTGGAGGTAGGTGGATGTTCAGGTAGGTTGTTGGCAAAATGAAAATCCTTATCAACTAAAAAAAAAAAACTTATAACAGAACCTTTTTTCTGTCCAGTAAAAATCACTTTCTTCCTGTTAATTATTCTTTTTTAAAAATTACAATGCCAAAAATTACATGCAATTATGCAAACTATTGCAAAAATAATTCTGCTCCTTTAATGCCACAAATTTTATGTGGGCATTATCTATTGCCAGCTAATTTAGATTATACACTGGGACAGCAGAGTTGTCTTATGATAAAATAATAATCCCAACAAAGTTCCTTTCATATCGTCAGAAGTCGTGGGATAAAAGTGCTGCACCTCCTGCAGTATCTTGTCTGATAATTTAAATCAAAAATAGTTGAGAAAATAAACATCATTATACAACTTGGCTAAGATATGCCTCGATAACCTTACTTTAGCAGCTGGCAAAGAGTCACACAGCTTTAATAAGAATTTGTCCACCAAAATCTTAATGTAAAACCTTAAATGTAACAGTCTACTTCTGCAGAATTTTTATGGACAACTCAAACATATTTCAAAATGTGAATATAATTCCATCTTGCATTTTGCATTTACAATCTTTTAATAAAATCAGTTATGCTATTAAATCAGGAAAATAACTACTGGCCTTTGTTACCAAAATGAGAACCAATGTACAGAGAAGACCATAAGATATAGGAGCAGAACTCGGCCAGTCAGCCCATTGAGACAGTTTTCCCATTGAATTAGATCATGGCTGATCTGATAATCCACAAATCCACTTCCCTGACATTTTCCCATAAACTTTGATTCCCTTACTGATTAAAAATTTGTCCATCCTGGCCTTGAATATACTTAATTATCCGACCTTAACACCCCTTTACAATAAAACAAATTCCACAGATTCACTACCTTCACCCTCTAAGAGAAGAAATCCCTTCCAATTATGTAAGCAATTAGTTCTATATTCTCACAAATGGGGAAACAACCATTCTGCATCTACCCTGTCAAGTTCCCCTAAGAATCTTGCAAGTTTCAATAAAAAGAACACCTCTCATTCTTCAAAACCCTAACAGGTAGAGGCTGATCCGACTCAACTTCGACTCAAAAGACAGTCCCTCCATACCTAGGATCAAACTTGCGTACCTTCTATCAACTGCATCCAATAACAGTACCAGAAGGGGCCTAAATCTGTTCACAGTATTCCGTTATGGTCTGACTCGTGTCTCAGAATTTTCACAAGACCTCCATATTTTTACATCCCCTTCCCTTTGAAATAAAGGTCAACATTGCATTTGTCTTCCCTATTACCTGCTGAATTTGTTTGCTAGCTTTTATGATTATTGCACAAGGCCAGAAAATCCCTGTGCTTTAGCTCTCTGCAGTCTTTCTCCATAAATAATATTCAGCTCCTCTACTCTTGCTGCCAAAGTACATAAACTCACATTAGTTTTTGTCTACTCATCTAACCTGTTTATATCATAAGACCATAAGACCATAAGACATAGGAGTGGAAGTAAGGCCATTCGGCCCATCGAGTCCACTCCGCCATTCAATCATGGCTGATGCGCATTTCAGCTCCACTTACCAGCGTTCTCCCCGTAGCCCTTAATTCCTCTAGACAACAAGAATCTATCAATCTCGGCCTTGAAGACATTTAGCGTCCCGGCTTCCACTGCACTCCGTGGCAATGAATTCCACAGGCCCACCACTCTCTGGCTGAAGAAATATCTCCGCATTTCTGTTCTGAAATGACCTCCTCTAATTCTAAGGCTGTGTCCACGGGTCCTAGTCTCCTCGTCTAACGGAAACAATTTCCTAGCATCCACCTTTTCCAAGCCATGTATTATTTTGTGCGTCTCTATTAAGTCTCCCCTTAATCTTCTAAACTCCAACGAATACAATCCCAGTATCCTCAGCCGTTCCTCATATGTTAGACCTGTCATTCCAGGGATCATCCGTGTGAATCTCCGCTGGACACGTTCCAGTGCCAGTATGTCCTTCCTGAGGTGTGGGGACCAAAACTGGACACAGTACTCCAAATGGGGCCTAACCAGAGCTTTATAAAGTCTTAGTAGTACATCTCTGCTTTTATATTCCAACCCTCTTGAGATAAGAGACAACATTGCATTCGCTTTCTTAATCACGGCCAGAAGACTCTGCAGACTCTGTGTCAACCCCATCCCACTAATTTTTGATGGACACATTCCATACTTACATGAAAACTAATAGCCTGACAGGGCATCATCACCACTTAATTTGGTAAAGAATAATGGTTCCCTCATTTCCTTTTCTCTTTGTAGTGAGGGAAAAATTGGATGAAATTTTACTGAATTGCTATCTCTCTTCAAATCTGACATGGTGTATAATTTTTCTTTCATCCTTCCCAGCAAAAAATCAGCAATGATCATTTTAGATAAACTATACACAATAGGAAAAATATCCGATAAAACTTTCATATCTTTTTCCTAGCATTGCTCCATTTACTGTGACAAAATTATTTCTTTTCTATACACGTGGCAAACAGCATGGCAAATTGTCAAAGATTGGCTCAGGAATGAGCGATATTGCAGCAATCATTAATTTGTCTTTTCTAGCGCATCACACAAACCTTCATCGCAAAGGTATCATCTGCATTTTATGGCAGTTTATGATGCATCAGAAACTAAATGAATCTACCACAGAACCTCTGAAAAAGAGCAAATGATGATGATTTATTGACAACATTAGTTACTCATAGTTCTAGCCTGTGGCATTGAAGATCACACAGCTGAAGAGCCTTTTGATGTGTATGAAAGGTTATTGGGGTGGGGTTTTTGAAGAACTGACAATGAACCACAATCTAAACAACGCACAGATATGTTACTTGATACTTGCATTCCTTCTAAATCAGAGTCGCTCTACCAGTTATTTAAAAGTTCTTATTCAAAAGTGCAAAATTCAGTACAATTCACTTCGGCAAATTGGAGGAGATGGAACTTTAAAAACTGACAAAACAATCAAATTATTAATTTTGTGTTCAAAATTTCCATTTTCATGAAGTCTTTCATTCATCTAACCTTATACAGACCCAAAACCTACAGATCAGCAAAATCCCAGTTTCTACTGTGTTAGCTGATCTCAACAATTGACAAAAGAAAGGTATACAGACGTATATACGTCTTAGATTAGATTAGATTGGATTATATTACTTACAGTGTGGAAACAGGCCTTTCGGCCCAACAAACCCACACCGACCCGCCAAAGCGCACCCACCCAGACCCGTTCCTCTACATTTACCCTTGCACCTAACACTACAGGCAATTTAGCATGGCCAATTCACCTTATCTGCACATTTTTGGACTGTGGGAGGAAACCAGAGCACCCGGAGGAAACCCACGCAGACACGGGGAGAATGTGCAAACTCCACACAGTCAATCGCCTGAGGCGGGAATTGAACCCAGGTCTCTGGTGCTGTGAGGCAGCAGTGCTAACCACCGTGCCGCCCACAAGAATAACATACATAAGAATAACTTACTTCAGTCAAAAAAGTTAAGAAGTGGGTTAAAAGTAAAAACTATAAATCATTATCTGGTTGGTGAAATATTTGATTGAAATTACTTACCCTTTTTTGCTCTTTGATGTATTTAATTGTGTCCTCCCTTGCTTTTTGAATTGCCTCTGTTACAGCTTTCTCAGCTCTTTTTCTTTCTTGGTTTACAGCTTCTCTTATGGCCTCCTGTTGAGAGGTTAAAATGGTGGATAATCAATCCTTGCATCCATGAAGTCTGGAGAATTATGATCTGTTCACGGAACTCTGTTAATAGTCATAATTGAAAAAAATAGGTGGAGACAAGAAGTGCATTTATAGAGCATTCCCTTTGCAAAATACCCCAAAATATGTCATAGAAGTAACTGTAATAGAAGCATAGAAAATCGGAGCAGGAATAGGCCATTTGGACCTTTGAGCTGTTGAACCATTCATTATGGTCATGGCCAATCATCCAACTCTACAGCCTATTCCCACTCATCCCTCCATGATCCTTTGATCCCTTTAACTCCAAGTGCTATGTCTAACTCTGTTTGAACTCATACAATGTTTTGGCTCCTATTGCTTTCTGTGTAGCGAACTGCACAGGATCACTACTCTCTCAGCGAAGAAACTTCTCTTCATCTCAATCTTAAACAGTCCACCTCATATCCTGAGACTGTAACCCCTGGTCTGGACTCTCTTCTCATCAGCAAAATCCTCATCCATCTACACTGACTAATCCTGTTAGAATTGTATAGGTTTCTATGAGATTCTCCCTCATTCGTCTGAATGGCAGTAACTAAAAACTTAATCAATTCAAGCTCTCCTCATACATCAGTCCTGCTGTTCCAAGAATCAGTCTGGTAAATCTTTGCTGACTACCCTAAAGCAAGTACATGCTTCCTCAGATTAGAAGACCAAAATTGTACATAATTTTCTAGGCACAAGTCTCAGCAACGCCCTGCATAATTGCGGCAATACATCCTGCTCCTGTATTCAAATAGTCTTGCTATGAAGGCCAAGAGATCATTTGCCTTCTTGACTACCTGCTGCACGTGCATGCTTACCTTAAGTAACTGATGTATAAAGACACCAGGTCTCATTGCATATTCTGCTCTCTCAATTTATACCCAGACAATAATGTGTCTTCTTGTTACCAAACCTTACATTTATCCATATTATACTTCATCTGCCATGCATTTGCCCACTCACTCAGCTGTTCAAATCACACTAAAGCATCTCTGTATCCTTTTCACAGTTCACCCTCCCATCCAGTTTTGCTTCATCTGCAGATGTGCAAATATTACATTTACCGGTAGTTCCTTCATTCAAATAATTAATAGGTGAGTGGGGGAGGAGATGAAGGTGATAGGTCAGGGAGGAGAGGGTGGAGTGGATAGGTGGAAAAGGAGCTAGGCAGGTTGGACAAGTTCGGACAGGTCAAGGGGACAGTGTGGAGCTGGAAGTTTGTACCCCACTCACCTATTGCACTCTATGCTACTTTCTCCCCACCCCCACCCTCCTCTAGCTTATCTCTCCATGCTTCAGGCTCTCTGCCTTTATTCCTGATGAAGGGCTTTTGCCCGAAACGTCGATTTTGCTGCTCGTCGGATGCTGCCTGAATTGCTGTGCTCTTCCAGCACCACTGATCCAGAATCTGGTTTCCATCATCTGCAGTCATTGTTTTTACCTTGGTTGTATCTGTGACTGACTGTTATACCATTACATTCTATATTTTATTTCGGTTTATGAACCTGAGATATTATAGTACTTTATTTCTCCCAGAAGGAATAGGTCATATAATTCCATGAAGAAATATTTTCCATGTCACAGAATTAAAATCAACCTAAGCAGTCAAAGAATAATGCTTATTTCAGATGTTCCACAGAACTAATGAATAAATCCAGATTCAAATGATTCTAATTTGTGTAATTACATTTACCTGGTTTTTTTCCCTTTCTATTTGGAATGCTGCTTGGATAGCCTGTTCAAATTTTTCTTGGTCCTTACAACGCTCAATTTCCCATAGTTCTCTTTTTTCCAGTTGGATTTTTTCCATCCTTTCCCTCTCTTCTTGCACAGCTTTCAAAACAGCCTCCATAATGATTTCCTTTTCTGCCTGTGTAACAAAGCATTGTTCAAAAGGAGTTTTAAGAAAAAAAAAATCAAAAGGCATTTAAACCAAATATAATACCACATAAAAATCCATTGCCATATACTAAATAAAAGATCAGAGGAACTAACAAATGTTGTATGCTGAAAAATGAAATGCTTCTGCCAACTTCAACAGGAATTGGATTACAAAGCTGGAAGCAGATGCTTCAGAAATATTGTTGTCCCTGTTATTATAGCATCACTTGCCAATAATGCAAATTTTTCTTGTTACAATATTGTTACAGTGGTGATGTTAGGAAAATGGCTGCCATTGGCAACCACAGAGACCATCTACAATTTCAAGGAAAGAATCAATCTTCAAAAGCCTACATAAAACAGATGACAAGAATACTACAGTATCGAATAAAATTAAAACAAGGTTACAATGTTTTCTTATTAATCACCACTCTATAATCTAACTTTATACTAATGGATCAAGTTAACTGTTCGGTTCAATAATCAGGAAAGTCACAAAGTTAATAATAGTATTCAATACAAATTTGCACATACATTTTCTAACTACCCTCCATTTTATTAATTATTATTAACTATGTTTCCAATAACAACTCAATAGAATCTTTAAAGCAGTAAATCATTCAAGGGATTTCACGGAAGTCTAATCAGAAGAACACTGACAACAAGTCAAAAAAAAAGAGACAATAGGAAAGTTAGCCATAAAAGTTTGGTCAAAGAGGTAGTGCTTTTCCTATTTAGTTAAACATGCTAGTGTTTGAAATCATGTGAGGGAAACTGGGATAGATCATAACTGATTATCCATCCTCTTTCTTTGATGATGCTAAATATGGACTAAGCCCTAAAATGTCCTCAGCTAAAATAAAATGCAAAGATACGTAAACAATTTACTTCAAGCAAGTGCAGCATGACCTTAGATACCAAGATACCTTTGTACATCCATATGCTGCATCACATCAATTATTATTTACCTAACACTTCACTCAAGACCCAAACTAGCAACTGTACTTGAAAAACACTATGAGCTTCCAATGCAGTGGTTTTCAATTAGAAATAATAAGCTCTCCATCAAATGACATGTGTTCATTGTTAAGATCATAAGTGAAATTCACCTTGCAAAAAAAAAAGCCATGCTTTTTAAAATCATAGAATCCCTACAGTGCAGAAGAGATCACTCAGCTCATTATGAGTCTGCACTGACCTCCGGAGAGCATCCCACCCAGAGCCACCCCCCACATCCTAAATAACTGTGACTCCTCAACCTAGCCCGTACATCATTGGACACTATGGGACAAGTTAGCATGGCCAATCCACCTAGGCTGCATATCTTTAAACTGTGGAAGGAAACTGAAGCACCTGGCAGAAACCCATGCAGATACAGGGAGAATGTGCACACAATTATCTAAGGCTGGAATCAAACTTGAGTCCCTGGGTATGAGAGAAAGTGAGGACTGCAGATGCTAGAGATCAGAGTTGAAAAGTGTGGCACTGGGAAAAGCACAGCAGGTCAGGCAGCTTCTGAGGAGGAGAAGAATCGACATTTTGGGCATAGGGTCTTCGCCAGGAATGTGGGGGGGGGGGGGGAGGTTTCATGCTGAAGGGGGCTGATAAATAGGAGGGGCAGGTGGGCTGGGGTAAAAGTAGCTGGGAAGGTGATAGCTCGATGCAGGTGGGGGGGGGGGGGTGTGATGGTAATAGGTTGGAGCGGAGGATGGAGCTGATAGATAGCAAGGTAGATGGACAGATGGGACAGTTGAAGTGAGCTGTGCAGAGTTGGAGGGTTGGATCTGGGAATAAGGCCTCATGTCCCCTCCCCCCCCACCTCATCCCAGAAGCAGCCTTCCAACTCGGCACCACCTTTTTGAACTGCCCCACCGGTCCATCTTCTTTCCCACCTATCCGCTCCACCCTCCGCTCTGACCTATTACCATCACCCCCCACCTGCATCTAACTATTGCCTTCCCAGCTACCTTCCCCACTCCACCCCCCCATCCCCACCCCCAACCCGTCCCCACCATCCCCTCCTATTTATCTCTCAGGCCTCTTCCACACCTCCTGCATTCCTGATGAAGTGTTTGTGCCGAAAATGTCAATTCTCCTGCTCCTCGGATGCTGCCGATCTACTGGGCTTTTCCAGCGCCACACTTTTCATCCCTGGGATTGAGGCTGCTGTGCTAACCACTGCGCCACAAACAATATATTATGCCTGTTTATAGATACAATCATCTTATGACGGCTAGCAAACGAAGCTAAAATTCCCTAAAATTATTTTCATATTTTTTGAACAATAAATAACCAGCTGGGAGAATGAATAAGATCATTAGTGCAGTTCATAATATCAATGGATGCTGAAAATTTGTACTTATTTTTAGCTATATATTTGTTGTATGAAAACTCCCCGCAGTGCATTCAATTTTTAATACTGAAAGGTCCAGATAAAGATGAACTCATCCAAAATAGAATTAATTTTACTGAACTGTACAAAATATTTAATAGATAGTGGGTAGGAAAACCAAAGCAAAGGTTTAAGTAAAACGATTTATCGTTTTTGGAAGTTTGCCTCCACCTGATTACAGGGAAATTCTGTTCTAATTACATAGTCACGCAGTATTGTAACACGGTCTCTTTAAAAAGGAAAACTTTAACACAGAAATTCTGATAAGCCAGATTAATTTTTAAAAAATACCTTTACAACTTCTCCCATTGCCTCGGTGCTTCGTAGTCTTTCTTCTGCAATACATCTTTCAAGAGTATTCTGTAAACAATTCAGCAAGTGTTCAGATATTTTACACACCAAAGACAATATCAAAAAGTGATTGTTTGACAAAAGAATTGAAAATTTACCTTATGCTGTTTTGCTTGTTCCTCCAAAGCTTCTTTTATCTTATTTTGTAATGCACATTTTTCTTCCTCCAGTAGGTCAAGCAGTCGCTCATGCTGGAAGACCATACAGTTGACAAAATGAGCAGCAAATCACACAGCATGTGATTTTTCAGACATCAAGTAATAATGAATCATTGCCTTGACTTATACTTAAAAAGTTATACAGAAGAGGAAATTACTGATTTTAACTGTGGATGAGTTTCAAACTCACTCCTGGGCATAATTAACATCTTGCCAGACCTGTTCGAATCGAGTTCCTGGCAGAAGGTGGCTGGGATGCAGCTTGCAACACCTGGAAAATCTGGCATTAGATGTGTGGGAATGGGGTTCTGGATGGCTCACACAAGAAAGAGGGCACAATTTGGTTTAAGAGTCTGGAAAGAGCAAGAACAATCATTCAAGTCCAACAAAGAACAGTCAAAAACTCAAATGTTTGGGTATTTTTATATTTTGGCAGATCCAGCCTCTCTCTGCCCTGTAGAAAAACTGCAGGATTTCTCCACTCAGGCTAAAGTTAAAATTCAAGAAGGAGCTAATGATGCTACTCATTGTGACCTGCATATTTAAAAACAGTTCTGTCAGCTGTGGGGCAAACAAAAATTGCAGTCAGGTGGATTTATTTAAACTTCCAGCTAGCAGTTGGAAAACACTTAAAGCAGAATTGCCTCCAATCCCCGAAATCCCTCCATTATAACTTTTGATTAGAATATATTTAGAACAGGTTCTTCCCTTTTTAAACATACTGAATTGATATATGAAAATAAAATTTTTACAGAGGGGTGGTTCGTGTGTGGAATGAACTTCCTGAGGAAATAGTGAATATAGGTACAATTACAACATTTAAAAGACGTTTTATAGATAAATGAATAGGAAAGGTTTGAAGTGATATGGGCGAGGAGCAGGTAGGAGGGACTAGTTTAGTTTGGGATCATGTTCGGCATGGATTGGTTGGACTGAAGTGTCCATTTCGGTGCTGCATGACACTGTGACCTGCTATACTCCAGTTTATGGATGGTCACTTAGTAATACAGAACTTGAGCATTGCTAAACAAAAAAAGAACATACTGTGGAATCTTTTTGCCTTGCAATCATCAGGAAGAGACAAGAATGCCAAACTTCAAAGGAAGCAACAATCTATACAACATAAGTAATGGCTACTATAATTGTTTGCCAAATCAACCCTAATTGGCTGAGGTGTTGCTGTGGAAAAAGCACAAAGGCATTTTGTTTCACATGCATTTGTTTAATTCAAAAAATGCTTAATGCCTGTCCATGTTCCTTTTTCTTACTGAGTACAGGTCACTGCAGAGGGAATATATGCAATTTCTACTAAGCATAAATGAACCACGTCAGAACCACCACAGAAAACCATAAACTGCTTGTTAATGTAATTCTTAACAAACTCAGGATTGCTCATAGAACCTCATCTAACATTAGACATTATGTTCTCAGTTTTGCAAAAACAAGTTGTTTGAATATAATCCATATTCTGCCTGATGCGCACAGCTGAAAGGGTGTAATGTTTGATATGATACATCAGATACTGTGATGTATGGCTTATGTACCTGCATAGCACCAGAACTGAAATTCATAAATCAAATTACGTTTTTATACCACAAGTCATCTAAACATCTTTTTGGTTGATTGTCTGCATCCTGTTGGTGAAAAGTGTTACTGCTGCATAGTAGCAGCATAAAACAGATTGCTCAAATTTTTGAAATATCTGACTATTCCAGTATAATTTGATGTGTGGGAACAATAGATCTCTGGTGCAATCTTTATAGCAATGCTTTGACTAGGATCAACTTGCCAACCAAGTAGCACCCTTTCTCATGCAGCATAAATTTATGGTCCCTTCGAAATCTAACACTCTTGCATTTGTCCAAAGTGAACAGCTTCAACTGCATGTCTCCTTTGTCAGCAATATTCAAATTTACACACTTACTTGCTTGCTTCAAACTTGATGGTGTTGTAAAAATGCAAGAAATGGGAGTGTTAATATACACCAAAATGCAAAAATAAAATTCATTCAGTTTGAAGAGCTAAATTCAGCTTCAAAGGGGCCTTTACTCATCCTGATTTTCATTTTTCTGATATAATGGTTATATTGTTATTATGGTCTCTCCCACAGGGTTTAAAATCAGTGGCAGACAAGTTACATGCCATGAAAATAATAGAAATATGCACAATGTTCAAATTTGTACACTAGACTATACAGAAATTCCAAACCAGAGCTGAATGTTAACATCTATCTTATTGCTTGAGAAAGCAAGTAATATTTTTACACAATTTTCTTTTTTATATCTGCAAACATATTATTAGATTTATTGAACTGCAAGGTTTTGGATGAGGGGGCAAGCATTTTGGCACTGTGAATGTGTCAAAGCACTGAGGAACATACACATTCTCTTAGTACTCTAGGCAATCTGCATGTAACTCCAAACAGACAATTCAAGAGTATTACTGAAGTCTCAACACTATAAAGCAAGGGATCTCAAAATGTAAGTAAAAGAACCATAAAAGCAACCTTAAAATGAAGGAAGGAAGGAAGCTAGAATTATTTTGTAATTTTTCTCCTCTTTCTTTCCTCTCCATGCGCAGCCAATGCATTTTCCACACCATGAGAAACAGGAGTAGGACAGAAGATAAAAATAGCTGGGAAAGGGGTTCTGATTTTTAAATGGATGAAGTGGAAAATGAAATCAAAATTAACAGGATTATTGGCTTGTAAAACAAGCTACTTAGAATGTAGAACCTTTAAGTTATAAAATGCAATTTAGCAGATTTATGCTCCTTAACAATGAGGGTGTAACCTCTCATTTATGAAATGGTTGTGACTAATACGGAAACATAAAATACTGAAACGTAAGGAGTATTTGGCCCTTCCACACCCCTCCGCCATTCAATATAATCATCGCTGATCATCCAGCTCAGAAATCTGTTCCCACTTTCTCCATAGACCCTTTGACCCCTTTGCCCCAAAATAAATAACCTTAGCAAAACATTCAATGTTTTGGCTTCAACTGCTTTCTGTGGCAGAGAATTCGACAGGCTCACTATTCTTTGGGTGAAGAAATTTCTCCTCATCTCAATCCTAAATGGCCTAACCCATAACCTAAAATTGAGACCTTTGATTCTAAACTCCCTAATCATCTGGAACATCCTGATGTTTAATGTGTAGTTCTGCTAGCATTTTATTGTTTTCTGTGACAGCCTCCTTCCTTCTTTTAAACTCCAGTGAATATAACCCTAGCCGATCAAGTCTCTCTTCATTCACCAGAGCTGCCATTCCAGGAACAAATCTAGTAAACCTTTGCGGCACACCTTTCCTCAGATAAGGAGACCAAAAATACACACAATATTCCAGCTGTGGTTACAGCAAAAACCTGTATAACTGGACAAAACATCCTTGCTCCTGTACTCAAATATTTGCTATAAAGCCAACATACCATTTGCCTTTTTGACCACCAGTTGCTTACTTTCAGCGAATGATGTACGAGCATACCAAGGCATTGTTGCTGCTCCTAGTTTCCCAACCTGTCACATAATCTTCCTACTTCTTCTGGTACCAAAGTGGATAAGTTCACATTCATCCAAATTTTACTTCAACTTCCATGCATTTGACCACTCACTCAACTTGTCCCAATCTCAACAAACATCTCTGCATCCTCCTCACAGTTCATTGTTCCACTCAGCTTTGTGCCATCCGCAAACTTGGAGATATTACATTTAGTTGCCTCATCTAACTCATTAATACATTTTGCAAATAGCTGAGATACAACCATTACTCCCTGTGATACTCCACTCATCACTGCCTGCCGCTCAGAAAGATACTCCATTTATTCCCATTTGCTATTTCCCATCTTTCAATCAGTTCTCAACCCATGTCAGTACACTAAGTCCAATCCTGTGCACTGTAATTTTGCATGGCAATCATTTATGCAGGGCCTTACCAAATGTTTCTTTGAAAGATCAAGTAAACTGATCCATTGGTTGTTCCTTATCAACTCTTCTAGTTACATTCTCGAAAAGGTCCAGTAGATTTGTCAAACATGATTTCCCTTTCATAAAATTCCTGGTGATTCTTTTGCAGACCTGTCACTGTTTTCTAAGTGTTCTGTTATTAAATCTTTCAAAAAAAAACCTAATAATTTTCCCCACTAGCGATGTTTTCATTAATTCACCTATGGGACATGGGCATCACTGGCTGGGTCAGTATCTATTGCCTCTTCCTATTTGCCTTGGGAAGCTTGGGAAGATGGTAATGAACAGCCTTCTTGAATCACTGCAATCCTTGTGCTGAAGATAGACCCACATTGCCATTAGGGAGGGAATTCCAGCATTTTGACCCAGTGACAGCAAAAGAACAACAACAGATTTCCAAATCAGGATGGTGGGTGCCTTCGAGGGTAAGTCGCAGGCAGTGGCGTGCTCATGTATTTGCTGCCCTTGTTATTCTAGGCAGAATTAGTTCTGGCTTGGAAGATGCTAAGCATCTTTGGTAAATTTCTGCTTGTTGATAATGCACACTATTACTACTAATCCTCAGTATTGGAGTGACTGAATGTTTCTGTATGTGATGCCAATCAAGTGTTGTGCCTAGTCCTGGATAGTGTCAAGCTTCCTGAGTGTTACTGGAGCTGAACTCATGAAAGCAAATGGGGAGTATTTCATCACACTCCTGACTTGTGCCTTGTAGATGGTGGATTACAAGGGGAATTAGGAGATGAATTACTTGCTCCAGGATTCCTAGCCTCTAATGTGAACTGCATTTATATGGAGAGTCCAGTACAGCTTCTGGTCAATGGTAATCTTCAGGATGTGATAGTGGGGGGATACAGTGATAGTAATGCCATTGAATGTTAAAGCACTGTGGTTAGGTTGTCTCTTGTTGGTGATGGTCATTGCCTGGCAATCATGTGGCACACATGTCACTTGTCAATTTTCAAACCCAAGTCTTGCCAAATTTGGACATGGACTGCTTCCATGTGAATGGAGTTGCAAGTGGTCTGATCACTATGCAATCATTAGTGAACCTCCCACTTTTGACCTAATGATGAAGGGAAGTTCATTGATGAAGCAGCTGAAGATAGTTGGGCCAATGGATTGCTAATGTCAAGCTAACTGGCCTTTAATTGCTTGTTTTCTTTCTAACCCCTATCTTAATTACCGGGGTTATATTAGCTACCTTGCAAAGCTTTGGAGCGGTTTCAGAATTCAAAGAATCTTGAAAAATAACTACCAACGCATCCACTATTTCTAGAGCCACTTCTTATGTACTCTGATATATAGAATGTCAGGCCCTGGGGATTTTTCAGGGTTTAATCCCATCAATATCCTCAACATAATTTCTTTACTAATACAGATTTCCTGGAGTGCCTCCCTTTCATTAGACCAGATTCCCCAACATTTTTGAAAGGTTATTTGAGTCCTTTGTGAAGGGAGATCCAAAATAAGTATTTAGTTGGTCTGTTATGTCTTTGCTCCCCATTATAACTTCCTCTATTTCCGACTATAAGGGACCTACATTTCACAAACCTTCACATATACCTATAGAAGCTTTCACTGCTATGGAATCAGCAGCCTGTTGCTGTATTAACACTTGATTAAAATGATATTTTTAAGATTGCTAGGTTTATTTTCCTCACTCACACAATTCCTTGTATTGCATTAACTATTACTTCCATCTCTGTTTATTTTCAACTAAAATGTATAACCTGGGCATGCATTGCAAATCTCTACTGATACCCATCTGTACATGCCAATAACTTATCCTTCACGATGTCTTTTATAGTCCTCACTATTTGTCACTGTAAAGAATGGTAGTAATGTCACTGTACTGGTAATTGTCTGAGATATGGTTTCCCTCAGGTTAAATCACCAACAAAGTCGTCTCTCTTTAAGAGCAGCCCAAAAGTCTGGCAAGACCATGGCACAGAATGCTGGTAATCTGAGAAACCCAGGCAAATGTACTGAGCATGGTCATGACTCACTTGGGCAGGGTCTGGAAATCACGCCCCACTAGTCTCAGAGTTAGTAAAATGTGAAAGAATTTATACACACCATCTAAAGTCCCTAATTTACCTAACTGACATACACAGTTTAAAAGAAAATATACATCAAGTATCTGTATGTAACAAGAAAACAAGTATTCCTTTTAATCAGATTGTTTTTAATTACTGGCAGAAAAAAAATGAATTGTTAACTTATAATTATCGCTTCCAAAATTCACCACTCCACAAACAGACAGACATACAGAGACAATGCGGAAATGCATCTTAAGTGTGAAAGGAGAAAAAAGATCAAGGACAGCACCAGGTCAGACCACAGGAATCAATTGATTATTTTATTCTTCCTTTCAATTATTTAATATTAACACAATATTGCTTGATGTTTGGTCTTTCACTTGCTGGATGAGAATTTACCTCTTTGTTGGTCTCTAATGGCAATTTTTCAGTTTTTCTTTCAACAAGAGAATCTGCAAAGGAAGGCGAATGGAATCCAGCTATCTATTACTAGAGACTTTCCTGTACCTCCACACAGGAGAGAGCTAGAATTTTTTTGATAATTTCTCTTTACAGGCTAGGTGTTTTTGCTGTACTGGCCCCCCCGTGATTACCTGATCACAAGCCACATCAAAACATTGTTCTGAAGCAATTGGCCCCTAGCTCAGAATCCATCATTTTGATTTCACTATTCTATGAAAAAGCAACATAGTGTATCGAATTTATAACTTGCTCGAGCAAATATAGTTTTTTTCTTAAACTACTCCAGGCATCACTTTGCACAGTCTCCTTCTTTTAAGTTAAAAATCACACAACACCAGGTTATAACCAGACAACCACCTGATGAAGAAGCAGCGATTCGAAAGGTAGTGATTCCACATAAACCTACTGGATAACCTGTTGTTGTGTGATTTTAACTTTGTCAACCCCAGTACCTCCAAATCCTTCTTTTATAACAGTTTCTTCCTTTTATCTTTGTCCACAGTTCAAAAGCAAACGACATCAAAGATGTGGGCTTGATAGTGCACAGGCTCAAATTCCACCTTGGAAGATGAGGGAATTTAAATTCCCTTAATAAAATCAGGAATTGACCTATCCTTGACTGGTCTGACTTACGTGTGGGACCAGATGCACAGTAATGTTATTGCCTCTTAATTGTTGTCAAAAACAGCCCATAAACCAATCAGTTCAAGAGCAATTAGGGATGAGTAATTAATGCTGGCTTCCAGCAACATCCCATAAAAGTATAAAAAGAAATTAGGTGGATTTTTACTATCGAGATGGGCAACCCAACTCAGGAAATATCCTGAACTGACAGGCCTACCTCAATAGAAAATGCCTAATCAAATCCAATTTTCACCCTATTGGGCAACATTGCAGAGTTAAAGATGGTCCATCATCCCTGAAACAGACTGGAGGCATACACCAGGAGATCAAGTGCCCGCGAAGCCTTTCTGTGGGACTTTGCCACAGGTATTATTTAAAATTTAGACCCTCTAGTTCACAGCCCTCACAAACTATTTACCCCCACATCCACTCCAGGCCACCACATATTCATATCCCCTATGCCAACTCATGCTCCCCACCCACCCTCATGTCCACTTATAACTCCATGTTGCCAACTTACCCAGTATCTACGAAAGACAGAGATCAGGAGTCATGCTATGGCTAAATAAAGTATGCGTATAATATTGCAATAATGTTTCACAATATTAAAAAAATCTTATCCATGAAATTCCATTCAAAGCTTTTAAACCTCAGGTGGTCAACTTTTTTGTAAAAACAAATGTCTATTCACAATCCTACACCAATAAACTGTTTGAGCTGTCAATCAAACTGATTTGGAACTCCCATGCTGAGATAATCATAGCCTGTGGGAATCAGATGACTATTCATAATGACAGGCTAGCTGTGAACAAACAGCTAATCTAACAGTTGGAATATATTTTGCTTATGAGCACCAGGCACCCTGCATTTCAAGGACCCTCACATCCTCCCTATAGTGTAGTGAGGAGAATTGGGCACAATTTTCTGGATGGGGTCCAATCAATACTTGTAAAGGTTTGCAAACTTCTGTGAGGCAATCACTTTCTGAAAATCTACATACTTTACACTTACAGTTATCTGTTTTATTTCTAGAAAGAACGTTACCAAATTACTAACAAAATTGTGCTGACTGTCATTCATTAACCTTTGCTATATTAAATGATGCAGATAGAAATTATTTTATTTAGCATCTCTCGAATATTGATATTGAGATCAATTAAATTGTTCTCACATTTTCAGCAATTTGCACTTCAGTAACTTAAATTCAGGCATTCATGTTATTGATAAAGTGCATTGTCTTCAAAAGTATTAACAGATTATGCGTAATACTGCAGCCTTTCCTACCCATTTGGCAGCTTGAATTCACTAGATTATAGAATGGTGACAACATTCCCATTAACCTGCTGTTTGAGAAACTTTGGCATGAAGAGCCAAAAGTCTATAGGACACAGGGAGAGAGGAACAAGTAAAACATGGTTTATAGTTTTTTTTTCCCCTCCTAAGTACCACACGCTGCAACAAACACAAAGTAATTGTACAAAAATGCTTACAGAAGTGGACTAAGGCAACTATATATTCTTTCAGCTTTGTTTAATAAGTCTAACTAAAATGTCCTTAGCAGTTGCACTGTATAACACAAGTTGTATTTAGATGGAACATCCAAGTTAAACACATGTGGAGCAACAGCTGTCAATACAATCTCCATCAAAACACATTTTAACATTTCGAACCTACAAAACACTCCAGAGAATCATTTATTTGGTTTTACTATTTCCAGTAAACCATACCAGACTTTTCCTCTAAACATAGGCAGATCTTTTATCTTTTAAGTAGAGAAGTGTAGAAAAATTCTTTTGGAATTAGATAGATATAAGCACGAAGTTTGTAATGGAGTAAAATATTAACTACCAATTAAAGCAAAATACCAAGTTACAATTATATATATTTTATTCCCTAAATTCATGTCGCAGAATATCAAAGGGTTAATTAAACAATTCGATAATCGGAGGACACTACAAGTTCAATGTAACACCCAATTACCAATTCAGTTTACATCTTGAAAACAAGGATCAATTGCTTTCACATGGTCTGCACTGTGGCATTGGGGAAGGAAATTGCTTGTTAACAATGTTCATTCAGTGTTAAGTCAACTGCAAAAGATATCAAACATAGAAAATAAACAATGATTGTTCTTTTCCGGTAAATTGAAATGTCAGCATCTAAAATAAATACCAGTATTTCAGCATCCTTAATGTAATTAGGCTTTGTGCAGACTCACATGAACATACTACTTATATGAATGTTGCTATGTTTATTCGAAGAAGTTGGTCAAGGTGAACGTTGAGAAAATGTTTTTCTCACCCTTGTAAACTGATACTGTGACCGACAAGATTATTTATACAAATATACTGTGCATCACTGCATTTTTCCAAAAGTTAAATTTATATGCTTTATGTTGGTTTGTCAACAAGTCATATAGTTGCATTTTCGCTTCTGAAAGGAACTCCATCTAATATTAGAAAAAAGACTTGCATTAAAAATTTCTATTGACAATCACTGGAAGCCAACAACTTTCACTAACAGGGAGAAATGGAAAAATAGACAACTGAGATTGGGCTCAAAATGTATACTTTTTACATTAACCTGTTTGGACATGTCACAACTCTGGGGCAAGTGAGACTTGAACCCTGACTTTCTGGCCCAGACTTTGTGTTGGAGGTTGGGCTACATGTGTGGTAGTTAAACATCATAGTTGAAAAGTGCAAATGCCTGGAACTACTTCAACAACTTCAGCAGCCCAACTGTGTTTTTTTTTCTGGCAGCATAAAAATACCCAAAAGGTTTGTAGGATCTACACAGCCATTGCATGAATTTCCACATTAAACAGTGATTCTGTGTTGTACAGTACTTAATTAATCATAGTGCACCTTGAAATATCTAGTGCTGTGAAAATCACTACTTAAATGAAAGTCATTCTTTGTTTCTTTAGAGTATCCATTTATATGAAACCCATGCATCAACAGCAAATCAATTTCTTCTGCTTACGTACCTCATATTGAGATACAACCAATATCAAATTATTCAAAATGTTATCAGGAGACATCTTTGTCTAACCCCATGTTTTTCTGCATCAGGTTCAGTTTCACCAAATACCATTCTGACTCTCCAATGAATTTTGATAGCCTTCAACAATTTCAACAGCTTTTGTCAGTTCAATCAATCAAAAGCTTTATTTACTAATCCACAAAGTAGGTGTAACTTCTTGCTGGTATTCTATGCTTCTTTCACTTAACACTCCCATCATTGTTTTTAAGATCATAAGACACAGGAGTGGAAGCAAGGCCATTCAGCCCATCGAATCCACTCCGCCATTTAATCATGGTTGATAGTCTTTTCAATTCCACTTACCTGCACTCTCCCCGTAGCCCTTAATTCTTTGCGAGATCAAGAATTTATCAATCTCTGCCTTGAAGACACCCAACATCCCAACTTCCACCGCGCTCTATGGCAATGAATTCCACAGGCTGACCACTCTCTGGCTGAAGAAGTGTCTCATTTCTGTTTTAAATTGACCACCTCTAATTTTAGGGGTGTGCCCATGGGTCCTAGTCTCCGCACCATCTGGAAACAAATTCCAGTATTCACCCTTTCTAAGCCATGCCTTATATTGTAAGTTTCTATTAGATCTCCCCTCAACCGTCTAAACTCTAATGAATACAATTCCAGGATCTTCAGCCAATCAGCATATGTTAGGCCTACTATATCAGGGATCATCCATGTGAATCTTCGCTGGACACACTCCAGTGCCAGTATGACCTTCCTGAGGTGTGGGGCCTAAACTTGGACACAGTAATCTAAATGGGGCATAACTAGAGCTTTATAAAGTCTCAGAAGCACATTGCTGCTTTTAAATTCCAACCCCCTTGAGATAAATGACAACATTACATTTGCTCTCTTAATCATGGACTCAAACTGCAAGTCAACCTTTAGAGAATCCTGGACTAACACTCCCAGATCCCTTTGTACTTTGGCTTTATGAAGTTTCTTACCATTTAGAAAATTGTCCATGCCTGTATTCGTTTTTCAAAAGTTCAAGACCTCGCACTTGCTCACGTTGAATTTCATCAGCCATTTCCTGGACCAATCCCCTAAACTGTCTAAATCTTTCTGCAGCTTCCCCACCTCCTCAGTACTACCTGCCTGTCTGCCTAACTTCATATAATCGGCAAACTTCACCAGAATGCGCCCAGTCCCTTCATCCAGATCACCAATATATAAAGTGAACAGCTGCAGCCCCAACACTGAACCCTGCGGGACTCCACTTATCGCCAGCTGCCATTCTGAAAAAGAACCTTTTATCCCAACTCTCTGCTTCTGTCAGACAGCCAATCCCCAATCCATGCTAGTAGCTCACCTCGAACACCACGGGCCCTAACCTTACTTGGCTGCCACCCATGAGGCACCTTATCACAAGCCTTTTGGAAGTCTAGACAGATAACATCTGCTGGATCTCCTCTGGTCTAACCTACTTGTTACCTCTTCAAAGAATTCTAACAGGTTTGTCAGGTACACTAGGCTCTGCTTCCAGTTTTTGCCTCTCCAGTTTTAACAACTCTCCCTTACACCAAACTGAGCATAGTAAATAGTGAATAATATGTTTGGCTTCAATCTATTTTCCAGGATCTTCTACATTATATTGGAAGTTTAATCAAATTATTGGTGAGAATACCTTTCATTGTGTTTGCCTTTCCCGAAGGGACCATTTGCTCCTCAAATAATCTTCTGTTTCTTTTTCGTGAAGATTTCCTTACACAAACCAATTAATTCTCAAGGTCTAGAAAGTTGTGAAACATGGTTTTGCAGAATTATGGAGAGATCAGTTAAAAGGGCCAGTTGAAGAATGAAGGGACTCAGGATGATGGAGGAGGAATAAAAAAATATCTACTGAATATCAACATGAAAAGGCAATTATAAGTTGTAGTTTTCTTTATTTTTAAATGTGGAATGAAATCAGAGAAGAAATGCTTTAAAACCAAGACATATTTTTGAAAGCAAGTAACTGGACACTCATTGGAAATGTTGTTTAAACAACTGTTGATTCCAGTGACTGGATCATAGCTTGCAGGTGAGCTGAAGCTGAGGGGTTGTGTACAAATGGAGCATGTGTTGGCAAAAAGTAGTTGAATGGTCGGTAGACTAGTGACCAGTTATTGATGACAAACGCCTTCTATCTGGCAACAACAATGAGATTGGTTCTCAAGTAGCTAATACAAAGAAGAGAGAAGTCTGCAGACTTCTCAGTTTGGGAGCAACATTTGTTCTTTATAGTAAGAGCTATTTTAAATTGGAAGTAAACCAGTTTATGTGTCCTCCAGCAGTTGCTGTAAAGTTTGCAAATAATAAGTCAGAGACCTTTTATGAAGTGTGACACAGCCCCTATGCCTCCTGCAAAACAGTGAATAAGTCCAGAAAAGAAAAACAGAGATGCAGAATTCCAATCAGCACAACAACCATCTCAGTAGATTATGCAAACAAAAGCTACTGAACTGCTTTCTTAGTTTCACCCGTTCATGTTTTTTTTCCCAGTCTGTGTCTGTTTGCAAGTGCGAGAGCACTTAACGGGAGTTTATAAGGTAATTAGAGTTTTAATTCGTACAGGTTTTGTTTCCTTCATTCATGGGACATGGTCATTGCTGGTTGGCCAGCATTTATTACCCATTCCTGGTTGCTCTTGAGGTGGTGATAGTGAGTGGTCTTCCTGAACTGTTGTCTACATGTTGTAGGTTGACCTAAAAATGTCCTTAGGGAGGCAATTCCAGAAGTTTGACCCAGCAACAGTGAAGGAATAGTGATATAAATTCCTAATCAGCATGATGTGTGGCTTGGAGGGGAACTTGTAGGTGGTATTCCCATTGTATCAGCTGTCCTGGTCCTTCTCGGTGGAAGTGGTCATGAGTTTGGAAGATGCTATATAGAGTCATAAAGATGTACAGCATGGAAACAGACCCTTCGGTCCAACTCGTCCATGCTGACCAGATATCCCAACCCAATCTAGTCCCACCTGCCAGCACCTGGCCCATATTCCCCCAAACCCTTCTTATTCATATATCCATCCAGATGCCTTTTAAATGTTGCAATTGTAATAGCCTCCACCACTTCCTTTGGCAACTTATTCCATACATGTCTCACCCTCTGAGTGAAAAAGTCGCCCCTTAGGTCTCTTTTATATCTTTCCTCTCTCACCCTAAACCTATGTCCTCTAGTTCAGGACTCCCCTACCCCAATGATCTTTGGTGAATATCTGCAGTGAAGCTTGTAGATGGTACACACTACTGCTACTGAACGTCAGTGGTGGAGGGGGTGGATGTTTGTTGATGTGTTGCCAATCAAACAGGCTGCTTTGTCTTGGATGGTATCAAGCTTTTTGGGTGTTGTTGGAGCTACACCCATCCAGGCAAGTGGGAAGTACTCCATCACACTCCTTACTTGTGCTTTGTGGATGATGAACAGATTTTGGGGAGTAAGGAGATGAGTTACTTGCTGCAGTATTAATGGCCTCTGATCTGCTCTTGTAGTCAGTCAGTGTTTATGAGCCAAATCCAGTTGTCTTTCTGGTTAATGGTAATCCTAAGAATGTTGATAGTGGGGTATTCAGTGGTGGTAACACCATCGAATGTTAAGGGCAATGGCTTGATTGTCTCCTATTGTTGATGGTTGTTGCCTGGTATTTGTATGGAGTGAATGGTGCCAGCACAAGCTAGGATATTGTCCAGATCTTGTTGCAACTGAACATGGACTGCTATGATACCGGAGAGGTCACAGTGGTGATCAACGCTGTACATTATCCAATAACATCTCTCATCATTGGGCCTTATGATGGAGGGAAGGTCATTGATGAAGCAGTTGAAGATGATTGGGTTGAGGACATTACTCTGAGGAACTCCTGCAGAGATGTCCTGGAGCTGAGATGGCTGACCCTCCAACAAACACAACAATGTTTCTATGTGCCAAAAATGGCTGCAACTAGTGCCCTGATACCCATTGATTCCACTTGGTCAATTGTGTCTTTGACATGAAAGAATGTCACTCTCACCTCACCTCAGGAATTTCATCCATGAATTTGTCCATGTTTGAATTAAGGCTACAATGAGGTCAGGAGTCGAGTTGCCCTTGCAGAATCCACACTAATTGTCAGTGAGCAGTTTATTGCTTACTAAGTATTGCTTGATAGCATTTTTGATGACCTCTTCCATCACTTTACTGATGATCAAGAATAGGCTGATGAGGCAGTAACTGACCAGTAATTTTAAGACAACTTTGGGAAGCCCAAGAATTGATCTATGCAAAGGAGCTGCCGCTTGCAGATCACTGCTACAGCAATCAAAATGCCTGTAATTTTTATGAAGTAATCACTATTTCAAATAGGTTGCTGTTAAACATATACTTGAGCCATTGGCAAGCACAGATTTAATAAAAAAACAAAAGAAAGAATACCAATAAAGGGCAAAGCATCATTTATACTGTGAAAGAGCATGGAGCTGATGGCAGACAAGTGGACTATGGAAGAGGTGTTGTCATTAAAAATGCAGATAATAATTGATAGTTGACTGTCAGAACCTACTGTAAGTAACCAACATAAAAATAATGTTTTGTAAATTCAGAGAACTTTGGAAAATCATAATTAGGGCATCTGTAATGTTCTCAACTACTTCCTTTAAAATCCTGGGACAGAAGTTATCAAACCCTGGAGATTTGGCATGCTTTAATGTCAATACTTCCTTCATTACTGTTATTTCACTATTACTGTTAATTTTGTTGAACTGTCACTGATTGATTCAATGTTAATTTCCTTCAGATGTCTGGCATACTAACCTCTTTTCTCTACTGTAAATGCTGACACAAAGTAAATGTTCAAAATGTTTCTCATTCCTTTCACAGACAGTCTTACTATCTTCAATTTTCAAAAGAATATAATTGTTCTTTATCATTTTTTCCTAAACAGTAAATTTTATGAAGTGATTTCTACAGCTTTTACTGCTTCGTTATTCATGGCCATTTCCCAGAATCTCTGTTTTTTTTGTATGCTTTTGCTTTAAAATGTTAATCTTCAGTAACGTGTTTGATAAGGTTCCCCAAGGTAGAATGATGGAGAAAATGAAGTTGAATGGGGTCCAGGGTGTGCTAGCTAGATGGATAGAGAACTGGTTGGGCAGCAGGAGACAGATTAGTAGTGGAAGGGAGTTTCTCAATGGAGAACTGTGACCAGCGGTGTTCCACAGGGATCCACGATGGGACCACTGTTGTTTGTGATATATATAAATGATTTGGAGGAAGGTATAGGTGGTCTGATTAGCAAGCTTGCAGATGACACTAAAATTTGCAGAGTAGCAGATAGTAAAGGGGACTGTCAGACAATGCAGCAGAATATAGATAAATTGGAGAGTTGGACAGAGAAATAGCAGATGGAATTCAATCCGGTCAAATGTGAGGTGATGTATTTTGGAAGATCCAATTCAAGAGCGAACTATACGGTAAATGGAAAAGATTAGAGTGGTGTTCAAAAAGCACAGCAGGTCAGGCAGCATCTGAAGAGCAGGAAAATCGATGTTTCCGGTAGGAGCCCCTCATCAGGAATTCCTGAAGGGCTCCTGTGCAAAACGTTGATTTTCTGCTCCTCGGATGCTGCTTTACCTGTTGTGCTTTTCGAGCACCACTCTAATC
Source organism: Chiloscyllium plagiosum (assembly GCF_037043375.1). NCBI lineage: Eukaryota > Metazoa > Chordata > Chondrichthyes > Orectolobiformes > Hemiscylliidae > Chiloscyllium > Chiloscyllium plagiosum. The sequence continues at coordinate 39,408,243 of NW_028270157.1, forward strand.
TTGACTCTAATCTCCAGCATCTGCATTCCTCACTTTCAGGTAAATGGAAAAGCCCTGGGAAAAATTGATGTCCAGAGAGATCTGGGTATTCAGGTCCATTGTATCCTGAAGGTGGCAAGGCAGGTTGATCGAGTGTTCAAGGCGGCACACGGCATGCTTTCCTGCATCAGGCAGAATATTGAGTACAAGAATTGGCAGATCATGTTACAGTTGTATAGGACTTTGTGTCGGCCACATTTGGAATGTGGATGCTATGGAGATGATGCAGAGAAGGTTCATCAAGATGTTGCCTGGTATGGAGTGTGCTAGCTATGAAGAGAGGTTGAGTAGATTAGGATTATTTTCACTCGAAAGACAAAGGTAGAGGGTGAACTTGACTGAGGTCTACAAAATCATGAGGTATCCATGATTTGGAAACGCTGATGTTGGACTGCAGTGTACAAAGTTAAAAACCTCACACCGTTTATTTGGAAGCACTAGCTTTCTGAGCACTGCTCCTTCATCAGTGAGGCTGTCTGTGCCAAAATGGTCAGACTGATTGTAATCTATAAAACAGATTTACAGAATCTTAGATGGATTCAAGCAGTTTTTGAGCAAAGTAAAATGTAATTTTGCAAGTGCAAATTCACCCCACAAATTTCTATGTATATGTGTGTGTGTGTGTGGTTGGGGGGAGGGGAAGGGGGTTATGAGTGTCTGTGAAAGGGTGTGTGTATGTGTGTGAGAGTGTAAAGGGGTTTAAGTCTTTGAGAGGGTGTATGTGGGAATGTATGCGAGAGAGTGACAGTGAGAAAGAGAGAGAGAGAAGAGAGAGCGAGAGAGAGAGCGAGAGCGAGAGCGAGAGAGAGAGAGAGAGAGAGAGTCTGTCTGTGTAGTGCAATGGGGTCACGTGTAGTGCGACATGAACCCAAAGGTATACACAAGGTGGATAGCAAGAAGCTTTTTCCCTCGAGTGGAGGACTCAATTACTAGGGTCACAAGTTCAAGGTGAGGGGGAAACATTTAAGGGACATACACGTGGAAAGTTCGTCACGCAGAAGGTGGGTGGTGCCTGGAATGCGTTGCCAGCTGAGGTAGAGGCACGCACGATAGCATCGTTGAAGATATATCTAGACAGATACATGAATGGACAGGGAGCAGAGGGGTACAGATCCTTAGAAAATAGGCGACAGGTTTAGATAGGGGATCTGGATCAGAACAGACTTGGATGGCTGAAGGACCTGTCTCTGTGCTGTAATTTTCTTTGTTCTTTGTTATATTTAGTGAGCCATAGCTTTTCATTTGATAATAGAATCAGTCCCCTTGAGATATAAATTGGTTCTATGTCACATTAAATTGTTTCCAAACAACATTCACCTGATTCTTATGTCATTTTTCCATTCACAGATTTGCCCGGTTTATTGTGGACAGTCTCCACCTTTCCTATTGAAGTCAGCCTTATCCGAGCCTAGAATTCCAACAGCTTTGTCATGTTTCCCTCTTTCAAGCACAATATTGAACTTCATGATGGTTTCCATTGATAAATATTCACACGCTATTGAGCTATCCAATATATCTGCCTCATTTCTCATTATTAAATCAAATTTGGCATTCCATTTTATTGGCTCTAAGACATGGTGTCATATAAAACCATCTGAAACATGCTAAAGAAATTCACTACCATTATAACATGCACCTGTCTGCTTATCAATTTTTCCACTAAAGCTAAAATGCTTAATTAAACCCAATCTGCCTTTATTATGTGCTTGTCTAATCTCTGCATTTATCCATTCAGCCACTTCACAGCTTCTACCAAATGTCTATTTGCAATTCTCTCAAAGGCCTAAATCAAATTCTATGCTTTAATTTTATGCATAAAGTCTTCATTGCCTGTTCACTTCTTGTTATATCCCCGAACATTAATTTCAGCTTTCATCATGTAAACTGCTCCTCCTGAATCTGGTTCCCAACCTTCCCTACAGGATTTATAATTTGCTGTTGTCAATTCCAAGTCTTGATCCTCCTGCAGCAATGGTTAAAGTTTATGCTTCAGTTTGAATTTGAGCCTATAATTTATTCAATTTGTATGTTACACTTGACATTTTTTTTTAAAATGAACTCTGAGTCAGGCCTTAATCCTGTACTTCTATTCTCTTGTTGCTTTTAGATAGAAACAAAGGACTTAGGATGAGTCGGTCTTTTGGCTTTTGAAGCCTGCTTCACCATTCAATAAAATCATATCTAATTTGTTTGTGGTCTCCACTCCTCTTGCCTGTCTGCCCTTCAGGATCTTTGTACAAGTGGCATGATGTACACTACAATTTATCACTAAAAGCATTGTTTCTATTCTACAGGCCACAACATAACATATTCAACTGAATGGTTATTAAAAATTGGCAGTAACGAACTTCAAAAACAGTTCTTTTCAACCTGTATTTGGACATAAATCACAGGAGTGCAATGGCAAAGGAGGAGGCCATTCAGCTCATCATGCCTGCAGCAGTGCATTAAACAACCATTATTGCCTCGTACCAATCTCAGTTTTCCTCAACATCCTTATACATGATTCTTATTCAAATAATCATCCAATGCCCTCAAATGCAACAATTGAACCTGCTCCATCATACTTCAAGATAGTACATTCCATTCACAAACAACTCAGTGAGAAAGTTTTCCCTTACTTCACCATTGATCTTTTGCAGATCACTTTAACTCTGTGCCCTCTTGTTCCTTTTAAGAGTGAGAACACTTTCCCCCTATTTACTCGAACTAGCTCCACTCACAATCTTGAAAATCTCTATCAGATTTTCTCTTCTCCTTCTTCCCTCCAAAGCGAATAACCCAAACATGTTTAATCTATCCTCCTAACTGAAGTTTCTCATTCCTGGAATCATTATTGCAAGCTGCTTCTGTACTATGTCCAATGCAGTCACATCTTTCCACTAAGGCAGTACCCAGAACTGAACACCAGCTGATGTCTAACAAGCATCTTAAACAAGGTCAATATTACTTCCTTGTTCTTGCACTCCACCTCAAAAGTCAAGGATACTGTATGCTTTACTTACTGCTCTCTCTCTCTCTCTCTGTCCTGTCACTTGCAGGAATCTGTGCAAACACACACACACCCAAGTCCCTCTGCTCCTTCACCCTCTGCACTTAGAATTCTACTCCCTATTTAATGTTGTCTTTCAATGTCTTCCAACCAAAATGCAGCATCCCTCAGCTTTCTGAATTAAACCTCATCTGCCATGCAGCTGCCTGCTCCGCCAACTTGTCTACGTCTTTCTGGAGTTCTACACAGCACTCTTCTTCCACATTTTGCATTATCTGCAAACTAAGAGTTAAGACACAGTTGCTGGCCCTTAGGTGAGGACACGATTACTGCATCTCAAGAGTCAAAAATTATTTTTGATCAATCTATTTCAATATGTCGCAACACAGTTCAGTGGCACGTCCAACTTAAATCCGGAAGTCACTCAGAGATAAGGACATTATCATTGCATCAGGGAGGGAAAGGTCTTAAGGCTAAAGAATATTATAGAGATGGAAAGAGGCAAGGCGATTAAAGTTCTTGATAATAAAGGAAGAAAATCTTAAAATAAAGTTTTGTTTGACCAGGAAACAATGCAGATCTGCAAATACAGGGACAACAGATGAATAGAACTTGGGGAACATTAATGTACATGCAGCAAAAAAGTGCCCTTAACTTTAAAGAGGATAGAGTACAGGACACCAGTCAGGAGCGTATAAAAGAAGTCATGTCAAGGGTTAATGAAAGCATGAATGAAGGATTCAGAAGCAGATTAGTTGAGCCAGCAGCAGTCAGGCAGTGTTATAGAGATGGAAACAGACCATCTTAGTCATAGAACAAATGAAATCGGACCTCACTATGTAGAATCAAATCAAATGTGAAAGCAGGCTAATTTAATTTCAAATACTAACAGAAACACTGGGGAAACTCAAAAGGTCGAGAGATATCTGTGGGAACAGAAAGAGTTAATGTTTTGAGTCCAATATAATTCTACTTCAGAGTTTGTGTTTCTCCAGAACATTCTGGTTTTATGTCAGCTATCTACCATCTGCAATACTTTACTTTTTTTCATTAGCTTAATCGCAGATTGTTGCCTGGAAGAAAGATAATGTTGGCTGCTACAGAATGGAGTTTTAAGTGAGGACTGGGAAACTATACTTTCAGCCTTTCCAAATATTTAATTGCAGGAAACTTCAGATCATCCAGTAGTGAATTCCAGATAAGAAGCCTGATCATTTAGCAACAGTGAGACAGTCAAGAGAGGTGGGTGCTGAGTTACAGTTGGGTACCATCAGCATTCTTGTGAAAACTAAGTATGCTTATAATACTGTCCTTAATAGGTGCATGCAACCCTTGAAAATCTAATTAGGTACACTAATATCATTAAATAGATAAGATTGATAAATAAGTGTAGTCCCACCCAGCTTGGTTGGAGTGCATGTGTTAAGGGGGATGGTGTAATCAACCACGTCAAAAGCTGCACACAGGTGGAGTTGGACAGGGAGAGAAAAATCACTTTGTCACAAGCTTAAAGCTCAACAGTTGTTAACAAAATACATGGCGAGCCCCGTATCCACAGGTCTGGTTATTGTGGTTTCAGTTATCCACGGTTTACTGCGGCCCAAACATATTATAGGGAACGTTCCAGAACCAGGGACCGGTAGGCTGCCGGAAAGGTACGTTTCCCATTTAAATGATGGGTTCGCACCTATCCGCCGTTTCGGGCTTTCACGGTAGGTATTGGAACGTATCCTCCGCGGGTACAGGGGGACTACTGTAATGCAGTTACATTACCTGTGTGTTGAGCAATTCTTCACATTTCTGCAGTTGTCTCTCTGTGGCTGACTGAAGATGTATTCTGCTTGCTTCTTGCTGCTGCTGCACAGCAGACTTTGTTAATGCCTTCAACAAAGAATAATTCAAACAAATTTTAGTATTAAACACCAACATTTTTTTTTCAGTTTAAAAAACTAAATAGAAAACATCAATCACAATTAGATTTATTTCTTTTAGAAAATATCTATTGGGATATTTACTCTTTTGACTTGAAAGTTATTAATATAAAGTAATGAAGTTTAGACTGATATAAGTTGACCCAAAGTTTCTGCATTCTTAATATCCTAGTCAGCATTCCCTTTTAAAAGGCAGCTTCTTCTGCAAATTCAGGCATATCACAAGCAGCTGGGAAGAGAGTCTGCTCACTTGACAGAAGTGGACTCAACTTTGTGACCCAAAGGCAGACCACACAGGATGCAGGCAAATGAAAGGTGCTGAAGGAAGAACCACCAGACATATTTCACAAACTGACAAATACCACATCCTCTGGACATTAAATCTGCATGCTGTGAAATCTCATGGGGCAGGATGATGCTAAAAATGTCAAGCCAAGTAAAAGCAGATGGAAATTCCAAGAAGTGGAGCATAAAAGGCAATGAGGCAGACATTTCGTTGTAGGGTGTGGTAGGACAACTATAGTATCCTATGCAAAACCATTCCAGGGTTTTGATTTTATGAGAAAAGTATTGATGCTACAAAATGTAAGTGATGAGGCTGGACAGAGATCTACAGATCATTTTCTGATCCAAAAACATTGCTTTGGAAAGATATAACTCCTTTCATTCCTTCCAGATTAACTAAGTAATTTGATTTTGCTGAACTTGAACATCAGTAATTATTTTGAAATTTCTAAGTTGTTGCTATTTTTCACTTTTTATTGGACCACATTTATTTGGCATCAACAACTGCACAGAATGTCAACAATATTTCTTGACAATTAAGAGACTAGTAAAAAGAGATGTTACTCCCTTCCAAGAAGAGATAAGAGTAATTATAATGGAATGAGAGTGTGGGTGAGTTAATTAAATGGCAGAAATGTAATTTGGTATGTCTCTTCACAGTAAATTACACAAAATAGAAATACAGAAGGACCAATGCTCTCATTGAAATGAGGAATCACAAAGGATGTTATAGCCTGGAACTAGGCCATTTGGGCCAAACTGTCCATGCTAGCATTTATGCTCCTAACTTTCCTCATCTACTAGCATAATTCTATATTCCTTTCTGGAGGGCTCTTGTGGTAGAGTAGGGGTTAAGGCCTGGGGTTAAGAGCCACCTGTTCCAGAAATGTGTAAGAACATCTCTGAACAAGTGATTAAAAATATCTATATTACCTTCAACCACAAATACTCATCTCCACTCCTTGAATGCAACTATACTATTCATTTCAAGGATAACCCAGGGTCAATATTCTCATCACTCTCTGCTAACAAACTTTCTCCTAAATGTTATGACTTATTAGTGACTTTCTGGCCTGTAGTTTTGCTCTTCCCCACAAGTGGAAACATTTTGAGCCAATCTATCAAATCTTTATCAAAACTCTTTATCAAAAGCCTGAGTTCAAGTCCCTGCTCCAGAGGAGCATCATAACATTGCTGAACAGGTTAAGTAAAATAATTACACTTCCCAACTTTACAACTATTTAGAGACAGTCCCACATGGTGGTTTCTTACCAGCCAGTGGACCCACCGATTTCCTCTGCATTTTCTCCAACAGCCTACCACATGGAACCTTATCAAAGGCTTTACTGAAGCCCATGTATATCATGTCAACTGCCCTATCCTCACCTACATGCTTGGTCACCTTCTCAAAAAACTCAATGAGATTTGTGAGACATGATCTGCCCTTGATGAAACCATGTTGACTATCTGAAATCAAATTGTTGCTTGCTAGATGATTATAAATCTTATCTCTTATAATCCTTTCCAAAACCTTTCCTACAACAGAAGTAAGAAATTGTTACTGCAATTTGAAAGTCAAAATCATTAATTGGGGATAACAATGATTCTTGTGAAACATCACTTTCCACCACTTAATTAATAGTAACTACCTTATATATAAGGATACGGAAGTTATAGACTGTAGGGAAATAGATGGTGACATCTTGCAAAATGTCCAGATTACAGAGAAGTAAGTGCTAGATGTCTTGAAACAGTTAAAGGTGGATAAATCCCCAGGACCTGATCAGGTGTACCAGAGAACTCTGTGGGAAGCGAGAGAAGTGATTGCTGGGTCTCTTGCTGAAATATTCGTATCATCAATAGTCACAGGTGAGGTACCGGAAGACTGGAGGTTGGCAAACGTGATGCCACTGTTTAAGAAGGGTGGTAAAGACAAGCCAGGGAACTATAGACCAGTGAGCCTGACCTCGGTGGTGGGCAAGTTGTTAGAGGGAATCCTGAGGGACAGGATGTACATGTATTTGGAAAGGCAAAGACTGATTCGGGATAGTCAACATGGCTTTGTGCGTGGGAAATCATGTCTCACAAACTTGATTGAGTTTTTTGAAGAAGTAACAAAGAAGATTGATGAGGGCAGAGCAGTAGATGTGATCTATATGGACTTCCGTAAAGCGTTCAACAAGGTTCCCTATGGGAGACTGATTAGCAAGGTTAGCTCTCATGAAATACAGGGAGAACTAGCCATTTGGATACAGAACTGGCTCAAAGGTAGAAGACAGAGGGTGGTGGTGGAGGGTTGTTTTTCACACTGGAGGCCTGTGACCAGTGGAGTGCCACAAGGATTGGTGCTGGGCCCTCTACTTTTTGTCATTTACATAAATGATTTGGATGCGAGCATAAGAGGTACAGTTAGTAAGTTTGCAGATGACACCAAAATTGGAGGTGTAGTGGACAGCAAAGAGGGTTACCTCAGATTACAACAGGATCTGGACCAGATGGGCCAATGGGCTGAGATGTGGTAGATGGAGTTTAATTCAAATAAATGCAAGGTGCTGCATTTTGGGAAAGCAAATCTTAATAGGACTTATACACTTAATGGTAAGGTCATAGGGAGTGTTGCTGAACAAAGAGACCTTGGAGTGCAGGTTCATAGCTCCTTGAAAGTGGAGTTGCAGGTAGATAGGATAGTGAAGAAGACATTTGGTATGCTTTCCTTTATTGGTCAGAGTATTGAGTACAGGAATTGGGAGGTCTGTACAGGACATTGGTTAGACCACTGTTGGAATACTGCGTACAATTCTGGTCTCCTTCATATCAGAAAGATGTCGTGAAACTTGAAAGGGTTCCAAAAAGATTTAGAAGGATGTTGCCAGGGTTGGAAGATCTGAGCTACAGGGAGGGGCTGAAAAGGCTGGGTCTGTTTTCCCTGGAGTGTCAGAGGCTGAGTGGTGACCTTATAGAGGTTTACAAAATTATGAGGGGCATGGATAGGATAAATAGACAAAGTCTTATCCCTGAGGTCGGGGAGTCCAGAACCAGAGGGCATAGGTTTAGGGTGAGAGGGGAAAGATATAAAAGAGACCTAAGGGGCAACTTTTTCACGCCGAGGATGGTACGTGTATGGAATGAGCTGCCAGAGGATGTGGTGGAGGCTGGTACAATTGCAACATTGAAGAGGCATTTGGATGGGTATATGAATAGGAGGGGTTTGGAGGGATATGGGCCGGGTGCTGGCAGGTGGGACTAGATTGGGTTGGGATATCTGGTCAGCATGGACGGGTTGGACTGAAGGGTCTGTTTCCATGCTGTACATCTCTATGACTCTATTATATCCTGACTCGATTCTTTATGCCTTGATACCAGCTAGTTCTCCATTCGGTTATTTGTCTCCTAATCTTGCATTCTCTGACTTTATTCACCATTCAATAGAATGGCACAGTATCAGATGCTTTACAACAATTTAGCCAAATTTCATATTTGCAAAAGGGCATGTCAGCCTTATTACAAAGACATTGAACTATAATAATGAGTCTTTTTGCAACTGGATGGGTCCTTAGTGAAGATCTGAAATTCTGTGTCCAATTTAGTCTCCTTACATTAGGAAAGTTATGCAATCCATTGAAAAGAATGCAGTTTAGGTTCTCCGAGCTAATTCTTGAGATGAGACAGGGAGACTGTCCAATGAGGAGACATTGAATAGTTTATGCCTATAGTTTGAGTCCAGAAGGGCTGATGTCAATGAAAAATACAAAATTCTTAAGGGAGTGATTGGGTAGATGCTGGGAGGGTGTTTCTACTAGCTGGGGAACAAACAAATTAGCCATTTAGGACACAGTGATGAGAATTTCTTTCACTCAAAGAAATACAGACCTTTGGAATTTTCTGTTAGAATGCTGTGCACCTTTAGCCATCAAATGTGTTCAAAACAGTTAGCAATAAATTAATGCCACAGTCAACAGGTATTACCATGATGTGTCAAATGCAAACCACCTCTCATCACCCACAAACTAGAAAAACAGCAGAACAGAACAGCTGCAGGGTGCTATAAGAAATGAGATGTGATGCCCACAACCAACTCCACAACTACGAATGAGAAATTACGCACCAAAAAACTCTGTACACTAACATGACTGACCATGAATGGACAAGTACGCTTGAACAAGCCATCAACACTAAATAACAGCAGACCAAGATAAAGAAAAGACTAGCCCTAGAAGAAAAACTGGCCAAGCTCATACACAGATTAACACAGACAATTCAGAGACTTGCATAAAGAACCTGTCGGAGCAACTACTCACAGACATGGAAAAAGCTGTCCTAGTACGAGGGATAAATTTCAACCAGTGACGTGGACAAAATGGACTTCCTAGCAGCACTGGAATCCACCCTGAAAGACAACGGACTTACGGAAGAAATCCAGCAGGCCAGACAGACAAATAGCACCAACACTATGTAGAAAGAAAGAAGCGAACATCCTCAACACTCTGGAAAGGAAAGCACTGGAAGGATTCAAAAGAGAGAAATATTGCAATCCTACCAGCAGACAAAGAGTGCATGATACTCATCCTGAGCAGGACACAATACATTGAAAAAGCAAACACACTATTTGCAGTTACCGACACCTATCAACAGGTGATGATGGACCCAATGCCACAGCTAGAAATATGTATTACAGCATCCCTTGAGGAAACTTCACAAGACAGGTGAAATTAACAAGACAGACCTCCAAAAGAATGAAATCTGAAGGATCCAACATACCTGGTTTCTACGGATTATCAAAGATACATAAAGAAGCCCGCTCTCCCCCCACTCAGACCCATAGTCTCACCTCTCGAGACACCGACATACAGACTAGCAAAAGAATTTCAAGGCAATCTGAAACACCTAGTAGAAGACTCAAACCACTCCATCCACTCCACCCAGGAATTCCTTAACATCAAAGACACCAAGGTAGAGGATGACGAGGTCATGGTTTCCTTTGACATAACAGCCCTATTCACATCAATAACATGACCCTGGCCAAAGAAACACTAGCCTCACTGCTAGACAAACCAAGGCCACAAACACTTGACAGCATCAATTCCATCAGCAAGGACAGCATCCTCAAACTAATAGACCTATGCCTCACAACCCACTTCACCTTCAACGACAAGACCTACAACCAAATCAACAGGACACCCATGGATCACCAATATCAGGTCTCTTGGCAGAAGCAGTTATGCCAAGATTAGATCGACCAGCCCTTTCCATGAACCAGCCCAAACATTGGGTCCGCTGTGTGGATGACACCTTTATCATGAAATGCAACAAATTAGAAGAAACCCACAAACACAAAACATTTTTACCAGTATGAAGTTCACCAAAGAGGAAGAGAACAACAACAGATCCCCCTCTTCCTAGACATCACAGGAGAACCAAAAGCCAATGGAGGGTTGCAGACTAGCCTTTCCAGCAAAGCCACACACACTGACCAGATACTCAACTGCAGGAGCAATCATCCCAACAGCCACAAACTGAACGGCATCAGGACATTGTTTAAATGAGCCACAACACACTGCAGCAGCCAGGAGCTATGAGAAGCCAAGAAAAAAACACTTATACAACATATTCAGGAACAACGGGTACCCGATAAGCGCAGTCCGCCGATTCCTACACAACAGACCAAAACAAGACGACACAACATGCCCAGAGACTCTAGCCACCCAGCCATACATTAAAGACATCTCGGAGAAGACGACCAGACTACTCTGGCCCTTAGGCATCATGGTAGCCCACAAACCTACCACCACACTGAAATAGCTACTGATGAGTTTAAAATACCTCGTACCAATAACCAGTAGAATGAACACCATATACAAAATACCCTGCATGAATTGCAACAAACATTACATTGGACAAATGGGCTGGAAACTAGCCACCAGGATACATGAGCAACAACTAGCCACCAGAAGACATGGCCAACTATCACTAGTATTCATATACACAGGCGAAGAGGGACACTAGCTCGACTGGGACAATATATCCATCTTGGGACAGGCTAAACAAAGACATGCACGGGAATTCATGGCATACAAACCGGAACTCTATTAACAAACATATCGATTTGGACCTCATTTACCAACCCCTCAAAAAGAACTGGAAGTGATATCACCCACCACAACAGACCAAGACAAATAAATAGCAAGCGGGACAAAACACCAGTACTTCAACGGAGGTTAAATTCAAAACTTGAGCAGCACAATGGCTCAGTGATTAGCATTGCTGCCTCACAGCTCCAGGGACCCAGGTTCAATTTCAGTCTTGAGTGACTGTCTGTGTGAAGATTGCACCTTCTCCCAGTGTCTCCGTGGATTTATTCCAGATGGTCAGATTTCCTCCCACAGTCCAAAGATATGCAGGTTAGGTGAATAGGCCATGTTAAATTAGCCTACAGTGTCCAGGGACACACGGGCTAGATGAATTAACCATGGTAGATGCAGGGTTACAGGAACAGGGTTGGGGTGGGTGGGATGCTCTTTGGATGGTCAGTGAAAACTCGATGGGCCAAATGGCCTCTTCCACACTGTAGGGATTCTATGATTCTAAGGAAAATTATACAGATCAAATTGTAGCTTTAACTGAAGCTAAGAGACTGCTGTTCAACACTGTTGTGAGTGCAGGAGGATCAAATAAAAAGGTAGATATGCAGTTAATTCTGTAACTATGTTAGAAGGAATACAAATGCCACTCAAACTGTTTAGTTGAAAAAGAGTTTAGTTTCAATTCCAGAGAGTTCAATGAAGGCCAAAATGTTACACAATGAAATAAGTGGAGAGTATATTCTGGTTTCATTGTACAAAGACTGACAGGAGAGTGGCTTGTTGTCTGGTCAGTTGTCATTGGAATTGTTAAGTAGTTATTGTGGTCAAAACAGATTTGCTCCTAGGGAATGAGTTGGCTGGAGTGAAAGTTAGAGCTTCATCGATAATCACAGAAAGTCGACGTGAGGCTAAAGAGATGGCACAGTTACTAGAGCAGGTTCCAGGTGGTTTTCCATCGTGTGGTGACCAGAGCACTGGCTAAACAAAGATCAAAGTAATACCAGAAGTAGACGTTACAGTAGTTGAAACGACCTTTAAAAATAAGGATAATTCAGAAGTAGTAATTGCCATGTCTTTGTTAATTGAGGATCAGAAAACAAATCCAGAGTGAATTAAGTTAGCCATCAGCTCACACACAAGCTGAGGCTGAAGGAGTTCCAAAATACAATTATTTTAGAATTGGAATTCTGATGAGGAACTGGAGACACCCTGAGAAACCCCTGGACAGTTATTCATCAGATTGTGGTACTGCTCAGATATCATAAGGAGATATTGCGGTGGCACACAAAATTCTTTTGACAAGACATAGAAGAATATGAAAAATTCAAGCATCATTAAACATTTTATTTGGTCAAGATTTCGTAAAGACAAATTGCAATTCTGTTCAATTTGTCATACATTCAGGTAGTGGGAAAACATGAACATGTGATCAAACTAGTATTCTTAAATCCACACTGGTTTTTAAAGTACGAGTCAGTCAACTGCAAGCAGGTTGTGCAGAACCATTACCTAAAATGAAAACAGGACTTTGGTATATACTTTAAATTATGGATATGACAACCTGTTTTCCACAGATTATTCCTTTGAGAACAATTACAACTAAAAGGTACCAGTGGAAATATTAACTCAGATTTTCTTTTACTTATAACAGCTACCAATTGAAGTATAATTTGATCAAGCTTCTAAATTTATGTCAGAGGTTTTCCTGAACATCAGCAGAGGTTTAGGTAAAAAAAAACAATTAATTCAATTGCTTACCATCCACAACAGAGTTTTAGAGAGATCCATGATCATGGTACATTATTATGAATGCCCAAAGCACTGGGATAAAGAATTAGATTTCTCATTATTGCTACCAGAGGTTCTTCTAATAAATTACTGGATTTAGTCCATTTAAATTGATCCATTGCCATGAGATAAGAGTCCATTAAAATTGATTAAAATAAGGTTCTTAAAACAAAAATACATCTGCAATGTTGGATTATGTGTCCATGTTTCTGGAAAGACTTGCAAAGGTATGTAAAGTAGCACAAAAATATTAAAGTATTTCACAGACAGAGATGAAAGAATTGGCAGGCAAACCAAAGCATTTTAAGCAGTGGTCTTGTTGGCTACCAAGATGAACCTTTGAAAGCCAAATCCAGTGGTTCATACAAGATAGTAAGGAGACTGGTCCGATAAACACTCATGATTGTAGGAAAAATAATCAGTTACATCACATGGATATTGAACATAGAAAAGTACAGCACAGAACAGGCCCTTTGGCCCACGATTTTGTGCCAAGGTTTAATCTTAATGTAAAATATAGTAACTTAATCTACGCACCCCTCAACTCACTGCTATCCATGTGCATGTCTGGTAGTCGCTTAAATGTCCCCAATGACTCTGTTTCCACCATCACAGCTGGCAACGCATTCCATGCATTCACAACTCTCTGCATAAAGAACATACTTCTGACGTCTCCTTTATATGTTCCTCCCAATATCTTCAAACTATGACTCCTCGTACCAGTCAATCCTGCCCTGGGGAAAAGTCTCTGACTATTGACTCTATCTATTCACTCATTATTTTGTACACCTCGATCAGGTCTCCTCTCTTCCTCCTTCTCTCCAGAGAGAAAAGTCCAAGCTTAGTCAACCTTTCTTCATAAGGCAAGCCCTCCAGTCCAGGCAGCATCCTGGTAAACCTTCTTTGCACCCTCTCCAAAGCCTCTGTATCTTTCCTATAGTAGGGCGACCAGAACTGGACACAGTATTCCAAGTGTGGTCTCACCAGGGACTTGTAGAGCTGCAGCAAAACCTCAACTCTTAAACTAGATCCCCTTGTTAATGAAAGCTAAAACACCATATGCTTTCTTAACAACCCTATCCACTTGGGTGGCAACTTTGAGGGATCTATGTACTTGCACACCCAGATCCCTCTGTTCCTCCACACTGCCAAGAATCCTGTCTTTAATCTTATATTCAGCATTCGAGTTTGACCTTCCAAAATGCATCACTTCGCATTTATCCAGGTTGAACTCCATCTGCCATTTCTCAGCCCAGCTCTGCATCCTGTCTATGTTGCGCTGCAGTCTGCAGTAGCCCTCTGTACTATCGACGATACCTCCAACCTCTATGTCATCTGCAAATTTACTAACCCACCCCTCAACCTCCTCATCAAAGTCATTTATAAAAACTACAAAGAGCAGAGGCTCAAGAACAGAGCCCTGCAGGACCCCACTTAACACTGACCTCCAGGAAGAATACTTTCCATCCACAACCACTCTCTGCCTTCTGTCAGCCAGCAAATTCTGAATGCAGATAGCCAAAACTCCCTGTATCCCATACTTCCTGACTTTATGAATGAGTCTTCCATGGGGAACCTTATCAAATGTCTTGCTGAAGTCCATATACACCACACCCACTGCTTGACCTTCGTCGACTTGTCTTGTCACCTCCTCAAAAGAATTCAATAAGATTTGTGAGGCATGACCTCCCCCTCAAAGCCATGCTGATGCCTTTAATCAAACTATGCTTTGCCAAATAGTCATAAATCCTATCCCTAGAATTCTTTCAAAAACTTTGCTGACCACAAACGTAAGACTGACTAATCTGTAATTGCCAGGAATTTCCCTACTACCCTTCTTGAAAAGAGGAACAACATTTGCCTCCTCCCAATCCTCTGGTACAACTCCTGTGGAGAGGGAGGAGGCAAATATTCTTGCCAGCAGCTTAGCAACCTCCTTTCTCGCTTCCCGGAGCAGCCTAGGATAAATCTGGTTTGGCCCTGGGAACTTAATGTATTCCTAAATTTCTAGCACATTAACTTCATCAATCTTGATCTGGTCAAGACTGTATCCCAGCTCCTCTAAGTTTTCATTTACAACAAGTTCCCTTTCTTTGGTGAAAACCGAAGCAGAAAACTCATTTAGGGCTATCTGCTCAGACTCCACGCACAAGTTCGCTCCGCTATCCCTGATTGGCCCTACCTTCTCCCTGATCATTCTCTTATTTCTCACGTATGAGTAAAATGCCTTTGAGTTCTCCCTAATCCTTCTTGCCAAGCCTTTATCGTGCCTCCTCCTGGCTCTCCTCAGTCCATTTCTGAGCTCCTTTCTAACAAGCCTGTAATCTTCTAAAGCTGTACTAGATCCTTGCTTCCTCCATCTTATGTAAGCTGCCTTCTTCTTTTTGACGAGAGGTTCCTCTGTTCTCGTCATCCAAGGTTCCTTCAATCTTAGGAGAAAGTGAGGACTGCAGAAGCTGGAAACCAGAGTTGAAAAGTTCGGTGCTGGAAAAGCGCAGCAGGCCAGGCATCCGAGGAGCAGGAGAATCGACGTTTCGGGCATATGCCAAACTTCAGGAATGAGGCTGGTGTGCCAAGCGGGCTGAGATAAAAGGTGGGTGGGTCGGGAATTTGGGAGGCACTCGGAATGCGATAGGTGGAAGGAAGTGAGGGTGAGGGTGATAGGCCGGAGAGGGGGTGGGGGCGGAGAGGTCAGGAAGAAGATTGCAGGTCAAGAGGGCGGTGCTGAATCCGGGGGTTGGGACTGAGATAAAGTGGGGGGAGGGGAAATGAGGATGCTGGAGAAATCTACATTTGTCCTGTGTGGTTGGAGGGTTCCTAGGCGGAGGACGAGGCGCTCTTCCTCCAGGCGTTGTTTCAGGGAACACCTCTGGGACACCCGCACCAACCAACCCAACCGCCCCATGGCTGAACACTTTAACTCCCCCTCCCACTCCAAGGACATGCAGGTCCTTGGCCTCCTCCATCGCCAGACCCTGGCCACACTACGCCTGGAGGAAGAGCGCCTCATCTTCCGCCTAGGAACCCTCCAACCACACGGGATGAATGTAGATTTCTCCAGCTTCCTCACTTCCCCTCCCCCTACCTTATCTCAGTCCCAACCCCCGGATTCAGCAGCGCCCTCTTGACCTGCAATCTTCTTCTCGACCTCTTTGCCCCCACCCCCTCTCCGGCCTATCACCCTCACCACCTTCCACCTATCGTATTCTCAGAGCCCCTCCCCCAAACTCCCCCCCCCCCCCCCCCCCCCCCGCGCCAAGCTTTTATCTCAGCCCGCTTGTCACACCAGCCTCATTCCTGAAGTTTGGCTTATGTCCAAAACATCGATTCTCCTGCTCCTCGGATGCTGCCTGGCCTGCTGCGCTTTTCCAGCATCACACATTCCTTAAATCTTACCTCTTCTTATCTGTCTCAGAGGAACAAATTCATTCATCACTCGCAACAACTTATCCTTAAATAGTCTCCACATGTCTGCTGTGCCCTTTGTGTGGAACAATTGCTCCCAGTCTATACTTCCCAAATCCTGTCTGATAGCGTCATAATTTCCTTTTCCCCAATTAAATATCTTCACTCGGTAACTGCTCCTTTCACTCTCCAAGGCTATGCTAAATGTGAGGCAGTTATGATCACTTTCACCAAAGTGTTCTCCCTCCACAAGATTTGGCACCTGTCCTGGCTCATTGCCGATCACCAAATCCAAAATGGCCTCTCCCCTTGTCGGTCTGTCTACATACTGAATAAGGAACCCCTCCTGATCACACCTGACAAAAACGGCTCCCTCCAAACCATCTGCTCTTCGGAGGTTCCAGTCGATATTGGGAAAATTGAAATTCCCCATAACAACAACCCTGCCAATTCTGCATTTTTCCAGAATCTGCCTGCCTATGACATCTTCAATCTCTCTACTGCTATTAGGTGGTCTGTAGAAAACACCCAATGCGGTGGCTGTTCCCTTGCTGTTCCTAACTTCCCCTCCCCATACTGACTCAGTAGACAAACCTTCCTCAACAACCTTCATTTCTGTAGCTGTGATGCGCTCTCTGATTCGCAATGCTACACCCCCTCCTCTTTTTCCACCCTCCCTGTTCTTTTTAAACGTTCTAAACCCTGGAACATCAAGCAACCATTCCTGCCTCTGTGGACCCCACGTCTCCGTTATGGCCACAACATCGTAGTCCCAAGTACTGATCCATGCTCTAAGTTCGTCACTCTTATTTCAGACATTCCTTGCATTAAAGCAGACACACTTCAACCGGTCCATTTGTTTCATCATGTGAGAAACTTTCCTGATAGATTGAATAAACCCTGTCACTGCCCCATCTGCAACTGACCCCCTCTCAGATATGTGGCTCTGATTCCCATCCCCCTGCCAAACTAGTTTAAACCCTCCCCGAATCACACGAGCAAATCTCCCACCAAAGACATTTGTGGCCCTGCAGCTCAGGTGCAACTCGTCCTTCTTGTACAGGTCTCACTTGCCCCAGAAGGTATCCCATATGCTGAGATGATATCATCATCCCAAGAAAGAGGATTCACAGCAGCAAGGCTATCAAGGTGGTAAATGTAGTGGAGGGTGAACAGGGGCAATAAAATCCAGGTAAAAGGAGAGGTAGGCCGTTCACAAAGCAAAACTCCTACAATCCATTGTGCTCTCATATTTAGAGGAAAGATAATGAGAGGATCTAATAAGGTTGCTTAGAAAGTATATAGAAATGAGTTACACCAATAGCAAGTCTTGCTATTTGGCATCAAAAACACCCCAACTCTAAAGAATTATGAATCAAGTCATTGTTAAAGTACCTAATAGTGTAGGTTATTTGGATAATGTTTGTAACATACAGTAACACAGCTGACTGCATCCAAGGCAATTAAAAGGTACTGTTTAAACAATTTTAGTTAGGTGCCCTGATAATAAATTTGGCCAAAAGTGAATTTGTAAAAGCAAGGATGACTGACCTGGGTCCTATTGTAGGGCAAGTACAAGTGTTGTCAAGAACAGCAAAGGGGAAGGCACCAAATGGAACTCCCCGTTGTTAAAATTAAATGGGATATGATATCATGACATTTTTGGGACTATTTCAGTTTTACTGGAAAATTGTGGGTAATTTCATCATGATAGCTGCACCTTTAACAAATTTGTTATGAAAACACGAAAAAGTGGCCTGGACTGCAAAATACCAAGTAGGTTTTCAGAAGATGAAGGTAATCCTAATAAACTAACCATTGTTGAGTGCCCCCAACGCAACCAAACCTTTCAAAATGGCGATTGATGCTAGTTACTTCGGAGTAGATGTAGTCTGGTTAGAAAACAATAACAAAAGCCAGTGAGCTACATTTTCAGAAATTTAACAAATATCCAAGGAAGTACTATACCGTAGAAAAGGTGACTTTAGAATAATTAGTGTCTCTTGTACACGTTTGAGATTTACGTCTAACACAATGGCAAAGAAACAATAACCTATACCAACCTTAATCCACAGACATCAATTTTAATCTTGAGACTGTTTAGATGGAGTGTCTCATTTCAACTAATATAAAAATTATTTACTTAGATTAGATTAGATTATCTACAGTGAGGAAACAGGCCATTTGGCCCAACAAGTCCACACCAATCCTCCAAAGAGTAACCCACCAAGACCCATTTCCCTGCTACTAATGCACCTAACACTATGGGCATGGCCAATTCACCTGACAAGATGGAAAAGTTATTGCAATGCATTATCCCAAGTGCAAAATAATGGAATAAATTAGAAGTTTAAGAAATGCTGAAAAATTGCTTAAAGTCGCAAATGAAGGAGGACAGATGAAGGAATCCAAGGCTCTTGTTTTATTGTTTGTGTCACGTCTTGAGATGAAACACTTATTTGAGATGGTATTTCACCTCCTTTAAGGGTAAAGGGATGTAAAGATCACATATTTTATTTTTCTTCATTTTGTTTTATAGACCAAAATGGGAAAAAGGTACTGCTTTAAACCCAGGAAACTGTGGAAGGAGATGTTACAATTTTAAAACATATTACTGGAACTCAGTGGGATACGTATTTATACTGTTGCCTTGTTCAAGCAGTTGGTGGGGAGTGGGGAATTGGGAGGGCAGGGGGAGTGGGGCGCATGGTTGGATCGACACCATGAGTGTGCGCTCAAGGCAGCCTTCCCAAAAGAGTTTGTTGATTGAAAAACCAAATCAAGATCAATTGTGCAGGTCAAAATGCTCAGCATGACATCTCTGTGATTGGCTCCTGGGAAGGTGGGCAACCTGTGTGTGAAAAGTGAAGAGGCAGAAAGCCTCCACACTCTAAAGAAACCACATTCTCTTTCTCCTTCTAGGGAAATATCAAAGAATTGGAAGACAGCTAGCTATTTTCTCTCATCATTTGCCATAGGAAGGGAAAAGGATGAGATTCTGAAGGGAGAATATACAGAGTAAGGCAGGAATTTAAAGAGGAGATCCTTGAGAGTAGTAATATCTGGATTACTCATGGTGCCAAGAGCTAGTGAGGGCAGGAATAGGAGGAGAGAGCAGATGAATGCATGGCTGAGGAGCTGGTGTATGGGCAAAGGATTCACATTTTTGGATCACTGGAATCTCTTCTGGGGTAGAAGTGACCTGTACAAGAAGGACGGATTGCACCTGAATTGGAAGGGTACTAATATACTGGCAGGGAGATTTGCTATAGCTGCTCAGAAGGATTTAAACGAGTAAGGTGGGGGGACCCAGTGAGATGGTGAGGAAACAGATCAATCTGAAACTGGTACAGTTGAGAAAAGAAGCGAGTCAAACAGTCAGGGCAGGCAGACACAAAGCAAAGAACAAGGTAGGTCTGATGAATTAAACTGCATTTATTTCAATGCAAGAGGACTAACATGGAAGGCAGATGAACTCAGGGCAGGGTTAGGAACATGGGACTGGGATATCATAGCAATTACAGAAACATGGCTCAGGGATGGGCAAGACTGGCAGCTTAATGTTCAAGGATACAAATGCTATAGAAAGGGAGACAAGAAAGGAGGGGGAGTGGTGTTTTTGATAAAGAATAACATTACAGCTATACTGTGGGAGGATATTCCCAGAAATATATCCAGGCAAGTTATTTGGGTTGACCTGAGAAATAAGAAAGGATGATCACCTTATTGGAATTGTATTATAGACCCTCGAACAGTCAATGGGAAATTGAAAAATAAATTTGGAAGGAGATCTCAGTTATCTGTGAGAATAATGTGGTGGTTATGGTAGGGGATTTTAACTTTCCAAACAAACATCGACTGGGACTGCCATGGTGTTAAGGGTTTAAATGGAGAAGAATTTGTAAAGTGTGTACAAGAAAATTTTCTGATTCAATATGTGGATGTACCTACGAGAGAAGGTGCAAAACTTGACCTACTCTTGGGAAATAAGGTAGGGCAGGTGACTGAGGTGTCAGTGGGGGAGCACTTTAGAGCCAGCAACTTTAATTCTATTAGTTTTAAAATTGTGATGAAAAAGGATAATCCAGATCTAAAAGGTGAAGTTCTAAATTGGAAGACGACTAAGGTTGATGGTATTAGGCAAAAACTTTCAAAAGCTGATTGGGGCTGGAAAATGGGAAACCTTCAGAAATGAAATAACGAGGGTCCAGAGACATTATATTCCTGTTAGGGTAAAAGGAAAGGCTGGTAGGTGTAGGGAATCCTGGATGACTAAAGAAATTGAGGCTTTGGTTAAGAAAAAGAAGGAAGCATATATCAGGTGTAGACAAGATAGGTCAAATGGATCCTTGGAAGAATATAAAGGCAGTAGGAGTATACTTAAGAGGGAAATCAGGAGGGGAAAAAGGGGACATGAGATAGCTTTGGCAAATAGAGTTAAGGAGAATCCAAAGGGTTTTTACAAATACATTAAGGACAAAAGGGTAACTAGGGAGAGAATAGGGCCCCTCAAAGATCAGCAAGATAGCCTTTGTGTGGAGCCACAGGAGATGGGGGAAATATTAAACGAGTATTTTGCATCAGTATTTACTGTGGAACAGGACATGGAACGTATAGAATGTCGGGAAATAGATGGTGACATCTTGAAACATGTCCTTATTACAGAGGAGCAAGTGCTGGATGCCCTGAAACACATAGTCAACATGGCTTTGTGCGTGGGAAATCATATCTCACAAACTTGATTGCATTTTTTTAAGTAAGAAAGAGGATTGATGAGGGCAGACTGGTGGACATGATCTGTGTGGGCTTCAGTAAGGCGTTCGACAAGGTTCTCCATGGGAGACTGGTTAGCAAGGTTAGACCTCATGGAATACAGGGAGAACTAGCCATTTGGATACAGAACTGGCTCAAAGGTAGAAGACAGAGGGTGGTGGTGAAGGATTGTTTTTCAGACTGGAGGCCTGTGCCCAGAGGAGTGCCACAAGGATCGGTGCTGGGCCCACTACCTTTTGTCACTTATGCTCACATCCAAATCATTGATATAAGAGGTATAGTTAATAGGTTTGCAGATGACACCAAAATTGGAGGTATAGTGGACAGTGAAGAATGTTAGGAGAAAGTGAGGACTGCAGATGCTGGAGATCAGAGCTGAAAAATGTGTTGCTGGAAAAGCGCAGCAGGTCAGGCAGCATCCAAGGGAGCAGCAGAATCGACGTTTCGGGCACAAGCCCTTCTTATACCCGAAACGTCAATTCTCCTGCTCCTTGGATGCTGCCTGACCTGCTGCGCTTTTCCAGCAATACATTTTTCAGCTCTGATCTCCATCATCTGCAGTCCTCACTTTCTCCTAGTTGATTTTAACCTACTGCGAATCCTCTTGCAAGGATGCCTTCCTTGAAGAAGCTCTCTTCCTCCAGAAGGGCTTATGCCCGAACCGTCGATTCTCCTGCTCCTTGGATGCTGCCTGACCTGCTGCGCTTTTCCAGTGAAGAATGTTACCTCAGATTACAACAGGATCTTGATCAGATGGGCCAATGGGCTGAGAAGTGGCAGATGGAGTTTAATTTAGATAACTGAGGGGCTACATTTTGGGAAAGCAAATCTTAGCAGGACTTATACACTTAATGGTAAGGTCCTAGGGAGTGTAGTTAAATAAATAGACCTTGGAGTGCAGGTTCATAGCTCTTTGAAAGTGGAGTTGCAGGTAGATAGGATAGTGGAGAAGGCATTTGGTATGCTTTCCTTTATTGGTCAGAGTATGGAGTACAGCAGTTGGGCCATTGGTTGGGTCCCTGTTGGAATACTGCATGCAATTCAGGTCTCCTTCCTATTGGAAGGATATTGTGAAACTTGAAAGGGTTCAGAAAAGATTTATAAGGATGTTGCCAGGGTTGGAGGAGTTGAGCTCGAGGGAGAGGCTGAACAGGCTGGAGCTGTTTTCCCTGGAGCATCGGAGGCTGAAGGGTGACCTTATAGAGGTTTATAAAATCATAAGGAACATGGATAGGATAAATAGACAAAGTCTCTTCCCTGGAGTGGGAAGTCCAGAACTAGAGGGCATAGGTTTAGGGTGAGAGAGAAAGATATAAAAAGAGACCTAAGGGGTAACTTTTTCATGCAGAAGATGGTACGTGTATGGAATGAGCTGCCAGAGGAAGTGGTAGAGGTTAGTACAAGTGCAACATTTAAAAGGCATCTGGATGGGTATATGAATAGGAAGGGTTTGGAGGGATATGGGCCAGGTGCTGGCAGATGGGACTAGATTGGGTTGGGATATCTGGTCAGCACGAACACGTTGGACCGAAGGGTCTGTTTCCGTGCTGTACAACTCTATGACTCTACTAAGTTGCAGCCTCTAACCTATGACTAAGTGACTGAACAATTAGTGTACTAATAATCTTGTGTCTTCAGTAAAAGTACTGAAGTAATGTGAAAGATGATAATGACAGATCTGAAATACTTTGAAGAAGCAGAACTGCATCTCAGCATAGCATGTGGACTGGTGCTCTTGAAAAATATTCCCCTAACTTTTTTTCCTTCCACACATAACATCCATTATTTTGTGTTTGTCTGAGTCTGTTATGTACATGTAGAAGTTAAATAGGGTGGAGTTTAATTTAAAGAGTTACAAGTTGAAAAGTTGTATTTTGTTTACCTGCGATTAGACCTTGTTTATTTGTAATCGACAGGAAAATACTTAAAATACACTAATCAAGTATCTGTACTTATTAACCTGAGCTCATCAGGCAGGTAAATTTTCTGTAATTTGTTTAAACATTTAATTTTTGTGATGGCCCAGGAGTAATGAGGTTTGGCTATCAGCATACCTGTATATACGTAAGTAAACGGGTCATGCCAGCCTTGAAACGTTGATTTTCCTGCTCCTCCAATGCTGCATGACCTGCTGTGCTTTTCCAGCAGGTCATGCAGGTCTTGGAACAGGTCACAGGCCCATAATCAGATATGGTGTATAAGGTTGGGTCAAAAATGTTACAACAATCTTTTCTAAAGAAATGTTTATTTTAATAATACTAGCATTTCCACATAGGATTTTGAACAATGCAAGGTAGGCAGAGGCAAAGGATTTGGTAAAGGACTCATTCCCCAATCTCCCTTTCAGCTATTAGCATTTCTGGGCTCTTCTGTCTCCTGTGGTAGCAACAGTCAAATATGTCTTCCTAAATGTATGTCTCACTAAATATGTCTGGGTGTATTCAAATACCACAACACTTATCTTTACCACCATAAAGTGAGGAATTAAAATTTTCTGAAAGAACCCGCGGAATTGCAATCTGAAACTACATGATTTTATTTATTTCAAGCAGCCTGATCTTTCTTTTAAATTGTTTCTGTACAGCCATCCTGTTCCATTTTTGCAGGCAAAAAGACTGCAGCTACCATCTTCCTCACTCACCAAACCCGAAGGCAGGTTATAGTCTTACCATCTAATTCCTGATAAATCAGGAATCCCAAAGGGAAGCAGCAAAAGTTAGTATTTTTTAAGATGACCTGCAAAAATCTACTCAGATCAGAAGGGGATTTTGTAGGCCCAAAGTGGAAAATCTAATATGATCTTATACACATGAGTCTTCTTTGAAAATTGACCAATTGATCAACCAACCAATTTTAAAGTTAGAATACTACTGCACCAGAAAAATTAGCAATGCTCCAAATTGATTAGGGTCCAAAAAATCTGAAAAACAAGCCCTTGAATTCTAACTTGAGCCCAGCTAATAGTAGCAAGAAAATGAAAAGCAAACAGAACTTTAAACCTAAAAAAAATTCCCACTTAACGTATCCTCCAAAGTACAATATACTTTAGAAACAGGATTTTACAGAACAAAAGTGACCACAGTACGTCAAGACCTCAAGGTCCATATTGCAGATTATTACCAGGATTGAGACCTGGATCAAATTTGAAATAACCCTGGAAGTAATGATGTTTTAAATGGGGTTTCAAAAGTTTCTAGACAAGAGGAGCCAGATAAGTGTGAGGTTCCACCATCTGCGCTAAGAATTGGTCAGAACAAAATGTAGAAAATAGTACAATTATGTCTTCAGACAAACTAAAGCAGAACTAAACAACAAACTACTGACAAAGAGAAAATAATAAAGGTCTATGACAGGTTATAATAGTTAAGGAAGAAAACAAAAAAGTTAGATGCAAAATACAACACCAAGATTTCTAGAATATTTTCAGCAAATCCAAATCTAGGGATTCCAATGTAGACCAGAAGATAAAGTATATATAAAAATGAGCAATATTCCATTACTGTTCAGCCAAAATGTTCACAACTGGCTGTGATTCAATTTTTACACTGAAAGAGGACTAAGGGCCCACAGTATGGAAAACAAACTGACAAACTGAAAAGGTTGACACAGATGGCATGGAATCATGAGCGAGAGTGGATTACAAGCTGAGTGCAGAAGATCACTGAAGTGGGATTAATACAGAAATACAGGAAATACAGTGCTGGAGAAATACTTAACTTTTATACCTTTCGTGTCAAATTAAATAATCCTTCCCTATCTCTTCAAAAATATTTTTATCTCCTGTTCAAATTTATCTCTGGCATTTTATATTCAACTCTATCAAAAGCCAAAGACACAACACATTACATCTGTAGATTAAAGCTGCATACAATCAAGTATACGGCATCGGTCTGGCCTTTTTTTTGGCTCAAGTAGGATCCATCATTGTTCAGAAGTGAAATACTTGCCAATTTCAGCCCTCAGTTTTAACATTAGTTTACCCCAGCTTTGGTAAAGATAGCCTCCTGCAATGCAAATTTTTTCAACTATGGTCTAACAATGTTCATAAAGACTACAGTCAGTTGACATTCACAAGGTCTTCCCTCTCCCATATAGTCCAAGTGCAAATTATGAATAAGTATATCCTATTAGGTTACTATAAGCATAACAGTATAGCCAGCAAATAAAAATCTTCAATAATAAAACCAGAAAGTGCTGGAGAAACTCAGCAGGTCTCACAGCAAATTTGAAGAGAGAAACAAAGTTAATGTTTTAAATATGATAAAACATCTTCAGAACACTACAGAGAACTTTTGACTCATCATCATTTTGAGCTGGCTATAGCCCAGATGACAGATGAAAGATGTAAGTAATAACTTCTCAAACTTCAAAAAATATGAACCTTAAATATATTTCATGATGTCTCACAGTAAACATGAAGCATGTAGTGTAATGCACTTTAACACCAAAAATTAACGCAGAACTTAGTTTTTACTTGTGGATTTTTTTTCAAGATATGTTTAGTAAATTTGAAATACAAATTGCTCTATTATGGATGGATCACAATTTATAAACTGCAAAATCAAATGCTTACCAGTCAATTCGGCAAATCACTTTATAGAGGAACAACATGACTGCTGAAACAATGTTTGTGTGCCAGTGTGATTTCATATGAATATCTTTAAACTTAGTGTATCTTTTGGTAGTTGACCATGCTTATATACAACTACATTTTATTATATATCATAACCTATACACCAAGCAATAATAATTTTAAAAGTAGCTTCTATAATCTCTTCTCATATCTTTTCATAATGTAATGAAGTCAAAAGCAATGATATGGTTTAGAATTATTGCACTGTGAAGCAGTACCAAAACCATAAGTTACTGGATTTTGGTGAAAGTAGTAAGCAAGGCAGGAGCAAAAGGCCAGGGGTGATCCTTGAGTTGAATCATCTGGAAGCTGCGAGGTAAGCAGTTTTTCAAGTTATGACTCAGCAATTACATGATGACTGAAAGATTTAATGTATGTGATTGCTTTCTTTCTAATCTTGGGACAATTAGAATGAGTCTATTAATTTACTGAGTCAAGAGTGAAACTAATGATAGGCAGATAGATACTTTTTAAAATTTTGCTTGTTAAATTCTGGACAATGTCCAGGATTGAGCTGACAAGTGCTAAGTAATAGGCAATGACCATCTCCAAAACGAGACAATCGCTGAAACTCCCACTAACAATATCCTGGGGCATTACATTGAACAGAAACTCAACTGAAGTCACATATATGTACACACAGTGGTGACAGCAGCAGGCTGGAAAAACCGCTGAGTAACTCACCTCCTGACTCCCCAAAGGAGTGTAGCTTGAACATTACTCAAAAAGCTTGATATCATTCAAGATAAAGCAACCTGCTTGACTGGCACCACATTCAGAAGCATCCACTCCTTCCACCACCATGCCTAGTAGCTGCAACGTGTACTATCTACACAATGCACGGCAGAAATACACCAAAGATTCTTCAACTGCACCTTACAAACCCACGATCACTTCCCTCTGAAAGGACAAAGGCAGATGATACAATACCATCTGCAAGTTCCTCTACAAATCACTCACCATTCTGACTTGGAAATATATCATTGTTCCTTCACTGTCACTGGGTCAAAAATCATGGAATTCCCTCCCTAATGGCATTGTAAGTCTACTTTCAGCAGTCCACTATTCAGAAGCAGTTCAAGAAGGCAGCTCACCACCACCTTCTCAAGGGCATCTAGCACAGACAATAAATGCTGGCCAACCATTGATGTCCACATACCATACATGAAGAAGTACTCTCATTTGGAGTATAGAAGATGGTAGGAATCATGAGATTCAAACCTTAAGTTAAAAACATAATTTTGAGCAAAATAAGGGAAACTTCAATCTGCATGTTTCTCATGTTAAAGTTGGTCCAGCTTATTCATAAATTGACACAGAATGAGTATTCCAATAATCTGTACCAGTATTGTCCACTTCAAGCAACGCAGAAATTCTTGCTAAAGAATTAATAAAAGCATTATACATAAAGTCATTATAAGAACTATCAGATAATTTCCTGTTGTCATTGCATGTTGTCATTCTTGATGGCTACTCTATAATTCACTTCTTAATCACTTTAAAATTTTTCTTTGAACATTTAAGTATTAGCTATAATGGAAATGACTTTTTTCCAACACACAAGGCTTACGCAATTTTAACAACAGATCATTCTATTGCAAATACATGTGTCATTTCTTTGCTATATTTCAAGATGTACACTCTTGGTGAGCAAAAAAAAAATCACAAAATATGCAGCATATTCCCTCGCATTTACATTGAGCCACTATGTATCATAATTTAATTCAACAACTAAGAGGGAAAAAAGATCATTTTACACAATTTCCTTCAATGTCTGGTAGGTGCTGTTAATTACTTCAAGTTAGTTCACAGCAGATGGTTATGTCATCTTTCATCAACAAGAAACAAAACTTTGACAAGAACGTCTGATCCAAGATTCCTTTAAGTAACTTGCCAGCTGGATTTGGATACCACTCATATGTTGTTGCAGACCTTTTCAATGCAAGTACACAAATACCATAAACGCAACTAGAAACATTTTGAACTGTAGTTTTTGGTTGAAGTGATTATTGTCTATTACTTGATAAACAGATCGATGCATAACATGTCAGATGGATATAAAACTATTGCAGTCTGGAAAATAACTGAAAAACATAGACAATCTGGCAAGACCTCCCAGTTTATTTTTCTGCTCGATAAAGCTTCTCATAGTAATCTTCCACATTTCCAACTCTTTACAGAATTATAAAAATAAACACAGGAAAATAATCTACAAACGTTAGACAAACTCTACAAAGGTTTCCTCACCCAATATCTCCAGCGCACTTCTGTCTGAAACAAATTACCACCATCAGCTCTGTTGTCAGCACTCTTGTTATGAAGGTATAAGGGGTACTGTACTTTTTAAAAAGAGTTAAAAACTCGCAGAACTACCTGACACAGCACCAAGTGTTCTGAACAAGGTAACAATGCAACATTTGGTCGAACAGCTAGATTAGCTGGAGACAAAAAAAAACAAATTCAAATTGGGCCAATTAGTTTAAATTATGCCCCAAAATATCAAACTCCAATCAAGTTTGAATTTAGTATTTAACACTATTAACACCAATGAAATGATCCGATGCTTTGAGGTATAAAACAGAAACAAAAATTGAACTGTTGGAGGAGAACTTCCAAAAGAGCAGATGTCAGCTGCTAGGAAGAACTCAGAGGTCCTGTCTGGACAAGGTGTTTGCACAGGGAAAAAGACCAACATCGACCCAGGTGAGCAAATCTACAGAAGAAGATACCTAGAGAAGATTCGACAGCTGGCTGGTTTTGAAATTTGAATTTTTCTGTAAATCTTAATCGGGGTTTTTATCAGACCAGTATTGTGGGGGCTTTGGGGGTGTGGGGGGGGGGAGGTGGCGGAGAGTAAAAAATAGGTTTAGATGAATGAATTGTATATAGTTGTTAGTTAATTATTCTCTGTTAGACTTTAAAAAAATTAAAGTTGTTAATTTTACTTTAAATGCTGACTTTTGGGATAGTTCTTTGCCTCTCAAATTTTCACAGATTACAACACGGGGTGAATCTTTTCTGTGTGTCGGGTTTAAATTAGTAGAGAGGTTTACCCTGTGTCATAGCAACTTGGGGGCTCGTCCGGGATTTGAACTGGTTTAGACAGATTTGAATAGATTTGGGGATATGAAAATTCCCAGCAGATTTAAACACTTGCAGGTTAGTGCCCTAGATCTTTAAATAAAACGTAGGTTGACAGTTTTTTTCGGTGACTTGTCGTTATTAAATTAAAAGTGAGAGAAATGACTCTTAAAATTGCTGAAGAGATTCTGGGATTTGAAGATGATTGTGAAATTTGCAAAGAAAGCTTAGAATGAAAGAAAAAAGCCATACTTTTAGACTTAGCAAATAAGTTAATTTGGGTTAGAACATAGAGCAATACAGTGCAGAACAAGCCCTTCAGCCCTCGATGTTGTGCCGACCTGTGAACCATTCTCAGCTCAACCCCCTACACTATTCCAAAATCATCCCATGTGCTTATCTAAAGATTGTTTAAATCTCCCTAATGTGGCTGAGTTGACTATATTAGCAGGTAGGGCATTCCACGCCCTTACCACTCTGCGTAAAGAATTGCCTCTGACATCTGTCTTAAATTTATCACCCCTCAATTTGTAGTTATGCCCTCTCGTACAAGCTGACGTCATCATCCTCGGAAAAAGTCTTTCTCTGTCTACCCTATCTAATCCTCTGATCATCTTGTATGTCTCTATCAAATCCCCCCTTAGCCTTCTTCTTTCCAATGAGAAAAGACCCAAGTCTCTCAGCCTTTCCTCATAAAACCTTCCCTCTAGACCAGGCAACATCCTGGTAAATCTCCTCTGCACATTTTCCAATGCTTCCACATCCTTTCTGTAATGGGGCGACCAGAATTGTACACAATATTCCAAGTATGGCTGCACCAGCGTTTTGTATAGTTGCAGCATGATATTGCGGTTCCGGAACTCAATCTCTCTACCAATAAAAAAGTGAGGACTGCAGATGCTGGAGATCAGAGCTGACAATGTGTTGCTGGAAAAGCGCAGCAGGTCAGGCAGCATCCAAGGAGCAGGAGAATCGATGTTTCGGGCATGAGTCCTTCTTCAGGAAGAAGGGCTCATGCCCGAAACGTCGATTCTCCTGCTCCTTGGATGCTGCCTGACCTGCTGCGCTTTTCCAGCAACACATTTTCACCTCTACCAATGAAACCTAACAGACCATATGCCTTCTTAATAGCACTATCCACCTGGGCGGCAACTTTCAGAGATCTATGCACATGGACTCCAAGATCCCTCTACACATCCACACTACCAAGAATCTTTCCATTGACCAAGTACTCTGCCATCCTGTTATTCTTCCCAAAGTGCATCACATTTAGCTGCATTGAACTCCATTTGCCACCTCTCAGCCCAATTCTGCAGTGTATCCAAGTCCCCTTGCAACCTGTAACATTCTTCCAAACTGTCCACTACTCCACCAACTTTAGTGTCGTCTGCAAATTTACTAATCCATCCACCTATGCCTGCGTCTAAGTCATTTATAAAAAAGACAAACAGCAGTGATCCCAAAACAGATCCTCATGGCACACCACTAGTAACTGGACTCCAGACTGAATATTTTCCATAATCAAGGACCGAGATAAAGCTTGAAATTGTTAGGAAGTTACTCAAACACTTAGGTATATCAGAGAAACAGGCAAGTGCAGTAGAGGTGGAAAAACTTAAATTACAATTGAGGAAAATGGAGTTAGAAGATAAAAGGGGGGGTGGGAAGAGAGAGAGAAAAAAAAGAGGAAAAAAAGAGAGGAGGCTCTTAGCTGAGCAAAGAGAGAGAGAAGAAAGGGAGAGACAAAGAGAGAGAATTTGAACTTGAAAAGTTGCAATTAGTCAGCCAAGTCAAGTTAACAGGATAGAGATTAAAAGGTAGTGATATATACAAATATATCAAAACTCTGTCACATTTTGATGAGAGAGATGTTTAAACCTTCTTTATTTCATTCAGAAAATTGGCTAGACAGATAGGGTGGTAAGAGGATTTATGAGTAATGCTAGTTCAGACTAAACCGGTAGGCTGAGGCAGTGAGGTATTTGCCACACTGTCAGATGAGGGGTCAAGAGATTACAAAGAGGTTAAACAGGCTATTTTATGTGCTTATAAATTGGTACCAGAAGCATCTAGACAGCGGTTCAGAAACACAAAGCAGGAACCAGGTCAGACTTGCATTGAATTTGGAACAATTAAACATAGTCATTTTAACAGAGGGGTGCATAGTCCAAGGAGAGATAAGATCTACGAGACTCAGAGATTACTCTGCTGGAGGAGTTTAAAAACTCATTTCCAGAAATGGTAAGAATTCATGTGGAGGAACAGAAAGTTCAGGAAGTGAGAAGGGGAGCAGAATTAGCAGACAAATACACGATGATGCATACGACAAGCTTCCAGCCAGAATTTCATCCTGTGAGGGATAGAAGTTGGGAGAAGGGGAGATCCTACACTCCAAAACCAAGAGTAGAGAACAGTGGTAAAAGTTTGCCACAGGTTAAGAAGAAAGCCCAAGAGGGTGGAGAGGAGGTGAAAGGCCTCAGGTGTTTCCACTGTTGTAAAGTGGGACACAAAGTCACAGTGCTGGTTGTTAAAGAAAGGCACTGTGCAAAAAGATGTGGTAAAAAAATGTAAAGCCAGTGGCATTAATGAAGGTAGTAAAGAAGACCTCAAGAAGAGCAGAGGAGCTGCAGGATATTGCACAGCCTAGGCAGGGGGTGGGTATGGAGTTAGTACTTGATCTCTACAAAGAATTCGCCTCGGTGGGTAAAGTTTACTCAGAAAGAACAGGGGGAGAAGGACAAGAAGTTATAATTTTGACAGATACAGGATCTAACCAGTTGCTAATAGTAAGAGATGTGCGAATATGCACTCTTTCTGATCTGGTAACTGAGTGTGTGGTAATTTGTGGGACAGATGGAAAGAAATTGAGTATTCCTCTTTGTAAGGGTTTCCTCCGGGTGCTCCGGTTTCCTCTCACAGTCCAAAGATGTGCAGGGTCAGGTGAATTGGCCATATTAAATTGCCTGTAGTGTTAGATAAGGGGCAAATGTAGGGGTAGGGGTGGGTTTCGCTTCGGCGGGTCAGTGTGGACTTGTTGGGCCTGTTTCCACACTGTAATCTAATCTAATCTAATCTAATCTAATCTAAAGATCAGGTTGGAGTATCAACATAAGACTGAGGAAGTTACAATGGGGGTGACTGACAGAGTTCAGTTCCAGGAATTCAGTTTGTACTTGGGGATGATTTGGCCGGATTCAAGGTGGGATTGATACCCCTTGATGTGGAGAAGCCCAAGGAAGACCAAGAAACTGAGAAGTTAAAACAGAAATATCCTGGTATTTTCCCAGACTGTGTAGTAACCAGATCTCACTATCATAAGTCACAGCACGAAGCGAAAAGTAAAGAGAAAGATAAAGGAGTTGACGTTCAGTTAGTGGACACCCTGTTTGATGTAATGGTGCAGGAAAATCCTGAACAGGCAGAGCGTCAGACAGAAGTGTTTAGTCCTAAAAGGCTAAGATTTTCACCAGCAATACAAGACGATAAAAGATACATACATGGACGCAAAGTGCAAAAGGGAGGCAGAGGATATTTCTGAGGGTTATTATCTTAAAGACACAATCCTAAGTCAGAAATGGAGACCACGGCAGGTTAGTTAAGAGAAGAAATGGGCCGAAGTACACCAGATTGTGTTGCTAGTAGCATACAGACAGGTGATGTTACAGACAGCATCTGAACCACCTGCAGGAAGTCACCTAGGGGTACGAAAAACTCAGGCTAAGGTACAAAAACACTTTTATTGTCCTGGAATGCACAAGGCTATGGTTAGCTTCTGCTGTACATGTCATACATACCAAATGGTTTTATTACCGCCTGTGGCTTACCTACCAACACCTTTGTTGCCAATTCCTGCATTCGAAGAACCTTTCACGTGGGTTATAATTGATTGTGTAGGTCCCCTCCTGAGAACTAAAAGTGGGAACCAGTACTTGTTAACCATAGCGGATGTGCTGAAAATGTGTTGCTGGAAAAGTGCAGCAGGTCAGGCAGCATCCAAGGAGCAGGAGAATTGATGTTTCAGACATGAGCCCTTCTTCAGGAAGGGCTTCCTGAAGAAGGGCTCATGCCCGAAACGTCAATTCTCCTGCTCCTTGGGTGCTGCCTGACCTGCTGCGCTTTTCCAGCAACACATTTTCAGCTCTGATCTCCAGCATCTGCAGACCTCACTTTAACCATGTGTTTACCAGATTACCTGAGGCAGTTCCATAAAAAGAGTATCAAGGCAAAAAAGGTGGTTGAGGAGTTAGTAGCTTTCTTCACACGGTATGGGCTACCCAGAGAGATTCAGTGAGACTAAGGGTCAAATTTTGCTGCTAAGGCTGTTTGAGGTGGTTATGGATAGCTTAGGTACACAGCACTTGTGGTTATGGATACCTTAGGTATACACCAGTGTGTATCACCTAAATCCTAGGGAGGTTTGGAAAGGTGGCATCAGACCTTGAAGACGATGTTGAGAGCATACTGTCAAGTTTATCCAAATGATTGGAATAAAGGTATCCCATTCATAATGTTTGTCATTAGAGATGCCCCAAACACAACTTCTCAGTTTATTCCATTCGAGTTAATAATTGGGCAAGAAGTGAGGGGCACTTTAAAATTAAAGAAATTGTCAGGACCAAAGTTGGAGATCTCACACTTAGATTGTGTATCAGAGGTGAGGGAG
Organism: Chiloscyllium plagiosum; assembly: GCF_037043375.1. NCBI lineage: Eukaryota > Metazoa > Chordata > Chondrichthyes > Orectolobiformes > Hemiscylliidae > Chiloscyllium > Chiloscyllium plagiosum. Next base: position 39,441,913 of record NW_028270157.1, read on the forward strand.
AGACAAAATAGTGTAGATGAGTTAGCTAAACAGCACCTAAAGAGGGCACAGTATAGAATTAAGCAGGTGGCAGATAAAAGCTCTAAGGCTCGGTCATTTTCCCAAGGGGATAATGTGTTAGTACTGTTACCAGTGATACAAGATCCCTTCAAAGCCAGGTTTGGTGGTCCCTATCAAATGGAGAAAAAGTTGTTAGGTGAACTATCAAGTAAAGATGCCTGATAGAAAGAAAAGGTATCGGGTATGTCATGTGAACATGTTGAAACTGTATTATACTAGAGAGAAAGAACTGGAGAAACAGGTGTTAGTTAGTGCCCCACAGAGTGAGGAATCAAATCCAGATGATGCAGATTTCGATGTACCTCAAAATAGATTAAAAAGTGAAGTCATCCTTGAGGAGTGGGATAGGTTAGTAAGCTCTTTGTCTCATGAGCATAGAACACAGTGGAAAGATTGGTTACTGCAGTATAAGGCCATATGTAAGAATCAGACAGGGAGGACTAATGCTATTGTACATTAAGTAGATGTAGGGAATACTGCTCTGATAAAACAACACCCCTATCAGCTTAATCCTTTCAAAGCTAGATAGGTCCAGAAGAAGATGGAGGCCATGTTCAATGAGGATATCATTGAACCAAGCCAGAGCAAGAGGAGTTCACTGATCATCTTAGTTCCCAAACCAGACGGACTCAACGATTCTGTGTGGATTACTGGAAGGTCAATGCCTTTATAAAATAGGACTCTTATCCAATTCCTAGATTGGAAGACTGTATCGAGAAAATCAGACAAGTCAGTTACATCACCAAGTTGGACTTACTGCGTGGTTACTGGCAGGTACCTTTATCAGACGGTGAAAGAAATTTCTGCATGTGTAACCCCAAATGGGCAATATCAATTTAAAGTGATGCCCTTTGGAATGAAGAATGCATCCACCACATTCCAAAGACTCATGAACTGAGTTGTGGTTGGGTTAATACACTATTTGGATGACGTTGTGATCTTTAGTAAGTCCTGGAAAGATCACATGATACAGTTGGCAGAGCCCTTTGAATGACTACAAGAAGCAAAACTGGTAATAAAGTTAAACAAAACTGAATTCACGAAAGCAGAGATGACATAACATCAATCATGGAAGATTGACCCCACAGAACGCAAAGATGAAGGCCATCGAGGAATTTCGACCAACCTCTAACAAAGAGGTGCTTTGATTCTTCAGACTCAACAGATTCTATCGGAAGTTTGTTCCAAACTTCAGCAATTTAATGGCACCGTAAACTGATTTGCTGAAGAAAAACATAAAGTTTCAGTGGACAGAACAATGCCAAGAGGCATTCAAGCACTTGAAAGCAATATTAGCCACCAAACCGGTTTTAGCTACACCAAACTTTTCAAAATTGTTTAAAGTTGCCATCAATGCTAGTGACAGGAGTTGGAGCTGTACTGCTACAGGAAGAGGAAGATGGAATTGAACCGCCAGTTGGTTACTTTTCGAAGAAGCTCAACATCTACCACAGGAAATACTTCACTATCGAAAACGAACTATTGAGTTTGGTACAGGCCTTACAACAGTTTAATGTGTACATCACGACCGACGTGTCGGAGACAGTTGTGTACACAGATTCTTACATTCTTAGAACGCTTTAAAGACAAGTATGTGAGACTATTTCATTGGAGTCTTATGTTACAAACTTTTAATTTAAAAATCATACATGTTGCAGGTCGTAAGAAAGTAATCGCAGATTTAACTGATAAAATTTAGATGTGATTTGTATTTGTTTAATGTTTTTATATATATATATATACATACATACACACACACACACAGGTATATGTGAAGAAGTTAAGGTGAACTTAGATTAAAATTATCTGTATGTTAGGGTAATTCATTTAAAGAATAGAAAAAAAATGAAGCCATCTTTTCATTATGATGGTTCATTTTTTCTTGAAGGGAGAGGTGTCATGACGGTATAAGAGGTGCTGTACCTTTTAAGAGTTAAAAGCTCGCAGAACTACCTGACACAGCACCAAGTGTTCTGAACAAGGTAACAATGTAATGTTTGGTCGAACAGCTAGATTAACTGGGTTGCCTGGAGACAAAGAAAAACAAATTCAAATTGGGCCAATCAGTTTAAAGTATGCCCCAAAATACCAAACTCCAATCAAGTTTGAATTTAATATTTTGATAATATTAACACCTATGAAACTATCTGAATCTTTCGGGTATAAAATCCAAGAAAATTAAACAGTTGGAGGAGAACAGCTAAAAGATAAACAGATGTAGGCTGCTAGTAAGAACTTTGAGAGGTACCTGTCTGGAGAAGGTGTTTGCACAGGAAAAAAAGATAGACAGCAACCTGGAGAGCAAATCGATAGAGGAAGATACCAAGAGAAGATTTGACAGCTGGATGGTTTTGAAATTTGAATTTTTCTGCAAATCTTAATCAGGGGTTTTACCAGCCCAGTATTGGGGGGGGGGTAAAAGATAGGTTTAGATAAATGGGTTGTAAATAGTTGTCAGTTAATTATTCTCTGTTAGACTTTGAAAAATTAAAGTTGTTAATTTTTTACTATATTGACCTTTGGGATAGTTCTTTGCCTCTCAAGTTTTCACTGGGTGAATCTTTTCTGCGTGTCGAGTTTAAAGTAGCAGAGGGGTTTATCTGGTGTCATAACACTCTCACCTTCAAGTCACGAGATTGTGAGAAAGTTCACTTTAAAGACATAAGCCCACAACCAGCATGACAGTTCCCAGGGGCAGTAATAATGCTTCTTTGTTGAAGAGGCTGTCAAGTGAGACATTAAATTAAGGTTCTTTCTGCATTCTCAGATGCATGTAATGATCCCATGACAGTATGTCAAAGATGACCAGGAGATAACTAGCCAACGTTCAATCTTAAATCAACATCACCAAAACAGGTGATCTGGTTATTTAAATACAGATGCAAAACAAGCTGTAGAAAGGCAAGGAAGGCTGAATAATAGACTTTTATATTTGGTTATGGGGTTATGACAGACTGAGTTTCATTCGTACAAGCAACAACAGGCTAATAGACTCTGCTGGGATTTGATGAGATTGAAATTAGCAGAGTCTATTAGCCTGTTGTTGCTTGTACGAATGAAACTCATCAAATCCCAGCAAACATCCAATTCTGCAAGACTCTTCCCCAATTCTAGTTCCAGACTCAGACTTCCCACAATTTCTCACTACCCTATATTCAGTATTCCAAAGCCCTGGGATTTATCATTTAATATACTGGTCATCCAAAGACCCCATCACGGCCAGACACAGTTCTTCATCCCAGTCATCCCAGGATATCCCAGGATAACTACCAACACTGTCAAATCAGTGCGCCTGATAATATGACTTGGCTTAACACCAACTTCAGAGAAAACGAACTTGTTAAAAATCTAAATAACTTCACATCCACACCAAAGTTCCAAGTTTTTTTTTGTTCTGGATGGTCTTAAGACGAACAAACTGGTGAAACAGAGGAGAATAGCCATAAATTAGGCTATTGAACAGGCTGGTCATATGGGCTGATCAATGGTAAAATTGAATTAAATCCTGATAAGTGTGAAAAGATGCATTTGGGCAGGGCATGCAAGTAAATGCATGGTAAATAGTAGGACCCCAGGAAGCAACAGGGATCTTGGTATGCATGTCCACCAGTTCCTTAAAGTAGCAAGACAGAAAGATAAAGTGGTTAAGAAAGTGTATGGAATACCTTCATTCGATAATGCATAGAGATTAAGAGTTGGAGGTGATACTTGAACTGTATACAACATTGGTTAGGCCACAACCAGACTATTGGGAACAGTCTGGAATCTATTTTACAGGAAGGATGTGATTGTACTAGAGAAGTTGCACAGGAGATTTGTCAGTATGTTGCCCGGGTAGGAGAGTTTTAGTTATGAAAATATGCTAGATAGACTGGGGTTATTTTCCATGGGGCAGAGAAATATGAGATGGTACATTTTTGAAATGTATAAAATTAGGAAGGGCAGAAACAGGTGAACAGGAAGAAATCTTTTACATTGATGGAAGAATCAATGACCAAGTAGCAGAGATCAAAGAGGCAGGAAGAGGGGATGAGGGGGAAAAACAACTTTTCACCTCAAGGTGAATGGAAACCTGGAACTCATTTGCCTGTAAGGATGGTAGAGATAGAAACCTTCATAACATTTAAGATGTAATTATATGTACACTTCTAATGTGAAAGGCACACAAAGTTTTGGGCCAAGTGCTAGAAAATGGGAATACAATAGTCAGGTGGTTGTTTTTGACCAGTACAGACTCAATGGGCTGTAGACCTCTCTGACTATTCGTGACATTACTCAGTTGAGCAATAAAGTTTCTCCATATGCCAAACTTCCCAGCTTGTAGTTTCACATTAATTGCTCATGCACAAATGGAAAGTTCCAACTATGCTAATTTCCAATCCACTTTGTTTCTGTTCAACGATTCCACTGATGACTGGAAGTCACCTATGCCTTAGTTTAAAATCTACCTTTTTAAACTTATTGACGTCATAGGGCAGTAATTAGTTTGATTAGCAACTCAACATAGATGTTTAACTTTTTTTCATTCCTGGACATAAACATTCACCCTTGCTCAATGAGTTTCTTTAATACTGAAAATCTAGAACAGAATTGATACTTCCAATTCAAATATCTATGATAAGGAGACTGATACTCATGACCAACTTTCATTTGACCAAACAGGAACTCTATACGTACACTACAAAACTGGTGACTGCTTGATGACTTACAACTGAATTCCAGTTGGTTTGGATCTTCAGATTGGTCTGATAAGCAATATTTATTTGTCTTAAGGGATCTCGTTTTAAAAACAGGCACAAGGAATGCTAAAATATTGGACTCTGCTTCAGGTTCATTATTCGGGGCGGCACGGTGGCTCAGTGGTTAGCAATGCTGCCTCAGTGTCAGGGACCCGGGTTCGATTTCCCATCTCAGGCGACTGTCTGTGTGGAGTTTGTACATTCTCCCCATGTCTGCGTGGGTTTCCTCCAGGTGCTCCTGTTTCTTCCAACAGGTCAGATGGATTGGCCATGCTAAATTGCACATAGTGTTAGGTACCTTAGTCAGGGGGAAATACAGAGGAACGGGTCTGGGTGGGTTACTCTTCGGAGGGTTGGTGTGGATTTGTTGGGCCGAAGGGCCTGTTTCCATATCGTGGGGAATCTAGTCTTACCAACAGTTAAATTGTTAGGGGAGAAGCAGCAGACAGTTATAGTATATATGACACGTACTTAGACTGGCAATGATGTGATACCTGATGCAGGAATAGTTCTGGGGTCTCCAGTGCTTCACATTTATTAACAAGTCCAATGAAGGAATAGGAAGCATATATCCAAGTCTGAAGATTTTTGATTAGAAAGGAAGTATAGATAGGAGCAGAAATCTCCAAATTAAATAAATGGTAGTTGAACTTAGTATTTACTACAAGGTCATCCACACTGGACCAAAGAAATATTGAGAAATTAGAAAATATGGAGGAGAACTGATTTAGCCATTCAAAAACCTGATCTGGGTAAAACCATTTAAAGAACCACAGGATCCTGCATATCTCTGCCAAACTGCCAACTGCCCTAGCACTGTCATTTAATGAAATGATTATCCCAGACTTCTCTTCTTAATTACAGACTGCCACCTTAATCCCTCTCCTCATCACTTTCACCTTCACCCCCAATAAGTGTGAGGATCTCAACGGATGGACACAACTTTTTGTGACAACCAAGCCAATCAGAAGTCTGTTGTTTCACTCAAATTCTCAAACCCACCTGACCAAATCAACTGCAGGTTTACCTCCTGCCCTACCACTGAACTCACAACTTTTTCAGGTTTCTCTTTTATCTCTACTCAGTTCTTCTCCAAGATTATCATGTCAACAAGATCCAACTTCTGCTCCCTTGAACACATTCCCACTAAACTGCTGGTCTACCCACTGTCGCTTTATGGCCAACATGTTAGCTATTATTCCCCATTTTTTTGGTCCCCATCAGGTACTCTGACCTTTCTCTACCCTTCAATTCTGCTAATTATACTGCCCTCCTCAAAAATCCATCACTGAACCTTCTGTCCTTGCAAACCACAGTCACATGTCTAATTTCCTTTTCCTCTCCAAAGCTCATGAAGATGCTGCCTCCCAAAACCACATCTACCATTTCTGGAGGAGTTCCAGGATTTTAAACCAGCAGTGAAGGAATAGCATCATAGTTCCAAGTCATGATATTAGTGTGGCTTGGAGGGAATTTGGAGGTGGTCCCTTTCTCTTATCCTTATCTTTTTAGGTTGTAGAGGTTATTGGTTTGGAAGTTGCTGTCTAAGGAGCATTGTCAAGATGTTCTCTCCCTTGAATTCTAAATTTAAATGCCTCCAAACAGGTTTCCACCGCAGAACTGAAATGGTCCTTTTCAAAGTGACACATTAAATCCTATGGTTCTGTGACCATAGTAAACCATCCTTCCTCATGCTTCTCCATATATCTACAGCCTTTGACATGGCCCAGTCCTCGAACACCACTTGAGAGATATTTAGCTCCCACAAATGGATCCATCCTATCTTTCTAACTTCAGCCAGCAATTAAGCTGAAATGACTTCTCCTCTTGCTCATTTACGGCTGGAATTTCTCAAGGATCTATTCTTGCCCTCCGACCCCGGCAACATTTCATTAATTTGGAATCTTTTGAGACATCATCTAGAACATAATATGCTGAAGGTAACCAATTCTACCTAAACACCACTTCTCCAATCTCACAGTCTGAAAATGTTTGTCTGATATGGAGTACTGGATGAGCAGAAATCATGAGAGGCATGGATAGGGTAAGTAGACAAAGTCTTTTCCCTGGTTTGGTGAATCCAGGACTAGACGGCAAATGTTTAAGGTGAAAGAGGAAAGATTTAAGAGGCCTGAGGGGCAACATTTTCATGCAAAGGCGGGGTGCGTATATGGAATGAGCTGCCAGAGGAAGTGGTTGAGACTGGTACAATTACAACATTTAAAAAGCATCTGGATGGGTACATGAATAGGAAGGGTTCAGAGGGACATGGGCTAAGTGCTGGCAAGAGGGACTAGATTAATTTAGGATATCTGATTTGCATAGACGCTTTGGACTGAAGGAACTGTTTCCATGTTGTACATCTCGATGACTCTATGATACCAACCTAGATTTGACTATTCCATTATTTTCTTGGTCGACCTTTCTCTTTTGCTTTATGTACACTGAAGCTCATCCAAAATTCTGTTGCCCATGTCCCAAAAAAGCAAGTGCAGTTAAAGAAACTGAGTGGATACCTAGAGTTAGGGAGTCTGGTGAAGGAGGATGGGGTTTGTTTCAGTTTGCCTTCCTACCCTCTTGCCCTATTAGAATAGGCTGTTGCTCTACTAGAGAGCAGCTAGGTTTTTATTGAGTACCTAATAAGTGGTCAAGGTCTTTTCTAAAGTTTTATTATAGAAATTGGTATAATTTTGAGAAACTGGATGTTATCACAGCATCAATAATCATATCACTTAATTAATTAAAACTCTTTAGAATCACAGGAAAGGATACGTGCAAGGCCTCAGCCCTTGGGAATTTCTGGATACCAATGTGATCCCAGACAAACATATCTGCAGTAAATGCCTGAAGTTCAGGGAACTACAACTTAGAGTTTAAGAGTTGGAGTCTGAATTAGAAACAACTTGTTACATCGAAGAATGGAAAAGTTGAGGTAGCTGTATCTCTGCGTATTGCCAAGGTTCAAGACATCTGACCGGGTTCAATTCCCGCCTCAGGCAACTGTCTGTGTGGAGTTTGCACGTGCTCCCAGTGTCTGCGTGGGTTTCCTCTGGGTTCTCCGGTTTCCTCCCACAGTCCAAAAATGTGCAGGTTAGGTGAATTGGCCATGCTAAATTGCCCGTAGTGTTAGGTGAAGGGGTAAATGTAGGGGAATGGGTCTGGGTGGGTTGCTCTTCAGAGAGCCGGTGTGGACTTGTTGGGCCGAAGGGCCTGTTTCCACATTAAGTAATCTAATCTAAAATCTAATCTGTTCAGAGTTGAATTGGAATTTATACTGAGAAGAGGAGGATCCAGTTATCTGTAGAGGTACCAATGACATATGTAGAACTAGGGAAGAGGTTCTGCATAGAAAGTACAATGAGCTAGGCATTAAATTAGAAAGACGGAAGTGGGTACTGCAGATGCTGGAGATTACTGTCAAGATTAGAATGGTGCTGGAAAAACACAGCAGGCAGCATCTGAGGAGCAGGCAAATCAATGTTTTGGGCAAAAGCCCTTCAAGCAGAACCTCAAAGGTTACAATCACTAGATTATTACTTATGTTGTGTACAAATTGACCAAAGGAGGTACTTGCTGAGGTGAACATGCGACTCAAATCAGGGTGTGGGAGAAGTGGGGTTTAACAACACAGGGCACTGACAGCATTAGTGGAAAAAATGTAGCTAAACAGTACTGTCTATACCTGAACCATGTTAGGACCAATGTTACATTACATTATTTTTTACATTACATTACATTACAGTTATTATGAACTGCATTATCAAGTAAGTGCAGAGGGTTTAAACTAAGTTAGATATGTATTAGCAAGTGATCAATGTGGAAAGAAGTAGGATATTGAAGAGTAGAGACCAGGTAAGAAAGCAAAATAGACTGCAGATGAGGGACAGACAGAGGAAAAAAAGGAATGCTCGAACGATCAAGATTCAATGTTAGAAAGGTAACAAAGAAAAAACTAAAAGCTTTGTTTTTGAATGAGTGTAGCATTCATAACAAAAGTAAATTAATTGTTAGCTCACTTTAAAGTAAATGAATAATATCTGTTAGTCCTTAGGGACAGCATGAGAAGTATTAGGTCCTGAATATTGAGGGGCATCTGACATTCACGAAGAATAAGGGAAAGTGGAGGTACAATACTGTTAAGGGAAAAAGTGAGGACTGCAAATGCTGGAGATCAGAGTTGAAAAGTGTGCTGCTGGAAAAACACAGCTGGTCAAGCAGCAGCTGAGGAACTGGAGAGTGAATGTTTTGAACATGAGCTCTTCATCAGTAATATTCAGTACTGCTAATCAAGAATGGTATCTGTGCAATAGTTAGAGATGACCTTGGTTCAAATTAGGACGCAGAATCCTTTTGGATGGATAGGACACTTAATAAGGGAAGGAAGTGACTACAGGGAATGGCATATAAACCCCTAATAGTCATCACAACGTAAAGAAAAGTATGCAAGAAAAAATACTGGATGCTTATGCTATCGAGAGAGAGATAATCATAGGTGACTTAATTAATGTATAAACTGGAAAAATCAGATTGGCAGTAGCAGCCTGGTTAAAAATTCATAGAACTCTCTTAAGGTAGTTTCTTCGAGCCACACATTTTGGAACTGGCCAACATAGTTATATTGGAATTAGTATTGTGGAATGGAACAGGATTAATTAGCAACCTCAGAGTAATGGCACCCAGAGATATCAGTGATCATAGTATAACTGAATTTTATATTCAGTTTGAAAGAGAACAGATTGGGTCTAAACTTACTATTTTAAACTTAGGAAAGAGCAATTCAGTTGGCATGAAAGCTGACTTAGCTGATGTGAATTGGCATAGATCAATAAAGACACAGAAACAGACATTTTAAGGAATATTTCAGAATACTTCTAGTATACTCCTACTATAAGAGAGGCCACAACATAAGCTCATAAGTCCATAATGTGTTGGAGCAGAAGTAGGCTATTTGGCCCATCTAGTCTGCTCAGTTAGTCAATAACGTCATGACTAATCTGATTATCTTCAACTCAACTTTCCTGCCTTATCCCCATAGCCATCAATACCCTGTTAGCTAAAGAGTTAGGGAAAGTATAAAACTTACAGAAAAAGGTAGATGGTAAGTCAGATGATTGTTCAAAATATAAAGAATGGTAGGGAATGATTAAGAGGTTAATCAAGAAGAAAAAAATTAGACTATGAGAGGAAGCTAGTTGTAAGTGTAAAAGTGAATAGCAAAGATTTGTACTGATAATTAGAAAGGAAAAGGATATGTCAAGTTGGTCCTGCAGAAAGCGAGAATGGGGAATTAATAACAGATGATAAGGAAATGATGAATGAAACAAAAATATTTTTCTTCTGTCTTCACTATAGATGAAAAAAAATCATTACAGTTATACTTGTAAATCAGCAACTGGAAAAGAGAGGAACGTGATGAAATTACAATCATACGAAATGTGGTACAAAGCAAGCCAATAGAGCTGCAGGTCAACAAGTTCTTAAAGGAGGCAGCTTATCAGTTAGTAGATGGTGTTAACTTTCCAAAATTCCCTCGATTCAGGAAAGGTTCCATCATACTGGAAGGTGGCAAATGTAATTCCGTTTCTAGAAAGAGGCTGTTTGAGGGAAGTGGGGGGGCCGAAAACCACAGGCTAATTAACTTTCCTGGAGAAAGTTTAGATTCAACAATTTAACAGATTATAGTTGCACATTTTGAAAACTCAAGGGAACCAGGAAGAGGAGCATGGTTTCATTTTGGAAAATCATATTCAACCTATTTATTAGCCTTCTTTGAAGGAATAACATGAGTTGTAGATAAGTGAGAGTCAATAGATGTACTGTGCTTTAGTTTCCAGAAAGCATAAGGAGCCATTCAAAAGGTATTGTGGAAAATAAAAAGATCACGTGTAAGGAGTAATACATTAACATGGATAGAAGATGAGCCGACCAGAGTATGGATAAATGGGTTTTTAATCTAATTACAGGATGAGAGACATGGAGCCCTCCAGACGCCTGTACTAGGACCTCAACTTTATGGAGTTTGTGTCAATGACTTAGATGAGGAAAATGAAGGCAGGCTAGTTAAATTCACACGTAACAAAAAATGGAAGGAAACTATGTTGAGAAAAAACAGTAAAAGTTTGCAGAAAGAAAGAAATAGATTGATTGAGTGGACAAAAAATTTTGCATTTTGACTACAATGAGAAAAAATGCAAGTTGTTCATTTTGGCAGGAAAAAAGAAAGAACAACTACAGATATCCCAAGTGCAGAGAGATTTAGTTATTCTGGTTCAAGGGTCACAAAAAGTTAATACATTGGTATAGCAGTCAATCAAGTAGTTTAATGGGATACTAACCTTTATTATGAAAGAGGTTTAACATAAAAGTCAGTGAGAGCATATCTCAATTACTGTGAGTAGTTTTGGCATCTTTATTTATGGGGGATGTAAATGCATTCTCAGTGGCTGAGGGGAGGTTTACGAGATTAAAATTTGGAATGTGTGCATTGTCTTACAAGAATAGGGTTGAATAAGCTGGGCTTGTTTCCATTCATGTTTAAAAGCATCAGCAGTGGCTTGATTGAAGTGTACAAGATCCTGAATAGTCTTGACAAGGTAGATGTAGAAAAAATGTGCCCTCTGTGCCTAAGGCCAGAATTAGGGGCAAAATTTCAAAATTTTGACTCTCTTTTAAGACAGAAAAGAGATTTTTTTTTTCTTGGAGATTTCTGTAACTTTGGAACTCTCTGCTCCTGTCCATCCACATCAAAGCAGCCTGTTTGATTGGCACCACATACACAAATATTCACTGTCTCCACCAATGCTCCATAGCAACAGTGTACCATCCATAAGATGCACTGCAGAAATTCACCAACGAGCCTTAGTCAGCACCTTTCAAACCCATGATCATTATCATCTGGAAAGATAAGGACAAATGATACATTACAACACAATGTGCAAATTTCCCTCCAAGCCGGCTCAAAATCCTGGAACCCCTTCGCCAAAGGCATTTTGGGTGTAACTATGCCAAACGGACTGCAACAGCATCACCTTCTGAAGGACAAGATTAGATTCCCTACAGTGTAGAAACAAGCCCTTCGGCCCAACAAGTCCACACCGACCCTCCGAAAAGAAACCCACTCAGATCTATTCCCCTACATTCACCCCTGACTAATGCACCCAACACTACGGGCAATTTTGCATGACCAATTCACCTGACCTGCACATTTTTGGACTATGAGAGGAAACCGGAGCACCCGGATGAAACCCATGCAGACACGGGGAAAATGTGCAAACTCCACACAGACAGCTGTCCGAGGCGGGAATTGGGATGGGTAACAAATGCTAGCCCAGACAGCATTGCTCATTTTTCATGAATGAATTTTAAAATAGCCAGGTAATTAAATATTTTTAAGGGGGAGGTAAATTCTGCAGTAAATGGGCACATGGGAATGTGGAATTTGAAATGCAAACACCTTAGCCATGATCATATTGAATGGAATCCCCTTTACCGGTTAACCATGTGTTCACCGACTCTGGTTCCATTTGCATGTCAACATTTAAGCTCTCACCCATTTTCAAATCAGTCCATAAACTCATCCTTCACTATACTTGCAGCCTCTTGCAGTTCTACATGCCTTCAAGACCTCCATGCTCTTCAAAACTGGGTCTTTTGCGCATCTCTTCTGTGCAATTTTAGTCACACCACCAATTATAACTATGTCTTCAACTGCCCTTGCTCTAAGCTCTGAAATTTACTCCCGAAAACTTTTCACCTATCTCTCTTCCTTGAAGACATCCAATAAAACTTATGTTTGTCCAAGCTTTTAGTCATGTGTTCATTTTAGGTGGTTTGGTGTCATATTTTGTTTGATAATCAATTGCATTTTGGGGAGATTTCCAGCTTTTTACTACCCTGTGAAAAAAGTGTTGCCCGATTTCTCTCCGAAAAACGCCTAGATCTAACTTAAAGGTCATGACCCCTCAATCTTGCTTTCTCCTCAGAAAGAAATTGTTTCATTGGTTCTTTTGTTCTATACCCCTTTTAAACTTTTGAAACATCTTGATCAGTTCAGTCATAATTCTTTTAGACTTATGGGATACACCTAAGTTACACAACCTGTCCTCAATTTAACCCTTTGAACTTCCATGTAATTCTGTTGAAATTTCTGTAGACCTATCCTTCATGAGGTGAGATCCTCAAGAATTATTGCAGCATTCCAGATCATTGTCTTTGCAACTGATGTATGACTTCCTCACTTGCAAGAATGACTAAAAAAAACGTCATTCAACGTGACTTATATTTGCAATAGTTCATACCTCCATGAAAATAGCTGCAAAAGACCCCCTATCAGGGTTGAATTATCAGTTCATTTTCCACACTGGCTGAGGCTACCAGAAAGTTCCCAACTTCTCAATCTCGCCCTTCACTTGAGTAGTGGTGACCCTTCGGTTAAAGTCACCATCTGTCATCTCTCTCTAATGAGAGAGCAACCCGACTAAAGGAACATTGCCAAAATGACTAACATTTGGCTCTCATTATTTTTGTAAACTGGACATTTGAAAGATTCTAAACAAGAAATACAAAATGGCAAAGCAGTTACGCAATACTATCAATTGTGGCGTCATGTTGTAGATCATATTTTACATTCAAGGGAGAGGAAAACTTTATTCAGATGGATTAGCACAGAGGAGTTTTTAGAATAACCTGCTCCAGGAACTGAGCTGTGCTGAATCTTTCTGAAAGTACGACAGATTGCCTTTGAAAACATTCTACCCAGAATGGAAATTTTAAAATATGCATGACTTACAAAAGCATACAATTAACTAGGTTATTTGCCTACATCACACAGAATGTTTGTTTTAAATCACAGAGCATCTGAAGTAGAATTTTAATTCCTTAATTAATGAACTATTTTATCATCTCATGCCAGACTTTTACTCATTGTGGCCAAAAGCTGATTTGTTGATTGTGACTTATCAAATTACACTAGGTAATTTTCCTGTACAATAACAAAAATATACAAACTATTAACCATAGCTACTAGATAGTCAGGTTCCAAATGTTGTATAGATCCACAAAGCAACAATTATTCTATCCTATGTTGTGAACTAAGTCACCAGTTTAAAACTTACTTTCAAGCAGATTTGCACCAAGCGAGGTAAAGCTAGACACAAACTAAAGGTACAGTTTGATATCAATGTGCTGGAAATCTTAAAAAGTGATCCTCTTTTTCAAACACAATGCAATGCTGTTTCCCTTAATTGAACTGTTTCTATCCTTCGTTTTAAGATTTACACATGAGCAGATAAAGAACTGATAACAGGAGTACCACTACACATATGATAACAAAGACAAAAGTAAGCTTTCATGGATGTGAATCAGTTTTCCAAAAATGTTTAGTTAAAACACTGAAAGTTATGTAGGAGGCAACATTCACAGTCAACAACTGGCCAGTGGCCCTTGGCTGAAAATGGGCAATGAAGGTAAAATTTTTAGACAAACCACTAGATGGAGCACCTCTGAAAGCAAAAACATTGGTTTGGGTTAAGGGCTGAAGCAAGAAAGGCTGCCACAAAGTTTTGCATTTGTAACTGAAAGAATCAATGGTTTTTTTGTTTCAAAGATCAAAGAATGAATTGATTATGTTTATATCTTCAAATGCATTTTCCTTCCATATTGTGTATGAATTCAGTCCAGTGCCATAACTACATAGGAATTTTTAATAATACTATTTTATTCAATAAACTTGTTTGCAGAAAGATTAAAAGTTAGCAGCCCCTGCTTTAGCTGAGAAGATGTTTTTGCAAGTTCATGACATGATCGGACAAAAATAGTCAATAATTCTACGCCAACATCCAAAATGACATTATTTGAAAAGCCAATAAAAAGTGTTCTTTCAAATTTATTTTTATGAAGCAAAATTGACTCTTTTCAATTAACTTTAATTGAATAGTACACAACATTTGGGTAAGTTTTATGTTTACTATAAATACTGCAAAAATCACCAGATTATTCACTTTTGTTTTCAGGTTTTGTGAATCAATATCTTCTGAGTTGCTGAAACACAGTTTAACATTGATACTGGTGTAGACCATTTAACCCCTCAAGCCTGTTTCACTTTTTAGGACACTAACCTTAAATTCTTCAATGATAATGCTTAAGGCATCATGACCAGCTTTCCTCAAGTCTTCCAGCTCTTGTTTGTGTTTACCCTGCAAAAACATTATTATATATTGTTGAAGTTTCAGTAATAGAGACTAAAAGGTATCACTACAGAGTTCAGTATTCAGTTATAGTTTGTCAACTTCCTTTTATGCCGAATGTGTAAATAATGCCATTAGTTAGAAACTTATTCATTGTTCAAGTTTTACGTTTAAAAGGTTTACAGTTAACAACAAAAACAGCTTAAAAGTACATAACAGATGCTTTCATTCTTTAAAAGTAGGCAGACAATACTCTGAAGCCATTAAATTCTAAAGACAAAAAATCAAACATTATAATTCTAGGATTTAGAAAATCTTTCAACTACCTACACGTCTCAATATGAAACAAGACATGACAATGAACTTTGATTTATATCATCTTGTAAAAGTGAACAAACAGCAATTAACAGCAGAAATGACAATTGAAGAACAACCACAACAGGGAAAATATTTCAAAGACCCACCACAAAGAGGAATCCCAATGAGGAAGATTGATTTTAGGAAGAGGATAAACCGATCATTGTTCATTAAATAAGTTTAGGATAGTAAAAAAGTTGAAAGAAAAAATATTCAATGTGGCAAAGATTAGTGAGAAACCAAAGGATTGGGAAAATTTTAAAAGATTGCAAAGTATGACCAAAAATGAAGAGGAAGAAAATAGACAGAGTAAACATGAAGTAACATAAATTAGCTCTTGCTGTCTGATTTTTATATACATAAGGTAGAAAGAGACCAAAGTTAATATAGGGTCCTAAAAAGCTAAGGAAGTAATAATGGGGGACCAGGAAATGGCAGAGGCATTAAGTAGATTGCACCAGCCTTTATAAGAGAGGACATTAATAACATTTCAAAAATTTTAAATCAACTGGCAAAAGGTGGCAAGAAAATAAATGAGGTAGCTATCACAAGAAACAATGTACTAGCAAAATTTATGGGGCTAAAAGGCCAGTCAGTCAGTTGGACCTAATGGATTGTATTCTAGGATAGTAAAGGAAGTAGCTAGAGAGATAGTGGATACACTGGTAGCAATCTTCCAACAATTCTTAAATTTGGGAAAAATCCCAAAGGATTGGAGAACTGCAATGTAACATCATAATCAAAAAGAAAAGGAGACAAAAGAAAACAGATAATTACAAATCAGTTAAGCTCAACATCTGCTTTTGAAAAAATATCATATTTATAAAGGAATAATTAGCAGAGTTTGTAGAAATACACAAAAAATTCAAGAAATTTATTAAAACTTATTGAGTAGGTAACAAGCAGGAAAAATAAAAGGGAATCAATATATGTAAAACATTTGGACTTCAAAATGGCATTTGATAAGGTTTTCCACGTAAGGTGGCTTCATAATATAAGAGCCCCTGGTGTTGGAGTGATATAGTAGCACACTCAGAAGACTGACTAACTAATAGAAGACAGAGTGGAGATAAAGGGGGGAATCTTCAGAGTGAGAACTTGCAACTACTAGAATCGGCCATAATTATTTACAATATGTATTAATATCTGTGATGAGGGAAGTGAATGCACTATCAAGTTTTAGATGACAAAAATAGAGAGGAATACAAGGATTGAGAATGACAGTGTACAGAAGGATATAGATAGGTTAATTGATTGGACAATAACTTAGCAGGTGGATAAATCAGAAGTTATGCACTTTCTCAGGAAGAAAGAAAAACTGATTATTATTGAAATGGAGAAAAACTATTGAAAGTTGCCGCATAGTAGGATTTAGCAGCAATTGTGCATGAATCACAAGAAGTTAGCATGGAATGTTGACGTTTAATTCAAAGAGAATGCAGAGTATAAAAATAAGGAGGTCTTGCTAAATTATACAAGGGATTAATCAGATCACACCTAGAATGTTATGAACAGTTTTGGTCAACTTGTCTAAGATATACTGGCACAGGAGGCAGTCCTGGGAAAGCTCACTAGGTTGAACCTGAATATGGATGAATTTTCTGATGAGAAGAAGTTGAATACATTGGGCCTTTATACAGTGAAATTTAACAGAATGAGAGATGACCTTATTGAAACATTATTGAAAGGATATATGATGGAAAAAGCAGGAAGGTGGAGTTGAAGATTATCAGATCAGCCGTGATCTCACTGAATGGCAGGGCAGATTGAATGGACCAAATGGTCTACTTCTATGACTAATGACAAAGCTTTCATTCTCTCAGAAGTATCCGTAGCTTTGCTCTGTTGTACATGCAATTGCTATTTCTCATATGTATAGATATATTGCTTCATCCTGATTAGACTTTACCAAACACACAAGACTGAATGAAATCCTTGTATTCATGTTTGAAGTGTTTGGATGATCACCTGACTGAGACTGAAGCAGGTTGTACATTTTGAAAAGAAACTTTCATTTTATTTCCACCCTTAGTAAACTACATAGAAATGTGCTACATAGAAATGCCATCACTATTTTTAGATGGCAATTTCATTAATGTGATTTTATCATATTTTCACTGAGCCAAACAGCTGTGTAATATTATGCCAAATAGAAACACATTTACGCATTGGTTTTGTCATCATCAATAATTGTCCAAAATATTCTGGTAAGATAGCGATGAGGTTAATGGTGCTCACTATTATTTTATGTGCAAATGCCACAGCAACTTCAGGCAAACATAGGCAAACAAAAAAAAATTCAGAAGTTTGTACTAAACACGCATGGCTATATTTTAGCCCTGTAAAAACCGTCTTTCATGATCATATTCTCCATTTAAACGCACTGAGCGTTGTGATCTCCAGTAGTTGTATGATAGATGCAAAGTACAAATGCCACAAAAAGATGCCATTTCAAATCTAGGTATCCTTTGAAAAGATTTATTGCTTCCAATCAACCTCACTGATATAGTAAACCAGTTATTATCAGCATGGTGTGTCATTTCATTTCTGTAATCATGATTGAGGTTAGTGTAATGGTAGTGAGTCTGGACAAGTATTCCGGAAGGTGAAAGTGAGGACCGCAGATGCTGGAGATCAGAGTCAAGATTAGAGTGGTGCTGGAAAAGCACAGCTAGTCAGACAGCATCCGAGCAGCAGAAAAATTGACATTTCAGGCAAAAGTCCTTCATCAGGAATTCATCAGTATTCCAAAATCCCTGGCTAATGTTCTGGAGGACTTGGCGAAGTCATAATGCCTCTACCACTGGGCCAAAAGGTCGAAGTCCATGCCCGACTAGCCGCATGTGTCCAAAAAGGTTAATTAATTAAAAAAAACATGGAGTCTGATTTCTTAAAGTTTTAAAAGGTTCAAACAATTAAAAAAGTAAATAAAGTTTATCATTTTCTTTATATCTTTTTTTCTCTCAATTCAATCTTACTCTACTTGTCTGTACATTATGTCACAACTCACTGTGGTAGCACATTGGTCATCAAGTCTGGCTCTTCCCAGAGTTGTCACAAACATTAAAGATTTTAAAAGATACAAAATTCTCCAATATACCAGATTTTCAGAACCAGGTTTATAGGAAGCACAGACCAAGTTTCTGTACTTAGCATGAATTTGACTTATTAGAAGTAATTTGACACTAGCTACAGATAAACAATTATAAATTATCAACATGTAACGCTACTAATTACACACCAACATATCTGCAGACCAGGAAAAGAAAGAAATATGGATTGAGGGAAGAATTGGGAAGGTAGTTCGGTTGTCTTTATTCATAATTTCTGGTGAGTTGGTTCTTGCTGATCTGAAAGTTTCTTCCTGCCTTTTCATTTTCCAAGTGCTTCCACTGGCTTGCAAGAGGAATTAGGTAGCTGGTTCATCTGATTTGTCAGTTAAAAGTAATTGCTAAAGGAACAATCAACTGGTTTGTTTTAGCTTTAAAATTATTTTTGACAGAGAGCGGAGAGACTGTCCTGAACTGGTAGATATTTCCAATTCCAAGATGTTTAGTTACACCTGACAACCAATTGCTTGTTGGCAAGCAAAAGGCCCTTGTCATTAATAACAAATCACTAATCCATAGACTGATTTCTTATTGACAACTAGAGTCTTATTAGAATTCCTCGACTCTTGTTTATCAGCAACTAGCGGTGGCAATCACTTGCTAACATGTATGATTTGTCCACCTAAGAAATTCTACATCTCCAGTCATGGGTTCTGGGGTCCTTGCACGGCTGATGAGCCTGACCTTAAAACCACATCTTCGACCACACATTTGATAAGTTTCTTATGAACACTGGTGTTCCATATGTTGACATCTATGTTCCATTTTTTGAGGGAAGCCTTCAGAGAGTTTTTGAAACGTTTCTTTTGTCCATCACTTGTTCAAGTACCTTACCTAAGCTGCATGAAGATGATTTGCTTTGGCAGTCAGAACTCATCTGAAATGTGTATTCAGCCCAGTGGAGTCAGTTTCAGATGATCACAACCTCAGTGTTGCTTCAGGTCTGTCCTTCCACGTGATGGAGAGAATCCTTCCCAAACAATGTTGATGGTATTCCACAAGGGGCTTGAGATGGCATCTATACATACTCCAAATTTTAGAGTCACATAGAAAAGTTGAAAGGCTGCCTTAAACACATTGATCTTGGTATCAGCTCAAATGTCACGGTCGAAGACTCACATCCTTAGGCATCCGAAGGCAGCACTCAGTTTGTATGTACTGTTGGCTCTCTGCATTGACGATTCGCCTTAGACGAAACATGGCTCTCCAGGTAGGAAAAATGTTTCACGCTTGGGAGAATTTGATTGATCCAAATGGAGGGATGGCCCAGAAACTGCCCTGGGACAGGTTGCTAAAGAATTCAAGTCTTCAAGAGATTGCGACTAATCAAGGTCAAAAGTCCATAAGTTGAAACTTTATTGCTGGAACAGCACAGCAGGTCAGGCAGCATCCAGGGAACAGGAGATTCGACGTTTCGGGCACAGGCCCTTCTTCAGGATTCCTGAAGAAGGGCCTGTGCCCGAAACGTCGAATCTCCTGTTCCCTGGATGCTGCCTGACCTGCTGTGCTGTTCCAGCAATAAAGTTTCAACTTTGATCTCCAGCATCTGCAGACCTCACTTTCTCCTCAAAAGTCCATAAGACAGACTGAATGGCCTAATTTCTGCTCCTATCATGTCAGCTCCGCCATTCAAATCATAGCTGATAAGCTTCTCAACTCGATTCTCCCGCTTTCTCTATGTAACCCTTGATACTCAAGAACCCATCTCTCTCCATCTTAAATATACTCAATGACCTGGCCTCCACAGCCTTCTGTGGCAATGAATTCCGTAGATTCATCACTGTCTGGCTAAAGAAGTTTCTCCTTATCTCGGTTCTAAAAGGTCTTCCCTTTACTCTAAGGCTACGCTCTCAGGTCCTGGTCTGTCCTATCAATGTAAACATCTTCCCAACATCCATTGTCTGGGCCATTCAGTATTCTGTAAGTTTCAATTAGATCCCCCCTCATCCTTCTAAAATCCATTGAGAATAGACCCAGAATCCTCAAACATTCCTCATATGTTAAGCTTTTCATTCCTGAGACCATTCTCATGAACCTCCTCTGAACACGCTCCAAGGCCAGTACATCCTTTCTGAGATACTGAGAGGCCCAAACTGCACACAATATTCCAAATGTGGTCTGACCAGAGCCTTAGAGCACCTCAGAAGTACATCCTTGTTTTTACATCCAAGTCCTCTCAAAATAAATGACAACACTGCGTTTGCCTTCCTAACTACTGACTCAACATGCAAGTTTACCTTGAGAGAATCCTGGACTAGAACTCCTAAGTCTCTACACACTTCAGACTTCTGAATTTTCTCCCCATTTAGAAAATAGTGCATGCCTATATTCTCCCTACCAAGGTGCATGCATGACCTCACACCGATCACAGTGTGCTCTATCTGCCATTTCTTTGCCCACTTTCCTAACCTATCACAATCCTTCTACATCCTCCCCTCCTTCTCAATACTATCTGTCCCTTTACCTATCTTTGTATCATCTGCAAACTTTGCCCTCAGTTCCTTTATCTAGATCATTAATGTATAAAGTGGAAAACTGTGTTCCCAACACTGATTCTTGCGGAACACCATTTGTCACCGAATACCATCCTGAGAAAGACCCTTTTATCTCCACTCTTTGCTTTCTGCCAGACACCCAATCTTCTACCCATGCTTGCACTTTACATCCAACACCATGGGCCCTTATCTTACAAGGCAGCCTCCTGTGCAGCACCTTATCAAAAGGCCTTCTTGAAGTCCAGGTAAATAATATTGATTGCCTCTCCTTGGTCTAACCTGCTTGTTACTTCTTCAAAGAATTCTAGTAATTTGTCAAGCATGATCTCCCCTTGATGAAACCATTTTGACTTTGCTCTATTTTTTTTCATACACTTTCAAGTATTCAGAAATCTCATCCTTCACAGTGGACTCAAATCTTACCCACGACTGAGGTTAGGCTAATCGGCCTATAATTTTCTGTCTTTTGCCTTACTCCCTTGTTAAGCAGGGGTGTCACGTTAGCAATTTTCCAGTCCTCTGTGACCCTTCCAACTCTAGTGATTCCTTAAAGATCACCACTAATGCCTCCACTGCCTCTTCGGCAATCTAAGTTAGAACTTGGGCTGTAGTCCACCTAGTCCAGGTGATTTATCCACCTTCAGCCAGTTTTTCTAGCCCTTCTCCTTGGTGATGGCCACCATACTCAGCTCTGCCCTCTCACTCTCCTGAATGTTTGGGATATTACTTGTGCCTTCCACTGTAAAGACTGACGTGAAGTAATAATTCAGTTCCTGAGCCATTTCCTTGTTCCCCACTACTCTCTCTCCAGCATAATTTTACAGCGGTCCAATGTCCACTTTTGCCATATATATATAAATATAAAGGAAGACTGGTAAAAGTTTATTTTTATTACTGGTTAGGTTACCCTCATTTAATTATCTCTCACTATTTCTTTTTTTGCTGCCTTCTGTTGGTCTTTGTAAGCTTCCCAATCCTCTGGGTTCCCACTGCCCTTTGCCATACTATATGGTTTCTCTTTTGCTTTTCTGCTAGCCATGGCTGACTAGGAAAGCCAGGGATATCTCATCCTCCCTGTACCATGCTTGTTTCTCCTAGGGATGAATTTTTGCTGTGTTTTCTGAATTACTCCCAGAAAATTCTGCCATTGCTGTTCCAATGTCTTTACTGCTAGGCTCCTCTCCCAGTCAATTCTGTCCAGCAGTTCCCCTGTGTCTCTACAGTTGCCTTTTTTCAGCTGAAATACCGTTATCTCTGATTCTATCTTCTCCCTCTCAAATTGCAGAGTAAACTCAACCATATTATGATCACTGCCTCCTAAGGATTTCTTCACATTAAAGCTCCCTTGTTAAGTCTGCCTCACTGCACAACACTAAATCTAGGATTGCCTGTTCCCTAGTGGACTCTACCACAAGCTGCTGCAATGAAGACAGGGTCTTCATTATGCTGCACAAAGGATTGATGATCCTCTGTTTCAAGAGAGCGGAGATGATACTGTCATCTGCACAGTGGAAGTCCACGAGCCAGGTCGGTGCTATGTCTTTCTACGATTCCAACAATTGAATAGAACGGACTTGTGTGATGTTACCATTGTTGAGGACCCGAGGGAGGAGGGCGAGGAGGAGGAGGAGGAGGGCGAGGAGGGCGAGGAGGAGGAGGGCGAGGAGGAGGAGGGCGAGGAGGAGGAGGGCGAGGAGGAGGAGGGCGAGGAGGAGGGCGAGGAGGAGGGCGAGGAGGAGGGCGAGGAGGGGGGCGAGGAGGGGGGCGAGGAGGGGGGCAAGGAGGAGGGCGAGGAGGAGGAGGAGGAGGAGGACGAGGAGGAGGAGGACGAGGAGGAGGAGGACGAGGAGGACGACGAGGAGGAGGACGAGGAGGAGGAGGACGAGGAGGAGGACGACGACGACGATAGCAAGGCAATTCTCTGGACATCCAGCTTTTGACAGGAACTTTCATAGTATGTCCCCAGTGAATGAGTCTAAAGCCTTGGTCAAATTGAAGAAGGCTATGGAGAGTGATTGTTGTTCCTGATATTTCTCTTGTAGTTGCTGAGCAGTGAAAATCGTGTTCTTAGCATCCACAGCTCAATCGGCAGCCACACTGATCTTCAGGAAGGATGTGGTTGGAGAATAGAAAGATTCCTCAGTAGTTCCCACAGTCCATTCTGTCTCCCTTCTTGACGACGGAGGTGATTGTAGCATCCCTGAGATGCATGTTTTCGTTCAAACACATTCTATGACTATATCATGGCAGGCATTCTTTGAAGTTGTTGCTCCATTGGAGGCTTTTGTTTTCTCAATCTCTCCTTTGAAGTGAATGGTGTTGGGTCTTTAGATTGCCTTGGTGGCAGTGAAGATGTTCCAGGTGTCTTCTTTCTGGCAAGGAGTTCCAGCTCCTTAACTTTCTCAGTCCATTATTAGTTCTTGATTTCCTTCACTCTTCTTCATAATTCCATCTTTGCTGTTTGATGAGTTCTCCTCTTTGCCCTACTTTCTGTCAATGAGGTCTTAGATTATGTGGTTATTCTCATCAAACCAGTCTTGGTTTTCCTGGTCTTATAGCCAATGGTTTCTTCACAACATGATAATGATGACTGCCTTCAGCTCTTTCCACATTTCCTCCACTTCATTAAAATGAACTGAGATTTTGGTGAAGACATTGTTGAAAGTTTGCTCATCTGTTTGGCTCTTGAAGAAACTGAACGTTGAATTTTTTTTTAAAACGGTTTCTTTATTTTCAGCTGCTTCTGGTACCATATAATGGACATTGAGGAGTGGATGAGCCAGAGGTCTGTCCAGTAGTAGTCTACGCTGGTCATTACCAAACCAATGAGAAACATTATTTTGGTCTTGGGATTGAATCAATTGATCATGCACCAGTGCTTCGATCATGGATCGATCCATAAGTCTTGAACTTGTCTTTTGGGCAGAACGGTGAATTGATGATGACCAGCTGACATTTGGTACATTTGGTAAGCAGAAGAATCCCGGAGTTGTAATTCCCAAGTCTTTCCTTTCCAATGGTTTCTTTCCAGAGTTGGGAGTCCTTTCCAACCCTGGCATTGAAGTCCACAAAGAAAATAATTTTAAATTCCTTAGGTTTCTTTTCTTCAGTACGATGCCCAGAGTGCAATAGGAACCTTCATTAGAATCATCTATAGTATCAAGAATTGGAGCATAGACACACACGACCATTGCTTGTAGGTTCTTGGTAGGTTATGGAGTGTTATGAGGGAAGTGTTGATGCCAACAGGGAGCTCAGAGAATCAACTGAGGAGTTAATCCATGATAGCGAATCCAATTCCATGGATTCTGGGATGCTTTCAGGCAGTCTTCACCAGAAGGAAGTGTAACCACCACCTTCAATAATGAACAGCCTAAGTTCATAGGCATCAAAGGCATTGTTCATTCTGGATAACTGTCTTTTTTCAAAAAAACACTTACCTTGGGCGTTTTGACCTCCATTTGTCAAGAGGTGAGAGCGAGGACCAGCGGGCTGCTGAGAAGGTGAGTGAAACAATTTTACTTGGATAGCGGCTGAACCAGAGACACTATATGTGTAGAGTCTCCCAACTGCCCTCCTCTTCGAACAAAAAAAAGAGACTCTGTGGTGAGGTGATCAGGTAAGGTTTTTCTATTTCCTTTTTTTAAAAAATTGTTTTATTGAGTGATTTGGTAAAATCTTTTTTTCATATACTTAAGCTAAGACTAAAGTTAAATTTAAGGTTAAAAATGGCAGGAGATCTCAGACCAGTGTTATGCTCCTCTTGCTCAATGTGGGAGCTCAGGGATGCAGCTGATGTCCCTGGCTCCTTCACATGCAGGAAATGTGTCCAGCTGCAACTCTTGTTAGACCACATGACAACTCTGGAGATGCAGATGGACTCACTTTGGTGCATACACAATGCTGAGGGGGTCGTGGATAACACGTTTAGTGAATTAGTCACATCGCAGATTAGGATTGCTGAGGAAGAAAGGGAATGGGTGACACAAGGCAGAGAAAGAGCAGGAAGGCAGTGGTGTCCCCTGCAGTCATCTCCCTCCAAAACAGATATATAGTTTTGGATACTGTTGGGGGAGATGGCTCACCAGGGGAAGACAGCAGTAGCAAGGTTCATGGCACTGTGGCTGGCTCTGCTGTTCAGAAGAGCAGGATAAAGAGTGGAAGGGCTATAGTCATAGGAAGGGGAGTAGATAGGCGGTTCTGTGGTTGAAAACGAGACTCCCAAAGGCACGTTGCCTCCCAGGTCCATGAGTCACGGATATCTCTGATCAGCTGCAGAACATTCGAGGGCGAAGGTGAACAACCAGTTGTCGTGGTGCATATAGGCACAAACGATATAGATTAAAAAATGGGATGAGGTCCTACAAGCAGAATTTAGGGAGTTAGGAGCCAAGTTAAAAAGTAGGACCTCAGAGATAGTAATCTCAGGATTGCTCCCAGTGTCACACGCTAGTCACAGTAGGAATGAAAGAATAGGCAGGATGAATGTGTGGTTTGAGAGATGGTGCAGGAGGGACAATCTCCATCTGGGCCAGACTGGAACCAATGTCCTTAGAGGCCCAGATTAAACTAATGTGGCAGGTGGTTGGGAACCAAATGAGATTACAGGACAGTACAGAAGCAGTAACTAAAGCCTGTAAGGAACTAGATAATGAAGTCAGTGTGACTAAGGAGAAGAGAACGCAGGGAGCAGATGAATACAAAGGGACTGGTGGTCTGAGGTGCAGTTGTTTTAATGCAAGTATAATAGGTAGAGCAGATGAATTTAGGGCTTGGATTAGTACCTGGGAGCCTGGTGTTATTGCTGTTACTGAGACTTGGTTGAGAGAAAAGGGCATAATTGGCAGCTAGACAACAGAGGATATCGATGCTTCAGGCAGGATACAGTGGGAGGTAAAAGGGGTCGAGGAGGTGCATTTCTGGTCAAAGAAAATATCACAGCAGTGCTGAAGGAGGGCACTACGGAAGACTCAAGCAGTGAGGCAATATGGACAGAGCTCAGAAATAGAAAGGGTGCATATAAATGTTGGCACTGCAGTACAGGCCTCCCAACAGCAAACGTGAGATAGAGTTGCAAATATGTAAACAGATCACAAAAAGATGTAGGAGCAACAGTGCGTACAATTTTCTCAACATTTATTGGGATTCACTGAGTGTTAGAGGTCTAAAATGGAGCAGAATTTGTAAGGATCACCCAGGAGAGTTTTATACAGCAGTATGTAAATAGTCCAACTCGGGAAGGGGCCATACTGGACCTGGTGTTGGGAAATGAGCCTGGCCAGGTGGCTGATATTTCAGTCGGGGATTACTTTGGGAATAGTGATCACAATTCCATAAATTTTAGATTACTCATGGACAAAGACAAGAGTGGTCCAAAAGGAAGAGTGCTAAATTGGGGAAAGGCCAATTGTACCAAAATTCAGCAGGAGCTGGAGAATGTACTTTGTGAGCTGCTGTTTGAAGGTAAACCCATATTCGATATGTGGGAGGCTTTTAAAGAGAGGTTGATTAGAGTTCAGGAGCGATACGTTCCCATGAAAATGAAGGATCGAAATGGCAAGGTTAGGGAACGATGGACGACAGGTGAAATTGAGAGACGAGCTTAGAGGATAAAGGATGTGTACATAAGGTCCAGGTGACTGAAGATAGACAAAGCTTTGGGAGAATACGGGGAATGTAGGACTAAATCTGAAATGAGGAATTAAGAGGGCTAAAAGGGTCATGAGATATCTTTAGCAAAGAGGATTAAGACCATTAGACCATAAGACATAGGAGCGGAAGTAAGGCCATTCGGCCCATCGAGTCCACTCCGCCATTCAATCATGGCTGATGGGCATTTCAACTCCACTTACCCGCATTCTCCCCGTAGCCCTTAATTCCTTGTGACATCAAGAATTTATCAATCTCTGCCTTGAAGACATTTAGCGTCCCAGCTTCCACTGCACTCTGCGGCAATGAATTCCACAGGTCCACCACTCTCTGGCTGAAGAAATGTCTCCGCATTTCTGTTCTGAATTTACCCCCTCTAATTCTAAGGCTGTGTCCATGGGTCCTAGTCTCCTCGCCTAACGGAAACAATTTCCTAGCGTCCACCCTCTCCAAGCCATGTATTATCTTGTAAGTTTCTATTAGATCTCCCCTTAATCTTCTAAACTCCAATGAATACAATCCCAGGATCCTCAGCCGTTCCTCATATATTAGACCTACCATTCCAGGGATCATCCGTGTGAATCTCCGCTGGACACGCTCCAGTGCCAGTATGTCCTTCCTGAGGTGTGGGGACCAAAACTGGACACAGTACTCCAAATGGGGCCTAACCAGAGCTTTATAAAGTCTCCGTAGCACAACAGTGCTTTTATATTCCAACCCTCTTGAGATAAATGACAACATTGCATTCGCTTTCTTAATCACGGACTCAACCTGCATGTTTACCTTTAGAGAATCCTCAACTAGCACTCCCCAGATCCCTTTGTACTTTGGCTTTACGAATTTTCTCACCATTTAGAAAGTAGTCCATGCTTGTATTCCTTTTTCCAAAGTGCAAGACCTCGCATTTGCTCACATTGAATTCCATCAGCCATTTCCTGGACCACTCTTCCAAACTGTCTAGTCCTTCTGCAGCCTCCCGACTTCCTCAGTACGACCTGCCTGTCCACCTAACTTTGTATCATCGGCAAACTTATCTAGAATACCCCCAGTCCCTTCATCCAGATCATTAATATATAATATGAACAGCTGCAGCCCCAACACTGAACCCTGCGGGACACCGCTTGTCACCAGCTGCCATTCCGAAAAAAAACCTTTTATCCCAACTCTCTGCCTTCTGTCAGACAGCCAATCCATACCAGTAGTTCACCTCGAACACCATTGGCCCTCACCTTGCTCAGCAGCCTCCCATGTGGCACCTTATCAAAGGCCTTTTGGAAGTATAGGTAGACCACATCCACTGGGTTTCCCTGGTCTAACCGACTTTTCACCTCTTCAAATAATTCCAACAGGTTTGTCAGGCACGACCTCCCTTTACTAAATCCATGTTGACTTGTTCTAATCCGACCCTGCTCTTCCAAGAATTTAGAAACCTCATCCTTAATGATGGATTCTAGAATTTTAGCAACAACCGAGGTTAGGCTAATTGGCCTATAATTTTCCATCTTTTGCCTTGATCCTTTCTTGAACAAGGGGGTTACAACAGCGATCTTCCAATCATCCGGGACTTTCCCTGAGTCCAGTGACTTTTGAAGGATCTCAACCAACGCCACAGCTATTTCCTCAGCCACCTCCCTCAGAACTCTAGGATGTAGCCCATCAGGGCCAGGAGATTTATCAATTTTAAGATCTTTTAGCTTTTCTAGCACTTTCTCTTTGTAATGGCAACCATACTCAACTCAGCTCCCTGACTCCCTTTAATTGTTGGGATATTACTCATGTCTTCCACTGTGAAGACTGATGCAAAGTACTTAATAAGTTCTCCTGCTATTTCCTTATCTCCCATCACTAGGCTTCCAGCATCAGTTTGAAGTGGCCCAATGTCTACTTTAATGAAAACCCCAAAGCCTTTTTTTCATATATAAGTAGCAAGAGGGTAACTAGAGAAAGAGTTGGCCTACTCAAGGACAAAGGAGGAAAGATACGTGTGGAGTCAGAGAAAATGGGCGAGATTCTTAAAGAGTACTTTGCATTGGTATTCACCTAGGAGAGGGAAATGATGGATTTTGAGGATCTTTGAGTATTCTTGGTCAAGTCGGCATAAGGAGGGAGGACGTTTTGGGTATTCTAAAAAGGCATTAAGTTAGACAAGTCTCCATATCCAGATAGGATCTATCCCAGGTTACTGAGGAAAGCGAGAGAGGAAATAGCTGGGGCTTTAACAGATATCTTTGTAGCATCCTTGAACATGGGTGAGGTCCTAGAGGACTGGAGAATTGCTAATGTTATCGCCTTATTTAAGGTTGGAAGGATACTCCAGGTAATTACAGACCAGTGAGCCTGATGTCACTGGTAGGGAAGGTGCTGAAGAAGATACTGAGGGATAGAATCTAGCCCATTTTTTTCCAAATAGGGATATCAGTAATGGGCAGCATGGTTTTGTGCAGGCATTACAAATCTAATAGAATTTTTTGGAGGAGGTGACAAAGTTGATTGATGAGGAAAGGGATGTGGATGTCATATACATGGACCTTAAGGTTCCTATGGTAAGTTGCATGGGGTCCAGGGTATTCTAGCTAGATGGATAGAGAACGGGTTGGGCAACAAGAGACAAAGAATAGTAGTGGAAGGGAGCTTCTCAAAATGGAGACCTGTGAACAGTGGTGTTCCACTGTTTGTGATTTGGAGGAAGGTATCGGTTGCCTAATTAGCAAGTTTGCAGATGACACCAAGTTTGGTGGAGTAGCAGATAGTGAAGGGGACTGCAAGACAATACAACAAATTATCAATAGATTGGAGAGATGGACAGAGAAATGGCAGGTGAAGTTTAATCTGGGCAAATGCGAAGTGATGCATCTTGGAAGATCCAATTGAAGAGTGAACTATACAGTAAATGGAAAATTCCTCGGGAAGGTTGACGTACAGAGAGAGATCTGGAAGTTCAGGTCCATTGTTCCCTGAAGGTGGCAATGCAGGTCAGTAAAGTGGTCAGGGCGGCATACGGCATGCTTTCCTTCATTGGAGGGGTATTGAGTACAAGAGTTGGCAGGTCATGTTACAGTTATATAGGACTTTAGTATGGCTACATTTGGAATACTGCATACAGTTCTGGTTGCCACGTTAGCAAAAGGATATAGATGCTTTGGAGAGGGTGCAGAGGAGGTTCACCAGGATGTTGTCAGGTATGGAGGGTGCTAGCTATGAAGAGAGGGTGAATAGATTAGGATTATTTTCATTAAAAAGACGGAGGTTGAGGGGACACCCGACTGGGGTCTACAGAATTATGAGAGGTACAGTCAGGGTGGATAGCAAGAAGCTTTTTCCCAGATTGCGGAACTCAATTTCTATGGGTCGTGAGTTCAAAGTGAGAGGGGAAAGGTTTAGGGGAGATATGCATGGAAAGTTCTTTATGCAGTCAGTCAGTTATGGGGGCCTGGAACACGTTGCCAGCGGAGATGGTTGAGGTAGGAATGATAGCGTCATTTAAGATGTATCTGGAGAGATACATGAATGGTCAGGGAGCGAAGGAATACAGATCTTTAGAAAATAGGCAGCAGGTTTAGATAGAGGATCTGGATCAGTGCAGGCTTGGAGGGCCGAAGGGTCTGATACTATGATGTAATTTTCTTTGTTCGTTTTGTGTTTTATTATCCATGAAAGTTCATCATTCCACATTCCAGATGGCAGATTGATGGGCCCACAGGTTGTGGTTTTCCAACCAGGTTGGTGATGGAACAGAGTATTTTGAGGGAGAGGGAAAGGGGGAAAGGGTCAGTGAGAGGGAGCGGGAGAGAGCATATCAGTGAGCCACCACCTCTAAAGGGTCTGTCCTATCAATAACATTGTCTCTAAATGCTGGTGATTTAAGAGTCAACCATATTCCTCTCGGTTTGGAGTCACAAAAAAGATAATACATTTCCTCTATTAAAATATTTTAATGAGCTGGAAAGGTAATTACAGCAGTCAACAATGGTTTCACGTTCATGATTAACCTTGCTTTTAATCCTAAATTTTACTGAATTCAAATTTCACCATCTGCCTTGGTGAGACTCAGACCTATGTTCCATGTAGCTCTGGATTGCAAGTGCAATGATATTATCACTATGCCAACCCCATCCACCAGACTGTAGTAGCAGCCTATTCCTGTAAGGAAATGTTTAAAAATCCCAAAGCCACAATTCAACATGGTGAGGGAAGGTAAGCGTGTAAGATGAGTGGGAGTGGCAATAGGGTGGTTTAGGGATTAAGGTGCCAGGTGCACAAGTATGGTGCTAGTTGAATGGGCAAGGTGTCAGGTGAATGGGTAGGTGGCAGATGGATGGGTGGAGGATAGGGTGGTAGTTGGGAAGAGTAGCAAATGGGTGGCAGGAGGCATGGAGGGTGGAGATCAAGGATGCCACATGGGAAGGTTGACATGTGGGTTAGCAGATACAGATGGGTGTACAGATGGGACAGAGGTAACAACAGTCCAGTGTCAGAGAGCTATCAGTGTGATAGTTTAGGCAGAGAGGTGGTGGATAGTCACTTAATAGTTCACCAGGAGTTAGAGCAGGTTTTAATCCCCCTGATGTTTTCTGGCTAACCATAAAGCTAAGTAGATTTAAACCCACCAAAAGTCTCCAACTCTAACTTATAGCCTGGACATTCTCAGAAGGTGCAGATGCCAAGTACTTGTCCTTTGTGAGTTTAAACTTCCCAAGCAACTATCTTGCATTCAGTGCATTTAAACCTCAGAGATTCCACCATGCATAGATGTCACAATGCGCATCTTTCAGGGTGAATCCAGTTTCCAACTATCAGGAGACCAGAAGGTATGGGCCATTATATAGCATTTGCTCATTTCTACTGGTGCCACACACGTTCCAATTTCAACGCAATGTAACATGTAATAAAATTCATTCCGTACATGGACAGCAAAAAGTAAGGGGAACATTGTTGAGCAGCATCTATTCTCGCAAATTTTATCTTTTTAGAGAAAAACATTTGAAGATATATAATAATTTGTCTGTCAGAACTTAAGCAAATGCTGGATTAACATAAAAGGATAAGATTGCAGAAAGCTCTCCCATTCATTTGCCACCATGAATGTTTTGTCCTCATATTCCAAAAGGCACTGCTCATATGACAAACACAGCAGCAAGACAAATATTTGAAATTCAATGCTGTTTCAGTAATTAGGCAATTTAATAAGAATATAGAAGCAGCAATAGGAGATTCAGCCCTCATACTTAGTTCACCAAGCAACAAGATCATGGCTGACTGAATATGGTCTTATGAAGGTAAAAACCATGACTGCAGATGCTGGAAACAGATTCTGGATCAGTGGTGCTGGAAGAGCACAGCAATTCAGGCAGCATCCGACGAGCAGCAAAATCGACGTTTTAGGCAAAAGCCCTTCTTCAGGAATAAAGGCAGAGAGCCTGAAGCGTGGAGAGATAAGCTAGAGGAGGGTGGGGGTGGGGAGAAAGTAGCATAGAGTACAATTGGTGAGTGGGGAAGGAGATGAAGGTGATAGGTCAGGGAGGAGAGGGTGGAGTGGATAGGTGGAAAAGGAGCTAGGCAGGTCGGACAAGTCCTGACAGGTCAAGGGGACAGTGCGGAGCTGGAAGTTTGAAACTAGGATGAGGTGGGGGAAGGGGAAATGAGGAAGCTGT
Source organism: Chiloscyllium plagiosum (assembly GCF_037043375.1). Taxonomy (NCBI): domain Eukaryota; kingdom Metazoa; phylum Chordata; class Chondrichthyes; order Orectolobiformes; family Hemiscylliidae; genus Chiloscyllium; species Chiloscyllium plagiosum. The sequence continues at coordinate 39,474,158 of NW_028270157.1, forward strand.
TGAAGTCCACATTGATGCCCTGGGGTTGAAGTGTTCCGAGGCGGAAGATGAGGCGTTCTTCCTCCAGGCGTCTGGTGGTGAGGGAGCGGCGGTGAAGGAGGCCCAGGACCTCCATGTCCTCGGCAGAGTGGGAGGGGGAGTTGAAATGTTGAGCCACGGGGCGGTTTGGTTGATTGGTGCGGGTGTCTCGGAGATGTTCCCTAAGGCGCCCAGGCTCCCCAATGTAGAGGAGACCGCATCAGGAGCAACGGATACAATAAATGATATTAGTGGATGTGCAGGTAAAACTTTGATGGATGTGGAAGGCTCCTTTAGGGCCTTGGATAGAGGTGAGGGAGGAGGTGTGGGCACAGGTTTTACAGTTCCTGCGGTGGCAGGGGAAAGTGCCAGGATGGGAGGGTGGGTCGTAGGGGGGCGTGGACCTGACCAGGTAGTCACGGAGGGAACGGTCTTTGCAGAAGGCGGAAAGGGGTGGGGAGGGAAATATATCCCTGGTGGTGGGGTCTTTTTGGAGGTGGCGGAAATGTCGGCGGATGATTTGGTTTATGCGGAGGTTTGTAGGGTGGAAGGTGAGCACCAGGGGTGTTCTGTCCTTGTTACGGTTGGAGGGGTGGGGTCTGAGGGCGGAGGTGCGGGATGTGGACGAGATGCGACTGAGGGCATCTTTAACCACGTGGGAAGGGAAATTGCGGTCTCTAAAGAAGGAGGCTATCTGGTGTGTTCTATGGTGGAACTGGTCCTCCTGGGAGCAGATACGGCGGAGGCGGAGGAATTGGGATTACGGGATGGCATTTTTGCAAGAGATAGGGTGGGAAGAAGTGTATTCCAGGTAGCTGTGGGAGTCGGTGGGTTTGTAAAAAATGTCAGTGTCAAGTCGGTCATCACTAATGGAGATGGAGAGGTCCAGGAAGGAGAGGGAGGTGTCAGAGATGGTCCAGGTAAATTTAAGGTCAGGGTGAAATGTGTTGGTGAAGTTGATGAATTGCTCAACCTCCACACGGAAGCACGAGGTGGCACCAATGCAGTCATCAATGTAGCGGAGGAAGAGGTGGGGAGTGGTGCCGGTGTAATTATGGAAGATCAACTGTTCTTGTTACAGTTGGAGGGGTTTCCAGTTTCCTACCTGTCCCATAATCTCCTGCATCAATCCAGTATCTGTCTAATTCAATATATATTCAATGAAAGCTCCCATTGCTGTCTGGGATACAGCATTCCAAAGATTAATAGCACTTTCAGAGAAAACGTGACTCATCATCTTCTGAAAATGGGAGACTCCTTATTTTGAAACTATACCGTCTTGTTCTACATTTCTCCACAAGGGAAAACATCTTCTCATTATCTACGATGTCAAACCACCTCAATCATATTTTTCAACAGGAATACATCCATTCTTCTAAACACCAGTAGTATTGACCTAATCTGGTAAACCTTCCTTCAAAGGAAAACATTTTCATCCCAGGAATCAGGTTAGTGACCTCTGAACTGTTTCCAGTTGAAGTACATACCTCCTTAAATTTGAAAGCCAAAACTGCATGCAGTATTCTTACCTTTATTCTCACCCATTCTGGTGTTCAGTTTTTGTAGCAAGATTTCTGATTTTGCCTTCTTAATTACTTGCTCTACCCGCATGCAAACTTCTTGAAATTCATGAGAGAACACAGGGGTCCCGTTGTATTGCAGATTACTATAGTCTCCCTCCATCCAAATAATATTCTGCTTTGTTATTTCTGTCAAAGTTGACAGCCTCACATTCTCCCATATATATTCCATTGCTAACCTTTTCCCACTCATTTAACCTATCTATATCTCTGTATCCTCCACACAACTTGTTTGCCTATCTATCTTTGTATTAGGATCCCAGCTGAAGTTATTATTGAACAAATCAGATCCTAAACTTAGATCTAGAGTACCAGATCATTTTGTTTTTGATTTTAACAAGGTAGCCTTTCACTGAAACACAAATACACAATGCTGCAGTTTTAATGCCAAAACAAAAATCACTCAAAAAGAAATCAAACTATTTGCATATCACACAAATTTGAAGCTTTCAAAACCCAAAGTAAACATTCTCATTAATTAGAAGAGCACAGCAAAGATAAATCCTCTATGGTTTAATTTAATTGTGCTTCATTCTCAATCTTGAGATTCTGATAACCTCTTCCTAGAGTCTTCTTACAACAATTTAGACTCTCAGCTTTAAATAAACCTTTGCTGTTTCCACCAAATATGTCCGATCCAGAATTTTCAAACTAGGTATGTTACACTGAGATAACCAATTGCTTACCAGCAACTCAGTCCAGCTTAAAACAAAAAAGCTCCCTTAAGGGAAAGAAAAGGGAAATATTGGCAGGGAGCTAGCTAGGTAAAATCAATCTAATAGTGATACTATGACCTCTTGGATCTCAAACCCATACTGTGCCTTAAAATGAAAACTTTTCCACCCAGGAACGGATAGCCGGATTGAAACAAAAAACAAATTGGCATTTTAATAGATTTTAAGATTGTCAATTTTCCTACGGTGCTTCACAGGACATTCAAAGTAAAAACCAAATCGAATAGACGAAGGTAGACTACCACTGCACACTAGAGTCTTCCTCTTCTGTGTAATTTATGTCAATTAACTGAGCAAGTATTTGAGGACAGAAGTAGATTTTTGAAGTTTATTTTAAATGTTCAATAAGATCGTTTGTGACTTATGATTCACTACAATGCACTTTTTTTCTTTTAAACAAAATCTCGAGCAGTTGGCACTGCAGCAGCATTTATTAATATTTAAGAATGCAATGCACAATTACCCAGGTGAAAGCCAAGATAAATAAATTGATAATTATACTCTGGGACCTGAGGTTGTTCAGACTGTTGAGATGGAAAGCTCAAAGAACAGATAATTAAATAGAGTTAATTCTGAAAAAAGAAAATAAGTATTTATAGTTCTTCAGATGAATGATCTAAAGAACAAGGGGTAGAAATTGGTATGTGCTCTATCCATTTTTAATAATAATAATAGTAGTTGCTTGCCAGACTGTGAAACAAGAAGATGATAGGCCAAAGGTTTTCTTCTCATTTAAAATATTACAACAAAAATAGTAATGATGCATATGAAGATGCAAGGTTTATTAAGCTGATTTACCATTTGTCTCTGGTTACCCAACTAATATAACATAACTTTTCCACTCAGGAACTGACAGCAGAATTGAAACAAAAACAAAGTGGCATTTTAATAGATTTTAAGATTTGACAATTTTCCTAAGGTGCTTCACAGGACATCCAAAGTAAAACCAAATCAAATAGACGAAGGTAGACTACATTACCAGAGTCTTCCTCCTCTGTGTAACTTATGGCAATTAACTGAAACAAGTATTTGAGGACAGAAGTAAATTTTAAGTTTATTTTAAATGTTCAATAAGATAATTTGTGACTTATGATTCGCTACTTTTTTTTCTTTTAAACAAAATCTAGAGCAGTTGGCACTGCAGCAATATTTATTAATATTTAAGAATGCAATGTACAATTACCCAGGTGAAAGTCAAGATAAAGAAATTGATAATTATGTGCTGTATCCATTTTTAATAACAACAATAGTAGTTGCTTGCCAGACTGTGAAAGATGAAGATGAGAGGCCAAAAGTTTTCTTCTCATTTAAGATATAACAACAAAAATAGTAATGATGCATATGAAGATGCAAGGTTTATTGAGCTGATTTAGTAATAAATAATAACTAATATTCATCTTTCAATTAGATGGAAGTTAAAACTTTGAAATTTCAACCCCAAAGGATAAATAACATTTGAACTAGTCTTTGCTCATTGATTGATGTCAGATTTCAGCCACAAACTCTAATAACGTGAATAGAACACAGGAACATAGGAACTGGAATATACCTTCTGCCCATTCAGCCTACTCCACCATTTAACAAGATCATGGCTGATTGAACACTTCACTACCTTTTACTTACGAGCTTTAGTTTTGCTGGCAACCACCTGTGTGAGGAATCTTATCAAAGCCTTCTGATAATCCAAATATACCACATGCATTAACTCCCATGTATCAATTTTGATATTAATATCTTCAAAAAGAGCCAACAGGTTTGTCAGATTCAACTTTCCATTTGTAAATCCATACTGATTACGTCCAATCAGACCTTTATTTTCAATGTGTTCAATCATCATGTCCTTTATGATAGATTCTCGCACTTTCCCTATAACTGATACAAGACTATAATTCCCAGTTGTTTCTTTGCTCCTTTCCAAAATACCAAAGTGACAATTCTCAGCTTCCAATCTATAAAATCATTGCAGAATTGGTGGAATTTTGGAAGATGATTACCAATGTGTTGACTATAACCACTTCCTTCAACATTCTTAGGTGTAGATTGGATCCTGGGGACTTATCAACTTTCAGCCCTATGAATATCTCCAGTATAACCTTCTTACCAATACTAATTTACTTCAACCCCTTGTTTCCCCCTGGTCACTTTGATATCTAATGCTAAGATTTCCTGCAACTTCTTCAGGTGAAAACAGACTCAAAGTAGTCATTTTGCATCTCTGCTATTTCTCTATTCCCCATTAGAAATTTTCCAACTCTGATTTTAGCCAACCACTTCCTTTTTACATAAATTTAGAAGCTTTTACAGCCTATGTTTTTGATGGATTAAGTTTTTATTCTATTCTTCCTTTTCTCATCCTCCTTTACTATATTCTACAAACCGTCCAATCCTAAAGTAATTACTATTTCTGACCATTTTACTAGCCTTTTCTTTTAATTTTATATAATCCTAACTCCCCTCGACAGCTATGACTGATTGACCTTTTTTTGAGTTTTTGCACCTTGTAGGAAAGTATAGGTGTAGTAAGGCATGTAATAATTCTATAATGACTGTCCACTGTCGATGCACATTCATACCATTTAATAAGTTTTACCAATCGAGCTCAGCCATCTTGTACCTCGTGCTTTCATAAGCTCCCTTATTCAAATTTAATATTCTTGATCCAGATTGAAGTATTTTATTTTCAAACAATGTAAATTTTTGTGATATTGTGGTCAATCATCCCAGAAGTTATTTTACAAGAAGATAACTAATTAGTCTTTTTGCATTACATAATACTAGATCCAACAGTTTGCCCTCTCGTCAGCACTTCAAAATGTTGCTCTAGAAAACTATTCCTAAGACAATCCCAGAAGCTCATCATCCAGTTTACAGCTCAGTTTATCCAAACTATTAAAGATTGCAATAATCTCTTATCTTCTGATTTATATTCTGCCTCACACGACCATGACTACTCAGTGGCTAAGAAATAATTCCATACAATGTCTCCTGCTCCTTAACATGCGTAACTTGCACCTAAACAGATTCCATGTATTGTTCTTCTGATCCGAGACCATCTCTTACTAATTTTAGATCCATTATCTGTGCAACTCCAACTCCTTTCTCTTTGTGTCTATCTTTCCAAAATATCAAATATCCTAGTATATTCATTATCCTGTCCTGGACACCATGCAGCCATGTTTCTATAATGGCAATTTCACTACCATTTATCTTTACAGCATTACTTTTTAGAGGAGGACAATAACGAATTAGTGAAGGACAAAGATGAGAGAGCACCGTTGTTATGAGCGTAAGCTCTTCATCAGGAAGAGATTATGCTCAAAATGTCGACTCTCCTGCTCCTCAGATGCCGCCTGACCTGCTGTGCTTTTCCAGCGCCACATTTTTTGACTTTAATCTACAGTCCTCTCTTTCTTCTGATTATGGATTGCCATTATCTTGTTTCTCACTAGTTGATGGTTCCACTTATTCCAAACAATGCAAAAATAGAGATACTTTAAAGCATATGAAAAAACTCAAATACTACATATGTCCTAAAGATACAATACAAGCCTAAAAAGAATTCCATTGTCTGGACAGGAAGTGCAAAATAAAACATTAAGGGTGGTTCTTCATCTCAGCTATCAGACCTTAATTGAATGAAAAACCAGTACATGTCCTGAAAATGTGATAACACTATTTTTTAAAGAATCCACTGAGTACTGTCAAGAATTAATATCCATGCATGTCTGTCAATATTTTTGAACTTTTATGCCAATTTCTACTTAAGTTCATAATATATAGTCTGCCTCAAACTGAATAATATTATAACATTTCCATCTCACCAATCTCCATGTCATTCCATAAGTCAAGATGCAGCTAAATGACATGACTAAATCAGAAATAAAGAACAGAATGGCATATTTGGAATAAGATATGAAAAGCAATTTATCCTAAAACAAATCTCACCCACATCCTCAAAATTAAAAGATCAATTATTTGGGTGAACAGGTTTTTTTTCCAATCCAGCCAACATCTGCTGTGATGATGCTGCTCCTTTAACACGGTTATATTGTCCTTGGTTTTTTTTCCCCAAAAGGGGTTGCAAAATGCAGTGGTTCGGATTTGACGGGGATAGGGACCTTGCTAATGGCTAACAGATACTGCTTAAGGCAACGATCAGGGAATAACATTTTAAGGTTTTTTCAAAAAACACTTGTACAATGAAAGGGCTGTTGACAAGTTCTCCCACTTCAGAGCTTTTTTTTTGGTTTGGGTTTTAGCAAGCAGTCTGCTCAAAGTTGCTGGTCAAAGAAAGCTGCTGGGAAAAATAGTTCTCCGATTCAACAGATGTTTCTGGCTGACTCTCTCATTAACATCTCTCCTGTAAGAACCTGTGTTAGAACTTACCCTTTTTCTCATGCGGATGTTGCAGGAAATTAGAACAGCTCCTTTGTTAATTTGCGGGATATTGTGTCAGTTGGGTTTTCAAATAATTGTTATTCTAAATTCTGTTTTCTTTTGCTTGTGTTTCATTCAGTGATGTGTAAATAAATTGTTTTACTTGAAGCCATGTGGTTTGACCAGCTGTATCACTCCTGGAATATCCACCATACATCTGCCTAAAATAAAACGTGAGGTTCTGGGCTACCTTCCTGGAATGTTTTGAAGGGGGTCTGGCCTGGTCCATAACACTGCAAAAAACATTTTTATCATCTCAAACCAAAATTCAGCAACATAATTTTCCAGAGACTGGAATTTATAGAATTGTCAGGGAAGTCTTATATTTCTCCCCATCCATTTTGTACACTTCCATTTGCCATTGGAAACCACTCAGAACAAAAAAAACAAGGCTTCAAGTGTAAAATGTGATAGTGGCATTAGCAAGCCCTGAATTTTTGTGAAATTTTAATTTAGAGAACAATATTAATAACATTTCTTCAGATTAACATACGTAATCTTAATTTGAAAGTCAATGAGCAATAGTTATATGACTAGGAAAGAATAGGAACTTTAAAGAGATAATGAATTTCAGCACCAAGGGAGCTGGGTACAGGAGAGTATTTGGAATGGATTGTATTCATGAATCTTTTCTTGTATTGCACTATCATCCCTTTTGTTATTTAATTTCTGTGTTGCACCCTGTTATGGACGTTCCCTTTTGTGCTTTCCCTCCTGTCCCTTTCTATGTACTTGCTTCATGTCTGAAATGCAGCATTTTCCAGCATGAAGGATTAAGAAAGGGGAGGGAATTTCATGGTGGAATAATAAAAGTTGATTTCTTTTGGGACAATTTTGATGGTCCATAGGTGAATGACAGATTCACTGTAATATTGCAATCACACAGGTACACATTTTTAAGAAATCTAACACACCACTTCCACCATCTGCACCATGATAAAATACGTAATTTATCTATATATCAAATTTCTTTTAAATGTTTGAGGGGGGAATTTTGGAGCTGATGGCCTTGGTAGTTGAAAGCATGGCCAGCAAAGTGGAGTAATTAAGATTAAGATGTTTATGAGGCTAGATCTCAAAAAGTGCAAACATCTCAAGTGCTGGGGGGATAGAGGAGATCAGAGACAGCCATTTTAAGAGCTTTTGAAATGATGTGCAAACAAGAATGAGAATTCTAAAATCTGGGTATCACTGAAATAGGAGCCAACTTACATTGACAAGCAGAGAAGGAATGGGCAAATGTGACTCCGTGCAAACAAAGACAAGAACAGCATAATGTTATACTAACACACAAGTCTATGTAGAAAGGAATGAGGTAGACAGCCAAAAGTGTAGTGGAATAGTTACTTGAGAGGTAATAAAGCAATAGATCTGGGTTTCAGCAAATGACCTGAGACAGAGTCAGTACCAGGCAAAGTTAGGTAAATGGAAATAGACAGCCTAAGTGACGGTGCGTATTTGGCTAGAGACTCTGTCAGCATGAAACATGACACCAAGGTGGCAAACAACCTGGTTTATCCTCAAACAGCTGCCAGGGAGAAAGGTGGAGTCAGTGCATTGGGCCGAAAGACAATTACTTCAGTCTTCCCAATAGTTATGAAGTAATAATGTAATTATCAATAACCAGACTAGCCAGATTGGGGCCATTGATATTAGTACATTCCCAATTGAGCAAGTTACTTCTTTTAAGGGAGACCTTTCTGCTTGATGCTGCAAAGTCATGCACAAAGTTCTAATGTTGCCAATTTACTTGAAAATCTACTAATTGAAGAAAATTGCAAATATTTCAGGCAGGAAGTTTCTGTGTTTTCTATGAAGTTTTCATTTTTCACTGAAATGGGAACAAATCTGCAAAACCTGGCCCTCTGATTTAAGGCGAAGTTTGGTATGTATTAGGGAGAAAGGAATATTAATGGGGTAAGATCAAGTAAACAGAATAGTGAAGGAACTCCAGTGGTCTGACAGCATCTGTGGAGAAAAAAAAAGTTCATATTTCAAGTCCAGAATGCCTCTGCTTTAGAACTTAGAAGATGGGTGGAGCTTTATGTGGAGCTTCAATAATTGGTGTGGACTTGTAGGGCTGACTGGCCTGTTTCTATCTAATAAAGTTTGCCTTATAATTGTTAAGCATGGTTTGTAAAAGCTCAGGATCATAACTTCTTAATGAATATCTATGGAATTGATTGACATTGCTACTACCACAATGGGAAATGGTGATGTCATTATAATGTCACCTGACTAGTCATCCGGAAGGCCATGCTAATAACCTGGGTACTTGGCAGCTGGTAGAATTTGAATTAAATGTATAAATCTTGAAAATAAAACTAGCCTCAAAAATGGCAACCAAAAAAATCATAGATTTGTTACAAAAACTCATGTCATTCACTACTATCCTTTCAGGAAGGAAATCTGTTATTCTTTCCAGCTTTTGCTTCCATGGGACTCCAGACCTACAATTTGGGGATTCCTAACTGGCCTATGGGACTTAGGAATTGACAACAGATTCTGACCTTGCCAGTGACACATTCATCTATGAAACAAAGTAAAGGAGTAACAGCTAAATGTGCATTCCAGGATCATCCGTGAGAAACATATCTGAAGTGCACTCTAAGCATCCTTTCAATCTGTAAATTCTAACATAAATATTTAAAGTGTAACATCTTTCAAACACCACAGTTTCTTGCCTAACTTTTTTTTCCTCACACATCCGTACTTGACCCTCAAAGCTTAGATGCTGATTCATGGAACATGTGACTTTTTAAAAAGCATATCAGTTTTGATTCGACTAAGAATTTAGGGAATTTTGAGGAGGGTCTTGGATTCAAGCCATAATTTTTGGTTCAAAATTGGCAAATGCCGTGGAAGCATATTTATATAACCATTTATCCTACTTGTAGGAGCTGCTACTGAAGTTAAAGTGGATAAACAGGAGAATTCATACTGATATTACAGTGGGCGGCATGGTGGCACAGTGGTTAGCACTGCTGCCTCACAGCGCCTGAGACCCGGGTTCAATTCCCGCCTCAGGCGACTAACTGTGTGGAGTTTGCACGTTCTCCCCGTGTCTGCGTGGGTTTCCTCCGGGTGCTCCGGTTTCCTCCCACAGTCCAAAGATGTGCAGGTCAGGTGAATTGGCCATGCTAAATTGCTCGTAGTGTTAGGTAAGGGGTAAATGTAGGGGCAGGGGTGGGTTGCGCTTCGGCGGGTCGGTGTGGACTTGTTGGGCCGAAGGGCCTGTTTCCACGCTGTAATGTAATCTAATCTAATTACTTGTTAAAAGAAGTTAAAAATCACAACACCAGGTTATAGTCCAACAGGTTTAACTGGATGCACACTAGCTTTCGGAGCGACGCTCCTTCATCAGGTGTCTCCACTACCACCTGATGAAGGAGCGTCACTCCAAAAGCTAGTGTGCTTCCAATTAAACCTGTTGGACTATAACCTGGTGTTGTGTGATTTTTAACTTTGTACACCCCAGTCCAATACCGGCATCTCCAAATCATTGTTAAAAGAAATATTTTAACTAAAGTAATAAAATCCATCAACTACCAACTGGCCAAGTTTGTTAGGAAAGGAGCTCTTTCTAAACAGAAGGGGAAAGCAATGGTTTATCACCTCTCAAATCTTCTGTTGTTTAATGATTCCATGAAAAGACAAAGGAAAGCGATTACAGAAGACAAGTCCAGTTGAAAAGCTAACAGAAACACATGCACAATAGGCAGACAGACCTCTGTGCCAAATTTTCTATCATTCAATGTTTTATTGTACTAGTTTGCTTAAAGCCTGAGGAGTAAGTGTTGGCTATTACATTCTAGAAAATATGCTTAAAAACCTTCCTCTACTAAATCAAGGTAATCATTTGTATACTTTGCGATGTTGCAGTAATTTACTGATGTACTATTGAGATCTTCCAATCCCTTCTCAATATTTTGCCACAATTGCAATGAATTTAATCAATAAATCATTATTTATGTAAAACATTATTTAAACATTATTCCTAGTTACATTTTCATATTTATTTAAAATCAATCATAGGCTGAGGCAATTGCTTATTTTTCGTATACATATGTGCAATAGTTTTCACCATCATAGTTTAGGACTTTAACTGCTTTACAAATTTTCAAAGACAAGATTAACAGATTTTCTGTTTTCAGCTAGCATATTATTCAGTCAATAGAAACAATAATGATAACGAGGAAGCTATTTAGCATTATTCTTGAATGCATGGATTGCAGGTACAAGGAAACAACACAACCTTTGAAATTGAGAAGTACAGCAGCACACAAAATAATGTACAATTGTCCAAAAAAAAAATCAGTAGGCCAATCTTCTTGGATACTTCAGTACTGGACAATCATTGCTTTTGATTAGTATTCTCAGTTACCAGTTGGTCAATGTTTCGACAACTTAATGATGCCAACTCCTGAGATTTAGTTTATGATCACATTCTGTTTCTCCCACCCCCCTCCCGCACTGAAAAAATCTTCCTGTCAATTCCATTGAAAGTGGCTGGAATCTCATGGAGACGGGACTTCACAAGAACAAAAATACAATCTGAAACTGTGCCATTAAGCTGCCTCAGTTGCATATTTTTAACCCTAACAGCACTGTGACTTCTATCATTTTAATTTCAAAGTCAACTTTTTTGCACCAAAGAGGTCCAGTACTTAGCAACATTTCCATATGATCACATTGAGGTATTCATATATTTATTCATTACCTGAATCTGATTGTAGCAGTCTTCATATGAAATTTGCTCTGTTTCTTTTTCTTGCAGATGTTCCTCTAACTTTGAATACGTCTCAAACATTTCCTGCAATTCATTAAAGTAGCTTTAGAAGAATTCCACAATCAAGAACATACAATAGTTTGCCACATAAATAGGACACAAAATCAACTCGTAAAAAGTAGCTAACCTACATTATTTACCATCTTAAAATCACGTAAGATCAAGTCAGTGACAAAATGAGCTAGATTCATACCTTTTCTGTCTTCCTTTATTATGGTATTTTTGGTGATAAATCCAGGTTAACATAATGAAATAGCCTAGTATGAGTGCTGTATATGCCATTTGCCAGTGTATTTTCATCCAGATATAAAGTGCTGGCATGAGGCAAGTTGGCATTAAATATCCACACACATCTTTACTGCTAACTGTTTTTCAATTTTTAAACACTAACTTTTGACAATTGGAGCATCTAGATCAGTTATGTGGCATCAGGATAATTTGAATGTGCATAAGCCAGATCAACACTGTTCTCTTGGAGAAGGTCATAGTGAACTGCCAAATGTACTGACTTTTTTGAAAGAAGTGTAAGTTTCTTCCTAAATATCAACACTTGTCAATCGCAAAATCATTGGCTTAATCTGATCTGAGCTGAAAATGTGTTGCTGGAAAAGCGCAGCAGGTCAGGCGGCATCCAAGGAGCAGGAGAATCGACATTTCGGGCATGAGCCCTTCTTCAGGAATCATTCCTGAAGATGGGCTCATGCCCGAAACGTCAATTCTCCTGCTCCTTGGATGCTGCCTGACCTGCTGCGCTTTTCCAGCAACACATTTTCAGCTCTGATCTCCAGGACCTGCAGTCCTCACTTTCTCCGACTTAATCTGATCTGAAACACATTCAATGCCGACTTATTTTGCAAGCAGTCAACAAATTCAAATAGTGTTTGTGTCCAACCATAGTAAGTGAGCAAACCTACCAAAATACTCATGAGGGAATACAAATTCTGGATATGACTACACCTGATGCAGATTGACAAGTAACTTGATGTTAATGTTGTCTACATTTGCATTCTCACTACTAGCTGAACTGGAGAAAAAATAAATTTGTAGTCGAGGTGGAAAGAAGTTGAGGTCTTTATGCTCATGTCATTAATGATTATGAATAATGGTAATGTTATGGCTATTATGATTAGGCAAAGTAATGTACATGGTTACTTGGAGTGATACAAAGAACAAAAAATCGGTAACTCAGCCCTTCAAGTCTGCTCTGCCATTCAGTAAGACCTGATCCGATTTTATCCTCAACTCCATATTCCTGCAGAATTATAATAAATCTTTCATCTCCCTGGTAATCAAGAATCTATCTACCTTTACCTTAAAAATATTGAAAGAGTCTGGATTAACTGCTCTTTGAAAGGAATCCATAGACACTCAACCCTTTGAGAGAATTTCTTTTCATCGGTCTTAAATGGCATCCTCTTATTTTTAAACTGTGAATCCCTAGTTCAAGATTCTCCCACATGAAGGAGCAGTCAAGTCCCCTCAGGATCTCATGTTTCAATTAAGGCACCTCTGACTCTAAACATGAGAGGATTAAGGCCTAGCCTGTCCAGTCTTTCCTCATAAAGCAATCTGCTCATTCTAGACATTAGTCCTGTAAACCTGCTCTGAACTGGTTCCAATACATTAACATCCTTTCATAAGGAGTGACCAGCATTCCAGATGCGATCTTATTGAAGCCCTGTATAACTGAAGTATGATGTCCCTACTCTAGAATTCAATTCCCCATGCAATAAATCATGATTCTTTCCGCTTTCCTGATTACTGATTGCACTAGCCATTCATGCACTAGCTCACTCAGAGCTCTCTGCATCTCAGAATTTTGTAGCTTCTTACCATTTAGACAACATATTTTTCTTTAATTTTTCTGCCAAAATGGACAACGTCACACTTTCCCATATTTTACTCCATTTGCCAGATCTTTGCACACAGTCTTACCTTATCCAAATCCCTTTGTAAGCTCATTATGTCATCTTCACAACCCACTTTCATACCTATTCTTTGTCATTAGCAAATTTAGCTACAATACTTTTGGTTCCTTCACCCAAATCATGAAAAAGTTGAAGCCCCAACATTGATCCCTGTGACACACCACTCATGATATCCAACCTGAAAAAGACCCATTTATATTTATACTTCCCTCCCTGTTAGCCAACCAACCAACATGCCAACATGTTACCCCATACACCATGAGCTGTTATTTTTCACAATAACCTTTGACGTGGCACCTTATCAAGAGCTTTTTGGAAATCGGAGGACAATACATCCAGTGGTTTCGCTGTAATAACAAACAAGTTACTTCTTCAATGGACTCCAAAAAAATTAGTTAAACATGATTTCCCTTTGGCAAAACCATATTTACTGTACCTGGATTGACTGCCTCCCACTTGTGTATTTTTTGAGCAAAATAGAATGTATCTGTAAATATAATTCTGCAAAGACAAATTCACCTCAAACTGTGTGCGTTTGCGTGCAGAGGAGAGAGTGAGTGAGTGCGCTTGAGCGCATGCATGTGAGAGAGCGTGTGTTTGTATGTGTGCAAGTGTAATGAGTATAAGCCTGTGAGAGGATGCATGTGAGGGGTGAATGTGCGCGTAAATGAGAGACAGACAGAGACACAGAGAGAGAGAGACACAGAGAGAGAGACAGAGAGAGAGAGAGACACAGAGAGAGAGACAGAGAGAGACACACACACACACACACACACACAGAGCGAGACAAACAGACACAGAGAGACAGAGACACACACACACACAGACACATAGAGAGAGAGAGACAGAGACGCACTTTGAGTGCGAGCAGCAGCTAAGGTAAGACAGTTTGTTTTAAAATTACTTACCGGTAGCGGGCAGCTGTGTTTTTTTCTCTCTTCACAGAAAGAGCAGGAGCAGCAGGGGGAAGTGACGAAGACCAGAGGGGCAGCCGGGTAGGTTTTTGTTTCCCTTTAAAAGCGCGCAGGATTGGCTGTTGCAGGTTCCAGGGTTTAAATGTTTTAGTAGGGTCAGAGGTGGGGGTAAAAGAGGGGGAGGTGTGGCATTGCTTGTCAAAGATAGTATTACAGCTGTGGAAAGGACGATGGATGAAGACTTGCCATCTGAGGTAGTTTGGGCTGAGGTTAGGAATAGGAAAGGTGAGCTCACCCTGTTAGGAGTTTTTTACAGGCCTCCTAATAGTCCTAGAAACGTAGAAGAAAGGATTGCGAGGATGATTCAAGAGAAGAGTGAAAGTAATAGGGTGGTTGTTAAGGGGGACTTTAACTTTCCTGATATTGATTGGGAAAGCTATAGCTCAAGTTCGTTAGATGGGTCAGTGTTTGTCCAATGTGTGCAGGAGGGTTTCCTGACACAATATGTAGATAGGCCAACAAGAGGTGAGGCCATACTGGATTTGGTTCTGGGTAATGAACCAGGCCAGGTGTTAGAATTAGAGGTAGGTGAGCACTTTGGGGACAGTGACCTCAATTCGGTGACTTTTACTCTAGTGATGGAGAGGGATAAGTGTGCACTACAGGGCAAGAGTTATAGCTGGGGGCAGGGAAATTATGATGCGGTGAGGCATGACTTAGGATGTGCGGCTTGGAAAAGTAAGCTTCAAGGCAAGGGCGTAATTGATATGTGGAGCTTGTTCAAGGAGCAACTATTGAGTGTCCTTGATAAGTATGTACCCGTCAGGCAGGGAGGAAAGGGTCGTGTGAGGGAGCCGTGGTTTAATAAGGAATTGGAATCCCTTGTTAAAGGGAAGAGGGCAGCCTATGTAAAGATGAGGCGTGAAGGTTCATTTGGGGCGATTGAGAGTTATAAGGTAGCCAGGAAGGACCTGAAGAGAGAGCTAAGAGCAGCAAGGAGGGGACATGAAAGGTCCTTAGTTGGTAGGATTAGGGAAAACCCTAAGGCTTTCTATAGGTATGTCAGGAATAAAAGAATGACTAGGGTAGGAATAGGTCCAGTCAAGGATAGTAGTGGGAAGTTGCGTGTGGAGGCTGAAGAGATTGGGAAGACACTGAATGAATACTTTTCGTCAGTATTCAATCAGGAACAGGACATTGTTGTCAATGTGAATACTGAGTCACAATTAAGTAGAATGGATGGCTTTGAGGTATGGAGAGAAGAGGTGTTGGAAATTCTGGAAAGGGTGAAAATAGATAAGTCCCCTGGGCCTGATGGCATTTATCCTAGGATTCTCTGGGAAGCAAGGGAGGAGATTGCAGAGCCATTGGCCTTGATTTTTATGTCCTCGTTGTCTACAGGAGTAGTGCCAGAAGATTGGAGGCTAGCAAATGTGGTTCCCTTGTTCAAGAAGGGGAGTAGGGATAACCCTAGTAACTATAGGCCGGTGAGTCTCACTTCTGTTGTGGGCAAAATCTTAGAGAGAATTGTAAGGGATAGGATTTATGAACATCTGGATAGGAATAATGTGATCAAGGATAGTCAGCATGGTTTTGTGAAGGGCAGGTCGTGCCTCACAAACTTTATTGAATTCTTTGAGAAGGTGACTAAGGAGGTGGACGAGGGTAAAGCGGTAGATGTGGTGTATATGGATTTTAGTAAGGCGTTTGATAAGGTTCCCCATGGTAGACTACTGCAAAAAATACAGAGGTATGGCATTGAGGGTGAGTTGGAGGTTTGGATTAGACGTTGGCTGGCTGGAAGAAGACAGAGGGTAGTAGTTGATGGCAAAGGTTCATCTTGGAGTGCCGTCACTAGCGGTGTTCCGCAAGGATCTGTTTTGGGACCATTGCTGTTTGTCATTTTTATAAATGACCTGGAGGAGGGGTTAGAAGGTTGGGTGAGCAAGTTTGCGGATGATACGAAAGTCGGAGGAGTTGTAGACAGTAAGGAAGGATATGGCAGGTTACAACAGGATATAGATAAGCTGCAGAACTGGGCAGAAAGGTGGCAAATGGAGTTCAATGTAGCTAAGTGTGAGGTGATTCACTTTGGTAAGAGTAATAAAAAGATGGGGTACTGGGCTAACGGTCGGATACTTGGTAGTGTGGATGAGCAGAGGGATCTTGGTATCCATGTACACAGATCTTTGAAAGTTGCCACCCAGGTAAATAGTGCGGTGAAGAAGGCATATGACGTACTGGCTTTTATTGGTGGAGGAATTGAGTTCCGGAGTACTGAGGTCATGTTGCAGTTGTATAATACTCTGGTGCGGCCGCATCTGGAGTATTGTGTGCAGTTTTGGTCGCCATATTATAGGAAGGATGTGGAGGCACTGGAACGGGTGCAGAGGAGGTTTACCAGGATGTTGCCTGGTATGGTAGAAAGATCGTATGAGGAAAGGCTGAGGCACTTGGGGTTGTTTTCATTGGAGAAAAGAAGGTTTAGGGGTGACTTGATAGAGGTGTACAAGATGATTAGGGGTTTAGATAGGGTCGACAGTGAGAATCTTTTTCCACGTATGGAGTCAGCTATTACAAGGGGGCATAGCTTTGAATTAAGGGGGGGTAGGTATAGGACAGATGTTAGGGGTAGGTTCTTTACTCAGCGAGTCGTGAGTTCATGGAATGCCCTGCCAGTAGCAGTGGTGGACTCTCCCTCATTATGGGCATTTAAGCGGGCATTGGATAGGCATATGGAGGATAGTGGGCTAGTGTAGGTTAGGTGGGCTTGGATCGGCGCAACATCGAGGGCCGAAGGGCCTGTACTGCGCTGTATTCTTCTATGTTCTATGTTCTATGTTCACACACAGAGAGAGTGAAAGAGAGAGAGAGACACACACACAGAGAGTGAAAGAGAGAGAGAGACACACACACACACAGAGTGAAAGAGAGAGAGAGAGAGAGAGAGAGAGAGAGAAAAAAAAGAGAGAGGGAGAGAGAGACAGAGAGACACACAGAGAGACACACAGAGAGACAGAGAGAGAGACAGAGAGAGAGACAGAGAGAGAGACACAGAGAGAGAGAGAGAGAGAGACAGACAGACAGACAGAGACAGAGAGAGAGACACAGACACAGAGAGACAGTGAGAGAGACAGAGAGAGAGAGACAGAGAGAGAGACAGAGAGAGAGAGACAGAGACACAGAGAGAGAGAGAGAGACACAGAGAGAGAGACAGAGACACAGAGAGCGAGAGAGAGAGAGACAGACAGACAGAGAGAGAGAGACAGAGAGACACAGAGACACACACACAGAGACAGAGAGGGAGACAGAGAGGGAGAGACAGAGAGAGACAGAGAGACACAGAGAGAGAGAGAGAGAGACAGAGACACAGAGAGATAGAGAGACAGAGAGACACACACAGAGACAGAGAGGGAGACAGAGAGGGAGACAGAGAGAGAGAGACAGAGAGAGAGAGACAGACAGAGAGAGAAACACACAGACAGAGAGAGACAGACAGACAGAGACAGAGACACAGAGAGAGAGAGACAGAGACAGAGACAGAGACACTAGTGTAGAGAGGTCACCTGTAGTGTGACATGAACCAAAGCCCTGGTTAAGGCCATCCTCATGGGTACCGAACTTGGCCATCAGCCTCTGCTCGGTCACTTTGTGTTGTTGCCTGTCCGGAAGTCCACGTTGGAGGATGGTCACCCAAAGATCTGACGCCGAATGGTCAAGCACAATGTACACCCTTACAGATAGTATAACAGTATACCTCTTTTATTCCGAGCTCCTTCTCGTCTGCAGTAGAAAGCTTTGCTTCAATTGTTTCTGATGTTTCTTTGTAGCATGCTTCCACATTGTCTATTTCTACAGGCGCCATATGATGTGCAAGAACACCCACAGGATCTCTTTTCTCAGGTAAGCTTGTTGATGCAGGTACAATGACTGGTGATGATTGGGGCATTTGCTGAACCTGTATTTTCAACATAAAACATTTTTGTGTTAATTTGAACTCCACACCATAAAGCAACAACTAAAATAAAAATAATAAAAATGGTTCATTACGCATTCTTGAAACAATCGGTTTATAGCTCTAAACTTCCTCCTGCAATGCTGTAACATTGTGGACTTGTTGGGCCGAGGGGCCTGTTTCCACACTAATTAATTTAATCTAATCTAATCTAATCTAATCTAAACATTTCCCATACAGATTTAGTAACATGGAACTTAAACAGCAGGCCCAAAACGTTTAACATTACTGTCAATTGCTGAAGTAAATGAAACGGAGAAGTGATGAGAAACTAATAACATTTTAGCTCTGCATTACTGTTACAAAAAGAACTGTAGGTATATATGCAACTAAAGTCTTCCATTAATGATTTTCTCAGAGTACAATGTTACATTAATCTTGCAAATATGCATGTTTCCTTTTGACCATTATTTTTGATAAGCTGTAATTAAGTTTGGAGTGTTTCCTATTTCATGTACATTCTGGAAAGGAAAAGATCCTGAAATGGCACTCTTAATGATGAGCCTAAAAAGATTTACTGTTCTTAATACATGTATTTGGATTTAAGATATTTCCTTGAACCATTCAGATTAAATTTCTGGATCACAAGATGTCACCACACATCCCTAATCAAAAATAAAATAAATTATAATAATGCATTAAGTTTGACAATGATAGTTCTCAATCTCAACCAGGCTGCTTGAGGAAATCCAATCAAACTTCTACATAAGATTCAGGAAACTTCCTAAAACCTTTTTCAACATTTATATGGAAGAGGAGTGCCAAGCACCTCACCTATCAAGAAAAACGACATGACCTCAAGCTATATCTTGAGTTAATCCATAGCTTTTACTTTCACTGTTATATTCAACCATCCAAGTATATGTCTACTTTTGCTGCAGATGATGACAGTGAGCTGAAAAGGTGTACGATTAGCTGACCTCTTCCCTCAGCCAACCAAGCACATTTATTTGCACATTTTCAAACACTCAGTAATCATCTCCCAACTTTCAATGTCAACATCCACCATCTCCATACTTGCCTTGCAGATACCTTTGTAGTCAGGGTATACATGCACAAGTGTTTGTTAGCAGTACGCAGTTCACTGTACAAAGGCTTTTGGGTATAGGGTCATCATTCAACCAATCTACATGGCTGTCAGTGCAATTGTTGGCTTTGAACTAAATGTACACTGATGGAATCAGAATGCTACAAGACTTTTCAATTGATTACCTTGCCCAGAGAAATACCAAGGATGCATCCAAGACTGAAAAGTTGGAAATTATTCAGCATTTTCTCCTACTGAGCATATATTGACACGGTCACTGGCAGACATTTATGATAAGCAATTCCACCCAACTAAAATACATTCCAGGAAGAAACAAAGATTGCAAGAAAGGGGAAAAGCATCAAAAGCTAAAGATAACATAAAAACATAGAAGATTTTGCTATCCATTTTTATAAGAATATAAAAAGATAGTAACGAAAATGATTGCTGGTCCCTGAGAGGATTAAACTGATGAATTAATAATGGTGAACACAGAAATGGCAAAGACACCAGACATTATTCTGCCTCAACTTTAACAGTTGAGGACATAGAAACACAGCAATAGTTCTAGCCAATGCAGAGGTCATAAAACAATCGTCATCATTTGGAAAACCTACTGAGTAAACTATTGGGATTAAAAGCAGACCCTTAATGGTAAGGTCCTCGGGAGTGTTGCTTAACAAAGAGACCTTGGAGTGCAGGTTCATAGCTCCTTGAAAGTGGAGTCGCAGGTAGATAGGATAGTGAAGAAGGCGTTTGGTATGCTTTCCTTTACAGGTCTAACCATTGTTAGATGGTGCCTCAAAAGTATTCACTGGCATTTCACTTCTGCCCACTGTGGTGAAATGCCAAGAGAATGTCTGTTCAATCGAATTGAGGAGCTATTTGTTTTTATTTGGGCAGTATGGCTGATGTTGAAGTGAGGATAGGATTTCAAGAAATAGCCTAGCCATGTAGCACACTCAGAAATGATTTGTTTCACAGTCAGTGATGAGTGCTGAGAATACAGTTTAGGAGAATCATGTCTTGTGATGATCAGATCAAGCTGCTGCTAATGTTCTGATCCATTATCTGGAATCTCTTGCAGCTCAGTTTATTGCAAGAAGCTGTTTGTTGTTCAGAGTCTGTAGAAACAACAAAATTCAAATAGTCACTGTCCATTCCCATTTATCTTTTCAAAGCCATGATATCCGTAGCAGGAAGGTCCTATCTCATGATCTGCAACAGCTCGTGTTGAAAAGCCCCAGTAAACTCAAGATATGTCTCTTAGGAATTCTGTTATTTGCAGCACCATGTTCCTCATAAAACTGGTCTTCTGCTTCTGTGAAAAAGAAATGAAAAAAATGTTGTGGAAAACATTCAAACATAACTACTGTTTTTTTATTCACTTGTGGGATGTGAGCATCACCGCTGGCCAGTATTTAGTTGCTCTTGAGAAAGGATGGTGAGCTGCCTTCTTGACGCACTGCAGTCCACATGCTGAAGGTTGACCCACAATGCCCTTAGGAGGAAATTCCAGGATTTTGACTCAGCGATAGAGAAGGACCCAGTTTAAGACTTGAGGCAGATGGGGAGAATGCGGTCTGAACTATTTTGTGAGAAGATTCTATTACCAAGGGTAGAGAGTTTTCCTTGCAGCAAAGCCTACTCCTTGCTCAAACACTTCCTCTGCACTCTTCTCTGCCAGATGAACATGTAATATTTTTCCTTCAGTGATCCATTCTCAACAGGCCTGGTGTCTTGCAGAGACACTATGTCCACGTTCAGCTGCAGGAGGTCAAAATTCATAAGCTTTAGACTGAGGTTGTGAGGCAAGCAGCTTTCATGTGTTACGACAAGAAAGTATAGCTGGACATTTTCCAATGAAGAAACTGAAATGAGAGCCCAAAAACACATTTGGCTCATTTTATTTTCCCCCACATTGCTACTTGCCAGTGGTATAGCCTAGAAATGAGAAGCAAACTAGCACACTGAAGTGAGAACCTGCTAGGTCTGAGTTTACTCAGTCACTCACGAAAAGCATCACACCAATCAATTAGGCACAAAACTTATGCTATGAGTCAACAGAATTATAAATATTTTTCCACCAATATAGTTAAAGTATTAGTTACCTAATAAAAATATGTATTTTGTCATTATGTTGAAGGCTTTACTTTGATGTTCAGAAATTACTACCAAAAATCAATAGGGTTAAAGTATAAGTGTCACTTGTGCCATCATCATTGATTTGTTTTATATTTTAAGGTTCAGCTTTCAACTTTATAAATCCAATCAAGGGCATCAGAAAAATGCAACTGTAGCCAAATTTTTAATATACGTTGTCAATCAGTAAAGGTCCAGAAAAGTAGTCAGATGGAGTTATAGTGAAAGAAACGTTGCCTCAAGTAGTCTTAAATTTCCTCAAAGTGCCATTGTTAATTTTTTAGAGAATTATTCATCAGGAAGAGATGTTATCCCCACAAGTTTCCAGTTATTTAACATATTCTTTATGCAACTCTGGTGTAACACAAGTGTAGAAAACTTCAAGTTACTGACTATTCACTCAAGAAAATCTCATGCAGCAACTGCTTATCTTCTCAAAGCACTCCACAGATTTGTGGCAGCAATAGACCACTGTCTGGTAGCAAGGTAACCAAATCTGTTGTACTGGCTATTTCTACCAAATCACCTGATGACATCTCACCATCAACTTCAATTCAGAATAACACTAGTTGATCTAGATATCAACTATGCCCAATGGGCACCCTGGGGCAGAAGGCAGAAGCAACACAATGCCATCTGGTGAAGACCTATATATGTACTCAAACCAAACATATCTAGCAAGTGCACGACAGGAGCTGCACACCTTAGTGCTATCAATAAATTTTATTCTGCCTCAAAATAGAACCCCTGGCTCAGTTAATTGTTCCCTCACCTCTGACAGAAATTTTGATATTCGAATTCCATTCAAAAACCTGCACTCAAGTGAGATGTTCCATTGCAGTACCGAGAGAGAATTTTGCAAAGGTGCCATTTTCAGATAGATATAAAATCAAGTTAGTGTCTACCGTCCCTGGGTAAAGTAAAAATATCCCACCACACTACTTCAAGACCAGCAGCTAAGTTATTCCCGGTTATTCGTACAATTGACAACATATAACCAGCTTTATATGACAGAAGTAAAGTTAAACCACAGTGCTTTAATTACATCCAAAATTGCCATATATAGAACCAAAAACACTTACCAAGAAAATGGTTCAAATTAAACAGCATACATTTTGGGAACAAGCTTTAACAGTTTCCTTACTTCTAAAACCATCTTCACTGTACCCTATGGGCTATAATTACGATTACTGTAGTGTTTATCGTTCACTACAAATAGGATCTCATGCAAGATAGTTTACAAATCAAGTAATTACTTGAGAAGTAACAAAATGTCTTTCAAATAAAACACTCAGAAAACAGAACACTGTTTTCTTGAATCACAACTAATAAAAATGATATTGCATATTTGAACTCTTATCAATTGATTGAGCTTTTTCTTCAGCAGATATGATTCATGTCCTGATGCTCCCTGTTAGACACAATTATAACTTAATGACCTGCTCTAATTCACCTTTTTAACTGATCAATGTGAGAGGAGAGCCTAGAATCAGTTTCCTGCTGTTCTCATCATCATTTACAAAGATCAATTAACCATCAACTCACCCAACTAAGAAAGGAATATGTTGTACAAGAGAACAAAACAAACAATATCTACTACACTATTGGTTAACATTTGTATGATTAGATCAATCAATGAAGGGATTCTTTAGTTGCCCAAGTTTCTTTTTTCTTATCCATTTCCTTAAATTCAATAGTAAACTTACATGTTTGCTCTTTTCCATTAACGTTGCTGGTTCTAGAAAGGTATTTTCTCCTGATTCAGCTCTCAAGGCATAGTTTGACTCATCTTCTGGTAGAAAGACAGCTTCTGCAGAGCAGCTTCCAACAGATTGTGCAGTCTGGTGGTCAAGGATATCTGAAGAACTTTGAGCCAGTTCCACTGCCTGTCCTAATGCAAAAAAAACACATCATTGGAAGATTGACAATGAAATTAAAGTAACATGATAATATGCTCGGAACAATTGCAAAACTTGTTTCTAACCATACTGGCCATTTGATATGTAGAACTGTAAAATAATGTCTTGCACAATCAAATCAAAGGTATCTTACAGGCAAAGTAGCATTTCTGAAATGTAATAACTGCTGCAATATAGGAAACATATTCTAAGCTCTCTCAAAAAGCAATGTCTTTACAAGAACATAATTTGTTTTTGGAACGGTCATGAAGGGAAACATGATTTCAGAGAACGAGGCGAGAGGAGAGAGTGACAGCCCTTGAAATCAAGGCTTGAGTGTGGCCTCAAGGTGTCCTTGCAAACAGAGAACCAGGAACAAATCTCCTGCTCTTCCAAAAATAGTGCAATAGACTTTGTTCTACATCTTCCTGGAGAGAGTAAGGCCTTGATTGGATGCTTCATCTGAAATGCACCACCTCTGACAGTGCAGCACTCCCTCAGCACTACGGTGAAATGTCATGCCAAATATTTGTGCTCAAGTATTGGAGTCGGACTTGAATGCACAACCTTCTGGCTTAGAGGTGGAATGTTATCAACAGAGCCAGGGCCAGCAGAAAACAATGTTTTTCCTTCTTAAAACTAGTTCTTAAACTATTCAAATACAAGGAGCAGACTCTAGTTTAGTTGTTTAATTTCTTTAAGTTTATAGTGACAGAACAAAAGAGCAAATTCCAACCAAGTCCATTGCTTGACCAGTGGAATTTAAGCAGTAATTCAAATGGAGTGATAAATGATAGCCTTAAGATCTCCAGTTGTAGTCTCATCCTTTAAGAAACAACATAAAACCATTAATGTAGCTTAATTATCATGCTTGATACTGAAAACTGAAGAGACATAACAAGGAGCTTAGGTTCCTGTCATATCAAGCAAAAAGCAATGCAAGGCAATCCTTGTTTCCCTTACATAAATATCTAGGTAAATCTTCAAAAATAGTAGAGTCCATTATGACTCTTCAAAACTGTTCTGAAGAAGTCATACCGGACTCAAAACATTAACTCTTGTCCCTCTCTCCACTAATGCTGCCAAACCTGCAGAGTTTCTCCAGCTTTCTGTGCTTTTCTTTCAGATTTCCAGCATCCTAGTATTTTGCCTTTATTTAAAAATAAGCTAACTATTGTGTGACAATTCAAGCTCCAGGTTCTTCTCTTCCACAAAGCCTCATTATTCTAGGTCTTCACAGATTATTTGGAGCCTGCAAGAGGAGGTTCACGGAAAATTCCATCAGCAAGAAGCTCTGAAGAGAGCCACAGAACACCAGGTCTTCCTTTCTAAACTTATAAACTTTAATACTGATTAGGTACATGGCACTTCATTTGTTACTGAAGTTTCCAGTTATACAGGCCAAGTTAAAATAATCCTTCACAACTGAAATCGCAGATTTTCATACAGCAAAACGTACTTCCATATGAAAGTGCTATATGATAGTTATACTTCCATAGTTGTAGCAACTGAGGTACATTAAACACTGTCAACTTCACTTATGCTGGTCAGAGTACCTTTCTGAACAAACAAAACTTTACACTCAAGTGTACACTGAACAGCAGAGTTAGAGGAAGACAGAACACATTATATGCAGCAAGGCTAATGAACATGAATGCATTAAATTCACTTACAGGAGTTTATGCTCTAGCTGTGGCGTCAGTTTCACATTCATACCAACAGTAAAAGTCTTTAATGCACAGCAAAATGAATTGTGTATTCCAGGCTGTCAATTCAGTTCCAGCTATTAAACTGAAGCCAACACAGCTTCACTCTGTGGCCAAGAGCTCCCTTAGAGTAATCCTCAGTAGAAGTGGTGAAACTGGATCAGAGAGAGGGTCACCATTTTATATTGTAATTTTTACACTGAACTAAGTCCATTGCACCAGTAAATGCGGAACAAAAATGAGGGGAGAGTGACAGCCTTGACAAGGCTGCATTCAACCAAGTGAGACGTCAAGGAGTCCTACCAAAACTGGAATCAATGGGTATCAAGGGCAAATTCTCCACTGGTTGGAGTCATGTCTGACACACAGGGAGATGGCCATGATTGTTGGAGGTCAGTCATCTCAGTTCCATGGCATGTCTGCAGGGGTTCCTCAGGGTAGTGCCCTAGGCCCAATCAACATCAGCTACTTCATCAATGACTTTCCCTCCATTATAAGATCAGAACAGAAGTCTGGACTTTCGCCAATTATTATACAACATTTGCAACTCCTTAGAAACTGAAACAGTCTACGTTCAAATGCAACAAGAACTAGAAAATATCAGGCCTGGACTGACTGGTGGCAAGTAACATTCACATCATACAAATGCCAGGCAATGACCATCTCCAAAAAGAAACAAATCTAATCGCCACCCCAGATATTCAGTGGTGTTACCATTACTGAATCCCCTACAATATGCATCCTTGGGGTCACCATTCATCAGAATCTCAACTGAACTCGCCATATGAAGAGATTACAAGAGCAGGTCACAGGCTAGGAATACCATGGCAAGTACCTCACCTCCCAACTCCCCAAAGCCTGTCAGTCATCTACGAGACACAAGTCAGGAATGGGATGGAATACTCCTTAATTGTCTGAATTGGTGCAGCTCCATTAACACATTAAGAAGCTTAACACCATGCAGGACAAAGCATCCTGCTTGATTGGTACCACATCAACAAGCATCCACTCTCTCCATAACTGACACTCAGTAGTAGCAATGGATCTACAAGATGCACTGCAGAAATTCACCAAAGATCCTGAGACAGCTCCTTCCAAATCTACAACCACTTTCATCTATAAGGACAAAGGACAGCAGATACAAGGGAACACCACTACCTCCCCTCCATTCCATTTACCATCCAGATGTGGAAAAATATGTCACCTTTCCTTCACGGTCGCTGGGTCAAAATCCTAGAATTCCCTCCTTAACAACATTGTGGGTCAACCCACAGCAGGTGGACTGCAGCAGTTCAGCACAGCAGCTCACCACCACATTCGAGGGCAACTAGGTACAGACATTACAGCCAGCAACACCCACATTCTACAAATGAATTTTTTAAAAATCTACTAATTTATACCACCTTACCAGGATTTCTCAACACACATTGTAAGTCCTCTAAATGCAATGATCTGTTAATATTTGTTAAATGAGGAACCCTGGCAAATACACTAAAAGAACTTTCAGCTTCAAAGTACCATCGACCCATTTATTTCCATCACTGAAGCAGCAAATGGAAAAACTGAAAAAAACCATAGATGCTGTAAATCAGAAACAAAAACAGAAATTGCTGGAAAAGCTCAGCAGGTCTGGCAGCATCTGTGGAGAGAAATCAGAGTTAACGTTTCAGGTCGAGTGACCTTTCCTCAGAACTGATGGTGGCTAGGAAAATGTCATAAGCAGCAAACGGACTTAGTTTAAAGGCCTCAGCTGAAGGATGACATTTTACAGAGGTGTCAGTCAAGATTAAGTGTTGAAGTGCAGAAGTTGTGCTTGAATTCAATAAACATGAATGTGATCAACTAAGCTAAGTTGATATTGTTCATCACTGCAGAGACTGGGCTCGTGGCAATAAACAAAAAGTATTTTACACAAGACTTTAATCTCTTTTAAATACCATTGTGTCTTGTGATGCTGTCCAGATGATTCATAGCCATGTCTGTGATGTTATAAACGATAAGCTCTAACATCAAAACAAGAAAGAGTTAGTGCTGTAGAGAATAAATGTATTACCATGGGCAAAGAAAGGAGTTGGTTAGCCAACAAGAAATACAGTAGACAGAAATGGATTATTTCCAAGTTGGCAAGATGCAATGAGTGGAATGCACAGATACATAGTGTTAAGACCTCAACTACTTACAATCTATGTCAATTAGAGGTCCAAAAATATGGTTCCAAAATTGTTGTTGACACAAAGGCATTACAGCTAGTTGAGAAGAGGTACATTGAAATTGCAAAGTGATATATTAATTGAGTTGGTAAAAATAATTTGATAAATGCAGTGTAATGCAGGGAAATGTGAACATGCCCAACTTGCCAAGAAGAACAAGAATGCAGACAGACTGCAGAATCTGAGGACATCCTGAATGTCCTGGGACAAGAGTCACAAAAAGTCAGTCTGCAGATATACTGAACAATTACAAGGCACATGGACTGTTGATGTTTATTGCAAGGGAAATGGAATAAAAAGAATGGGCATTTTGCAATCGTTGTACAAGTTATTGGTGAGATCAGAGCTAGTTGCCCCTCAGACTCTCACCATTTATTCACTGTCATTTTATATTATTGTTCAGTCATGAGATGTCTGCTTCACTGACCATGAGAAGCAGCAGCAGAAGCTGGTAATTTCATCCATCATGTCTGCTTCATTATTCAATGAGATCACAGCTGATCAGATAACCCTCAACTCCACTTTCTTGCCTTATCCCTATAATTCTTGACCTCTTACTGGTTAAAAACCTATGTCAACCTTGACTATAATTAAGCATCTAGCCTGGATAGTCCTCTGCAATAAAGAATACTACAGATTGTCTACCCTCTGAAAGAAACACCATTTTCCTCACATCTGACATCTGGCCAACCACCTACTCTGAGGTTATGCTGTCTGGTCCTAACCTCTCCCACAAGGGGAAACGTAACTACCCTGTGAAGCCCACGAAGAATCTTTTGTGTTTCGATTATTTCTTCTCTTTCTTCTAATGAGGACAAATCCAACCTACTCAACAAAAGGCATCTGGATGGGTATATGAATAGGAAGGGTTTAAGAGGGATATGGGCCAAGCACAGGCAAATGAGACTAGATTAGGTTAGAATATCTGGTGGAAATGATGAGTTGGATCAAAGTGTCTGTTTCTATGCTGTACATCTCAATAACTCAAAAATCATTTACCTTCTCTATTACCTACTTTCCACATTTTAAATAATATTCAACTCTTCTATTCCTGCCAAAGTTCATAAACTCACATTTTCCCACTATACATTCGAATGCCAAGATTTTATCCACTCACTTAATCTGTCCATATCCCTCTGTAAACTGGGTTCTCCTCACCACTTAGTTTTTTGTCATCCCCAAACTTGGCAACAGTATATTTACTTCCCTCGTCCAAGTCATTATATATATTGTAAACAGTAGTGGTCCCAGCATGGATACCTGTGGCACTCCATTAGTTATAGGTTACCATCCTGAAAGTGCCTTCCTTATTCCAACTCTGTCATCTATTGGTTAACCGATCCTTTATCCATGTTAGTATACTACCCCTAACATCATGGGCTCTTATTCATAAACCTTATTTGCACTACCTTGTTAAAATGCCTTATGGAAATTCAAATACATTACATCTACCGGTACTCTTATGTTACACCGCCAAACCGCTAATAAATTTCAGGCACAATTATCCCTGCATGAAGCCATGCTGATACTGCTTGATGTTATTATGTATTTCTAAATACTCTGCTACTACATCCTTTAGGCCAATAAGAACATGACTAACCTGACTATGGCCTTAACTCCAATTTCTTAATTGACCCCTAAAAGTCTGAACATCCTTGGTTATCAAAAGTCGGAATATATTGAAGGCTAAGTCCAGCAATAAACTAGCCTCCACTGTCCTCTGCAGAAGAAAATTCCACGCACTGACAACCGTCTGGAAGATTACATTCTTCATCTCAACTTTAAATGATAGATTTTATTTTTCAAATAGTGCTGCTAGTTCTAGGTTCTCCAAAAAAGTAGAAATATTCTCTCAGCATCTACACTGTCAAGACCCCTCAGAATCTTGTATGATTCAAAAAAATCATCTATTATTCTGTTAGACGCAAACTGCTCAACGTTTCTTCATAAGAAAAGCCCTTTATCCCCAGAATCCTTCTCTGAACTGCTTCAAATGCAAACATATCCCTTCTTAAGTAAGATGTCCTAAGCTGATCACAAGGGTCTCAGTGTGGTTTCAAATTCCCCATACATTTATAGCAAGAATTCTCTATTATATACTTGCAACAGAAACCTTTCTAATTTCTTGCAGTACTTTATTCTAACATTTTGAGATTCATATACAGGGATTTTCAGATTCCTTTAATGCATCATTAATCAGAATCACTCCATATAAATAATATTATGCTTTCCATTTCTTCTTTCCAAACAGGACAACTCTTTTTTTTTCCCTCGCAGGAAACACCAGATGTTAATTTTTTTTCTCCCCCACTCACCTAACTTATCTATATCCCTTTTAGCCTCAATTTATTTTCAGAGCTATTTTTGTATTATCTGCCAATTCAGCTATAGGTACAATCATCCAAGTCATTACTATAAATAGTTAAGGTCCCAACAGTGACTCCTGCAGTAATCCATTGGTTACAGTTTGCCAATTATAAATCCCTGTTTCTGGTTATGGAGCTAATCCTCTATCAATGCTAATATGTCATTCCAACACCATGAGCTCTTACTTTGTGCAGCAAATTCTATGGTCATTTATGTGGCCTTTAGAAATCCAAATGTATGATATTTACTCTGGCTCCCCTTTATCCACTTAAGTTTATTGGATTTCCTTGAAGATTTGTCAAACATTTTGTTAACCCTTATAAACTGATGGTCTCTAATTGTATAACAATTTTGTCAGCTTCGTCCTAAATAATGGATCCCAACATTTTTTCCCAATAACAGATGTTTCACTGACTAGTCTACAGTCTGGAATTAAATAGTCAAGCCATCAGGTCCAGGGGACTTTTCAGTCTTTAGTTCCACTAGTTTGCCTAATTCTAGTAATTATTATTTTCTCCCTCCTTTTTACCATTAGATTTTTTACTATTTTTAAAATGCTTTGTGTTTGCAATTGTGAAGACAGATATCAATATTTGTTCAATGTCTCTAATATTTCCAGGTTTCCCATTTTAAATTACCCAATCTCACATTTTAAGCAATGTTTATCTTACTACTTCCTTTTTATATGTATATAGAAGCTCTTAATATTTTTAAAAGTTTGTGGAAACTTAATGTCCATTTTTATATTTCTTGCTAGTTTTCTCTCAAATTCCAATTTTCTTGCATTTAAATCTTTGCTTCAAAAATTCAACAAAACATGTGAGTTAATATTAATTTTCATACCATCTACATTTTTTTTCTTTCAGTCTTATGTCATCCTTACTTTCTTAGATAGCCACAGATGGTGCAACTGTCTTATAGCATCTCTCCTCAACAGAATATATCTTGACTGAGAATAATGAAATATCTCCGAAAATATATGGCACTGCTTCACTACCATCTTAGTTTTTAAACTTAATTTCCCATTCCACTTTAACCAACTCTGCCTTTACTTAATTTTAAGGCACTAGCTAAAGGCCCAAATTTTCAGCCTCCAACTGAATGTGAAATTCAATTATGTTACAGTCTCACTTACTTACAGGATCCTTCACTATAAGATAATTAATTCTGTCTCATTACACTTTACCAGATCTAAATTTTCTTGCTCCATTGCTGGTTCCAGAACATGTTATTCCAAAAAAAACTGTCCCAATGCAGTCCATCAATTTATCGTCCAGGCTACTTTTACTAATTTGATTCATATCTACAAGATCACAATACCTTATTTCTATACTGCACATTCTACATAATTCTATTTAACTGATCTCCCTGTTGTTCTTTCAACAGTGCCATCAGTATTTCCTTTTATATTTACCTAAGCAGAAAGACAGCACATGGATTCAACATTTCAGCAACTTGTTTCGTAAAGCAGCATTAACATTATTGGGAGTTTTGAGGAAATCAATATTTAGTCAGGAAGCAAAAGGCTATAAAGGAAGCTTTTTAAAAAACTTTTTCCAGAAGAATGAGCTTTGAAGAAATTTCTAAAGTGCGCAAAAAGATATATTATAGAAAGAGAGTTCTAAAATATAGTCATAATTGAAGTGGATGGAAGAGAAATGACCAGAGGGCCAAGGTCAAATTCATAGTAGACAAATTGCAGACAGAAAGTGCCTCTAATGTATAGTGTTGGAGTGCACAGGCAATGTGATTAAACACGCAGTCCCATTAAATTTCTGCATGAAGTAATGTCAGAAAACTGATTAGTATTTAACAAGATGGATCTTACAGATGAGCACAAGAATCATTCAAGGATAGAGAAGTCAGTATAGGTCAACAAAGAATGAATGATGGGCAAGCACAATTTTACATGAGACTAAGGTATGGACATGTGTTTTAGCCAGACCAGAGCTCATGGAGGATGGTGGATTGGGAGCCAAGAAAACATGTGTTACAATCACGTTTGAAGGTGACCAACCACGAACGATTTTTCAGAAATCGAAGTGCATAGCTAGAGATGGATTTGCGTAAAACTGCAGAAATCACTGGAGTGAGTCATGGCATTAGAACAATATCAAATTGGAAGGCTAAACTGTGAATGACATGGTTGAACCGGAGACAATATAAGAAGGGAAATTAACAAAGAAAGGCAAGGCAGGGAATTTGGAAGCATAGGCTGAAGATAATGTCTTTTGTCTTCTTAATGTTAAGGTGGATGGACTCATGACTCACCATATACTGATTGTTGTATATGCAAGCTAATAATAACACCAACAGTTCAAGGGTCAAGGAGAATGTTAAAAAGATAGGATGGGTATTACAAGCAAATACATGACAACTGTACTTTCCATCTGCAGATGCTCTTCAGACAGAAGAAGGAAAACCACCAGTGAAGGCATTATAAAAAATGCAAAGTTAAATTAGGTCAGATATTAAGTCCTTCACGCAGTTTGAACCCAGAGTTTCTAACCAACAGACAAGGGCAGCTACCAAACAAAATGAAATTAAAGGAAGAGTACAAGATGAATCGCACCCTTTACCTTGCTGACACATAATAACAAGTCAAACAGCAACAGTGGAGAAAATATGCTGCTTGACCTCTTTGTGCAAATAAGAAAAAAGTGGCATAATGCAGCCTAAGAAATATAATGGGAATTAGCAGGAAAATGTTCCACTAGTAAGAATCATAACTAGCACAAAAGAAAATGGTCAAGGGTTGTGAGAGGTCACTCATCTCAACTCATCAGTGCAAGAGTCTCCCAAAGTGTTCTTGACCCAACCATCTTCAGCTGCTTTATCAATGATGTTCTCTCCATCAGAAAGTCAGATATGGGGAGCTTCAATTATGATTACACAATGTTCAGTATCATTCATATGTCTCCTTAGAGACTGAAGCAGACCACGTCTAAGGTCAGTTCTTAACAACAGTCATGTCGAACTTGAAATGTTAATTCAGTTTCTCTTTCACTGACGCCACCACATCTGCCGGGTTTCCTCAGTATTTTCTGGGTTTTTTTTATTTCAGAGGCTAGGAATACTGCAGCAGTTAACTTACTTCTTGATTCCCAAACTCTGTCCACCATCTATAAAGGCACAAAGCAAGAGAAAGTGTGATGGAATACTCTGTACATGCCTGGATGGCTGCAGCTCCAACAACACCCTAGAAGCTGGAGATGATCCAGGATAAAGCAGCCCATTTGACTGGCTTTACATCCACAACCTTCTACACGCACAACAGCAGTGCATGCCATTTCCAAGATATAATACAGAAACTCACCAAGACTCCTTAGAAAGCATCTTTTAAATCCATGGCCACAGCCATCTGGAAAGATAAAAGCAGCAAAAACATAGGGACACAGCTCCCTTTCAAACATTCACTATCTTGACTTGGAAACATATTACCATTCGTTCCCCTGTATCTGGATCAAAATCCTGGAACTCCCTTCCTACCAGCATTATTTATGCACCTACACCAAATGGACTGCAGCATTTCAAGAAGGGCAGCTCACCACACCTTCTAAAAAGCAATGGTGGATAGGCAACAAATGCCCAGCCAGCAAAGCCCAAATATCCGGTCAGATTTTCAAAAAAATAACACATTTAACTTTGGAAGGAGTTATGTTCGACTCAAAACATCAATTCCGTTTTATTCTCCACAGATACAGCCACACCTGCCGAGTTTTGCCTGCACTCTGTTTTTATTAATGCATAGGTTAGCAATGATCTGCTCTGGATTGACACATAGTAGTCATATTTAAAAACAGAAAACACTCACTAACATATCTGGAATCCATTTAAAACAAGGGTAAGAGTTAATTGCAGACTTCACAATAGATCAGAAGGAGTCATATTATTGCAGTGCTACAACTGAGCCCTTTCCATCTGGCCTGCACAAAAAGTAACTGAAGTTAACTTTATTGTAAGATAGCATACATGTTACTTTATATTTCAATAAAAATATTAAACCAAAATTGTAGGAATACATATTTAATTATGCTTCCCCAGACAACTTCTCAAATCCTCAGCCAGGCCAATTATCTCCCCAGGTGCTTATTTCAGCAATAGGTCTTGAATACCCTAATTCGATATTCATGCTCATTTTCTCCAGGAGTGCTTCAAATCAACTGCCAAAGATCTGCATGTTCATGAAATCTGAAAAGACCATATGCAACTGTGGGTCATTTTTCACTTGAATTCAATATTGCTGATACTTGATCAAAATATCCTGTTCACTGTTTATACAAGTTTACTCTTGGCATATATTATTACTTAAAAAGAAATTTAATGCCAAGATTGCATGATACCTGTACTTTCACACGATACAAAGTCAGCAGAAAATACTTGCATTGAAAATAAGCATTCACTCAGTAATAACTGAAATTATTCCAACACCAACTCTTTCAACCCACAGTATCAACAACACTCATTGCAATATTCTCCATTAGTTTCATTTTAGACTATCATGTGGCCATACAACATTACTTGCAACAGAGATGGATGGATTTTTCTTTCATATGAACCATTAATGTAATGCCAATATTTACTAAGAATTAAAAATATCCAAATTGTAAATAATTATTACTGTAAGTTAAACAATTGAAAACCTTGTCAAAGTATTTTAGTGATTTATTAAAATTTACTAAATTTTAATCAGTAAATCAGGGCGACACAGTGGCTCAGTAGTTAGCATTGCTGCCTTAACGCAAGGGAACCAAGTTCAACTCCAGCCTCAGACAACTATCTATGTGGAGTTTGCACATTCTTACCATGTCTGTGAAGGGTTTCCTCTGGGTGCTCCGGTTTCCTCAGACAGTCTAAAGATCTGTGTGTCGGTGAATTGGCCATGCTAAATTTCCCATTGTGTCCAGGGATGTATAGGTTGAGTGCATTGGTCATGGGACGAGTAGGATTATCCAGTAAGGGGATGAGTCTAGGTGGGAGCTCTTCAGAGGGTCGGTGTGGACTTGGTGGGCCAGATAGCTTGTTTCCATACTGTAGGGATTCTATGGCTATGGTCTACGGCAAATGGGCTTTGATATAACTATACTGAATTTTCACAAGATCAAAAGTTTTTAGTTTAGAGAGTTAGAACTGACAGGCAGTAGCCAAAAATACAAATCATGTTAACAGAAATTTGTCAACTCGAGGTAGATCATAACCTAATTATTGTACAGCTAATTTTTACAGACATCTGTACAGTGGCAGTGACATTTGAGAGAAGATACATTTGAGACAAGAACTGAGAAGAGAAATGCTCAGCACAGTGCAGCTGACTAAAAAGACTGAAGCTAATGTAACCCCCATTAAGCTATGGTATATAGATGTTGAGAATTGAACTGAGGAAAAATATAATACTCTTTATTATGTAGAAGTGTCCAAATTTTGAAATAGAATGGCTATAACTAAATGTCACTAACTTGGCTCATTATCCGATAATTTAATGGCATATGCCTCATCATTCTACTTGAAAACACCAGGTATATAAGCCATATATCTCCAAAGGCATGCAGATTGTATCAAACAACATATCCCTTCGGTTCTCAGTAAAAGAAACGATACTGACAATGCCCAATCTGCCTGCATGTACAACAGTGGTCAACATTTGCTGGATAATCCTAAATGCACAAAGAATTATGCTAACAAGAAATTTAGGATTATCACTCAGGTTTGTGGTATAGCACACTTGCCTGTACTGGAAGTCATATTTATTAATACACAGGGCCTTGTTATTTGCAAACAGAAAGAACATGAACACACTGCACTTGGATCAACTCAACAAAATAAGTGACAGCTATTCACTGGTTCATTTCTCAGAGCAATAGCCTCACCAATCACAGTTATCTTCCTGGTTTAATACTCAAACTAAAAATAAAGTCACCACAGTTCCAGAGGACTACTGGGCTGCTCTTTCATTGGAGAGACACAATTGATGGTGACTTAACCGGAGGGTCACCACGTCTCAGGTGAGGGGAAGACATTGAAAGGATGGGACCTTTACGGTGACCACAGCCTGATTGTTAACTTTCAAAATCAGCATTAATGTCTTAGCAAATGTACTCAATGCTTTTATCAGATTCCAATTGCCAAGCAAATAGCATTCTTCTCTCATGCAATATAGTCCTTTAATTTTTATGCTTACAAATTGTTCTGGTGAGAACAAGCAAGACAAGCAATGTCAACTTTTAAGCAATACTCAAATCTTAATTTGTTCATACCTCAAAATAGTCTGACCTTATACATTAAAAACATATTGAAAAAATGTTCAGATTTAACTCTTTAAAAAAAAACATTTTCAGTGTGCTATCTTCAACGAAATGCAACAGTACTTCATTTCACCAATACAGTCAAACATGTTTTATGTTTCTTCATGCAGCAGTGTGAAATTCTGGGACATTTCCCCAGTCTTTATTATTTTAGCTAAGGAAACAACAGGTGAGCAGGCAGGCACTGATCAGCCTGAATTTAAGAACATATTGTTTCAATAATTGCCTCATCTGTTGATTCTGCTCTATGAAGAAATGTTGTCCACATCAGCACAAGTTTCCACTGTAGTCTTCCCCAGATATTTCCACATCAGCTTCATGTGGGTGAGCAGCAGGAGGTTACTCAAATTGATTGGCCTCAGTGAGTCTTTTCAAAAAGTAACCAAGAGGATTGAGGAGGGCAGAGCCATGGATGTGATCTACATGGACTTCAGGAAGATTGACAAGGTTCCTCATGGTAGACTGGTCAGCAAGGTCAGATTACATGGAATACAGGGAGAACTAGCCATCTGGATACAGAATTGGATTGAAAGTAGAAGTTAGAGGGTGTTGATGTAGGGTTGCTTTTCAGACTGGAGGCTGTGACCAGTGGTGTGCCATAAGG
Source organism: Chiloscyllium plagiosum (assembly GCF_037043375.1). Lineage (NCBI taxonomy): Eukaryota > Metazoa > Chordata > Chondrichthyes > Orectolobiformes > Hemiscylliidae > Chiloscyllium > Chiloscyllium plagiosum. The sequence continues at coordinate 39,510,829 of NW_028270157.1, forward strand.
ATCAGTGCTGATTTCACGGCTTTAGATCATTTATATAAATGATTTGAATGTGAACATAAGAGGTACAGTTAATAAAGGTTGCAAATGACAGTAAAATTAGAAGTGTAGTGACACGCAAAGAAGGTTACTCAGAGTACAATGGGATCTTGATCAGATGGGCCAATAGGCCAAGGAGTGCAGACAAAGTTTAATTTAGATAAATGAGGTGCTGCATTTTGGAAAGACAAATCAGGGCAAGACTTATACACTTGATGGCAAGGTCCGGGGAACGTTGCTGAACAAAGAGACCATGGTACATTGTTCCTTGAAAGTGGAATCGCAGGTGGATAGAATAGTGAAGGTGGCATTTGGTATGTTTGCCTTTATTGGCCAGTGCATTGAGTATAGGAGTTGGGAGGTCATGGTGCAGCTGTATGGTTGGGCCAGCTTTGGAGTATTGCATGCAATTCTGGTCTCCCTCCCATAGGAAGGATGTTGTGAAACTTGAAAGGGTTCAGAAAAGATTTACAAGGATGTTGCCAGGGTTGGAGGGTTTTGAGCTACTTTCCCTGGAACATCGGAGGCGGAGGGGTGACCTTAGAGAGGTTTATAAGGTCATGAGGGGTATGAATAGAGTAAATTGGCAAGGTATTTTCCCCAGGCTGGGGAAGTCCAAAACCAGAGAGTATAATTTAAGGTGAGAGGGGAAAGATATAAAAAGGACCTGGGGCAGCTTCTTCACACACAGGGTGGTGGATGTATGGAATGAGTTGCCAGAGGAAATGGTAGAGACTGGTACAATTACAACACTTAAAAGGCATCTGGATGGGTATATGAATAGGGTATTTAGCAGGATATGGGCTAAGTGCTGACAAATTGATTTATATAAGATATCTGGTTGGCATGGATCAAAGGATCTGTTTCCGTGCCACATACCTCTATGACTCTACGCTCGGCATCTTGCACAGGTTTAGTTCACTTGAACATAGCATGGTTAAGAAGTTGGAAATATAGCTTCCATCACCTTCTTCCACATCTTTTTCATCGAAAACATGGCCTCTAAAACAGTTGGTTATACTCTTGCTTTCGTGATAGCTATGATAATCTCATAGATCAGGTATAATCTGTAGTTTGACTTTGGATTCCTAATGGGCCACTGATCCACTGGCCAGAGCTTGGCCATGTTATTGGGAGGGAACAACATTAACTTGGTGCTTGAGGTCTGCAATAATGGGGTGCAAGAAGAGTCATTTTTAATGATTATATTCTTGTTTTCTTCCATTGATACATTTTGTCCATTTTTCTAATCCATGCCTCAAGAATTCTGGAAGTCATCCAGGTGATTTTGTTAGCCTTGTATTGTGTGCGCCGAGTTCTTGACGCTCAAGACAACATGGCTTCTTAGACTTCCTATCACAAATAACAGCAGCTGTTCAGTCCACCACATTGGTACAAACCATTGAAGTGGTACAGTCCATGCTTCACTTTCCATACTTTTTTCTTTAAACATAAGGAATGATTTGGTAGAAGACAGTAAAACAGTCTGATTTCATTCGGATTATAAATGTGTCTTGATGCATGCTCACTCAGAATCGAGGCAATACTATTTTGCAGCCAATTATCTGTAATTCTCACAGTGACTGACTACCTGCACTATTCACTGCTTGGAAATGATTCTTTGCTTTGTTTTGAATTGATTCAGCTATCCTTTGTTGCAGGGGAGTTTCTCGTGGCCAATATTTTATGCCAGGGTAAATTATGTTCGCAAGATAGCACCAGAAATGGGAACTTTCTCTGCTCAAGCAGCCTTGAATCCCATTAGCAAACTTTCTTCATCAGGACTGACAGCTTTTCTCAATTTTTCTTGCTGGACAGAATGCCTGCTTGTCAAACCATGACTCATTTTGTTTTCACGATAGTCAAGCACTCTCTGCGCCAATAAGATTGCTTTGCTTTGCAGTACTAATGAGGAGAAAGTGAGGTCTGCAGATGCTGGAGATCAAAGTTGAAACTTTATTGCTGGAACAGCACAGCAGGTCAGGCAGCATCCAGGGAACAGGAGATTCGACGTTTCGGGCACAGGCCCTTCTTCAGGAAACTTACTAATGAGCACTTTTAGTGTCTGGTACCTAGCTTAATAACTGTACTGGTTTCTCACCTGATCAGATAATTAAAGGAATAGTCTATGCATTCAACTTGATACTCAAGTCTTCTATTAAACCTTAATGTTTCAGAAATACTATTAGTTCCAAGACTTTCTTAGTCAAAGGCTTTCAGTACCTCTTCAAAAATATCCACTGCTTCTTTTACCCTGGGCAAACTATAACATCATTGGTTACACAGCAATAACACAGTAGTGTATTTATTCATTCAGTTTCAGAATTACTATCTAACTTGAATGCTTTTCAGTATTCCAAGTGTTTTCTTTCAGTTGCCCATCTTGAAATGAAGTTTTCCTGACAACAGGATATAACTTATTAATGTGATTATATATTTTGCCTGCTTATAAAAATATTTTCACAGTAACACCAGTTCTGTTGCTCTTTGTTGCTGCATTGGATATCTTTCCTGCATTTTGTAGCTAAAATAGTGGATTCCTGCCTTCTCATGGTTGAAGTGGAGAATCCCTGCCATTTTCATAACTTCATCATTATGGACCTCACTGTCTGTGGTTTTAATAAGGAATTCCAACACTTCACTATAAATAAATGATTCTTGTCTTTATCAGAACTCTTACGAAGGATTTCCTGCTTTGTCCTTGGACTGAATAAAGTCTCTCAAACTTGCTTTCCCTGTTAGACCAGGTCTGCTTAAATCCTCTAAGTTGCTCAATGCTATTACGTTGATTAGTCACTTTGCAATGTCCCCAAGTGTACAAACTTGAATAAAATATTTCCTTTGTGGTACTTTGTTCCAATTCTGTTGTCATGAATCATGTTGCAGGTTTGCTGTAATGCTCGATCTGAACTTTAACTTTTTAATTTCTGGCATTTCCAGCTTGGACTGGTGCATCTTTTAGAGCTACCTGGCTAACCTGGCTTTTTTAAGCTTTACTCAAGAAGTCTCCAATGGCTGTTCACTCATCACTAAATTCTGACTCAGGACCACACCCACAGCCTTGCTTTGCAGTTAATAATTACAGAGTTTGTAATTTTGGAGTTAAATTCTCATCCTCCAGAGATTGGTACTCTCCAGGTAAGCACCTATCTTACCAGGTGTGAAATGCTTTTACAATTCAGTGGAATATAATTCCTTGTTCAGGGGTGGCACAAGGTTTTCTTCTATGGCTTCTTAAATTTTTAACTCTTCTCTGCTACTTCGACGTACAAGGACACAATTTAAAGCTCAGTCTGAGGATCTCACTGTGCTGTTCTCCAGGTACAATGAGTCAGATCAAATCCACACCATTGACTACCACACTGCATGGACATGCCAACTCTCTATGCCACATGAGCTATCGTTCATGTCAAAGATTTCATCTTTGTCAAATATAGAAAAATGTGGGGTCTAGGAAAATCACTTCCTAGTCTACCTGGAAGAGTCTCTTGTAACTTATTGCATATGGACAACTATAGGTTTAATTGTCATGATAGATTATGTTCCAGAGACTTTGTAGGGTCTCACCCCTAAGAGATCCTAAGCTGTTCAGCCCAGAGGTTATTTGGCATCACTGTAGGTGGGGATTATGCCACCCCTCGGTATTAATCCTTTCACACAAATATTAAATGCTGAATTATTTGGTAACCAAAGCAGATATTTGGTTGCTCCCAGTGCAATTACTGTTTTTTGATGAGAATTTCTGAATGCATAAGCAAAGACTCAAATCACTGAACGACAATAGAATGCAATCCAATATGCAGATGCACTAGCAATACCGAACATTATGTACCTGCATCACATGCATAATTAGCTTCTTCAGGTGGAAAGGCAAAGGAAATTTCATCCATCCACAGCAAGTGAGTGTCATTAATAACAAGTTTAAATTATCACTTTGGCAACATAAAGATCACTAGATCTATCCCCATGAATTAATAGCAAAAGTATGCATGATATAATATGTTTACCAAACAAACATAAGTTTGCCATGCACATGGTGCAAGGCACCATGGATACGTGTCAGATTATGAAATATAAACAACTTATAGCACCACATTTTACCTACTAAATTCAGGCAATGAGTTATGACTTAACAGGTTCATCTTTCTTTTAAAAGAGTCCAATTTTCCATACTATATATGTACAAAGTCACTCAGTTTTGCATTTTCCAAATTAGGACTCAATGCAAAATAGGTCCAAGCCAAATGTACATTTTACAATAGGTTTAAAAGGCAAGCAGGGCAGAGCGAATAAATTGAAGATTCACCTACCTGTCGAAAATGCTGCCCAGGGGATGGCTGGTGAGACTGACTGTGGTCCCATTTCACCATCTTCAAAGCTCTCTGCTGCCTAAGCATTTTTTAACAAAAAAAAAGTTAAATTTGGCAGTACTGACTTAATTCCCAAATTAATGTTAAAAAGAATGACGAGTCATCAGAATGTATTCAGAATACAGGGCAAATCCAACTGAAAAATGAGAAAGTGCTTAGTTGAAGGTAGATTGGGGCTGACTTGGAACCCATTTTATAAAAAATGAAGCTGAATGCAGTTAGGCATATTTTGATGCAACATTTAAGTTTTGAAAACAGTTGCTCATTCCCCTGTTCCCCTTCCCCCACTCAGTGCAAAACGAGCTTTCAAAACGACACTACAATAGTTGCCAGAGAAATGTCTTATTCTCCCATGTGAGTAGACAGCAAATAAAACAACAGCACCAAGAGTAATTTAAAATTCACACATCTACAATGTTTTTGTGCCATAATACCCTCAAGGCACAGAGTCAATGCTATGAAAACATTTTGTGCTGTGCTGAATAAAAATAATGCCTCCCTGGATGGTTCAGTACGTACATTTACTGTTGCATGTTGCACTAAGCCATACAAGCGAGCTAAGATCACAAATACAATCTGCAGCCTGTGCTGTGGTAGGAGATCGAGTCGGATTGGCTACTACAATTGACTCATTTCTCAAAGATTGGGAGAGAACAGAAGAAAATAGTGAAGATTTCTGAGTAAAGTAGCTCAACTGTATGTCATTATATACTTCAACTATAAAATCTGTTAACTTGCAACAATAATTTGCTTTTCCAAAACTGCATGAACAATTTAATCAATAAATGTTGGGGCCAGTTAAGTGGAGGAGAATCTAGTCAAAGCTTAACTCGAATCAATTTCTATCTGTTCAAGGAAGCTATTGGTCCTGTTTTTGGAACCTCAACAGGCTAACTGCTCAAAAAGGGTCACAACATTCCACTCAGTTGGCCAGGTTACTACAAGGGTCTTTCCGTAAAACTCAAGTGGTAGTCTTCAACAACTTGCTATTCTAATAAGATATCCCACAGTACACAGAGGGGGATGATGAGAAAGATTTCTTTTCATATATAGAAATACTATCAGATGATATAGTTTGCTTTGGCATGCAACTCTTTTTTTCAGACCACTGCATGAATCCCAAACTGATGGAATGAAAGCTCTTCTCTCTGCAATCTGCAAGCATTTTCACCTGAAAATAACTTGAGTAGTTATTCACTTGCTATGCTTTAAAATTGTTTACAAGCTAGGCATTTAACAAAGCAGCTAATGTTTGCCAGCAGAAAAAAAAAGTCCTGCTCGTGTACTAAGTGATGGGATCTAACCACATCACTATGGCAGTGTAAGAAAGGAATTCCCACCTGTGCTATTTCGGAGTTGGAGTCAGCTAATGACAGGAGTGTGTCCCATTCCATACTAAGGGCTCTCTATTATTTAGTAAGCATATTAAAAAAAAGTTCAGATCAAGATCAATTAAAAGCATTTAGCATAAAACATAGCATCCAGAGTCCTTTCTGAAATGAAAGGGCAGTTTACATGCAAGAAAAGTACTTGGTCCTCTCCACAAACAACTCCAGAAGGAATTACCATTCATCTTGTCTTGGTCATTAGCCAGAAGGAGGTGAAAGCAAATGTGAAAGCAATTCTATGTACCAGTTTCTTCTGGGAACTGCAGTAAGACTGCCAAAATCCATTTCAAACCTCCATTGCCTTAAGCTAACTGAGATTTTTATTCCCATCTGTCTGGGCCAAATTCAAAATATGATTGCAAAAGCAAAACCACACTATTTCACCACAACGTACCACCCAGCACTATAATGGTACGTGTTCAATGTTTAACCGAACAGTAAGGCAAGCATCTGAAGCCAAGTATAAAAACTTATTCTGCACACTTCAATACATACCTCAAATCCTCCAAACTCATCATCATCCATCTTCACTGTACACCTGCAAAGATCAAATATGTAATTATAATATCCCATAATATTCAAATAATACATCGGTCAAAAAATATCATATCTTTAAAAGAATTGTATGCATTTTCACTGGACTATCAGAAAATTTAACAAATCTCTGAAGCAGGATATCACAAATATCCCCATGTTCAATGATGGAAGAGCCCAATACATCAGTGCAAAAATAAAGCTGAAGAATTTGCAGCACTCTAACAATATAAAAGTAACATATCAATACAACACAAAAAGCCGAAAAAAACTGCTCTTAGTGATGTACAGATTTGCTGTATGGTCACATACTACACTGACTACAGCGTCAGTTTTTAATTGATCTTTTCCATGTAGTTGGTGAACTTATACATGGTGGTACAAGTAGTACAATATGGCACTCATTTACCTAATGTGAGTATCCACATAAAATAGTCGTTTGCTCACTGAATCATGACAATACAACTTCCAACTTTACATATATCGTGTCTAATCATCAATATAATTATCCAATAAATTAACATTTTATATATATGTGATAACTAAAGATCATTAACAGATGATTTATACAATTAACTTATAATGAACAGAAGTGATTAGTTTATTTAGCATTCTTTGCTCACAAGAATATTCATGGCATTACTTAGGCTGTAGCACATTGTAAAGATGGCATTCATTGCTCTTAGTGATGGGTAGGCATACTGCTCGTGGGACATTGTGGATGTCACACATGATGTCGTAGAAGTTGTGGGTGATGTTGCTAATATTGTGGCACTCGTTTCTGATGCTGTCAATGTTGCACCATTGTTGTTGATGTTGATGATTGTTTCTGTTTTTCCAACTCTGGTATAGATTCAGTATAAATTTTGATCATTCTAATTTGTTTACTGGTTTTGGCCTTGAGGATGTATTGCCTTTAAGTCTCAGTTTCAACAGCAACTATAGCTAGGTTCCACATTTTCATGATTTGTATGCAGAGTTAGTGTTTTCAACAAATCAGCCAAGGTCTTGGAAAACTTGTATAAGTGCTGATGTTTTACTGCCAATGTATCAGTCAGTTATTATCTTATTTCATCCTGGTCACCTAGAGGAAGTACATTCTTTTTAAGAGGTACTTACTCTTACAAGAGTACCTGTTCTTATAATGAAACTGAAAGCTGAAAATCTCCTGAATCTGATGATCTTCAGTCTTGAATTTTGAAAAGAAGAGGCTGCGGAGATAGCAGATCCATTAGTAGTCATATTCCATAATTCTAGATTCTGGAATTGTCCCTACAGATTGGAAGGTACTAAATGTAACTCTACTGTGGAGAAAGGAGGGAGAGAGAAAAAGTTGAACTGCAGGTTTTTTAGCCTGACATCATCATCATCATTATTATTAGTAGTAGTAGTAAAGATGCCAGAATTTATCATCAAGGATGTGATTTGGTACAATCAAAAACATACAGAACATTGGGCAGCCTGATTCTCCTTGTGAATATCTGCAAAAGAAACTTCATGACTGTCCTGAGTCACCTTTCCCCTCTTAGTTCACTGTAAGGAACCTCTCTGTACTGCTACTATAATTTTAATAACTACTTCCTTCCCTTCTGTCCCCTTTTCTGAAAATTCCTTAGATACTCCTACAACTGCCGTAGGTCTCCCATTTAACTTCCAGCGTTTGCATATCCACTTTTATTACAATGGAGATATGTTAACTTTGTTATGTCACTTTTTGGTTCAAGCCATTCTTTTATTCCCCAAAGAAACTGACTGCATGTCAGCAGAAACAATTGAAAAGGAGACATTAAGTCCTGGTCACTTGGGAGGGCAGACCTTGCTTTTTCAAGAGGTGCTAACAGGCACTTACTCTTACAATGCGACTAAAAGCTAATAAATAATCTGGGATCATAACAACATAAACACAAGAAAAACCTATCTTCAATTACAAAGAAAACCAACAATATTCTAGGATGCCGGTGTTGGACTGGGGTGTACAAAGTTAAAAATCACAACACCAGGTTATAGTCCAACAGGTTTAATTGGAAGCACACTAGCTTTCGGAGCGACGCTCCTTCATCAGGAGATTGTGGAGGGCTCGATCGTAACTCAGAATTTATAGCAAAAATTTGCAGTGTGATGTAACTGAAATTATACATTGAAGAATTGATTGTCTGTTAAGCCTTTCATCTGTTAGAATACAGTGATAGTTTCACTTCTTTCATATGTAAGTCACAAAATCCTTTTTTTTTTAAAAGTTGCATTCTCGGGTTAGCTGTTAACAATGGTGATAGCTAGACAATATGTTGAAGATGTTAGCCCCTTGTGTTCTCTGTCTATGACCTGATGTTTAGATTGATTCCAATCTAAAAAGTGAGATAACAGAGTTTTACATAAATTCATGCAGTTTTTGAGCTCAGAGTTCTACATGAATATATGTGGTTTCTCACATGCACACGGACACAGATACACACAGATGCGCACACAGACACCCACACACACCCTTATAGACACACAGACTCCCACACATGCACCCCCTCACAGACTTAAGACACTCTGCACTCACTTTCTCACACTCACAACCCCCACCCCAGACAGACACACACACAGACAGACAAAGACCCACATGCACACATATATATAGTGTGTGGTGAATTTTTTTGGTACTTTTAGAGTTACATTGCACTTTGCTCAAAACCACATACATTCATGTAGAACTCTGAGCTCAAAAACTGCATGAATTTATGTAATACTCTGTTATCTCACTTTTTAGATTGGAATCAATCTAAACATCAGGTCATAGACAGAGAACACAGGGGGCTAACACCTTCAACATATTGTCTAGCTATCACCATTGTTAACAGCTAACCCCAGAATGCAACTTTTAAAAAAAAAGGGTTTTGTGATTTACACATGAAAGAAGTGAAACTATCACTGTATTCTAACAGATGAAAGGCTTAACAGACAATCCATTCTTCAATGTATAATTTCAGTTACATCACACTGCAAATTTTTGCTATAAATTCTGAGTTACGATCGAGTCCTCCACAATCACCTGATGAAGGAATGTCGCTCCGAAAGCTAGTGTGCTTCCAATTAAACCTGTTGGACTATAACCTGGTGTTGTGTGATTTTTAACAATATTCTAGTTCACTTTAAGGCCAAAAATTGGACCCAGGAATTTGCACCGACCAAAGGGTGTATCAAATGTTGTCAATATTAAAATTCCTCATCAAGTTTTATATTCCAGTAGCCATTTCTGACATCATGCATGTTGAAAACCATTCTCGCTGGCAGGGCTGGTGTAGTCTTTTCCAGTATTGGAATAGGGTTGTGATTCCTCTTCATTGCTTAAGATCTTTGGAATTCAAGCAAATTTTCACATATTCATTTGTTTTTTCTGTTATTATGATAATATTTCTCTAATCCTTAGGTTGTGACACCACTGGTCCCTTTTATTTCTTCCATCCTTTGGAGTTCATTTTCAAGCTTTTAGTTCTACTGTTACTTTATATGGGGATTGGATTACTGGATTTTTCAAAACAACCCACTGTATCATCAAAACTCTGGGCATATTTGTACAAGATCTTCATTGCTTCTAATCAGAGGGCATTTTACAATAGGTGTACTACCTTCGATTCTGTGTCAAGTCACGGCTTACTGAAATAAACTGCAGCCCTTCACAACTGCTCAACTGCAGGGTAGTAAAACTATTGATTTGTGTGACAGATTATACAGTTAATATCATTTCTTTTGCATATCCTACTGACTTTGGATGTTGCTAGTTGTTGTCTTTCAGTTTCATCATGTGTCAGCAGGATGTTACTCAGTTTCAGGACATAATTTGCTTGGATAATAATTTTCTTTCAAATTTTCACAAACTCCTGGTATATTCTGAGGGGAGTAATGTTACCTATGCTCAGGTGTCAATCCTCACCTTCATATTTATGGTATAGGCTTATTTTGCATTCTCTTCCTTACCTGGAATATTGTGTGATTTTATTTTACTTGAAATTATCATATCCAGTCATTTGATTCCTAAATCTATGTTGGTCTCAAATTCATCATAATCATTCAGCCTATGGTTCTCATTCACCTTTACTCTGATAATACTTTTACCATATTTCCTTGTCTCAAATTCTATTTCCAGTAATTGAGTTTCTGCAAGTTGCACAACTTGACCCAGATGGTACCATTTCTTCTGTGCTCGTGCCTTTTAGGAAGCTAATGATTGTCAATTAGTGCTTTTGTTTAAACTTCTCAACTGCCTTTATATCATCAGCTTCCCAATTCACTCTGGCCTGAAACTGAGTTTGTTGCTGTGGCTGCAGTAACAGTGTCACTGCCCTGGATTGGGAGGCCTGGGTTCAAGTCCCACCTGCTCCACAGGTGTGTAATAATGTCTCCAAACAGTTCAGTTAGAAAAATAGGTTCACCCAGCTTTTTCTCTATCACAAATTTGTGTTTACTTTTACCATCTAATTCAGCATTATAGCCATTTAAATTGTTTGGGTTTTAACTGTCTGACATCCTTCACCACCATAGAGACATCCAGTGCGACCATGTCATGTCTTCTAGTCACCACAAGGTTAAAAATAATCCACATTGAGTTTTAAAAGTATAGATTTTCCTCGAGTGTATTTTTGCTACTTTGCCTCTGATTGGTGGGCTGAGCATTGTTGCTTGACACCTGACTGCAGAACAGCAATAAAATATGGCATCCTGGATGTACAGCTGCATAAGCATTGATTCCTAGGTCTTTATAAAAATATAACAGAAAAAGTTTTTTCCTCAAAGATAATTCACTACCCCAAGTGAGGGAGGTGCAGGGGTGATAACCACAGAAAAATGGGTACTCACTTGTTTACCCCAGAAGGGATCAGGGAAAAGGGGTGACTATCTGTAAACCCAGGAAAGGGGAGAGGGCACTTATCTATTTACTCCAGGAGGAGATTATCCTGGGAGGGGTATGTAAAGGGGATGGGGAGGGATGCTCACCTTTTTACTACAGGGGAGTTGCCAACCTGTTTAGCCCAGGAGGGAGATGGGGAGGGATTGCTCACCTGTTTACCCCAAGAGGAGCATGTGAATAAAGAAGAGATACTCAACCTGTTTGAGATGGGGAGGGGAGATATGGAGCTCAGCTGTATACCTCAGGAAGGAAAGGGGTTGCTCACCTGTTTGAGATGGGGAGGGGAGATATTGAGTTCATCTGTATACACCAGACAGGGGAGGGGTTGCTTACCTATTTGAGATGGGGAGGGGAGATATTGAGTTCACCTGTATACACCAGTAGGGGAGAGGGGTTGCTCACCTGTTTGAGATGGGGTGGGGAGATATTGAGTTCACCTGTATACACCAGTAGGGGGGGAGGGGTTGCTCACCTGTTTGAGATGGGGTGGGGAGATATTGAGTTCACCTGTATACACCAGTAGGGGGGAGGGGTTGCTCACCTGTTTGAGATGGGGTGGGGAGATATTGAGTTCACCTGTATACGCCAGTAGGGGGGAGGGGTTGCTCACCTGTTTGAGATGGGGTGGGGAGATATTGAGTTCACCTGTATACACCAGTAGGGGGGGAGGGGTTGCTCACCTGTTTGAGATGGGGTGGGGAGATATTGAGTTCACCTGTATACACCAGTAGGGGGGAGGGGTTGCTCACCTGTTTGAGATGGGGTGGGGAGATATTGAGTTCACCTGTATACGCCAGTAGGGGGGAGGGGTTGCTCACCTGTTTGAGATGGGGTGGGGAGATATTGAGTTCACCTGTATACGCCAGTAGGGGGGAGGGGTTGCTCACCTGTTTAAGATGTGGTGGGGAGATATGGAGCTCACCTGTATATCCCAGGAAGGGGAGGGGTTGCTCACCTGTTTACCATAGCAGGAGCATGTGAGTGGGAGAGGATCGCTCACGTGTTTATCCAAAGAGGGATGTGTGAATGGGAAGAGGGTACTCACCCTCGTTACCTGCGGCCCCTGTACCTGCCCCGTGCTCGCGAGCCTCGCGCTGGCCGTTACGACGGTTCCGAGCTCGCGGCCTCCCAGCCGGAAGCGTTCGCAGCCAACGCGGTGCGTGCAGTTGTACACGTGGCCAGCTCTGTTCGGGAAAAGCAGCTCCCTCGTTTACTTCCAGCGTCGGTGATCAGAAAATTACACCAAACGAAAGGAGACAAACGAATCTTGCTCTTCGATTCGGAAAATAAAATGTTGCCGAAAATTCCAGAGTTTGTAATACTGCCCCCTTCAGCTACTTTCAAAAAAACACCAAGGGCCGTACAGGCATCAGACTCGATCGCGTTTTCAGAATTCAATGTAATTCCAATATTCTAGAAATCTGAAATGATAAAAGAAGCAGAAAACGCTGGAGATACTCAGCATTTCATTCAGAATTTGTGGAAAAAGAAACAGAATTAATGTTTCAGCTCCAGGATCTTGAGATTCATTTGGCTGCCGATTTGGAAACTTTTCATAAATCTGAAAAACAAACATTGAGAGCAGGTTTACACTTCAGAAGTGGGTGGACAGGCTACACAACGGAACTGAGGAATCGTGGAACAGCAAAGCTTAACGTATCAGATGAGTTTACTATATTCGAGCCATATTCCAACTATGCCACATCTAATATGCAGTACGGGAAAAAATGTGATCAAACTGGAATAGTTGCGGAAGAGATTGACAAAAATGATAGCAGGAGTTACAAATTTCACTCCGAGTTCAAGTTTGGATGTGTTGGGTTGTTTGTTTTGTAACAGAAGAGGTTTCAGGAAAACAAAAACAAATTGCTGGAAAAGCGCAGCAAATCTGGCAGCATCTGTGGAGAGAAACCAGAGTTAACGTTTCGGGTCCAGTGAGTCTTCTTCAGAATTGAAAGCGGCTCGGAAAATTAGTTTTTTTTATGCAGAAGATAGGGTAGGGGGAGAGGGTAAAGAGTAAATGATAGATAGATATACAGCCCAAGGAGAAAGAAAAGTTGGACAGACAAAGGAGTGGATAACCATTACCTTAAGAGCATGAACAGCTACTAATGGAGACTGTTAGTGGCTAACAATGGGTTGTGTGTAGTAGCAGACCATGTGATAACAAGGCCTGGTGTGGGGGATAGTGGTAAGGACATGGAGGAAGGTGACTCAAGCCTAAAATAGTTGAAGTGATATTGAGCCCAAAAGGCTGCAGAGTTCCCAAGCAGAAAATGAGGAGCTGTTCTGCCAACTTGCACTGAGCTTTGCTGGAGCACTGAGCAAGCCTGAGATAGAAATGTTCGCCAGAGAACACTATGGTATGTTGAAGTGATAGCCAACTGTAAGATCAAGGTCGTTTTTGAGGTCAGAACGTAAGTGTTCTGCAAAGTGTCACCCAATCTGTACTTTGTTTTCCCAATGTATTGTGAGCAGAAAATGCAGTAGACTAGATTGAGTGAAGTGCAGATAAGGTGCAACTTCACCTGGAAGGTGTGTTTGGGCTCTTAGACATTGAGGAGGAAGTGTTACATATTACCCCCTTCCCAGCCATGCTTGGATGTATCCTCCTTGCAAATCCTGCTGTCTTCTTCACAATTGTGCTATGCTCTTGTCCAGACCTGGACCTGGACATCTCCCTGTTTTAAAAAATTCTCAAGGTCAGGTTCGTAGGAGAGTAGTCTGACACAGAACAAACGACCAAGAGGCGAGTCTGCTAGAATATGAGCATTTTATTCCCCGCAGCGTCGCCACAACCAGGTCTCTCAAACTTACAACGGGTCTGGCTTATACTCACTCTACATGTTACCGGAACTGGGAGCCGTCAGTTCTCGTAGAGCGGTTGCCAACAACCCACGCTCGGCGGTTAAACGTAACCCCGGAGCAGACTCCCGGGTCTGGCTTATACTCACTCTACATGTTACCGGAACTGGGAGCCGTCAGTTCTCGTAGAGCGGTTGCCAACAACCCACGCTCGGCGGTTAAACGTAACCCCGGAGCAGACTCACCGAACTGGAGACTTTTCCAGCTGATATACTCTTTTCCAGATATAAACATTCATGTGAACAGCAGAGCAAGGCTAAAAAACACATTCCATTCTGGTTACATACAGATAAGAAGATTCACACGGGGAGGTGTGTAATAAGATTCACACGGGACTAAGCAACACCTCCATTCCGGTTAGATTCACACATGTATTGGGACATAATTTTTAACCGTTTCACCACACTCCCTGAGCTTATTAAAGCTACTGCTTGGAGTAAAAACTATTGAGCCAACAGAGTGACAATGACCATTTCCTGGACTGAAGAGGCATGGGCCCGCTAAATAAGAACACCCCCACTAGACGCCTGACTGTGGCAAGTTCCTTTGACTGGTATGGGAGGCTTAACCTTCTGTGCTGGGACCTTTAATTATCTTTATGGACTTAAGTGAGAACTAAGACATTGAGATATTACTGACTGATCTGTACATGCAGTATGTTTGCCACATAAACTATTGTGGCATGTGGAGCAGGTGTAAGATTGACATAGCACACTGCTGCACAGCAAAATGTCCATCCCCGAAACAGCAAGTAAGAAGCCAAGCTGCCTGTTTCTGTTACTGTGCTAATTGATTTTGATTTGATTTATTTATTGCCATGTGTACCTTGTTACAAAATACAGTGAAAAGTGTTGTATAGCGTCACCACTCTCTGGCACCATCTTAAAACAGAAAAATAAACCAAAAGATAGAATATAAAGGCAGAAACATTAAAAAATAAAGTGTCTAACTTAACAGTCTGTGTTAAATGCTCCGTCATGGGCTATGGGCCTGGTGACCAGGCATGAGTTCCCTTTGCTTCACCATTGCTGAAACGCAAGTTGCCACTCTTTGACGCCATCTCGCCTCCATCGAAACCCTCACCACAATGAATTCTCACTGGACCTTGCTAATGCAGAGGCCACCAATTCCATTGGGTATTGCATCAGCCCAAACATAACTCCACCACCATGAGTCTGCTTTGGGCCCACCTCTGATGCAGCTGCTGATGATGCCATCTGGTCCCATACTGGGCTCAAACTCGCCTCCACAACCTCCTCCGTGAATCTGTGCTAGACATAGATGACGTCAAGAATCCAAACTTGCCTCCACAGCAGCAACCATGAGTCAGTGCAAGGACTACCTCAATGATGCAGAAGCCACTGGGAACCCAAACTTGCCTCTGACACCGCGCATCCGCACTGGTGGGCCTACATGCCACTGGTGATGCTGTCACTGCAATCAATCTCTTCACCAAGAGGTAAGTAAACTAAAATAGAAGAGAGAGAAAAACCGAGAAGAGAGACAAAAAAGAAAAGTGGAGAGAGTGGATGAGCCCCACACACAGAAGCCCTACTCTGCCACCATCTTGCTGGATGTTACTGGAATTGGTAAGGCAACGCAAGACAGGAATGTTGTGAGCATGCATGTAGGTGTTAAGGGAGTAAGCACTAAGATCAAATGCACATTCCTGAGATGCAATCTAGTCCAGTTTGTGAACTGGGTACCTGTCCCTGTGCACAAAGTATCCCCACTGCAGACTTTCAATGCTAATTGATGATGTAATCTGCAATGCAAATTTCTGCTTCCGGGATGCAACATCAGGACTGTATGTGGCTGGTGAACTTTAATCATGCCGTCAGCTGCAGTTTGATCATAGGCAACATGAAAGTTATTCAGAGAAAGCAGCAAGCTGAATCTACCAGGTACCCATTCTAGTTTCTTTATTGAGTTTTCCTGTCAAACTTGTTTGGCATTTTAATAAAATTGGATCCTGAATATTAATTAGGCAAGTTTTGGCATTGAAAGTTTTTACCAAGCGTTAGTCTCCTTCAGATGTCACTTGTCCACTGTCTACTGGCGTCATCTATGTCTGGTGCGAATGTTACCACGCTGCCTTTGCAAAACATAAAAGATAGATTATCTCAATGTTGAGATGGGCCTCTCTGGATTTATTGTCCAATTCTGCCACACATCTCAACATAGTCTGCATTATTCAGACCCCTACAGGATTCTGCACAGAGAGAGATCAGGTGGAAGGGTAATATAGGAGGTTGGGAGGGAGCGAGAGAGAGATCAATATCAGGGAATGGGTAAGAAAGAGCAATCATATGCTAGAGAGAATACTTGGGGGAGGGAGAAGGCTTGATCAGGATAGAGAGAGATCGAGGGTAAGAAAAGAAAAGAGACTATGGGGTAGAAATAGAGACTAGGAGCAATTAAGAGCTTAATGGGAAGGAAGGAGAGAGAGACACCTGAGAAGAATGAGAAGGATACTGGTTACATGGCAAAAAGGCATTGGGTGCCCACCAGGAAGACTAGTAGCAGTGCGGGAGTCTCCTGTGGGCTTTCCCTTCTCAAACAGATATCCTGTGTTGGATGCTGTTGGGGGCTGACCTCTCAGGGAAAAACAGCAACAACAAAGATGGTGCACCATGGTTGGCTCTGCTACACAACAGGGGGGGAAAAGACTGGGAGAGCTTTAAGATAAGAAACTTGATTGCAAGAGGAACTGACAGGTGGTCCTGAGGCAGTAAATGAGAATATCTTGAATGGTATGACACCTTCCTGATGCCAAGGTTAGGGATGTCTCAGAGTGATGCAGGGCATTCTGAATGGGAGGGTGAACAGCCAAGTAGTTGTGGTACATGTTGATATCAACAACATGGGTTAAAAAAGGAAATTAGGTCCTGCAACAGGAATTTTGAGAGTTCGGTAGTAGATTAAAGTGAGGACTACTAGGATTGTAATCTCTAGATTATTTCCAGTGCCACACACTACTGAGTACAGGAATAGGAAGACAGCTCAGATGAATGCATGGCTAAAGTGATAGTGTGGGAGGGAGGTCTTTAGATTTTTGGATCATTCAGACAATTTTTTGAGGTAGATAGGACCTGTACAGGCTGCACTGGTTGCACCTGCACTGAAATGGGTCGAATATCTTTACTAGGAGGTTTGCTTGTGCTATTGGACCACTTTAAAATTAATTTGAAAGGGGATTGGGGCACAGAATAGATATAAAGTCAGGAGCAAGGTTAAATCAGATATAGAAGGAATACTAGGACAGTCCTGCAGGCAGAAAAAACATGGACATAAGACACATGAAAGTTTCAGAAAGCTAAATTGTACCTAAGTTAAAAATGACATAACACCAGGTTATAGTCCACCAGGTTTGTTTGAAAACAACAGCTTTCGGAGAGCTGCTCTTTCATCAGGTGGTTGTGGAGTATAAGATCATACGACACAGAATTTATAGTAAACGTTTACAGTGTGATGTAACTGAAATTATATATTGAAAAAGGCCTGGATTGTTTGTTAAGTCTCTCATCTTTTAGAATGAACATGTTGGTTTCAGTTCTTTAATATGTAAATCACAGAACATTTAAAAGTTACATTCTGAAGTGAACTTTAACAATTGGTGTCACGTTAGCCCAGATAATGCATTTAAGGTGTGAGCTGCCCAGTGTGAGACTGTCTGTGCTTCAAAGGTCAGACTGATTCTAATCTAAAAAATGGATTTACAGAATCTTACATGAATTCATGCAGTTTTTGAGCAAAGCAAAATGTAATTCACCCCACATTTGTACCTAATTTTAGTGCAAGGAGCCTGACTGGTAAAATGGATGAACTTACAACATTGGTTAGATGTGGGAATATGATATCACTGCAATCACTAAGACCCTGGTTGAAAGAAGGGCAGGACAGACAGCTCAACATTCCAAAACATAGAAGTTTCAGGCAAGATGGGGATATAAGAAAGGTGAGGGCATTGCATTTTTGATGAAGGAGACCATTATTACAATAATGAAAGAGGATGTCTTAGAAGGTTCTTCACATGAGGCCATCTAGGTAGAGCTTAGAAATAAAAAAAAAGTGATCACTTTGCTGAAATTATATTATAGACCTCCCAACAGTGAGAGGGAGATAGAGGAGCAGATATGTAGGCAAAACACAGAAAGGTGTGAGAGGAATAGGATTACAGTAATATGAGATTTCAACTTTGTTAACATTAACTGGGATTGCCTTAGTGTGAAAAGATTAGATGGGGTGGAATTTTTAAAGTGCATCCAGGAGACTTTTTTTGTGCCAATACATAGATAGTCCTACTGGAGGTGGGACAGTGCTAAATCTAATCCTAAGAAAAGTAGTACAGTGAGATCTTAGGGCAAGCGTATTCCTTTAAGAGTGAAGGGCAAGGGCAGCAAGTCCAGGGAACCCTGGAAGTCAAGGGATATCAAGAATTTAATAAAGAAAAAGAAGGAAGCAGATTTTGTTCGATACAAAACATTAAAAAACAGCAGAGATGCTACAAAAGTACAGAGAAAGTTGGGGTAACCCTAATCGCATTGCTTAATGAAGAAATTAGGAGCACAAAGAGGGGACAAAAAATATCTTCAGCAGATAGGATTAAGGAAAACTACCAAGGTATTTTATAATTATATTAAGAGCAAGGGGATTATCAAGGAAAGATTGAGGCCCTTTAGAGACCAAAGGGTTGATCTCTGCATGGAGCCAGAGGATGTGGGTCGGATCCTCAATGAATATTTCTCATCTGTATTCACAAAGAAGAAAGATACTGTCACTTGAGAATTCACTTGGGATGGTGAGATTCTAGAGCATGTTAAAATTAATACAGAGGAGGTATTAGATGTTTGGGCGAATGTGCATAAAGCCCCAGGGCCAGATATATCCCAGACTGCTATGGGAGGCAAGAGAGGAGATTGTCAGGGCCCTGGCGAAGATATTTAATACTTTACTGGCCACAGGTGAAATACCACAGGTGGATAGCTAATGTGTTTCCTTTGTTCAAGAAGGGCAGCAAGATAGGTCAGATAATTACAAATCAGTCAGTTTGGCATCAGTGGGAGGGAAATTATTGGAAAAATTTCTGAAGGACAAGATTAATCAACACTTAAAAAGGCAGAGATTGATCAGAAATAGCTCGGGAATTTGTTGGAAGGAGATCCTGTCTAACTAATTTAATTGAATTTATTTGCAATGGTGACTAAATCTATTGATGATGGTAATGCTGTTGTTGTGGTTTACAAGGACTTCAGTAAGGCCTTTGACAAGGTCCAAATGTAGGAGCATATGGGATCCAAGGCAAGTTGCAAACTGGATTCAAAATTAGCTTGCAAGTAGGATGCAAAGGGTCGGGAGTTATCTTTTTCATTGGAGGTCTGTGACCGTGGTGTACCACAGGGAACTTTGCTGGGACTGTTGCTGTTTATTGCGTACATTAATAACTTGCATGAGAATGTATAAGATATAATTAGTAAGTTTGCCGATGACACAAAGATTGGTGGTATTGTTGATAGTGAGGAGGATGGTCTCAGTCTACCATCTGATATTGATTTGTAGGTAAATTAGACAGAGCAATGGCAGGTGGAGTTTCATCCTGAAAAATTTGAAGTGTTTTGGGAGGTCTAATATCAGAAGAACGTACACATTGAATGATAGGTCCCTAGGGAGTAAGAAAGGGAGATTTGTGTACAAATCCATAGATCCCTGAGGATGTTAGCACAGATAGGTGGAATAGTGGAGAAGGCATACTGGATGCTTGCCATCAATAGCCAGGACACAGAATATAGGAGCAAATAAGTCTTGTTACAACATTATAGAACATTGGTTCAGCCACAAATAGAGCACTGTATGCAATTCTGGTCACCACACTATCAAACGTACATGATTACATTTGGAGAAGGTGCAGAGCAGATACACCAAGATGTTGCCTAGCATGGAAAGTCTCAGTTACGAGGAGAGTCTGGATTTGTTTTCACTGGAGCAGAGAGGGGTGAGGGGGGACATTCTATTAAGGTATACGAAATTATGAGAGGCATTGATTGGGTAGATCATGAGAATCTTTTCTCGATGGCAAACATGTCTTGACCAGAGGGCATAAGTTTAAGGTGAAATGTAATTGGTTCAGAGGGGATCTGACAAAACGTTTTTTCACCCAGAGGGTAGTGTAGTATAGAATGCGCTGCCTTAGAGGGTGGTAGAGACAGGTACTCTTGCAACATTTAAGAAGCATTTGGATGTGCAGTTAAAATGCCAGGACATAGTAAGCTATGGACTGAGCGCAGGTATTTGGAATTAGTATTGTTTGTTGGTCAGCCTAGACACAGCATGCTCTATGCTGTTTTACTCTGCGAGAGGGAGAGTTAAGGGAGGAGAGAGAAAGATCAGAGGTCAGAAGGAGAGAGGTTGTATGGAGAGAAATCAAGGAGACTGATTACTGGGGTACAGAAAGAGAGAGATCAAGAGCGAGCGAGATTAATGGGTGAGATTGAGCAAGAGAGAGATGGGGTGGAGAAATCAATGAGAGAGAAACTTCAGTGGGACTGATTGTGGGGTACAGAGAGAGATTGGGGGAAACACTGTCAGAGGAGACATCAGTTGCAGATCTAAGGGCTGGGGGTAGGGGTGGTGAGTAGAAATCAGCAGTCAAAAAGATCAGATTCTCAAGAACCAACATGCATTTCAACACATTCAAATCTCAATTGAAATTGCCATTTATTTAATCCTTAAAATGTTATGCATTTAAAAATGGTAAAACATGCTCCGCAAATGATTTTACATTAAGAACATGTGCAAATACTGGCCTGATCTTTTTTTTCCTTCTGGAGGCTAACAATAGGTCCAATTGGATGAATTTGCTGGTTGGCGGTGGAATGAAGTGTGAGCTACAAACTGTAGAACCATAAACAGAATGATGTTTCATGTGGCCACCTGCGGAATCATAACTGACATATAAGAAGATGGTCATGGTTGTTGGATGTCAGTCATCTCAGCTCCAGGACACCTCTGCAGGAGTTCCTCAGCATAGTGTCATATGCCCAACCATCTTCAGCTGCTTCCATCAATTACCTTCCCTCCATCATAAGATCAGAAGTGAGCTGATTGCACAATGTTCAACACTATTCATGACTCCTCAGCTACTGAAGCAGTCCATGTTCAAATGGAATAAGATCTGGACAATGATCCAGGCTTGGGCTGACAAGTGGCAAGTAACATTCACACCACACAAATGCCAGGCTGTGACCATCACCAATAAGAGGCAATCTAATCATTGTCCCTTGACATTAAAAGGTGAACATCCTGGGGGCTACCATTGACCAGAAACTCAACTGGATTCACCACATCAACACAGTGGCTAGAAGAGCAGGTCAGAGGCTAGGAATATTGCCGAAGCAACTCATCTCCTGACTCACCAAAGACAGTCCACCATCTACAAGGAACAAGTCAGGAGTGTAATGGAACACTTGCCACTTGCCTTGTTGAGTGCAACCCTAACAACACTCAAGAAGTTTGACACCAATCAAGACAAAGCAGCGTGCTTGATAGACACTACATCCATGAGCAACCATTCCCTCTACCATTGACGCTCAGTAGCAGCTGTATGTATTATCTGCAAGACATACTGCAGAAATTCACTAAAGATCCTCAGACAGCACCTCCAAACCCACAACCACTTCTATCTAGAAGGCCAAGGGCAGCAGATTTATGGGAACACCGCCACTGTCAAGTTCCTCTCCAAGCTGCTCACCATTCTGACATAGAAACATATCACCATTCCTTCACTTTCAAAAGGATGTTCATCTTTTAATGTCAAGGGACAATGATTAGATTGCCTCTTATTGGTGATGGTCACAGCCTGGCATTTGTGTGGTGTGAATGTTACTTGCCACTTGTCAGCCCAAGCCTGGATCATTGTCCAGATCTTATTCCATTTGAACATGGACTGCTTCAGTATCTGAGGAGTCATGAATAGTGTCTATCCTGTAATTCCCTCCCTAATAGTATTGTGGATCAACCCACAACAGGTGACTGCAGTGGTTCAAGAAGGCAACTCACCACCACCTTCTCAAGAGCAACTAGAGAGAGGCAATAAACGCTGGCCAGCCAGCAATGCCCACATCCCACAAATGAAACAAAAATGTACGTGTCCATCCATGTATATGAACCAGAAACATCTCCAGAACACGCATCCTGAACAACCCCACCACTCTGTGGCTGAGCACTTCAACTCCCCCTCCCACTCCACTAAGGACATGCAAGTCCTGAGCTTCCTCCACCACCAAATCCTAGCCACCCAAAGAATGGCGGAAGAACACCACATCTTCCGCCTTAGAACCCTCCAACTACATGGAACCAATGTTGATTTCACCAGTTTCCTCATTTCCCTTCCCCCCACATTATCCCAAATCCAGCCCTCTAACTCGGCACCACCCTCTTGAACTGTCCTACCCACCTATCTGCTCTGACCTATCACCATCGCCCCTCACCTTCATCAACCTATCGCATTCCTAGCTGCCTTCCCCGCAGCCCCTCCCCCTCCAATTTATATCTCAGCCCCCTTGCTGCACCTCCCCTCCAACACATTCCTGATGAAGAACTTATGCTCAAAATGTCGCCTCTTTTGCTTGACTCAGAAAAACAAAAAGACAGGTGTACATGTTTACACCATACTATGTGATCCATGCACTGTCTACTAAAAATACTACACAGTACATAACGAATCAGGAGGCATTAATAAAAATCCATGACACAATATTGCTATTGTTAACTGATATGTAGAACCTTGTTCAATTTGGTCTTATTTTCTCATCTGGTGAACTATACAGCATTGAAGGGAAATCAAATTGTGCTAGCTGTAAATGATTGAGTGCTGCCATTTACTTTTGCTCCCAATAAAAATTACAATTCTGCCATTTGATAGAGTGTTGAGAAGTCAAATTATAGCAGATTGTTCGTCAGTGCAAGCAATGTCAACTGATTGTTGGAAGATTGCGTTTCAACATAAATGAGATCAAGTGATCCCTGAATTATTATTTTTAAGATCAATTGAAAGCTGCCAAAAATGAATGATATCAAGGTTTATTGAACATTTCTGGTAGAAATGTGATGGCTAATACTGCTTTTAGATGACGTTACCAAGAAGCAAAATGTAGCTGTGAAGTTGGAGGCATCCAAGCATGGATCCTTGGGGGACCCTAGATGTAATAATGCAGGAATACAAAGAGAAGATGTTGCAAGCATTTCTTTGACTTTGATTAAATAAATAGGAATGGAACCAGATGAGAGCAGGCTCACCCAACTAGATAATGCTAAAGAAGCATTGATGGAGAATTGTGATCAACTATTTTAAAGGCTGCAGACAGGTTGAAAAAGATGAGAAAGGAGAATTTACATTATCACAGTCACATTTATTGTGATTCATAACATTTTTAAGAGCTGTTTTATTAATATTGTTGAGGTGGAAACCTGTTAGGAGGGATTCAAGGATTTTGGAAAGGAAAGGAAAGTTGGAGATGGAACAGTATTTAGCAGTGGATCTATATGAACGTTGATGATTCTATTGAGGCTGCTTCCTGAACTCAAAAATGTAACAATGTTGCGTTCAATTTCCGCTCCACCCTAGTGTTCACATAACCCATCTCCAGAGTCTTATATTACCTTCCTCAACTTGCCTATTACCATTTTGGATTAAAGCTTTTAATTATCTACAGTAATTGCACGAACTGCCAGACTTCCTCCCATCAAAATTGTTGTACAGACAATATTCCATTCTCCCAGTTGCTCAGTCTTCATAACCTTACATACCAGTGTTTCCAAAATGCCTTCCATTTTCCTCAGCTAATGATTCTCCTTCACAGTGGTTGACAGCACCTCTGATGATGTTGACTAATGTTCCATATTTCTGCTCTTACCTTCAGTATAATGCTACCACTTGACACCATCCCTTCCCTGTACCCTTTTAAAGGACCATTCCCTCCATGGCACGTTGGCCCACTGCTCAGTCTCAACCAAACCCATTATCCCCTTACCACGGTCATTCCCTGCGCAAATGTAAGAAATGGAACTTTTGCCCTTTTTATCTTCTTCCCATATCCAGGCCCTCTATCCTTCCAGGTCGAATAATGCTTCTTTCAATTTAGTAAGTTGTATTCTTGGATCGTGATGCAATTTCTTTTCCATTGGGGAAGTAAATTACATGTTGAGGTTTTGCTTTGTGGAATGCCTATGTTCATTCTATATGAGACCCTGAGTTTCTGGTTATCTTTGCATTTTGCTTGCAAGAAGTGGGAGGTTTTTTTGTAGTCATTTTATACCATGATACTGTGAATGGTTGAACATATGAAAGGATAAGCAATGTTTTCACATATGGCATTGGATTGATGCGGTGTAAGATGTGGAGAAAATGATAGGCATTTTTATTCAGACAGGCAGATGGTAGTTGGAAGAAGATGATGAAGATTAATCCACAAAGTGTAGCTCCCAGACATGGTACGGTGGGAAGAAGTTTATCAGCTTCAAGAAAATTGTTAGGATCAGTGAGTATGATTTCAAACAGCTATCCACTGCTTAATTCACTACACCCGATCGCCCACTAATAATCTCTAGCAGTCGGTACCCTTCAGTTAAATGGGTTTACTTCACCTTCACACATTCATGTTACAATCCACTGGGGTAGCATGCTGTAAATTGACTTATTTTAAGTCATTTGACAAAAGTTACAGGTAAACAGATATTGACAGTTGGCATATAACACTACTAACTAAAACTCTAATCCCCTTTTCAACTGCACATTACATACACACACACAGACAAACAAATAGAGAAAGTATAGAATTGCCAGAGATAGAAAACACTGGAAAAACAGTTCAATGGTCTTTGCCTCCTAGTACAGATGTTGAGATGATTCTTCCTCAGTTAACAAAGCCTTTTGTTGCACTTTTCTGGGAGCTTCCACTGGTTTGTAAGAAGTACAGAATGACTGATTTACTTGAAAAATGTTTCAAAAGTCACAATTCACAGCAACTGCTGCAGAAAAGGAGACAGGTTTTCTTCAAGTTTAAACAGAGTTTTATTTAACTGCTGAGAACAGGCAGCTTCTGCAGGGAGAACAACTGTGCAAACTTCTGTATCTTTCTCTCTTTCTGTGTCAGTGTCTCTGTAACTTGTTTCCAGTTCTGACCTACTTAATTAGGTGAGAGTCAAGACTGTGGTGATGGAAAAGCACAGCAGGTCAGGCAGCATCCAAGAAGCAAGATAATCAAGAAGCCCTTTATCAGGAATGAGAATTGTGAGCCAAGGGGGTGGAGACATAAATGGGAGGGGGTGGGGCTGGGGAATGGTAGCTGAGAGTGCAATAGGTAGATGAAGGTGGGGTAATGGTGATAGGTCAGAGAGGAGGGTGGAACAGAGAGGTTGGAAGGAAGATGGACAGGTCATGAGGCAGTGCTGAGTTGGAAGGTTGGATCTGGGATAAGGTGGGGGGAGGGGAAATGAGGAATTTGGCAAAATCCACATTGATCCCATGTGGTTGGAGAATCCCAAGGCAGAAGATGAGGCGTTCTTCTTCCAGGCATCAGGTAGTTAGGGTTTGGCAATGGAGGAGCCCAAGGACTTGCATGTCCTTGGCAAAGTGAGGGGGTTGGGGGTGGGGTGGGGGGTGGAGAGATGGGTGGGTGGTTGGTCGGTGCAGGTGTACCAGAGATGTTCTCTGAAGTGATTTGCAAGTATTCATCCTGTCTCCCAAATGTAGAGGAGACCGAATCAGGAACAATGGATACAGTAAATGACATGTGTGGAAGTGCAGGCAAAACTCTGATGGATGTGGAAGGCTCCTTTGGGACCTTGGATGGAGGTGTAATGCAGGTTTTGCAATTCCTGCGGAGGCAAAGGTGGGAGCCTTCCACATCCATCAGAGGTTTGCCTATATCCGTTGCTCCTGATGCGGTCTCCCCTACGTTGCGGAGACAGGACCCCGACTTGCAGAACACTTCAGAGAACATCTCTGGGACACCTGCACCAACCAACCCCACTGCCCCGTGGCCAAACACTTTAACTCCCCTCTTACTCCGCCAAGGACATGCAGGTCCTGAACCTTCTCCATCGCCAAACCCTAACCACCCTACAACTGGAGGAAGAACACCTCATCTTCCGCCTTGGGACCCTCCAACTACACAGGATCAATGTGGATTTCACCAATTTTCTCATTGCTCCCACCTTATCCCAGATCCAACCTTCCAACACAGCACTGCCCTCATGACTTGTCCTACCTGTTCATCTTTCTTCACACCTATCCACTCCATCCTCATCCCACCTATCACTATTACCCCCACCTACATCTACCTCATCTACCTATCACACTCTAGCTACATTCCCCCCAGCCTCCTGCTGAAGGGCTTTTGCCCAAAATGTTGATTCTCCTACTCCTCGGATGCTGCCTGACCTGCTTTGCTTTTCCAACACCACACTCTCGATTCTGATCCTTTGCATCTGCAGTCCTCATTTTCTCCTAGTCAGTTAGGTGAGAACCAATCGACTTAAATTATAAACAATTCATCAGCTACTGAATGTCTACACATGGCAGGAACAACAGCAACAACAACCAAGTTCATAATGGATATCAAATTCCCTGTTGTGAAATTATGCAACCATCCGAGTAAGTCTTTTTCTTATGCATAAAAAGAATTCTCTGTCATTACAGAGAACTATATTGCAGAACGTTCACTGGCATTTTTTCAGGTGAAGTTTGCACATAATAGAAGGCAGAAAAGAACAGGAGGAGGGCAAAGTATCTTCATGTTTTCTACTCCTCAGAAGGCAAAAATGTTGGCTATCACTAAATGTGCATTGCTGATTCTGTCCACTGATTAGATAGTTGATGTGTGCATCAATCCTCCTTCCCTTGTCCACTTTTCCTTCATCCAATAATCTCTTCTGACTCACAAGCTCCAGCTGGCATTAGCAGACATATCTTCTTTTCCCTCTCTTCATCAAAACCAAACTCTTCACCTTTTCAGTTTGGATACATGACTTGAAATCTTCCCAGTCAGATAAAAAAGTCAGTGAAGATGAAGTGACACCATCACTTGATCTTCAACTCAAGAGTGACATAAATTTTAGAAGCTTACGTAGAGGAAGCATCGTCATTGGGTGAGACATTGGAAATAAGTAAGCAGGAGCCAGGGAATAAAGAATAAAGCACTTGCTGGATCACTGAAGGATGGGGGTCACTCACTCATTCTAATTCAGTGGAGTCAAATAAGGACATAGATGTGTCAGGTTTCATAAGAAGACATTGAGTAGACACAACCCGATGCCTGATGTACTGAGAAGTCTGTCAATACGTCTGCGCAAAATGTCAAGGGATCTGTAAGAATCTGATACCAATTCCACAATTGGAACAATTGTAATCTATTCATTTGGCCATTCTACATATTGTTATAAAAACATATAAAATACAGGATCTGAAATTTTCATTGCATCTAAGGACAATCTACTGTAAGAAGTGTTGAGCAAGAAAAGTTTATTTCTTGGACATGCACGTAACATTCTAGGTGATGCCATTGATATCACAATGAAATGTTAAAGAATTTTACATATCTTTGTACCAGATGGAAAATTTGTGCAATCACAATAATTTCACCTGTGCCCTAAAGAAAAACGTTGGGTCCATTCAGTTTTCTTGTGCAAACATCTTGGGGCATTTCACCGCCCATTCCAATTATGTCCTAAAATTAATTATCACTAAAGGATGCAAGTTCAATATATTCAATTCTATGCTTCATTAAACAGTTTTAAATATAGCCTTTCTCCAGGGACAATAAAAAAGTTGGTATGGATTCCCTCAGGAAAAGATGACTCACTCAACGTCTAATGTTTTATAATAAGCACCTTTCAATTCACATCACAACCACTAATAATAGCGGAAGTACTTGGCAGCAATTAAATAGATATTTACACATGCTTTTATCTCTGTGAGCTTTTGAACTACAGTTAAAATTAGGGTAAAGACTGTAGACATGAGTACCTGATGTACAGATAATTTAGTTAATTTCCCCTTTACCTTTTTTAATCAAATGCTGTGACCTTTTAGATCAGTGTGGTAAGAGCACAGTGATGCCATTTTTTAATGGGGCTATCTTTGATTGTTCCAGCTGCACCAAAACTGCTGCTATTACTGTTCTTTAAACATCAAATTGCTATTTTAAAGGCAAATGCAATTAATTTTCAAAACATAACTATCTCAATTTAGTTCAGAAAAAATATCTTTGAAAATATGAGCACAAAGACCCTACCCCAGCAGCAAGTCATGGGCAAAATCACTACGTGCATACATAAGTTTGAAGAATAAGAGGTGATCTAATTGAAACATATAGGATTCTTAAGGGACTTAACAGGGTAAATGCTGAGAGAGTGTTTCCCCTCATGGGAGAGTCAAGGACCAGAGGGCATAGTGTCAGAAAAAAAGGGGTGCCAATTTAAGACTGAGGTGAAGAGGAACTTATTATTTCAGAGAGTTCAGAGTCTTTTGAACTCCTTGCCAAAGACAGAGCTGTGGAAGCAGAGTCATACAGCATGGAAGCAGACCCTCTGGTCTAACTAGTCCATGCCAAACATAATCTCAAACTAAACTCGTCCCACCTACCTTCCATATCCTAACCACTTGGTGTGTGAAAAAAGTATTTTCTCACAACACCCTTGCTTCATTTGCACAGCATTTTAAATTTATGTTCTCTTGTTCGTATTTCTTTTGTAATCAGGAACATCTTCCTACCTAGTCTGTCTAGTCCACTCATGATTTTGAAAACCTCTAACAAATCTCCTCTCATCCTTCTTGTCTCCAAAGACAACAGTCCCAGCTTCTTCAACCTGTCATCATAACTGAAGTTTCCTAGAAGCGTTCTTGTAAATCAGTTCTGCAATTCTTCCAATGCATTTGCATCTTTCCTATAACGTGGCACTCACAATTGTACACAATACTCCGAATGAGGTCTAACAACTGTCTTGTAGAAATTCAACGTCAATTACTTGCTCTTGTACTGTATGCCCCTGTTAATAAAGACTGAGAACACTGTTTCCTTTATCAACTGCTCTCTCCATCTGTACTGTCACCCTCAATAATCGGTGCACATACGCGTCCAAGTCCCTCTGCTCCACCCATTTAGAATTGTAATCCTTATTTTATGTTGTGTTTCAATGTTATTCCAACTAAAGTGCATTCCTCACACCCTGCATTTGCCACCCGATCCTCTAGTCCACCAACTTGTCAATGTCCTTTTGGAGTTCCACATTGTCCTCCTCACAGTTTACAATTCTTCTAAGTTCAGTGTCATCTGCAAACTTTGAAATTGTTCCATGCACAGCAAGGTCGAGATCATTAATATATATCAGGAAAAACAAGGGTCTCAATACCAACTACTGGGGAACTCCACTATAAACCTTCCTCCAATCCAAAAAATATCCAATGACCATTACCCTGGTTCCTATTGGCCAATTTAGTATTCAAGTTGCTACTTTTTTTAACTCCTAGTTGATTCCTAGTAAACATAATTGTTGAGAACAACTTTGCAGAAATTATAAATGACTTACAATCTCTTTAAAATTGCTTTTTTTCTAGTATTTCCTGGTGATGCCATGAGTGATTGAGATAGATCCCTGGGAATCAACCTCCACTTTTCCAACATCCCAAAATATGAAGATTTAATGAGACTACCAAAAAATCCCAATTTGCCACTGACTGATTGTGACTCAGGATAAAAGTACACCACACAGGTTTCTTCAACAACAATAACAAATGACTCTATTTCATGCAACATCTGTAACTTTAACAAGAATAGCAAAATAATGGGATTCCTACATATTTAACTTTAACTTTACCTCTTTTAAAATTCATACACAGACATACAAAAAAAGACAAAGGTATAATTATCAGGAGTGGAGGGGGGGAAATTGTAGTCAGGAAAACTCAGTTCTGTATCACCAGTCCCAATCACAAAACTTGCTGGGTTGGTTTATTTCGATTCTTCAATAATCCCTCCTTGTTATCTGCATAGTGATGGTTAATCTGTAGTTCATTGGTTGCTTGCTTGGATCCAGGGTACTTTGGGTTTTAGACTTATTCCTTTTGGGATTTCCAAATGTAGTTTTTCAGCATGTTTGACAGGAAAATAAAGAGCTGGTTTACAGGCAAAGGAAAGAGAGAAAGATCTTTGGAGGTCTTCCTTCTTTCTGATTCAACTCTCTCACAGGATATGTGTTAAACTACAACCTGACCAATCATAGGCTTTTTATTATACTGATCTCTCCTGTACCCATAATAACTGGTGTAGTTTGTCTGGACTCAATGTCCCTAACACATTAGCTTGTTTCATATACATCAGTAAGCTTTACTTGATTTCCAAGCTAGAAACAATTCTCTGCATTTACTCCTCTTTATAGAAGTAGTGTCCATTTTTCACATTTTCAGTCTGTAGTCCAAAAATAAAAAAGACCTAGAACTCTGTGGGAAGCTGGGCAAGTGATTGCTGGGCCCATTGCTGACATATTGGATCATCGATAGTCACAGGTGAGGTGCAGGAAGACTGGAGGTTGGCTAATGTGGTGCCACTACTTAAGAAAGTTGGTGGGGAAGAGCCACTGAACTATAGACCGGTGAGCCTGACATCAGTGGTGGGCAAGTTGTTGGAGGGAATCCTGAGGGACAGGATTTACATGTATTTGGATAGGCAAAGATTGATGAGGGATCGTCAACATGGCTTTGTGCATGGGAAATCATGTCTCACTAACTCAATTGATGTTTTTGAAAAGTGATGAAGAGGATTGATGAGGGCGAGCAGTGGACATAATCCATATGGACCTCAGTAAGGTGTTTAACAAGGTTCATAATGGTAGACTGGTTAGCAAGGTTAGATTACAAAGAATACAAGGAGAACTAGCCATTTGAATACAGAACTGGCTTGAAGGTAGAAGACAGAGGGTGGTGGTGAGGGGTTGCTTTTCAGACTGGAGGCCTGTGACCAGTGGACTGCCACAAGGATCAGTGCTGGGTTCATGCTTTTCATCATTTATATAAATGATTTGGATGTGTATAGTTAGTAAGTTTGCAGATGACACCAAAATTGGAGGTGTGGTGGACAGCAAAGAAAGTTACCTCAGAGTACAATGGGATCTTGATCAGATGAGCCAATGGGCTGACGAGTAGCAGATGGAGTTTAATTTAGATAAATGTGAGGTGCTGCATTTTGGAAAAGCAAATCATAGCAGGACATACACTTAATGGTAAGGTGCTGGGGAGTGTTGCTGAACAAAGAGACCTTGGAGTGCAGCTTCATGGTTTCTTGAAAGTGGAGTCTTAGAATGATAGTGAAGAAGGTGTTTAGTATGCTTTCCTTTATTGCTTAGAGCATTGAGTATAGGAGTTGGGAGGTCATGTTGCAGCTGTACAGGACGTTGGTTGGGACACTTTTGGAATATTGTGTGCAGTTCTGGTCTCTCTCCTATAGGAAGGATGTTGTGAAAATTGAAAGGGTTCAGAAAAGATTTACAAGGATGTTTCCAGGGTTGAAGGGTTTGAACTATCGGGAGAGGCTGAATAGGTTGGGGCTATTTTCCCTAGCGTCGGAGGCTGAGGGGTGATCGTAGAGAGGTTTGTAAGATCATGAGGGGCATGGATAGGATAAATAGACCAAGTCTTTTCCCTGACGTGTGGGAGTCTAGAACTAGAGGGCATAGTTTAGGGTGACAGGGGAAAGATTAAAAGGGACCTAAGAGGCAACTTTTTCATGCAAAGGGTGTTGCATGTATGGAATGAGTCGTCAGAGGGTGTGGTGGAGGCTGGTACAATTACAACATTTAAAAGGCATCTGGAATGCGTACACAACAGCTCGTGTTCTCCAATGTCCTGTCATTTGTTGCCAGTGATCCTTTCCATCCACTTGCAGCAACTACAGGAGGTGAGGTCAGAGATAGTGCTCATCAGACTCAGGTCTCAGGCATGTCTACTCCTTCCAGCACCAGGTCTTCATCAGCATGGCCCTGGAAGAGATGACTGAGAGTGTGTTCACTGTGCTTCATGAGGGGTCTACCCATCACATTTTCTGGATGGTGGACCACATGCAGTGTCACCCATGCAAGTATGTGGGGAACAATATCAAGAATTGCCCCACTTGTAAAGTGATCAAAGCCACATCAATGGTTGCTGGTGGAACAGCTGTGCCTGCACCCCACCCTGCGAGGCAGGCCTAACCTAGAAATCGCTCTGGCAGGAAGGGGGTGAGTGTCCAGGCAGAAGGAAGGCACAATGCAACACAAAATCACCTAGAAGTAGACCTCCATGATGCATCCTCTTATATTCAGATGCCTGTAGTGTTACCCCAAAATCCAAGTACGAAAACGCCCCTGTGGCCACACCTACCTCCCCCTGGCACAGTGATCCCAAGTCCTATCCCCAGCCCTCACACCTCAGGCACAGTGATTCAGAGGCAGATCTACATAGCTCAGCACAGTGATCCCAATCCATGTCCCCAGGCCTGACACCTCAGCACAGTGATCCTGAGCCGAGTCTCTAGCCCTCATACCTCAGCACAGTGATCCCAAGACCCGATCCCTAGGCCTCACATCTCAGCACTGTGACCCTGAGCCAAGTCCCCAGCCCTTACACCTCAGCACATTGATCCCAAGCCCAGTCCCCAGCCCTCACACCTCGGCATAGTGTTCCCAAGCCCAGTCCCCAGCCCTCAGACCTCAGCACTGTGACCCTGAGCCAAGTCCCCAGTCCCCAGCCCTCACAGCTCAGCACAGTGATCCCGAGCTCTCAGCCCTCACACCTCAGGCACGGTGATCCAGAGGCTGGTCTCCATAGCTCAGCACACTGATCCGAAGCCCTGACCACAGCCCTCACACCTCAGCACAGTGATCCTGAGCCTGGTCCCCAGCACTCACACCTCAGCACAGTGAACCTGAGCCCCGTTCCCAGCCCACACACCTCAGCACAGTGACCCTGAGCCGAGTCCCCAGCCCTCACACCTCAGCACAGTGATCCTGAGCCGAGTCCCCGGCCCTAACACCTCAGCACAGTGATTCTGAGCCCAGTCCCCAGCCCTCACACCTCAGCACAGTGATCCTGAGCTAAGGCTCCAGCCCTCACACCACAGTGCAGTGTTCCCAAGCCCTGTCCCCAACCGTCACTCCTCAGCACAGTTATCCTGAGCCCGGTCCTCAGGCCTCACGTCGCAGCACAGTGATCCTGAGACTGGTAACCAGGCCTCACATCTCAGCACAGTGATCCTGAGCCCGGACCCCAATCCACAGGCCTCACATCTCAGCACAGTCATCCTGAGCCTGTGCCCTAGCCTCATATCTCAGCACAGTCATCCTGTGCCCGGATCCCAGCCATCATACCTCAGCACAGTGATCCTGACTACGGTCCCCAACCCTCACACCTCAGCACAGTGTTCCTGAGCCCAGTCCCCAGGCCTCACATTGCAGCACAGTGATCCTGAGCCCAGTCCCCAGCCCTCACATCTCACCACAGTGATCATGATCCCAGTCGCTAGCCCTCACACCTCAGTACAGTGATCCTGAGCCAAATCCCCAGCCCTCATACCTCAGCACAGTGAACCTGAGCCAAGTCCCCAGGCCTTACACCTCGGTGCAGTGATCCTCTGCTCAGTCCCCAGCCCTCAACATCAGCACGGTGATCCTGAACCTGATCTGCAGCCCTCACACCTCAGCACGGTGATCCTGAGCCTGATCCCCAGCCCTCACACCTCAGCACAGTGATCCTGAGTCGAGTCCCCAGCCCTCACACCTCAGCACAATATTCCTGAGCCCGGTCCCCAGCCCTCACCCTTCAGCACAGTGTTCCTGAGCCCAGTCCCCAGCCCTCACATTTCAGCACAGTGATCCTGAGCCCAGTCCCCAGCCCTCACACGTCAGCACAGTGATCCTGAGCCTGATCCCCAGCCCTCACACCTCAGCACAGTGATCCTGAGCCGAGACCCCAGCCCTCACACCTCAGCACAGTGATCCTGAGCCCAGTCACTAGCCCACACACCTCAGCACAGTGATGCTGAGCTCCGTCCCCAGGCCTCACATTGCAGCACAGTGATCCTGAGCCTAGTCCCCAGGCCCTCACACCACAGTGCAGTGATCGTGAGCCCAGTCCCCTGCCCTCACGCCACAGTGATCCTGAGCCAAGTCCCCAGCCCTCACACCTCAGCACAGTGATCCTGAGCTCGGTCCCCAGCTTCCTCACCTCAGCACAGTCATCCTGAGCCCGGTCCACAGCCCTCACACCTCAGCACAGTGATCCTGAGCCCACTCCCTAGCCCTCACACCTCAGCACAGTGATTCTGAGCCCAGTCCCCAGCTCTCACACCTCAGCACAGTGTTCCTGAACCCAGTCCCTAGCCCTCACACCTCAGCACGGTGATCCTGAGCCTGATCCCCAGACCTCACACCTCAGCATGGTGATCCTGAGCCTGATCCCCAGCCCTCACACCTCAGCACAGTGATCCTGAGCCGAGACCCCAGCCCTCACACCTCAGCACAGTGATCCTGAGCCCAGTGCCCAGCCCTCACACCTCAGCACAGTGATCCTGAGCCCGGTCCCCAGGCCTCACATTGCAGCACAGTGATCCTTAGCCGAGTCCCCAGCCCTCACACCTCAGTCCAGTGATCCTGAGCCAAATCCCCAGCCCTCACACCTCAGCACAGTGAACCTGAGCCAAGTCCCCAGGCCTTACACCTAAGTGCAGTGATCCTCTGCTCAGTCCCCAGCCCTCAACATCAGCACGGTGATCCTGAGCCTTATCTGCAGCCCTCACACCTCAGCATGGTGATCCTGAGCCAAATCCCCAGCCCTCACACCTCAGCACAGTGATCCTGAGCCCAGTCCCCAGCCCTCACACCTCAGCACAGTGTTCCTGAGCCCAGTCCCCAGCCCTCACACCTCAGCACAGTGATCCTGAGCCAAATCCCCAGCCCTCACACCTCAGCACAGTGATCCTGAGCCTGGACCCCAGGCCTCACATCGCAGCACAGTGATCCTGAGCCCAGCACCCAGCCCTCTCAGCACAGTGCAGTGTTCCTGAGCCCAGTCCCCAGCCCTCACATTTCAGCACAGTGATCCTGAGCCCAGTCCCCAGCCCTCACACGTCAGCACAGTGATCCTGAGCCGAGACCCCAGCCCTCACACCTCAGCACAGTGATCCTGAGCCCAGTCACTAGCCCACACACCTCAGCACAGTGATGCTGAGCTCCGTCCCCAGGCCTCACATTGCAGCACAGTGATCCCGAGCCCAGTCCCCAGGCCCTCACACCACAGTGCAGTGATCGTGAGCCCAGTCCCCTGCCCTCACATCTCGCCACAGTGATCCTGAGCCAAGTCCCCAGCCCTCACACCTCAGCACAGTGATCCTGAGCTCGGTCCCCAGCTTCCCCACCTCAGCACAGTCATCCTGAGCCCGGTCCACAGCCCTCACACCTCAGCACAGTGATCCTGAGCCCACTCCCTAGCCCTCACACCTCAGCACAGTGATTCTGAGCCCAGTCCCCAGCCCTCACACCTCAGCACAGTGTTCCTGAACCCAGTCCCCAGCCCTCACACCTCAGCACGGTGATCCTGAGCCTGATCCCCAGCCCTCACACCTCAGCACAGTGATCCTGAGCCGAGACCCCAGCCCTCACACCTCAGCACAGTGATCCTGAGCCCAGTGCCCAGCCCTCACACCTCAGCACAGTGATGCTGAGCCCGGTCCCCAGGCCTCACATTACAGCACAGTGATCCTTAGCCGAGTCCCCAGCCCTCACACCACAGTGCAGTGATCCTGAGCCCAGTCCCCAGCCCTCACATCTCACCACAGTGATCATGATCCCAGTCCCTAGCCCTCACACCTCAGTCCAGTGATCCTGAGCCAAATCCCCAGCCCTCACACCTCAGCACAGTGAACCTGAGCCAAGTCCCCAGGCCTTACACCTAAGTGCAGTGATCCTCTGCTCAGTCCCCAGCCCTCAACATCAGCACGGTGATCCTGAGCCTTATCTGCAGCCCTCACACCTCAGCATGGTGATCCTGAGCCAAATCCCCAGCCCTCACACCTCAGCACAGTGATCCTGAGCCAAGACACCAGCCCTCACACCTCAGCACAGTGATCCTGAGCCAAATCCCCAGCCCTTACACCTCAGCACAGTGATCCTGAGCCTGGACCCCAGGCCTCACATCGCAGCACAGTGATCCTGAGCCCAGCACCCAGCCCTCTCAGCACAGTGCAGTGTTCCTGAGCCCAGTCCCCAGCCCTCACATTTCAGCACAGTGATCCTGAGCCCAGTCCCCAGCCCTCACACGTCAGCACAGTGATCATGAGCCTGATCCCCAGCCCTCACACCTCAGCACAGTGATCCTGAGCCGAGACCCCAGCCCTCACACCTCAGCACAGTGATCCTGAGCCCAGTCACTAGCCCACACACCTCAGCACAGTGATGCTGAGCTCCGTCCCCAGGCCTCACATTGCAGCACAGTGATCCTGAGCCCAGTCCCCAGGCCCTCACACCACAGTGCAGTGATCGTGAGCCCAGTCCCCTGCCCTCACATCTCGCTACAGTGATCCTGAGCCAAGTCCCCAGCCCTCACACCTCAGCACAGTGATCCTGAGCTCGGTCCCCAGCTTCCCCACCTCAGCACAGTCATCCTGAGCCCGGTCCACAGCCCTCACACCTCAGCACAGTGATCCTGAGCCCACTCCCTAGTCCTCACACCTCAGCACAGTGATTCTGAGCCCAGTCCCCAGCCCTCATACCTCAGCACAGTGATCCTGAGCCAAATCCCCAGCCCTTACACCTCAGCACAGTGATCCTGAGCCTGGACCCCAGGCCTCACATCGCAGCACAGTGATCCTGAGCCCAGCACCCAGCCCTCTCAGCACAGTGCAGTGTTCCTGAGCCCAGTCCCCAGCCCTCACATTTCAGCACAGTGATCCTGAGCCCAGTCCCCAGCCCTCACACGTCAGCACAGTGATCCTGAGCCTGATCCCCAGCCCTCACTCCTCAGCACAGTGATCCTGAGCCGAGACCCCAGCCCTCACACCACAGTGCAGTGATCCTGAGCCCAGTCCTGAGCCCTCACACCTCAGTCCAGTGATCCTGAGCCAAATCCCCAGCCCTCACACCTCAGCACAGTGAACCTGAGCCAAGTCCCCAGGCCTTACACCTAAGTGCAGTGATCCTCTGCTCAGTCCCCAGCCCTCAACATCAGCACGGTGATCCTGAGCCTTATCTGCAGCCCTCACACCTCAGCATGGTGATCCTGAGCCAAGACCCCAGCCCTCACACCTCAGCATAGTGATCCTGAGCCCAGTCCCTAGCCCTCACACCTCAGCACAGTGTTCCTGAGCCCAGTCCCCAGCCCTCACACCTCAGCACAGTGATCCTGATCCAAATCCCCAGCCCTCACACCTCAGCACAGTGATCCTGAGCCTGGACCCCAGGCCTCACATCGCAGCACAGTGATCCTGAGCCCAGCACCCACCCCTCTCAGCACAGTGCAGTGATCCTGAGCCCAGTCCCCAGACCTCACACCTCAGCACAGTCATCCCGAGTCAGTCCCCAGCCCTCACACCTCAGTGCAGTGATCCTGAGCCAAATCCCCAGCCCACAGACCTCAGCACAGTGACCCTGACACCAGTCCCCAGCACTCACACCTCAGCACTTTGAACCTGAGCCAAGTCCCCAGGCCTTACACCTCAGTGCAGTGATCCTCTGCTCAGTCCCCAGCTCTCAACTTCAGCACAGTGATCTTGAGATGAGCCCCCAGCCCTCACATCTCAGCACAATGATCCTGAGCCCGGTCCACAGGCCTCACATCTCAGCACAGTGTTCCTGAGCACGGTCCCAGGCCTCACATCTCAGCACAGTAATCCTGAGCCTGGTCCCCAGGCCTCACACCTCAACACAGTGATCCTGAGCCCGAACCCTTGCCTCATATCTCAGCACAGTCATCCTGAGCCCGGATCCGAGCCCTCATACCTCAGCACAGTGATCCTGACCATGGTCCCCAGCCCTCACACCTCAGCACAGTGATCCTGTGCCCGGACCCCAGGCCTCACATCGCAGCACAGTGATCCTGAGCCCAGCCCCCAGCCCTCACACCACAGTGCAGTGATCCTGAGCCCAGTCCCCACACCTCACACCTCAGCAGAGTGATCCCAAGTCGGTCCCCAGCCTCCACACCTCAGCACAGTGATCCTGAGCCAAGTCCACAGGCCTCTGACGTCAGCACTGCAATCATGATCCCAGTCCCCAGCCCTCACACCTCAGCACAGTGACCCTGACCCCAGTCCCCTGCTCTCACACCTCAGCACAGTGAACCTGAGCCAAGTCCCCAGGCCTTACACCTCAGTGCAGTGATCCTGAGCCCGGTCCCAGGCCTCACATCTCAGCACAGTGATCCTGAGCCTGGTCCCCAGGCCTCACACCTCAGCACAGTGATCTTGAGCCCGGTCCCCAGTCCACAGGCCTCACATCTCAGCACAGTGATCCTGAGCCCGAACCCTAGCCTCACATCTCAGCACAGTCATCCTGACCAAGGTCCCCAGCCCACACACCTCAGCACAGTGTTCCTGAGCCCAGTCCCCAGCGCTCACACCTCAGCACAGTGATCCTGTGCAGAGACCCCAGCCCTCACACCTCAGCACGGTGATCCTGAGCCTGAACCCCAGCCCTCACACCTCAGCACTGTGATCCTGAGCCTGATCCCCAGCCCTCACACCTCAACACAGTGATGCTGAGCCCGGTCCCCAGGCCTCACATTGCATGACAGTGATCCTGAGACCAGTCCCCAGCCCTCACACCACAGTGCAGTGATCCCAAGCCCTGTCCCCAGCCCTCACACCTCAGTGCAGTGATCCTGAGCCAAACCCCCAGCCCTCACACCTCAGCACAGTGATCCTGAGCCAAGTCCCCAACCCCCACACCCTAGCACAGTGATCCTGAGCCACATCCCCAGCCCTCAAACCTCAGTGCAGTGATCCTGAGCCCAGTCCACTGCCCTCACATCTCACCACAGTGATCCTGAGCCAAATCCCCAGCCCTCACACCTCAGCAAAGTGATCCTGAGCCAAGTCCCCAGTCCTCAGCCCTCACACCTCAGGACAGTGATCCTGAGCTGAGTCCTCAGCCCTCACACCTAAGGCACGGTGATCCAGAGGCTGGTCTCCATACCTCAGCACAGTGATCCCAAGCCCTGACCCCAGCCCTCACACCTCAGCACAGTGATCCTAAGCATGGTCCCCAGCCCTCACACCTCAGCACAGTGATCCTGAGCCAAGTCCCCAGCCCACACACCTCAGCACAGTGATCCAGAGGGGAGTCCGCAGCCCTCACACCTCAGCACTGTGATTCTGAGCCGAGTACCCGGCCCTCACACCTCAGCACAGTGTTCCTGAGCCAAGTCCCGAGCCCTCACACCTCAGCACAGTGATCCTGATCCTGGTCCCCAGCCCTCACACCTCAGCACAGTGATCCTGAGCCTGGTACCCAGACCACAGCCTCACACCTCAGCACAGTGATCCTGAGCCAAGTCCCCAGCCCTCACTCTCAGCACAGTGATCCTGAGCCCGGACCTCAGTCCACAGGCCTTACACCTCAGCACAGTGATCCTGTGCCCGGATCCCAGCCCTCATACCTCAGCACAGTGATCCTGACCACGGTCCCCAGCCCTCACACCTCAACACAGTGTTCCTGAGCCTGGTCCCAGCCCTCACACCTCAGCACAGTGATCCCAAGCCCTGTCCCCAGCCCTCACACCTCAGTGCAGTGATCCTGAGCCAAACCCCCAGCCCTCACACCTCAGCACAGTGATCCTGAGCCTGGTACCCAGACCACAGCCTCACACCTCAGCACAGTGATCCTGAGCCAAGTCCCCAGCCCTCACTCTCAGCACAGTGATCCTGAGCCAAGTCCCCAGCCCTCACACCTCAGCACAGAGATCCCAAGCCCTATCCTCAGCCCTCACAGTTCAGCACAGTGATCCTGAGCCTGCTCCCCAGGCCTCATCCCACAGCACAGTGATCCTGAGCCCAGTCCGCAGGCCTCACAACTCAGCAAAGTGTTCCTGAGCCCGGTCCCAGGCCTCACAACTCAGCACAGTGTTCCTGAGCCCGGTCCCAGGCCTCACATCTCAGCACAGTCATCCTGTGCCCGGATCCCAGCCCTCATACCTCAGCACAGTGATCCTGACCACGGTCCCAGCCCTCACACCACAGCACAGTGAACCTGAGCCCAGCCCTCACAGTCATCCTGAGCCTGATCCCCAGCCCTCACACCTCAGCACAGTGATCCTGAGCCAAGTCCCCAGCCCTCACACCTCAGCACAGAGATCCCAAGCCCTATCCTCAGCCCTCACAGTTCAGCACAGTGATCCTGAGCCTGCTCCCCAGGCCTCATCCCACAGCACAGTGATCCTGAGCCCAGTCCGCAGGCCTCACAACTCAGCAAAGTGTTCCTGAGCCCGGTCCCAGGCCTCACAACTCAGCACAGTGTTCCTGAGCCCGGTCCCAGGCCTCACATCTCAGCACAGTCATCCTGTGCCCGGATCCCAGCCCTCATACCTCAGCACAGTGATCCTGACCACGGTCCCAGCCCTCACACCACAGCACAGTGAACCTGAGCCCAGCCATCACAGTCATCCTGAGCCTGATCCCCAGCCCTCACACCTCAGCATAGTGATCCTGAGCCGAGACCCCAGGCCTCACACCTCAGCACAGTGATCCTGAGCCCAGTCGCAAGCCCTCACACCTCAGCACAGTGATCCTGTGCAGAGACCCCAGCCCTCACACCTCAGCAAAGTGATCCTGAGCCAAATCCGCAGTCCTCACACCTCAGCACAGTGATCCTGAGCCTGGACCCCAGGCCTCACATCGCAGCACAGTGATCCTGAGCCCAGCCCCCAGCTCTCATAGCACAGTGCAGTGATCCTGAGCCCAGTCCCCAGACCTCACACCTCAGCACAGTCATCCCGAGTCAGTCCCCAGCCCTCACACCTCAGTGCAGTGATCCTGAGCCAAATCCCCAGCCCACACACCTCAGCACAGTGACCCTGACACCAGTCCCCAGCCCTCACACCTCAGCACTGTGAACCTGAGCCAAGTCCCCAGGCCTTACACCTCAGTGCAGTGATCCTCTGCTCAGAACCCAGCTCTCAACCTCAGCACAGTGACCTTGAGCCCAGTCTCAAGCCCTCACATCTCAGCACAGTGATCTTGAGGTGAGCCCCCAGCACTCACATCTCAGCACAATGATACAGCGCCCGGTCCACAGGCCTCACATCTCAGCACAGTGTTCCTCAGCACGGTCCCAGGCCTCACATCTCAGCACAGTAATCCTGAGCCTGGTCCCCAGGCCTCACACCTCAGCACAGTGATCCTGAGCCCAGTCAGGCCTCACACCTCAACACAGTGATCCTGAGCCCGAACCCTTGCCTCATATCTCAGCACAGTCATCCTGAGCCCGGATCCGAGCCCTCATACCTCAGCACAGTGATCCTGACCATGGTCCCCAGCCCTCACACCTCAGCACAGTGATCCTGAGCCGAGTCCCCAGCCCTCACACCTCAGCACAGTGTTCCTGAGCGCGGTCCCCAGGCCTCACATCGCAGCACAGTGATCCTGAGCCAGGTCCCCAGCCCTCACATCGCAGCACAGTGATCCTGAGCCCAGTCCCCAGCCCTCACACCACAGTGCAGTGATCCTGAGCCCAGTCCCCACACCTCACACCTCAGCAGAGTGATCCCGAGTCGGTTCCCAGCCTCCACACCTCAGCACAGTGATCCTGAGCCAAATCCACAGCCCTCTGACGTCAGCACAGCAATTAGGATCCCAGTCCCCAGCCCTCACACCTCTGCACAATGATCCAGAGCCTGGTCCCAGCCTTCACACCTCAGTGCAGTGATTCTGAGCCAAATCCCCAGCCCTCACACCTCAGTGCTGTGTTACTGAGCCAAGTCTCCAGCCCTCACACCTCAGCACAGTGATCCTGAGCCAAATCCCCAGCCCTCACACCTCAGCACAGTGATCCTGAACCCAAGCCCTAGCCTCATATCTCAGCACAGTCATCCTGTGCCCGGATCCCAGCCCTCATACCTCAGCACAGTGATCCTGACCACGGTCCCCAGCCCTCACACCTCAACACAGTGTTCCTGAGCCCGGTCCCAGCCCTCACACCACAGCACAGTGAACCTGAGCCCAGTCCCCAGCCCTCACACGTCAGCACAGTCATCCTGAGCTTGATCCCCAGCCCTCACACCTCAGCACAGTGATCCTGAGCCGAGACCCCAGGCCGCACACCTCAGCACAGTGATCCTGAGCCCAGTCGCAAGCCCTCACACCTCAGCACAGTGATCCTGAGCCGAGACCCCAGGCCGCACACCTCAGCACAGTGATCCTGAGCCCAGTCGCAAGCCCTCACACCTCAGCACAGTGATCCTGTGCAGAGACCCCAGCCCTCACACCTCAGCAAAGTGATCCTGAGCCAAATCCACAGTCCTCACACCTCAGCACAGTGATCCTGAGCCTGGACCCCAGGCCTCACATCGCAGCACAGTGATCCTGAGCCCAGCCCCCAGCCCTTACACCTCAGCACAGTGTTCCTGAGCCCAATTCCCAGCGCTCACACTTCAGCACAGTGATCATGATCCCAATCCCCAGCCTTCACACCTTAGTGCAGTGATTCTGAGCCAAATCCCCAGCCCTCACACCTCAGCACAGTGATCCTAAGCCCGGATCCCAGCCGTCATACCTCAGCACAGTGATCCTGACCCCGGTCGCCAGCCCTCACACCTCAGCACAGTG
The DNA here is from genome assembly GCF_037043375.1 of Chiloscyllium plagiosum. Lineage (NCBI taxonomy): Eukaryota > Metazoa > Chordata > Chondrichthyes > Orectolobiformes > Hemiscylliidae > Chiloscyllium > Chiloscyllium plagiosum. Next base: position 39,553,751 of record NW_028270157.1, read on the forward strand.
ATCTTGAGCCAAGTCCCCAGCCCTCACACCTCAGCACATTGATCCCAAGCCCAGCCCCCACACCACAGTGCAGTGATCCTGAGCCCGGTCCCCAGCCCTCACACCTTAGCACAGTGATCCTGAGCCCAGTCCCCAGACCTCACACCACAGCACAGTGATCCCGAGTCGGTCCCCTGGCCTCACACCTCAGCACAGTGAACCTGAGCCCGATTCCCAGGCCTCACACCTCAGCACAGTGAACCTGAGCCCGATTCCCAGGCCTCACACCTCAGCACAGTGATCCTGAGCCAAGTCCCCAGTCCCCAGCCCTCACACCTCAGCACAGTGTTCCTGAGCTAGGATCTCAGCCCTCACACCTCAGGCACGGTGATTCAGAGGCTAGTCTCCATACCTCAGCACACTGATCCCAAGCCCTGACCCCAGCCCTCACACCTCTGCACAGTGATCATGATCCCGGTCCCCAGCCCTCACACCTCAGCACAGTGATCCTGAGCCAAGTCGCCAGGCCTTACATCTCAGTGCAGTGATCCTCTGCTCAGTGCCCAGCCCTCAACTTCAGCACAGTGATCTTGAGCCCAGTCCACAGCCCTCACATGTTAGCACAGTGATCCTGAGCCGAATCCCCAGCCCCCAGCAGTGATCGTGATCCCGGTCCCCAGCCCCCACATCTCAGCACAGTGATCCTGAGCCCCGTCCCCAGGCCTTACACCTCAGTGCAGTGATCTTCTGCCCAGTCCCCAGCCCTCACACCACAGCACAGTGATCCTGAGCCAAGTCCCCAGCCCTCACATCTCAGTGTGGTGAGCTGTCCCGAGTGCTCACACCTCAGTGCAGGGATCCTGAGCCCCGTTCCCAGCCCTCACACCTCAGTGCGGTGATCCTGAGCCAAATCCCCAGCCCACACACCTCAGCACAGTGACCCTGACACCAGTCCCGAGCCCTCACACCTCAGCACTGTGAACCTGAGCCAAGTCCCCAGGCCTTACACCTCAGTGCAGTGATCCTCTGCTCAGACCCCAGCTCTCAACCTCAGCACAGTGACCTTGAGCCCAGTCTCAAGCCCTCACATCTCAGCACAGTGATCTTGAGGTGAGCCCCCAGCACTCACATCTCAGCACAATGATCCTGCGCCCGGTCCACAGGCCTCACATCTCAGCACAGTGTTCCTCAGCACGGTCCCAGGCCTCACATCTCAGCACAGTAATCCTGAGCCTGGTCCCCAGGCCTCACACCTCAGCACAGTGATCCTGAGCCCAGTCAGGCCTCACACCTCAACACAGTGATCCTGAGCCCGAACCCTTGCCTCATATCTCAGCACAGTCATCCTGAGCCCGGATCCGAGCCCTCATACCTCAGCACAGTGATCCTGACCATGGTCCCCAGCCCTCACACCTCAGCACAGTGATCCTGAGCCGAGTCCCCAGCCCTCACACCTCAGCACAGTGTTCCTGAGCGCGGTCCCCAGGCCTCACATCGCAGCACAGTGATCCTGAGCCAGGTCCCCAGCCCTCACATCGCAGCACAGTGATCCGGAGCCCAGCCCCCAACCCTCACACCACAGTGCAGTGATCCTGAGCCCAGTCCCCAGACCTCACAACTCAGCAGAGTGATCCCGAGTCGGTTCCCAGCCTCCACACCTCAGCACAGTGATCCTGAGCCAAGTCCACAGCCCTCTGACGTCAGCACAGCAATTAGGATCCCAGTCCCCAGCCCTCACACCTCTGCAGAATGATCCAGAGCCTGGTCCCAGCCTTCACACCTCAGTGCAGTGATTCTGAGCGAAATCCCCAGCCCTCACATCTCAGCACAGTGATCCTGAGCCAAGTCTCCAGCCCACACACCTCAGCACACTGATCCCAAGCCCTGACCCCAGCCCTCACACCACAGTGCACTGAACCTGAGCCAAATCCCCAGCCCACACACACCTTAGCACAATGATCCTGAGCCAAGTCCCCGGCCTTACACCTCTGCACAGTGATCCAGAGCTTGGTCCCCAGCCTCCACGCCTCAGCACAGTGATCCTGAGCCAAGTCCACAGCCCTCACACGTCAGCACAGTGATCATGATCCCAGTCCCCAGCCCTCACACCTCAGCACAGTGATCCTGAGCCTGGTACCCAGTCCACAGGCCTCACACCTCAGCACAGTGATCCGGAGTCCAGCCCCATGCCCTCACACCACAGTGCAGTGATCCTGAGCCCAGTCCCCACACCTCACACCTCAGCAGAGTGATCCCGAGTCGGTTCCCAGCCTCCACACCTCAGCACAGTGATCCTGAGCCAAGTCCACAGCCCTCTGACGTCAGCACAGCAATTATGATCCCAGTCCCCAGCCCTCGCACCTCAGCATAGTGACCCTGACCCCAGTCCCCTGCCCTCACACCTCAGCACAGTGAACCTGAGCCAAGTCCCCAGGCCTTACACCTCAGTGCAGTGATCCTGAGCCCAGTCCCCAGCCCTCACACCTCTGCACAATGATCCAGAGCCTGGTCCCAGCCTTCACACCTCAGTGCAGTGATTCTGAGCCAAATCCCCCGCCCTCACACCTCAGTGCTGTGATACTGAGCCAAGTCTCCAGCCCTCACACCTCAGCACAGTGATCCTGAGCCAAATCCCCAGCCCTCACACCTCAGCACAGTGATCCTGAACCCAAGCCCTAGCCTCATATCTCAGCACAGTCATCCTGTGCCCGGATCCCAGCCCTCATACCTCAGCACAGTGATCCTGACCACGGTCCCCAGCCCTCACACCTCAACACAGTGTTCCTGAGCCCGGTCCCAGCCCTCACACCACAGCACAGTGAACCTGAGCCCAGTCCCCAGCCCTCACACATCAGCACAGTCATCCTGAGCTTGATCCCCAGCCCTCACACCTCAGCACAGTGATCCTGAGCCGAGACCCCAGGCCGCACACCTCAGCACAGTGATCCTGAGCCCAGTCGCTGTGGTGTAAAATTCCAAGCAGTGGAATGTGGTGAAACGGTTAAAAATTATGTCCCAATACATGTGTGAATCTAACCGGAATGGAGGTGTTGCTTAGTCCCGTGTGAATCTTCTTATCTGTATGTAACCAGAATGGAATGTGTTTTTTAGCCTTGCTCTGCTGTTCACATGAATGTTTATATCTGGAAGGGAGTATATCAGCTGGAAAAGTCTCCAGTTCGGTGAGTCTGCTCCGGGGTTACGTTTAACCGCCGAGCGTGGGTTGTTGGCAACCGCTCTACGAGAACTGACAGCTCCCAGTTTTTGTAACATGTAGAGTGAGTATAAGCCAGACCCGTTGTGCGACACTGCGGGGAATAAAATGCCCATATTCTAGCAGTCTCGCCTCTTGGTCGTTTGTTCTGTGTCAGACTACTCTCCTACGAACCTGACCTTGAGAATTTTTTAAAACATTTGGCGTAGTCGGCAGGATCAATCGCAATTGAGGAGAGATTTTGATACAGAACAATGTTTTGGAAAACGACTAAGAAACCAGAAGAACAAACTGTGGAGGTCCCGACCGTCCCGGGATGGCATGGATGTGGGCATGTACGTGGCAGTTTGTTTGAGAAAGGATCCCAGTCCTGCCGAAGAACCCCTTGCCTGGGGTACAGCGGAGGATGTGGGCATGTCCAAAAGGCTGAAGCGGAGTTAACAGAATTGAATGGGATTGAACTGAACTGAACTGAGTGGAACTGAAGTGAATCAAATTGAACGGAACAAAATGGAACTGAGCTAAATTGAATTGAAATGGACGGAACTGAATTGAATTACACTGAATTGACTGAACTGAAATTAACTGAAACGAATTGAACTGAATTAAGCATAATGTAACACATGTATTGGGCCAAGCAGTGGAATGTGGTGTAAAATTCCAAGCAGTGGAATGTGGTGAAACGGTTAAAAATTATGTCCCAATACATGTGTGAATCTAACCGGAATGGAGGTGTTGCTTAGTCCCGTGTGAATCTTCTTATCTGTATGTAACCAGAATGGAATGTGTTTTTTAGCCTTGCTCTGCTGTTCACATGAATGTTTATATCTGGAAGGGAGTATATCAGCTGGAAAAGTCTCCAGTTCGGTGAGTCTGCTCCGGGGTTACGTTTAACCGCCGAGCGTGGGTTGTTGGCAACCGCTCTACGAGAACTGACGGCTCCCAGTTTTGGTAACATGTAGAGTGAGTATAAGCCAGACCCGTTGTTTGGACCTGGTTGTGGCGACGATGCGGGGAATAAATATTTGGCGTAGTCGAGCAGGGTCAATCGCAATTGAGGAGAGATTTTGATACAGAACAATGTTTTGGAAAACGACTAAGAAACCAGAAGAACAAACTGTGGAGGTCCCGACCGTCCCGGGATGGCATGGATGTGGGCATGTACGTGGCAGTTTGTTTGAGAAAGGATCCCAGTCCTGCCGAAGAACCCCTTGCCTGGGGTACAGCGGAGGATGTGGGCATGTCCAAAAGGCTGAAGCGGAGTTAACAGAATTGAATGGGATTGAACTGAACTGAACTGAGTGGAACTGAAGTGAATCAAATTGAACGGAACAAAATGGAACTGAGCTAAATTGAATTGAAATGGACGGAACTGAATTGAATTACACTGAATTGACTGAACTGAAATTAACTGAAACGAATTGAACTGAATTAAGCATAATGTAACACATGTATTGGGCCAAGCAGTGGAATGTGGTGTAAAATTCCAAGCAGTGGAATGTGGTGAAACGGTTAAAAATTATGTCCCAATACATGTGTGAATCTAACCGGAATGGAGGTGTTGCTTAGTCCCGTGTGAATCTTCTTATCTGTATGTAACCAGAATGGAATGTGTTTTTTAGCCTTGCTCTGCTGTTCACATGAATGTTTATATCTGGAAGGGAGTATATCAGCTGGAAAAGTCTCCAGTTCGGTGAGTCTGCTCCGGGGTTACGTTTAACCGCCGAGCGTGGGTTGTTGGCAACCGCTCTACGAGAACTGACGGCTCCCAGTTTTTGTAACATGTAGAGTGAGTATAAGCCAGACCCGTTGTGCGACACTGCGGGGAATAAAATGCCCATATTCTAGCAGTCTCGCCTCTTGGTCGTTTGTTCTGTGTCAGACTACTCTCCTACGAACCTGACCTTGAGAATTTTTTAAAACAGTCGCAAGCCCTCACACCTCAGCACAGTGATCCTGTGCAGAGACCCCAGCCCTCACACCTCAGCAAAGTGATCCTGAGCCAAATCCACAGTCCTCACACCTCAGCACAGTGATCCTGAGCCTGGACCCCAGGCCTCACATCGCAGCACAGTGATCCTGAGCCCAGCCCCCAGCCCTTACACCTCAGCACAGTGTTCCTGAGCCCAATTCCCACGCTCACACTTCAGCACAGTGATCATGATCCCAATCCCCAGCCTTCACACCTTAGTGCAGTGATTCTGAGCCAAATCCCCAGCCCTCACACCTCAGCACAGTGATCCTAAGCCCGGATCCCAGCCGTCATACCTCAGCACAGTGATCCTGACCCCGGTCGCCAGCCCTCACACCTCAGCACAGTGATCTTGAGCCAAGTCCCCAGCCCTCACACCTCAGCACATTGATCCCAAGCCCAGACCCCACACCACAGTGCAGTGATCCTGAGCCCGGTCCCCAGCCCTCACACCTTAGCACAGTGATCCTGAGCCCAGTCCCCAGACCTCACACCACAGCACAGTGATCCCGAGTCGGTCCCCTGGCCTCACACCTCAGCACAGTGAACCTGAGCCCGATTCCCAGGCCTCACACCTCAGCACAGTGAACCTGAGCCCGATTCCCAGGCCTCACACCTCAGCACAGTGATCCTGAGCCAAGTCCCCAGTCCCCAGCCCTCACACCTCAGCACAGTGTTCCTGAGCTAGGATCTCAGCCCTCACACCTCAGGCACGGTGATTCAGAGGCTAGTCTCCATACCTCAGCACACTGATCCCAAGCCCTGACCCCAGCCCTCACACCTCTGCACAGTGATCATGATCCCGGTCCCCAGCCCTCACACCTCAGCACAGTGATCCTGAGCCAAGTCGCCAGGCCTTACATCTCAGTGCAGTGATCCTCTGCTCAGTGCCCAGCCCTCAACTTCAGCACAGTGATCTTGAGCCCCGTCCACAGCCCTCACATGTTAGCACAGTGATCCTGAGCCGAATCCCCAGCCCCCAGCAGTGATCGTGATCCCGGTCCCCAGCCCCCACATCTCAGCACAGTGATCCTGAGCCCCGTCCCCAGGCCTTACACCACAGTGCAGTGATCTTCTGCCCAGTCCCCAGCCCTCACACCACAGCACAGTGATCCTGAGCCAAGTCCCCAGCCCTCACATCTCAGTGTGGTGAGCTGTCCCGAGTGCTCACACCTCAGTGCAGGGATCCTGAGCCCCGTTCCCAGCCCTCACACCTCAGTGCGGTGATCCTGAGCCAAATCCCCAGCCCACACACCTCAGCACAGTGACCCTGACACCAGTCCCGAGCCCTCACACCTCAGCACTGTGAACCTGAGCCAAGTCCCCAGGCCTTACACCTCAGTGCAGTGATCCTCTGCTCAGACCCCAGCTCTCAACCTCAGCACAGTGACCTTGAGCCCAGTCTCAAGCCCTCACATCTCAGCACAGTGATCTTGAGGTGAGCCCCCAGCACTCACATCTCAGCACAATGATCCTGCGCCCGGTCCACAGGCCTCACATCTCAGCACAGTGTTCCTCAGCACGGTCCCAGGCCTCACATCTCAGCACAGTAATCCTGAGCCTGGTCCCCAGGCCTCACACCTCAGCACAGTGATCCTGAGCCCAGTCAGGCCTCACACCTCAACACAGTGATCCTGAGCCCGAACCCTTGCCTCATATCTCAGCACAGTCATCCTGAGCCCGGATCCGAGCCCTCATACCTCAGCACAGTGATCCTGACCATGGTCCCCAGCCCTCACACCTCAGCACAGTGATCCTGAGCCGAGTCCCCAGCCCTCACACCTCAGCACAGTGTTCCTGAGCGCGGTCCCCAGGCCTCACATCGCAGCACAGTGATCCTGAGCCAGGTCCCCAGCCCTCACATCGCAGCACAGTGATCCGGAGCCCAGCCCCCAGCCCTCACACCACAGTGCAGTGATCCTGAGCCCAGTCCCCAGACCTCACAACTCAGCAGAGTGATCCCGAGTCGGTTCCCAGCCTCCACACCTCAGCACAGTGATCCTGAGCCAAGTCCACAGCCCTCTGACGTCAGCACAGCAATTAGGATCCCAGTCCCCAGCCCTCACACCTCTGCAGAATGATCCAGAGCCTGGTCCCAGCCTTCACACCTCAGTGCAGTGATTCTGAGCGAAATCCCCAGCCCTCACATCTCAGCACAGTGATCCTGAGCCAAGTCTCCAGCCCACACACCTCAGCACACTGATCCCAAGCCCTGACCCCAGCCCTCACACCACAGTGCACTGAACCTGAGCCAAATCCCCAGCCCACACACACCTTAGCACAATGATCCTGAGCCAAGTCCCCGGCCTTACACCTCTGCACAGTGATCCAGAGCTTGGTCCCCAGCCTCCACGCCTCAGCACAGTGATCCTGAGCCAAGTCCACAGCCCTCACACGTCAGCACAGTGATCATGATCCCAGTCCCCAGCCCTCACACCTCAGCACAGTGATCCTGAGCCTGGTACCCAGTCCACAGGCCTCACACCTCAGCACAGTGATCCGGAGCCCAGCCCCATGCCCTCACACCACAGTGCAGTGATCCTGAGCCCAGTCCCCACACCTCACACCTCAGCAGAGTGATCCCGAGTCGGTTCCCAGCCTCCACACCTCAGCACAGTGATCCTGAGCCAAGTCCACAGCCCTCTGACGTCAGCACAGCAATTATGATCCCAGTCCCCAGCCCTCGCACCTCAGCATAGTGACCCTGACCCCAGTCCCCTGCCCTCACACCTCAGCACAGTGAACCTGAGCCAAGTCCCCAGGCCTTACACCTCAGTGCAGTGATCCTGAGCCCAGTCCCAGGCCTCACACCTCAGCACAGTGATCCGGAGCCCAGCCCCTTGCCCTCACACCACAGTGCAGTGATCCTGAGCCCAGTCCCCACACCTCACACCTCAGCAGAGTGATCCCGAGTCGGTTCCCAGCCTCCACACCTCAGCACAGTGATCCTGAGCCAAGTCCACAGCCCTCTGACGTCAGCACAGCAATTATGATCCCAGTCCCCAGCCCTCGCACCTCAGCACAGTGACCCTGACCCCAGTCCCCTGCCCTCAGACCTCAGCACAGTGAACCTGAGCCAAGTCCCCAGGCCTTACACCTCAGTGCAGTGATCCTCTGCTCAGACCCCAGCTCTCAACCTCAGCACAGTGACCTTGAGCCCAGTCCCAAGCCCTCACATCTCAGCACAGTGATCTTGAGGTGAGCCCCCAGCACTCACATCTCAGCACAATGATCCTGAGCCCGGTCCACAGGCCTCACATCTCAGCACAGTGTTCCTGAGCACGGTCCCAGGCCTCACATCTCAGCACAGTAATCCTGAGCCTGGTCCCCAGCCCTCACACCTCAGCACAGTGATCCTGAGCCTGGTCCCCAGACCACAGGCCTCACACCTCAACACAGTGATCCTGAGGCCGAACCCTTGCCTCATATCTCAGCACAGTCATCCTGAGCCTGGACCCGAGCCCTCATACATCAGCACAGTGATCCTGACCATGGTCCCCAGCCCTCACACCTCAGCACAGTGATCCTGAGCCGAGGCCCCAGCCCTCACATCGCAGCACAATGATCCTGAGCCAGGTCCCCAGCCCTCACATCGCAGCACAGTGATCCGGAGCCCAGCCCTCAGCCCTCACACCACAGTGCAGTGATCCTGATCCCAGTCCCCAGACCTCACAACTCAGCAGAGTGATCCCGAGTCGGTTCCCAGCCTCCACACCTCAGCACAGTGATCCTGAGCCAAGTCCACAGCCCTCTGACGTCAGCACAGCAATTATGATCCCAGTCCCCAGCCCTCGCACCTCAGCACAGTGACCCTGACCCCAGTCCCCTGCCCTCAGACCTCAGCACAGTGAACCTGAGCCAAGTCCCCAGGCCTTACACCTCAGTGCAGTGATCCTCTGCTCAGACCCCAGCTCTCAACCTCAGCACAGTGACCTTGAGCCCAGTCCCAAGCCCTCACATCTCAGCACAGTGATCTTGAGGTGAGCCCCCAGCACTCACATCTCAGCACAATGATCCTGAGCCCGGTCCACAGGCCTCACATCTCAGCACAGTGTTCCTGAGCACGGTCCCAGGCCTCACATCTCAGCACAGTAATCCTGAGCCTGGTCCCCAGCCCTCACACCTCAGCACAGTGATCCTGAGCCTGGTCCCCAGACCACAGGCCTCACACCACAACACAGTGATCCTGAGGCCGAACCCTTGCCTCATATCTCAGCACAGTCATCCTGAGCCTGGACCCGAGCCCTCATACATCAGCACAGTGATCCTGACCATGGTCCCCAGCCCTCACACCTCAGCACAGTGATCCTGAGCCGAGGCCCCAGCCCTCACATCGCAGCACAATGATCCTGAGCCAGGTCCCCAGCCCTCACATCGCAGCACAGTGATCCGGAGCCCAGCCCTCAGCCCTCACACCACAGTGCAGTGATCCTGATCCCAGTCCCCAGACCTCACAACTCAGCAGAGTGATCCCGAGTCGGTTCCCAGCCTCCACACCTCAGCACAGTGATCCTGAGCCAAGTCCACAGCCCTCTGACGTCAGCACAGCAATCATGATCACAGTCTCCAGCCCTCACACCTCAGCACAGTGACCCTGACCCCAGTCCCCTGCCCTCACACCTCAGCACAGTGAACCTGAGCCAAGAACCCAGGCCTTACACCTCAGTGCAGTGATCCTGAGCCTGGTCCCCAGGCCTCACACCTCAGCACAGTGATCCTAAGCCCGGTCCCCAGTCCACAGGCCTCACACCTCAGCACAGTGATCCTGAGCCCGAACCCTAGCCTCATATCTCAGCACAGTCATCCTGACCAAGGTCCCCAGCCCTCACACCTCAGCACAGTGTTCCTGAGCCCAGTCCCCAGCCCTCACACCTCAGCACAGTGATCCTGTGCAGAGACCCCAGCCCTCACACCTCAGCACGGTGATCCTGAGCCAAATCCCCAGCCCTCACACCTCAGCACGGTGATCCTGAGCCTGATCCCCAGCCCTCACACCTCAGCACGGTGATCCTGAGCCGAGACCCCAGCCCGCACACCTCAGCACAGTGATTCTGAGCCGAGTCCCCAGCCCTCACACCTCAGCACAGTGTTCCTGAGCCCGGTCCCCAGGCCTCACACCTCAGCACAGTGATCCTGAGCCCAGTCCCCAGACCTCACACCTCAGCACAGTGATCCCGAGTCGGTCCCCAGCTTCCACACCTCAGCACAGTGATTCTGAGCCAGGTCCACAGCCCTCACACCTCAGCACATCGATCATGATCCCAGTCCCCAGCCCTCACACCTCAGTGCTGTGATCAAGAGCCAAATCCCCAGCCCTCACACCTCAGCACAGTGATCCTGAGCCAAGTACCCAGACCCCAGCCCTCACACCTCAGCAGAGTGATGCCAAGCCCTGTCCCCAGCCCTCACACCTCAGCACAGTGATCCAGAGGCTGGTCTCCATACCTCAGCACAGTGATACCAAGCCCTGACCCCAGCCCTCACACCTCTGCACAGTGATCCTGAGCCTGATCCCCAGCCTCACACCTCAGCACAATGATCCTGAGCCTAGACCCCAGCCTTCACACCTCAGCACAGTGATCCTGAGCCCAGTCCCCAGCCCTTACACCTCAGCACAGTGTTCTTGAGCCCAATTCCCAGCGCTCACACTTCAGCACAGTGATCATGATCCCAATCCCCAGCCTTCACACCTTAGTGCAGTGATTCTGAGCCAAATCCCCAGCCCTCACACCTCAGCACAGTGATCCTAAGCCCGGATCCCAGCCGTCATACCTCAGCACAGTGATCCTGACCCCGGTCGCCAGCCCTCACACCTCAGCACAGTGATCTTGAGCCAAGTCCCCAGCCCTCACACCTCAGCACATTGATCCCAAGCCCAGCCCCCACACCACAGTGCAGTGATCCTGAGCCCGGTCCCCAGCCCTCACACCTTAGCACAGTGATCCTGAGCCCAGTCCCCAGACCTCACACCACAGCACAGTGATCCCGAGTCGGTCCCCTGGCCTCACACCTCAGCACAGTGAACCTGAGCCCGATTCCCAGGCCTCACACCTCAGCACAGTGAACCTGAGCCCGATTCCCAGGCCTCACACCTCAGCACAGTGATCCTGAGCCAAGTCCCCAGTCCCCAACCCTCACACCTCAGCACAGTGTTCCTGAGCTAGGATCTCAGCCCTCACACCTCAGGCACGGTGATTCAGAGGCTGGTCTCCATACCTCAGCACACTGATCCCAAGCCCTGACCCCAGCCCTCACACCTCTGCACAGTGATCATGATCCCGGTCCCCAGCCCTCACACCTCAGCACAGTGATCCTGAGCCAAGTCGCCAGGCCTTACATCTCAGTGCAGTGATCCTCTGCTCAGTGCCCAGCCTTCAACTTCAGCACAGTGATCTTGAGCCCAGTCCACAGCCCGCACATGTTAGCACAGTGATCCTGAGCCGAATCCCCAGCCCCCAGCAGTGATCGTGATCCCGGTCCCCAGCCCCCACATCTCAGCACAGTGATCCTGAGCCCCGTCCCCAGGCCTTACACCTCAGTGCAGTGATCTTCTGCCCAGTCCCCAGCCCTCACACCACAGCACAGTGATCCTGAGCCAAGTCCCCAGCCCTCACATCTCAGTGTGGTGAGCTGTCCCGAGTGCTCACACCTCAGTGCAGGGATCCTGAGCCCCGTTCCCAGCCCTCACACCTCAGTGCGGTGATCCTGAGTCCAGACCCCGGACATCATACTTCGATATAGCAATCCCGAGCCCGGTGCCTGGCCCTCAGCCTCCTATCAGTGCAGTGAACCCATGCACAGTCCCCCACTACACACCCTCAACCTCAGCACTGTGTTTCCGAGCCCGGCATCCAGCCACCCTCACCATTACACCTTAGCGCAATGGTGCCACCTGGTCCCTGGCCCTCACACCTCAGAATGGTGATCCCAGCCCTCACATATCAGTGCAGACAATCCACACCTGCCCTTTCTTTCGCACTTCTTCAATGCAGCAGAAGCACCCCCCCCAGAGATTATGGGCTCATCACTCTCCCAGCCTTCCCCCAGCCTACTGTATTTGTTGAGTAACTTGTGGGAGGCACAAGAAGCCAAAAAGGCCGCTGTTATAACCAGAAAGAGGCATCACTCCCTGCAGGTAGAGAACATTGCCACCTGCAGGATGAAGTACTTGCACCCCCCCATGAGGGTGTGCAGACAGCACCCTTCCCCCTCCTGCTTGGTCATCAAGTCTGACGTCGTGGCCTGTCAAGTCAGGTGCCTCCGCAGAGTGCAGTGGGTCCTCCCACGCCCAGGGACAAACTGCAAGGACAGCAATGCAGGTACTGTGACTGTCACCTGTTCATCAGGTGGTTGAGAAGAGGAGGCTGATTTCCTCCCTCCCCGCAAAAAAACATTATTATTGGGAGTCTTGATCTTGGAGGAGGACCTTTTCCCTGAGAGGCCAGTGACCCATTGTCAGAAGAGGAGCAGGACCATGAGATTCTTACACTCCATGACCCAGAGCCTGCCCCAATGGAGTTCCACCAATTGTCCCCCAGTCAGTGATCTTGGGGTTGGTGACATAGATCTGACTGACGGCACCATACCACCTCTAACCCTCACAGTAGGGGAGGATTTGGGGCTGAGGACAACCACTTGAAGGAGAGTGAGAGCTCAGTGTTAGACATTATGGATGACACAGAGTCAGTTTGTAATGAGGTTAAGGATTCCCTAGTATCTCCCACTTCCTTCATCGCCCTGAGGAACTCCAGGAATTTCTGGGGCATCACAACAGAGTTCTGCTGGCTATGGACACCGAGAACAATTTTTAAACTGGTCTTCTGATCTGCCTGGGCAGTTCAGAGTGCCACCGGGATGGTCCGGAATGACCGGCAGCAGTTAGATGTTCCTCGATGCACTCCTGAGGGAGGCAAGGGCCCTGTGTGCTCTTTCTCCTTCCACACACTTCGGGTATTGGTAATGTTTGCAGAGTGCTGCTGACATGAAGATAATCATATCCAGCTTCAATACCAACATTGAGGAAGAAGTTGAGGAGCTAGGTCAAATACTGTGACCTCGTAGACATTTGACAAAATCTCCATCCAGATTGCATCCTACTTTAAAGGATATCTGAATCAATACTGCTTTAAATGACAAGTAACACCAATCAAATACAAACATGCTTGCAAAAGTGTGATGGACATAGCATAATAGCCAAAACGTGATGATCAGGTGATGTGTTACATGAAATAAATTTCAAACAGGAAGTGCATGCTCATGCAAAGCTTTGAATGCATTTTTAATATAGTAGCAAAGCCTGTCCATCTGCAAGCTGCAAATCAGCAGTGTGATGGACTACTCCTCACTTGCCTGATTGGTGCAGCTCCAGCACAAGATGTGTGACCCAACCAGGACAAAACAGCCCAATTGATTGGCACCACATCCACTCCCTCCACCACCAATGCTGAGTAGCAGCAGTGTGTACTATCTACAAGACACACTGCAGAAATTTGCCAAAGATCCTTGGACAGCACCTTTATCACTTGCATCTCGAAGAACAAGGGCAGCAAATGTATGGGAATACCACCACTTGCCAGTTCCCCTCTAAGCCACTCACTCTCCTGACTTGTAAATATGTTGCTGTTCCTTCACTGTTGCTGGTACATACCTTCTGTCATACCTTGCTGTTCAGCACAGACACAAAGCCAGGAAGCTTTAAATTATTGTCAGCAGTCCTCAATTAACAGAGACACCCTTCAGTCAAGGGGTCTCAACACAGTCAGTAAAGGGCAGCATCTGATACCAGTCCATGAACTTGGACATGCACAATCAGCCACTTGTGGCAGTTAGGGTTAGGTTCCTCTTACCATAAGGGATGAGGAAGCAAACGTTGAGCACCACACCACCTATATTGGCCCTTTCTGCCCGATTGTGCGCTGTCTTTTAACTGGAATAAAAATAAGATTCAGGAAAATAATGGTGGGCTGCACAGATGTTAATGCTGGTGCACGTGGTAGAAATATGGTGAGATGTCCTGCATGAGTGAGTAGGCAGGTCAGAGGCCACGCAAAGTTAGCAGGGGTTAGGGGAGAGTTTAGAGTAAGTGAGGGAAGATGTTGCATGCAATAGTGAACATGGTGGAGTATGTGCCTTCATGGGAGGTGGGTGCAGTAGCAAAGATAGAATGAGTGTGAATTGTCAGAGAGACGAGTGTGGCACTTACCTTGGTGAAACAGCAAAGGTCATTAACCATGTTCCTAGACTGTAGGGCATTCCTCCATATGTTTGAAATCACACTGACCCAGGTAGCAACCTGCTCTGGGACCGATAGGGCCTGATGTTGTGGCCTTCTCTGTCACTTCTGGCAGAAGAGGATGGCCTTCCTTGGCATCATCCTATCCACTAAGCCCTTAAGGTGACTGTCTCAAAGTGCAGTGCCAAATTTCCTTTACCAGCTATGTCCGAAATAAATACCATGAATTGTACAGTCCGGCTCCAGGCTGTCAGGAACAAAATCTGAAATTGCTGGAGAAACTCAACAGGTTTCACAACATCTGCGGAGAGAAACCAGAGTTAATGTTTTGGGTCCAGTGACCCTTCTTCAGAACAGGCTGTCAGTGCTTGACCAGATGCACAACAGCCTTTTGAAAATAGCAC